>NC_087465.1:10002500-12402500 GCF_036321535.1 Camelus dromedarius | reverse complement strand
GAGTGAAAACATGCTGTTACCTGAAAGAAAAATCTGGGGGCTGTTTTCAGAAGGGGAAACAGATACTGAGCTAGCAAACACAATTCTTATCTACTATATCTCCTAAGCAAATTTTTTATTCCAAGATGTAATTAAAATTACATATGATTTAATATATTCCTTAAAACCACATATTGATTTATTTAAAGTAACATAAGTAAATAAGAAAAAGATAAATAATCTAATAGAAAAATGGGCAAAGTATACAAACATACAGTTTACAGTAAAGAAAAAAAGACAAACGCTCCATAAATATAGGACAAACTGTTTGGCCTCACTCACAATAAAATCAGAACAAGAAAGAGACATTCTTCACTTATCAAAAATAAAATCACACAATGCCATTTTTTAATCTTGAAAATGCTTATAGTTGGAGGATACCCAGTACCTGCAACTGGGCATAGGAAGTGGCCTTTAGTGGAAGTGTTAAATTGGTGTAAATTGGTAGAGAAGGATCTATCAAGTAACTGTCAAAACTAAAACCCCTGACTCAGCAAGCCCAGTGCTAGGAATTTACCTTATTGATATACTTGCAAAACTTCCCCAAGACATGCATACAGGGACAGTCACTGAAGTGTAATTAAACTGCAAACTAGCTACAACTGAAAACAACCCAGTGTCCTCCAATAGATGACAGGATAACTAAACTGTGATATATCTTTATGATGGAATACTAGGAGGGCAGGTAAGAGAACTGAATAGCTAGCTCACTGGGGGAAAAGCTCCCAGATACCAAAGTAGAGAAAAACAAGGGCAGAACAGTGTGCTTCATATGACATCTTATGTGTGAAAAGGAAAAAGGTTGATGCATATATGTGGGAATGTGCACATTTTTCTGGAAATACTCAAATGATAATAGGAATTATCTTGCAAAAAAGGAGAAGGGTCCCATCTTCCATTTTATACACTTCTCTTCTAATGATGCCAAACCTACTAATGAAACATACCTACTAATGATGTTTCCAACCCTTTAAGTGTGTTCGTTTTTTTTTTTTTAATGTCAACAGGGATCATCTGAGTGGAAACAACACAAATCATTTTTATATTTTCTTTCTGCACTTTTCTGATACATAAATAAACTGATATGCATTATATATATTTAAAATATATACTTAAAAGAAGAATAACTGATGGTATATTGGCATAACTTGATATATAAGAAAATAAAATGTAATAAAATGGCAATAATTGGGAGTTTACTATATAATAGGCAATATTCTAAGTATATGTATAATTTCATTTAATCCTCAGAACAACATTATAAGTACTTTTATTATCCTCATTTTACAAATGAGAAGAATGAGGCTTAGAAAAGCTTAAGTAACTTGCCTAAGGTTCCTCACTGAGTGACAGAGCCAAGATTTAAACTTAGCCACTCTAAGTCTAGATACTACCAAAGGGTAGTTTACTGAAAATGTAAATAGAGTGTACCTTGCCTTATTTACTACTGAGTCCTTTAATTTCTAACTCCTCTTTCAAGTTCCCTGACCTAAACTAAATGTATAGAATTGAGATGACAAAAAAATCTTGCCTTCCCCAGGATGGAGAAAATCAAATGAGAAGATTCAATACATAACATCCTTTAAAAATCATGACCCACTCCTCAACTCTAAAGTATTGTTCATATACAATGAGACCTCCCGCAGGACTGCAGGCTGACAGCTTAGTAACTGCATTTCTGAACTGGGGGAGGGCCTTCCACACCGGAGAACAAGCCTGGTTTTAGCAGCCTTCACCTGGAGATCGCACTGGGCTTCAGCTCCTTATTGAGTCTTGAGCCCAGACTATGAGGCAATGGTCTGATCCTCATTCTGAAGTACATAAAATCCAAGAAGGTTAACTAATTTCCCTAAGGTCACACAGAAGTCACTGGTGAGGTTGGAATTGAAACAGAAGTTTCTTAATTCCCAGCCACTGCGATGCTCCCAAGACAAACTCTTGTTGAATAAATTACACATGGACACAGGGGCACTTTACAATCCCATGGAGGAGAATCCCCAGAAGCAAAATATTTCATTTTAAATTGAAAAATCTCAGACTTACAAAAGACTGATGTCTTCTCCAGCCGGCAAATATGCATCTCAAAGAATCTCTCAGGAAAGTCTCCTAAACATTCTACATAGCACATCTCGTCTCTAGCAACCGACCTGAAAAACCAGTGAAGAACAGTCAGTACTGCTATCTGGCAGGCAAATGTGAAAGGACGGATGTATAAGAACAGTTTTCCCTGAAAGCATCGATTTGGTATGTGATTTTAAATGACCAACACACCTGCATAGAGCTGTAGGAGGAGCCCCACGATGTTCACTGAATGGAAATGAACTTAAGGATAAAGCCTACAGAAGTTGGGTCAAGGTCAGCCACTCTTCCTAAGGGTCATTAACCTCCGATCCCTAAATAAGACCACTTTACAAATCATTAAAATAATTATTTTGATGGAAAACAATGCAAAGGAGTTTAGCACAAGTCCACCTCAGAAAATTTGCATGGAGCAAAGATGATCCTGGCTTAAAAAAAAAAAAAAAAAAAGACTTCTGCAGAGTAAAATTTTGCAGACATACAGGTGGAGCAGGGAGGGAAGAAAGTGTTCCACACCCATGTGGTTACTCTGTGGGCAGAGAATAAGCAGGGAGACTCTCTCCCCTTCCCACCCCTAACTCCAGCCCTCCTGAAATACCAGACAGAACTCTGAGGCTCGCCTCTCTCTAGTGTATACAGCATGTCCCAGGCTACACGAGTTTTAAGGGCACTGGGTCATCTAAATCTAAGTCAAAATATGCCAAGTAGCCTGCCCTGCTCTCACCCAGGACCGTGTTTGCAAAACTTACCTCACTCCAAAAGCATACAAAGTTCCATGGATTGTCCCTCAGGCTGTGGAGAAACAAAATGGGCGATTACCTCCCATGTAGTTCTTTATATTTCTTCCCCCCAATTTCCACTTTCCATAAGAGTTGCCACAATTCTTCCCTTAAAGAAAGACCTCTGGCCAAGCTCGCCTTCACTCCTCTGGGCTCTTTCCTGCTTCTTTTCCTGCCTTGATTCTTCCTATTTGCATCCCCACCCCTTGCCCCCCAGGACTTCCCCACTTCTCTGGGATCCTGTCAATCAGCCAGCAAAGGGGGCCAGTAGAGCCAGAGGCCAAGGCAGGCAGAGCCAAGGTGAGGAGAGGGGACCAGGATCCAAATCAGGACCCTCCTGACTAGAAGGGCTAAAGCTGGGGCAGGACTGACTCACGATCAAAATGGAAACCCACTCGCAGCCAGTACTTCTTCTGTTCCCCTAGTTTCCTGGAATGGAAATAGTAATCATATCAATTAAATCAGTTTCTATGAGGAAAGCACAGAGCCGAGCATCCTGTGAGTGCTCGGGTAACGCCCACTATTACCATTATTCTCCTATACACTGGACCCCTCCACTCCTGCATCAAAGTCTAGCGCAGGTGAAGGAAGGAAAATGCTGAAAAGCATTAGTTTGCCACAGTGGCTCTCACACCGTGGCCAAGGACTAATTTTATTTTTAATTCCTGTCTGTCCCGGTTCTACTGTATATGTCTAGAACTCAGCTCAGGCCACATGCAAGTCACCAGGAGAGTCTGACAACGAGCGAAGAACATGTGAACAAGTTGAACCCTATTTAACGAGATGAGTTCACCAATCATGAGTTCATCCTGCTTGGATGTCACAGTGTCATATTATTAAAAATATTTCTCAAGTCTCGTTCTCAATTTCTAACACGGACCAGTAAACAAAGAGTCCTCAGACCTCTGTATCACAGTGGGAAGTGATTGACTAGAGATCTTAAGCAGAGTTCTACCAAGCTGGATCATTCTGAGTTCCAGAAGTCCTTGAAAATGTACTTAGCCTTAGAGACAACTAATACAATTCCAACCATTTCTTCAAAGAACCAGAGATACGCTTACTGATCAAACTTCCATGACCCTGTCTCCAACCCAGGCCTTGGGCTAAACAATCTGTGAAGTGGGCAAAGCCCCATGGGCACCATGTTTCTTCTGGTGCCTAATCCCTTCCCACCCTTTCTCCCCAGCCCACCCTGGCACAGAGATGCACTGAAATTAAGAACAACCCACTCTCACAAGAAAGCCATTTGATAAATGAATTCATGCTATCATATTAGGAACTTGACAGAGGAAGGGAAGGAGAGGGGATAAGATGGGGATTTGAATTGCAAAATAGTAGTAAAGGAAGAATAATGTTTAATATAAAGAAACAGTAAACACACAATCACAAGTATAGGTGAGAATGTGGAGAAACTGAAACCCCTTAGCTAGTGCCAGTGTAAAACGGTGTAGCTCTTTGGAAAACAGTCTGGCAGTTCCTCAAAATGTTAGGCACAAAATTCCCACATGACCTAGAAATTCTACTTTTAAGTATCTACCCAAGAGAAATAAAAATACAGGTCCACTCAGGAAAAAAAAAACAAACCTGTACATAAATATTTAAAGCAGCATTATTCATAAGAGCTAAAAAGTAGAAATAACCCAAATGTCCATTTACAGATGCATCAAAAAGTAAAATGTAGTGTAACTACATGATGGAATATTATTCAGCAATAAAAAGAAATGAGGTCCTGATACATGCTACAAAATGGATGAAACTTAAAGATATAACAAGTGAAAAAAAAAAAAAGTCACAAAAGGCCACATACTGTATCATCCCATTTATATGAAATACCCAGCAAAAGCAAATTTATAGAGATGGAAAGGAGATTAGTGGTTGCCTACCGCCAGGGATGGAGTGGGTGGAAAGGAATGGGGAGGGACTGCTAACAGATACGGGCTTTTCTCTTTAGGAGAACAAAAATGATCCAAAATTAGATTGTGATGATGTTTGCATAACCCTGTGAATATCACAAAAAGCACTGAATTATACACTTCAAATGGATGAATTTTATGTTTGTTAACTATATCTCTAGAGAACTTTTCAAACAAGTAAAAATGTTAGCATTTAGAAAAATCTATTAATGATGAGGTTTCATGCTTCAGTTGGGAGACTGGTTTGGAAGTGATAGAGATACTTCCAGAAGCTTCAAACCATGCAGGGATAAGCCTTATGTATAATATATGTAAATACAATTTTAAAGCTGCAGAGACAACAAGACTGCAGTACCTTCCCTTACAACGTGAAGAGTGTTGTTATCCTTCTATAGAGATAAAGATTTCCTCTTTTCTCAAGACAAGTCTTCTTTATTTAAAATGTTTTCCTTTTTTTCTTTTTCATTTTAAAATGGAAATGCATGATCCAAAAACATATAGGAAAGTGCCCTCTACACACGATCCTAATCTATCCAAGCATGTTGGCCTATGTTGACATTTCTAGCTCTTGAAAGTGGGGAAGACATTGTTTCTAGCAGATGGGATTGCATTCTCTTCCCTTCCAGAAGTTGCTAATGAGTTAGAGGCCACAGGGCCTGAGCACTGGGAGGTCCTACAGGAAGAAAACTCCCCAGGATGCTCCAGAGACCCCTGTATGGGAGCCAGGGCAGGGCTGTCTGTTTACTCCTCTCAGAGACAGCTTGTACTGATAGTTGGGTTTATAGGTCTAGGTCCACTTAACCTGCCAAGGGAGACACTGGAAGGAGCATTCACTTGGAATTCACTTTGGGGTGTCCTTTTAAGTATCTACCCTGGCAAAGCGAGGTTCTGCTGGGGGTTCGGTGTTTGCTTTTTCATGGCACTCCTCCCCCTTCCAAAATTCACTTCTCTCATCTTCTATCTATATAGTGTCTTCAAACAAATAACAAATTTCAGGTACACATAACTGCTTTGCCATTTACAGATCATTTGCAATGTAAATACAATGAGCTCAAGAGTATTCTTGTGTAAAGTGCTAACAAATATTTGTTCTGCTGAGGAGAGGCCCAGCCCTCCTGGCCGGGAACAGCCTCTGTCAGGGCCTGAGGCCTCTAACTCTGTGTCCCCCTCACACTTTGGCAGCTGAGGCAGGCTGACCTCCTAACTCAGTGAAATTGAAAAACCATTTAGTCACAAACGGATATTTAAACAGTTTCATTCCTTGGCTTCTCTCAGAGTCTATGTTTCTAAAACAGAATTCAGTTTAGGAATAAAACTGTGCTTTCCTTCATGTGCTTGCTGGGCCAGAGCAGCCCATATCTGAAGCTGTCCTAGAGGAGAGGTGACCACTGTTGGCTGAGCCCTCCAGACCTTCTCCTGAACTCATGGTGCTGAAGGTGTCCTGGGGTAAAGGTGCCACTAAGTCACAATGAAATCTCACCAGGAGAGGAAATGATAGGTAATTTCCTGAATGACAGCAGTCTGGGTGCAGAGAGAAGGGAGGGGAGGGGAAGAGTAGGAGAGGGAAGGAAGAAAAGGGAAGAGCTTCTCTGCAAGGGAAATACCAAAGTACACCACTCTTCCCTTGGTATCCCCAGGGGTTGGTTTCAGGATGCCTCTGCAGATACCAAAATCAGCAGACACTCAAGTTCCTTATATACAATGGCGAGGGACATTCAGCCCTCTCTCCGTATCCACTGAGTGCAACCCACGGGTCATGGCAGCCAACTATATCCCAACTCTTCGTGGTCTCCCACTGTTCACGGTCTGTCCTTGAAGGTTCTGTGACGTGCCCTAGGTTGCCCCATCTTACTTCTCCCTGCTCTGTAAGACCCAGCCACACTCACCACACTCCCTCCCGGAACCAGGTCTGGGCTGCCTGCAGCCTGCACTTTGTTTTCCCTCTTCTCTCTGACTCGATCACACCACGTCATCCATCAGATCTCAACCCAGATCTCTCAGGAATTGTTATAATTTTGCAGCTGTGTGAGTATTTGATTGTTTCACTCCCTTAACAAAACTGTAAGCCCCTGAAGGGAAAAGTTTGGAAATACCTTCTCTCCCCATCTTGCCTTCAGCAGGGACTGGGGCATAATAGACATTTAATAAGTATTGAATGAATACATTAGTGAATGAATAAATGTAGCTAGGACTCAACTCAGGTGGGTCCCTTCCAAAGCATGTTTTCTTAAATGGACATTTGCTGGACAGAGAAAGCCCAGTCATAGAAAGAGTTAGGGGAAGAGCACTCCAGGTGACAGGGTTACCAAGTCCGAAGAACTGTGTGCTTGAGAAAGAGAAAGGCAGCCAGAGAGCAAGGGGGTGTGACTGGAGGCCAGAGAGACAAGGAGGCTCCACTACTTACTAGCTGTGTGACCTTAACCTCTCAAAGCCTCATCTAAAAATGATAGCACCTACTTTATAGCACTGTTATAAAAGTTATATGAAACAATCCATGAAAGTACTTAGCCTGGCACATAGTAAAAAGTACCTAAAACTAATGCCTTGCAGGATCTGAAATCTCCAAAATATACAGACCTTTATCTAAGAGAGATTTTTCTTTTTCTTTCTCTTTCTCTTTCTCTCCCCTCCCTTGTCCCCTCCTCTCTTCCCCCTCTCCTCTCTCTCTCTCCACCCCCATACTTCTCTACTATTTCTTTCTTTCTCTTTCTCATAACCTCCCAACCTACTGGAGTATATTTGCAAATACACTGGCTGTGACCCTAACATTGCCCCCATCCGCACTCCACCACATCCCCCAACACACACACAAGTACTCTGCGGCAAGGTAATCCCTATAAATTCCAGGTTCCTGTGCTGTTTAGCTGATCACTGCTTTAAAATAAATCTAAAAGACAGAAAGAAACACACTAAATCCTCATTTAACTTTCCAGAGGTGTTTTTAACATTTATCTTCAAATATCTAGGACTTCAAAGTTTCTCTGTACAAGCAGTTAAGAAAAAAGGCGAACTGACAGAGAAAGCATCAATAAGAAAAACAGAGTTTATTTGGCAATGGTGCAGAAATATGCTGCCTGGGGCTACTACTCATGAAAATACATTAAAAAGAGATCCCAGAAAAGCCTTCAACCATCAGGTAAAAGGGTATAAAAGTACTGGTTTTTTTTCACATTTGTAAATATTCAGGGAAATTTTTTTTAACTTAAATATGGAGACATCCCAGTCTATACATGTTTGGGAGGCAATCCAGCAGCTCGCTAGTCAATTCTAGGGGTAGATTGTCAATATTCCATATCAGTTTTCTTAATTTAAATAGCTGGTGGCAGCAGAAAACTTCAGTTTAAAGCTCATGGATTTGCCTATTTGCTGCTCTAAGAGCCATAAACATATGTATCTTTGGAAAACTATCATGTGTTTTCAACTTCCTGAAGAATTCTTGTAAAGTATAACTGAACCACATTACCCTTTGTCCTGAGCTTTTATGCCTCTAATGGACAAATTGGGAGGAGGCTGAGAACAAATGTGCTATTAATTACCCAGATGGCTTTTTAATAGAACCTTGGATTATTCTTCAGCCACTAAACATTGTCCAGAAATTTCTTAATAACGCTGGTGTGCAAGGCATTCCTTCCAGGAGAATAAAGATCTCATTGACTGGCAGGCTCAGTTATGTCAGGTTAGTTTAGGAGACGGTAGACAAAGAGTGGGTATTGTACAGACCAGAGAGAATGACAGACCATATCTGAGCTGCCCAGTCTCCCCAGCAATGACAGATTTTCTAATTCACTGCAGATTCTCACAAAACTGGGTGGTCAGCTTTAGAGAGAATCAACAGTGGGTCTATTGATTCTGGGTGGGAGCAACATAATTCTGAATTAACCTGAATTGAGTCAATACAACAGAGAGTCTTGGTATTGGATTAAAATTAGGATTAATACATTAAATGTTAGGTCAGAATGTTAAGTCCCAGTGCTGAAAGGCCTACATGAAATAAGACAAATACAGGCAGGTATTTTAGCCAAAGGATAATTTGTACTTTTAGACTCTAGAAAGGCATCACAGACAACAAATGAAACCTTTTATGACAGTACGTGTTCTGATACGGTTTTTTTTTTTTCTTCTTGGGTTATAAGCAGTCATTTTGAACATATGCCTCTCTTCTTAAGTTCATCATATACATATATATAGAAGTGATGAGAGAGAGAGAGAGAAGCTTTCATCTGACACAGTAATGGTTGCGAGACATCCTGGCTCATTTTTTGTTCCCGCTTTTGTAAAATTATCTCGCCAAGGGCAAAATCTGCTGCTTCGGGCTTTCCAAGTAGACAGCGATTAACTTTCACTGTGCTCTTTCCCAGACGAATGCTGTTGTTAAATCATGAAGGATGCAAACAACCATTTTGAATATGTTTTCCCAACTATGGAATGAATGTATTTATATTTAGGAAAATAAGACTAGGTCTAAATACCTCACAGTTTCCTACAGTAATTATTTTAACATAAAAATTCTAAACTGTCTTAATTTTCAAACCACATTAAAAAAAAAGTCCAAATAGCTATGTCTACAGAAAAGAATATGCATATTTGTTGCAAAATAGTCCTAGTACAACCAAGCAAAATAGTTCCCACATGAGCTGAGGTAAAAGTACTTGAAAGCAATAAAACTGAATGTAAGATTTTGTTGGATTATGTGTTTTCTTAAATATTCCCATTACTTGGAATGCCTTCCTCTTACTGTATACTTCGTCTTGCTAAAAAAATGAAGAGATAAAAGATTGAAATGACCCTTAACACGTTAAGAGAGTACTTTTTCTCATTTAAAAAATGAGATGCTTGTACTTAAATCTTGATAATTTATAAAATCTACCTCTTAGTCTTCGTCTTTCCGTTGACCTTTCTCTCTTCTCCTTGTTATGTGATCACCCTAAAATGAAACCAATAAAGGAATTTTTAATAAATTTGAGAAGACTGTTGTCTGTATCTTTCTGCATACTATAATTTAGTCACATTGTCATTTAAAAGCATCACTTGTTAGCAGTCATAATGGTGGGTACATTCTGCCTTCATCTAGGCAAGACATATGTTCAGGTCTTCAGATGTACTTAATCGTAAGTAGCTTATGATTTATAGTTCAGTTCGGGGTTTACCTGCCAGAGGCTCTTTGTCAAGTCTTACAAACTGAAAGAGTTTCCACTTCCATTCTCCATCTTGATCCAAGTTTGTTTTCCCAATGCAGCCTTGTGCCTTTATCTAGCACCTGCACACTGAACCCTGGTGGTGGAAACTAGACCCCACAAAAGCTTTTGAGCTTCAAATTATATCCCTTTTAGCAAAAACTTACCTTCCTGAACCGCTCTGTATTAAAACCCATCAGTCCTGTATCCTATTCTCAGAGTCCTGCTGGGTAATTCAGTTAACTAATTTAGAGTAGGTTGTGAATGTGACTTTCCATCCCTTCACCAGTGTTGCAATGTTTTACATAAAAGGAGTGTCTCTTAGGTATCTGGACAGAGGAAAAACTTAGCAGAGGATCTTCACAGGCAAATTACATCACAAAGGCTTCCATTCAACATACTCCCAAGATAAGCCTGAACCAATGACACTTCCTAGAGTCGTGTAATAAGAACAAGGGCTTTAGAATCAGGCTTCAATTTAATCCTGATTTCTTGGTTTACTAGTGCTGAGGTCTTAGAGAAGCTACTTCCCCTCCTGAGTTCTCAGTTTGCTATCTGTAAAACAAGGATAATGATATTTCACTCTGAAGAGATTGCTGTAGGGACTATATATGCAAAGTACCTGGAATACAAATCCTCAAATAAGTGTTTGACATTAATCTTTCCAAAGGAAACATGGGGATACATATTTATGATGATCATATTTTTATTTCAAAAATGAAGTGTTCAGGATATGAAGAGTATAAATGACATAGGGGGACAAAAGGACAAAAATATTGGAGGTCAAGATTGTTCCTCTCAAATGTGAGTCCTAGAAGCAAGATGTCTGCAGCGTCTGCTACACACTGGAAAAGTGCTACCTGGCGCTAGAGAATTTTTTACACAGGCTATAACTACAGCATGAAATAACAAAATACAAAACAGCAAGTCTGTTTTTCAGTTGTAGTAAGTCCGAGGGCTGCTAGGTGTAGCTTCCAAAAGAATGCTAGTTAACACCAAATCAGATTTCTAAATAAGTCCAGAGAACAGGCAACTCCAACAAATGGACAAGTGTTCAGGAGATGTTTGTTTATACAGACATCCTCTAACACTGTAAATAAGATAAGAATGCACACTCGTTGCAGCAGTCATAAAAGCTAGAATGGAGTTAGGTAGTGTCTAGACACCTTTGATCAAAAAACAGGGATTAGTGGTTGCTGAATTTACTAACACAATTTTCTTTCCTTTTCTCCAATTATTTCTATTTTCAGCCTTCACTTTTAGGATTTAGTTACAGCATCTTGCACTGCTTAGTCAGCAGACATGTGCCATTTGGGGGATGCAATGATTCCCTTTTCCAAAATTAAATTTTGAAGCCAGAAGTGTCAAGTTTCATTTCTCATTTAACGTAATTCTATGAGACTTTACTCAGCATTATAAGACCAAGTCAGTACCCACCGGCCGTCATGTGTTTCCAGGCGTTAAACACACACTGAGTCATGCCCAAGGTCTTGCTATTAATTATCTTCCCATGCACCATCTACGACAAACCTTTATCCATTAAGTAAATACTCATAATAAAACATGGTAAGATCACTAATAAACATATAATTTAGTTAGAGAGATTCAATGTATGCAAATTAACAATGACAAAATATTATGGTATAAATTATACCAAATCATCACTATAAATCACTTTTTAACCATTCAATGTTCCTTAAAAAAGTAACTTGTATCAAATGTCATGCTGGCATATATTTTCTCTGTTTGTTTCACCTAATGATGAATCCCAACAGATCGGGATTTAATAACACAGCATCCATCATAGGTGGCCCTGCATTTGCTATTTTCTGTGGTATCAGAGAACCTCTTTCATTACAGGACAGGCTCAACTATAAGACTGCCTGAAGACATGGACCGGGGAGCAATTTTACAGAGAAATTTCTGTCTATATGCTTGTATGCCAGGGGGATGGGATATAAAGGGACAACCGAATCCCTTTCTTCTAAAGCTTATGGTAAGTAAACATTCTGATCGTCTTCTCTCCTCAAATTCTTTCTTCCTTGCTACCTCTACCTGGTCATCCCTTCATGGAGAGGTGGCTCCTAGGCAGAGACTTAACTGCTGCTGAGAGAAAGGAAATTCCTCATTCAACCCCAGCTGCTATAGGATGTAAACTGAGACTCATGGGGAACACACACCATGAAAAACATGAGGAGCGGTCTTCGTAGAGATGGCCCATAGCTATGGTGATGTTTCCCTGCCTGGAGGAAGAACTGGAATCTCGGGTAAGATCCCATACTCTCATTTACTCTTTCTTCAGGGTACTTTTTCCTCTCACAATTTTATATTCTTAATAGTCTAAAAAAGATTATGTTTGTTCTTTTTTTGACTCACAGAGTTTTCCCGTGTTTGGCAAAGTTCTTTGTTCTCTAGAACAACCCAGTTGTTTTTCTCTTAGGCTAGAGAATTATATTTTACACTGTTTACTGTTTTATAGCATCTGCTTATAAAGATGGATTTATTCTCTTTAACACTTCTGTAACAGCTCCTTCCTCAGATGAAAATCTGGTTTGGGCGTAGCTCTCCAAGATGAAATAGAACTATTTGGAGTTGGAGGGGGGAGGGTGGGAAATAATTCTCTCAATCTCTGAGAAGTACAAGTTTGCCTGATGTATATGTGGGAGATGAACTTACGCTGGACAAGACTCATAGAAACATGTTGGCCTTATGAATTATTTGAAGTTCAGACAATTATGAAGCATTTTTATTTATTATTTTACAGAAAATACTCAAATATACAAACCTGAATTATTAAAAGTACTGATGTGTACTAATTAATAAGAAAGTTAACCAGAATATAACTTTACTAAAAAAATTTCCTATTACAAGAAAAAATTAAAATATGAAAACAGCATTCACTATAGTAACAAAATTATCAAGTTTTAAAATTAGACTTTAAAGTGCCATTTCTGTAGTTTCTGATCTCTGAAAATTTTCATAAATCTTTACCTGGAAATATGGTGCCCAAATCTCCAAGCTCCCAGTCCAGGATTTTAACAATGCAGCTTTCCTTAGAATTTCTTTCCCCAAAGAATTTTTTGTTTCTGTTTTGGGGTTTTCATTTCATATTTTTAAACAATTTATTTATTCACACAATAGTTTAATTTCCTTTGAAAGCCAGATGATACCATCTATTCACCTTGTTTTGTTGTCTTTCCATATGGTAAACATTGATCTTTCCCCAACTCTCATAAAGGTCAATTTTTAAAAAATCTATGCACACACCAAAATCACTGAATAGGAATGTTCAAATCTCTGGGAAAACTAGTACTTGAATGTTTTTTAAGTGCCAAAAGATCACAAATGGGGGGATATACCCTTCTCTTAATCATATGGGAAAGAGAAGAAGAAAGCAGATTTTGGTAAAGAAAGGCCTATAACCTTTCATTGCCATTAAAAACAAAACAAAAAAATCTTTTGGCAGTTGACAACATTGTTTAAAATATAAATATTTGAATTTGATAATACTTTGTATTCAGCCAAACATTTACGTTTTTTAAAAGCTGGCTTCAAAAAATTTTGTTCCAGTTTTTCCTTAATTTTTGAATCAAAATGTATTTTAAGAAAAATGAAATCTATACACTCCTAGCTTATTCCTCTTAATTTTTCACCATTTTGTTTTTGGAAGATCATCTGGCAGCCAAAAAGCCTTGGTCTATTTCCAGATTTTGTCATTTAATTATTAAATTTTATTTGACCAACAATTAATAAATCATACGTTTGGAAAACTGAGTATTTATTACAATCCTGAACCCTTTAGGTCTTAAACACTAATAAATGAATAAGTGAATGAGTTAATGACAAGGAGGGGACAACTCAAAATCATCCAGATAATACTTAAAAATGTTTTTAAACTCTCTATCAGTTAGTAGTGGTTGAAAATTTTATCCATGCTGTACACCTTAAACTTATATCGTGCTGTATGTCAATTACATCTCAATAAAAATAGGGGGGAAAAAGACAATTTTAACCCAGTGCCAAAGAAAACCTTTCCTTTCTTCAAGTATTAATTTGGCCAATATAAATACAATTTTCATACATTTTCTAGGCTATCTTATAAATTCCCATATGCTCTATATAAGCCATTTTTTTGAAACATAAATCTCTCCAAACTTTGAAATAAGGCACATGTTTACAAAAAAGTATGGAACATACTGGCAAAATGAAACTTCCCATTTAAAATGGGAATGTAAAAGAAAAAGTTGCTAAGACTTATGAGCTGGCCACAGAATGTGATCCTAGAACTCCAACAACAGCCACCATGGACTAAGAGCTTATTATGTGCCAGGCACTTTGCTCCACGCACCATATACATTATTTCATTTAATCCACATGAAAACTCTGAGAGGTCAGTAATACTTTCATCCCCATTTTGCAGATATGAAAACTGGAGTTTAAAAAGATTGGGCCTTGGTTTAAACCTCAGACTATGTATGTTCAAAGCTGGCACTCTGAAGCATTCCTAAATGAAACTGCAGTGGGAAAGGCCTGTAATGTCATAGAATGCAGCTGTCATAGCAACAGGCAGTCACTCCCCCTTAAAGGATTTTTCCAACCCGCGCTGCCACTTGGACTGTTGCTCCCTCCTTTGCCTCTGGGCTGTTTTTAGGTTGCCAAGGAAGGTAAGTAAGTGATTAATGTCAAGGCTCCTGTAAAACATAATGCTGTAAAGGTACTCTAATGTGAATCCAGATTTTATCCAGGCAGATCATAGAAATGTTCCCAGGGAACCACAAAAGTCAAATATAGTTATCAACTATGATCACTCTTTAACTAGATGCAAGGTGATGTGTTTCTAGGCTACAAGGAAGCATCTTGTGTCTCTATTACCCTAGGACTAGACTGATCCCACTGTTACAGCAGGAGCTTGCCTAAGACACTTTCTTACTTTACACAGAGACTAGGCAAAGTCATAAATGAAAATATAACTGTTTGATAAGCACATTACCCAAGTGGAAAAAATAAAACCCTTTTTCAATGACAGAAATCATGATTTAAGAGCACCAGATGTCCGGTTCCTTATCTAGGTGGAAATTAGAGACTTTGGAAGAAAATATCACTTCTTTCTCAGCAGATACATAGATTATTACTTCCGGTCCACAACTTATACAGTTTTAGTTCTCCAGCTTGCCCCTCCAAGAGAAACAAAGTGAATACCTAATAGTCATGAGCTGAAAGTAGCCAAATTATAGAATTAAAGAGTCTACTGGTTTTGTAATTAGACAATCAAAGGGCATTTCATACCTCTGGTCCAGAGAGACAGAGAGCACTAACTTTCAGCAGGGATAGCATTTGTAATTACTCCCAAGACTTACATAAGAAGAAAGTAGAAATTTTAAGACCACTTCCAAATCTAGTTTTAAAATCAGAGACAATTTTCAAGAAATTCAGTTCCCTCACTTGGGGTTCCTAAGCAGTAAACCCCCTTCATCAGATTGAAGTGGCCGCAATTTCCAACCCAGATTTCAGTTCTTTTTTTCATAAGAAAATGTATTCCCCTCTTCAGATGTACTATTCACTTGATCTGGAGTGATTGTGATCTGCTATGTGTTATGTTTTCAGTTTTGTTGAAACAATAAACCTGTTTAGGACCAAATCGCAGCCAAACTCAGTAGCCTCAGTCCATTTCTTCCCTGGAGATAACCTTCATCTGCTCCTCTCTAGATATAAATCCTACATATCTTGCAAAACAGCCTAAATTCCCTTTTTCTACTGAAATTTTCTCTGATAATCCTCACATGAGGTGTTTGTTTCTTCCTATGACTCTACCTGTCTGCAGCACAGATGTGGCATAACCGTGCATTTCCTAGCACAGTTAATAATTTTTTATATCTAAACATCACAATTTCACTTAAATTATTTCCTCTACTGAAGGAACTAACAAAAAACAAACTCGATCTAAATCCTCCCCAAATTGCATCTGCTACAGCACCCAGCATGGTGTCTGCCACACCCATTATCTGCTAAGTCAGAATCTGAGTTATCCACACGCTGTAGGCAGATCTTTGTGCTACAGTTACCAGGCTTGGATTGATGCTCTTTTAAGTGACACCCGAAGAATCCAGATAAACAGTGAAATCTTAAACAGCCCAGCTGCTAAGAGTTAACCCAGGGGCCTTGGGAGGACTCTCTCCCTCTCTCCCTCATTAGAATGTCTCATAGTCAGATTGGTCTATATTGTTTTTCTTTCTCACAAGCAAAATTATTTTTACAAAATAGATTTATATCTACCACTTTTGGTATGTCTTTTCCCTGAACCGAAGCCTTCAAGATCTGCCAGCATTGGGCTTTCTGGGCTTGTCTTTAGGTTTGACTTGGGCACCATTTTGAAATTGGAAAATAATAAAGCTGGCGGTTGCTCAAAAAGTTAAACATAGAATCACCATATGACTCAACGATCCCACTCCTAGGTATATAATCCCCAAAACTGAAAACAAGCACACAAACAAATACTTGCACAAAAATGTTCATAATAGCACTATTCACAGTAACCCAAATGTCCACCAATGGATTAATGAATAAACAAGATGTATTACGTACCTATGATGGAATATTACTCAGCCATAGAAAGGAGTGAAGTACTGATACATGCTATAACCTCAAAGTATTATTCTAAGTCAAAGAAGCCAGACACAGAAGGTCACATGCTGTATGATCCTATTTGTAGGAAATATCCAGAACAGGTAAATCCATAAA
Source organism: Camelus dromedarius (assembly GCF_036321535.1). NCBI lineage: Eukaryota > Metazoa > Chordata > Mammalia > Artiodactyla > Camelidae > Camelus > Camelus dromedarius. Next base: position 12,385,778 of record NC_087465.1, on the reverse strand, counting down.
GGCAAAAAGCAGATTGGTGGTTGCCAAAGGCTAATGGAAGGGGGAATAGGGAATGAATGTTTAGTGGCTACAAAGTTTTATTTTGAGCTGATAAAAATGTTTTAGACCTAGATAGAGGTGGTGGTTGCACAACATTTTAAAGGTACTAAATGCCATTGAATTATACACTTTAACATGGTTAATTTTATGTTGCATGGATTTCACTTCAATTTTAAAAAATAATAAAGTTTGTCTGGCTCTTTTAGTCCCTAATACCCAGGGAGCTACAGAAGCAGGGAGAAGGGGGGGCCTAACTCAGACGGGAAAAGTATTTGGAAAGGATTCTATCTAAGCCAAGACCTGAAAGACAAGTAGGATTTAAACTAAGCTGGGAAGGTAGATGCAGATGGAGGAAGGAAGGGGGAAAGAAAAATATCCTAGGAAGATGTGTGTATGACGATCTAATAATATAACACTGACAGAAGTTACTTCTCTTCTCCCATAAAATCAAATTAACAAACATGTATTATTCATCTACTATTTGTGGGGAGCAATGCTAGGTGTGGGGAGAAACACAGGCAAAAAAATGGGCATACAAGACAAATAAATAGCATTTATTGAGCACCGCCTATATGATGGATATCTTACACGTATTATCTCAATTAATTCTTTAAACAGACCACAGAGAAGAGTAAAAGTAATTCTATGAAGTTAAGTAACTTGACCAACATTGCACAACTTGTAAATGGAAGAGACAAAATTCAAATCTAAGTGTGTCTGACTCCAGAGCCACATACAGCAGGACATAATTAGAGCTGCTGGAAGTTGAATAACTTGTAAGACATCAGTGGAGAGATGTCACAGCATAGAGCACAGTGCTCCCTGCCATGGGCAAAGGACATGGAAAGAACTGGGACCAGATCTGAGGAGAAACAGATGTCCCAGATCCCAGGGCCAGAAAGTAGAGATAAGGAGGAAAAGGCTTGGTCATCAACTGCTCCTGAAACTCTCCCCTGACCCCACTGTACTGCGGTGAGGGGGCCTCCTCTCTGCACTTTGTACTTACTCCGTCAGAGCGCTCCACAGAGTCAGTGTTAGGCTTTGTATTTTTACTTATATCCCAGTTCCATCACTTACTAGCTTTGAGTAAATTACAGAAAAGTACACCTCTCTGTGCCTCAGTTTACATATCTTAAAAAACAGAATAATATTAGTAATACATTCTGGATTCAATGAATTAATATATACAAAGGGCTTAAATGTCTACAATACACAAGTGCTCAATAAACATAAATGTTTTTGTTGTGGATGTTGTATTAATATTTCCCTCACCAGGAAATCTCAGCTTCTTAAAAGTAAGGACCATGTCTTTTTTTTCTATCTCCAGCCTCTAGCACAGATGCTGGTAAACAGAAAGTTTTGAGTTAAGGTGGTGGTTAACCCAGTACTATACCGGTTAGGGAGATTTTTCAGGACTGAGGCTATGGCATCCTCTAAAATCATACTCTTTTGTTGTAAACCGCTTGACAGCTATAAAATAGAGATTGTCTGTCATCAAATATTTATTGAGAACCTACTATCTGGCAGGCTCAGCTTTGGGGACATAGGGTTCTCTAAATTGCCAGGACTGAATCTAGTCCAAATGGTTGATTTATCATTCAGTTTAGACAGGGAAATAAATAAGAAAACACACACTTGTACAGCCTCAAGAGAAATACCTGTGCAGTGTCAAAGTCTTGGCTATCATTACAAAGAAAACATTGCTACTCATGTACAAAACAAACTATGATCCATTAACTCAGCACAGAAGTCCTTTTTGGCTCCAAAAAAGCTGGCACCCAAGCAAGTTTTGTAGTCACACTGCCAAAAAATACCTGGCCGATACATTTTAACGTGCTTCGTTGTTTTCTTTCAGACATATTTCAGTAATTGCCTGTCTGCAGATACAAGATGCTTACAGGAAGTGATTAATCTTTCATGAGATTATTCTACAATTCCTTAATGCAGTACAATAAAAGCTTGAAGGGACAGCCACAGTCATGTCAGTGCATGCTTCAAGGAAAGGATGTTTTAATGGGAGATAAATCTGATCACATGATAGCCATTGATGATGAAATCTCTTTTTCAAAAGAAATCAACCCAACAGGACAAATCCACTCCCTGGGGGGAAAAAAAAAAAAGCCCACCTCTAAACCTAAAACCTTTCTTTTTTTCTGGTAGGAGGCCAGATGGGATCCTCGGACATCATGAAACACTACAGCTGGAAGCTGAATGGTTCACCTATACCCCAGCCCCCCGCATGGAGATACTAAAGATGAGAAAGGCTCTTGTTTGCTGTCTGAAACAGGTGTGGTTGGACTAAATGGGGAGAAGATGTCCAGCTGGAAGAACCCATCAACCAGCTGCCCAGGGCAGTCTGCTTAGATAAATACCACCTGTTACTAAAGAGCCAGAGAAAAATTAGTCCTATCCCAGGAACCTGCTGATTCTCTGCCTATTATGCTGAGGCTTTTGTGTCTTTCAACCTCCCAAATCCCATGTGTGTCTCAGAGCGATGGTCACATTCGCTGTGCTTAATTTGATTCTGGACAGTGACAGAGGCTTTTGGAGCATTAGGTTAAAATATTTTCTGGGGGCCAAGAGTGCATACATGAGAGAAAAACAAATAACACCTCTAAGCAAAGGGGACGACTCCAAAAGGCACCTTTTAACTCGACAGTCTCAGTGCCCTATGGAGTCTGGCCACCTTGAAGGACGGGCCAAGGCCCCATCTTCTGCATGCTGTTCCCACACTCTCCCCACTCCTCAGGTAAAGCAGTCCTCTCTTAAGCAGTGAGTTTGAGTAAATACACAAACACACCCACGCACTCACTCCTTTGTTCCTGCTGTTCCCATCCTTGTAATGTCTTCCCCTGAACCTTCCAAATCCCACTCTTCAAGACCCAATTGAAATCTGCTTCTCCTGGAGTCTTCCCCAGAATTTTAGCCCAAAATCATTTTCTCTGCACTGCTATTGCACTGAAAGTCCACAATGTACACTTAGTCACTCTAAGCTGCTGCTTCCTACTCTTGTCCCAAGTAAATCTTATCTCCCCAACAAGACTCTTTGAGGGTAAAACTCTTCCCTCTGAGGCCTAGCCTATCATCCAACACAAAGTTAGACATATAGCAAATCAATAAATGTACTCTAAACTGATGTAACACTGTCAAAAGTTATTTGGGATGACAAAATGCTAGATCTAAACTAGAGATCTTACTGGAAAAGGCCTCTAAAGATTTCTGCCTCAAGGCTACCAGAAGTCAATGTGCTGGAAGCCCTAGACATGTAGCCAGAAAGTTTGGGACTGAATCCTGGTTTTCCTAATTGGTAACTTTATGATTAATTATTTTAACAATATCAGTTCCCTCACCTATAAAATGGATCTCACAGTGCCTAAGTCAGGGGACTATACTGGGAAGCTCCAACGAGGCAGTTTTGGATACAGTGTTCACATGCATCACCAAAACCAGGCATAATGGTTCTTTAGTAAACTGTACAACTGCTTCAACATCGAACTGATTAGAACACAATGACATTATCCTAAACTGATGCTTTTTAGGCTCCACAAACTTGACTAAGAGAATCATCTGGGGAGCTTGTTAAACTATAGATTGCTGGATCTCAGTTTTGAAGATTGTGATTTAGGAGGGCTGGGTGTGCCCAAGTGAATCCAACAATTAGCCACATTTAGGAACTACTGGATGAAATCATTTTTGTCCATATTTATTTTGCCCAGTATCTGACTAGTGAAAATTTATTAGGATTATGACTTTCAGAAATGTGTCTTAAATGGTAAACACATTGATAATGGCATTAGTGATATTCAACTTAAAAATAGGTTTTATCTCCCAAACCTTTCTCACAATTAAAATCTATATAGTCACATACACACACATATGCAGGAACATGAATGGGTGTGTGTGTGCGTGTGTGTGTATTTCCTGAAGGTATGTGCTGTAATTACCTAGTATTCCGGAACCTCTCATATATCAATTTATCTCTGTAATCTGATCATTTGCTGCAGTCAGGGTATGTCCCATTTCTATTCCCCCACAAAGTTCACTCATTTTTGTAAAATAATTACTTCAGCTAAAAAAGAAGACATTTTTTACATTTCAAAAGTGAAAAAAAAAAGTGACACACCAAGAAAAAAGACAAAATCATCAAGGATATGAAACTTACTTTTAAGGAAGCAATTTAGGGCACTTTTCTACCCTGAAGTCTACCTAGCTCAAGCAGCCTTGAGCTGAGAATACAGGCACTCTTAAGAAAGCCCTCAACCCAGGGCATTTTGTCCCTCAGCTGGGCAGGGGTCAAAGCAATCAACAGTAGTTTAGACTAAACAGGAAGAAAACCAGCTCAGTTCATGTGGCAGACACACAAATGGTCATCCCATTCAGAAACAACCAAAGTTTGAAAAGAATTTAGGTTGCAATGGTTGGCTTATACATGTAGATAAATACCTACACCTTCTGTCTCTTTTAAATGTATTTAATAAGCACACTCAGCCATTATATTGTGCAGAAGTTTCCCACAGAGACTTCATGAAAATCGACTCAATGACTTTTTTAAAATTATCCCAGACACCGCTTCTGGTACAGAGGAAACCAAGCATCCCCTTTGCCTGGGCCCCCCGTGTAAGGAAAGCCACTAAGTCTTTCACAGGAGCAGATTGTCCCAACTTAATTGAATGAAGTAAACTTGGGGAAATACCTGACATTGCCAACTTGACCTCTGCTAAGCCTTTTGAACTTCAATCACTGTCCTCCAACACAAAGCCTTCTATTAGGCTTTTCAGCTATTTCCCCTGATTACACAGGTAGCTTATCTTAAGGATTCCATGGTTTCAGTTATCATTTCTGACCTGATTGTGAGACAAGTATTACTTCCGTGCTGGGTTTTATGTCTAAGCCTGCAGAGGTATTTGCAGGTTTGATTGAGTAAAGAGCATCTCAATTCAGCCTCTTGTCCACCAAGATCCAATAATTTATTTTAAAGAAAAAAAGGTTTAATTTATAAGAACATAAGTGAAAAAGCTCAAAGGAATAACACTGGACAGAAACTGTCCAACATCATAATTTTTGGTATTTCACATAGATTTCAAAATTTAAAATATAATCTGTAATATGAAGCAGTAAAGATGAAGATTGTTCCCAATAAACAAAGTGCAGATGGTAAAAACAAAACAGCCTGAATTTCTCAAAACAAGCAGAATTACTTATTCCCTTATATCTAATTACAGAAGAAGAAAAAATTGAAGTTAAAGTTCAAAATACTTTGAATTAATTACCCATCCTGGCAAATAAAAGGTGCTTGGAACCCAAGATGTGAATGGCAGTTATTTTAAGTGATATTTAGTCCTATCTTAGCATCTACTTTTCTTGACTCTATAGAGTACATGTAACTTTTACAAATATATCAGAACAAAAATTTAAATATACAGCAACGTTTAGAATCATCCAGTTCTTTACTACAAAGTAAAATAAAATATAATTTGCCCTCAGCAGATTTTCAGTGATTTAAAACATTGCTAACACCCAGTGCCAGCAAATGTGGGGAAAATATACAAATACAAATATACAAATACAAATACATAGGAAAAATAAGCAAATTTTGTGGAAAGTAATTTGGTTGGTAATAGCTATTGAAATTTGAAATGTGCATATAAAGCTATTCATTGAAAAAAATGTTTACAATAGCAAAAATGGAAAAAATTAAGTAGGGAAAAAATCAAAAATAAAATTAAAACGTTAATAGGGGAATAGTTCAATACAACAATACACTGCCGTTAAAGAGCTTAAAATGTCCTCCATGAAATGACCTAGAAAATGTCCATGCTGTATTTTTAAATAAAACTGATTCTAGATAAATTTATTTAATAATATTCTAATTTAGGGTATTAAATGTATATAAAGTATAAAACTAGGAAAGAGGGATGATATACATCAAATGGCCAGCCAATAGTTTTTAACCCTGGGCAGAGAAAACGTATGGTGGGAGAGGTCTGTAGCTTCCTATTTTATAAATCCAAACAGAAATGGAGGAATGATAGGTAAATTCTATTTTTTTTCCAATATATTTTGAAACATTTTTAAATTAGAAAAACATTTAGAAACCAAAAGCCTATATTTAAATAAATATTAAATGAAGTAAATATTTGTTCTCATCATCTGCAGAATAAAACATCTGTGAAATAACTGACCTCTTTATTTAGGGAGAACGACATTTATTAAAATGAGTTACATTGTCTTGGACTCTTTTCCTTTACCATTTGTTGTAACTGGTTTCCACTCAGTCTAAATGTAATAAACATGAATATTTTCTTTCTTTTTGTATATTTGAAAGGCGAATTTGTTGAAGGAATACACATCTTGCTTGTTTTATAAGCTTGCATGGTAATTGTAAGAGTTGCCTCAAGAAACTTTATTATGTTGTTTGCTCCATTAAATGGGAATTATTTTCTTTTAAGTGGAACTGTGGAAAACTAAAGGATGGGGTATTACAATATTCCCAGTGAGTCTTCTGACTATGAGTTGTTTTGTTTTCTCTACAAAAATAAAACATGGTATTTACTGATCCAAATACTACTGAAATAAAACAGATTATCAAACAGTTTTTTGTTCATATTTTCCAAAACTATGTATCTTATTCCTGAAGTGCCCAAACTTCTTCTCAAACCAAAAATTTGAATATTAGCCAACCAAACAAGTCTCCAAAGCCTGGTAAGTGTCATAGAGGGATGTTAGTATTGGCAAGAAAAGTGCGTGAAATCTATTTCTTCTGCCACAAGCTCTTGGAATTTCCTGGCATTCCATTTCATCAGAATATCAGTTTATCAGTATAGCCCAACAACACCCAAGGAGACAAGGGGCTTAGGAGTTAAGAGTTATTATAACACCCACATAATTCAGGCAATATATAAATCTAATGTATTTTTTATATAACAGAAATACTTACAAATTAATGTTTATCAAATTTTCCTTCTCTTCTTACCCCTTCAGTTTTTTTATTAATTCTACTTATGTAGCCTTGAGAAATTTAACCTTTCTGACTCTTGGTTTCTCATCTGCAAGATGAGAGTAATATTATCATCATGAAGATTTATCATGAAAATCAGGTGAGCACGTTGCTTAGAACGGTATGGAGCTCATTATACAAGTTCCAAGAGTGGTAGTTTTGTTATAATTAATAGATATTAATGACAGAAATACTGAAATTAAGAGACTGTGCTGTGGATGCAGGGCAGTAAATTCCAATCTCTAAAGATAAAAAAAAAATCAAGTCTGATTTTTCAAAATAAAGATTTCGGGCCCCACTCACCAAAGATTCTGATTCATTTCAGTCTGGGATTAGGCATAGGAATCTCCAATTTTCACAAGTATCCCAGGCAATTCTGAAAAGAAGCAGTAATACAGAAGGAAGAGTAGAAGACCTTAAAAGAGGAAGGAGGAATAGGATACATGACCCTCCTCGCAGAAGGTCTTCATTCTTTACTAACATTAACTGCTTGCTCCTGACTCTAAGACAGAGAAATCTTCTAAATCTAACATATTTATGTTATGCCAGAAAGAGAAAGAATCAGAATGGTTCTCCCACTTCATCTCCACCATCTCTGGCCACATTTTCTTCCAACTGTAACAAGAGTCTGTTAAAAGCCCTTAGTGCTGCTCCATTATGTTTTATTCCTTTGAATTTCCATTAATTTGACACTAGTGGTGTAGGATCAAGAAATTAGGATGACTGTTGTAAAGCCACACATTTAATTATTAGGTATTGATCCCCCAATGTAAAAGCATTCATAGCTCCATCCAAACTTGGGATTCACATCAGTTCCTGTGTCTCACATGTCAGATGACAGGGGAACCTCTCAGTTACCCACTTCCCCCATACAGCATCCCGACTCAGGGCTACCTCTCCTCCTGGGTAATGGACCTAATGAATATCTTGCTCCCAGGCAGAAGGAGGACCCAGCTTTTATGGGGCCTGAAGCCTATCCCATTTAGAGGGCATTCTTAATTTCAAAAACCCCTCATTTTTCACAAAAAAACATATGGTCATATGAATTCAAGGCTAGAGCTCCTCTCAGAGCCTTAGACATTGTTATAAACTGTTCTGTGTACTCCCTCCATTCATATGTTGAAGCCAAAAGCCCCAATGTGACTATATTTGGAGATGGGGCCTTTATGGGGGTAGTTAAGTTCAAATGAGGTCATAAGGGTGAGGCCTTGATCTAATACAACTGGTGTCCTTTTAAAAAGAGAGAGACACATCAGAGATGCACACACACACACACACACACACACAGATAAAAGGCCATGAGAAGACACAGAGAGGAGACAGCCATCACAAGCCAAGGAGAGAGGCCTCGTGAAAAACTAGCCAGGACAGCACCTTGATCTTGGATTCCCAGCCCTCTGAACTGTGAGAAAATAAATTTCTGCTGTTTTAGCCACCAGCCTATGGGATTTTGTTATGGCAGCCAAACAGATACTACAGAAACAGTCTGCAACTGAGTGCCCTGAAGCTACTGTCACTAGCTTCTTCCTACACCCCCTCTCTTACCATACAAGCTGAATTTCACATCCCATTAAAGCAACATCAACTCTAACCCTAGACCAGTGGTTCTCCAGGTTGGCTAAACATACCATATTTCAAAGTCCAGTTCAAATATTATACTCTGTGAATTCTTCTTTAATCTCCTTAAATGAAATATATTTTCCCTACTCCATATCCTATACCACAGATATCTGCACCCCTCTTGCTGACTTTAATTCTGGCTTATATTGTCATCAGTCATTATTCACATTATACTATAATATTCATATTATCATTTGTAGCTATTAATATTTACATTAATTCACAATGAGAATGTTCATATTTTAATTAGTCATTTAATTTCCTTGTGGCAAGAGACCATGTCAACTTCCACGCTTAACACAATAATTTGCATGGCGGAAGCCATTAACAATTGTTTACTGAATTGACTGATATTTGTAAAAAGCCTTAAGGTCTTTAGGAAATAGAATTGAGACAGTTAATTATCTAAATATCTATATAGCTGCCTATAGAGCATATACATAAAACCAAATAATTTTATATTAAAAAGGTCTTAGAGACCATTTATTACCAGCTTTTTAAAAAATGTTTACCTATTTACCAAGCATCACCTAGTGAGTTGATAACAGATTCAGGACTAAAACAGAAGCCTCATGAACCCTAGGCCTCATCCTCATCCCATCAAGCAACCTGGCCAGTCATCCAGATCTGATCAAAAATTGTAGATGGGCACATCCAGCTACTTTAGAATCATATAAAGAGCACTGTGCCAACACAGAGCAACCTCTTGATCATGATGTGGCTTCCACTGGAGCTCCTCCTAAAGTTACTGAATGCACAGATCTCATCAACATGAATACTGTAGTCTAGATTATCATTTTATTTCTCATTGTAGCTAAATAAACTGGCATTCTAATTATTTTAACTTAAACTTGAAGCAGATTGCAAACTTCTTGGAACTAGTTCAACTGCTGTGGACATTTATTTAAACTTGAGAAAGAGAATTTCTCTTACTTCTAATTCAAATATAGCAAAGTCCGCAATGCAAAGCAATTAACATACACCTAGCCAAACTTGGAACTGACTGACTCAGGTCAAAGTGAATAACTGATTTAGCCTCTGCACTTAAACCCTTGACTTATTCACCAGAAAGGTAAAAATGGCTCTGGTGTCGATGCTGTTTGGAATATGAACTACAACATTCTGAACCATACCTCAACTGTCAGTTCCCCCATTGCTGGTCGCTGAGTCTAAGCAGTGATGAAAGCCATTAGATAGACATTGCTGAAAATAAAGTGCTGACGAGAGAGGATTTATATCCCATTACCAATCCCCTGAGCCATGCCATGAACCTTTAACTAGACATTTTATCATGTTGGTTGCCGCTCTCTGAATTTTCTCTAATTTGTCTCTTTTTCAACATGTGGTATCCCCAAACTAAAAGCAGTTGAAATATGTTCAGGCAAGACTAGTGCCAAGTCACTGGAAATAATTTTTTTTCTGGTTTAGGACATAATGCTTCCATTAACACAGACTGATACCACTTCGAAGCAATTTGAGGGATCCCTCTTTTTTCACAAATCATGTTTTTTTATTGACCTTAATAGCTCTCAGCATGCCAAGGCATGGAGCGGCAACTTATGGCCCCAACAACAAAGTGAAGGACAACTTTGAGAAAAGAATTAAGTTGTTCTTTGGTGCCATGAAGTCCTCCCTTTAGACTCCTCCTCCCAACCCTTCCCAGGTGGCTCTCCATCCTCCTTCCCCTCAATCCAGCCAGCCCATCTCATCTACATATTACCTAATCTTAACTTGAGTGTGAAAAGTTAAAGTCTTAGTAGATACAGGCTTACATTTTCTAGGTTTCTACATTTTTAATGTGATTCTTGAGAACAAAAAAAAAAAAAGAATTAAGAACCAAAGTAATGAACTTTTCTACTGTGAGATCATATTTTACCTAGGAGTTGAGTTCTAAAGTTAACGTGAAATACAAAAATCAAGCTCAGTCAAAATTATCATTGGAAACCTTAAGGTGACTGTGGTAGGCAGAATTCTGAAGGTGGCCTCCTGAGAGTCCCAATCCTGGTTAGTCAATCAAACACTAATCTAAAAACCATTGTGAAGGGATTTTGTAGATGCGAAGTCCCTAGTCAGTTAGCCTTAAAATACAGAGATTATCTGGGTAGGCCTGGCCCAATCAAGTGAACCCTTTAGAAGCAGAGTGTTTTCTCAGGTTGATAGCAGAAGGGGAAATCAGAAAGACTCAAAGCACCAGAAGTATTTGCTAAGCCACTGTGGCTTACAGATGGAAGGGGCATGTGGGAGGACCGACCAGAGACTGGCCACTATCTGCTGCAAGTAACCCCTGGCCAACAGCCAGCAAGGAAACGAGGCCCTTAGTCCTACAACCATGAGAAACTGAATTCTGTCAATAACCTGAATTGAGCTTGAAAGCAGATTCTTCCCAAGTCTCTGGTTAAAAGCCCAGCCTAGCCAACAGCTTGATTTCAGTCTTTTGAGACTCTAAGCAGAAAACCCAGTCAAGGTAGCCCAGACTTCTGACCTAAAGAACTGTGAGCTAATAAATGGGGGTGTGTAAACTGCTGAGTTTGTGGAAATTTGCCAAACAGAAATAGAAACCTAATATTGTTCAATACAGTAGCATGAGGCTATGCTGTTTAAATTAACTTTTACTCATTTAAATTCTTCTGTCACACTAGCCACACATCAAGTACTTGACAGCCACATGTGGCCACTTGCTGCCGTACTGGACACTACAGACCATAAAACTTTTCTGTCATCACAAAAAGTTCTTTTGGACAGAATGCTCTGGAAGATCCAAAAGAATCAGTTTTCCTGCAGCTTTGGCCCAGGTGACTATTTCTTCAGTTAAGCAGCAAATAATAAAGTTGGATTGCACTTAAGGATCATGCGATAAGTAAAATTTGTATCTTTAATACTGTAATCACACTCAGCCCTGTGAGATGCTCACACCATGGAGAAACAAAAAAGAACTAAGACTGATCAAGGGAAATAGACTTCTCCCTTCTATTTCCTGCTCACACCTAGATGCATAATCAATTTGTGAGCTGGTGGGTAGAATCTATGGTATGATTTCCACCCTCTCTCTCTGAACAACTAGAGTTGGACTTGTTTCAGTTACATGTGCACATGATGTGATTCCACTGTACCCTCCCTACTTCTTCTTTGCAGAAGGCTAGCCATCATATGTCTGGGCCATCTGGGAGGAAGAACAAGTTGGAACTAACTTTAGAGGCTGACAGTTTGGCAGGAGGTTCTCCTGACTTGTAGTCTGGCGGTCTGGTCATGCTGCCTCCCCAGTGGCTGTTCTAAACTTTTTGAATGCATTTTCAAAGGTACTCTTCCCCTCATCCTCACAATCGGTGGGGCAGTTATCCACTACCATACCAAAGAGAAGAAAATGGAGCTTCAAACAATAAGTTGCTTGTACATATTTTTTGTCTCTGTAAATATTAAAAATCAAGGCTGGTTGAAACAAACAGTTAACCTCCATGTCACACATTGGGTTTTCCTTAAAGTAAATTAAATGAAATACATATATAAAAATATCAAACCGTGTACCAGGGAAAATTCTCATCTTTTGATGTCTCAGTAGATGTTTCACGAAAGTAGTGAAGAAGGTTAGATCTGTTTGGGGTAAGTTGAGTTTAAAAAGGGGGAAATGTTTTTTTTAATTTTCAGAGCCTTTAATATCTAAGTGAGCAAATAAATTTACAAGAAGGTTGTTTATAAGGTATGTGGAAGATTTTCCCAGTGAAACAGCTCTTACCATCTTGAATACATTAGTGTTACACAGATCATAGTTTGGGAAACACTGACATAAATTTCAGATACATCAACATATAATGTTTATTTATAATGTATCAGAAAGTGCTTTGTAAATCAGCCTGAAATTAGTGCCTGCACTGATCTTCTCACCCATTTCAGAAATTCCTATCATTTTTTCACTTAGCTTACTGCCTTTCTCTTCTAAGTATTTGTTCTTTCCCTCATGCCTGTGTTCCATCCCAGTTTTTCCCACATACCCAGTAGCAAGTGTTTCTCTACTAATCACAACAGCCTCTTCTGCATTTCTTTTGCACTCTGCTTTTCCTTTTCTCCTCTCTTATCTAACCACCTCTTCCCCCAGTTGGCCCTGTTCATTCCCTATTCTCAAATAACACGAAGTACACATTGGGTGCTCATGGTATATCCACTTCATGCATGAGCCAGGTTTCTATTCTAGTAACGTTTCTCCTATCATCCCAACTATATCTCTTTTTTAATGTTTAAATTTTACCATACCAAAATAAGGATTAATTTCATAAAGATATTATACTTGTAAACATTAATAGTGACAAAACCAAGAGCTTCCACTGTTATTTCCAGAGTTGTAGTTTGATGCTATCATTCTGGAATAGAGTATTCTGACTGCCACTTGTTTGGACATGGAAAAAACTTATTCCTCCTACCCTAAACACTGCCTTGCCTACCACATCCTTTCATTCATATACCCATCTGTCTGTTCTTTGTCTCAAAGTATTTTTTAATTTCTTCTTTGATTTCATCATTGATCCACTGTTTTTTTTTTTTAAGTAGCATGTTGTTTAATCTCCATGCTGTCATTTTTTTCTCCTTTGTTTTCCCATGGTCCCATCCATCTATTCTTTATTCTACATACTGATTGAGGGTTTCTATATGCTGTTGACACTCTATTTTCTCAGGCATTGAAAATACCAAGATTAACAAGACATGGCACCTATTGAAAAGCATATAGTCTAGTCATAGAAGACAGGCTAATAAACTCATGATTACATGCATTCTCATCAGTGCTATAAAAAGTATGGAAAGGACCCTGCTGGAGGACCCAAGAACTTTATGAAGGTAAATAATCTTCACAGACAATTCAACTGAAAGTGCAAGAGACACAGATGTTAATGTGACAATGTGGCACAGGTCATAGGCTCAGCAAGCAGAGAGCATTATTATAATGACTACCCCTGAAAGCTGACGCGAGCAGAAAACTTGAGGTTAAGTGTTTGACTCCTGGCTTGGGGAGCCTATATTTAAGCACAGTTTCTTTAATCCTGCAATAGTGATTCACGTTAGAGCCAGTAATGAAGGGAGTGGCCTCATATAGTGGAACAAGATCTTATTTGGTAGTTTGGTCAGGTGCACAAGGTATTTGGGGAAATATAACTCCTTATATGGAGATATTTCATTCCTTTGTCCCTCTCTGTGTCCTGGATTTTCAAGTGAACTTTTGTGAATTCACTGAGTCCCCTCAGAAGACATCCTTGAGGTGGCCTTAGGGTAGAGAAACTTGTTCACAGTCTGAAAAACAGACCAGTGTGTAGACATGTACACAGGAGTTTGCCAAGTGGAGAAAGAAAAGAAGCAGAATTCAAGCAGAGGCACAGCATGAACACAGGCACAGGGAAGTGATGGTTTCAGCATGTTTGGGAAGTGTTGAGTTCACTCAGGAAGCCCCAGTGCTATGGAGGGAGAGGAGGCCCGATGATGGGTAAGAGCCAGAACATGAAAGAGCTTGTAAACAAGGTCAGGAGTTGACATTTTGCCCCATGGATAACAGGGAAGCCAGAAGAGGATTACAGCAAGAGGCCCACAGAGGAAGAAGGGGGAAAATAAATTAGTAATTTGGGATTAGCAGATATACACTACCATATATAAAATAGATGAACAACAAGGACCTACTGTATAGCACAGGGAACTATATTCAATAACTTTTAATAACCTAAAATGGGAAAGAATCTGAAAAAGAACAGATACATGTATATGTATAACTGAATCACTTTGCTGTACACGGGAAACACTGTCAATCAACTGTTCTTCAATTTTAAAAAAGCAAGAGTTTCACATGATCAAATTGGCATCCCAAGAAGTAAATCTGGTGATATTTTAGAAAACAGACTGAGCCCAAAACAGCCAATTTTCTGGAAATATGGTAAGAAGCTGTAACAGTGGTCTTGGGAAGATGGGGCTGGGGAGAGAAGAGAGTCTGAACCAACGCAATCAAAACTAAAGACTAGAAAAGAGGGTAGTTTGTAGAACTGTTACTGAGGGAGAATTCATGGCATACGGAAGCCATCTTGGACTAGCGTGCAAGGGTCAATTATTACATTTTCAGAAATTCTCTGAGCTGGTTGCTAAACCATTGGTATCTTGGAATCATCAATGGAAATCAGCCACAGAAATTAGCAAACACTATAAATCTGACTTTTTGGTTTTTCAAGAGTCAGTTTACCAGAGTACTAAATGGAATTGACAGGATTTGGTGACCAGATAAAAGGAACAAGCAGGAGATAACAGGTATTGAGGCACGTGAAACTTTTACCCTCCTTAAGAAAAATAATATAGACTATGAATTCAAATTTAGGCATAAATAATGGACAGCAAGAGTATTCCTGGAAGCCAGCAATAATTTAAGTATATGCGGAAGTGACTGTAAAACCGCAAAAAGAAATCCCACTAAACCCAAACTAACTGTGTCCCCAACTCAGCTTCCCCTTTGCCAGACACTAAAAGTGCCCACAACCACTCCAGCACCACATCACATGATGGGAAGTATGTCAGAGGAGAAGTCAAAGTGGAAAGAAACAACAGTCTTAACCCACTGTGGTTAAAATGTCTTACTTTTGCACATTTTACAAATATATATAACCATGTGAACCCCTTGCGAGGGCAGCTCACAGAACCTGGGAAAGGACCCATGCAATTGCAAGAATTTGACGCCTGAGCTTGGTCGGTTTCACGGTGAATTTGCCTCTAGGTTGAGACAGGTATCCAGGTCAACACGAAGGTTCAGGAGACCAGCATGGCTCACTGACTAACTTACTTATACCCCCTATCTGGTTCCACAACAGACTCAAGATGACAGGATGAACAGCGATGCTGTTATCTGAAGAGAGCAGAGCATCCCTCTGAGATTCAGAGCTTTCCCTGATTCATGGAGAAGAGAGCAGTATTCATATATCACTGTTAACTGTAATCAAGAACCAATCTTAACTGATAACCGCAGCCCCAACATCCCAGAACTATTTCTAAAAGCACACTGACTTCTTCGTTCCACGGGCTCTTGTAAGAGCCACCTGGTCTTCGGCTGTGCTGCTCCTAGAGGACGTCACAGTGAGGAAAGGTGAAATGTGTCTAGCACAAGCCAGAATAATCCATTCCAGACACATGTGTAATGCTGGGGAAACAGGTGCAAACAATTGAACCAGCTGTCAGCAAGCTACAGGGATCGCTTTTGATAACTTAATCGTGAGTTGATCCGCGAGCCACATTGGCAGCATCACTGTCATAGCTGACTGCACATCTGTAAACCTTTTTGAGTCTCTTCTGATGTCCGTGTGAGTCCGTGAATAGCCTGACATCATGAGAGACTTAAATTGAGCATGATTGCTGCTGTTTCCGTTTTCCTGCCACAGAGCCAGAGAGTTGACAAATGCCAATAATGGCTAATTTTCACTACTGTTTGTCATATGCCATACATGGCAAGGGCAGAGACAGATCCTGCTGTCCCTGAGAGAATCCTGCCATTGTTGGTTTGAGGGACTGCCTACCCTTTCTCTGTCGGATAAGCTATTTTCCCAGTAGCCCATTTAGGGAGTTTTTGCTGTGTTTATCTCAGCCTCTTCATCTCATCACCAATGATAATACCCCATAATCAGCTCAGAAAAGATTTTAGACCAATGAATGTTTACACTGATAAAATGTCATCATTCTTGCTATTCAAGAAAAATGTCACCACTATAATTAGCTGAATAGATAATGATTCTCAGTAAGGAGATTGGAAATCAGTAGTAACCCTTTATCTAAGAGATTTGTTAAGAGATTTATATGAAAAGATTTATATGAAAATCTTTCTATATATATTCTATTATTAATTGACCACTTCAGAAAAGAAGCTATTTTGTTTTATTGGATTCTTTGAATTCTGTTAAGCATTTAAAATTATATCTATCATGTTCACATTTTTAGAACTTTAATTTGGAGGATGCAATATATTTTAATGGAAACTCAGATCTGAGTGAAAATTCAGGCTGTTGCTATTCAATTTAGGACCTGGGGCAAGCATCAGTTTCTACATCTATAAAACTGTTGTGAAGAAAAAGAGAACACACGTGAAGTCCTTGGCCAGTGCCTCATGCACAGTAGAGGGTCAATAAATGGTAGCTAAGGAAAACATGTAGAAAATGCTTATTTCACTTCCTCTGGTGAGTTAAAATATTTTTTCTTGTTTCCTTCATTTCAAAATAATGGAAACAATTACTCAAAAATGTAGACATTTTCCTAGGAAAACATCACAATCATGTCCTGACAAATTGAGATAGGTAAACGCAAACATTTTCCTTAAGTGTCTACGTCTTATGCATTCTTTCCCTGAACTGTTTTCATTTGAAAACTGGTGAACTCACTTAATTCCACATCATTATTTTTGGTGTTTTACCAAAAATGAAGATGTCATATTTCATATCCACTCTCCAAGAAAAATCTCTCGCTGTTCAAATTTAGCAACCTTCATTTTTGTGCCAATGCCAAAAACAAAAAAGTTCTTGTGAGTAAAGAGTTGTTTACTTTTCAGGTTATTTTTCATGCCTGAACAAAAAAAAAAAAAAAATCTTAATAAAAGTTAACATATGAACTTAATTTATTGTAAGTATACTTTTAAGGTGGAATTTTATATTTTCATTCTTCAGTAACTCTCATATTTCACACAATATTTTTAGACAAAATTTTGTTTATCATTAATGTAATATATATTCAACCTTCACAATAAGATTCTACTTTTAGGTACTCCAATTAATATAATTTCTTTTGTTTAAAAAGTATTTCTAAAAATAGGTGGGATGAATAATTATTTAGACATCATATTTTTCTAAAATTTACCGAAGTATGGATAATATTTTTATTCATTCCCTTTAAAATACTTACAGCAGCTGCAAAGTATTGCTGTTGCCTCATGGGCCTTTCATGCACTGCTGCTGATACAAGCAGAGATTTTTTTTTTTTTTAATTCAAGTATAGCTGATTGACAATGTTGTGTTAGTTTCTGGTGTACAGCAGAGTGATTCAGTTTTCCATACATATATATTTTTCATATTCTTTTCCACTATGGCTTACTACAAGATATTGAATATAGTACCCTGTACTAGATAGTAGGACCTTCTTGTTTATTTCATATGTGGTAGGTTGTATCCAAGCAGAGATTTTATAAGTAACTATATCAAGACCTTCCAGAAAGAAAAGTATGCCCATGATGTAGATAATGAGATAATGATAAGAGTTTATAAATCTCAAAGAGCCTTCAAATGAATCTTAATATCTGTGCAGCATTTTAACAATTCTGAAAGCCCTAGGCAAAATCATAAAGGAAGAGAAGTCTGATTTAATTGATCTCAGTACACAAGTTTTTAGTGTTCCCCTTCCCAGAGCTGGTGCCCTCTTACTGTGTGCTAGGTACTGTCATGGTCACTTTGCATGCTGTGGGCACAATGCATGTAGTACAAATAGGTCCCATACTCTCACGGAGCCTGCAGACCAGTGAGGAAGACAGCTAGTAATCAAATAATTATAAGAATAAAGGTACATTCTATAATTACTGTAATATGGCAGGGAGAGTGGAGAGAAAGATGAGGAAGCAGTTAACTGGACATGTGCAAGCCACTCTTCCCAGGTGCCAAAAGACTACTCTGGAATACCCTAGATCATTTCAGTGATACCCCAGTGGATTCTTCACCCAGGCCTAACATTCAGTATTATTTCTTCTTCCTTTTTTCCTACCTTCTTCAAATCAAACCATTCACTGTTACAGTGTTTTGCTCTTGGCAGGCAAAATGAATTTTGTTAATACAGCAAATACAAAAACATTCACCCAAGCATATGAATGTCTAACAACAGGGAGAGAAACTATCACTGAGCTTCTATGCCATGCCTGGAACTCAGTAGAATGCTTCCACATGTTAGCTCACTTACTCTTTCCCCAAAAATGTCTATTAGATATATATTATTATTTTCTTTTTCACCAGATAGAGAAACTAAAGTTCAGAGGAGTTAAGTAACCTACCCAAAGTAGACAGATTATAAACAGCAGAGCTGAAACATAAGTATCTCATTCTAGCCCAAGTCCCTGTTACTATATCAACAATGCTTCCACTGTAAAAAGATCTCATGAACAACATGTTTGGATCCCAGCTCTTAAATACCTCTAGTTTTATGATAACCAAATGACCAAAGCTGAGACCACTACTGTTCCCTTTATGGGAACTCTGTAAGACCCCTTGGCTGAGCCCTAGTCCAGCTGAGCTGTTCCCCAGTTGCATTAACTATTTTATACTCCAGTCCAGGAAGCAGATGTTATCTATTCCTTAATCTCTGGATTGGTTCCCAGATCCGATTCCTTTGTATCTGAGGGCTTTGTTTCCTCCAATTCCTTCCAAGGATAGGAGCCCTCCTTATGTCCAGGCTCTCACCTAATTTCTCCCCCTCTCTGGATCCCCCTGATACAGTCTGTCTGCTCCCTGCACCCACCCGTGTTGGATTCCTTCTACACTGGTCTTTCCCAGTCTTTGGGCACTCTGTCTTCTTTCAGATCTAAAGACATAGACTGAAAGTAAGGGGATAGAAAAAGGTACTTCATACAAGTGGAAATAAAAAAGACAGCATTTTCTCTAAGATCAAGAACAAGACACGAATGCCCATTCTTGCCACTTTTATTCAACATAGTATTGGAAGTCTTAGCCACAGCAGTCAGGGAAGAAAAAGAAATAAAGGGAATCCAAATTGAAAAGGAAGAAGTAAAACTGCCACTGTTTGCAGAGGACATGATACTACATGTAGAAAGCTCTAAAGATGCCACTAAAAAAACTCCTAGAACTCATCAATGAAATCAGAAAAGTTGCAGAGTACAAAATTAATATACAGAAATCTGTTTCATTCCTATACACTAACAATGAACCATCAGGAAAAGAAATTAAGAAAACAATTCCATTTATAATCACATCAAAAAGAATAAAATACCTAGGAATAAATCTAACTAATGAGGCAAAAACCTGTATTCAGAAAACTGTAAGAGAGTGATGAGAGAAATTGAAAATAGCACAAATACATGGAAAGATGAACTGTGCTCATAGAATGGAAGAATTAATATTGTTAAAATGATCATATTACCCAAGGCAATCTACAGATTCAGTGCAATCCCTATCAGAATACCAATGGCATTTTTCACTAAACTAGAACAAATAATTTAAAATTTGTATGGAAACATAAGAGGCCCTGAATAGCCCAAACATTCTCGAGAAAGAAGAACTAAGCTAGAAGTATCATGCTCCCTGATTTCAAACCATACCATAAAGCTAAAGTAATCAGAACAGTATGGTATTGGCAAAAACAGAATCACAGATCACTGGAAAAGAACAGAGTCCAGAAATGAACCCAAACTTGTATGGGCAATTAGTCTATGACAAAAGAAGCAAAAATATAGAATGGGAAAGACAGCCTCTTCAATAAATGGTGTTGGGAAAACTGGACAGCTACATTCAAAACATCAAACTGGACTACTCTCTCACACCATACACAGAAATAAATTCAATATGGATTAAAGATTTAAATGTAAGACCTGAATTCACAGAATTTCTAGAAGAAAACATAGGTAGTAAGCTCTTTGATACTAGTTAGTAATATTTTTTTTGGATATGTCTCCTCAGGCAAGGGGAAAATAAGCAAAAGTAAACAAATGGGACTGCATCAAACTAAAAAGCTTTTACACAGCAAAGGAAACTATCAATAAAATGAAAAGACCATCTACTGAATGGGAGAGGATATTTGCAAATGACATATCCAATAAGGTTACTATCCAAAACATTCAAAGAACACATACAACTCAACATCAAAAAACAAACAATCCTCTTTAAAAATGGGCAGAAGATCTGTATAGCCATTTTTCCAAAGACATACAAATGGCCAACAGGCATATGAAAAGATGCTCAGTATCACTAACTATCAGGGCAATGCAAGTCAAAACCACACTGGGATACTACCTCATACCTGTCAGAATAGCTATTATTTAAAAATAAATAAATTTTGGTAAAGATGTGGAGAAAAGGAAACTCGTGCACTGTTGGTGGGAATGTAAACTGGTATAGTTGCAACGGAAAATAGTATGGAGTTTCCTCAAGAAATTAAAAATAGAACTATCATATGATCCAGCAATTCCACTCCTGGGTATTTATCCAAAGAAAATGAAAGCACCAATTCCAAAAGATACATCCACCCCTATTATCACTGCAGCATTATTTACAATAGCCAAGATATCCAAGGAACCTAAGTGCTTATTACTAGATGAATGAATAAAGAAGATGTGATACATACATATATTTATTTACATAGATATTTATACATAATGGTGTGTGTGTGTGTGTGTGTGTGTAATGGAATATTATTCAGCCATAAAAAAAAGAATGAAATCTTGCCATTTGAGACAACATGGATGGACCTGGAGGGTATTATGCTATATGAAATAAGTCAAACCGAGAAATACAAATACTGTATGATTATACGTACGTGTGGAATCTAAAAATCAAAACAAGTGAGCAAACATAACAAAACCGAAATAGTTTTAGATACAGAGAACAAACAGGTGGTTGGCAGAGGGAAGTGGGTTGAGGGAGGAAAGAAATAGGTAATGAAGATTAAGAGATACAAACTTCCAGTTGAAAAATAAATGAGTCATAGGTATGAAATATACAGTATGGGGAATATAGTCAATAACTAAGTAATATTATTTGTATGGTGACATATTGTAACTAGATTTATCATGATGATCATATTGAAATGTGTAAAATATCAGATCACTATGTTGTGTAACAGGAACTAACATACTGTTCTTAGGTCAATCATAATTCAAAAACAAACAAACTCACAGAAAAAGAGATCAAATTTGTGGTTACCGGAGGAAGAAGTCAGGGGAGGGCAAATTGGATAAAGGCAGTCAAAAGGTACAAACTTCCAGTTATAAGATAAATAAATACTAGGGATGTAATGTACAACATGATAAATATAATTAACTCTGCTTTATGTTATATATGAAAGTTGTTAAGAGCAAATCCTGATTTCTCATCATAAGGAAAAGTTTTTTTCTATTACTTTAATTTTGTATCCGTATGAGATGATTCACTAAACTTACAGTGATTATCATTTCATGGTATATATAAGTCAAATCATTATGCTGTACACCTTCAACTTATATAGTGCTGTATATCAGTCATATCTCAATAAAACTAGAAGAAAAAACTGAGTGTTTGAAGGAAAGAAAAATTATAGTCCAATCTCTTTCATGAACATAGATGCAAAAAAGCCTAAATGTATATAAATATTGTGTTATATATTCTTATGTTTATGGTAAAACATAATATATATACTATATAAATATATAGGTATGTATATGCAACTGAAGCTAGCAATATATAAAAAATGTTATATCATGACAAAATTGGTTTTATTTCAGGAATTCAAATATGGATTAACATTTGAAAATCAATCAATGTAATTTCTCACATTAAAAGAATAAAAGAAGAAAAAGAAACATACAATTCTCTAAATAAATGTACAAAGGAAAATCTGATAAAATTCCAAACCTCTCAGCAAACTGAAAATAGAAGAAAGCTTTCTTAATCTGATAAAGTATGTCTACTTTGCTTCAAAAAAAACTGTAACAAATATAATCTTTGATGGTGAAAAGCTGGAAATCTCCCTTTGATATCTAGATAAGAGAGCCCTCTAACATCACTTTTATTTAACAATATATTTAAATCCTAACCAAAGTAAATAAGATAAAAATAAATAAATAAAAGTTCTACAATGGGAAAGAAAGAAAACTTTCATTATTTACAGATGACATTATTGTATAAATAAAAAAATCCCAAAGAAGTTATAGATAAACTATTAGAATGAACAAGTGGATTTAGCAAGACTCCTGGACAACAGGGCAACAAATAAACAGCGTGTCAGTAGATTAGCAATAAACAACTATAAAATAAAAAAGTTTTAATAATACCATTTACATTAGTATCAAAAATATCAGATACTTAGGAACAAGTCTCATGAAAGATATACAAACCCCTCACAGAAAACTGCAGAACATTACTGAAGAAAATTAAGGAAAATCTAAATAAATGGAGGGATATATTCTGTTCATTGGTTATTAAACCAATTCTAAAATTTTTAGACAAGATCCAAAAATAGCCAAGATAGTCTTAAAGAAGGAAAGCAAAGTTGGAGAACTTATACTAGCAAATATCAAGAGTTATTATAAAGTTACAGTAATTAAGTTAGAGTAGTTAGGGCTTTTTTTTAAGTCTACAGAACATAGTTTCCCAGGCAGTCTCCCATGCAAGTGGCTCAAAAACAGATCAATGGAACAGAATAGAGAATACAGAAACAGATCCATACATACATGATCACTTGATTTGTCAAAAATGGCATTGTGATGGAGTGAAGAATGGATGGTGAATGATACTGGCTCACCAAAAGATGTCTTTAAATGTTCATAGTATAGTAGTTTTCAAAAACTGTGAACAACTCACATGTCTATCAACAATATCATAAATTATGGTATACTGAGACAAGGAATACTATCGGCTATGAAAATGAGAGAATTACTATTACACATAACATAGATAAAACTGAAACATAATATTGAATGTAGGAAGCCAGACATAAAAGAATATATGATAAAAGAACACATACTATATGATCCAAGCTATATAAAGTTCCAAAATGGGCAAAATAACCCATGTTATTGGAAGTCAAGGTAATTACCTTAGGGGTGGAGAGAAGCTAGTGATTGGGGAGGGACCTAGGTAGACTTTTGGAAGGGACTGGTAATATTCTCTTCCTTGATCTGGGTTATAGTGACACAGATATGCTCACTTTGCAACAATTCATTGAGCTGTGTATTTATGATTAGTGTACTTTTACATATGTTGAATTCAATTAAAATGCATTTAAAAATATTAAGACTCTATGACTCCTTTCTATTTCTAGTTAATAATTTTCTAATTACTGGAATTTTTCTCTATTAAGTTTTTCTTTATCATAAATTCCATGTCATTTTCCTTCTTTTAGAAATATGTTGTTATTATGTATATAAATCTGATGGGTGTATTATTATATATTGATTTATAATCTGCTTCACTGATCCTCTTCAATATTTCCAATTACCAACCGCAGTTTTCACTATTTATTAATACCTTTTATTTTATTCAAGTCAACTTTAATATCTATTTTATTTGTCCTACTGTCTGAGAATAGATTTTCAACATTTTTTAAATTGCTATGTTTCTTAAACCTGAGTAGTTCTCAATTGAAAGTGTACATAAAAGTCATTTGGGGAATTTGTTTAAAGTGCATGTTTCTTGTTCTCTGCAGAAATTCCAACTCAGTAGTATTTGGGATGGAGACTAGGAATTTTCATTTTTCACACATTACTTCAACTGATTGTGATGCAATGGATCCTCCATCACTGTTTTGAAACACTCTTATAGACCATTCATTTTGGTGATTTTAAATTTTCCATGGGTTCTTTTTTTTTTTTTTTTTTCACTTGTGCTACAAAACTTTCCACTGGTTTATGTATTTGTGGGGGAAATGGAAAGAGGAATCAGGGCAAGGTTGGTATTCCTTGTTACTGGAATTTAACTACCTAATCTTTGTTGTTTAATTACTTCGTCACTTCAAAAGATGTAGTAGACTTTTTAAGGTATTAAAAAGAAAAAATTCTTGAAACTCTCCTTGCTTCTGTGACATTACTTACTTCAAGCCAATCCTTCTTAGTTTCCTTTGCAGGCTCTTTTTTCCCCTCTCTTAAGCCCATTTTCTCTTCCCATTCTATGCATTTTCCCTGGATGATCTCATTCATGTCTGTGGTTTCAAGTACCATCAATATGGTCTTTAATTTCTCCAGTCTGAGCTCCAAACAAGAATATTATATTGCCTGTTGGCGGGAGGGGGTATAGTTCGGTTGTAGAGCACATGCTTAGCATGCATGAGGTCCTGGGTTAAATCCCCAGTACCTCTATTAAAAAAGAAGAAGAAGAACACTAACAATGAAATACCAGAAAAGGAAATTAAGGAAACAATCCCATTTGCCATCGCATCAAAAAGAATAAAATACCTAGGAATAAACCTACCTAAGGAGGCAAAGAATCTGTACTCCAAAAACTGTAAGACCCTCATGAAAGAAACTGAAGATGACACAAACAGATGGAAAGATATACTGTGTTCTTGGATTGGAAGAATCAATACCGTTAAAATGGCCATATACAAGGTTCAGTGCAATCCCAATTAAATTACTAACGATATTTTTCACTGAACTGGAACAAAAAAATGTTAAAATTTGTGTGGAAACACAGAAGACCCCAAATAGTCAAAACAATCTTGAGAAAGAAGAAAGGAGCTGGGGGAATCATGCCCCCTGGTTCCAGACTATACTACAGAACTACAGTAATCAAAATATTGTGTTAGTGGCACAAAAACAGACACATAGATCAATGAAACAGGATAGAAAGTCCAGAAATAAACCCACGTGCTTATGGTCAATTAATCTATGACAAAGAGACAACAATATACAATGGAGAAAAGACAGTCTCTTCAATAAGAGGTGCTGGGAAAACTGGACAGCTATGTGTAAAAGAATTAAATTAGAACATTCTCTAACACCATATATAAAAATAAACTCAAATGGATTAAAGACCTAAATGTTAAGACTGGATACTATAAAACTCTCAGAGGAAAACATAGGCAGAACACTCTTTGACATAAATTGCAGCAATATTTTCTTCAAACCAGCTCCTAGAGTAATCCAAATAAAAGCAAAAATAAACAAATGGGACCTAATTAAACTTAAAAGCTTTTGCACAGCTACAGATACCATCAACAAAATGAAAAGACAACCTACAGAATGGGAGAAAATATTTGCAAATGATGCAACTAACAAGGGAGTAATTTCCAAAATATACAAATAGCTCATACAGCTTAATTTTAAACAAACAAACAAGCAACCCAATCAAAAAATGGGCAGAAAACCTAAACAGACATTTCTCTAATGAAGACATCCAGATGACAAACAGGCACATGAAAAGAGGCTCAATATTGCTATTAGAGAAATGCTAATCTAAACTACAATGAGGTATCACCTCACACCAGTCAGAATGGCCATCATTAAAAAGTCTACAAATAATAAATGCTGGAGAGGGTGTGGAGAACCCTCTTGCACTGTTGGTGGGAATGTAAATTGGTGCAGCCACTATGAAGGATAGTATGGAGGTTCCTTAAAAAGCTAAAAATAGAGTTACCATATGATTCAGCAATCCCATTCTGGGGTAGATATCTGGAGAAAATCCTAATTCAAAAAGACACATGCACCCCATTGTTCACAGCAGCACTATTTACAATAGGCAATACATGGAAACAAACTAAATGTCCATTGACAGATGAATGGATAAAGAACATGTGGTATATACAATGGAATATTACTCAGCTATAAAAAAGAATGAAATAATGCCATTTGCAGCAACATTGATGGAACTAGAGATCATCATATTAAGTGAAGTAAGTCAGATAGAGAAAGACAAATATCGTATTATGTCACTTATATGTGCAATTTTAAAAAAAAGATACAAATTTTACTTACAAACCAGAAATAGACTCATGGACATAGAAGACAAACTATGGTTACCAGAGGGGAAAGGGGCAGGGAGGCATAGATTAGGAGTTAGGGATTAATAGATGCACATTACTATATATAAAGTAGATAAAGAACAAGGACCTAGTGTTTAGCACAGGGAACTATATTCCATTTCTTGTAATGAGCTGTAATGGAAAGAATCAAAAAAAATTATGTATGTATGTATATGTATAACTGAATCACTTTGTTGTACACATGAAACTAACAGTGTAAACTGACTACATTTAAATAAAAAATAAGAATTTTTTAAAAAGAAAAAAAATTGCCTGTTAAAAAATATCCATTTAACTATCCCTTGGGAACCCAGATTCAATATGTCAAAAACTGAACTCCTAAGCTTGTACCCCAAATCTATTCCTCCTGCAGTATTTCCTATCTCTATGAATTGCTATACCCAGTCAACTATGGCCAACGCTTGATTCTGTTCCTCTCACCATCCACATTCAGAAGACTTCCACCTATATTATCTCTAGATTCTGCCCCCTCCTTTTGTCCCCACCAGAGCCACGTCAGTCTAGCTTTTATGTAGTATGACTCTAGCTCTTCTCTCTTCCTCTAGTCATGCCCTTTTCATATTCATATTTCACACCACTTCTAGTGATGCTATAAAACTATAAATCAGATCCTGTCACATTTGGGCTCAAAATGTTTCCAAGTAGCCTTCTATGTAAAACTTCTAAGCAGAGTACACAAAATCTTTTAATATTTAACCCAGCCTTCATCTCTCCCATTATTTCTCCCCTCCCCAAACTCAAAGCACAGCCATTCTGAACTACATGCAGTTTCCTTTCTGCCTCTCATAACATACATGTTTTCCCATGTGCTGCTCACGCTGCCTTCAACACCCTTCCCCATCTCAGTGTCTTACTTGTTCATACCCATCTTTCAAGTGTTGACTTGGATATCAACTCCTCATCCAGGCTTCTCCAGCCTCTGACTTAGGTGCTAGTCCTCTGTATGCTCTTAACCTCCCATGTATGTGTTCACTGCTCTCACAGCACTTATCTCACTGTAATCACCGTTGATCTATTTTTCTGTCTTCCCAGCTGTATTTTTCAAATTTTACTCAAGTCCTTACCTAAAAGAAGCCCTCCCTGACTACCCCATCTAAAAAAATACCCAACAGCTCCTTTCTTCCCCACCTTATTACTTTCTATCCTGCTTTAATTTTCCTCCTGGCACTAATAACCACCCAACAATGTATTATCTATTCATTTGATCATCTGTTTAGTTTCTGACTTCTCACTTATGATAGACACTCCAAGAGAGCAATGTCTTATTTCACCACTGTATCCCCAGAACCTAGAAGAGTCCCTGACACATAAGTGCTAGATAGGTATGTGATAAACAAATACAAGAATGTAGTTTGGGTGTGTAGTTTCCAACTTTTACATCACTGTATCCTCATCACTTAGAACTAGTGTTACTGACACAAAGTATATTTTTAATAAATATTTGATGAATTAACAGATAGATGGCTCTGAAAATTGCTCTACCAAAAATATATATTAAATTTGTATTATATATTAGGTGTGTGTGAGCTGGGGTCAGGAGAAGAGTGTCTGTAACTAAGTTACATGAATAAGTGAGATGTTAAAAATGATTTAGTACCAAGAAAAACAAACTTGTACTAGGAAATAAGTAATGAGGTCCAGCACCTTTGCTTAAAAATCAAGTAGCTGGGGATTTGTGTTAGGCATAATTCTAAAGATATCCCCCAAGATTCTTATCTCCTGGCTATGCAACCTAACACTAATCTACGTAGTGCTGTGAAAAGACACTGCAGATGTAATTAAGATTACTAATTACCTGACCTTAATAGAGGGAGATTATCCTGGATTAACCAGGTAGGCACAATATACTCACACAAGCCCTTAAAAGCAAAAGAAGAAAGCAGAGACTCAGAAGAGATGCAACAGAAGGTCAGTGAGTATACCCTGGTTGCTGATTTTGAAGATGAAGAAAGAAAGCCACAAACCAAAGAACATGAGTCTCAGCCTCCAGAAGCTGAGAAAGGCCTCCAGCTGACAGTCAGCAAGGAAACAGAGACATCAGTCCTACAACCACATGGAACTGAATTCTGCCGGTTTTCCTAGAGCTTCCAGATAAGAGCCCAGGCCAACTGACAGTTTTATTTCAGCTTTGTGAGAGATTAAACAGAGAAGCCAGCTGGGCCACCCAGACTTCTGCCCTATATAACTGTGAAATAATAAAGGTGTGTTGTTTTAAACTACTAAATTTGTGGTAATATAACACAGTAGCAAAAGAAAAGTAACAGGCTCATTTCCTATTCTATCACTAGTTTACAGGGAGTCTCTGAACAAATTATTTAACATTTCTGCGTTTTAATTTTATCTCAGGTTCTACAAATAAATGGGGTTAAAAATAAACAAATTAAGTAAAAATAACTGCTTAACAGAACTTCTTAAGAATCGAGAACAATCTTAAAAATCCAATGGAATCTACTCATATGCAGATTAGAAAAATGGGGTTCATATCCCAAATTTGAGATTTGGGGTCAGATTTCCTAACTCCCAGTTTAGTGCTCCTTTGACAACAGCATGTAACTATAGCACTTCACAGATGGCTTGCAGCTGTATGTGGGAGGAATGGAGGGAGGGAGGGAGAAAGCCTGCAGCTGGCAAAAGAAACAAGAAATTTGTTCTTGGCTCCCTGACTTAGTAGTTGGGCAAAACCTGAGGAAGTCATTCATTGCCTCAGAGCCTCAGTTCTCTTGTCTGAACAATGGAGAAAATACTACCTGCTCTGCTTTCTTTACAGTATTCAGGTCAATAAGCATTTATTGAGCAGCAACTACATATCAAGTATTGAACTCAGTGCTATGTTATAATGATTTATATAATTTCATATAATTCATTTGTAAACACATTGTTTCAATGTCATGTGATGCATGTTATACAAAAGGTAAAGAAATGGGCTATGGGCACTCATGGGAGGGTCATCTAATCCAGACATCCAATCCAGACATGAAGACAGAGGAGGTAAAGAATGCCCCAGTACCTTGACAGACAAGTAGATATTTGCCAGCAGAAAAGAGCTTTACAGACAGGGGAACCAACGTGAGCCAAAGCATACAAATAAGAGAGAACATAGTGTGGACCATAAGGAGCCTGTTTTGCCAAGAACCTAGAGTTTGTGAAGACTAGTTCATAGGCAAAAGCCAGATTATAAAAACCATTGTCTGACTTGTTAAAGAATATGAACATTGTCCTGTAGACAATGGAAGCCATTGAAAGGTTTGAAGCAAGATATGAAATGTGGAAGTGTAGAAGACTGATTAGTGAGAGTCTAGACTGGAAACATGGGTAGAGGCTATCACCAAATTGCAGGTGCAAGATAATGAAGACCTGAAAGGGGGAAAAGGTATTTGGGATTTGGAAGAGAAGAAAGACTCAAAACATCTTCAGAACAAAGATTCTTAAACCCTGCTTGTACAATAGAATCCCCTGGTCCCATGCAGACCTCCTCAATCAGAATCTGCAGGGACAAGACCAGGCTCTTTTCTAAACGTCACAGATAATTTTGATGAGCACCTAGGTTTCTGAGCTGTTCTAAAGCAGGGGTTAGCAAATTACAGCCAGGGACCAAATCTGACCCATTTCTTCTTTTTGTATAGCCCATAAGCTAAGAATGTTTTTTACATTTTTAAATGGTTGAAAAAATCAAGAATAATATTTCATGGTGCAAAAAAATTATATGAAATCCAAAACTAGTGTCCACAAATAAAGTTTTATTGATACATAGTCACACTCCCTCATTTACATATTTTCTCTGACTAATTTTGTGCTATGACGGCAGAGTTGAGTAGTAGCAACAAGGACCATGTGGCCCCACAGCCTAAAATATTTACTATTTATTCCTTACAGGAAAAGTTGCCAACTCCTGATCTAGAGCAATGGTTCTCTTTCTTGGCTACACATTGGAATCACCTGCATTTTCCAAGTCAGATATCTGGAGGTAGAACCCAGGCATCAGTATTTTTTGAATGCTCCCTGGTAAGATTTAACCTGCACAGACAATGTTGAGAACCACAGAGAGTTATACTGACAGAAATTAGTGATGGATTAGATATGACTGATGAAGGAAAGAAAGATGGATTTAAAAGACATTTTTGAGGATTGTCAGTGTTATCATGAGCAAAAAATGAAATCTCCTTTCTATATTCCCAGTATCTAGCATTGATTCTGATGCAGTAAACGTATTCAGTAAAAGTTTACTGGATGAATGCATGAATTAATTACTCCTCATTGAAGTAGTCTCCGTGCAAGACATGTAGGACATAGTTTATGTTAATTTCAATGCCACAGAAAACTTTTGAAAAATGGACCTTGTCCATGTACAAAAAAAATAAGTTTAACTTGAACAAGACCTCCAGAGATTAATTCAATAATGTTCCAAAGAATTAAGAGAAAATTATGCATAATATTACAAGACAATCATCATAAAAAGTCAATTTTCAGTTACTCAATTTTCTGAAACAATAATTTCCTTTTAACTCTGGCACAAATTATTTGTATAACTTTCTATTTTTTGGATTCAAACTAATTCAAATAGTCAAATCAGTTCAGGTTATGTCAGCATATTATTGCTTTTGGCCAAGGGCCTTTGCAAAACTTAGAAAGAAAAGAATAAATAAGATGTGGTATTTTAAATAAGTGATAAAAATCAAAACAGAATAGTTAAAGGTCATGTTTGAGTATAAGAAAAAGCAACAACCTTTCAGAAATTATTATTGTGGTGTCTAAAGTAAGTCTGGATATCAATCACAGACAGTTAACCATTTCCATACTGTACAAGGGCTGATACTAGTTAAATTAGGTCTCCCTCCCAACTCTGCTATGCTCATCAATATTTTCTACCTTTCTTCAATGTATATATGCTGTTTGGAGACAGGAAGATAAAGAGAAAGTGAGAGGAAGGGAGGCATTCTAAATATATGGGTACCTCAATCTATAGAAAGTCCTAAGTCATGGCAATGGGTATGGCTTCAGTCCAGACTGTCATAAAGGCATGTCAGATTTTTGAAAAGGCAATGTAATTTAGGAAGTATAATCTATTCTATCGTTATTAATTATTTTTAACTGAACAAACTTTTATACAAAACAGCATAGTAACAGTGTTTTGACCAAAGAGCTAAGATTACTCTGTGAGAAAACATTTGTGAGTCCACCAAGATTGGGCAGGGATGAAACAGTCCATGGAATTTCAAACAGAATCCTTCTAGGTCTCTCGCAGGCAGAGTACAGTAATTTTCATGGGGAATGGTGACTGAAATGTGTTAGCATGTTTTCCATTTCCATTTTTAAATGCTGTACCTGATTCTGGAAAAGGCAAAGGCAGATAACAGATCATTGGTTGCTAAAACTGGAAATGGAGAAAGGGTTGACCACTAAGGGATAGCACAAGGGAAATTCTGGGGGTGACAGAACTATATCCTGCTGGTGGTGGTAATTGTACAAACTACACATTTGTCAAAGCGCATAGACGTGTGCACCAAAAAAGTGACTTTTACTGTATGTAAATTTTAAAATAAAAATTGTTAAATATCATATACACATAAATCTATCATGAAAAATGTTTCATATAGTCATCAGAAAAAAGAAGATATCATTTATATTGACACAAAGTCAAAAAGCATGTCCATTAAAAGGAACACACTTATTTTCCCCATATCTCCCCATATTTCCCCATTTCAGAACAAACAAGCTCAATGGTACATAATTTATGTAGATAAGTGTTTATCTTTTAGCCAATGGCTGGTGTGGCCAGTATTCACTGTAGCCATCAGGTAGATGCAGAATTCCCCTCAGATGAGAATACACCCCACCAGAGCCCCCTCTTCTAGCCCTACAACCCGAAGGGCCTCGTGCATGGACAGAAGCTAATGTTGTATTTTTTTCTTTCCACTTTGTCAGCCTTCATAGGCTACCCTTAGTTTAATAATATGTAAAACTCAAGTCTAGAAATCAAATAATCAAGTTCTTCCTATTCTAAAATTTGACTTAGACCGGTAAGACATATATGAAAAATCTACTTCAGGAAAAATGCGCCAACTATACTAATGTTGGAGTTTCTGTTTAATCCACCATTTTTGCATTGGCTGCCAGTAGTAAAGAATGTGGACTCAATAAGACCATAAAGAAACCAGTGGAAGATCTGGGTGAATTTACTTAAAATCTGGGTGGGGGTCAGAGGGTGGGAAAAACTGACCTTTCTAACTAAACACAAACCCCAAGCAGTTATCAGAAAAAGGGACACAATGGTCAATAGGTTATAAAAAAAATGCTCAGAATACGTGTCTTCACACCAAGGCAGGCCATATGGCTAAATATTCTCCACTTAAAGATTTCACAGTCCTGAAAATTTTTGGTTGTAAACCATTGTCTCATAAAGAGAGTAATGAGTAAACCCAAATGTGGAAGATAGGGGAAAATGAGAGATGCAGTCAGATTGGAACTCTCTGCTGTGGTATGAGGGAGAGGACAAACAGGATCTTTCTAGACACAAGGTATTGCTAAAATGGACACCTCTATTCACCTCTATTCATGCCCTCTCTTTCTAATAACAGAAATCTGATTTTCCTCATTTTCAGTTCATGTGGTTTGGGTGAGACTGACACTAACAAAATTCCAGAACGGGCATGTGACCCAGGGCAGACCAACTAGTCAATGAAACTCAATTCTTATATTTTGGTTGGAACTATTGGGAAAAAGGCATGCTCTTCCACTTGAATTGTTGGCAAACTAGGACATAACTCTAGAACTACTGATAGCCATTATTGCCATGAGGGAAGAGATTGAGCCAAAAAAAAAAAAAAAATGGAGCCAATAGACAGAAAAGCAGAGCCAAGAGAGAAAGATTTGACCTTATTGACATCACCTGAGTTTCTGGATTAGACCATGTCTGAAGCTTTAGGCTTTTCAGATATGGGGTCAAAATATTCCTTTTTTTCTTTTTTCTTAACCCGTTATCAATAAAAGAGAGTATTCTCTAAAGGATTAGCCTATGATACACTCTAGGTTCACACTTTTAAGTATTTGAGAAGAGTCAGTACTACAGTCACATAGCTCATGTTACAATCTTAAAAGCTTCTTTGCAATAGGGAAAGTCTCTAGCAAACACCATGCTTTGTGTTAACATCTTATTGTTTATTTCTTAACTTGTGTATAGTTCCACTTATTATAGATATATTAGAGTATTCAAAGCTTTCCCCATTCATAGGGATCTCTGGTAGAGAATAAACTTCTTCACAAATAAGGAGAAATGTATATATTAACAGAGGTATCAGAATAACTCTTTATAAACCTTCATAAGTTATTTACTGAAGTAAAGGTTATAAATATTAATAAGGAAGAAATTAAATTTTAAAACATGAGACCAGTTACCTTTTTCTCCTCATTACCTCACTCAGTATCTGGAACTTAATAATATTGGTTGAATGAATAAAAAGATGAATAAATGAATGAAAAAATTAACATAAATCATTACCTAACATCTGACTCTCAGATTTTTCCCACATAACATTATTTCTTTGTTGATTCAGTCTCTATACTAGTAAAGAGTGAGGTATAAACTGCAACTTGGAATCACTATACGTAATTAGTACAAATCTGGGGCATACACTAACACTTTTTCAAATAGCCCACTCTTATGGTTGAAGAAGACACCATGCCTTCGGGAGATTTTGCGGATGATAAGCTTCTTATTGTCAGTAGATAAACAGACTGTCTGCCCCTTATTTTCCTTTTCTTTGCTCTTCTCTATTCTTTTCTTTTGCTAGTGAGGCTTTCAGCAAAGGAAAATGAGTGGTAAAATCATGTGACCCAAGTTCCACTTGGAACATTTTAGTAACTCTAAGCTTCTAATTTATTTTGATCTTTTCACAGGCTTAGAAAATAGGTAATATCCACATACGTGTCTTAGAAATAGAACTTTCTCACATTAGTCTATAGTCATTTATTACAAATCTCCACAATAATCTGACAGTTGAAATGCTACTATCAACTTTTCAAAAGCAGACAAACTGAGAACCAGGATGGACGATTGACCCCCCTCACAGCAAATTACCAGCCTAGAGCACAAAGCACCAGCCTTCCATATTTTTTGAGACCACAAAATGGTGGCTGCCGTTCCAAACCACGAAGATAAAAAGCAATGCAAAAGCCCCACTAATAGAACAGGCTTTTAGAGAACTTTATTCCCTCTGGCCATGTCTGAGCTGATGACAGTCTAATTCTTTCCTGTGCTACAGTATATGGGACTAGACTCTCAAACATTGGCATGTAGTCATTTCTAAAGACAGTCACAAATACTAGTGCTTTGGAATTGTATTCAGATTAGGAACCTGCTAGGAAGGTTCTGTTTTTCCTATAGTACCTGACATAATTGTAGTATTTGATCAATGCAAAATATTAATAAAAGTTATCATAACTATTTGAAAGGAAAGAAGATGTTGTCTTATCTTTTTCTGTAGGACCTCCATATCTTGGAAAATATCATACTAGTTAATTCTAATGATAACCTTGCAAAAGAGATTAGCACGATTTTCCTCACTGAAAGAATAAAAAACCAAAATTACTATGCCTGAATCACAGAATT
Organism: Camelus dromedarius; assembly: GCF_036321535.1. Classification (NCBI taxonomy): domain Eukaryota; kingdom Metazoa; phylum Chordata; class Mammalia; order Artiodactyla; family Camelidae; genus Camelus; species Camelus dromedarius. Next base: position 12,350,799 of record NC_087465.1, on the reverse strand, counting down.
TAGAACTGAAAAAAATTCTAAGAATTATCAACCCAAGCTTCCTCATTTATATCCTATATCATTTTTATTCCTATCATCTGCCAAGCACTACATTAGAAGCTGAGTTTAAAACAAGAAAGACATGAAAATTGGGGGCCAGCGAGGTCACATGATTTCTCTAAAACCACTCAGAGACTTTGAGGCAGACATGGTCCCCTCTTGTGCCCTGTTTCCAGACCACACTAGCGTGAGGTCAGGAAAGGTTTCTCCTATCTGAGATTTACTCTAACATGCTGTGCCCTTACCAGTACCTCGAACCTGATATGCAGGATGATCGCTCTTAAAATACAGTTTTAAGGCTTTTATTTTCAGATCACACAATAACCTGTAGTGGGTAAGGAAAGATGTCAAATATTTTCCTTGGAGACAGCAAGACAGAGTGAAAGAATGAAGACTCAAGATCAAGATGGACCTATCTGTCAGCCTAGGGAAATTCATTTAATCTCAGCGATACTTGATTTCTTTTATTTTTTCAAGTGTCCAACAGAAATAGTAACTACATTATAAGGATGTTACAAGGTTAAAAATAATGCATGAAAAGTGGTTCATACTTAGGATGAGTATAATACATGTTCACTATTATTCTTATTATTTCTTTAAATTTCACACTCCAGTTTTAGAAGAGAATTGTTCTATTGTTAGAATGCAAAATTTCTTTCCATTATTCCATCGGCCAGAGACAAGGAAAGACTGGTTAGTCTTTAAATTAATCTTTGTAGTAAACTGTGTTCCCAAGTTCAGTGGAAATTCCCTCTAGCTGGCTAACTGGCTCATCCTCTAACTGCCTGGCCACAATTCCTTACATTTTAATCCAAATATGCAACCCTCCTGTGAAAATGCCACTGCACCCACAGTCACTTCCTTTTCCCACCCCCGTATCCTGGCTTTCCCCCATTAACCTCTCCGGTTTTATTTTCAATAAGATGCAGCAGGAATTAACTAAGCATTTTGTAGGCAAGGCATATAGTGGAAAGAAGACAAACCAGACACAGATCCGGTTCCAATCACAGCTCCTCCACTGTGGAATTTTAACCCAGATGGGTGCACTTAGTCAAATGCCTTGGTCTCCTGAGTCTCAGTTTTCCTCCTCTGTAAAATGGAGACGACAATATACACCTCACAGTGTTGTGAGGTTTAACGAGACTACATACATTCAAAGGATCGAGCACAAAAGAAACTCTCAGGGTAATAGAAACTATTATTATTTTGAGAGGGGTTTTACCCATCCCTTCTAATGTTAAATTGTTGGAGCTTTTACTCTGACCAGGTTAGGCTATTTTATAAAGTAAATCAGCAGTAGGACCTTATTTTTTTAGTAAGACAACCTCAATAACTTTCCCTTGACCCTCCATGTGAAAAAGCACCCTAACTAGCATCACTGACGTCACAAGACTTCAACTGCAGCCGCTTTCTCATGGTCAATCTCAAGTGCTTACTTTCAGAGTCTCATTCTTAGAGATACATTAATGTGCACTGGGTAAAGATTTATAGACCGCTCACTTTCAGAAGCACAGGCCCGTTTTCAAGATGAAGAAAGCAAAGTGAATTTTTCTTCTCTTATCCCTTTAGATTAAGACCATGAAGTACTCCAACAGATAGGACATTACAGATAGGACATTAGTTTTATCAGCCACCCCTGCTCTGTTCCACCACTTAAAGCTCATTCAAATCAGATGAAGATTTTCCACATATATGCAGTGAATCACCTAGGCTCACCTTCTCACCTAATTGCAATTACAACTGTTAGTTTATTTTATTTTTCTATTTTTTAATTTTGAGACAATGAAATTTATAGCCTTGCACTGGAAATATAAGCTCTAGCCTTATAACACTAAAAAGTAATTGTTAGTAACATAAAATTAGATTTTAAAAGAGCAAGCTTTATTAGGATGTAGATGTCTTGAGTGGGAATGAATTTCAGGGTTGATCCCAGTTTGGGAAGGAATGTGAATTCCCTCTTTCCTATGAACACACACACACACACATACACACACACTCTCACACACAAGGACTTTCAATCAATACAAATAAAAGACTCTCTCTGTTGTCAGTTGAAAAGACAAATTCTTCCTTGGGGAAAATTCTTCACTCCTTTAAGCAAACTCTTTCTACCAGCAAATAAACTAACAAAAGCACTCCTCCCTTTTTTTTCCACATAATCAATTTCAAAACCTGAACAAATATGGGGAGAGCGACACTTTGATACATAAAAACTGTCCTGTGAAAAACTAAACAGAAGATGTCAGGATGTCCCACTTTCTAATTAGAATTATTCACAGAAGATATTATGTTTTCTTGCCTGGATAAAGGCTACTTCAGACCAAAAGGGTTAAAATAAACCGCACTGGATAGTTTTCAATGAATTTCTGTTGAAAGTTTTTTAATAAAACATGGTGCTGAGGTTAAAACTTTTAGATCTGGAAAGGTTATTCTGGAGATCATCCACCCTGGGTAATGTGGTATCTAGAGACCCGATAAGGTTAATCCAAATTATCCGGGAGATTACCCCTGAGACAGCAAACGGTTCCATAAACATCACCATTGCTATCCCAAGTAGAGAAATGATATGCTTCACTTTTGTTAGCGTTTTCAAGGAGAATAAACCTGAAAATGTCAGTGAAATGAAGACCTGAGTTTACAGGCAAAGCTGCCAGTGGACCTCTGAATTATGAGGCTAGACATTCAGTAGCTGCCAAGCTACAGGTCAAGCACTTCAAGGTCAACTTTCACCTCTTCCACAAAACCCATGATGAAATTTCAAAGGCTTTTATGTGAAGTTTTATTAACTTAGGTTAGTTTGAAAGAAAAAGGGTAGGCAAAGCAAAATGTGAAATTTCATTATCTTTGTCCATTGTTTTCTGCCTCTTTGCTGCAATGCTTGTAGGATCATGCATGGATGATCAATTATTCTGGGCACACAGTGGGAAAGCAGGGTGAAAAGGCTAAGAGGATTCTTAAAACAGGGCATTTGCCACACAATATTCAAGAACTAAGGAACTTAACTTCTTTTTCCTTTTACATTTTCGTACTTTCAATCTTTGAGTTATTTAAAACTAAGTTGAAATAGCTTAAATTTGTTTCATAAGTATCATAATGTTATAAGATTGTAGAGAAAAATACAAATTTACAGATCGTAAACTAAAATCCTTTATTAACAGGTACATAGCAGGTGCTCAATAAATGTTTGCTAGCAATTTCTGCATTAAAAACAAAGCCACAGTGTAAGTATTAACATGTGCAAATTGTGTTATTTCCATACTCAAGTGACTGTTCATACAAGCAAAAGCTGTTTGGAAAATGAAAAGTTTAAAATATATCTAGATATGTGAATATGAAAAGACATTATTATGCAGGGGAAAAAAAGAATCACTATACTGGTGTAATTTAGAGATTTTTGCTTACCTTTCAGTCAAGTTACCTAATTCTAACACCAATATGGGGACATTATTCTATAAAGTCCAAAATTACGGTTGTTCTATACATTTCAATCTAAACAAAGACTAAAACAATCTGTTTCCTTCCAGCTCCATTGCCATCACCCTAGTACGTGCCTCTCACATCTCCTGTCAAGACTACTGCAATTGTCTAACTGATCTTTCCAAATTCTCACTGTCCTCTTTAAAATCTAGTCAGTTTACAATAAGTGGTTTGTTTGTTTGTTTGTTTGTTTGTTTGTTTGTTTGTTTGTCTGCAGGTCTGACTACATCACTTTCCCTCGTTTGCAGTATTTCAATAGTTCCTTCTTCAGAGCCTATCATAAAAGGCCATGTGGCCTCACATTCATGAAAAGCTACAGACAGAAAGTTTGGCCCTACCTCCAAGTGAGAGTGTACACGCTGTAGTCACAGAGACACAGGGCCAGGGAGGAGATGCTCATCATACAACTTCAAATCGGAGTCCCATTACCAACCTGCACCACCTGCAGTAAGCTTTCAACTGAGTTTTTTAGTACGTTCTGTAATTATCTTGTGAATAGCATATTTGTACTGAATTGTATTATTATGTATTGAGAGTATTAAAATTAAAGCCCTAATTATTAGCCCTTTTTTAGCATTTCTTTTTTTTTTTCATACACCATAAGCCATGGCCTAAGCTTCTCTCAACAGCTGAGAGGTCCTTTTCCAGCAAACTTGGGATAACACAAGTGCTTAACATGCCCACAAGACCCAACCCTCTGTCTCCTACCTAAATCTACAGCCTCATGATGTCACCACACTCCTCCTTGTCTCTGAACTATGACAACACTTACCCTCTTTCTGCTCTTCAAACAATTCATGCTCCTTCCTGCCATAGACCTTTGCATACACTATGCCCCTGACTAGAATATTCACCTTTCTTCACTCCCTCATGGCTCTGTAGGGTTATCTCCTGCTTATCCTTCAGATCTCAGCTCAAATGCCACTGCCTCCAGGAAGCCTTCCTTGGCCTCTCTAGGTAGACAGGTGTCTCCAAATACACATTCTTTCAACACCATGTTCTTCCCCTAGTTATAATTATTCTTTTAATTACATGATTCTTAGATTAATGTCTGTCTCTCCACCAGATGTAAGTTGTAAAAGAAGAAATATCTTTTCATCAAGGAATGGGGAGAGGCAATGTGTGTGTATATACACATACTTCCTCTTCACCCAGCACAGTTGGCTGGCATTTATTAGAAGCTTAATATATATTTGTTTAATGAGTGAATGTTCTTTTTATCATATCATGCTGCTTCTAAGAAAAATCTGAACAGATATTAAGTATAATCTATGTTTTAAAAAGCAATCATATTCAAAGCCTAATCTGTACTGGCCCAATGGATCTGAAACAAATAAACAAACAAAAAAACTTTTCAAAAAATAGGTATTACATCAAAATATTGCAATACCTCTTCAAATAAAACATCTCTTTTGCTAGTGACTTTGAGTCTAAAATAAAAAACTCTAACCTCAGGTGCATTAATCAGCTTGGCAGGGAAAATAAAGGACCAGTGATTTAAGAGACTATGTGGGGGTTTATGCTACAAACAAGATGGACTGAGCCAAAACATTCAGCTGACTCAGTTCTCCACGGCTCTTTAAGCATCTGGGTCACATGGAGGAAAGGAGAGGTACCCATCACTGCTTCTCAGCCATCCAGACATCCTTCAATGAATCACATCAGTGACATGCTTTGGTTCCACTCCCATCTCACTTGTTCATATGGGTAGAGGCTAAAGAGAAAAGGTCTCTCCCACTCTGCAAACCATCAATCATATATCAGTAGAATGGATAAGTAAGAAAACTAGATTATATACATAATATAGTTGTAATGCGTATGTAATTGTAATACATCTGTAACTGTAATACATATGTAATATGTATACTACAAAAATTCAACTTCCTACACACAAAGGAAAAGAGAGTCTAAACAACAGGAAATAAGAGTGACTTGGTTGTGGTCACAGGAAACCTCTGATGTTCATAGAAAGGCCATTACATATCAGCAGTTCAACGGCTAACATATAAACAGTTCTTACTAAATGCTAGACACCAGTCTAAGTATTTTCACATATTTTAACTTGGTGAATTCTCATAACAGTCTTGTGAAATAGGCATTTTATCATCAACCCCACTTTACAGATGAGGAAACTGATACACATGGAGGTTAAGTAACTTTTCCAAGGTCACACAACTAGCAAGTGGAAGAACTCGGGTTGAAACCCAGGCAGACTGGCTCCAGAGTCTATGCCCTTAGAAACATTATACTGGCTTTCAACAGTTGTCAGTCTCAAATTCCACAATTCTAAATTCATCACATCACTCTCAAACATCCAAAATTTCAGGGTTTTTTTACAGAGACTACTAACCAACAACTGTTTGAAGCTGCATATATCCATCTTCTCAGCATTAGAGCAAATACTTAAGATGTGGAAGAAAGGCATCCAAGAAAAGAGAAGAAAGTCAAAGTAAAGGTCAGAATCAACTCCTCCAATTTGGTATCATAATCATAATCATCGCTAAAATTTTTTGAGCACTGTGTTAAGTGCTTTAGCAAATTGTCTCATTTAAACCACACAGTAACACACATAGATCAATGAAACAGAATAGAGAGCCCAGAAATAAACCCACATACATATGGTCAATTAATTTATGACAAATGATCCAAGGGTATAAAATGGGGAAAGGACGGTCTCTCCAATTAACAGTGTTGGGAAAACTAGACAGACGTATGCAAAAAAGTGAAACTGGATCCCTATTTACACCATACACAAAAATTAACTCAAAATTAATCTGAGACTTGAATGTAAGAGCTGAAACCATAAAATTCCTAGACGAAAACAGGCAGTAAGCTCCTTGACATCAGTCTTAGCAATGATTTTTTGGATTTGACACCAAAGCAAAGGCAACAAAAGCAAAAATAAACAAGGGGGACTATATCAAACTAAAAAGCTTCTGCACAGCAAAGGGTACCATCAACAAAATGAAAAGACAACATACAAAATAGGAGAAAATAATTGCAAATCATATATCCGATAAGAGGTTAATATTCACAATATGGAAAGAACTCATATAACTCAATAGCAAAACAAAAGAATCTGATTAAAAAATGGGCAGAGAATCTAGACATTTTCCCAAAGGCATACAGATGGCCAACAGGCACATGAAAAGTGTGCAACATCACTAAAAATCAGGGAAATGCAAATCAAAACTACAGTGAGATATCATCTCACACCTATCAGAATGGTTATTATCAAAAAGTCAAGAAATAACAAGTGTTGGCAAGGATGTATAGAAAAAGGAACTTTTGTACACCATTGTTTGGAATATAAATTGGTGCAGCCACTATGGAAACCAGGACAGAATTTTCTCAAAAAATTAAGAACAGAACTGCCCCGTGATCTAGCAATTTCACATCTGGGTATTCATCCAAAGAAAACAGAAACACTAATTTGAAAAGATACATTCACCCCTATGTTCACTGCAGCATTACTTACAATATCCAAGATATGGAGGCAACCTGAGTGTCCATCGATGGATGAATGTATAAAGAAAATATGGTATATAATTTCAATAGAATATTATTCAGTCATAAAACATAATGAAATCTTGCCATTGTGACAACATGGACAGAACTTGAGGGCATCATGCTAAGTGAAATAAGTCAGACAGAGAAAGAAAAATAACATATGATCTTACTTATATATGGAACCTAAAAAAAAACCAACCAAATAAACAAAAACTGAGCTCATTCATGGATACAGGAAACAGATAGGTGGTTGCCTGAGGCCGGGGATAGGGAGGTAAAATAGATGTTATAAAATATATAAGTCATGGGGTTGTAATGTACAGCATGATGACCACAGTTAATAACACTTGTGTTATATATTTGAAAGTTGCTAAGAGAGTAAGTCTTAAAAGTTTTTAACACAAGAAAAAAATTTTGTAACAATGTATGGTGATGGATGTTAACTAGACTTATAGTGGTGACCATTTTACAATACATACAAATATCAAACCATTAAGTTCTACACCTGAAAATAATATAATGTTATATGTCAATTATATCTAAATTTTTAAATGAAACAAATAAATAAGCCAACCAAGCAACCAACCATACAGTAGCCCTATGAAACAACACTACTTCATTTCATCTTATAAAGAACTTGGGTCTCAGAGTAGTTGAGCAACTGTCACAAGGTCACACAGGCAAATCCAGAGCCCATAAAAGAACTATTTGATCTTCTGAAGTTCTAGATTCCACAAAGCCCTTAGAACTTGGGTAAGATACTTGTGCACAAGCAAGAGGGGGGAAAAAGGTGAAAACAGTAGAGTTATGGGGGTGAGGAGGCTAGACTGAGTAATCGCCAAGAGAATGCCTTTGCAGAAGTATGAGGAGGAGGAGAATTTATCACTAGCTCGTATTAAAAAAAAAAAAAAGAAATACTATAAATAAAGTCTAGAGAACGTTAGGCAACTTCTAAAGAAGTTAGAGACATGATAGTAAACATTCACATGACAAATATTGGAAAAGGGATACAGCAATACAAATAAGAATAATAAAATAACAACAGCAACAATTACGATACTGTTTACTAAGTATCAGGTATTATTCCAAGGACTTTATCAACTCATGTAGTTCTCAAAATCATTCTGAAAGATAAGTACTATTACTATTCATATTTTACAGATGAGGAAACTAAGGAATATAGAGTTTAAGTAACTTAATCAAAGTCATACAAGAGGCAACTCAGGCAATTTAAGTCAGAACACATGCCATACTTACTTTTAAGATATTCATGGTGGAAGCCTTAATTAATCTGTTTATATTAAGTGTATGTGTGACTTCATATGCCAAATTCAGGGGACATGCAAATATTTTCATTGGTTTTTTTTTTAAATAGTATTTTAAGTCTGAATATTTCTATTTTAAAGAAAGGATTATGCTAATTTTCTGTTAAACTACATTTTAACATGAAACTTAAAAAAAACTAGACTAGTGAAGAATAGATAACCATGGGCATACATCCTAACTCTAATGATAGTTAAAATCCCCTTTATTTATTTCAAACCACAATCTCTCAAGTCTTCATTCTTCCTCTTTTCTTCCTTCCTTTCCGCTCTCCCTCTTTAGTCTAAGTGGCAGACCCCATCAGGACAGTAATGGTAACCTATAGGAGGGTGATATCAGAGCTGGGGACAAAAGGCAGTCAGAGCAGTTCAGTAATACTGCCCCTTAAAGATGGTGTTGGCACCAGGTGTCACCGCGACAGCCCCTGTGAAGGTGGTAGTGGAGTAGGGAAGCAGGGACAGTCTTACAAGGTCAGTAATTGGCAACATAAAAAAGACTAAGCAAGTGAGTAAATATATTGATCATAATGGGAGCCAGTGTTCTCAACGATTGAGACGAATCTAATGGTATTGGATTGGAATCGGCATTATCAGTGTGAACTCACAGTTTCAAAATACACAAATATAGAGATAAAGGGATGTGTGTACTTATGTGTATTTTTTAGCTCTGGCCTGGGAACAGCAGCATCCCAATAGCAACGAGCACAACTAGCACCCAGTTTTGGTTTCTAAATTCTACTTTATGCCAAAAGAAACTAGAACTTCTTGGAGGAATGGCTGAATCCAGGGCTGGGCAAGGAAAGTGCAAGATGAGCCTGAAACATATTTTGGCATCAAGAGGTAAGGAAATGCTAAAAGAGTGAAAACGCATCAAAAGGACACAAAAGATAGCTTGAAGGGGCATCTAAAGCCAAATCTGGGCCAATTTGAACATCAAAATAATAATGAAAATAACAGATTACAAAGCATTGAATAAAATAGGAATCACTGAGTCTCTACCAACATAAATAAACAAACAAATAAATGAGGAGAAAAGAAAATTCTGCTTATAAACAGGAAAAAATTACAGAATTAGAAAAAAATCACTTAGAAACCATCATATTAATAATTAAGTCAAGCATGATACATCAACGCATGCTAAAACTAATGGGTGAAGTGAGGTAAGGAACAGGTATTTTCAGAGTTTCAGAGTATTTACACACAAAAAAAACAGAAATAAAGGAGAAAAGCAATTTTACAGTGAAGTCTCCTGGGAGAGACACTATGGTAATCAAGTGATCAGAGTTCGCATCACCAGCAAAGGGGCAATCAACAATGTGTCATCCAACTGGAATGCAATGAGAAAGCACACCATCACTTCTGTAATATTATTGCCAAAAACTGAATAACGTGACCATGAAGAAACATTTGAAAAGCTGAAATTGAGGGATATTAACAAAGTGTCAGTTGTGGGTTCAAAGATGCAAAGGCTTCTCAGGGGGCTGGAGGTAAAGAAGTGAGTCTTTTCTCCTGGATGACGCTGAACTCCTTGAAGCCCTATTATGACCATAAGAAGGAATCTAAGGACAGAGCCAAAGCTAAGAATGACAAACTGGATATACAGAAGAATCTTAGCATCCAATAACCTTGTTCAGCCACTGAATTAACCAACCCTGAAGATTGCTTTATCTTGGGATTTTCTGTTATAGAAAATAACAAATAGCCTTATTATTTAAACTAATCTGAGATGGGTTTTCTGTTGCAGCCAAAAGCCTCTTCATATATACACATATATGAAAAAGTATAAGATCAGAGAAAATTTCCTACAGAGAGAATAAATCTTAAAATATGCATAAAAATCAAGAAGTATCAGCCATAGGCCTCAAATTTCTTAACAGTTGCCACATCTCAATCAGTTTCCGGAAGGTTACAGTGCTGTGCAGGTGGATTTTTGTAAGTAAAAGACTGCAGACTTCCTGTAGAAGCCTACCACCAGGCCCAGTCCACAGAGGAAAGGCGGGGCATAAAGACAGCTAAACCAACCCATCACATTCAAGATCACAGTTTTTTTGTTGTCGTTGTTGGGGAGAAAGCTCCACATTTCTTATTTAAATAAAACATCAGCAGCATACTCTGCCTCAAGGTTTCCTCAGAAGTTCCTGTAACTCAATGCTTAACATCCCAAAACATGGGTTAGCCAAGCCCAGGAGATCACAGAGGTGAGCACAGCAAATAGCCCCATCAAGGTCACTGTGGAGAACAGTCAACGTAATTTGCTTGTTAAAAACGTCTGCACCTAATACCAAACCCAGGGACCATGTTCAAAGTACCCAGCCTAGTAGCCACGCTTGACCTCTAGGATGCTGTACACAAAACGCCGAGTTGAAGGAATGAAGAGATGAGATAATAGTTGAGAGATAATGTTAAATGGGTTCCTACCCAGCCAAAGCTATCAGGTTTCTCTGAAATGGCATGTGACTTCACTGCGGTATCAGCTTACTTAGGTACTTGCCATTTGTCTGGAAGGAGATTCCACGTAGGGGGATTGCCATCTGCTGGTGGCTCTCTTCTTAGGGACAGATACCCTTGAAATTTAGGGACTGTGCCTTACCCCAAGCCATACACAGTTATTCAGCAAGTGGTAGTTTCTTTTTCATTGTGAAAACCAGACTGCTTTTTCCATTGATTAGACAGATATAAAACTCTCCTGAGGAAGCTGAGCAAAGTATCTCAAAAAAACAAACAGAAGAGAAACAAAATAGATGACAAACACATTTTGCAAGACTATCAGTTTTTGTCTAACTAGTACACTAATATCCTGAAGATAAAATAGTCTTCATGTTCCAGAAAGTATTAACAAAATTTTGTTAAAGGTGAAAAAGAATATGAAAATAAATCTATGTGTGTATATGCATGACTGGGAGATCATGCTGTACACCAGAAACTGTCACATTGTAACTGACTGTATTTCAAGTTTTTAAAAGTTCATTATAGGGATGGTGACTCCTATGCTTAGCAAAAACAGACATAAGTGTAGTACATTGGTTTATCTGAGCACATATTTAAACATCAAGTCTTAAAATCTCCTGAGAGTCTTTATCCCTCAGGGAAAGTATTTTCCATGTGGTATACAAAAAGAAAAGAGAAAGAAACACTAGCTTCCAAGCACAAAGCTATAAATTTAGCCTTCAAAACAGAGGTTAAAATTCCCTTTTTTAGTGAAATTCCTTGGAAGCATACTTCTTTATATTGTAGGTACAGCTGTGCAGGCAAAATTCAGGACACAGTTAGACTACGAAATTTTCCCCACTATCTGCCCAGTATATCTTCAAGTCATAGACTGTTATAAATATGGAATTAGGTCATATTGTTTCATCCACAGTTCATTCTTCAGAGCAACACTCTTCTCTTGAAGAATACGGCAGGATCTCTGTGTCAGGAAACAGCCCCTCAGAATAGACCAGTTTGGGCTATATTCTTTTTTGTGTGTGCTATTTTCTTTAATGGACAGTAACAGGAGGTGAAAAAATTAGAAGGATAAGCAACCTTAAAAAGGGAGGAACTCCTGCCACATGCTACAATGTGGATAAACCTTGAGGACATTATGCTAAATGAAATAAGCCAGTCACAAAAAGACAAATACTGTTTGATTCCACTTATATGAGGTTTCTAAAGTACGGTCAAATGCACAGAAACAGAAAGTATAAAGGTGGTGGCCAAGAGCTTAGGGGCAGGGGGAATTAGAGTTTAATGGGTATATATCGAGTTTCACTTTTGCAAGATGAAAAAGTTCTGGAGATCTGTTTCAAAACAATGTGAATATACTTAACACTACTGAACTGTACACTTAAAATGGTTAAATGGTAAACATGATGTTTTATTTTATCACAATGAAAAAGGATAAGCAAAAATATCAGAGGCTGAAAATACTAGAGGCTGATCTATAAGCAAAGATTAAAGGATTTGCTATCACAGTATTTAGTCTAGCAACAAGGAGTATACAAGGTCGCTTAATCACATGGATTTGAAAATGTCTCGCAAAGAGCAAAGAGCAAACCCTTGACCTGTTTTCTCTACCTTTGCAGAGGACACACTGATGAAACAAACTAAAACCGCACAGCAGCAGCAGCAGGATGTAGCAGAAAGAACAGACAGAAACTTCACTCTACTTCTAACTTTGTGACTGGGATAAATTAAGTATCAGAGAGAGAACACTGTATCTGTGAGGTAATACGGGTTTTAAGGAGAAGTCGTGACTGCTTCTGACTCCCAGACTTGTTTTGTTTTTGTTTATTGAATATATGAATTTGGGCCAATTACTTACATCCCTGAGCCTCAGTGTTCTCATTTATAGTGTAGGGATAATGGCACCTACCTGGCAGGGTTGTCATGAGGTTATGAAATCAAATAATGATGGAATGCTATTAACAGAATGCCTGATACATACTAGGCATTCAGTAAGTGTTAATTCTGAGTCTTTTACAGCCTGTTTCCTGTGAAATAGAGGGTAATGGTAACTACCTAACAAAATAAAACTATAAAATATCTGATATATGCCTTCTCCAAGCCTCAAGTTTGCCATAAAATGGGTGCAACAATATTTATTACATAGGAGGGTTGTGAGAATAAAAAGGGATCAGGAATACAAAACTGTTCTACACTGGACCTGGAACATAGTAAGTGCTCAACAAATCTATTATCATCCTTATTATTCTTATTTAGGAATGTATCCAATAATCAACTCTTGAAAAAGATTAACGATAATCGTACCTGACCCCAGATCAGCTGTCCTTTTTGGCACTGCTTAAGTTCCTCTCTAAAGGAACAGAAATTTTTGTCACTAACAGTAACATCAAATGCCTGAACTTCTGCATCAGCAATGATATTCAAGGAGATTTCAAGCCCTAACTGGGAAGATGATTTTCAGTAACAGTGAAGAATCATGAACATATAAACAAGAGATACCGGTTAAAAACCTCAAGACATTTCATTCAGCATCAACATTAGCTGGTAATTTTCACCATTCTCACGGTATCTGCTTCTGATTAGTACAATGTTGAAACAGAAAAACAGAGCAAGGGAACGCTCATCCCCCACGGCCTGCTCAGTGACCCTAAGAGAACACTGCTTCTCTCTCAATTATAGAATCTACTGAAATCCAAGGAAAACAAGAATTCAACAGGCATTTCTGTTGCCTCCAAACCAGAGTTGATACCAGCACAACCAGGACTTGACTAATTGTGAAGTTTGCTAGTTTTATTTCTCCAGCTCCATTCCTCACCTTTGAAGCCCTTATCCCATACATCTTCTCCTTTGAGCCCTTTCGCCAGGGCTTGGGCTCACGGCAGCCCTCTGTTCTATATCCCACTTCCAAAAGATGCCTGTCCCTTGTCCCATCTCTTCAGCTCAGTGCTCTGAACACTGATAATCTGAAAGAAAAAAAATCCACAATAATGTGATAGCACGTGTGTACAGGGTTTCCTATCCCCAAGCTTCTCATTTACAGTCGTATGGAGCCTTGTTGGAAACTATGTCTTAACCCCAGAAAGCCTTAGTAAGTCATTTATTCACCAAATGTTTACTGAGTACTTGCTATTTTGTGTATTATGCTTTGTACTAACATTCCATACATAAGTGAGATATGGGCTCTGATTCAAGAAGCCCACAGCTAGCGGAGAAAACAAATACATGTGAAAATAATTCCAATATAATTAAATAAGTGGTATTAGAGGTATATACAAGAAGCTATCACAGGAGGTAGCTGGGGCACAGAGAGGTTAAGTAAGCTTTTGCTGGCCACACAGCTATAAGGAGTAGAACTGGGATTTGAACCCAGGTATTCTGGCTCCAGAACCTGTGGTATTAACCACTGTGTAGTCATGGGAATAGTTTCTAATGAGGCTATTTATTTTGAAATAAAAATCACAAAGTAATTTAGAAAATGTGCCCGATCAACTTCATAAAAGAAAACTCTTAAAACAATACATTGAACCTGTAGGGGAAAAAACATGATACATATTAAGAGACTGATTAATCTTCACAACTGTATCCCCAATACCTAGCACAGTACATATCATAGGTATTCTATAGACATTTGTTTCTAAAAATGAAATATTTATAAAACTGAATGCACATGTACCTTAACCTAGCAATTCCACACCTAGGTATTCACCCAAGAGATAGAAAAACGTTATATCCATAAAAAACACTGGTACAAAAAAGTCTGTAGCAACTTTATTTGTAAATCTAAGGGCTGGAAAAAAATAAATATCCATCAATAGGAGAATGGATTTAAAAAAAAAAAAACAACCCTGTAGTGTATTTATACAATGGAATACTGTTCATAAATAAGAGGAACAAGCTACTGATACAGGCAACAAGACTGATGAATCTCAAAAACAGTATGCTGAGTAAAAGAAGCCAGTCACAAAGAGTATATAGTGTACTTCCATTTACATGAAGTTGTACAAAAGGAAAACTAATCTTACGTTAAAAAAAAAAAAAAAGGAACAGTGGTTACCTCTGGGTGGGGGACAGGGATTGACTGGGAAGGGACGTGAGGGAAACATCTAGAGTGATGGGAATGCTCTATAACTCAGGGGAGTTTAGTTTAGGTTACACAGGTGTAATCAACTTGTCAAAATTCAGCAAATGTTCACTTAAGACTTCTGCATTTTGGGGTGAACATTTTACCTAAAAAAACTAAACAAATATAGAACTCTACATATAAATTGTACATGCTGAAGAGGTTAAGGAGAAGCATGCTAATATCTACAATTTACTTTAAAATATGCCCCCAAAAATTAAGATAGAGATGGCTAGATATATGATAGGACAATTATAGTAAAATGTTAATGGCAGAATCAGTGTGGTGGGTATATGGGTATTGACTATAAAATTCTTTCTACTTATCTGTATGTTTAAAATTATCCATAATAAACTGTTTTCCTTAAATTAGACAACAGAATAGAATGAAACAAAATAAACTAAAATATCGGCGGTGAAAAGAATCTTCAACATCAGCTATTCTAAAGTTACATCTAATGCAGGAATCTCCTCTACAATCTCCCAAAACAAGTGGATTGTGCCAGCCTCCGTTTATGTATGTACAGTGGCTGGAAGCTCACTATACCTCAAAGCAGACTACTGTATCTTTGAACGTGGCTAAAAATAGTTTGTTAACTTAACATTTAGACTATACTTAAGCAGAGAAGGCAGAAAGGACAGCATAATTTTGTATATGAAGTATAATCCAAGGAACTAGAAACCTGGGATTTGGTGTGATATCTCCCCTCTTCCCAAATCCTTACCCCATTGGCTGACTATTGTTTTCCCATGGTTAACTTAATTAAACTATGTGGCCTACATCAATGAATGGTCATTCATTCATTCAATAAATGATTATTGAGCCTATACGATATTTCTTAAAACTTTAATACCTGAAGGCATGAAGGCAAAGAAGCAAACCAGATGATGCTGAGATCTCTGTCCATTCTAAAGCCTATGATTTTGGGGTAATAATTAAAGAATGAGCCAATTGGTCTGTTCTATATATCTAACTAATTAGAAGAGAAAGGAAAACTCACTTTTTTTTCCTTAGTGGAAGGGGTTTTATTTGAATTATATATAATTGTCTTGTTTCTTTTCCTTTTGAAAATAAAGACTAGATTGCACATTTAAATTTTCTTATATAAGTGTCATTTTTGTTAAAGATAATTTTCCAAGCTATGGCCTCTTTTGAAAAAATCATATTTTGAGCTGCCACTCCCAACCAGAAAAGGCAAGCCTCTTCCTTATTAGACCATAGCTCCTCCTCGTGGTTGACAGATGTAAGAGCCTTAAATTCAAACCACAGAAATCATTAAAAAAAATTTTTCATGTGATCATATTAGGATTAACTCTAAGATGAAAAATACCAGCATGATTTTGTCTTTACTCCATTTCCCTATTTACTCATTCATCTGGTGAACTAATCTAACTCAATGATCATACTTGGGAGAGAAGAGAGAAGAGAGAGAAGAGAAACCAGAGCACAATTTTCAGTCTCAGGATCTGTCTTGAATCTGTGGTAGTTTAAAGTAGCAAATGTTTTACCTCCTCAAATCTAGTTCTAAACAATAAATTTGCTTTGATCTATGGTAAATCCAAACTATTGCATGGCAAATTACAGACTATGCATCACTGCATAACAGCTCCTATCCTACTCAACATAATTCTTATCAATGGCTTAAATGAATATACAGAAGGATTTCTTATCAAATTTGTGAATAACATTAAGATGGAAGAAGAGTTAAAATACCAGGTGATCACATTACAATACAAAAAAATTTTGACAAGCTGAAAAATTACGTGAAGCTAAAAAGATAGATTTTTAAGTGAAAAATCTACCTCAAAAATTTAATATGAAATATAATTGGGACAAAATATAAGATCTTTCATTAAAATTTTTCAGAAAATGAACTGAAACAAGATTGGCAAATCATAGACAAGCAATGGCACATTTAAAAATTAACAGTGTGAGTTGGTTATTCAAAAGCTAATAGGAATTTGGACTACATTGAAATAAATGGAAGCAACCTAAATGTCCATCAGCAGTGAAAGGATAAATATTGGTATGGTTATTATAATAGAATACAATGTGTCAGTGAAAATGAATGAACTAAATCTTCATATATCAACATAGTTGAATCTCGCAAACACAACAGTAAGTTGCAGAAGAATATATACATAAGAACATTTTTATAAAAGTGCAAAGTTTTTAAATGCAGAATTATATTATATATTGCTTGGAAACACATAAATATATAATTTTTAAAAAGAAAGAAACACATGGTTACTTTGAGAAAGTGAGTACATTGTGGGGAGCTACACGGAGAGTTTCCACTACTACTTGGTAATATGCTGTATCTTTAATCTGTTGGTGAGTCTATGGATACCTATTGCATTATTCTTTAAATCTTTTGTATGTCTTAAATATTATGTGATTTTTCTTATATTTAGATTGCACTTTGAGAAGCAGTGAAAAGACAGACATAGGCATCCCGTCACGGAGCTTACATTCTGGTGGAGGAGACGGACAGAAAGCACATAAATAATTTTGGAGCATGGTAAGTGCCATTAAGGGTTTGTTTAGCAGTTCCACAACTTACTAGTTCTGTGACCTTGAGCAAGTTAGTAGCCTCTCTAAGTCTCATTTATAAAACAGAGATAAAAGTGTACCTTACTCATGGGCTTGTTTTGAGGATTAAATGAGTTAACTGTCTAACACATAGTAACATTGAACAGGGGTTAGCTAGTAATATTAATATGAATAATCCAGTAATTACACAGCACTCCTAGTTTATATATATATATATGTATATATATACACACACATACAAATATGTTTTACATTAAATACTTGGCTACAACTAACCTTCCTTTCAGCTCATTCTCTTCTCAGCAGAATTCTTTTCTAGTATCAATCCTGTAAGTAAGGACTTCCCTCCTTAATCATCTTCTGTCTGTGTTGTGGGAATTCAGATCCTTTCATCTTTTTCTATAAATCTTTTCTTCCACTCCAAGAGCTGTGTGTGACCATTTTTGCAAAGTACTTTCCATTTCTCTTTTCTTTTACTTTTTTCCAACAACAACAAAATTCAACGTCCAGGTCCCTTGCACACCCAGGCCCAGTTGTTTGTGGAAACTTGAAGACCAAAAGGATTTCAGTACTGTAGGTCAGTATGCCCTCATCTAGTCTGGAACAATAATGCAAATGTGATACTCTATAAGAATGAGCTCACAGAAGAGTGGGGCAAGGTATTCATTTATAGAAAGGAAATTGCACTCAGGATACCTGCTTTCTAGATCAGTGAATAGATGGCTATCAAGCTAAAGTAAACCTCTTAAAAGTTAATTTTTATGTGTAAGTCAAGCTGTGCAGAATGACCCTGAGATGGAATTAGGTTTATGGGATAGGAACCAAGAAGTGCATTTACAGCTGCTCAGACACATAAGAAAAACTACTTCTAGGATCATAACAGGTGAAAAGAATTTCAGTCATCCCTGCCAGGGAGGCAGTAGGATGCAGGAGGGAAATACCTGGGTTTCAAGCATGGATATTTACTAGGTGTGAGGCCTTGGGCAAGTTAGGTAATCTGTCTAAGTTTGTTCATTACCAGTAAAATGGAAAACATAATAATAATATCAACCTTATACACTACTTTGAGAATTAAAGGAGATAATGATTATATAAAGCATCCTGGATCTAAATATTTATGAGAGCCAATACAGTTTTCATCTTTGAAAAGAAGTATGACTAATTTGGCCAAAATCAGCACAAATTGCTAGAAGGGTAAAAATGCAGAGTTTTACTGAAAAATGATTTTTTTTAAAAAAGGGGGAGGGCTTATGAGATGGAGATGAGATTAATGAAAAGAAGTCTTTATTAATAGGAAATTACATAGTTTCTGCTAGAGGGAAAATAAAAAGAAATTAAAGGATATTTAATCAAGGTAGAGACTCAAATGTAAATATTTTAAATATAAATATTAGTTCAACAAATGTTTCCTTTCCTCTTCTCTAGCATGTATCTGGAACAGCAAGAATTTGGAATTTTAAAATCCAAAGAAGTTAAATCCTTAAAAAGTTTCTCAGTATATTATTCAAGTCTAAACTCTGCCGTTCACTACTTGCATAACCTTAGAAAAGCCAATCCTTTCTAAGATTTGTAGATATAATATAATGATACCCATCTTATTCTATCCCATAATGTTGTTCGGAGGAGTGAAATCAAATTACAGAATACTTGTTAGAAGTGCTTTGTAAACTATAATGTGCTATATCAACAGACACTGGATATCTAACTGATTTATATAAAAACAAATTTATATTTAGTAGGAAACCTTTGCTATGATGATTGATAAGTTTTAATTACAGTAAGAGTAAGTGACTCTGTAAGCTCACACAAATAAATGACTACAAGTCCTTAAAACTGATGAGCAAACAACTCTTTATACTACACTAATCAGGACTAGGTCTGAACCAGCAGGTTTCACAAATCTTAAGAATGGCAGCTTTTCAGTGCAAGAAATCTCAAAGGAAAAAAGATCAACAGATTTCACTATATAAGCACAAAATTTCCATACATATAAAATATAAAATTAAAAGGAAGAAATATTTACAACAAATATGACAAACAGCTAATATCCTTCAATAAAGGCCTGATGAAAATTGATGAGCAAAACAATAAGACTGCAAAGAAAAACAAGACAAAGGCCTTTTTCAAATAAATAAACTCATTTTAAAATCAACCTGTTTAATCATCACAGAAATGAAAATTGAAGCCAGAATATGGTATCCTGTTTGAACATTACTTAGCAAAGACTCAGAATTATAAAAATGGTGTGTTGGTACAGGTGAAATGGGAACTTCCACAGGTACATTGCGAAAATTAGTAGACTCTTTTTGGAAAAATAGTCCAATATCAAGGAGCTTAAAAATAGCCAAATCCTTGGTCCAAAATTTCTACCTTCTAACCCAGAGCAAGGTCCTAAGGACTGCCAGAAGTGCATGGAAATTAAGTATGTAATAACAAACAACAACAACAATAATAGTTTTAGCTAGCAATTAATAAGTGCTTACTTGTATTTTCCTGTTTAATCAATACAGAAGCTCTATCATTTCCTTATCCCAAATAAGATACTGAGGCAGAGAAAAATTAAGTAATTTGCAAAAGGTCATGCATTTAGTAAGTAGAGGAGCTAGGATTTAGTTCATACTTGGACAATAAATTTTATTCTTTTCATATAAAAGATAAACCACAACAGAAGAATTTGTGACAATAAATGCCAAAGAAATACATATGTTCCATTTATTTTGTTGGTAAAAGTTACTGTGGTTTTCAATAGGAAAATTTCTGTTTCTTGGGTGAAAACAGATTGAATTTCATTGGTAATGAAAGCAGTTTAATTCTTCTGAAAGGTGATAACTGAGAATTGTTGGGGAAATAACAGGGAGGGATGGAAAAATTAATACATGTATTGATCTTAAAATGGGAGTTTGGACTTTATTCTCAGGACTCTTTAGTGACCCACTGGATAATATAATTAAGGATAATGTAACCATCATGGTTGCTATATACTCTATTCTCCTAACCACTATTCCCATTCCCCCCACCAGTCCTTCCTACACATTAAATTGAATGTTTAGGTAGTCAACCTGAAGCCCCCATCCAAACCTTAGAAGCTCTTGTTCCAGTCTCCATATAGTATCCCCACTACTGTCTTCTTTATACACGCGTAAGCTACAGAAAGGGAACCAATCACGTGTTAGTATAACTGTAAACTAAGGGATATATGAATTGCTGGTTTCATAGTTAAATCATACGTTAAAATCCAAGTTTATTTGGAAGTTACTTTTTTATTCACTAAAATCTTTTCATTAACCTTCATCTTCTTTGAAGATGGAAGACTCCACCATAAAGCAAACAGTATGCTGTTTAAAATCCTTAAAATGATACCAAACTTGGTCAATTCTTTCAAAAATTGCCATGCAAGTCAGGAAAATATCAGGCAGCCAAGCTGAAACAAAACCTTAACTTTCTTCAGCTAATTGCTCCCATCTCACAGATTATCAAGTGTCTTCCATGATGTCTGCACTCATGTTTTATGACATTGTTAATAACAATATTCTTGCACAAAAAGCCTTATAAAAGCATCAAGTGATTTTATTTATAAATAAAGTGTTCACTGGATTTATTAAAAAATATTAAAATGGATCACAGAATTTAACATTTTTAACA
Source organism: Camelus dromedarius (assembly GCF_036321535.1). Lineage (NCBI taxonomy): Eukaryota > Metazoa > Chordata > Mammalia > Artiodactyla > Camelidae > Camelus > Camelus dromedarius. The sequence goes on along the minus strand of NC_087465.1, from coordinate 12,329,691 downwards.
GATATCTACTATGATAAAATTGGAAGTTTCAGTTTAAGTTCGATTAACTATGAAATAAGCAAATTTAATTTTACTTGCTTAATCTTTCCTTTCTTGGTGTATTTTTATACATATTAACAACTTGAAAATGACCTCCCTTTTTCCAATAAATACATTAATAAGCAGTGCTGACATTTTTCTGGACTTTGCTTAAACTGCCAGAGATTTTTGGCATTTTGCAAAATGTCTAATTGCAGTGTACGTGGAGGCCAAGGAGTGAACTTCTTTGCTTTTAGAGAAGTATCTGTGACTGCTAAAATATACTACAGCCTAGATAGAAGGCCTGAGGAATATTTCCAAGATCTCACAATATAGCTAACAGGTTTTTTTCAACCTTATAAGCTTTCCAAACGTCCTTCTTACTTTTCTAATTAAATGAGGTACCACAGGTAAAATGCCTACACACAATAGTCTCTCAGATGTTAGTTCTCTTTTCTCTACATATGTCAGGGGAAGGGTGGAGTGGAAGTTAAAAAGAGCACTGGATAATCTTGGGTCTTAATTTTTGGTAACTACGTTCACATCCAGACTTGACTGACGTTTGTGTCGTACTGTTTTTCTTTCCTGCCTGTTTTCTAAGAACTAAATTTTATAACTATTTATGAAAATAAACAACACAAATCATATATACACACATAAATAAAAACTAAATATAGTTTTTAATCATGGAATAAATATTCCATCAAAGAGACTTTTATGTTCCACAGAGGCAGTTCTCAAATGACGTTCATGGTATCATGTTAAAAACCAGAACACGGTCCATTTTTACAGTAGATTTACTCAATCACAGTTACTAATCAGATTAGCACTGCTTTTATGTCCAACAAATTTTAAAAGTTGGGGGATCATTAGAGGAGCTACATATTATGAGCCTGTAGCCTGCATTGTGTTTTACTTGTTAAACTTTTTTTTTAAGTGGTCTAAAAAACAGCTTCAAGAAATTATTGTTGTTAAACTACACTTATATAGGATACAAATGCATCACACAAATTGATTCATTTTTAACATTATAACGTGAGCATTTTTATTTTAAAAGAAGCTAATCTTTTACTTATATCAACATATTAAACAGCTAAGTTCCATTTCTACATACACAATATTTGAGACTAGCACAGAAATGTTACCTAGAGAGTTTATCAAATTAGCTATAACAGAAAAAAATCTATATATATGGCAATGAAAAGCCTGCAGAATCAACCAACCTGAGCTATTACATTTCTTAAAGGAAATAACATAAATCAATACAAAAAATTTTATCTAGATAGAAGAAGGTAAGTTTTCCATGCCTTTCAATTTCTCATAACTTAAATATAAGAATTATTTAAGCCATTTTTTCTGACTTAAATTAGGTTAAACTGATGTCTTCTATTCAAAAAAATGCAAAAGTTACATTATCTAATTATGTCATTGGATGAAGAATGCCCAATAATGAAAAATAATAATAGACGGACCAAAAGAAGTCGATGTTTGATTCTGCTAATAACAGAAGACAGGCAAATAGACCTTTTACAAAGCTTCTGATACATCACAAAACTGATTAGTTCAAACTTCATCCCTTGGTTTTTTTCTACAGTCCACACTCAGTTTTGACTCAAGACTCAGTCAAATCTTGGAAAATGAGAGTAAAAATTCAACATCTGAGAATTTACAATACAAATGGCTTATCCCAACACACAGCCAATAGAGTCTTCCCTTAGAAAACAAGACCCAAAATAAGGTGTAATAGAAATTCATTTTTACCAACACACTTATCTACTATTCTGATGTCTCAGACTCTATTTTTCCTGATGAATCATTTATTCTATTACATTCCCTAATTTAAAAATCAGTTACAAAATAATATATATATATTATATATATAAAAAACAAACTGAACTTTGCTGAAGGAAGTACAATTCATTTTTAAATCTCTTTGCAGAAAATTCGATTTTCTCGTACGGTCATTGCATGGGAGAGGGAAAGAGGAAGGAAATGGATAGTTAATAGAGCGTGTCCATAGATCCCACAAATGAATGATCAATTTTCAAAGGATCCTAAAGTTTCCAGGTGTCTAGTAGAGTTCCCCATGGCTTATCTATTAAAATTCTAGAGGACAACAATGACATTCACAGACATGGCTGTGCAATCATTTGGGACACATATAAGTGACTGAATCTTTGACAAAAGAAGCTCTTTAGGGTGGTCTCATGAAAGAACTATAGAAACTTGGTATTTTCAGAAGCTGAAGAGAGAACTAGTAAGTCAAGCTTCAAGAAAATGTCCTTTTTACTAGAACTGAAGACAATTTTCCAAAGGTAAGATATCTTATCAGGATTCTGTGAGAGAGTTGTATGAATAAAATGTTCTACTCCAGGAAAACTTTGAGGGAAAGCATAAAAGGAGGAAATCAATCTCCCAGGCAATGAGACTCCAAGAAGAATGCAGGCTAGCAAATTTTCAAGGTAGCTGAGCAGACCACTCAATGAGTTAAGGATAGGAAAGTCGACCAAGTCCAGCTGGGAACTCCAACAGGAAAAAGCCTGAGGATACGATCAGTAACAGAGCAGGGCAGGGTGTACGGAGAAGAGCTCCAAATTAACAATTTATTTTTCACCAAAAAACTCAAACAGAGGAAAGAGAACTTCTAGCAAAACGTCAAACATCAGGACTCCATGTTTCAGAGAGTCTACACAAAGAAGAAACCAGAGAATCATGATGAGTGTGGAACTTAATTCAACTCAAAATTAAATACTCTTGCCACTGATGCATAATGAACAATTTTAACATGACTTTGAGGGTTGAAAAAGCATCAAAATCTTGCAGGACCTCTGTGATTATCATTAACATCTCTATTAATACTAGCTCGTATTTGTTGCTCTAATGAGTCCTTGTATCTAAGAGTTACATCTTTCAAGAAGTGCTTCTTTCATTTAAATTGAGCCCACTGAAATCTAAGACCATATACCAAAATTCAAGAAGACTATAAAATACCTTTCTTTGTGTAATCATAGATATTCACTAGACACTATTTTTTGCCCTTCCTAATGTTCTAAGGTATAAATGCCTGCCCATGGCTCTTACATAGAATAAGAGAGAAAGAGAGAATGAGGAATGAGGATATATAATTTTATTTAGACTTGGTGCTCAATTTCTTTTAGGTTCTTGGTATGTAGTTGGCAGGAAGATATGATCACCTTAACAGAACATTTTCAAATCTACTTAGTCCTCACTTTAGTCTTTTACAGAGGCCTATTTTGGGGTCTATCTGAATTCCTGGTGCAGTAAAAGGCATTTGTTCAAGGAGGTTTTTGTAAGCTGAATTGTGTCCTTCCAAAATTCATATGTTAAACCCTAACCCCCAATACCTCAGACCATATTTGAAGAATAGGGCCTTTAAAGAAGTTGTTAAGGTAAAATGAGGTCATAGGAGTGAGCACTAATGCAATATGAATGCTGTCCTTATTAGAAGGAAAGATTAGGAGACAGACAACAAGCATAGAGACTGAAGGAGAACCATGTGAGGACACAGCCAGAAGGCAGCCACCTGCAAGGCAAGGATGTAAGCTTCACAAGAAACCAAATATGCAGATGCCTTGATTGCGATTTCTAGCCCCTAGGGCTGCAAGAAAATAAATTTCTGTTGTTTAAAACACTCAGTCTGTGATATTTTGTTATGGTAGCCCTAACAAAGCTATACAATGCTAATGAAAAAAAAAATGAGAATAAGACGAGGCTAAGAAACAGCTAAATAAAAAGGGTCAGCCCTGAATAAAGAACAGAGCTACAAAACCTAATGAAAAAGAGAAAGAGAGGAAAGCAAACATAGGTCTTAACTTCTCTAAATTCCAGATTGAAAGCAATAATCTTGTACCTATAACTGTGTTAAAAAACAACAGATAAGTGTTGTGTACTTACTACGTGCCAGACACCACGTTAACATTTAAAATAGGTAAAAATAGAGGATAAAGTTAACCAATTATTTGAATATTCCTTTTCTAAAAGACATAATGGCTGAAAATGCTCTACTTTTCCCTAAATGAAAATGGTCTTTTGTATTTCCTTAGTCACTACCTCAGAATCAAAGTTCATTTTTTCCAGTATTTTCTGAACATATATTTAAGCCAGTCCACCTCTAAAAATATAATGATCTAATGTTTTCATTAAAAAAATTCTCAAAAGACTACAAATAATTTTGATAATATATATTATTGCAGTAATTCACAATTCCACAGCAAGAAAGTCTTGCTGTAGAAACTAGATTTCAAGTTCTTGGAGAATGGAGACTTTATTTCTATTTTAGGCAAAGTAGTGAGATGGGCAAATTTTATCTTCAGCTTTCCTAGTGCCCTTCAGCATCACCCCAGCTCCTTTAAATAAACCCCATCCACTTGGCCAAGGACTCAACCTTTCTTTCCCATTGCCATCCAAAACTTCTCTCAGGGGACAATCTCATAAACCTACCTCACGGAGACAGGAAAATATTTTAAAATACTAAACAAAAATATCTCCACCCAAGCACAAGAATGTTTTTCCAGCAGCAATTTTCTCCTAAAAGAAATTCTAGTCTCCTGTATACTTTTTTAAGCAACCATGAGAATTTGAGTTCCTGAGTACCTAAATTATGCCATTCTTATCAGCGATAATTGGAGAGAAAAAAAAAAAAAAACTAGTCTTGATAGGAAATAGAAAAGACAGAGTAGATGGCAGAACAGAAATTTTTACACTGGCCCATCCCCAGAGACAAAGGAAGCTGTGGAAAAGTAACCTTGGAATTACACTCTACTTCTGTAAGAAGGGAGGAAGTTGAGCTACACATTAGAGTTGATGACATGTTTTATGCAAATTGCAATGATTAAAGCCAAGATATAGACTCTTGGGTTGAGGACATAATTTAGGAAATATCTACTTACTTAGGTCAAATATATTAAAAAAAAAAAAAAAAAAAAAAAGGCTACCCAAAGTGTGATAAATGTGAGGTCCCTACATTATGCTGTATTTCTGGGACCACAGTCTGGAAAGCTGGAGTCAAAATTTCGGGATCATAAAATTCAAAAGGCATCCAGACAGGGCATCAGACACAAAAGAAATATATGTTTTATCTCCTATTAGGCAAACTGAACACTTCTTTAAATTTCACTGAAACTAGCAGATAGAGATCCTGAAAATTTTCTAAGAAGCAAGCAGTGATTGATGGAAATTAATTGTAAAAGTATCCATTATTTTTAATATCAAATGGTTGAAATGTTACTGACTGTTCTCTTTATTTCACGTACTAAAAACTTCAACATTTCTAATCCAATTTATCTGATAATGTTTTACATTCCTTAAGTATAAATTTTCCTACCACAGAGTTTTTTCAAGAACTTGGCTCTCTCAGTGTATATATGAGTGTTGGGGCTGGGGGCTTGTGAGGGGTCTGTTCTGTTTGCATTTTAAGAGTAGGTAAAATCTTAAATCTGGGGTGGGGAGCAGGCATAGAAGGAAACAAGTCATGTTTCCTGCTAAAGCTAAACTTACTACTCAGGAAAACTAACTTTCACTAGGTACTGAAAGCGTTCATTTAACTGTCCTGGGCAGTCATTAAGTTAAAGTAATTATCTAGCCTATATCCCTGCTGCCAGAATTGTAATCTAGTCCTCTTTTCTTAATATAAGTTATTATATCATTTATTGTTAAATTAATTATTATAAAAATAGAATACATAAATTTAATTTCTAAGTTTTGACGCCCCCTAGTGGTCTAATGGTTAGGATCCGGTGCTTTCTCTAAGTTTTGAGGCAAATATAAATGGTGTAATAGTTTGGGGAAAATTAGCAAATTCAAATATAAGGAAAAGAATCCTTAATCTCCTACTTGTATTACTCATGGACACAAATATTCTCGTTCTTCCAAACTACATGAAATAATTTTGACAAGATCTTCTATGACAATTATGATAAATGGACAAGCTATAATTAAACCATCAAAACTGTCCTGATGAAATTTAGAGATGAAAATAAGACTGCTTTTAATCAAAATACTGTTGCTTGGAAAAAAAAAACATTTAAAATATTATGCAATACAATGAACTAAACTGATTTTTAATCGGGTTGATATATGTTTTCATTTATAATGAAGCAATGGGTTAAGTCTATTAAATTAATGCATTTATAATCCCCCTTTGATTTGTACATACTAATGACATTCTTCCAAGTATATGGTTTCTCTCAGAATTTGTACTTCCTTAGGGGCCTTGGTGGAAGAGACATGACAAGGAAAAGGTTTTTATATGAGCCAGCCTTCCTTTCTTTGAAGGCTGGAAGGTCACTTAAAAGACCCTAGGGTTTCTTCTCCACTTTCCTTCAAATCTAATCATAGAGCCTGACACCTGTTCTGTCTGCAAAAAAAGTATGGCCCTAGAGGAATGATTAGCTAACGATTGGAGAATGTCAACATTTTCTTTAACGAAAGGAGAAAAAAAGCCTTGGCAAGGACAACAGTACTTTACATTTGCAAAGAGCTTTACAGGATACAAAGCACCATCACAACCATTATTTTATTTGATTCTTAAAACAACCCTACAAGCTAGGTAGAGCAGCTGTTATTTTCATTTTACCTAATTGAGGCTCAGAGATGTTAAGTGACTTTCCTAAAGTCCTCAAATTGTTAAGTGACAGAGTCATAATTTGAACCCTTCTTTAAATTCCAGGAACAACACTCTTTTCATCACCCCTCAGAAAAAACTGAATACAAGAACACCAGTAGACAGCTTCCTGGAAATATAGTCCAGTCTCTCAAGGGAAAGAGTGGCAACTCTTCAGATGTTAATAACAAACTGAAGACTTCTAAGAAGTCTGATTCCTTTTCTCAATTTTCCAAAGATATCATTAAATATTTTCTTTCAAGGAAGCAACAGAGAAACAGGAGTGTTATCTCAACTTTCAGTCTCAAGGTGGAAAACTCCTAGACATCCACAGGCATCTTATCAATAAGTCAGACACAGAGGGGAAGCTGGAAATGTAATAGACAAACCAGGAAATCTGTTTCCATGCAGTGCTAAACAAACAGCTCCAGGGGTGAGAGAACAGATCCAGACTGCTGCTTGTTGGACAGCCAGCTCTTTTTCTTCACAGCTTCCTCGTGTATGTCTTTGCCTGTAAGCAGTGTTATGAAATAGTGTGATTTTAATCAGCTTTGACTGTACCTTGCTCTGAAGGTTTACTCAGTGCAGTCCTTGGAGGCGCATTACCATTCGGCCCCATTCCAGGGAAGAAGTCTGTTCTTCATCAGCTTTAGAAAGACAGGAGTGTTTTTGTCTCACCATTCCAGAGCTAAAGAAGGACCTAAGACACAGATGGCCAGCCATGGACTTGGCCTTGCCAAACTGCAACCACACACGTCAATAGGCCAGTGTGTAACCCAATTCTCTAGTAATGACTTAGCAGAGGTATGTCAAAATGGCACAATCTCTAGGACCACTCAATCCCCAGTTACATTTCCCTATAGGAATTTAATGCAAATGAAAGTCACAGACTGTCAAATGTATTCAGCATGACCCAGCACAAATGTTATCTAATGCTACCAATACATATGGCCATTTGCCCCCAGATTTCATAGATTTCTCCAGAATCTCTAAGGTTCTTTAAATAGGTTCATTCAACCATTCACTTAACAAATAGTTCCAGACACTAGTTTATGGTGGTAAATGGTCATAGTTTAAGTGTTGGTTTATTACAGTTAATAAAAGTCATAATCTCTCCACTCATGAAGGTTAGAGTCTAGGTAAGAGAAAGTCAATAAACAGACACATTGTTAAATTAAACAAATGTAATTATAAGGTAAGAAAGATGCTACAAAAGAAAAATAAATAAATAATGCTCTAAAACAGGAAATAATAATACTTAGATGGAGAATGATTTTTAGATAGGATAACCAGGGAAGGACTTTCTGAGATTTTAAGCTGAAAAAGAGATAATCATATAAAAATTATATGAAAAAGCATCCCAAGTAGATGACCTGAGCAAAAGTGCTAAAACATAAAAGAGAATGGTATCTAAAGACCAGAGAGGAGACCATAGGAACACAGGAACAAAGAGAAGAACATTGAGATTATAAAGGTAAGTACCGCAGAGTAGAGCATGTAAGTCTTTGTAGTCCATGACACAAAGTTTTTTATTTATAAATAAATATATTGGGAAACTAGTCAAATGTTTTAAGCTGAAGACTAACATAACCCTATTTACATTTTTAAGAGATCATCTGCTCTCCTCATTGGTATATGGAAATGGATTGGAAGGAGAAGAGGAAAGAAGAAAAATACCAATATGATGCCACTGTAGTAGTTTATGCAAGATGTGATGGTGGATGGACTAAGATAATGGCAGCTGAGATGGAGAAATGTAAACACATTCAAGATGTATTTTGGAAATAAGTTCATTTGTGTCTTTTTTAGATTACACATAGATAACTGATATCATATGATATTTGTCTTTCTCTGTCTGACTTACTCCTATAACTCAATCACTGTATAACTCAATATATGCGACAAACTAACACAACATTGTAAATCAACTATACTTCAAATTTTTAAAAAGTAAAGATATATTTTGGAGACAAGCTTTGCAAATCTTACTGATGGACTGAAGGAAGGTGGTGAAGGTTGAGGGAGAGAGATAAAATACAAATGGCCCTAGGTTTCTGCCTTAAATGATGATGCCATTTACTTAGAAGGAGAAGACTGAAGGAAGAATAGGTATCAGAAAGGATGGCAAGATGGAGATAGGGATTAAAAATTCCATGTGAGGCATGTATATACCCAATAGAATTGAAAATCAATGTTCAAACAAAATTTTGTCCACAATCATAGGAGCATTATTCATAATAACAAAAAGAGCAGAAACAGCCAAAGTTCCCATCAACTAATAAGTGGATAAACAAATGTGGTATATCCATATAATGGAATGTAATTCAGCCAGAAGAATGAAGTACTAAAACATGCTACAACTGGATGAACCTTGAAAACATTATGCTAAGTGAAAGAAACCAAATGGTCACATAAATGATTTCATTTATATAAAATGTTCAGAATAAGCAAATCCATAGAGATAGAAAGTAAATAGTGTTGGAAGAAGGGGCAAATTAGCGACTGCTAATGGGTATGGCATTTCTTTTGGTGCTGATGTAAATGTTCTAGAATTACATAGTAATTGTACAATCTTGTGAAAATACTAAAAACTACTTATGTATACACTTTAAAATGATTAATTTTATATGTGAATAATATCTTAATATAAAAAATAAATTTAAAAAATTGCAAATGTACATCTTTTAATGCTAATCTATAATGATCTGTAATGAGATTTTACAGATATTTATCTTTGAAAATGTCTTTCACAGAGATAGGTACTACCAAATACTGATAGTAATCCATAACCATATGATTTTAATTGAGTATATTCATCACTTGGAAGGCATTTTTGGAATTCCATTAGTTATTTTCTTGGTATTTTCCTTACAGCACATTATTACATTGCAGATTAATTACTTCTAATTGAGGATTAGGTGGAAGCTCCCCAGTTGCACAGTTAAATGGATTTTAAAACATGGAATTTCTTTTGCATTTGCATTATAATCTAAAAAATGCTTCTGAAACAGATACCTGCTATAAATTTGTATAGGAATGAAAGTCTCATTTCTTATTTTAACTTTGGACAGTATAGGAAGTGTGTAAAGAAGCTTGACATTACTAGAGATTCAAAAACCAAAAACCAAAATGACTCTGCTTCATTATAAGTTACTTATGTAAGCACTGTTTTTCTTATAATTTTGGGTTGAATTCATTAATAAACTTCATTAAGCTGCAGCAAAAGCTAATTTCCAAAGCCACTCGGTGTTTGATAGTAACAATTCAAAGTTCTTCACTTTCAAAAACATTTCAGTCTTAGCCCAGAACTCAAAACATCACAGTAAAATATTAGCACTGCTGAAACATTGAACCATTGTGTGGAAGGGCAAGCTAGGATATTCTGCTTCTGTTTCCGACAAAAATTCCCAGAACTCATAATGATTAAACCCGTACGAGTGAATGAAGTTCACTGTTAACACTGCGGGTTCAAAAATAAATAATAGATTCAAATACTTCCTGCAAAGTGCCACCAAATAACCAAAGGCTTAAAACAACTTTTATTTTCAAAAGCTTTGTTAATTTGTTCAACCAAATCTTTCCTGTTTCATTCATGTTTTTATTATCATCATTTGTAACACATTTTAGCAGATACCATCCTCAGGTTGTACTAAATTAGTGTTTTCATAACTTATTTGAAAATATTCTCACTGGTAGTTGCTCCTTGCAGACTTTTCAGAGGGCTGCTGCTTTATCCTTTCAAACTTAGTATTAATTCTTTAAATAAACCATAACAATTAAGGAATATCAGTAGCATTTTTCAACTCTTCAAGAACCAAGGAAACCCACTTGAAATCAGTTGCCTTGTTTTTTAACTGACTACTGATGTTCCTCCTAACGTCCTCAACTCCGAGCAACCACTTTTGCCAAACAACTAATAATCTTAAACAAATGCTTTCTCTGGACATATTTCTTCTTTCTAAGTGCTACAAATAAGATTTAATTAATTCACCGTCAGAAATCCTTGCTTGGCAATACTAAAGAAAAATAATGAAGCTGGAGGAATAACCCTCTCAGACTTCAGACAAAACTACAAAGCTACACTAAACAAACAGCATGATATTGGCACAAAAACAGACATATGGATAAATGGAATGGAACTCAAATTCAAAAACACATATATATGCACCGAAATGTTGATAGCAGCACTATATACAATAGCCTAGACATGGGAACAACCTAAATATCCATCAACAGATGACTGGATAAAGAAGTTGTGGTATATTTATACAACAGACTATTACTCAGCCTTAAAAAAATAGTAAAATAATGCCATTTGTAGCAACATGGATGGATTTGGAGATCAACATTCTAAGTGAAGTAAGCCAGAAAGAAAAAGAAAAATACCACATAATATCACTAACATGTGGAATCAAAAAAAAAAAAAAAGACACTAATGAACTTATCTACAAAACAGAAACAGACTCACAAATATAGTTAACAAACCTATGGTTATCAGGGGGAAAGAGTGGGAAGGGATAAATTGGAAGTTCGAGATTTGCAAATACTAACAACTACACATAAAATAGATTAAAAGAACAAATTTCTTCTGTATAGCACAGGGAACTATATTCAATATCTTGTAGTAATCTATAATGAAAAAGAATATGAGAATGAATATATGTATGTATGTGTATGACTGAAATAGTAGGCTGTATACCAGAAATTAACACATTCTAACTGACTGTATTTTAATTAAAAAAAAAAAAAAGAAAGAAAATAAATCCTTGCGTGGCTAACTAATGGATCACTTGAAAACTTACTTTGGTTGCAGCCTCATGTTTTTATTTTTGGGAAAAAAAAATTTGCCATGATGAGATATTTCATGTTAAATTTTCTAATTTTTCCTCTTTCCTATGAGTTGGGAATATTGTGATGAATAGTATGCTAATGTCAATGTATATTGCATTCTTTCAGCACAGCTAATGAGTCATTTCACAATAAATAAATCCGTTACCATCTAATTTCTTAACAAATTATTAATTTAAATCATTAAACTCCACTATGCCTTAAAAGTATTATATTCAAAGTCAAGTTTTCTCTTCTTATTGTGACATGACAGGAATACCCTTGTAATTAAAACAGTAAATATAATGTCATGGTACAGTGATATGTGGTACACAAAATGTTGTCAAGTTGTAACTGCATCACTGCAATTTATAGTGCACTGAGCAGCAGTGGGAGGCAAAGAGATCACCACATATGGTTTCTGTCACAACTATCCATTCTGCTTTCACAGAGTCACAGATAATCATAAATGAATGGATGTGGCCATGCACCAATAAAGCTTTACTTACAGACACTGAAATGTGAATTTCATATTAATATGTCAAAAAATATTATTTTGATTTTTTCAACTACTTTAAAATGTAAAAAACACATTTACCCACACAAATGAGTACAGGTAAAACTGTGAAAATCTGAAAAAGGTTTGTGGATTGTATCAATATTTTTGTTGTGATATTAAACTATACAGTTTTGCAAACACCTACCATTGGGAGAAATTAGAGAAAAGTTTACATGGATGCCTCTTTATTGTTTGTTTTAACTGTACATGAACCTACAGTTATCTTTTTTCTTTTTATATGTATGTATTTTTTTAATTGAAGTATGGTAAATTTACAATGTTGTGTCAATTTCTGGTGTACAGCATAATGCTTCAGTCATACGTGAACACATATATATTTGTTTTCATATTCCTTTTCACCATGAGTTACTATAACATACTGAATATAGTTCCCTGTACTATACAGTATGAATTTGTTGTTTATCTATTGTATATATTAGTTAGTATCTGCAAATCTCAAACTCCCAGTTTATCCCTTCCCACCCTTTTCCCCTCCAGTAACCATAAGTTTATTTTCTATGTCTGTCTGTTTCTGTTTTTAAATAAGTTCATTTGTCTTTTTTTTAGATTCCACATGTAAGTGACATTGTATGGTATTTTTCTTTCACTTTCTTTTTTTTTTAACATTTTTTATTGATTTATAATCATTTTACAATGTTGTGTCAAATTCCAGTGTAGAGCACAATTTTTCAGTTATACATGAACATATATATATTCATTGTCACATTTTTTTCTCCATGAGCTTCCATAAGATCTTGTATATATTTCCCTGTGCTATACAGTATAATCTTGTTTATCTATTCTACAATTTTGAAATCCCAGTCTATCCCTTCCCACCCACCGCCCCCTTGGCAACCACAAGTTTGTATTCTATGTCTATGAGTCTATTTCTGTTTTGTATTTATGCTTTGTTTGTGTTTTTTTTTTTCAGATTCCACATTGAGCAATCTCATATGGTATTTTTCTTTCTCTTTCTGGCTTACTTCACTTAGAATGACATTCTCCAGGAGCATCCATGTTGCTGCAAATGGTGTTATGTTGTTGGTTTTTATGGCTGAGTAGTATTCCATTGTATAAATATACCATAACTTCTGTATCCAGTCATCTGTCAATGGATATTTAGGTTGTTTCCATGTCTTGGCTATTGTAAATAGTGATGCTATGAACAGTGGGGTGCATATATCTTTTTGAAGAGCCTACAGTTATCTCAATAAAAATTTCTAATGAAAAACTCTTAACCCACAGACCATGTAAAAATAATTATCAGGTCAGATTTGGACTACAGGTCATAGTTCGCTAATCCCTGGATGAGGCTAAGATTTCTTTGATATGAAACAAAAACAATAATCCATAAAAGAATAAATTGATTAATTGGACTGCACCAAAATTAAAAACTTCAACTCTTCAAAAGACTCTGTTAAGAGAATGACAAAACAAGCCATAGACTGGGAGAAACCTTTACAAAGTACGTATCTGATAAGGGACTTGTATCCAGAATACATAAAGGACTCTCAAAATTCAATATGAAAAAAGCAATCTATATTTTTAAGTGAACAAAAGATTTGAACAGACACGTCACCAAAGAAGATATGATGGCAATAAGCATATCAGCAGATGCTTATCATCATTCATCATTAATAAGACCCAAATTAAAATCATAATGAGAGGTCACTGTACATCAGAGCATCCAATATCAACAAAATGAAGACATCAAGTGTTGACAAAGACATGGAACAACTGAAAATCTCATGCACTGCTGGTAGAAATATAAAATAATACAACCATTTTGGAAAGCAGTTTGTCAGTTTCTTAAAATGTTAAACATATAACCAGCCATTCCACTCAGACGTATTTACTCAAGGGAAGGGAAATACATGTTTATACAAAGACTTGTACACAAATGTTTGAAACAGCTTTATTTGAAAAGCCAAAAACTGGACACAACTCAAATGCCCATCAATGCACAAATGGATAAACAAAATGTGGTATATCCATACAATAAAATACTCATCATTAAAAATAATAAACTACTGATACATGAATAACTCTCAAATGATTATGCTGAGTGAAAGAAGACAGGTTTTTTTCTTGAAATATAGTCCACTTACAATACTGTATTAGTTTCAGGTGCGTAACATAGTGATTTGATATTTTTACAGATTACACACCATACAGTTATTATAAAATATTGACTATATTCCCTGGGCTGTAACATTACATCCCTGTAATTTATTTATTTTATAACTGGTAATTTGTGCCTCTTAATGTCCTTCCATTTCCCCCTCCCTTCACTCCTCATATGGTAATCATTAGTTTATTCTTTGTACATGAGTCCATTTCTGATTTGTTATATTTATTCGTTTTGTTCTTTAGATTCCACTTATAAGTGAAAACACATTGTATTTGTCTTTCTCTGACTGATTTCACTAAGCATAATACCCTCCAGATCCATCCATGATGTCACAATGGCAAGATTTTATTCTTCTTTATAATATTATATATTACTATAGTATGATAATATTATCCTATATTATAATCATTTAAGTGATAGTCCATTTATGTATTTATGTACATATATATACACACACACACACACACACACATACACCATATCTTCTTTATCTATTCATTTGTGGTTGGGCACTTATGTTACTTCCATATCTTGGCTATTGTAAATAATGCTGCTGTGAACATTGGAGTGTATATATCTTTTCAAATTAGTATTTTCATTTTTCTTTGGATAAATACCCAGAAGTGGAACTGCTGGATTATATGGTAGTTCTATTTTTAATTTTTTGAGGAACCTCTATACTGTTTTCCATAGTGACTGCACCAATATACATTCCCACCAACAGTGTACCAGGGTTCTCTTTTCTCCACATCCTCACCAATATTTGTTATCTGTGTTCTTTTTGATGATAGCCATTCTGAAAGGTGTAAGGTGATATATCATAGTGGTTTTGATTTCGATTTCCATGATGATCAGCAATGTTGAGCTTCTTTTCATGTGCCTGTTGGTCATTACTCTAGGACTTTCATAGTTTCAGGTCTTACATTTAAGTCTTTAATTCATCTTGAGTTTCTTTTTGTATATTGTGCAAGAAAATGTTCTAGTTTCATTCTCTTACATGTAGCTGTCCAGTGTTCCAAACACCACTTTTTGAAGAGACTCTCTTTTCCCCATTGTATACTCTAATCTCCTTTGTGATAGATTAAACAACAATATGTGTGCTGGCTTATTTCTGGGCTCTCTATTCTGTTCCATTGATCTATGTGTCTGTTTTTGTATCAGTACCATACTATTTTGATTACTGTAGCTTTGTAATATAGTTTGGAATCAGGGAGTGTGGTACTTCCACCTTTGTTCTTCTTTCTCAAGATTTCTTTGGCTATTTGCAGTCCTTTGAGATTCCACACAAATTTTAGGATTATATGTTATAGTTCTGTGGGAAAATGCCATTGTTATTTTGATAGGAATTGCACTGAATCTACAGATTGCTTTAAGCAGTATGGACATTTTAACAATATTAATTCTTCCAACCCATGAACATAAGATATCTTTCTTTGTATTTGTGTCACTTTCAATTATTTTCATCAATGATTTATAGTTTTCAGAGTACAGGTCTTTCACCTCCTTGGTTAAATTTATTCCTAAGTATTTTATTCTTTCTGATTCAATTGTAAATGCAATTGTTTCCTCAATTTCTCTTTCTGATAGTTCATTATTAATGCATAGAAATGCAACAGATATTTGTATATTAATTTTTTATCCTGCAACTTTACCAAATTCATGGATGAGCTTTAGTGGTTTTTTGGTGGCTTCTTTACAATTCTCTATGTATAGTATCATGTCATCTGCAAATAGTGACAGTTTGACTTCTTCCCTTCAATTTGGTTGCTTTTTCTTTCTTTTTATCCATTTCTTATCACTAGAACTTACAATACTATGTTAAACAGAAGTGACAAGAGTTGGCATCTTTGTCTTATTCCTGATCTTAGAGGAAAGAGTTTCAGTTTTTCATCATTATTATGTAGAGATATGTTCCCTCTGTATCAGCATTGTTGAGTTTATCATAAATGGATGTTGAATCTTGCCAAATGGTTTTTCAGCATTTATTGAGGTGATCATGCAATTTTTATCCTTCATTCTGTTAATGTGATATTTCATGTTGATTGACTTATGAATATTGAACTATACTTGTATCCCTAGAACAAGTCCCACTTGATCATGATCCCCCTTTTAACATATTGTTGAGTTCAGTTTGCTAATAGTTTGTTGAGGACTTTTCCATCTATGTTTATCAGGGAGATTGGCCTATAATTTTCTTTTTTTTCTAGTGTTTTTGTCTGGTTTTGGTAATGCTGGCCTTTTAGAATGAGTTTGGAAGTGTTCCTGCCTCTTCAATTTTTTTTGAATAGTTTGAGAAAGATAAGTATTAATTCTTCTTTATATTTTTGATGTTTGGTAGAATTCCCCTGTGAAACCATCTGGTCCTGCACTTTTGTTTGTTGGGAGTAGAGTTTTTCAATTACTGACTCAATTTCATTATTAATAATCAGTCTGTTCAGATTTTCTATTTCTTCTTGATCCAGTCTTGGAAGATTATGTTTCTCAAAATTTATTCATTTCTTCTAGGCTGTCCAATTTGTTGGCATCTGACTGTTTATATTAATCTCTTATAATTGTTTTTATCCCTATGATATCAATTGTAACTTCTCCTCTTTTAGGTCTAATTTTATTTATTTGGGCCCTCTGTCTTTTTTTCTTGGTGCATCTAGCAAAAGGTTTACCAATTTTGTCTTTTTTAAAAACAGCTCTTAGTTTCGTATTTTCTATTTTTTTCTCTATTTCACTTATTTCATTCTGATCATTATTATTTCCTTTATTCTGCTAATTTTTTGCTTTGTTTGTTCTTTTTCTAATTCTTTAGTTGGAAAGTTTGGTGGTTTATTATAACCTAGGTGTTCCACAGGTTTTGGAAAGTTGTGTTTTTACTTTCATTTGTCTCAAGGTATTTTTAGATATCCTCTTTGATTTCTTCATTAACTTATTGATTTTTAGTAGCATATTGTTTAGTCTCCATGTGTTTGTGTTTTTTCCAGTTTTCTTCTTGTAATTTATTTTCAATTTCATACCATTGTGGTTGGAAACCACAGATACAGAGGATCTCAAATATTTATTGAAAAAAATCCCCATATAAGTGGACCTATTCAGTTCAAACCCATGTCGTTCAAGGGTCAACTGTACACATGAAACATTCACCAAGACAGACCCAAAATAAGTCTCAATAAATTTAATGCCACAAAACAAATTTCAACAAGTTAATGGATAAAGTCATACAAAGTACTTTCTGGGGCCACAACTACTGAATTAAAGTAGAAGTCAATTCCAGAAAAATATCTGGGACATTCTAAAATATGTGGAAACTGAGCAACACCTTTCTATAAAATCCATAAGTCAAGGAACCAACCTGATTTTGTGGGGGGAAAATCGTAAGACAATTTTAAAAATATTTTGCACTCAAGGAAAATGATACTACACCATGTCAAAATTTGAGAGGTCATCTAAAGCAATGTTTAGAGAGAGATTAACAGTTTAAATACTTATATTAAAAGAGAAAAAAATTGAATCAATTGTCTAAGCATTCAGTTTAGGGAACTAGGAAAAAAAAGCAAATTAAACCTAAGTAAACGGGAAAAAGGAAATAATAAAGATAAGAGTAGAACATAATAAAACAGAAAAGAAAAGTGAAAATCAATAAAATATAAGTTCTTTGAAAAATTTGATAAAATTGAAAAAAACACCTAGTTTAAAGAAAAGAAAACTCAATTACTAATATTAGGACTGAAAGAAGGAAAATCACTAAGATCCTACAGATACTTAAAAGAAGAGACTACTATAAAATAATTTATACAAAGTATTTTTGATCAATTACATAAAATAGATAAACTCCTTAAAGACACAAATTAGCAAAACTAGAAGAAAGAAAATCTGAATGTCCCCCATATCAATTAGAGAAACTGAATTAGAATTTAACTTTTCTCATAAAGTTCCAGGCCCAGGTGGCTTCACTGTTGAATCATTTCAAATATTTAAGAAAAAAATAACATTCATTCTTTAAAAAGAATTCTTAGAATATAGGAGGATGGACCCCTCCTCAGCTGATTTCTGAGACAAGTCTTTTCCCAGTATCAGTAAGAGGCAAAGACATTACAAGAAAAAAAAATTTAAGACTAATATGCCTTATGTGCAGAGAAGCAAAAATCTTAATAAAATATAAGCATTAAATCCAGTAATACTTAAAAAGTACAATACATTATGAGCAAGTGGGGTTTTCCCAAGAATACAAGGTTGATACAACATTTGAAAATAAGTCAATGTAATTCATCATATTAGCAGAATGAAGGAAAAAAAAGATATCTGAGCATCTCAATAAATGCAGAAATTACATTTGACAAACTTCAATACTCATTCTTATCTTTTAAATCTCAGAAAACTGAGACTAGAAGAAAACTTCCTCAACTTGATAAGCGGTATCTACTAAAAACCTAGAGCCACTAAAAACCTACAGCTAACATCATGCTTAAGAATGTAGACAATATTTCTCCCCCAAAGATCAGAAACGAGGCAAAGATATCTGCTCTAACAACTTTTGTTCAGCTTGAGGTCCTACTAGTGAAATAAAGTAAGAAATGAAATAAGAGGTACACTATTTGAAAAACAAGAGATAAATTATCTTAACATGCAAAAGAAACTATTAATACATAGAAGATACTTAGAAATCTACCCCCAAAAGCTACTAGAATTTAATAAGTAAATTTAGCAAGTTTACAGGATGCAAAGCCAATTTACAAAAACCAGCTGTATTTATATATCCTAGCATGAATAATTAGAAGATGAAATTGAGAAAATAATACCACTCACATTAGCATGAAAAATGAAATACTTAAGGATAAATTTAATGAAATACATACACTGAAAATTATAAAATATTGTTGAGAAAAATTAAAGACCAAGGTAGGTGAAGAAATATTCGAAAACTCAATAGGATTAAGATATAAATCTCCCCTCCCTAAGTTGGCCCAAAGATTCAAAGCAAGCTTAATCAAAATCTCAGGAGGCTTCTTTGTAAAATACAAAATTTATATGGAACTGTAGAAGACCTAGAACAATGAAAATAATTTAAAAAACAATAAACAAAGTTATAGGACTTACACTACTTACTTCAAACTTACAACTACAGTAATCAGAACAGTACACACTGGCCTAAGGAAAGACATATACAGTAATGGACCAGAATAGACAATCCATAATTCTATAGGGAAAGGACAGACTTTTCAACAAATTGTTCTGGAACAACAAATTCATTTGGGAAAAAATGAAATTCAATCCCTGTCTCATACCACACACAAACACACAAAACCCAAAATGGCTTAGAAACCTAAATGTCAAAATTTAGAGCCCCTAGAAGAAAACATAGGAGAAAATTTTTGAGACTTTGGGGTAAGCAAATACTGATTTGCTTTGACCAACACAATGTGAATGGATATGAAGTGGAAGCTTTAAGAGCCAGGATATGATTTAACATGTTCCCTTTTCAATGTAATCGTGAAAACATCTGTCCAAATGGAACCTCTTGTCAACCTGTGCAGAGATCCTGCCAGCCATTCTGTGGACACGTAGCACTGAGTGAGTGTTAAACCTTTGTTTTGTTAAGCCACTGAGATTTGGACATTCTTTGCACTGAAGCACATTCTAGCCCGATTAGTAATAAATGGATCTGTTACACAATTCATGTGCTATTTTTCTCAGAAATGTAAGGCCTTATTGACACTTTTAATCCAGAAAGCTGGCATATCATCAGTTGAGAACTTCCATCAAGCATAAAATTGGAAGTACGAACTCAATGAAGAAATATGCTGTTAAAGGTGACATGTGTCCATCCTCCGGGCAATGCAAAGAAAAACTGAAAAGTATTAAAGAGTGCCAAAGGAATGGTATGGAATCATTTCTAATGAACCACTGCTCTAAATTTTAAATCTCTATACTTTTATTCTACATAAAGGCAGCCCCATACTAACAGTCATGCTCTGCCTTCTTACTGAACCTAACAAAATTACTAAGAAATGAAGAGTCCATTGCAACCAACTGACTCAAGGACTAATTAAGTGGCTTGACTTTATACTGGGTTTTAATTTCAAATAGTACAATGACACACTCATTCTGTCCATTCATTGTCTTTGTAGTTAGCAAATTAATCAAGTGTTTTTGACCCTGAACACTTCCCCTGTATAGCTGACAAATGGAAGTTAGAAATGGTATGCCAAATTTCACCATGAAGCTATCAATTTCCTTCCCTGAGTCTGATCCACACACATTCCAAAAGATTAACACACAAAATTTAATCCAAGTATTTCTTTTCCAAAATGCACACTTTGAGGCCTCTTTACAACAACCAGGATCATCCAGTTTTGCATGTGGAGCTTGTTAAGTGCTAAGCCAAGAGAAAAGTCAGCCTGATGGGAGGACGAAAAAAAGCTGTGTTGCTCTATGACCATGGCCAGTAGGCTGCATTCAGCTAACTTCTTTCAGGCATAATCCATCATTGACAGAGCCAATTTGTTAATGCATGTTCTCTGGCTGAATTAGGCCACAGACCTACCACCCAGCATACCATTATATCCATAGGCATGCCAAATAATACTCCTTTTTCAGCTGGGCAATCCAAACTAAAAATCCCTCAAAGAGATTTATAAACTGCTTACCTCACCATATCTATTGGTCAGATCTGTTTATAACCACTCAAAGAACATTTCTGAGCACTCAGTAATCATAATATTGGGGCTTTTTACAAAGTAACAAGACTTCTGTTATAGCACAATGACTATGTAATAGGTTTATCACAAAAGTATGTTTCCCTTACATGCACAAATAACCTTTTATATAAAACAATAACAATTCTCAAAACACTTACTCAACTGGAACCAACAATGCTTTATTCTTGCCATTAAAATTCTTTAAACTTTCATACCAAAATATTCCCCTTACTTTATACCTGGCTAGAAATGGGGAAAATTGAAACATTTTCAAGTCCTAAAAAGCAAAGACTTGCAACTCATAAATTAAAAAATCAAAGAACTGATTTTGCTGTTCATCTCACAAGGTTTTTTTTATTTTATTTTTTTAACATTTGTATAAATATTTTTTAAAAGTTGCCTTGGTATTTCAGTATGATGTTATGATGAGGAGATACCCCAATTGAGAGTACTTGCAGTACATAAAATGAAACATTATACACTTTTAAACTCCTATCAGTGTCATAAATGTTATAGGATTCCTGACTTGATAACTTGTGAAGACTAACAACCAGGGCATTTCACAGAGTTTTTTATTTTTTATACTTTTTTTTTTTAATGGAGGTGCTGGGGATTGAACCCAAGACCGCGTACATGCCAAGTACATGCTCTACCACTGAGCTATTCCCCACTCCCCACAGTGTTTTAAGCTAGATTGGATTGCCAAGAAATCTGCTTTGCCCCAAATCTCTGCCTAGTATAAAAGTGGGCCATTCAAATTCATTTCAGGGTCAGCACAAGTTAAAATTCAAATTATCAGCTTCCTTTGACATGGAGTATTGTCCCAAGCTTACAACACTAAAAAGAGATATACATCATTTCCTTTATGTTCACTTTCATAAGTCTTTTATTCAGAGATCAGCGAAGATCTATACAGACAGCAAACACATTAATATTTACAATGTTTCAGTTATCACTCTAGAGTCTGGGATTACAAAAGTGAATAAGACACAGTCCTGGTCTCAAGTTGCTTAAAGTCTAATAGAGAAAACACACTGTAATCATGCAAAGATAAAGGTATTCTCATAGTGTTATGGTATCCACTTGCCATGTATAAGTTTGGTACTTGGCTGGACCATCTTAAATAAAGTCTAATGATGAAAGTATTCAATAGTACATTACACATGGCAGGCAAAACATTTTCGTTTTTTATGTTTTATTTTGTTTATCTAAAACCCTTTTAGAGTATTTTATTGGTTTTTATCATAAGCCAATTTTTATGTATTTTTAAAAAGTGATTCTTGCAAAGATCTCTCAATATCCAACATTATCTTTGTCAGGTCCTCAAAGATTCATGCTATAGCTGGACTGGACCATTTGCTTTACTCAAATCTTAGAAAATGGGTCCTGGCAAGTGAGAATGCATTATCTAAAGGTCAATCCACAAGTTATCATTAGTTGATACAGTCAAGGAACATTTACCAGCTTACATATCAATCAGCACAGGCCACATTTTCTTCTGAGCTAGTCTAACCCTATCTTCACTTATAGGCTAATGTCACATGCAAGTCAGATGAACTAAAATAGTCACTTGATCATAGATAACAAGCGTAACATTTTTTGAAATATATTAACAGGCTTTCCTCTTTTACATACCATACAGACATCCTAAGGTATCCATCTTCATTGAGAAGTGGGGTGAGGAGATTAGGATTGTTGCAGCATTAATATAAAGAGAAATAAAAGGTAGTAATCACTTGGGCCACAAAATGGAATTTTCAAGTCAACAAGGATAAAAAATAGTCCTGAAAACCAGGCTTTGTATGAGAGAAAAGGACTTTTTTTTAATTCCTTTATTTCCTTGTTTAATGAGTGAAGAGGAAGATATGGCCAACTTGATTAGAGATTTACACATAAAAGAAGTCCAGATAAGACAGCAAGAAGCGTGAAAGTCTATTCCTTCCTTTGCAAGTGGCTTTGGGGAAGAGGAAGGAAGATAGATGGAAGGGAAGCAGCAAAAGCAAAGTATTTCTTAACCTACCCTCTCCAGGCTGAAGTCCCAAAGAGGGGAAAAAAAAATTTTAGGTAAGATAAAAGGAATGCTGAGGGCAAAGGGGCTTTTTGTCCTTTGGGAGTCAGGAACAAAACACACTGTGCAAGGCTAATATGGGTACAGCCCCAACGAAATAAAAAAAGGCAGAAAAGAGTAGTCATGCAAAAGGAGAGCCTAATTATCATTCTTAATCTCCCATTTAGCAGAATAAGCCCAAAGGTTTCCCCATACCCCTGAGGAAAGAATGAGAAGTTAATAGGATAGCAGTCATGGTGCGGTTTCTATGCTGAAGAGCAAGGAGATCCACAGAAGAGGCTGTAGGAGGCAACCAGTGTTATGTGCAGTTCATGGTAGAGACTTGAGACAAATGCAGTGTCAGTGAGAGCCAAGATAAGGCCATGCCAGAAAGGATGAACCACCAGGTCCTGGCAAAGCTGAGTTTAAACTTATATCAGGAGTTGTATTAGTTGCAGACTTCAGGATCAAATGCCAATATATTACCTAGAAATGGGGTCCACCAAATCCAGCTCACCAGTTATCAGCCAGTGTATACTCAAGGATCAACACAAGGCCAGGATATAAGTTCCCCTTCCCCAATACACTAGAATACTAATTTGAAGCAAAGCAACACCACTGTTTGATTTGTGCTTCAAATAAAAGACAGAGACAGCTCATTGGCCTTACATTCACTATAAGATGAGAGAAGAAAAGGAATTTCTTTTTGTTTTTTATTCAGAAATAAATTCTAGATCTGCTTTTTAATCTGAAATTTCCATGTAGGCCAAAAAGTTCAAACACCTATAAATTGAATATATTCATTGTGTATGAAAATCACTTATTATAAATAGGAGAAAAATATTACTGGAACCCCTCCAAGGGCCAGCCATGAATTCTCAAATTATACCTACAGGGGGATTCTGACCTCAAACCCAAATCTCTAAAAATGCTGAAAAGTAGCAGAGGACAAACTGACCCAACCCTAACCCTAATCCTAACCCTATGTATTTGGGTAGATAGGTTCTCAAAGAACTTCAACAGATGATCCCTGCTCTATCCTGAAAAGGCCCAGAAGGTCCCATGACCAAGTACACTAAGTAAACAAGACCACTGCCTTGGGACATTTTTCAAAATTAAATCACCACTCTTTAGAAGTAGTGGTGAACCTTGTTCCACCCTTACATGTATTAAGCTTTCACTCCAATTACAGGTAGAGAATATACCAGTGGGAATCTCTTAGTTTACCTTATAGCCCACAATCTTTCCTCTCTAACCTCCTTCTCACAGACCCCAGGCTGAGATCCCTGCATGTAAATACATTTTTACATCCTCCAAACATAAAATTATTCTAGATCTGATCACAAAATTATTCAGGGTCAACTTTTCTTTACCAGAAATCCACCCCATATGGTTCATAATTTCAAGAATGCCTCTATACTTTTTGTTAAAAAGTTAACAGGAGTATGAAAAACTCATTTCAGCTTCATAACTTAATAAATAAAGCTCACCAAATTTTATAGCAGACTTGAGACTATTACTAGTGACTGAATTTTTCTAAAACTTGGAGATTATAAGGATCCCTTAAGATCAGGAACTTTATCTTATTTATCTTTTCTCTTTGGTAATTTTTTTAAACCTTTTTATTGAGTTATAGTCATTTTACAATGTTGTGTCAAATTCCAGTGTAGAGCACAATTTTTCAGTTATGCAGGGACATACATATATTCATTACCACATTTTTTTTCGCTGTGAGCTACCACAAGATCTTGTATATATTTCCCTGTGCTATACAGTATAATTTTATTTATGTATTATGCATATTTATCTATTCTATTCAGTATCTACAAATTTTGAACTCCCAGTCTGTCCCTTCCAACCCCCCACCCCCTTGGCAACCACAAGTTTGTATTCTATGTCTATGAGTCTGTTTCTGTTTTGTATTTATGTTCATTTTTTTGTCCATCAACAGATGACTGGATAAAGAAGATGTGGTATATTTATACAATGGAATACTATTCAGCCATAAAAATGACAACATAATGCCATTTGCAGCAACATAGATGTCCCTGGAGAATGTCATTCTAAGTGAAGTAAGCCAGAAAGAGAAAGAAAAATGTCTTACTTATCTTTGTGACCTCAATGGCTAACATTCTACTTGGAATATGATCAGTGTTCTTTAAATCCTTATTGATGTGAACAGCTGAACTTAAACTGTTTATATATTAACATTTTCAAACAGTATCATGACTTAGGATGACTCCAATACTTAGCATAAGGAATGACACTTTTAATACATTTTTTAAGGGATAGTGAGGTTTCTCAAAAAGTTAAACATAGAATTATTGCATGTTCTTACAATTCCACTCCAAAAGAGTTGAAAGCAGGGACTCAAACAGATACTTGTACATGAATGTTTGTAGCAGCATTATTCACGATACCCCAAAGGTGGAAACAACCCAAGTGTCCACTGACAGATGAGTGAGTGGATAAACAAAATGTGGTGTATACATAGGATGAGATATTATTCAGCCATAAAAAGGAAGAAAATTCTGATACATGAACATGGATGAAACTTGAAAACATTACAAATGAAATAAGCCAGACACAAGAGAACAAATATTGCATGATTCAACTATTTAAGATACCTACAGCAGTCAAATTAATAAGGAAAACAGAATAGAGTTTTCTCAGGGGTTGGGGAGGGAGGAATGGAGTGCTATTGTTTAATGGGTACAGAGTTTCTGTTCCAGATGATGAAGAGCGTTCTGGAAATAAACAGTGATGATGGTTGTTCATCATTGTGAATTACTTAATGCCACTGAATTGTATACTCAAAACTGAATATTATACCACAATGAAAAGAAGATCGTGACTACTAAATATTAAAATAATGCTTCATAAGGTGCTCTGTAATAACGTGCTCTACAAAGTGAAGGCTCCAAGACATACCCACTTTTGTATAAATTACTTATCTTATTTATTGATGTGAACCTCCAAGAGAAACAAAGACTAATCTGTTAAAAAGTAAACATGTAAAATGGCTGAAATATTTAAAATAAAGATCAATGATGATTCCCTTATCAGAAGCCTTACCATTTTACAAACTAGTATCAGGCCAGTGTACATTTTATTCTTACTTAGAAGTAAATTAAATAAGAATGGATAAAAATATGTTGTCGTAACAGAATTTTAAATAACTATAAAATGATAACTGCTAACGATATACTAATTTCATAACTGAATAACATTTTTAAAAGTCACTAGATTCATTTTGTAACATGTACCTTAACAAGTGAATATTAAAATATACATTATTTGGACTTAAAAGTATGAAGGTATATGGTGAAAACAAGCAAATTAGAATGCTATGTCCTCTAAAGAGTTAAAATAAGCTGTAGTCTTTGAGCAGTCACCCTCTAGGACCGTGTCTTCATAAATTTGATTCATTTACAGAGTGTTTTTGATGATAGGCAATTCTTTGTTGAAAGTTAAGTGCTCTTTTATATGAATAAA
The DNA here is from genome assembly GCF_036321535.1 of Camelus dromedarius. Classification (NCBI taxonomy): domain Eukaryota; kingdom Metazoa; phylum Chordata; class Mammalia; order Artiodactyla; family Camelidae; genus Camelus; species Camelus dromedarius. The sequence goes on along the minus strand of NC_087465.1, from coordinate 12,303,306 downwards.
TAAAGAAGGCTTTGGTTTGAACTAATATATTATTTTGACAAATGTTTATTGGAAACCCAATTATGGGTTCATAAATCAGGGTTTTTTGTGGTCCATCAGGTGAGCTCACCAGTGCCACCAGATGTCACAATGCATACCAATAGGGTAATTAAAACAACTCCATAGGATGCTGTCTCTTTTCTACACAATAGCAGAGTAAAAAATGGTTTATTATCTTTAATTTAACTTACTAAAAATTCTTTTGCAAAATGTTATAATCATACCTTCAAGAAAGAAAAACATTTGTTTTCTATTTACTGTTGGATTAAAATGACAAGGTCAAGAATGATGTATGATCCGTCAAAGAGATGATTTTCAGACATTCCTCACAATAAAAAGGGAAAAAAACTCATCTGCGCATACCCCATGACTGAACTACGTCCTTAGAAGAGTTATTACTTTTCTTTTTTTCCTTCCTCTCCTTCCCTTCCTTGCCCCCAACCCCCTTTTTGAACAGCTGTTATTTCCTAAAGAAGTGAGTCCTACTAAATGCCTACTGTACCTGGGGTAATGCACATTCAGCTGTATACTGTACGAACTTGAGTTGGATGAAAAATTCCATGATGAAAGCTTCTTCTTCATTACCAAAAAAACAAAAAACAAAAACAAAAAAACATGGCAAGACAATTCTGGCAAAACAAAAAACACATTTCTACTGAAAACTGGAAAGACTTTTAACTCTAAAGATTTGGAAGTCCCTATATAGCCCAAATGTACCTATCATGAAAAGGGAGGGAATGAAGATTTAATGAAAGCAGGCATTTGCAATATTATAACCAAGAGTGGGAAATTTCCTTGACATTTGATTTTTTAATCCCAGTGAAAGATGTACAAAATCAGATCTTAGTGATTAGTGTCATATATAAAATACAGCCTAAGAATTCTGTCTCTTACAAATATTGCAAATAACAAATATTGTTATATCTCTAACCATTTTAAATCTTTCCTTGTTATAAGCCCTTAAATGACTCAGTTTTGCTTTTTGTGTAGGCAATGTACCTTTTCCTTTATAGAGAGAATGATACATATGATTTAAGATATTTGAGTATATTCTGTGATGGAAATAGAAATTATACGTTTTCCTGTACAATACAGTTAAACAGTGTTTCTGCCCTTTTTTGTTTATATCACTATTTAGTGATAGAAACTCAAAGATCTCTGCCTGTCACAAATTGCTAGACAGACCTCTACATAATTCATCCCAAACAATCACAAGTAACACAGGCCAGCACACCAGAGATTTGCCTCTAGACCAGCCTGGCAGCTCCACGTGAAGCGCCAGCAGGGTAAGGCCACACATGCAGAGCTCTGCTATTACTCTTTAACTGTGCTGCCCAAGCCTTCTGGCTTGGCTATTGCTGACAGTATAAACAAGAGGGTGAGTGGCAACTTAAAATGTTAGCTGTTGAGCTTCTCTAATCTTAAACCCAAGAAATTATGTCAGCAAGACTGACTTAAAAAGGACACTGTCTAAATACAGCTGTTATCTGTGAAAGACAAAAAAAAAGTTACCATTGTGTCATAGAAAAATGTTTAGAAAGGACTGAACTGGGAACTGTGTCTCATAGAGCATCCCAGATTCAAATTATCTGAGCAGCTCCATACAAAGAAGGGTTATGTTTAAATGGATACCTGTAGGGCCCTGAACTCCCACAATGAATCAAGAGACTCTTATTGGCTGAGCTGTATGAATCTTCATAATGTCAGGTTAGTGGACAGTTGTCAAGAACAACACAGTGCTGTGAATAGTGGCATGTCAGCATGAAGCGTTCCACTGACTCACTCCTTCGGGAAACTAGTGAGAATTATTAAAAAGCAAGCAACTAAAGCTTCTGGAAATGGTCCTAAGTGTAAACAGCAACTGAAGAAATATCTACTCAAGAAAACCTAAGAAAGTTTCTATAAGAAAGGTGAGAGATTGTGGTATTTGAATCAAGACCACTCTCCCCACCCCACACCTAGCATAGCGAGGCAGACACTCCACTCAAGACTGCTGCAGCCAGGAACACAGGACTCCCTCTCAGGGCTTTCTTCCCAAGGGTCAGCAAGACTTCAATGTTCCTCGTCTTGCACCCAAATGTCTGCCACAGGAGATAAGTCCCAGGCAAGTACAGTCAAGAGGTGGGGGCTTTCTACTTTCACTCAACTCCCACTTGTGGAACTGAGGCTCCTACAATGGGGTTGTCACCCAGAGAGAAGCTTGCCACTGTCCCCACCCTCAGCTCCAGAAACACAGCTCAGAGATTTTTACCTGGAGGAGAAGCAGTCATAAAACAGATAGTTCCTGATCTCTTCCCACAGATACTGACTTCATTTGCAATAGAGCTTAGAGAAATTTAACTTACAAGCACTCTCAGGAACAGTGGAGGTTGTGGTAAAAGGCAATTGGGAGGAGATTTGTGTGTCTAATGAAGAAAAAGCCTAGACTGTAGGATGGTTAATATGCAGGAGAGAACTGGGAAATAAGACAGCTGGGAGGAGTTCTCCTGGGTCAGAACACATATCAAACACTGACCTCAGAAACTATTCTGTCCAAAGAGCCATATTTTGATTGGATTCATTTGTAGAGGAATTTATGCTCTAGGACATTTTGGTGAAAAACAGAGCAGCCAGCCAACACTTACTACAGTTTTAACAGCTGAGTGTGGCCAGGAACAGTGCTGCTGTCATCCCAAAGCGACTGTGGGCAAACCTAAAACTGTGCCTCCCTGAGGAGCAGCATCAGAGTCTTAACACTGAGAGTAGGGGATAGGGGAAGGGCAGACTGCACTAAAATAATCCAGCCAATCACTAAACAAATATATAAGTAAATAAGCCCCAGAATGAGGGGACTAGTGCCCAGAGTTCTTACAATATATTACCTAAAATGTCCAATTACCAACAAAAATTATGAAGCATGCAAAGAAACAAGAAATTATGACCCATACTCCAAAAAAGATAAAAGTAGGCAACAGAAATGTCCTATGAGAGCAACCAGATGTCTGATTCAGTGTAAAAACTCTTCATACTAATCATTATAAACATGCTCACAGAACTAAAGAAAATCATGTTTAAAATACCATGTAAAAACCATGTTTACTTAAGGAAAGACTATTGACAATGTTGTACCAAATAGAGAATATCAGTAAAGAGACAAAAATTATTTTTTAAAAGAACCAAATGGAAATTTGGAGTTAAAAGTGCAATAACTGAAATTTAAAAATTGCTAGAAGAGATCAATGATAGACTTGAACTAGTAGAAGAAAGAATTGGTAGATCTGAAGACAGATTGATAGAGATTATGTAAGCAAAAAAACAGAGAGGAAAAAGAATAAAGAAAAATAAACAGAACCTCAGAGAACTGCGAGAAACTATTAGCCACACAAACATAGAGATAAAGGAAGTACCAGAAAGAGAGAAAAAAGAAGATCCATGACCAAGCGGGATTTATTGTAGGGATTCAAGGTTGGTTTAGCATCTGAAATCAGTTAATATAATACATCATATAAGTAGAACAAAAAACAAAAATCACATAATCATCACAACCACATAATCATCTCAAAAGAATTTGAAAAAAATGTCACCCCTTCATGATAAAAACATTAAACAAATTAGGCATAGAAGAGAACTTCTTCAAACTGATAAAGAGTATCTATGAAAAACCCACAGCTAACATCATAATTAATGGTGAAAAACTGAACTCTTTCTCCCTAAGATGAGGAGCAAGTCAAGGATATCTGCTCTCATGATTTCTATTCAACATTGTACTGGAATGTTCTAGCCAAGAGAATTAAACACAAAAAAGAAAAGGCATCCAAATTTGAAAGGAAGGAGTAAAATTACATTTGTAGATGACATACTCTTGCATATAGAAAATCCTAAGGTAATACTAAAAAGCTATTACAACTAATAAGTGAGTTTAACAAAGTTTCATGATACCAGATCAATGCACAAAAATCAGTTGCTTTTCTATACATTGGCAATGAACAATCTGAAAATGAGAACAAAACAATTCCACTCACAATAGCATCAAAAATATTAAAATACTTAAGATTAAATTTAATAAAAGTACAAAATTTATACTCTGAAATCTATAAAACATTGTTGAAAGAAATTAAAGACCTAAATAATTGGAAAAACAACCCACATTCAAGGACTGGAAGACTTAACATTGTTAAAATGGCAATACTTTCCAAACTAATCTACAATCCCTATCAGAATCCCTGACTTCTTTGTAGAAATTGACAAGCTGATTCTAAAATTCATATGGAATTGCAAAGGAGCCAGAATAGTCAAAACAATCCTGAAAAAGAGGAAATAACAAGAAAGACTCACACTTCCCAATTTTAAAACTTACTACAAAACAATAGTAATCACAAGAGTGTGGTACTGGTACAAGGACAGACATACAGATCAGTAGAATAGAATTCAGAACCCAGAAATAATCTGATTACTCTTTGGCCAACTGATTTTCAACAAAGGTGCCAAGACCAGTAAATGGACAAAGAATAGTATTCTCAAAAAATGGTGCCAGGAGAGGTGGATAGTCACATGCAAAGGAATGACATTTTGAATTCTTACTTCATACCACACACAAAAACTAACTCAAAATGGATTAAAGACATAAACGTACAAACCAAAACTATTAAACTCTTAGGAGAAAACACAGGGGCAAATGTTCATGACCTTGGTTTTGGCAAAGGGTTCTTAGACATGACATGAAAAATATGAGTAGCAAAAGAAAAAAATTGATAAATTGCACTTCATCAAAATGTAAAACTTTTGTGCTTCAAAACAGGCCATCAAGGAATAGGAGCAAATATTTTCAAATCATATATTTGATAAGAGACTTGAAACTAGAATATATAAAGAACCCTCACAAGTCAGTAATAAAAAGGACAATAACCAAATTTTAAAAATAAGCAAAGAATCTAAATAGACATTTCCCCAAAAAATATATACAAATGGCCAATAATAAGCATATGAAAGGATGCCTGACATTATTAGTTAAAAGGAGAATACAAATCAAAACCACAATAAGATACCATTTCTACCCACTAGGGTGGCTAGTATCAAAAATGACAATTGATAATCTGCTTTATTCAAATTCCACCTATTTAAATGTTAATCTTATCCAAAAACACCTCATAGAAACATCCAAAATACTGTTTGACTGTATATCAAGGAACTGTGGCCCAGCCAAATCTACACACAAATTAACCATCACAGAAGTGATAGATAAAGGTACTGAAGTTCTTTTTGAGGTGATGAAAATGTTCTAAAATTGACCATGGTAAGGATGGAACATGTCTTAGAATACACTATAAAACACTGAGTTGTACAGTTTAAATAGACGAGTTGCATGTGACTTATACCTCAATAAAGCTGTTTTTAAAAATAGAATAAATAGATTACCCAGTAATTGTCGCACAATTTTTTAAAAAGTGCTTTTCATTCACAGACCACCAAAAAATACAAAACTCCCTCTGAAGTGGTGATCAATTAAGAAACAGGTTATTTACTAAAACTTATCCTACCACAGTGCTGAACCCATAGACAGCCCTCAGATCTGTGAACTGAAGTTTAGTGTATACTAAGTTTAATATTTTTAAAAAGTACTTAGGTCTCACTTTTTCACGAAATAAAAGGTGCATGTCTTAAAATAATAAATACGACTTACATGTAGAATTATCTCCATAACAAACTAAACCTATGTAGCTTCTTTGGGAAAATACAAATTGTTCATGTTCACCCCCAAAGACTACTAGGTATATGTGCAAATGTCCACTTAGAAAAGTCCAATTTTTAATTTATTATGATCACGAAAGGGGCATCAGCCAGAGTTAGAGTTGCATCATACCTCTATGACTTCCCCAATCATAAAGACAAGATTTGATTTATATTACAATTGAGAATGAACTTAAAGATACTGTACAGGAAATTCATGTTTGGCTTTGGTCTTCTTACAGCTTGCGGCAATACTGTGGCTGATAGCACAAAACCAGGGAAACTATTAAGCAGCACATCCAATTTGTCTGTGGTTCCACTGCCCTCTGGTGGCTATTTTGTAACTAGTTATTAACAGCGATATTAGCCTTCAAAAGTCTGCAGTTCTCAAAGCCAGGTGGGCAGGCCAACAACTTAACAACATCCAGGAACTTCTTAGACATACAGATTTCAAGCCCCACGTAAGACCTACTGAAAAGAAACTCAATGGACGGTGCCCAGCAAACTGTTTTAACGGACCCTCTAGGTGATTCCAATGCACACTAATATTTGAGAACTACTAGTCCAAGGGAAGCATTCTATTTGTGTTTGAAGCAAATGTGAAAGTATACAGGTGCATGTGATAATTAATTTTCTGTATTAACTTGACTGGACTAAGGGATGCCAGGATAGCTGGTAAAACATTGGTTCTGGGTGTGTCTGTGAGGGTGCTTCTCAAAGAGCATAACGTTTGATTTGATGAACTGAGTAAAGCAAATGCCCTCCGCAGTGTGAGCGGGTATCATCCAATCTATTGAGGGCATAAATAGAACAAAAAGGCAGAAGGGCAAATTCGCTTTCTCTTCTTGAGCTAAGACATCCATCTTGTCCTCAAACATTGGCGCTTCTGGTTTTCAAGCTTTTGGACTCAGATCAGTACTTACACCATTAGCCCCACAATTCTTAGGCCTTCAGACTTGGACAGAATAGCACACAGGCTTTCATGGTTCTCCAGCCTGCAGACTTTTCCGCCTCCATAACCACGTGAGTCAATTCTCACGATCAATCTCCTCTTACGTGTATCTGTATCTATCCTATTGGTTTTGTTTCTCTGGAGAACCTTGACCAGGACAGTGCTTATGAGTGTTCTTTAATGAGAGTCTTGCTCATAATTATTCCAATGTTTTTCCTAAATGTTCAAAGGCCTCTTATATGCGCAGAATAATCTAGAAAAAGCTAACATTTAGTTGGGGAGATTCTAAAGTGTTATAAATCCATGACTGGATGGTTCAGAAAATAACAGGATAAAATGAGTAAGAATAAATTCACTAGATAGCAAAAGTTCATTTTAAGAGCTTGTTAACTAGCCAAAACATCTGACCCGGATCCACTTGTTTGCTTCTTGGTTATAAAATCAAGGGGAAAATGTTAGTTGAATGGATTGAATATTCAATCCAGGTTTCTGTGGGGCATTTAATATTCAATTTCTTTAGCAGATGTATATTATTTTCTACCCATTTTCTCCATTACATGAATTGCTACTTCCCAATACATATATTGTTAGTTGAATTATTGAAACTATCAGTGATACAACCTCAGCTCCATCCTGAATTAAGGCCAAAATATTTGGGCCAAACTTTTTAAAATTGTATTGTGGGCAAATAAGTAATTTACTAATAATTTGTAAATCATGTATATGTTAGTATCAGCTCTAGGCTGCCAATGGTTAGTTCATCTACTTATCAGATAAAAAAAAAACAGCATGGTCCCACAGAAAGCAAACAGGACTTGAGGTCAAAAGTATGAGATTTGATCTGTGTGAGCTTTGGTGAGTTACTTAAATTCTGTGAGGCTTGATTTTCCCAGCTAAAGGGTAGTGATGATGATGAGAAGGAGGAGGAGGAGGAGGAGGATGATAATGATGATAATAATAATAATAATAATATCTATATTGCCCTTTTTTGTGAGGGCCAAATAAGTAAGGGTTAAGAGAAGTTTAAATGTTAAATAAATTTACACACCATTTTTAAGCAAATAACACAGAACAAATGCAAATATTACAGAAAGATTGCTGAAAATATTACTGGTTAATAAAAAAAAGATGGGTAGAGCTCTTACTGCTTAAACCCTCTCACAAAAAAAAACAAAAAAAAACCACTATAAACTCTGGACAAAATATGGGAAAAAAAAAGTGAAAGCACTTGAGAGCAAGAAAAGCAGGCAGACACTGGAAAGAGGTTAACATTAAGGGGAAGAAATGGCACTAAGTGAAGACAGACCACAGTCAACACACTGAGCACACAAACCCAAGTAGAAAATCTGCAGTCCTAGCAGTTTAAAGTCCCAGAGGACAGCGTATGGAGTGACCACATTAGCTGAAAAGTGACAGTGAAAATTCTAGAAAGGAGCGAGCCAACATAGAGTAAACCTCATTCCAGATATTAATTCTTCCCAAGTCTCTGACTGACTCTGAACTATGCATACATGAGGGCAGACTCCAAGCAGTACATTGAAGGCTAAACAAAAAAAAATTGTTTAAAGTTCAGAGTTTAAAGTTCAAGCTAACTGCTTGCTAAAAAAAAAAAATCCTATAAAGAACAATCAGAATCAAGAGGATCTAAAGTGCATCACTCATAACATCCAGGACACAATTCAAAATTAGAGGACATATAAGGAAAGCAGGAAAATGCAACCCATACTGAAGAGAAAAGGGGATCAGTGGAGACCAATTCTGAGATGATGCAGATATTGGAAATAACAGACAAGGATTTTAAAGCATCAATTATAATTATTATCAAGGATAAAAAGGGAAATATGCTCATAATGAATAAAGATATAAAAACTTAGCAAAGAAATAAAAGCCATAAAAAAGAACCAAATGAAAATTCAAAAATATAAAAAAAAATCTGAATTCTTTTTAAAAAATTCATTGGATGAACTTAACAGACTTAAGATAAAATACAAGTCAGTGAACTTGAAGACAAATCTAATATAAAGGACAGAGAAAATAAGCTGGAAAAGAATGAACAGAGCCTTCACGGTCTGTGGAATAATATCAACAGGTCTAACATATGTGTTAGTGAAGTCCAAGAAGAGAGATAATGTGATAGAAAGAGAATATGAAGAATAATGGCCAGGAACTTTAAATATGGTGAAATTTATAGCTTTAAGATACTCAGAGAACCCCAAGTAAGATAACTACAAAGAAAAGCTATACCCATAAATACAGTAGTCAAACTATTGCAAACCAAAAACTAAAGGTAAAATCTCAAAATAGCCAGAGAAAGGCAACATATTATAAAAAAGGGGGGCAATGATTTGAATTATCACTAACTTGTCATCAGAAAGAATGGAGGCCAGAAATTAGTGGAATAATCTTTAAGATGCTTAAAGAAAAAAACTGTCAATCCAGAACTCTATATCCTATATATCCTGTAAGAATAAAGCAGAAATAAAGATATATTCAGATAAAGAAAAAGAAAAGAAATTCATCACCAACAAACCTAACCTACAGATGATGTTATAAGAATTTCCCTTGGCTGAAGGGAAGTAACACAGAGGCATTTAAATCTTTAGGAAGGAATGACAAGCACTTTCATTTTATGACTCAAAGGTTTTTGGTCCTTTATGATTCAAAGGTACTGATTCAAGAACTGCTAAGTGAGTTTAACTTCTTTTCTCATCTTCACTCTCTCAAATATACATATATATAAATAAACCAAACATCCACAGAAAGGGAGAAATGCAGTAAGTGGGGTTCACACATACAAGGATCATGTTCCCAAAGTAAACTGTAGATTCCCTAGCTCCATCAAGAGTAAAAGGTTCTTTCACGTTGCCTAACTTTCTTAAAGAGTAGTGCAAGGGACATCTTACTGCGTTTTTATATATACTCCTTGTAAGCATATAAATATAGCCACTTCTATTACTTGAGATTTTTTTAAGTTACTATTAAGTGAAAATCACAAATAGTAAACATTCTGAAAAATAGTTTGTCAGTTTCTGTAAACGCTTCAGTATGTTACTCTCTCAAGAAACGTAATTTTATTCTACACTTGTTTTGTATCCAAAACAGTACTTAACAGAGTGCTAGACAGAGAATTAGCACTTAACATTTACTTATTGTTTTCTAATAGTTGAAATGTGTCGTATCCAGTAAATTCACCATTCTTCCCAACAGCCAGACAGCAATTTTATATTAAGTTATAAAACTAAATGTAGGAATGGCAATTTTTTTCTCTCTGTAATAAAGAAGGCTGTTGTTTGAGGACACATTCATTAAGAGCTGACCCAAGGAAAAGAAAAAGTAAAGAACTGAAAAAGAAAAGAGAGTTTGATAGAAAAGCTTCATTATTTCCAGGAGTTTAACCTAACCCAACTGTCCTACCTATTACTCCTACTTCTTACTAGAAAGAATAATGCAGAAAACTGTTTAAATATGATTTGGTTACTTCAAATCCTTACTCCACTTTTTAATCAGGTTATTTGGGTATTTTTGTTGTTGAGTTGTAGTTATTTCTATATTCTGGATATTAACACCTTATCAAATACAGACATTTCCCCAAGGAAGATATACAAATGGCTAACAGGTACATGAAAAGTTCCTCAACATCACTAATAATTAAAGAAATGCAAATCAAAACGATAGTGAGATATCACCTCATACCCATTAGGATAGCTGCTATCTCCTAAACTGATTAATTAATTAAATAACAAGTGTTGGTGAGGAGTGGAAAAATGAGAATTTTAATACACTGTTGGTAGGATTGTAAAATGATGCAGACACTACAGAGAACAGTATGGTGGTTCCTCAAAAGATTAAAAATAGGATAACCATATGACCTAGCAATCCCACTTCTGAGTGTATATCCCAAAGAACTTAAAGCAGAATATTGGAGAGAGATTTGTGAACCCATGTTCATTACAGCATTATTCATAATAGCCAAGAGGTAGAAGCAACCCAGTGATGGACAGAGAAAATATGGCATATCCATACAATGGAATATTACTCAGTTTTTTTAAAAAAAGAAGGAAATCCTGTCACATGCTACAACACAGAAGAACCCTGAGAACATTATTCTAAGAGAAATAAGCCAATCACAAAAAGACAAATAACATATGATTCAACTTATTTGAAGTATCTACAGTAGCCAAATTCATAGAAATAGAAAATAGAATCGTGGTTGCCAGAGGCTGGAGAGAGAGAGAGAGGAATGGGGATTTGTTATTCAGTGGGAACAGAACCGCAGTTCTGCAAGATGAAAATGTTAAGCACAACAAAGCGAATATAGTTAACACTATTGAACTGTACACTTAAAAATGATTTTAAGATGGTAAATTTTCTGTTTTGTGTTCTTCTTCTTCCCCCCTTTCTTTTCCTCTACTTAATCTGTCCCTTGCTCAAAATACACACACTGAATCAAGAAAATGCAGGAAAGAAGAGTGAGTATTCTGCTATTCTCTTCCTTTGAGTTCCCCACAATAAGTACATCAGTTTTAGTTCAGAAACAATGAGGGAAAAGTTGGGAAGTTCAATTGCAGCCTTCTAATTACAGGAAGCAGACCATTTTTTTCAATTCAGGTTCAAGATGGCAACTCTACCAGGCAATAAGCAAATATATCTAAGTACCCAAGATCTTCAAAACCAAATGAGAAATTGATTTAAATAATAAAAATATTATTATACTCTCTAACATTCATAATTAATGTAGCAGAACTGATCTCAAATAAAAGAAGGCAAAAATAAAAAACAACACATACACATATGCAAACATTTTCTTTACTAACCAATGAAACAAAAAAATTAAACATATCTCATAAGTGAATAGCTTATTCCATTAGGAAATACTTCATTCTACAATCGCTTTGAACTGGTTTTCCATCAATTTCATCCATTTTTGTTTCTTCACTTCTGTTTGGGTGCAAAGTCCCATAATAAATAATAAGAAAGATAATTCCAAGGAGAAAAGTAAGAGCTATAGTGATGCTGATAGGTATAAAATAGTCTGAATTAAAAATAGAGAGTGGGTAAAACCAGAACACAATCAATATCCCCAATGTGGCCAACACTCTTACAATATAATAACAAGACATGGGACATTTGGTGTTCTGTCCCTTAATATTAAAAAATGTAAAGACAAGAATGAATCCAACAACAATCCTATACATCAATTCCATACCCTGGGAAGCACAAAATTGAGTGTCCTCTTTAAATGCCCACAATATGCCTAAAAACCAAAGAAATGACAACAGAAATAAAGCAATCTTAATATTTAAGAATAAAAGAAGTACAATGCTCAACATCCAAGATAATAATGTAAACAACTTGTAAAAGAGATATATGAGTTTGGGGCAGGGTCCATTAAGGAGATTTTTATCTGGCAAAGATTTTCTTAAAGCTATTTGATAATCAACAGTTGACCAAGAAATAGCACAGCAAGAGACCATGATGGCTGCATCTACAAAACAAAAAAAATTTTTAAGATATATTTTTATAAGAATAATAATAGCAATATTAAATTACTATATGCCATACAAGCTTTACCTGTATGCACACATCCACAAACATATGTCAGGTACTTTATATACTCATCTAATCTTTTGAAATAGGTATTAATATTCCTATATTACATATGAAGGAATTGATATTTAGAGAATGTATATATTACTTGACCCAAGTCACACAGCCAGCAAGTTGCAGAGAGGTGAAATTTGAACTGAAATCTGCCTGATTCCAAAGTTGGTGTATTTAACCACTACATAAGACTGCTTATAAGAGTCTAAATAATGCATTGGACAAATTTTATTGAGCAACTGGTTTAATGGAACACTTGCCATACTCTGGAAGTTCTCTAAGAGACTACAGTTACAGTCCTAGCTATTCCTGTCTTTTTTGCTTTGACCTTGGCATATAACTAAGTCACTAAAAAACAGTATCATGAGAGAGAGGTGGGCAGGGAGAAAGAGAGGGCAGGAGGTTAAACAGAAAATTCAACATAAGTATGAGATATCAACAAGCTCAGTTTCCCATATCTTTAAGATGATGGATCAAATGAACAAATGTGTTCTAAAACTTACAAATTTCTATAGGCTTGACATCTTTACCCCATTTTTTCCCCAACAAGTAACAGAAGAGTTAAGTTCATTACTACTCTGGAAAGGCATGCCATTAGCCCCACTGTCAAAGCTGGGGACTTACAAAACTGAAAGCAAAGATACTGGAGAATTAGAAAGAAAAAAAAAATTTAGAGCAAAATACAGAATGTTCATTATTCCCACTTAGCCTCATTGGCTCAATGAGTTGGAATTCTTTTTTCCTTCTTTTTAATTCAGCAGTATTTGAATTAAAATATCACTTTCTGCTAAATTTCCCTGTGATTTCTTTTTTATAATTGGCTTTAATTTCCACCAAACTAAAACATATATAGTTTTCAAAAGTCAGTCAGTAAGTGCCACAGAACTTAGAAGAAAAATAGGAACTTGCTCTATCCCTCCCCACCCCAGTCATGACCCCCAGAAAAAAATCATTATCAACTTTTCTAGCTTTTCTTCTGACATTTATTGCCATATTTCTAAGTGAAACACATATTGTGCTATTTCTTAATTTACCTATGTTAGACACTACTTAATTGATTTCCTAATTGGGAAAAGGAAATTTTTGCATATGCACACATATATACACACCCTCCTTCCATTTTCCTCTCCCTCCTTCTATCCCAAAGAGTAACATCGCAATTTTTGGTGGAATCAATATTCAGTGTTTACTTTATTATAGCTACATAAATACAGCCCTTTTTTTTAGCTCAGTCACGTGCTTCAGAGTGAAGCACTCTGATTATATTTCCTTTCTTTTAAAACTTTACATTGTTTCCTTACTTTGCTTAGTTTTTCATGACTCTTATCAGTATTTCTTAGCAAATTCTGTAAATTAATTAATTAAACTTCTTGATATACATCTATTAGGTTATTTTTTTCTTTAAGAATATGAGCCTTCTGCTCAAAGGTGGTTGTTGTCAAGGTTTGCTTCCTATCTTCCCCGAGCTTCCCTTCACCTCTCTTCGGTGCTGACTTCCTGTTTCCTGTTTCCGTATTTCTTTCTTGCTTCATTCCCATGTTTTGATCAAACATTCTCCAGACATTCCTGAGAAAAGCGGCACCCCAGCCAAATTTTGAGACCACGTATGTCTCAAAACGTCTCTATTCTACCCTCATATTTGATACAGTTTTGTTAGAAATAAAATTCAAAGTTTAAAAATGGTTTCCATTGAAACTTTGAGGTCATTGCTCTATTAAGTTCTAATCTCAAGTGTTACAGTTAAGAATTTCAATGCTATTCAGTTTCCCTATCCCTAAGTGATCTTTTTTTCCTTCAAATCTTCTAGAATCTTATCTTAATCTTAACTGAAATGTTATAATGATGGGCTTGGTATGGGCCAGTTTTATCACCCTTTCAATCTAATAACCCATGTCCTTCAGTGATAAGATGTTTTTATTCTTTGACAGTTTCCCTAGAAATCACAACATGCATATTAAACATATCAAAGTTTAAAGTTAATCAATATTTTCACCTCAAAAGTAGATTTATCATGAACCTAGTGAAGCTTAAATCAGGACCCACATATGCCCAGACTCCTTCCAAACCTAGCAAAGCCCTAGCAATAGGTTCACTTTGTCATATATTTTTATATAATCTGGAAAAATAAGATATTTTAATTGCAATTGACCAAATTCCCCGCCTCTATTCCTTCTTACCCATCCCCACATTTTCCCCTGGTTTACTGAAGCAGCTGTGGTCATTTTGGGGATCTGGCTAAAGGGAAACTGAGTTGAGAACACTTTAGGTTTAAGGGGTATGTTTACAAGATTTGCTTGAATAACTACAACTAGTAAGTGACAGATCTAGGATTCTCAAGCAGTTCTCCTGATCTTAACACTACACGATTACTGCTCTCAACAAGCCTTTAATTACTTAACGTTAAGGCACAATGGACTATGCTCATTCAGCTGGTGCTATCAGTTTGACATCATTTCCCATTTCCCACATACCTACCTGTTCCCAACATAATTTTCCTGATCATTTTGCTAGTCTAATCTGTACATTTCACTCCATCCAAACTAAATTCCTTGTCTTTGCCAAACCATGCCTTTGCTTCTGCACTCCTCTTGGTATGAAATGACCTTGCCCAATCATACTTATATAGAATCTTACTAATTTCCTTCTGATTTGACATTACTGACACCAGTGAAGAAAACTCCCAGTAAGACTCCCAATATTCACTAAATGAGACATTGGCAATAAACTAGTGTTGTTAATTCAAACAGTATTTAAAATTAGTTCACCAAAAATAAAAAATCTTGATCTATTCTAATCTTATGGCATATTATCTGAAGAAATTGTTGAAGCTTTTCCCAAATTTGACAATAATCAAAAAAATACATATAATATTGTCATTAATTTGTGAAGTTGAAACTTTCCCAAATTAAAAATAAATAAAAAAACAAATTTCAATTAACTATGCTAGAAAAAAGACTGAATCTTTTCTCCCTATAGAAATTATATTATAAAATCATTATCAAGTCAAAAGCCAATCAGAGAGTAAACAGCCAAAAAATGTAGAGAAAAGAGTATTAAAATAATAAAGATATATTACTTTTCTTTCTCTTTTGAAGTTTGTGGTACTGGTCAGCTTTCTTATCCCTGTAATTTGCTGTAATTTATTTTCTTACTTTAACAGTGCCTACTTTCATACCTTTTATGGACTGAATTGTATTCTTCCAAAATTCATATTAAAGCCCTAAGTCCCAGTGTGACTACACTTTGAGACAGAACCTTTAGGGGGGTATTAGGGTTAAGTGAGGTCATAACAGTGGGGCCCGAATTTAATAGGACTGATGTCCTTGTAAGAGAGAAAGAAACACCAGAGAACTCACTTTCTCTCCATACATAGAGTAAAGACCATGTGGGGACACAGCAAGCAGGTCTGCAATCCAAAACCTGCAATCCAAAGAGAGAGTCCTACCACTTCTCGGCCTTCTGGCTAAGATCAAGTGCAGAGAGTCCTCACCAGAAACCAACCCTACTGACATCTTGACCTTGGATTTCTGGTCTCCAGAATTGTAACAAAATAGCTTTCTGTTGGTTAAGCTGCCCAGTCTGTGATAATTCTGTTATGGCAGCCCAAGCAGACTAACAAAATATCTAATTTTGTTTTCCTAATAATACATTCTTTTTTTAAGATAAGGTCCCTCTAAATGTTTTAGTTTTATATCTCAAAAGACCCAGATCCACCTTTGCTTTACCTTTCTCCTAAACTACACAAGGAATTTTAAAACACTTTAACTCCATTCATCTTCCACCTGACTTACAGGTTATTGCTTCCTTGTACATTTAGTCTATCTTTTCTTAGCCACACGGTAGAATTTTTGTTTATACAGTCAATTTTCATTTAGATTTACCCACATATTTACTACCTGCTTTGCTCTTTATTCCTTCTTGCATCTCAGAATACTTCTGTTCTATCTGAAGGACATTCTTTGTTATCTCCTTTAGTAGTTATATGCTGTGGTATGGATTTCTTTTTTTTTTTTAATTGAAGCATAATCAGTTTACAACGTTGTGCCAATTTCTGGTGTACAGCATAATAGTTCAGTCCTACATATACATACATATATTCATTTCCATATTCTTTTTCACTATAGGTTACTACAAGATATTCAATATAGTTTCCTGTGCTACACAGTATAAACTTGTTGTTTATCTATTTTATATATATAGCAGTTAGTATCTGTAAATGGATTTCTTTCTACTTAGTTGCTTGAGAAATGATGGGCTTCTTGAATCTGTGGGTAGGTGACTCTCATCAGTTCTGAAATCTTTTCAGCCATTAACTTTTCAAATGTTGCCTCTGCTCCATTCTTCCTCTCCTCTCCTTCATGAACTCTGATCAGATGTATGCTAGACATTCTCATCCCATCTTCCATGACTCCTAATATCTATCATATTTTCTATCTCTTCCCATCTCATAAATTCTACTTTTTTCTTTTTCAAATATAGAACTCATTTTTATAGTTTCCTATTTCATATTTTCAAGTTCATCATTTACTCCTTTCAACATAATACAATGCACCTGGTAATTTCTAATATCTAATGTCTTACTGAGTTTTTTTCTATTTCTGCTGATTCTTACTCTTGGTGCCTCATTTCTTCTGGTGCTATAAACTAGTATAAACTATTCATTTTCCTTGGAAAATGGTTTGTGAGAAGGTGGACTCCTCCAGGGAGGATTTATACTTGTTTCTGCCAGACACCTAGGGGCACTATCAGTCTGGGACCACTTTAAACTATATCATAACTCGGCTTTTATTTGTTTTGAAGGTGCTTTGTTTTGTCTTGTGTTTTGGACTAGTTAGAAACGTGAACTTTGGTCACAAATCATGTTGTTATAACTTCTCAGGGACTTTTTTTCCCCTGTTCTAGACAGCACCAAGGCAATATTCCTTGCAGTCTCTTGGAAGTGGAGAATGAGGTAGATAATGTCACTTTTATCCTGAGCAGGGTGACTTTTGGTGTGCCAGCTTTGTGGATTAGGATTTTCTACCAGATGTCCCTCCCTTGTGAGTACCCTGAGTTTTGTCTCCAGTCCTCCGCACCCTGGGAAGCCATCAAAACCAAATCTGCTGTTTATAAGGTTATATAGAAACCCTCAGGGTACAAATGCCCTCACGGTCCTGCTTAACCCTGGCATTCCCACTTTCATGCACATTTTGGCCTGTTATATCAGACTGTGTTATGCTTTTATGAAGACTTTTGAAAATATTTATCCAGTTGTTTTAGGTAATTTCACAGGAAGGGTTGATTCAAATGATTTAGCCTTTCAGTGGTAGAACTGATTTGAATAACCCAAGTTTTCCATCTGCTTTCCATCTTCTAAATACTTGCTGATATTTCTACTTTGCTGTTCTACTCTGCATTCTCTTTGTCCTTGTAGGTTTATATTGTTTTTACCCCATTAGTCTACTCTTTAGCATGATTTCAGGAAGGAACAAGATAAAAGAATATGTTCAGCCTTCTGAAGTACTTATATATATAAACTTGTTTTTTAAATTTTTTTCTTTTACATTTTGAGTTATTCTTCCTGATTATCAAAGCAATATATGGTTATTGTAGGAAATTTAGAAATTCAGAAAAGTATAAAGAAGATAAAATAAATATAGTCATTCATAATCCCACTGCCCAGAAGCAGTCACAGTTCACATTAGCTTTTAGCCATAATACAGGCTATAAGCTCTAAATGTTGATCTTCTAGCTTCAGGGACTATATAATACTGAACCTTTAAGTCCCAATCCACATATTCTTTGCATTACAAGGAAAAAGAGGTCTCATACACAGTAGGTTCATTTCAGTGTCGTACTAACAACCAAAGTAAAGGTAAAAACATTAGAAGGGACTCCAGTCTAGACACGGGAAACTAGGAACAGGAAGACTGGGGGATGAACTGATCTCACAGGTGAGTCTAAGCATAAAGGAAACTCTGGAGGAGAGGATAATCTGCTACACTGATGGTGAATATTGAAACTATTATTTAACAAATAAATAGAGTTTTTAATATCTCAAATTAAATGCCTATTAAAAGATTTTTTTAATGGAAATACCAAATTGTCCTTTAAAAATGTACATTTAACCCAAATGAGGAAATCCGCTACAGAAGAGCAACATACTGGTGAATCTGCAAAACTTTCATTAGTTTTGTAGCACTGGCACCTTCACCCAATGATTCCAATTCCATAAGGAATTCACCTTATGGACAGAAATGGGATTCACACATGCAGAAGGATGCATGCACAAGATGATTCATTGCAGCATTTTTTCTGCAATAGCAAAACAGTAGAAACAACCTAAATTAGCATAAAGAGGGGCATGTTAACTAATTTGTGATACATCCATAATTTGTAATACTATGCAAATAATAAAAATAAATGAGGGAGCTCTTTCTGTACTGATATGTTTAGATCTCCAAGATATGTTGTTTATGTTGTTAAGTGCAAAAAACAAAAACAGTTTTATGTTACCATTTCTATAAAAGAAAAAATGATAGGCTTTTAAATTCTTTTCTGAAAGAATCATCAAAAAGCTGACAATATTTTCCTTTCTGGGCAAACAAAGGAAGGAATAGGAAGAAGGGAGAGGGAGACAACGTATCTTTATACACTTTTTGATATTTCAACCATGTACTTCTTTTCAAAATATAAATAATTCTAAAAAGAAAAATGATAAAAAAAAAAATCTAACCCAAAGAGTTATATAATTGACTTAAGATATCAGTGGCAACCACCTAACAAAAGGTATTAAGAAAGACTTACACTGAGAGAAATTTGCTTGCTCATGTTCCAGAAGAATGTAGAGCTGAAGAGCAAGTTGTGGGCAGCCTTCCAGGTAGGTCTCAAAGAGCCTTAGCATGCTCAAATCTGTCACTCTATCTATAATTTCTTTATGAGGATCAATTTGTTCTTCCACGAAGTTATCAGTTTTGCTGCTATATTTGAAAGCCACATGATAACCCTTCTTCAAGGCAAACCAATACCTGTAAAGTAAACATGAATATTTACCTTCAGTAATATATTCTTTATATGTGTTAATATACATAATAATTCTGAAGAGAGCAACATGTGTTTCAGTATAGAATTTTCCCACAAACTTTCCCTACTATAAATTTCCCTCAACTTTGTGAACATCTCATGGTGGCTTTATGAGATTCAGACTCCGTAACTTCTTTTTTATTGAAGTATAGTTGATTTACAGTGTTGTGTCAGCTTCTGGTGCACAGCAAAGTGATTCACTTATATGTTTGGCAGATTCTTTTCTATTATAGTTTATTACAAGGTACTGAATATAATTAATTCTGTGCTATACAGTAGGACTTTGTTGTTTATCTCTTTCACATACAATAGTTTGTATCTACTAATATCAAACTCCTAATTTAGCCCTCTCCGCCCTTTTCTCCTTTGGTAACTGTAAGTTTGTTTTCTTTATCTGCGCAGTCTCCATAAATTTTATTGCATGTTTGATGTGCCAGTGTGTGCCAGCACTGTTAAACATGCATAATCTTATTTCATCTTCCCAATATTATGAGAGATGAATAGGTATTATTCTAAATTAACAGATGGAAAAAGTAAGACTGAGAACAGAATGATGTGCTGAAAGAAACACAGAGTGTAAGAGGCAGACCTGAAGTCCAAACTTAGATCTTATGATTTCAAGTCTTAACCACTACATTCTGAAAGACAAACTGCAATTTTCACTTCATATAATTTACCTTAACTAAAAGACAGATACATCCCCTTAAGGTAATGTCAAGGTTGAAGATGAGATTGAATCTTCTTTCAAATTAATCTAGCAAATAATTACAACTGACCCATGAACAAATTAGGGGTGAGGGGTACTGACTCTGTGCAGTTGAAAATCTGAGCATAACTGATAGTTGGCCCTGTGTATCCTTGGTTCCCTGTCTGTGGATTCAGCCAACCACAAATCATGTAGTACTGCAGTTTTTACTACTGGAAAAAAATCTACATATAAGTGGATCCATACGGTTCAAACCCATGTTGTTCAAGGGTCAACTGTACTCAATAATCTAAAAGGTGCTAGGCTCTTCCATCATTACCATCCTGGAAAATATACAATGTTTCAAAGACTCTTAAAATATCCTTGCTCAGGCTCTTCTTTAGAAAGAATTTTTAAATAAACATGAGTTATCATCATTCAAGTAAATTAATAACAAAAAATTGAGACACTTATTTTGAAAATATCTGAGGCTAGCAATAAGACAACCAGCATTCTAGCCCAAAGATTATCGAAACTCTTTATCCACACCTCAGCTTCCTTGTATATAAAACTAGGGCAGTGCTATATATTCTGTTTCAACCTGTTCCTTCTGTCAATGTTTCCCATTTCAGTAAATGATACTAACATTCATCATGTTACTCAGACCAAAAAGTGGTAATAATTTCCAACTGCTTTGTCTCATACCCTATAAAAATTCCTCAGCAGGTTCTCTTGGTTCTTGTTCTAACTTCAAATATATCCCAATCTAAACACATCTTATCACTTCTACTGCCTCCATCCTAGTTTAACCAGTCAACATTCCTGACCGGGATTACTTCTATTGCCTCATAATTGGTCTCTCTGCTTCTACTCCTGCTCCCTCGGCATTCTATTCTCTACACAGCATCTAGATTGAACCTCTTAACCACAGTTCAGGTGTTACTCCTCCACTCAAAATGTGCCAGTGATTTCCATCAAATTTAGAATAAAACCCAAAGCCCTTACCATATCTTACAAGGCCCTCCATAATCTGCTTCACAGACACACTACCCCCACTACCTCTCCATCTCATTTCTCCCGTGCTTCTAGTGTACCCATCTTGCTGCTTTTCCCAACTTTAAAGGCCTTTGCTTTGCTAATACTCTTCCTGGAACTCTTCTAAACCCCAGAAATTGTACAAGTTTACTCCTTAAATTCATTCAGATCTCTACTTAAATGCCACTTCCTCATGGAGATCTTCCCAGATCACACCATCCATCACATTCTAACTCTTTATCCTCCATTATTTTTCTTTACCAACACTTGACACATTGTTTACTTTTTTTATCTGTACCTTCTCATAAAAAAATAAAATTTACATGAAAGCAGGGACTTTTGTTTCATTCATTGCTACATCCTAAAACAACTAGAAGAGTACCTGGCACATAGTAGGTTCTCAGAAAATATTTACTGAATGAATAAATGAAAGTTCACAACAATTTTCCCATAAAGATAAAGAGACGTAGATATGAAAGAACTTTGAAAAGTTGAAAGTGTAACACAAATATAAGATATTCTTGTTGTAAACAAGATGGATACATATATGGCTATGCAAAGAATCTTCACCTAGCAAACAAAAGTATATTTTTATCATCACAGTTTTATTATAACATGACCCATTATATTCAGTGTGGGCTAGATGCCAGGAAAGAATGTTTACAAAAGTGATGAGAACATGACCTCCACCTTTAATGACCTTACAATCTAATATGAAGGTCAAGCCTATAAAGTGCTAGCTGCAATACAAGGCAGAAGAAATAACCACTCAACAGAAATGTAAATATTATGTTGTGAAAGTACAAACCAACTGAATCGCACAGAACACCTACTGAACTCTGTCTCTTGCTTCGAAATACAGAATTCTCACAAAATCCGGTAAGAGAAAAAAAGGAAAAAAAAAGAAAAAAGAAAAAATCAGCGCAGGATTGATCATGAGGGGAGGGAGTAGCATAGGAAGAAAGGCACCATCACACTGGGATGCCCCCTCTCCAGCTGGGATGTCAGTGGGGACAGAAGTGGAGTTTCTGAGGTCTAGAGGAGAAAATGGCAACCACCTGGCAGACAGAACTAAGGGAAACTGACACAGAGGGTCCCTGCGATCCCCAGTCCTAGACATGAGTCATCAGGGACAAGCTGCAACTGGCTGCTGGAGATTGGTGAGAAGAAGATATAACAACTGTAAATATATATGTACCCAATATAGGACCCCCTAAATATATAAAGCAAATATTAACAAACATAAAGAGAGAAATCAACAGTAACACTTATATCAATGGATGGATCACCCAGATAGAAAAATCAATAAGGAAAAACTGGCCCTAATGGCACATTAAACCAGATGGACTTAATAGATTATATACAGAACATTCCATCGAAAAGCAGCAAGATATACATTTTTTTTCAAGTATACATGTAACACTCTCCAGGACAGATAACAAAACAAGTCTCAATAAATTTAAGAAGATTGAAATTACACCAAGCATCTGTTCTGATCACAATGGCATGAGACTAGAAATCAACTACAAGAAAAAAATGCACAAAACAAAAACATGCTACTAAACAATGAGTCACTGATAAATCAAAGAGAAAAAAAAAAATACCTGGAGACAAACAAAAACAAAAACATGATAATAATTCTATGGAATGCAGCAAAAGCAATATGGGCTTGTTTATAGAAATATGAGCTTAATTCAGGAAACAAAAATCTCAAGTAAACAATCTAACATAAAACAGTCATGTTAGAAATGGCAAGAAGATCTAACTTTTTTTTAATTTTTTTGGAGTCCCAGAAGAAAAAGAGACAGAAATGTGGTAAAGAAAATGTCAGAAAAGTTAATGGCTGAGAATTATGCAGAGCTCACGGAAGATAACAATCCATAGAATCAAGAGAACCAGCAAATCCTAAACAAGAGAAATAAAAATAAACCTACATCCAGATACATCATAAACTGTAGAAACCCAAAAATTTAGAGAAAAATTGTAAGATCTGCCAAAGGGAAAAAAAGACAAATTACGTTTAAAGAACAAGAGTAAGACTGACATCTAGCTATGCAGTAGTGACAATGGAAACAAAAAGACAAGAGAATGTAATTTGCAAAGAGAAAATAACTACTCATCTAGAATTCTGTGGCCACTAAAATATCTCTGAGGAAAGATGGCTATCAAAATAGCCCAAATTCAAAACCCAACCGTAACAAAATAGTATGTTATCCTCTTAATATTTGTCTTTAATTCTTCTCTTTTCCTTTCGTGTGTGTGTGTATGTGTATGTATGTATGTGTACACATACATACATACACACACATATATATATTTCTTTTAACAGAATTAAATCCCTTAAGATAATAATGAAAAGGTCATGAAATTAGGTATATGGAAAACCGTAGAATTCTCAGGACTTATTTAGATCCTACTTCCTTTAACCATAAAAAAGGTTTTAAACAACATGATTCTTAAGGTTGTTTTTAGTTCTGTGGATGATTCTGTACCTAGCTAACCACAGCTACTGCATTATTGCAATAAATTTCATTTTGTTAAATCAATGCTATAAGTAACTTAAAAAATAAGTGTTCTTTCAGAGTTGCAAGTGAGGCTATATTTACATAATCAGTCTTAAAATATAAAATAGAGAATAAAAGATTTACAAGACATAGAAATGAGCCCTTTTCCTTCTCATAAAAAGTAAGTACATATTAGAAAAAGTAACTTAATTAGGTAAATTAAAACATTCCAATAATGAACCTGGAAAATTCTGACAGTACAATAACTTACATAAGCACTGTTAGTGAGGAGCAAGTGACCTTTGTGCTACATGCAAACAGGGGAACTTTGTACATTGACTACCCAGATACAGAAAGGTAGTTTCTTTTTTTTTTTTTTTAAATATTCTAAACTCTTTTTTTTTAATTGAAGTATAATCAATTACAATGTGTCAGTCTCTCGCTTACAGCATAATGTCCCAGTCATACATACACATACATATATTCGTTCAGAAAGGTAGCTTCTAAATGAATAAAAGAATAATAATGTTAAGGATCAAAAGTGTATGCTCACCGTGTAAAAACTCCTCCTTGCAAGCAATGAAGTAGAAGAAAACAATGCTGGATTTCTTGGCCTGCTTCCTTTAAATCAGCCTTGAACCAAGAATAACTAAAACACTGTACCACAAGTGTTCCAAAGAGCATAAAGCCTACTGTTAAAATACCAAAAACATATTGTCCTTCGTGGAAAAACCTGACAGTCACCCAGATGTCCACAATTAAATCAGCTATATAGATTATAATGCCAAGAACTGACATCACAAAATTCAACTTAGTATATTTCATTATAAATCACTATATCTCTTGGTTATCTACCTTCTTCTCTCATACAAAAAGAAAAAAAAACAGAACAAATATAAGTGCTTCCTTTGGTATAGCACTGAATTTTAACTTCTACTCCCTAAATCTATTTAGAATAAAGAATAAATATTATGAAGTTGGAACACTAAAAACCAAAGTGACTAATTTTAACTTTCTTTTCTAAACCTCTAATCTAGCTGTTCCAAGGTCAAT
This sequence comes from Camelus dromedarius, assembly GCF_036321535.1. Lineage (NCBI taxonomy): Eukaryota > Metazoa > Chordata > Mammalia > Artiodactyla > Camelidae > Camelus > Camelus dromedarius. The sequence goes on along the minus strand of NC_087465.1, from coordinate 12,278,669 downwards.
CTGCTGTTTCAGTGTTCTTCATTAGATGACAACACCTAAAATGAAACATATAAAAGAATCTAAAAATCTTGAGTATAATATTAAAAACCCTAGGCCAGGCCTTTATCAAAGCTCTATTTTTCCTAAAAATAATATATTACCAATTAATATGACTCTTATAATAGCTCCCAGAAAGTAAAGTCTCAGAAATATAGTTACTAGTTTATAACTTCCTCTCAGACTATTTATCTTTTTAAAAACATATCCTACTCACAAAGATATTTATCACAGAACCATTTATAGTGGCAAAAAATTGGAAAAAAAATCTAAATGTGTCAACATAAGGAATTGATAATATCAGTAGATTCATAAAATGAATATTACAAAGATACTAAAAATACATTTAACAAAAGTACAGTAACTGTGAAAATTCTTAATATACTTTTGATTCAGCAATTTCATCCGAGGATCAAACCCCTAGGGAAATATTTACCAATGTGCGCAAAGAGCAATATATGCTCTTTGCAGATTCTTTTTTATAACAGTAAAAAATTGAAAACTGAAATGACAATTGAGAAGCCTAGTTCAATAAATGATGGTACATCCATACTAAAGAATACACTGTGCAACCTTTAAAAACAATGAAGTAGCTTTGTCTAAACTGACTTTGGAAGATCTCTAAGACATATTAAGTAAAAAAAATGCAAATGCCAGAAGGATAAGCACAGCATATGTGGTTTTTAATTCTATAAGGAGAGGACTAGGGAGTTAGGGGTAGGAAGCAAATGCAATTTCAGTCCTTTAAACATTCTTTCATATTGTTTGAGTTTTTTACAACAGTCATGTACCAATGTATTACTTACATAATTTCTCAAAATAAAAACAATAGTGATACTTATAAAGAATTTTGATGACTGGAGAAAATATTTGTGCTACTGATGATAGCTAACATTTACTTAGTGCTACATGCCAGCTACTGAGCTACATGCTGTATACAAAATTCCCCCATTTAATTCTCACATCACACTTAGGAGGTAGATACTACTACTAAGAATGCTATTTTATAAATATAGGCCAACTGTAATCTGCAGATGAGATCTGACTTAACTGTTATTTTTTAGTTTTCCTAATTGCCATCATTTCATATAAAAATTCAGATTTTTCAAGGCTATCAAAAAACTCAAAGATCTACTACACTAGACTACCATTCCTCCATGAGCAGTGGTGCCCCCCAGATGGGACATGCTCTCTCAAGTTCACCACAGTAGCCAGCCACCCCACTTCAGTCACTTCAACAGCTAGGCCTCAATGTTAATGCAGCTACCTACTAGCTGTGTGTCCTTAAATATGTTGTTTTACCTCCCTATGCTTTATTTTCTTCATCTGAAATGTAGAGATAATAATGGTATATACCTCACAGAGTTGTTGTGAAGGTTAAAAGAGATAATATATATAATACACATAAACCTCTGGAAACCTATTTGGCACAGTTAGGGCTTAACAAATGTTAGTTATCATTATTCCTTGCCTGTCTGCCTGACACTTACAAGCATCTGAGTTTGCAATCTACAACTTAAAGGAATGTTAAATGAAAAAATACTACGTTATAATTGCCAAGCTTTGAAAATGCAACAGAAATATAACTGGAGAAATACCAAAAAAAATGTTAACAGTGGTTTTATCTGGGGAATTAATGGTATTATAGATGATTTTTTCTTCTTCATGCTTTTCTATATGTATAGACTGAATAGTTTCTCCCCAATAGTCATCATGTTGAAGTATTAACCCCCAATGTGACTGTATCTAGAGACAGGCCTTTAAGGAGGTAATAAAGTTAAAAGAAGTCACAAAGATAGGGCCCTAGTCCAATAGGAGTGGTGTCCTTATAAGAATAGGAGGAGACACCAGAGATCTATCTCGCCCCCTCCCACCCCCAAACACACACAGAGGAAAGGCCACATGACATAGGAAGAAAGGAGCCATCTGCAACCCAAAGAAAGAGGCCTCACCAGACACCAACCCTGCTAGCACCCTGATGTTGGGCCTCCAATCTCCAGAACTGTGAGAAAATTAATTTTATGTTGTTTTAGCACCCAGTGTATAGTATTCTGTTACGGCAGCCTGAGCCGACTAACACCCTACATGTCCTACAAAGAACATTTATTACTTTAAAAACGAGGAGGGGAAAGTTTTACTTAAAAACACACACAACCTAATACTTACAGCATTCTTGTCATTTTACCACTTATAAGTATTTTGTTTAAAGGTCTTCAGAATAATATTGAAAGATATCTCACTCTTCTTACAGAGGAAAAAAAAAAAAAGGTTCATTATTGCTACTTTTCCTGTCAAGAATGTTGTGGCCAACAAAATGGAAAAAATAACTTTTAAAAAAACTGAGTTTTTCCAATCTAGTAGGCCATGAATTTCCCTGGTAGACTTGTTTGACGCAGAGTGGCCACAAACGTTCAATTTGTAAAAAAGAGAAAGAGAGAGAAAGATAGAAAGAAAAAAGTACGAAAGAACAAAAGAATGAATATCTGTGAAGCACAATAAAGCAAAGTACCCCCAGGAAGGTGTGGCGCTCTGGGGGAGGGGGAGCCCCCTGTCGGCAGCTTTCCCGTCACTTCTTTTGGAGCCCGTCCTCGGTCTCCACCTCCTCCCCCTCCGAAGCGCTGAACTCCTTCCCCTACCCCTGCTCCCTGTCCTCTCCTCTTCCCTCCAGGTCGTGCCCTCCCTCCTTCTGGTCCTAGGCTCCAGACGGCTCACGCCCCACGCCCCACGCCCCACATACCTGCATCTTCAGCTGTGACCTCCGGAGCCCTGCCTGCCCCTTCACAGCTCCCTCCCCTGCCTGCACCCACCTCAGCCCCTTCCTGACTTGCCTTATTTATTTGTTGGACGCGTCTCTGAATATATCCGCCTGGGTCCCACCTCCGCCTTCGCTGCGCGCGCGCCCCTCGCGCGCGCCCCTCGTGTTTCAGGGCTGACCGTGCCCCTACCCCGACTCCGCATGTTTGCGTCTTAAAACGAGGTAGACCTTATAGATAATTTCCCTAAAATTACAGACTATAATAACTAAGCACTCCATGTGTGCATTTCTTTTTTTTTTAACATTTTTTATTGATTTATAATCATTTTACAACGTTGTGTCAATATGTGTGCATTTCTTAATTGCTCTCCCCACAAAGAGAGCTTCCTTTACCTGGCATGGATAAGAAAAACACTAGCCATTTTGGATCAAGCTTTACAAGATTGGAAATAATAATTTCTAATAAACTTAGAAATTGCATTATTGACAGAACATAAACTAATAAACTCAATAAACTAATCTGATTTGGCATCTTCTAAATTCCTAATTCAGTGGAGCAGAACATAACACCAACTGGAAAGAAAACTACAAAGCAAAGTACGTAATAAATATAGAAGCTCTCATAAAAAAGGGGGGGGCATGCAACTCTTTCAGTGACCACATAGTTGTATAACTTGTATGAAAGATAGTTCATCTTTATTCCTACGACTGATCAATACCACCTTAGGAGAAATAATGCCACCTACAAAATTTGACATAGAGAATTCATGATACTTACTGACTTAATCGGACAGTTTCAATCCAATCACATTCAGAGGTCAGCCCAGCTGTCTGGCTACCTGGATGCCAGCCAAAATACACAACCCTTTCCTGCTGAACTCATATGATCTCTTCACAATAAAGAAGATACCTGAAGTACAAACCAACAAACTTTCCCTTGTCAATCAAATTTAACACACTTGTTATAGACTTACCTTTCAAGTATAAAAAGCCTTCTTTAACTCAAAGCCCCTTCCGGAGAATCTTCATCTTGGGAATCTTTTATTTCTTCCTCACTGAAAGCAAGGATAATAAGGGGTGTGTGAACCTTTAAGATCGAAACTAAAATGAAGCTGAAATCACCTGTTAGTCATATATGCGATTTCTCATCCAGTGATAACAGAGTCCATATAGTTGTGACAACAGGACACCCCTTTAAAACTGTCACATCGGGGAAGGAATTACATGGCTCCTTTTATAGGCTGACTAGGTTACAAGCTTTGACTGTATTATCAATTAAGTTGTAAGAAAATGCAATTTGCCACACAGCATATCCAAGCAGACAATTCATGTTTGAAAAGGAGAGAGATTCTTGAACCTGAAATACTGATAAAGAATTTACAATATATCATTAACTTAGACCTACTTTTTTCAAACTGTGTACCTTCTCAAACCCTGTGCCTCAAGAATATATGGTTGTTGGTTTCTATTCCTAAAATAAACACTACAGTTCTATTTCCAAGCCTTTGCTCAAGGTTATTTACTATCTAGAATGCCCTTCCACCTACATTTCCTGTTAAAGTTCTATCAGCTCTTCAAAAATCAGCTCAAAATCCACACCTTTAAGTGTCCCTGGATCTTCCTAGTCAATTTGATTCTCCCTTCCTCCTTGCTATCCCATCACTTTAACTATACTTCTCTAGGACTTACCCACATATGCTTTAAAATAAGATCATGTACAACTCCTTCCTATTATAAGCCTCTAGAAAGCTGACCATCTTATTCATTTTAACACCCCCCCATACATCTACAATACCTTATAGGTTACAGGTAGATGATAAATTATTGTTAAATGTAACTGAACAGAATGTAAAAATCATTGGTCTTATTTCTTGGGGAAGAACTTAAACTTCAAATCATATTGCTAAACATATTCACAAAGACTCAGTTTTGTATCTGTAGCCTAGAACTTTCTTCTCAGCTCAACCCACATATCTGTCTACTGATTTCTTTACAGGGATATCCCACAATCACCTCAGTTTCTACTTGTCTAAACCAAGTTCATCACGACCCTCTGTTCCTGCTCTTCTGCTAGTGTCTATTGTCACTTTGCACGACTCTACTCAAGTCACTTAAATTTTAAATTATTTGTTGCACCCATTTCTTCACCTACTAAATGAAGAGCGTGGCAATTTATTAAATGAAATGGTGATGAAAAGCACAAGGGAAATCCTAATTTCAAACCAAAAAAAGCTAAGGGATAATGTTTAGAGTAAATGATAGTGGTTGTAAAAAGCGCTTAGCACCGCAGTAAACGCTAAGTAAACGTTCGTTACTGCTATTTATTATAAAAGGCGCGCTACTCCTCACACACACCCCCCACCATCACCCGAGAAGCTGACGAGCAGCCCTTCCGGAGACTGAACTCAGTGCCTAACCCCAAACCTGCCTGCCCTTTGCTCCATCACAAGACTTCCCAGGTTAAAACGTCTATCGCCCACTTGGATGAACTCGCCTGCCTGGACACAAACTCCAAAGAATGTACCAGGCTCTGTGACAGGCGATAGAGCCCGCTGACAGAATTCGAGCGTCGCCTCACGCCCCCTCAAGCCTCGCGCGGCCGAACTCCTTTGCGCCTCGGCCCGCGAAACCCGGGCAGCGTCACGTGACCTCTAGCCCCGCCCCGGCACAGCTGCCCATCTCTGCGCCCCCTCCCCTCGCTCCGCCCCTCCCCGTGGAGTCCGGTGACCGCTGGCCCCGCCCCCAGCACAGCTAGCTATTTCCCCTCCCGCTCCGCTCGCGCGGCGTCACGTGACCTCCGCCCCCGCCCCGGGTCTTGTTGCTGGTTCCGCCCTCCATCCGCCTGCGCGGCAGAGACAGAGATGGCTGCCGCACTGCAGCGGGTCGAACGGCTGTCCAGTCGGGTGGTTCGCGTCCTGGGCTGTAACCCGGGTCCCATGACCCTGCAGGGCACCAACACCTACCTGGTGGGGACTGGCTCCAGGTAAACGTCCCCTTTAACCCCGATTACACAGCGGCCCGCAGGACGCGCGGAGGTGAGACTGCGACGACTGCTCACCGCGGTCGGAGAAGCTGTGCGCGAGCACCAGGCACCGCACGGCGGCCGACGCCCCGACTCAGGACAGCCCCTAAATCACGACCACCCCAGGTGGTCAGCTGACTTACAAATGACTGATGGAGAAAAACAAAATCCTGTTTTTGAGACCCAATTTACTTTGCTTGATGTTAATGCCAAGATGAGCATGTTAAGCTGTTGAGAAACTAGGATCTCCTGCAGTTGTTACGAATCCAGGAAAGCGTTTACTTTGCACCCGCTGGTTTTTCACTGGTTGGCCCAGAGCATAACTTCCTTTCGCAAAAGCGATTCGTGTGCTGAGGCCTTTTTCTTAAATCAGCAGTAGAGGGCAGGGTTGCTGTGAAACCCAAAAGAGACCCCTAGCCCTTGGGAGAGAGGAGCTGTTTTTCGTTACTATTGTGTGGCCTTAAGTTATTTTGCAGATGGAATAACTTGTCTGTATTTCTAAGAGTTTTCTCTTGTTCAGCTGCATTCTGTTTTAGTGGAATTATGCAGAAACGGGCATATGTGATTTACTGCACAGTAAGTGGGTTGAGCTATTTTTATATAGTACTTAGTCTTTAGTATACTCTAGACAATAAAATAAGATTCAGTTCCCCTTGAGCACAGAATTTAATTGTGCAGTTGAGACGTATTAAAATTAATAAAATACAGCTGACTACTAAAAACAGCTTAATAAGTATATTTTATTGGGGTTTCATTTGAAGTATCTACTGTATTTGCCTTTTTCTAGTAGATCATAGTTTTGGAAACAGCAGGATGGGGAACTGGAAATACAGCAAGTCAAGCAGGTAAAAAGTTAAGTCCGGGGTAAACAAGGCAGGGTCAGAGCTTTAGGTGCCTCCAGGATCTAGGAGGATAGAAAGTGAAGCACGAAAAACACCTGATATCTAGCACAGAGTCTGGGTTGGCTGAGACCCCAGGAAGTCCATGGGTATTCTCTTCTCTCTTCAGTGTGTCATCTTAAACGAGTTCTAAAGTCAGTACCTAAGATGAAAATAGCATATTGTTAAAACTACCCTAGAAAGTCGTGAAAACACTGTGTTGAAGATGAGTGTACTGTCTCTCAGTGAGTTCAACACAGCCTGCTTTTTCTTCCAGCGATGAAACAGATGGCTGGTTCTGTCTGAAAACCAGATGAAGAAGTGGGCTTGCCAACTTTAGGGGCCATGTTGTATGAAAAATAAACACTATATCCTTAAACACTAGAATCACACTCAGCATGGCAAAGCGCTGGTGCTGAAAGACTTAGAGAACCTGAAACTGATTGAGGGAAGAGCAGGTTCAGTCTTCAGTCTCGTACTGCTTTAGGCTGCCACTCACATGAACTCGTGGAGTGGAATGGTGAGAGCTGAGGATGATCATGAGCCCATACAGTTGAGCTAGAATAAGTTAATGTACAGGTGCTACTGCCGTGCTGTATAAGTAGATGTCAGGTAATCAGCAATGAGTCTTAATTGGGTCCAAGTAAGAGGTTCTGATATTGGTATCCGTCTGTTCCACAAAGATCACAGGTGGCTCCTGTATCACTAAACCCAGTGGCATTTTTCCATTCCCATCTTATTTGAACTTCATTATCTTCTTACACTGTTGACCGCTCCCTCCTTGATGTGCTAACCACATTCTCCTGTCAAAGGAAGGTTCAGAACCATAAGTACAACTAATAAGGTTGTCTGGGTAAAGCAATAAAGCAGCTCAGACATTTTCCCCACGCATCCCTGCTGCCTTCACTTTGATGTAAGGAGCCCATGAAACACATCAAGGATCCATTTTGTACATTGTGCAGATGAGTTGGTTTCCTTAGGGACACCATTGAATCAGATTCTTTGATATCTTTGAGACATTTGAAGATACTGTTAAATATTTTTTTTATTGAGTTATACTCAGTTCACAATGTTGTGTCCATTTCTGGTGTACAGCAGAATTTTTCAGTCATACATGAATTTACACATATTCATTTCACCATGAGCTACTACAAGATTTTGTATATATTGAAGATACTGTAAAAGATCTTGAAGGCAGATCTGGTGCCAGAATACCTGGTTCTGCCATTTCCTCGCAGAGTAACCTTGAGCGAGGTACTTAATTTCTGGATAAAAGAATGAAATGCCCACCTTGCAAGGTTGTTCTGAAGAATATAATTGTTAAAATATGAAAAGTCCTTGGAACAGTGCCGTATTTAAGTGCTGTGTAAATGTTCAATATTATTGCTAATATTCCTTGTTCAGGCTTATATTTAGCTATAAGTTTTTTCAAAGAGCTTTCTTAAGGTGAGATTATTACAGTTAAGCTGATACAGCTGGTTTTCAAGCATGTTGGAAGCAAAATAATTTATGCAGTTTCTTAAATGTACTGTAATTTATGAGTGAGAAATATGCTGCTATTAACTCTGTGCTCCAATTGTGTGATTATCTTTTAATTTTCAGGAGAATCCTCATTGACACTGGAGAACCAGCAATTCCAGAATATATCAGCTGCTTAAAGCAGGCTCTAACTGAATTTAACACAGCAATCCAGGAAATCATAGTGACCCACTGGCACCGTGATCACACTGGAGGCATAACTGATATTTGTAAAAGCATCAATAATGGTAAACAGAAAACATTAAGCTCATTGAAGAAAACTGTTTTTGGAATAATTTAATTCAGTTAGCAAAGCTAAGTAAGCTAGTAAACCATGTACTGAATACATTATATTTAAATGGTACTTTTAGAAATGAACATAACTTGAATACTGTCCCCAACTTTAACAAGAGAGGAAAGGAAAAGTCCTATTTTCTGTTTCATAACTCCTCCCTCTTATTTTTCCCCTTTGCGCAGTGATGAAGGTCAGTTTTAATTTAGTTTGTGTAACAATGACTATTTTAGATTGCATAATGGCTAACTACTGCTGAGCATCCACCTTGTGCCCGGCCCTGCGTGAAAACTTCTCATGAGTTCTGTGAGGCGGATGCTGTTACTGTCCATGTTCTAAACGTGGCCTCACGTCTTCTGTAACATAAGGCAATCACCGGTGTTATATCCAGGGTGGAGGGAGAGGGGGTGAGCCCTACAGGTATCTGAGAGGAGGGCACCCCAGGCAGAGGGCAGTGCAAAGGCAGAGACCCTGGAATGGGGGTATGTTTGGCATGTCCAGGCAAGACGAGGTTAAGAACATTCATTCACAAAAAGAATGTACGTAGGCATTCAACTAATATTTTTTAACATTTTTAATTACCTTCTTTTTAGTTCTTGAGACTATAATTGGGACACCAGAACATTCTCAGCTACAGCACCCAGCATCACCAGGCTGACCACTGTAAAAACCTGCCTACCTACCCCTCTAACCTCCTTCCTCCCAATCCAAGGGGACTGCCTGGCACAGGAAATCATTCTCTATCAATCAGACTTTTCCTCACCTTTCTTTCTCTTGTCTATCATTCCATTTTGTGAATTAAAAACTATGGCAGGGGGAGGGTATAGCTCAGTAGTAGAGTGCGTGCTTAGCATGTATGAGGTCCTGGGTTCAATCCCGAGTACCTCCATCAAAAATAAACAAAGAAACCTAATTACCTCCCCTTGCCCACTAAAAAATTAAAGAAAAAAAACTGGCAAAAAAAAAAAAAACACTATGGCAAAATTCCTTAATTAGCTTTGGTCAGCTCCTTTAGCATGAGAGCCAATTTGCAAAATTAAAATGTTTATGGCCCCCTTTTTCTCCTTCATAAATCAGCTTTATTGAGCCTGAATTTACATACATGAAATGTACCCATTTTAAGTGTATAGTTTGGCAAACGCCTATATGATCAATCAAGATAAAGAACATTCTCACCTCCCCAAAAAGAGGCCCCCCATCCCTCTCTGCAGTGATTTCCCCCTCCACCTCCAGCAACCACTCATCTGCTTCATTTCACTGTAGATTAGTTTTGCCTGTGTTCCAAAGTTGCCCGTAACATAGGGATCCAGAATCACTCTGTCCTTTCACACAGCATCATGTTTTTGAGATTCACCCATGTTTCCTGCATTAGTAGTTTGTTCCTTTCTTACTGCGAAGTAGTAATCCATGGTAGGAAATTGCCACCATTTGTGTATCCATTCACCTCTTAATGGACATCTCACCCACTTTCTTTAAAGTAAAAATTAAAATAGCTTTGGGTTCCATACAAAATAATACTTATATACTAGATTACCTAATATATTGATTTAAAGAAAATCAGGGAGAAATTTGACACTGTTTTATAGCCACTAAAACTTTCATACTTTATTTATGAAGTGGCTGGTTGTGTTTCATTCTGAACTTTATTGAAGCTGGACCAGCTATATGCAAACCTTGAGTTATTCCACATTGAAATTATACAGAGGTAATGGTCAGAATCTCCCCGCAAAAGTTCCATGTGTTTCTTCATTCTCTAAATCCTTAATCATTAGCATTCTTGTTCTGTTTTGCTTTATAATTTCTGTTCCATATTTTAATTATTAGTTTAATTTTTTATAACTTTGTTGAATTATTAGTATGGCAGAAATTTTTCAACTACTTGACAGCACTAACAACCTGTGTTTTTACAGGCCAGACCAAAATTATGAATGCCATTTATAAGATTTCTATGGGAAGATACAGTAACTCCGAAGCAACCTGCTTACAGAATTTTAAATTACAATCAGTGTATGATTTAGCAACTCCTGGTGACTTACAGGGAGCCAGAATTTTACTAGACATGAGAACTGTACAGCCCCAGGCTGCTTAAGTGTTCTGTTTTGGTTAGTTTTTGACTAAACCTTACAAAATATATTTTGTTATTTGATAATCATTATTTTGCAGCTGAAGTTGGGCCTTTGCCATGTATTTAACATTCTAGTCCTAGAAGTCAAATATTTGTTTCTATGCTATTCAATTAAAGTGTGTTTTTATTGGAAAGTATTATACAGGAACAATATTACATGTTTGTATGAACTTAAATAATTAGTATCAGCAATGATGTTATAATCTAATATTTAAACCTTAACAAATGAGGGTTTCCTTCTGATAAAATAATTATATGATAGAGACAGAAAGTAGGTAAGTGGTTGCCAGGAGGCTGGGAGAAGGTAAGAATAGGGAATGAGTACCACTGGGTACAGTGTTTTGAAAATGTTCAAAAGTTATACAGTGATTATGATTATACAAGTCTTTGTACTGGAAAAAATACCCACAGAGTTGTACATTTCAAAAGGGTGAATTTTATAGTTTGTGAATTATATCTTGATAAACTCTTATTAAAAATTATTATTATTATATGATTGCTTTCAGCATGCCCTTCTCCATCTTGCTCTTATATAAGTTGCTGTCGTGAATATAAGTGTTTTCATATTTGCATATAATTTTAAAAACTTAAATGGAGTTATTTTTATAGGATGACATTTATTTTCTAATTTTGAGGTAATTGAGTTTTTTTGAAAAGATTTCATAACTAGAAGTATAATATCTCCACCTCTTTACTGAAAGATAAAATTATGCAGATTAAAAATAAAAACAAAAAACCTCACTATCTCACTCCATAATGAAGACAGCCTTATTCTGTAATGTCAGTCCCCGAATAGCATATTATTTTTGCTTCAGCCTCAAAGATAAAAAATAGTGGAGTTTGGGGCTGGAGAGGGAAGGTCTAGTTGCTGTCATTTTATTTTGTTTTTATTATATTTGCAGTATTTCTACCTCCTTTATCCTCCCTACCAGCCAGATTTCTATGCCTTGCCAATTTTCCTCTGAATGTCTTTTTCTCCCTCTGTATTTCCATTGATACAACACTAGCCCTGGTTACCTGCTAGCTGGGTTATTGCAGTCATCCCCTCCTGGTCTTTCTGATCGCTCCCCCTACAATCCCCCCACCTACAGCTTCCAGACTAATTGACCTTTTAACACTATTTCATTTTCTTACTAAAGAGTGCACGGTAGACACATGTGATAAAGTTTTTTTTTTAATAATTTATTCTTTTTGCAGGGGGAGTGGTAATTAGATTTGTTTGTTTATCTATTTATTTGTTTTAATGGAGGTACTGAGGATTGAACCAAGGACCTCGTACATGCTGAGCACACACTCTACCACTGAGCTGTACCCTCCCCCCACTGAAGTTTAAATTCTGCTCTATGAAAGGCATCTTAAGGCCCTCCATGATCTGAGCTTATCCTATTTGCCCCTCTCCTCTTTATTTGAGAGGCCCCTCTTCCTAGCCAGTGTTTTGCATTAGACAAGTTCGTAGCATTGTGTTTTGCACAGATGCCACACTCATCCTCATTTCTATGCCTTTCTAATGCTGTTCCCCTTACCTGCAGGTCTTTCTCTGAACTCTTCCCAATCCTCCTCACCCTGTAAGTTGTACCGCAAGTTCTATCATATTTATGAATCCTTTCCTAATTGTTTCTCCTTTCTCTAAACTCCTGTTGCTTTTATTAGCTCAGTTGTTCATTTGGTATCCATTAAATGGTACCGAGTGTAGTTCTCTAATTATTGCCTGTTTGTGTTCTATTTCCCCAATTATGACAGTGTTTCAGCACTTTGATGTCTTGGTGCTTGTAGTTACTGTACATAGTATACTGGTTAGATCATTGCCAGTTAGCTATTTGACTGGTTAATTAATTGATTTTCTTTGTGTCAGTGAGGGTAATATGCGTTACATTTATTTTAATGGTTTAATATCTTAGCCCCAGGTTTGGGGCTTCTTTTCAGCATTCACAGAAAGAACTTTATGTTATCATCCTTTTATTATTAGCTATTGGCATGATGCCATGACTTTTTTTTTTTTTTTTTTTTTTTTTTACTATGTGTTAGGCATCTCAATAGAGAAACGTTCCTGGATTCTGTATTCCTGCCTCTTCAACACCCATCTCAATCTCAAAGCTAGCTGAAATTATGAAGAGTGACTTTCAAGTTTTTGTATAAAATAGGAATGACTAGAAAAACACACAGGCTTTTATAGAGACCTAGAGGGGCATAAAAGAATAAAAATCTCTGTCGTTGAGACAGCAGGAACAGTTACCATCCCAGATATACGCTGCTATAATTCATCCCATTTCTATTGCCTCTAAATGTTAATATTTTTTGTAGCCTTTCACAAGTCAGCTCTATGAAAATTGATCTCTTAAAAGGCTGAATTATCACTTAAAGTGTGACAATATCTTTTACGTGTTTTGTGACTAGACACTGAATATTGCATTAAAAAACTCCCACGGAATCCCAGGAGAGAGGAAATTATAGGAGATGGAGAGCAGCAGTACATTTATGTGAAAGATGGAGATGTGATTAAGACTGAGGGCGCCACTCTAAGGTAAGTAAATGTCCTTGAGCCAGGAAGGGCGGGGGGTGAGGGGTGTCAATGTATATATGTGTTTTAAAAAGAAGGGTAAGGAAGATTTCTACATATTTGCTTGCATGAGTGAAAGTATCTCAGGAGGGATACAAAAGATCTGGTAACACTGGTTACTCTGGGAAGAGAAAATGGGTTGCTTGAGAAACATGACAAAAGAAAAAGCTTTTCTATCTGCCTTTTTTTAAATGATTTGTTTGAATTAATTGATCACCTTTTTTTTATTGAAGTATAGTGCACTTACAGTGTTGTGTCAATTTCTGGTGTACAGCATAGTGTTTCAGTCATACATATACATACATATATTCGTTTTCATTATAGGTTACTACAAGATAGTGAATATAGTTCCCTGTGCTATTGAGACAGGAGGGAACTGGGCAGGGCCCAGCCACTCAAGGAATGACAGCAACCAAAATGGTGGAAGAGTCACCTCCTAGTTGGTCTTGAGGATTAAGAGGTTTGACTTCTAATAGACCTTGATATTTATTATATGCTCATTGTAACAGCGGGATCAAATAACATGCCCACAGGCGCCATGAAAGCCCCAAGGCTAACCACAAAAGGCCAAAGGATGGGTGGTGGCCCAGTCCCTGGGAATCCCAGCCCCTTCCCCAGGGCAGTTGGATTGATCCCACTTGTAGGTACATGAAGCTACTGAGAGCATAAATAGTGACAGCACCAGGCCTAGTGGCCCTTTTCACTCTCTCCCCTTTGGAGACGGCCCTCTGTCTATGGAGTGTGGACCTACTTTTACTTTAACTTGAGCACCCAATTCCCACACCTCTTTCCTTGCCTTTCTCTTGCCTTACACTCTATGCAGTATGTATCTCTCTAAATAAATCTACTTTTGCTCAACAGTGGCTCGCACTTGAATTCTTTCCTGCACGAAGCCAAGGACCCACACTCAACCGAGACCTGGGACTCAGCCCTCCTCACACCCCACATCTGTTTTCCTGCATTACTATGATTACCTTTTTCGAAAAAAATTTAAATTTTAAAAGAATAGATTAACATTTCCTGCTTGGGGGGATTTAGGGATCCTACCCATCGGTTAAATTCAGGGCTTTCTCGTGCTCTAACTTCCAAAAGGTGACCCATAGCTGAAGTAAATACGTTTCAGGTCAGACCCATAATCCCCCAAGACCTATCTGAGGGATTCAAAAAGGTGTTTCAAACTCGTTTTTGGTTTTTTTTATGATTGCTTTTTTTTTAATGGGCTTGATTTTATCTTTATTGTATTTGTTTGTTGTTTTTGTGGGGGGTGAGGTAATTAGGTTATTTTTGTAGGACGTACTGGGGATTGAACCAAGGACCTCTTGCATGCAGAGCGCGTGCTCTGTCACTTGCAAACTTGTTAACTTTTAAAACCAAATTAATTGTGGTTCCCCACAATCTGTACTTGCTTTGTGACTTGAGAATATCTGCTTCTCTGTACTGAAGTTTTTTTCTGCTAAGACAGAAGCTGACTCCTCCTCCTCACTCTTCTCGCTCCCTCTCCCCTGACCCACCACATCTAATCAGATTAGGTTTTAACCTCAAAGATCTTGTCTGCTTGCCAAATTTGGAAGAAAAAAAAATACAATAGAGATAGAGATAATACCCACCAAGCATCCTAGTAAAGTGTAGAAAGTTATCAAGGTTTTTCAGTAAGGATTTGGTTCTGGTTGTAACCTTCAGTCTCAGAGAAAAGTCAACCTGACAGCTTTTGTTGGCTGTTTCAAATTTTCTGAGAGAGCCATCCTTATAAAGTCTGCTCTATCACAGAGGTGGCAGAACTAGATAAATGCTCTACCTGATGAATGGGAAGGCCACAGCTACAAGGCCTCTGATCTTTAGTAAAGCACCTCTGATGTCATTTCCTCTTCTCCCCCTGCCTATGTGAAGTGAATTTTAATGCAGTTTTTATGCAGATTAAAGCATTAGCCACCCAGGTGACTGGAGAATTGGAATTTCTGATTCCCTGATTTAAGAAATCCTATTGCCTTCAGCCTAGAAGATATCAAAAGAAAATCTAAAGCGAGTTCTGGTGTGAAGAGTGGGAGGCAAATAATAAAGGAGGTCTTGCAAGCACATTGACAGATAAGACAGTTTGCAGGCTCTGAAACAGAATGGTTCTCCAAATGAGTTTTTGTAGATTAAAAAAAAAATTGGATTCTACTTATAAATGCATTCTGTGTGTGATTGTTCATAAGACTGTCCATAACATAAGATACATACCCACACCCACATAGTTGTTCCATGGTTTGATTTACATACACTATGAAATGATTATATTAGTAGGTTCAGCTAATATCCACCATCTCATATAGATACAATAAAAAGAAAAGAAAGAAAAAACAATTTTCTCCTTGTGATAAGAACTCTTCATTTACTCTCTTAATAACTGTTTTATTTATCATACAGCAGTGTTAATTTTAGTATTCATATTGTCCACTATATGCCCAGTACTTATTTATCTTATAATTGGAAATTTGTACCTTTTGACTACCTTTCTCCAGTCCCCCCCCCACACCTCTGGTAACCACAGGTCTGATCTCTTCTATGAGCTTGATTTTTTTTGTCTTTTTTGAAGATTCCACAAATAAGTGAGATCACGCAGTATTTGTGTTTCTCTGTCTGGCTCATTTTACTTAGCATAATGCTTTTAAGGTCCATCCATGTTGTCACACATGGTAGGGTTTCCTCATTTGTTATGGCTGAATAATATTCCTGTGTGTGTGTGTGTGTGTGTGTGTGTGTGTGTGTGTGTGTGTGTGTGTGTACACACCACAATTTCCTTATCCATTCTTCCATCAGTGGACACTTAAGTTGTTTCCTTGTTTTGGCTATTATAAATACACTGCTATGAACATTGGGGTACAAATATCTTTCCCAGTTAGTGTTTTCATTTCCTATGGCTATATTCCCATAAGTGGAGTTGCTGGATCACATGGTAGTACTATTTTTAATTTTTTGATATTCATATTGTTTTCCACAGTGGCTGCACCAATTTACAAGTCTACCGATAGTGCACAAGGGTTTCCTTTTCTCCACATTCATGCCAGCATTTGTTATCTCTTTTTGCTGATGGCCCGTCTAACAGGGCTGAGATGACATCTCATTGTCATTTTAATTTGCATTTCCTAATGACTAGTAATGGTGAGGATCTTTTCATGTCCCTGTTGGTCTTTCGTATATCTTTGGAAAAATGTCTATTCAGGTCTTTGATCATTTTTTTTAATTGGGTTTTTTTTTGCTGTTGAGTTGCACAAGTTCGTTCTATATCTTAGATATTAATTCCTTACCAGATATATGATTTGCAATTTTTTTCCCATCCTGTATATTGACTTCATATTTTTATAGTTGCTGGATATATACCCCCTAGAATCATTTTCACATAACATTGAATACTTTAATTAACAGATTGTAGTGGGTTTAATCAGAAAAGAGATGATTTCTAACATCTCTTTAATACCTTGCTGCTGGTACAGCTATAATACTGTAATTGTTTGCAATACATAAAGCATACACTTAGAAACCATAAAAGCTTAATAGTTTTTAATGACAGTTCTCAATGCCGCTCAAAAATAATTGCTCCCATTATGCTAGTATCTCATGTTCTTGTACTTTCTATTACATTTTTAGTAGATTTTTCAAAGGCTTTACATTTCAATATTTAATATTAAGGATTTGATTTTTTTTTTTTTTGGCAAAGGAGAAACTCTTAAGTTATAATCATTTCAGTTTTCTTAAATACTGTTATTTAAGAGTTGGATTTTGTCAAATGTGTTTGTAGTGTCTAGGGAGATGGCCTTACTTTTCTCCATAGCTTTATTATTAATTTCAGAGCTCTTACAATTCTGAAACACCCTTGCATTTTTTGAACAAATTTTACTTGATCACAATGTCATTATTTTTAAATTTGCTTTTGAATTCTGTTTGTTAATATTTTAATTAAGATTTTAATAACAATATGCATTAGTAAGATTGGGTGGTAGTTTTCTCTTTGTGCAGCCTTTATCAGATTTGAGAGTCATAAGTTTTCCTTCTTTTTCTATGCTCTGGGATAGATGAAGTAGTAGTGAAACTATCTGGCTTTTAAAGGTTTGTTAGAGTTGCTTGTGGAAATACTGCACCTTTAGTTGTTAATGGCAATTACACATCTTTTTGGTGAGGGTTCATAATTGCTTAGTAGTAACACTGTCCTGTGAGGAAAGCTTAACGCGTGTAATTTAAGCTTATTTGTGTACTTTCTATAGATTTCGCTTTTTAATACAAGACTAGACTTAAAAAATCATGTAATCTAAGTTTCTTCATTAAAAGAAAGGTTAATGATTTCCAGAATCTCAAAACCAAATTTGAAAATACATTTAGGTCAGTAGCAAGGCTTATCGAGGTCTAGAGGAAGGGAGGCATTCAGAATTACCTGTGATACTCTGGCTTTGTTGTGCATAAAAATACAGGCATATGCAAATAATTAGGCAAAGAAGTGCAAATGGATGCCTCTAGGGAGAAAAAAATTAAACAGGGTGGAGCAGTAACAGTAACAAATCTTGAAGGACTATTTGATTCTTTGCTGTGTCTTCATTTTTCCTTCCAGGTATTTGTTAATTTCCCACTCTGAAAAAAAATTAGAATTGGTTTCTCCCCTTCTCCCATTTATGGGCAACGTTCCTGTCTCCCAACCTTATGGGGTCAAAATTTTGACGAGATTAGTGCTCAGTGTTTCCACTATTAGAACGATAGACACTGCAGCTAAACCATGTTGTAAACTGTGCTTACTTTTCCTTTCCTGCAGTTAATAATTGTTTTGTTTTGGTTTTTATTTGGATCATTTTCTAGGTACTTATCATTAACTCAACTCTGATTACATACATCTCCTCTCAGGATATTTAAGTGTATCAGGGATTCTCGCACTTTCATCTTCTGGAAGAACCTCCCTCCCTCAGAGCCTCCCAGCCTGCTGCGTTCCAACTGGTTTCCCCCAGGTTCCATTTAGTTGGGGAACCAGGCTGATGCTGCCGTCACCCCACAATTCCCTTCACACTCACCCTTTGCCTCTCTCTAGCCTCGAACCTCCTATTTCCTGTACCCCATCCTTTTCCTGGTACTCCTTTTTTGGTGGAGCTCATCTGCAATAGCATTCTGAGAAAAAAAAACGTGCATTTTTGAGGACTTACATGTCTAAAAATGTCTTTTTTTAAATCCGATTTGATTTAAGGTGCACTGGGTCTGGATTCCAAGTTGAAAATCTTTTTTCAGTCTCAGTTTTGTATGCAACATTTCATTGCCTTCTAGTTACAATATTGTGATTGAGAAATCTGAAACCCTTCTGATTCCTGAGCTTTTTCACTGTGTTCTGAAATGTCACCACGATGCACCTTGGAGGGAGTTTATGGTGCTGGGTCTTTGTTTGATAGGCCTTTTTAGTCTGGAAACCTGTGTCCTTCAGTTCTAACCATTGTTCTTGAAGTTGCTCATTGATTATTTTATCTCATCTGTCTTGATCTGTTTCATTTACTAAAACTCCTTTAGTAAGAACTCTTAAATTTGTCCTCTAACTTTATTTTTTTCTCCCATTTTCCATCTTTTTGGGGTTTTGCTATACTTTCAGCTTTATCTCCTAATCCTATTAAGTTTTTCTTTTCTCTTCTCACATTTTTAATTTTCAGAAGCTCTTTTGGCTCCCTAAATGGTCCTTTCACACTATCCTTTCTTCCTTCATAGTTGCAACTTTTTGTCTTTCTGAGGACATTACAGTTTTGGGGGATAGGCGGTTGTGTGCTTTTTTTTTTGTTTTGGGGGTAATTTTCTTCCTTTTAATTTTTTGCCTCCAAATAACTTTGTTTTCGTTTGCTCTCCTCAGTGAGAGGGGCTTTCTTCAGATGTCTAGAAATTCTGCTCATCTGGTATTTACTGATGTCTTCTCACGGAGACTACACAGCTGTTTGGGAGCTCTGAAAATGTGAGGAGAGCTTTTGTAGGTTGTGAGCCTCACTCTAGGGTTAATCTAGATGAATTGTTTAATTTAGTTGGGGAACTTCCCAAACTGGTATCTTAGAGTCTTTCTTCCTGAGCTGGTAAAATTCCCCAGAAAAGACTCTTAGAGTCTTCATGTAGGATAAAAGCCTGGCTGCCAGCCTTTCTAGGAGCTGAGTGTGAAAAGAAGGCTTAGAGATTCACGCAGCCTGGTTTCAGTATAGTGTCACTACCGCCACCTGGGCCTGTGTTTTACCCTCTTCAAAGGTTAAATCTCCAGTCTTCTCCCTCAGTGGGGTCAAACTGCTCAAAATGGGAAGAGAATCTGAGGATCTAAATGTTTGTTAAGCAGACTCTCAACCAGTCCTCGTTTTAGCCTCCCCTCCCACTTCACCTTTTACTCCAGATTCCTGGGACCAACATCCTGAGACTGGAGAATTCTGCAGTGTCTGTAAATCTGGCTGGTCCTCAGCTCTTACCAACCCCAGCTTAGGCTTCAGTTTTCTCATGTCTGATAAGTCACTTATCACTCATCTGTCTTCTTTCTAAATTCTAAAATTTTGATGATGTGGTCCATTGTCCTCACCCCTGGGAGTTTATGCCATTTTTAAAAAATCCCTTTATGGTAATTTTATTGGTGTGTTAGGAAGAACAGTAAAGATGCAGGTGTTCAAACCACTATCTTTAACCAGAAATACATGTTCAGTTCCTAAATAGTAAATACAAATCTGCAATTCTATTTGCCCTCCCCTCCCCCACAAAATCCATCATTGAGAAAATGTATTTAAAGTATTCCAAGCACATAAAAATGCAGTGCTATTTAGAATAAGCAAAGAGAAAGATAATTGACCTCTTAAGCTAAATAAAATTTAATTTAAACCATATTTCATTAAACATTTATTGCTATTTCCTGTGATTCAGTTATCTGAAATGTAAAATGAAGAGATTAATAGTACCCACCCCAGACCAGTAAAAGCATTAAGTGTATAATACCTGTAAATCCCTGAAGTCAGTGCCTGGCACATGGAAAGCAATATATTAATATTAGCTACTACTAATTGCTAAGCACTGGGAATATAAAAGCGGGAATATGACAGGAGTCCTGCCTTTCAGGAATTCATAGCCTTGTAAGGTTAGAATGGTAAACAAATAGGAAAACAACATGAAACCTGCAATAACAGAAGTATAATTCAAAGTATAGGAGTAATAACAGAAAAAAAATAACCAGTAGAAAGGATTATCTCTATGTGGCTGAGAAATCAGGTTCTCTACAGAACAAATTATTTACACCTAGCTCTTTGTTTAACTAGCTTACTGTTAGTATAGTTATAAACCTTATATAAATGTAAATGGAGGTTATTGAACTAAAATATTTGTCATGTTTTAAGTCTTTACTGTTATAATAATTTTGTTTATTAACAAAAGCTGAAAACTGAAGAAGACAAAGGAAATAAGTGTGCTAAATTTTTTATCTTAATAGAGGGTGAAATCAATAAAAATTGCTTTGTTCTGTCAATTTTTAATGTAAAAGTATAAAGTATGTTTCTTTTAAACTTTTAGCTATCCACTACTAAAATAAAATATTTACCATTTATTAGGCATGTAACTTTGTGCCAAATATGCTGAGCACTTAAATGCTTGTCTTTGAACCTCTCAGCAATCCTTTGAGACACATATTATTCACATTTCAGTGAAAAACTGACATTAAGGGAGGTTAGTTTGCTCAGTTTCTTACATCTACTTAAGGATAGGTAGCTGACAAATCACCAAGAAAAGAACAAGAGGAAATAAAATGCAGTACATATAAAGGTGACAGCAAGAAAGTCTAAAAACCAGAAAGCTTAAACCTTAATGACTGAAGTGAGTCAGACATACACGTATGGGGGAGGGAGGAGGGAGGAGAGACGTACATAGAATAACTACTCTGTTAAAAAAAAAAAAATTCTGAGACCAAATCAGAAAAACAGCCAAAAAATACTGTTTTTAAGGGTGCTCATCTCAGTATTACTGATGGAGAAAAACTGCCCAGCAATAGGCAATTAAATTATGATTCACTCATATAGTAGACTGCTCTGCAAACACTAAAAACCGTTTTAGAAACAATTTAATGATGCAGAAAAATACAGTGTGGTAAGTGCAAAAATTTTAAATCAGATATTAAAACATCTCAATTTTGTTTTTAAGATATAAATATACAAAGAAAATCTTTAAAAATTAATATTCTTCATCAGAAACTAATACAACATTGTAAATCGACATTTCAATTAAAAAATTAAAATTTAAAAATTGATACTCTTAAAAAGTAAAAGCATATGATCCACCAATTCCACTTCTGGGTCCATATTCAAAGAAAATGAAATCACTACCTTGAAGGGATATCTGCACCACAGTGTTCACTCCAGCACTATTTACAATAGCCAAGACATGGAAACAACCTAAGTGTCTATCAACAGATGACTGGATAAAGAAGATGTGGTATATATACAGTAGAATATTACTGAGCTATAAAAAAGGAAGGAAATCCTGCCATTTGCAACAACATGGGCAGGCATTATGCTAAGTCAGACAGAGAAAGATAAATACTGTATGATCTCACTTAAATGCAGAATCTATAAAATCCAGGCCCTCAGAAACAGAGAACAGATTGGTAGTTGTAAGAATTGGGAGGTAGGGGGTGGGAGAAATAGGTGAAGGTGGTCAAAAGGTACTAACTTCCAGGTATAAGATAAATAAGTTCTGGGAATGTAATGTACAGCATGGTGACTGTAGTTAGCAGTAATGTATTGTGTATTTGAAAATTGCTGAGAGTAGATCTTGAAAGTTCTCATCACAGGAAAAAAATGTAATTATGTGAGGTGATGGATGTTAACTAAACTTATGGTGATCATTTCACAATGTAGACATACATAAAATCATTATCTTGTGTACCTCAAACTTCAATGTTGTATGTCAATTATATCTCAGTAAAACTGGTGAAAAAATACATCAAAACAAAAAAGAAGAGAAATTGCAGACACTATGACATATCACTATACTATAATTTATCTCATGAGGTGTGCTTCTTGGCCTATTTATAGACAGAGCGAGGGAAAAAAATGATTCATGATTCCTCAGTTCAAATAACAAACAACCCCAAACCTTAATTTCCTTATTTCATATGCATTTTTCCCTTATCCCATACTGAAAACCTTGGTTCTCCACATCAATTTATTTACTTGTTTATCCTATCAAACAATTAACACAAATTCATTTCAGAAACATAATAACCAATAATATTGCCAGCAATAAGCATATTAAAGTTCAAGATATCTTTGCAGTTTTTTTCATCTTATGAGATATTCATATATATATATATATATTTCTTTTTTTTTTTTTTTTTGGAGGGGGGAGGTAATTAGGTTTGTTTATTTAATTTATTTTTAAGGGAGTTACTGGGGATTGAACCCAGAACCTTGTGCATGGTAAGCACGTGCTCTACCACTGAGCTATACCCTCCCCCTATCTTAAGATATATTCTATTAATAATGTCTTAGTATTGCATTTAAAGCTTATTTGAATTAATTCATTTGTTACTGTGGCTTTGTTATCTATCTAGTACACAGTAAGATTCACTTCTTTCCATATTCAGTATTAAGGTTTTCTTTTTCTTTTTATTTAATTTTATGTTTAGAATATATAAAATATTTACATAGCTTAAAAGTTAAAACATAAAATGTTAAAAGTTCTAATCAGAGAACTCTTGCTTGAATCTGTTCCCTACACCCCACCTGCCTACCTGCTATAGGCAGCTATATTCATTAGTTTTTTATTTATACTCCCTTTCTTTTTGCAAAAATAAGGAAATATATGCTTATATTTTTATTTACCATTCTTTCTTATACAAAAGAGCATACTATGAACACCCTTTTGTGCTTTGCTTTCTTATCACTTGACAGTATATCCTGCAGATTACTCCATATGAATTCATAGAGACCTTCCTCTTTTGATAGCTGCATAATATTCCATTGTGTGGCTGTACTGTACTTTATCCATAGTGCCCTATGGATGGACATCTGGATGTTCCTACTATTTTGTTATTACAAATAGTGTATGAATGAATAACTTGTACATATTTTTTATTTTTGTAAAGGTGTATTTTCAGGGTAAATTTTAGCAGTGGGATTGATGAGTCAAAGGATTAATGCATATGTAATTTTGCTAGAAGATGCTAAATTCCTCTCCATGTAAGCTCTACCATTTTGGACTCCCACCAGCAACATACGAAAGTGCTTTTTTCTTAGTTTTTTCTCATAAAAGAATGTGTGTTGTGATGTGTGTGTGTGTGTGTGTTTGAAAAAAAATACAGTTTTAAATAATAAAAGCACTATCTGAGTAGTGGAATGATTGGTGATTTTTATCTCCTTTAAGTACTTGCCTTTTCTGTTTTCCAAATTTGTTGTAATCAGTGCTTATTACTTACAAGAAAGAAAAGGTAGCAGAAATATTAAATTTGCACTTTAGAGTGAGAAGTGTGATTTAGCTAAAGCAGAGAATTTTCTGATAATTTTCAGAGGGCCACAAGAGAAAAAGGAGCTTTTTTAAAAAAAACTTGTTGACATCCTTTATTTGTGTCTTGTCCAGAGATGACAGAGAATAATTTACTTCCCAAAATGTCTTCTAAGCCTAAGAGTTCATAATTGCTACTCTTTCTTCTTTGAACCAGAGTTATACATACACCTGGCCACACTGATGATCATATGGCTCTACTGTTAAAAGAGGAAAATGCGCTCTTTTCTGGCGATTGCATCCTAGGAGAAGGAACAACGGTATTTGAAGACCTCTATGATTATATGAACTCCCTAAAAGAGTTATTAAAAGTCAAAGCTGCTGTTATATATCCAGGTAGGTAATTTTTTTAATCTAGCAAACCATTTGTGTCAGATGATGAGGAAGATTCATTTTGGTTTGTCTGGATGTGTTCTTTGAGTTCTCAGCATGGAAGAGATACATATAAACTACTTCTTTCTAAATTATACCCCTGAGCCTTGTCTAGCAATGAAAAGAAGGCTGAGAGTTGTATTAATAACTTTTTATAAAGATATAAGGGTTATTTTTTAACATTTTATTAAGATATAAGGAGATAAATATAAAGATATTTTTAACATTTTATAAAGATATAAGGGTTATTTTTTAACATCACACAGCTATTAACAGAACTATTTAAAAAAGGAAATAAACTTACTGGAACAAGAAATTTTTTTCATTCCATAAGTTATCTTCAGCTTTGCTGTTAACTTGATTTCTGTTGTGGACTCTATTTTAGCTGTGTAACCAACCTTGGGTAACATTTGACCTCTGAGATTTAGATTTTTTAACTCACAGTACGGAAATACCAAAGGCTTCCATACAAACATAAACTGTATATTTATTTTAATTCTCCAGAAAAAGAAGCCTGTTGTTAGTGTTCAGCTCTGATGGCACTGCTCTGGAATATGAATCTCCCCTCCATCCTAAAAGCTAAGAAAGATTCAGGACCCAAGAAGAAGCCCCAGAAGGAGAAAGAGACTAGATTACCTAATTTTTTAAGTTCTTCTAACCTGCTCCTAACCAAAGAGCCATGGAAAGCTCTGTAAATAAGTGTCTTCTATACCTTCATATTTTCTCATGAGCTCCCACTGCTGAGGGGATAGGAAACACATCAGTGGGGCTGGACATTTAGATTAATATTATGACATAAAAGGAACAGAGGCTGAGAGCTATTTTGAAAGAGAAGAGAATAGACATTTGATGCACTCACATTCGAGCAAAGCTAACGAGAAGCTGCCTAGTACAGGTTCTCGGACTGTTCGCTTCAGTGAGTCCAGTGAACTGGCTTATTATCAGCACAGCTGGGACTCACGTGTAAATGATGTTCTGTAGCCATAGCTACTGTGCACTAAAGCCTGCTACCCTACCCGCCAGGTACTGTGCGGGGACCTTCACAGACCTGTCCTCACAAAAACCCAGTGAAGCAGGGAGCGTGGTCCTCGTTGCACAGCTGAAGAAATAAACTCAGAGATTTAGAGACTCACGGCCACACAGCTAATAAATGAGTCAGAATTCTAAAGCCTGTGCTCTTTATAGAGCAGGTTAGTCTGCTTCTGAATATTTTGTTATCAGATATTTTAAACATCCCTCTTGCAGACTTGTGTAATATATTTCACTGTCTTTACAGAGCAAGTAAATTTCAGTATAACTTTATCTGGGTTATTAGCATTTCTGAATTACTAGCGTAGACAGAAGGCTCTTAAGTTCTTCTGTGGTTCTTGTGAATTTTTAATAGCTCTTGGTCACTTACATAAAACTATTTAACATCCCCATTGTCAGCCTTTTGTAAGTTAAGAGCACAAAGTGGTTAAAAGCTCCCGAGTCAGAATCCCAGCTTCTTAGCTATGTAACTGTGGGCAGATTATTTATTTTCCCTATGCCTCAGTTTCTGCTGTCAAAAGGGGATAATAAAAGTACCTAACTGCTGGGATTCTTCTAAGAATAACATATATTAAGCATTTAGAGCAGTGTCTGGCAAATCATGAACACTCAGTAAGTATTACCTGTCTTACTGTTGTAGTTACTGTTTTATTGCTATATTTATTTTCTATTTTTAATGAACAAAATAACACAGTGTATATAGATTTTGATATGTCTCTAATGTTTTTTGGCATTGTATGTCATTTTTAAATCTCTTCTTACCTGCATAGTTTTCCAAATAATTTATTTATTATGTGTTTAGTATGCTTTTTCAATATATCATATGAATTATTTTTAAACAATGAATTAAGTTATTCTTAACTTTTTTATCTGGTTGAAATAATTTTTATAATTATTCTGATTCAGGACATGGCCCAGTAATCCAAGATGCCGAAGCTAAAATTCTACAATACATTTCTCACAGAAATATCCGAGAACAGCAAATTCTTACAGTATTTCATGAGAACTTTGAAAAATCATTCACAGCAATGGACCTTGTAAAAATTATTTACAAGGTAACTTTCATTTATTTTACTTGTACATAGCCACAATTGTAATAGAATAATCTATTCAGTAGACTGCAGATGTGGTAA
Organism: Camelus dromedarius; assembly: GCF_036321535.1. Lineage (NCBI taxonomy): Eukaryota > Metazoa > Chordata > Mammalia > Artiodactyla > Camelidae > Camelus > Camelus dromedarius. The sequence continues at coordinate 12,252,446 of NC_087465.1, read as the reverse complement.
ACTCATCACATCCCAGAGCAGAATGAGTCTGTTAGTTTCATAAGTAATGTCACTTGTATAGATTTGAGACCAGTAAGCTCAACGTTCTAGAACACAGAAGTCAGATAAACACCAGCCTGCAGGACAAAAATAACCATTCTGAGCCATTAATTAAGGCTTTCATACTTTGCTCAGGCAGGGAGAGACCATTGCCAACAACCTGATGAATAAGCTTTATTATGACTTATGTATTAGTCTAGTCATCTTGATCACCCAGTGTCCCAACCTGCAGCAAGTGAGAAGGGGTGATCTGCCAGGGACTGATCCTGGGATTACAGCAGTGAGAAGCAGTAGCAACGCCTACCAGCATATGAAAAGGAGAAAGAGCATGAAGAAGAGCATGCATGGAGTCATTCCATACGTAGAGGAAGAGCCCCTCAGGGGCCTCTGAGCACATCCCTGTGGCAGTCGACCAGTATAATTCAGTTTCTTGGCACATGTTTCTTAGATATTTGCTGTGTAGGCAGTATGGCTTTGGGGTTAAGAATGTAAGCTTTGCGGCAGGGGGAGGGGCGAGGAATATGGCTCAAATGATAGAGTGCATGCTTAGCATGCACAAGATCCTGGGTTCAATCCCCAGTACTACCTGTAAAAATAAATAAACAAACCTATAATTATATCCCCACCACCACCAAAAGAGAAAAAGAATGTGGGCTTTGGAATAAGATTACCTAGGTTTTCAAACTCCCACTATCACAACTACAGCCATAAGATAACTGAGAGCATAACTAAAGACAAGCTTGAAAAGGAATTGGGCCAGTTTCAATTAGTAAAGGACCTTCATGTCCCATAGGCCTAAGTTATCCAAAACCAGTTAACTCATACTCAGTGCTCTTTGTTTTACAAGGGAGGGATGAATGAGTAAAAGGGCTGAAGATGAAAAGTGCCAGGAGTAAAAGGGTAATGTAAATATTTAAATTCTGTGGAAGACTTCATTTCCTCTCAGTGCTACAGTAAAGCCACTGGACGATACACTGATACACTGATCGTTTTTCCTAACTTAAGTTCAGACAGCAGAACTCTCTGATAACCCTCACAGGTGAGTCATCCAGTAACTGTGTGTGCCTACAACATGCTGGATCTGCATTCAGAGGTGTGTTCACTGTGCATACGTCTGCAGCATCTGTTGCATACAGAACAGCATTAGGCATTATAGACACATTTATTCATTCCACACATGGAATGAATTTTCTGAATGCCCTCACGTACTGGACTAGATGCAGATACCAAGATGACTACAGATCCCTGCCCTTGAAGGACTCACAGTTTAGAGAACACAGACATGTTCAGTGGATACTTGTAATACTGGCTCTTTCATAATAGTTCCCATTTTTTGAGCACGTTATTATGTGTTAGACACTGTACTAAATGCATCACATTTACAACAGTAATTTGAGGTACTTAATTTCAAGTACCTTGAGTTTTCACTAGATAAAGATACTATTATTCCAACTTAACAGGTTAAGAAAAAAACTGACAGAAAAAGTGTGAGCCAAGTCATTTTTCTGAGGGCACAAAACAATTAGCTGTCACATACTCAAATGTCAGAAGTCAAATACTCAAATCTTGTGTTTTCTGTCACTCCAAGCTTCCTCCAAGGCCTATACACAGTATGTCACAGCATAAAGGAAAGAGGAATCAGGTCTACCTGGTGAAGATGCAGGGTGATGAGGCTTGTCTGAAAAAGCTTCAGAAACCTAACTATTGAATTAGATCATGAAGGAGTAAGCATTCCCCAGGCCAGAGTACAGGGGAAGGGAAGTCATTCTAGACAGAAGGAAAGATGTATTCAAACACTGGGAGTCATAAAAGCATCATGCATGTTTGAAAACCCACAAAGAAAATGCATTCGACTGGAGGCCAGAATACATATTGTGGATGGGTGGGAAAGGGGTCGGGGGTCCCAGGAAATGAGGCGGGAAAGGCAGGCATGAGCAGGTCATGGGAAGCCCGTGGTTGCCATGCTAAAAAATGTGGGCTTCAGCCAATAAGCTGGTAATGACCACTGAAGGATCTTAGGCAGGGAAATCACATAATGAGATCTAGAAAATCATGCTGGTGGATATAATGCATGGTGCTGGAGCTTAAGGCAGAGTTTGGGGTTGGAGGTTTATACTTGGGAATCATTAATTCATAATGTTGATGTGGCAGACAGGTTGAGTAAAAAGAGAAGCACGTCAGCGATACAATTCACTATAAACATCAGTATTTAAGAGAAGTCTGGGGAAGGATAAATTTTAAGCTTGAAATACATATAATTTTATAAAAAGGTGCAAAGATCTTATCATGTAACCAATAAATAAACCATTGGGCCATTTGTCTGTAGCAAAACTATCAGAATAATTTTTACATTTATTTATTCATTCATTAATAAAATATTGAGTTCCCACTGTGTGCCATTTTGCCAAGCACTGGGCATTCAGTAGTGAACAAAACAGATACACTACTATCTTTATGGAGCTTACGTCTATTTTATCTATAAATAGATTTTTCATAATACAGTGACCTGGAGCGAGGCATGTACAAGATGAAATTGTTTTGATTATTACCATATAAAAATGTATTTGAGTTAAAATTTTCTTCTTTGGCATTTTTTCTTTAAAAGTTTCAAAAAGATCAGCTCTGTTCTTTTCTAAAAAAGAAATGTTTTACTGTCACTCATTTTGCTTTCAGAATACTCCTGAGTATTTACATCAAATGGCCCAACATAATGTCTTGCTTCATTTGAAAAAATTAGAAAAAGAAGGAAAAATATGTAAGTATTCTACCAAATTTCAGTTCTTTTACTACCACAATTTAAAATATTTTTTAACAAATGAACTAGTTTCCTTTGAGGAAAAACACCACCCACCGGAGTTCTCCCTGGAATGTCACTGTAAACTGGAGAGACAGGCACTAGAAAGGGTCAGTTTTGAAAGGCCAGTGGACCACAAATACGAACAAAAGCTCCCACAGGGATCAGAATCCCGTGTGGGGGTTCCAGTCCTCACCCACCAGAATGACAGTCTCAGGCCTGTAGCAGGAAGATAGCTTCTCCACTCCCAGACCACACGGCCACGAAGAATTTTACACGTAGAAGATTTGGGAACTGGCCAAAGGTTTAGCAGTAGTAAAGCCAAAGAAATTAAAACAGTAATTCTATAACTGTTTACTAGTGTGAAATTAATTCATCATATTAATAGTCTTAGAAGTTAGAGCCTTAAAATCAAGAGGTTCAAAGTTGGATTTTGTGTAGAAGCTTCAGCAATGTTTTTATATATAAATACACACACACACACACACACACACACACACACACACACAAGCCAGCTTTGTATTGAGCAACAGAATTATGTTAGGAGTTAATGCTTTTTCTAGCTACAAGATAACTTAAAATCTAGTGATTTGCTTTTCTGTTGTTAAATTTTTACTCTCTAATTTTCTTTCCACAGTTAGCAACATGGATCCTGACAAGAAATGGAAAGCTCATCTTTAGTTTCAGATGAATGAAAGTTTCTATTGTTTTGTTTTCAGAGGATGGTATGTATGTTTTGTTAACCATGAATTATTTACAAAGAATATAGAGTGTAGAACATTAAAAATAAACATAGCTGTACTTTAAAATAGCATCATATTTATTCTAAAATTGTATTTTACACCTGTACTACTGGCTGTTTATCTAACCTGGTTCTTATAACATTTTACCAAAAATTCAAAATCTAACAGTTTATCCATTTTCAATAGGTAAAATAAAACAGTTTCTTTTAAAGTAATAATATGTATGTAATTTAAACAGGATAGTATTCTTAGATAGTATTTAAATAGTCTTTATCTATTATCAGTGCTCAATAATACTGTTTTCTCTAGCTGCTTCAGTGAACAGCACAGATTTCAATGTAATCCCTCCTTTCTGCAGCATTTGTCTAAATCTGTAGCTAACAGCTTTGTTTTCACGTTCCTATCAATTACATCATGATTATGTATCAGTTCTACAGCTCTGTATCATGTATATTTTCTTATAATGGAATTCCACAAATGATTCATGTAAATCAACTTTGGTAATAGAAAAATATTAAATTCCCAATTAAAGATGTTGCAGAGAAATAATTTCTGTAATCCATTAGCACAACCAACTTACTTTCCACCTTTAGGTTTTAGTATATAAACAACCATCAATATCTATGTGAATTATATACCAAAAGTTTTTTTTAAATTAGAAGATTATAAGACAGGGCATTTTTTAATGTAAGTAGTGTTTTCAAATAGTGGTTAGGTTCAAAGGAGCCAACCAATGCTTATTTAACCCAGAAGGTTGCCAAATGACAATACAAAAATGAACTCAGAATTCTGAGAGTATACTTTCTTTAATCTTCCTTAAAAACTTAAAATTCTTTATAAAAACTTTCTCTGCCATGGTTACCACTTCCTGCCCCTTCTCCCAAGGTCCCTAGCACTTTCATACCATTCTAAACACTGGAGACCAGTTGTGTTCCTGAAACCACTGCATATTACAAAATAACTGTGAAGTCAACAACAAAAAACAAACAACCCAATTCAAAAATGGGCAAAAGGACTTGATAGACATTTGTCCCAATAAGACATACAAACGGCCAGTAAGCACATGAAAAGATGTTCAACATCACTAATCATGAGGGAAATGCAAATTATAACCACAATTAGATACCACTTCACGCCCATTAGGATGGTTATTATCCAAAAAAATGGAAAATAACAAGTGTTGGGGAGGATATGGAGAAACTGGAACCCTTGTGCATTGCTGGTGAGAATGTAAAATGGTGCAGCTGCTGTGGAAAACAGTCTAGTCGTTCCTCAAAAAAACATGGAATCACCATAGGATCCAGCAATTCCACTTATGGGTATGTACCAAAAAAAACCTGAAAGCAGGGACTTGAACAGATTCTTGTACACCCAGGTTCAGGGCACCATTATTCAAAATAGCCAAAAGGTGGAAGCAACCCAAGTGTTCACTGAAGGATGAATAGACAAAAAAACTGTTGTATATATGTGAGTGGAATATTATTCAGCCTTAAAAAGGGAAATTCTGACATGTTACAACTGGATGAAACTTGAAGGCATTATGCTAAGTGATATAAGCCAGTCATTAAAGGACAAATACTGTATGATTCCACCTACATGTGGCGACTGGACTAGTCAAATTCATAGAGACAGAAAGTACAGTCAGTGGTGGATGCCAGAGCTGTTGTTTAGAGGGTAAGGAATTTCAGTCTGGGAAGATGAAAACAATCCTGGAGATAGATGGTGGTCATGATTGTACATACATCAAAGTGAATGTCCTTAATGCCACTGAACATACACTTAAAAATGATCAAAATGGCAAATTTAAAAAATAACAACTAAGTATTCTCACCAACACCAAAAGAGAAAAACCAGTACTCCCATCCCTATGTATAGCACACATCCACAGAATTTAGACAAGAAACCTGATTCTATGAATATGTAAATGTTTAGTTACCTCTTACTTGTTTCTCCATTCTTTCCTATCTCTCTAAATGAAAACACCATTCAGCTGATCAAAGCAGAAAACCCAGTAGTCACTCTTGCTGTGCTCCCCACATCTCATATTGAGTTCTTTACCAAGGACTTCCTGACCATTGCATTTCTAGGATTTATCAGTATCTCTTACTTCATCCATACGTCTTAGTCCAGGCCATCATCCTCTCTTGCCTGGATTACTACAACAACCCTTAACTCTGGTCTCCCTACTTCCATTCTTGGAAGAAGTTAGGACACAGGGGTAAGAAGGGCATTCTGAACTGGGGGAACCACATGCACAAAGCCACGGAATCACTGTTTTTTTAAAGGCACCACAGCACACTTCAAGCTGCAAGTGGATCTATTGAAAGGGCTGATAATGGGAGGTTACTAAACTTGGTTATTTAAAGTCTAGGCAACTGAGCTTTAACAAAAACCACGATGTTAACTAAGTATCTGCTTTGTGTGGGTTCTGGGCCAGGCCCTGGGGGTACAAAGGGGAACAAAACAGCATCTGAGCTCTCAAAAGAAGCTTGAATTCTAGTTGTGGAGACACACAGTTACAATATGCAGTTATCAGTAAGTCTGTTTGGAGTAAAGGAGGAGTGTATATATAACCTGGTTGGGTTACAGAAAGCTGCTTAGAGGAGCCTAAGCCCAGTCTTGAAAGCTGAGTCAGTGGCAGCCAGGTGATGAAGTTAGGGGCATTTGTTTGGGAGATGAGAAGACTCGTTCCAGTTGGAAGAAATAGTGTATGCACGTAAACAGAGATATGGCAAAGCATCACGTGGTTGAGGAACTAATTTACATAACCAGACTATTTTGAATAGTGTTTGTGGGTCGAGGTCACAGGGCTGAGAAGCATCTCCTGAAAACAAGGAAAGTCACGGGAGCCAGTGTACTGTCATCCAGCCATGCTTCACACAGGCTGGAGTAACACAACTTAGCAACTGGAAAGCGGCCGGTGGTCCAGGGCAGGGTTAGTATCATTTTGTTGCTTCCTCAACAGCAAGTTTGTCCCCAACCACTATAATACATTTGTTCTTCCTTTTGTTTCTGTCACTCCAGCCAATTATGTTAGCCTCCATTCAATAACCCAGGAGTTGTGGATTATTCATAGCTTCTACTTACCCATTTTCTGCTTATTCAAGAGTTTCTACATCCTCCTTGTCACCCCTCTGCCCTCTCTCTATAAATCTTCAGCTTCTGTTTTGCAACCGCTGAGCAGCCCTCTAGCTGTCTCAGATTCAGTTTTCACAGAAGAGGACCCAACTGGTGTAATTAATCTTCCATGTCCCTTTCTGAGAGCTTTCCTGCCATCCTGTCTTACATGTTACTGATCAGGCCTTATGGTAACTGCTCTAGACCAATCATCTGGGACCAGAAGGATCACAGGAAATTTTATCAGAAGGGTACCCCATTCAGCAGAGGCAGTACGCAGGGTAAGCATTCTGAGATGGCCTTCTCAATACAGTGGGAGAAGGAAAAAAGAAGCCAAAGGAGTCTCAAAGGTAGTAGAAGACAGGGTAACAGATCTGAGAAATATTTAAGAAGAGAAATAGAACTTAGAGGCTGATTAGGTCTTGAGGGATGGGGATCAGCTGGAAAGGAAGTCCAATGGAGCTGTAGGTTTCTGGCTTTAAGCAGCTGCCATAGTTGCTGGGTTGCTAGCCAGGACGAGGGAGCACAGGAAGTGGGGTAGGTAAAGTGGGGAAGGGAGGAACGATGCACTGTACTATAGATGTGAGTTTGAAGTACCAAGGAACATCAGAGGGAGATGCCTAGTAAGCACTTAGATACATAGAATGGGGCTAACTAGATAGGATATACTTTGTTGCATGTGACAAAAACTAATTTTCAACTAGTGGAAGCAAAAAGAGAAGTTGGTTGGCACTTGTAACCAACCTGAGAAGAGTAAACAGTAACGAGGATTTGGATCGCATCAGTACAACCCCAAATGTCCCTCTTTTTCTCCCCCTTTGGGTCAGAGCTCCCACAGCAGACTGGTTTCCTCACATCGTGGGGGTCGTGGTTACGGGAAGCCCTGGGCTCATATCCTAACCACTCACAACCAGCCAGGAAAGCTGGTTCTTCCAGCTTTAGTTTGGAAAATCCTAGGGGGAAGGATTCTTGGTTATCCTGGCTCCTGACCCAGTCCTTAAGCCAGTCCCTGTGGTCAAGGAAACGAGAGGTACTAGATTTGGCCCAGCTCTGGTCCCGTGCCTACCCCTGTGGTCAGAGTGGGTGAGATCTTTTCTCAGATGGAGAAGAGAGTCAGAGGAGGATCCTGGACCAGTATTGAGTCCTTACCGAATAGCTTTCCCTTCTTTCCAGGGTGTGTGAAATAGGTAATAAATCAGAGCCCTCTGCGGTAGCTCACAGACAGACTGGGCCAACTCCTGTTCTGCCAGCACTGGATTTCTGAGTCTCTCTTGCTCACCAGCACCATGCACCAGCGTGAATCTTGCTACCAATTTCCAGGCATTGTTGAGGCAGGAAAACTCATCAGTCTTTCCCCTCTTTTCACTTTGGGCAGAGCTTAAAAGGATTCTTTGTTTTGGAAGGGGGAAAGAGATTCAATATTTGAAATACTGATTGTGAAATTTTTAGTTCCAGTCACATCGATGCCTGACCTTTTGAAAAACATCTGGAATTAAAATGGAGAATGGGGGAGGGGCATGTGTAAGTATATTTACTTGTGTATGGAGAAAATATCTCTAGAAAAATACCCCCCCCAAAATTTTAATTGGTAACGTTTATTACCTCCCAGGAGAACTTACGGGTAACTGAGGGACAAGGGATGAGTCTGGAATCATCATAGTCTACCCTTTTACATCTTTGGACTTTTAAATTATTGAATGTATTGCTTATTCAAAATAGAAATAATAAAACATTTTAATCAAAATAAAAGGCCCAAGTCTGTCTTACAGGATTTACTGAGCTAGTCCCCCAGAGCAGAGGGGAGATACATGCCCATGGGGAAGATGGAAAGCTGATTTGCACCCCAATCTACAGAGATGCTAACGAAGGTGGTCTGGGTTAGAGAGAAAGTAGGAAGTCCCACACTGAGGTTGCAATTAAAGCAATAGGTAAACGTGTAGACCTTCGGGTGGGCATGCAGGAAGAGAAAGAGCAAGGAAGATTTAAGGAAGCTTGATCAAGGATGGGATAATCACTGGGAGAGTGGTGTGACAGCCACCGAGAGAGGTATCCAAGAAGGGATGGTCAATAGTATTAAATTTTATGTGCTGTTTGTGCTTATTTTATCCATTATTATATAACATCACATTAAATTCTCAACAAAGTGACTGCTGATTACCAATTTTAACCTGAAAGATTCCTCGAAAATGCTAAAATCCTGACGCTCCAACAAATCTACATTAGAAGCCATTAACATTGTAGGCAGTTTTTCAAAGCCCATTAAGCATTATTCTTTGAAAAGGTAATTCTTAGGTACTGACGATCTGTGGCTGATGGATCACATGTTTGTTGCCACTCCTTTCCAAGACCCAATAAAAAACAGTATATATTAAGTTTACAGAGATACAGATAAAACATAATAGTAAAAGGTACAAGCCTGAGAAGACAGCACAAGAGGGGTTTGCAGAGATCTTAACCTAATTTTGAAAGACAGTGAATGGAGCCAGGGAAGTGATAAAACTAGAGATGAAAATCACTGCAGGAGGGGAGGGAGCCAGCTCACCCTAACCACCCTTTGAGAAGATTAGAACTTGGCAGCACCAGGTTCTGCAGAAAGTGGGGGTACAGCTCTGTTCTAAAAGTGGGATTGGTGAAAGCTTGTATGTGCTAAACAGTCAGCCAACCACCACCCCAAAGAAGAGACCTAAGTTTCATCCAGTGCGAAAAGCTGGAAAAAAAAAAAAATTAAGTGTAAGTTAGAACAGTAGATCTCCATTCCCCTTTTCCCACCTTTCCCCAGAACAGTGGCTGCCAAATAGATGAATGCCAGGTAGAAGACTGGAAATTTCATCTCAGGAGAAAGTAAATAATCTAGAGAGAAAAAAACTTTCACATACAGTTACATTTGGGTTCTCCAACGCAATGGCCGTATCTCCAATGAGGCCTACAATTTGACAAACCCTCCCATACCCCCACCCACACACATATAGTTTCCAATCAGTATCTCTTAACATAAACAGAAATCCAAATGTCATCAGGAAGATGCAAAACAAGCAGGATCTTAAAGAAAAAAGACTGTAGGAAAAAAAAATTTTTAATTATTATTATCCTTTTTTTATTATTTTTTTAATTGAGTTATAGTCATTTTACAATGTTGTGCCAATTTCCAGTGTAGAGCACAATTTTTCAGTTATACATGAACACACATATATTCATTGTCACATTCTTTTTCACTGTGAGCTACCACAAGATCTTCTATATATTTCCCTGTAATTCTTAGTACCCTTAGAGAGATAAGAGAAGGTAATATAATTTATAAAACAAGAACAGGGTACTATAAAAAGTAGCTCTATGAAAAAGCCTTGAAAAATAAAAATATATAACCAAAATAAATAGGTTGGAAAACCAAGTTGAGAAAGTTTTTGGAAAACAACATCAAAGATGAAAAACAAAAAAGAAGACTTTTTAAAAGAAAACCAAGAAGTACAACATCCAAGTAATAGGGGGTACAGAAAAACAGAACTGAAAACAGGCAGAAAATATCAAAGAAGTAATACACAAAAATTTCCCAGAACCGAAGGACATGAGTCTTTTCATTGAAAGGGTCTACTCCATGCCCAGCAATGTAAGAAAGATAGAACAACCAAGAACAATCAAGTCATGCCATTGCCAAATTTCAGAACATCAGGAGTAAAGAGAAGCTCTTAAAAGATTACAGGGTATGGGAGTGATGGAAGGACTGGGGGGCTGGAATCACTCAGAAGGGAGCATGGATCAAAATGGCGCTGGCTTTTTCAGTGTAACAGTGGGTATTAGGACATAATACCTTCCAAAACCTGAGGGAGAAATTATGTCAAGGTTTATAACCAACCAAACTATCGACCTTGTGAGCATGTAAGGGCTCAAAAATTCTATCTGCCATGCACCTCTCTCTAGGGAATTGCTAGATAACATGCTCCAGAAAAACAAGAAAAAGGAAAGCCCACAATTAAAATAGTAAATCCAACCTAGAAAAATATCAAAAGTGAGTTCTAAGACAAAGGTGTCCCCAAAGCCTGCTCCAGATTGGAGCAAAAGGAAGTAGAGGCTTTAGAAAGAGATCTCAGGGTCAGGGGAAATGGAATTGATTATCTGGTATGGTTGAGCCTTTAGTGGGGGGAAAAAAAAACCTGCTGGCAGTCATACAACAGCTCTCGTTGAGCAACTGAAAGAATGATCAGCTAACTGAAAACCACATTGGTAGGGGAAAAACGAGGCAATTATTGATTCCCAAAAAAGGCTATGCTAGGAAGGAAATAATTGCAAAATACTATCTGATCCTGCAATTTTACATAGGCAATAATGTAAACACTGATTTTAAAATGTGTTGGAGGATAAGAGAGGAAAGGAAATGGCAGGCTGAGAATGCTAAATCATCACCTATGATAACAGAATGTCAATTCTATTATCCATTTCTTCCTTTTAGTGAGACCAACATCTATTCTTCTGGCATGTGATGCAGCCTATGCTTTTAATGTTTTCCCCAAAGGGCAGAAGAAATTTTTCACTAAAGAAGCTCTCTCAGGAGGGAGGGTATAGCTCAGTGGTAGAGCACATGCCTAGCATGCACAGGGTCCTGGGTTCAATCCCCAGTACCTCCATTAAAGGTAAATAAATAACCTAATTACCTCTTTTTCCCCACCATAAAAAAAAAAAAAAGAAGCTCTCTGGTTTCATACCACAGAAGTTTTCCCCACCTACTTTGTGGAAGTAGATTAATCTTGGTTCTTCCCCTGCTTCGATTTTCAAAAATAACGAAAATATCTATCACAAATGGTATATCCCAAGATTTTATATCTAACCCTGAAACTCTAAGGAATATTATTAACCACCTGGTCTCTTGGTACAAAAATATGGTCTTGAACCACTTTCATCACTATCAACCGGGGTGCTTATTACAAATGAGCAGATTTCTGGTCCTTAACCAGATTTACTGAATCAGAATTTCTGAAAATGACCAAGGAATATAATTTTTTTCCACTTGATGCAAATAGTTCTTTTTTTACATGAACAGAATTATAATTTACTATTATGTTGTTGGGTTTTATTTCGTCAAAGGTCAGTGTGAGATCCACACATATAAAATCCCTACCTGGTTTCTTTTTTTCAATGCTATTTAGGACATTGTCTCTTTTATTATTCCACATTCTTCAGTGTTCATGGAACAAAATCTCTCAGATTTCAGAGCTAGAAAAAAAAAGATTTTCTCACCTGTGAACTGTTTCCTTTATTAGACTAGAGCTTGTCAAAGTTGACTAATTATTAGAATCACCTGGGGAACTTTTAAAACATGCACAGCTCCCCTGACTCTATGTAAGACTCATGTTAATATCCAGGTTAGGGAGGATCCATGTGACACTAGTAATTAACTATGTTTCAAATGCTTTCCATGGGACAAATATCTAGTTATCTCACCACGTTCACATTTTGCCTTGACTTCCTGGAAGCTAGTCTTAGCAGTTTTTCTTGGAATTCAGTTCTTTAATATAACTATTGTCCTTTTCTCTCCCCTATTTTATTACTTGTCTCATTTAGTACACTTTTAATGAATTTCAACTTCAGAGGAAATAATTTCTAATAATACTATCCTTGGGACCAGTGCATTCCTTGCAATAGCATTTAAGCCTCAAATAAATCAGTTATTAGGATTAAAGAGTGAAAGAATATTGGGAGCTTTTAAAAGTTTCATCATCCAGAGTTTATGGAGGCTTCATGGGAAATTACTGTTTGAAAAGTATTCTGAAAATCATTGCTATTAAATGCTGTATGTATACTTGAGATCATGATCCCCCTTTAGTCTCCTCATTACGGGCACCCTCAAGACTAAATTCATTCTCTTCTTTTTGTTTTATTCACCACTTTACAGAGCTAATCCATTTGAGTGGCCACCATGCTGAACAATTTCCAAATGTATGGATGAGCTTGAATCTTTCACTAAAGCCCCAGGTCTAAGTCTTTTGCCACCTGCAGGAACTCTTCACGAGGCTGTCTCCCAAAGTGCAGGCATCAATGTGAAGAAACTCAATATAGCTAAAACTCAACACCTCTGCTTACCCCAAATCCTCATCTTCCTGATTCCTCCCCTTCCCAGCTCACCATCTAGGTAAACAGCATCGCTATTCTCCCACGTCCCAAGCTGAATTTGTCCTCGGTCACTCCTATTTCGTTTAATCCCCAATCCACTTAGCAGGGCAATATTTATGCTAAAGTTTGAGGATGGAGATGCAATTTGAAGGCCAAAGAAAATGCTGGTGGGCACAGGAGATGACCAGGACTGACAAAGAGCCTAGGAAATGAAAGTGGCTCGATTCATAGGGACGAAATCTATCATTTGTCTTACACTGTCTCAGGGATCTCTCTCTCTTTTCTTCCCTGGCCTAGTGCTCATTTCCTAAATTAAAATAAACTACTAATTGATTTCCCTGCATGTGGCCTATTCCTATTCCCATTCATCATCGTGGTGACAGTGGTGGTAGTAACAGTTTAGTAATATATTTGTCCAATCAATCCCTCATCTATAGAAAAAGAATGATATACTGCCTAACTCGAGGAGTCATTGTGAGTATTAAATGTTCATCATATTTAGCACAGTGCTTGGCACCCAATAAATACCAGTTGCTATTATATTGTGGCTGTTTGGGATTTTTTTAAAGTTCACATTTTGCTTTTAATCCAGATATCGATATTATGTATGTTGTTGTTGTTAACGGAACACATTCACATATTCCCTTATAATTATTTCACTTTGACGTGTACCAATTAAACACAAAACACCATATTTACTTTTAGTAAGATCTTACCATAACTTTATAAGATAAACACATTCTTGGGTGTTAAAATTTAATAGCTGTAAAATCTTAAACTAGTTATTTTACTTAGCCTCTGCTTCCTTACTGGAAATAGGGAAAACATTATATTCCTGGTTGATACGAGGTTAAAATTAATAATGTACATCAACAGTGCCCAGGGGATTGCCAAGAATTACATACATTTTAATTGTTTCTACTTGTGCTGTAAACTCTGTCTTCGAGCACAAGGGCTAATGCAAACAAGGAAACAGCTCCAAAGAATCCTTGGCCACCACCCCAAGACCTTGGTTCTACTAGGCACTGAGCCATACACCATTCTTCTGATGGCTACAAGGTATCATGTCAGTTCAACTGTCACAAGTTCCCTGAGGCATAAGCCCTCCAATTTCAGAAGCAGTTTAGCAAAGTATTTTGCACAGAAGGATGTTCTCATGATTTCACTCTCCTCAGGCGAAAGTGACCTACTGGGTGGCCTTCCTGGCAGAGGGAAGTCTCCACTACTTTGTGAAGAATCTCCTAAATCTGCTGCTGTGTCCTCGTGCACCAGTCTCCCCAGAAACCACTCACCTACCACCATTCTCCTGCCTGTTCATGAGAACTAGGACCCTCTGGGAAGCATAACAAACTCAGGGTTAAGACCCCCACCTCTACCTGTGCCTGCCGAGATTATTTCAGAAGTCCTACTAACTACACACCTCCAGAGTCCTTGGCCATTGCCTCAAATACAAGTCACTCCATCTTCTATTCTTCTCATTCTCTCATGTTCATACTACTGTTGGATTTTTCTCCCTGGTCCAACCACCTCCTGCTGTTCGTCTGCCTTTATTTATTTTTTTTTTAACGTCTTTCTTTTTCTTTTTTTCTTAAAAGTGCAAAATACTTTTTTTTAAACATTTTTTTATTGAGTTATAGCCATTTTACAATGTTGTGTCAAATTTGTCTGCCTTTAGAAGCTTCCCACCACTGTGTTCTCTTGAACATCTATGTTGGTCCATATTCTTATTTGCCCAACACCCTTTCCTCTGTATCTTCTAATAATAGACTTACTTACCCTACTATTGGGGAAAAGCACATGACCAAGACAGGCCACATGACCCACATATGATCATACAACCACGCCAGCCTAGTCTAGGTCTTTCCTTGGGATTGCTCTGATAGAACTTGTGAGCATGTTCTCTGCTGTGTAAATAAAGTCCATTTACAATAGGGAAAAATGAAGCCAACATGAAACAAAAGACAGGAGAGGAAAAAAAGATACACTGAGAGAGAGTCCTGATGAGGCCAACTTACCAGCCCTGGGACTTTGGGCAAATTACTTAACATCTCCAAGCCTCAGTTTCCCCATTTTTAAGTTAGAATAACGACTATTGCATAGGGTTTCTGTGAAAACTAAATGATATAACCTATGTGACAGCAAAATACCTGGGACAGTGGTCATGTAACAAATGTTAATTTCTTCTTTTTCATCCTTTTGTTCCCCTAGGAGATGCTGAAATCCACCAGCTCCATTTTAGTTCTTAACTTCTATTAGGCGCTGTCTTGCACTTACTTTCTCATCATCTCAGAACTGACTTTTCCTCTTTATATACATCTTGAAAGACCAGCTAGAGATAACCTCTATGAGGGCAAAAAAGCGTCTTTATGTTTCTTTTATGTTTCTCATAATTATAGCAACCCTATACCACAGATTGGATAGACCCAATTTTAAACAATCTGTTTTTTGTCCTTTTCAAAATTATTTAAAATGTCCTGAGAATCTCAGCATTTTACGGTCCAAGCTACATTGCCAGAGCAACATTTACCAGGAATATGGTTTCTGTATGTGGAGTAGCCACGCTGGACACACCTGAGCAATCAATCTGCTTAAGAGGACCCTCCAGGGCCCTAAGACCACTTTCCTCACTACCAGGACCCTCGTTCAGAGGATTTGATGGCAGTCGCCCCTCCTTATAAACTTCGTAAGAGGCCCATCCTAAAAAGGAAACTAAAATTCAAATTGATTCCCCCACGTTCCCCTAAAAGACCGCCTGGGTAATTTTCCCGCGCCTCGGGACCCTTTCCACCTTAGTCCCCTCGGGAGGCAAACCTTCAGCTCATCCATCATCATCACCACATTCTCCTCCCCAGGTGGCCCTTCATCCGCTTACTTGACTTAAGCTCACCTCCCCCCAGCCCTTCCCGGGCACCCCTGGGAACCCCGTCGTTCAAAATCCTTCACACCCTCCACACCTTTCTGCATATTTCCCTCGCCCTCTCGCTTAGAAACCTGGTGGCAGCTCTGAGTGGAAACTAAACCCTGTTTCCCCTCAAGCCTTCTCGGGAGGCAGCTGCTTGTTGCCTCCCACGCCCTGCACACCACAGAGCCCAGGGGCGGAGTGGGTGTTCTTCCTGACCCTCTCTGCCGAGGACAGACGGTTCTCCTCCCTCGCCCCCAAAAGCCCAGCTTCTCGGGAAGCCCAAGCCCTCCAACTAGACCACCTCCCTCCCCCACGTGACGACCTCACCCCCCCACCCCCTGCTAATCGGGCTCCCCTGCTCGGCCCCCTCCTCCTCATTCCTGCCACCTGGCGCCCTCGCGGGCTCCCTCCCCTTTCTGCTCCTTCAGTCACTCTTGGTGACAGAAGGTCCAGGTAAAGTGCGCAGAGAGCGCCCTCCCCTCCGGACTCCTCTCTGCCATGAGCCACCCCTCCTTCCCCCTCCGCCCCCCACTCCGTTCTCCCTGCCCTTCCCGGCTCACGGCCAAAGCCCGCACAACCTCTGCATTCGCTCCCAGCATCCCACCCTCTGAGCACTCCCTCCTCAGACAGCGAGCCCCGCTCCAAACACCTTCAAGCCCACGGGCGCCTCCAATTCAGAGGTCCTAGCACGCTGTCCTGACCTGGGGATACAGAACTGGCAGGGGACAGATGGCCCGCTCACAAGGGCTTCACTGGAGGGAGAGTTTCATGAAAGGCCTGGTCACAGAGGAGTGGGCCGGTTGAGGGAACCAACCAGAGACAGGGAAGCGCCAAGGGACGAGGACTGTGGGAAGCCTTTACCATCAACAGCCTGAGAGGCCAGGGAGAGAATCAGTCCCGAGCTCAGTGAGCTAGAACACTGAGAGAAAGGCAACCAAGGGTCATGGCCACCACAGAACCACAGTCAGGCAAGGAGGGGTCAGGGGAGAGTAAGTCACCAAAACGCTCTTCTGGTTTTTGGCCCCAGTGCCTTCCACTGGCTGAACTCAACTAGAAGTTAGAGGGCCAGGGAGCCTCAGGGTTGCCGTCTGGAGAGGATCGCCTTTCACAGTGATAAAAGGGTGGAGGGTGACAGAGTATAAGGACCACAGCCACCTCCTCACAGCCTTCACTTCCTCACCCCTGCCCCAATCTGGGTTTCCCCTCAACATCCTTGCCTCTGTCATACCACTCTAGCCAGCCCCAACTCTCTGCCTTCTCTGTACCTGTATCCAAGCAGGGGGATGGGACTGGAGAAAATCATGTGACTCTGCCCACGAGTCTCACTTTAAATTTATGTCCCCAAGTCTCACAAAGGGGCTGCTGTCTGGTTACATTCCTCTCATCCATTCACCCTCCCCCAATTTTACCCCCTTTTCTCCTCAAACTCCAATATGCTCTCCCTACTCCTGATGACTTCATTTCATAGCAGACTGGTAAAATAGAAGCAACTGGAAGAAGACAACTTCATCTTGCCACTCCCAGCCTGTCCACAAGCCCTGCTTTCCCCTGGTTCCTGTGGGAACTCCAGCCCTCTTCCTGTGGGTGCTCTGTCCACGAGATGCCACCACATCTCACAGATTGGCAAGTATCTCCTGTAGAAGAAACTTCTCTAATGGTCATTCTCTCTGCGTGCAAACAGAATAGATCATATCCAAAAAGAAAGCAAAAACCTTCCCTAGACCCCTCAACCGCTCTCCAGCTACTTGTCCATTTCTCCACCTCCTCTTACAGGAAAACTTCCTCAATGAGTTGCTTATCCTCACGCCTCCATCTTGCCATGTTCCATTTTCTCTTGAACCCACTCCGATCAGTCATTTATTCCTACCGTTCCAAAGAAAACACTCTCTTGAAGGTCAAGAATGATCTTCATAATAAGTCAGGGTCCTAGCAGGAGCAAGTGGCACATTCAAATTGGGTAATTTGGGAGAAATGGTCATAAAAGGACTCTTCAGAGCTATGGGCAGGGTGTAAAGAACCCGCAAGAGATAATGCCATCCCCCGAGGCTATCACCATGGAGTGCTTCAAGGGGCCCGAGGAAGGAGTGGGTACCAGAGCCCAAGAGGGAGCTGAGGGAGAGGACTTCCTGACAGCAGCTGCGACCTTTTCTGGAAGATGGCACTAGCGCAGGAGCTCCCCCCTGGGCTGGCCACAACTTTCTCAGGCTGCACCTCAGTCTGAGGCTCTTCCTGCCCAGTCCTCCTTCTTTCTCTTCACAGGTGTCAGACCTGCCGGTGGTCTGGAGGCTTTCCCTACCAGCTGCCCTCCCCTTTATTTTTCACCAGTGTTATTGCCGATCCATCTCTTACGATTCTAACTTTGTCTTGCCATCTGTTTCCTAGATAACCTAAATTGACACAAACACATCCTCTGTCTTGCCAAATCCAACAGTCATCTCAAGTCCTAAGGCTGATCAGAGTATGGCAGGTTTATGCAACTGAAAGAGACCAGTGGGGGGTATTTTCTCATAAAAGAGTGAAAAATAATTAAATCTTAAGGTCTGAAAAAGTGAGTTTCAGTTTAAAAGCTCACTTCAGTGGAACAATGAATTTCCAAATAACCTAGAATACTTCCATCTCACCCTTCACCAAACAAGTCTTGAAAATACCCATCACATTCGTAATTACTTGTTTATCAACTGTCTTCCATTCCAGGTAAATGAGTTTAAAGAACTTTCTTTGGGGAATAATAAAAACGTTCTAAAGTTCGATTGTGGAGATGGTTGCCCAACTCTGTAAATATACTAAAAACCATCAAATTGTACTTTCAAAATAGGTGACCTATGTGACATAAATGATATCTCATTAAAGCTGTTTTTAAAAATGCAATTGATTATGGGTGAGCTGTATTAAATTACATATATATGCTGCATCTTCTTTATCCATTCATCTATTGATGGGCACTTACAATGCTTCCATATCTTGGCAATTATAAATAATGTTGCTGTTAATAGTGGGATGTATGTATCTTTTTTAATTAATTCTTATTTTGTGATTGGCTTTATTCATTTGATAATTACGTAAGTCTAAAAAGTTACAGCTCTAAACGTTCTTAGCAACAATGAACAGTACATATACGTAAATTTTTAAAATATGTGCTATATTGTGTATTATTTACATGCAATGCACTGTATATGTGCAGTCAAATTATAACAATTCTACCTAATAAAACTGAAAAATAAAAAAATGCAATTGATGTTTTTAAAAATGCAAATGAGAGACAGGCACAGAAGTCAGTGAAGGTTTCAGTGAGGTTCCATGTGAATGAGACTTGAAGGAACAGAAGGAGTGTGCTGGGTAGATGAGAGGAGAGGAGAAAACGTTCCAGTTGGAGATAGCAGCAGGCACAAAGCCAGGGCAGAGCCTGCGAAGCGAGCACACTACTGTGTGGCTAGGGTGTGAAGCCCAGTATTCCTGGTACTAAGAGACTGGAGCCTATAGAGGCAGGGTTTGAGCCTGTTTGGGTAGGCAGGTGCTAAATCATAAAGTGCTAAAGGGAAACCACTAAAAATTTTTGAAAAATTTTGTTAGAAGCATCATTCTAATGTGAAATTGCAAAGTGATTTGGAGGTAAGTAAAACTATTAATTGTTTCATCAGAAAATAGGAAAATAAGAATAGCTAACATTTATAGAGCCCAAACTCTCTACTAAGTGTTTTCCTTGAATTGTCTCATTTAATTGCTGAATTAGGTACTACCGTTACCTCCTTTTTATAGATGACATCCACATGCTTTGCTCCTTCATCTCTTCAGGTCTTCCCCACACTTTCCCTATTCAATCCCTTTATTTTCCTCCAGGACTCTCATCTCAACTTAACATATGCTTCACTTTTTAAATCTTGTTTAAAGATTATCTTCTCATACTAGAATGAAAGCCCATAAGAATAGGTTCATTCGTGTTTTTCCTTCAGTATCCTCAGTGATTAGCATATGGTGGACTCCCAATAATTTCTGAATACATGAATACATAAATAAATAAGGAAATCGAGTGTCATGGAAATTGAGCAACTTGTCCATGATCATACAGGTAATAAGTGACAGAATTCTGGTTTAAAAACCCATGTTCTTACAAACCTCTGGCCAAACTCACAAAGAAGAAAAAAGAGCGAGCACAAATTAGCAAAATAAGAAACGATAATGGAGAAATTACAACAAATAAAATAGAAATACAGAGTATCATACGAGAATATTATGAAAAACTATATGGAACAAAACTGGATAACCTAGAGGAGAATATAGGCAAAACATTATCTGACATACATCTCAAAAATTTTCTCCTAGAAGAAATAAAAGCAAGAATAAACAAATGGGACCTAATTAAACTTACACGCTTCTGCACAGCAAAGGAAACCATAAGTAAAACAAAAAGACAACCTACGGAATGGGAAAAAAAATTTTGCAAATGAAACCGACAAAGGCTCGATCTCCAGAATATACAAGCAGCTCATACGACTCAATAAGAAAAAAATAAACAACCCAATCCAAAAATGGGCAGAAGACCTAAACAAGCAATTCTCCAAGGAAGACATACAAATGATCAATAGGCACATGAAAAAATGCTCAATATCACTAATTATCAGAGAAATGCAAATCAAAACTACAATGAGGTATCACCTCACACCAGTCAGAATGGCCATCATTCAAAAATCCACAAATGACAAATGCTAGAGAGGCTGTGGAGAAAAGGGAACCCTCCTTCACTGCTGGTGGGAATGCAGTTTGGTGCAGCCACTGTGGAAAACAGTATGGAGATTCCTCAAAAGACTAGGAATAGACTCACCATATGACCCAGTAATCCCGCTCCTGGGCATGTATCCAGAAGGAACCCTACTTCAGGATGACACCTGCACCCCAATGTTCATAGCAGGATTATTTACAATAGCCAAGACATGGAAACAGCCTAAATGTCCATCAACAGATGACTGGATAAAGAAGATGTGGTATATTTATACAATGGAATACTACTCAGACATAAAATCTGACAACATAACGCCATTTGCAACAACATGGATGCTCCTGGAGAATGTCATTCTAAGTGAAGTAAGCCAGAAAGAGAAAGAAAAATACCATATGAGATCGCTCATATGTGGAATCTAAAAACAAACAAACAAACAAAACAAAGCATAAATACAAAACAGAAATAGACTCGCAGACATAGAATATAAACTTGTGGTTGCCAAGGGGGCGGGGGGTGGGAAGAGATAGACTGGGATTTCAAAATTGTAGAACAGATAAATAAGATTATACTGTATAGCACAGGGAAATATATACAAGATCTTATAGTAGCTCATGGAGAAAAAAATGTGACAATGAATATATATGTGTTCATGTATAACTGAAAAATTGTGCTCTACACTGGAATTTGACACAACATTGTAAAATGATTATAAATCAATAAAAATGTTTAAAAAATAAAATTAAAATATAAAGACAGAGGGAAAAAAACGAATTTCTAATGCAAACATTAAAAAAAAAAAAACATGTTTTTAAACCAAGGCATTCACCAGAGTTGCAACATTGTAGACAAGAGGTGAAGTCCCCCACTGCAGCAGTGGGAAGGGGGAAGGGGGACAGAATGGCCTGGGTTTGATAACAGTTTGCATATGAGAGGACGCAGACGGTCCTGCATGACTTTGGTTTCTAGATTTGGCAAATGGGTGGAGAGTGGTACAATTCATCGGGACAAATAATACAAAGGAGTCTTGGTTTGGGCAGAAATATGAAAGAGGAGGACATGCCTAATATAGAAACTTTTTTTTTTATCATCTCCCTAGATTGTCAATAAGTGTTGTTAATAATAAGCATGAGGCAAGTAAATTCAAACTGATCACTTATCCCATCTTCAGTCGGATGCCAGGTGGGGAATGAGGGATGGGAGATGGGTAAATGAGACCAAATAGGAATTATTCTTTTTAAAAAAACTAATTCAAGCCTACAAGGAACAGGAAAAAGTCCTCATAAGTGTTTAAAATAACTCAAGTTAATTTTTAAGGCAGATGCTAAAAACCGAAGAAAGCTCCTACCTTTCTGTAGTTAAGCTGCAGGCATATGTTTAGATTATCTTGATAGTGGCGGTGGCTTTCAAGAAGTGACAATCAACGTGCAGGCAAGCACTGGCACCCAAGTCCAGGGTGGCCAGGAGGGCGGCCAAGCATGCTTGAGGCGGTGCACGCCACAGTACGTGGCCGCCCACGGACCCCGCAGCGGATTAAGCTTGTAAGTAAGCACAGGAAGCTCGCGCCTCAAACGACTCCCAACCCCCGCTTGGTGCGGAGCAGGGGAGACGCAGCTCAGGTTCCCTGCACTCGCCTGCCGCTGACAGACGGCCTCCGGTCCCTAGGCGGCACTGTGGGCTCGCAGGGGCGGCAGCGGCACTACCGAGCGCCGTCTCCCCAGTGCGCACGCTCGCCTCCTCTGTGGGCTCCCTTTTTTTTTTTTTTTTTTTCTTTTTTTTTCTCCGGGCGGCCCCGGCGGCTGCGTACTGGCTGTGGGATGGGAAGTGAAGCCCCAGCGAGCGGCAGCGGCGGGGCTGTGAGGAGCAGCTAGTGGGAGGCGGCGGCGGCGGCGAAGGCGAGTTAGTGAGCAGCTGGGAAGAGCGGAGCCGGGGCGGAGTACCTGCAGGCACGGGCGGCGGATTCACCATGGCGATTCGCAAGAAGAGCACCAAGAGCCCCCCGGTCCTGAGCCACGAATTCATCCTGCAGAATCACGCGGACATCGTCTCCTGTGTGGCGATGGTCTTCTTGCTGGGGCTCATGTTCGAGGTGAGACCGGCCCGCGCCCCAACCGCCCACCTCACCGCCTCCTCCTGGGCCCGGGCTGCCAGCTCAGCGGGTCGGCCCCGTACCGCGGGGAACCCGGGCCGGGGGGACGTGCCGGCCCCGGGGAGCGGGCCTACCTGGCCCGCGCCTGCTGGGGCTGCGGAGCCCCGGGGGCCTGGCCGCCGCTAGCCTCCCGCCGGCTGCGGCCGGGGCCGGGGCCAGCGCGTCGCCCCCTCGGCTGCAGCGCGCGCCTCCCCTGCCGCTGCCGCCGCCGCCGCCCCCCCCTCCCGCCGGCCGCGCCGCGCCGCGCCGCGCCGCACCGCGCAGTTCCTGGTTCCCGCGAAGGGTTACGTGGCAGCCGGCGAGGGGCCGGCGGGCGGCGGGGGCGGCCCCTGCGTGCCGAGCTGGCCGCGGGCGGTGGGCGGGCTGCGGAATGGCCGGCGCCGGCGGCCCGGCGCGTCCAGCTGGCCAGGCCGCGGGGCGGGAGAGCGCTTGGTGCCGGGTGCGGGGGCCCAATGGCACGGAGTCTGGCGTGAAACCGACGGAGCCGGGCGCCCGCTGCCCCCTGGATGGGCGGTGGCCGCGGGGCAGCGAGTGATCGCCGCGGGATCTGCGCTCCGAAGCGCACCCGATTGTCTTAACTCCTGTCTCCCAAACTGGTATTGTTACCAGTGGCCGAACTTTTTGCTCTTACACTTGCTTTTTCCTTAAAGAAACAAAATCTGATACATAAATCCAGGTTCTGAACAGCAGTACCGTGAAGTCGAATAATTTCCTTTTCGTTTCTTGAAGTAGGAGAGGATGAAAATGTCAGGAGTGTGTAAATTCTCCTCCCACAGAACGAGTATTGTGATGACTTGGTTAACAGCTGTTGAATGTGGGTAATAAACTTTGCAAGGTGAACGTGTAACATCCCACGGCTTTCTTTCCCTCGCTCCCCAATACACACGCCCATTCCTAATTTTTCCGTTTTAAATTTTTCTCTGTAGCTCCTGTACCCCATCAAATATACTAATTATCTTACTTGATTATTGTCTGCCCTACTCCTGAGATGCAATGTCAGTGAGGGCAGAAAGTTTTGGGTTTTCTTAATCTATTTCCAGCGCCTAGACTAGTGCCTGGCATAAAGGAGGTGCTTGCAAAATATTTGTTTAGTGAGTGACGTTAAGAATTCTTGAGAAAATCTGGTGGAATGAGGTTGCCAGTGGCCAAAACAATGAATAATTTTCTAAAATAGAGCCTATGTGGGTTTTAAATGTTATTAAGTAATCTAATTTTTTTTAACGTATTTTTGCTTCTCTTCAAACGGGCTTTTCTGAATCTAGATGTAGATGTTTTTAATTCTTAATAGTGTTCTCTTAGTACACTGCTAAGGAGGTAGTAGGCATCCTGAAAGGGAAGGTAGAAGGAAACTAACATATGTCACATACTTCGCTTTAGGCTGGGCCTGTGCTTCTTACTTACTGAACCACCCAAAGCCAAACCCCAGTTTTTCTGCGCTGTGTAAGGAAATACCACCACCTGTGCTGTTCTCACAGACATTGTTGCAAAAATCAGATAATATGGTGTGATAGCATCTCATGGTTTATAAAGTACTATATGAATGTATGTGATACTAAAAATGCACTGCCTAACATTTGTACTCACCTTCCAAATTTTACATTTAGGTATACTTTCTGCTTTGATATAAGTAATACTCGTGTATATGCAATATTTTGGACAATTTTGTAAAACTTGTCATAACCTGTCTCCACATGGTAGGAATTCCTACCTTTAAAGACATAATTTAGGAGTAATATTCCCTGCAAGGTATTTTGTAGTGCTTTGTATGAAATGGAATATAAATCAGAAATGCTGACACTTAGAAATGTCATAACTTTGCTTCTATGTAAACTATTTCATGTTCTCTTACCACATTTCTAGGGAAGTTCACCACCTCCCTGTACCTTGCCCCACATGTCAATGATTTGTTAGCAAGGAGTGGATGTTTGTGTACATCTGTGTACCTTTATGTACATCTATAAAATTTATAATTTGAAATAGATACAACCAAGATCTGAACAGAAATTTTTAAAGTCAGTTCAAAAAAGAATGTTAAAGTAGTATACAGAAGGAAGTTTGTGCAGTTGTACTGCATTTTTCTCACCGTACATTGAAGTTTTAGGATTTGAAAGTGTGTTTTCAAAAGGTGGGAAAAATTTCACTAGCTTAGTTTTGCTGCTTGACCTTTAAGCTAATTGCTGCTGAATATCAATATTAATGTAACTATAGAATGCCAGTGTCTGTGCTAGAATAATAGAGAAGCTGATGTTTTTGCAGCAGAACTGTTAGGCCTTTTGTGTAAGTATATTGAGGAAATGTCAGAGTGTCTATGGTGGAATTGACAAAGCAGTAATAGATACTGCACTACTAGCCAAAATGAGTCAGTACAGACGCTGAAGCTAAAGGGACTTCACGGCTCTGCCGCTTGCGGACTGCGTGACCTTGGGCATGTCATTTGACTTCCCAGAACTTGTTTCCTTTTCTGTAAAATGGGGCTCATCAAATTACTCTGAGAATTAAACTAATATGTATAAGGCCTAGTTCAGAGTTTGGCTTACAGGAGGCGTGCCATAAATGGTGGCTCATTATTCCTTAGGTGTTTATCAAAGTTGGAAAATAGAAGACAGCATTTTTATGTGAGAGAAGGGTCCAACAGTTGGACACTAAAGAGATTATATATACTGATCAGGCGGATAAAGCAGTAGTTTGTTTTGAGGAAACGTAAGAGTTTAATTTCCAGGGGACTTCATGTTACCAAAAATTGCTGTGAAAGTTGAAATCATGTTTTTAGTAGAGTCAGTATCTGTCCACATAATGCAGATCAGGGTATGTAATTAATGGCTTCATATTCCGGTTAGGAAATTTTAACAGACAAAAGATAGAAGGATACTTGAGAAACATTCTGAAAGTGAGGATACAGAAGAGGAGTTAGGGGTTTCCACGAGGAGTATTTTCTTCTGGATCGGAGTTACTTTCCAGATACTCAGAAGTCCGGATTGTTTGTGCCATGCGAGATTTGGGGGACCTTTACAGTTAAACTATCACAGAACAGTCTTGAAGGCTTGTTTTATTTTTAAGCCTGACTTGTCTTAATGCCAACACATTTTCTTTTCTTTTCTTTTTTGTTTTGAGAACTTAATTTTATATAAGCTGATGGGGAAGTGGGATTTGCTATTTAGAAATTGCCTTTGTCTTTCGGGCACCCAATCAGTGTAGTAGTCACACCTTCCGCTAACAAGTACAAAACAGTTAACATCTCTGTATGACAAGAAAAGATACCAAGCCCCAACAGGTAACCACACAAGAAATATTTTGGTATTCCTGATATTGTATGTCAGGAATGCAGAATTAGATAATTTTTTAAAGTTTGTGATAACCTACTTAATGTGTATCTGAATAAGTCTCATTCTTTCTTACTAAGTGGAAAGCAGTGCTTTAAATGTCCAAAACGGTCAAAAGTTCAGTTATGTTTACTTTTGAGGGCATTATATATTTCTGTAGCATATATTATTCCAAGCTAATTTGTCTTACTATTGTTTAACTGTAATATTAGTTTAGCTAAAACAATGCTGGCTGGGGTATGAAGCTTAGGAGGCCTAGAAATTACTAAGAGCATGATTACTGGCTTAATTTTTCTATTAACTTTTGGGGGTATGTAGTTTATTTTTCCTTTTATTCTACTTAATGTCACATGCTAAACTAGCTGGAAGCCAAATTTTAATTTTATTTGGAAGCCTAGCATAAAAGGATAATCTAATTTTTGTTGCTTTGGGAATTTGATATTAAATTTATCTTTGAAGAATTACACTTGTCAATTGTAAAGGAAACTTAAAAAGGTTTTTTAGCAATGGTAGTGGTGAGTTCATGTTCTGAACTAGAAACAGGGATGTGGAGTGTGTGTATGTTTATGAAGCCTAAACAAAGATATTAAAAAATGAAATTTAGTAATCAGTCAACTTTATTAAAAATAGTCACATGAAAGCAGTGTTACCCTAGAAACTCATGTCATCATTCTCCTCTAATTCATACATGTGAATGACCCAAAGTGTGATACAGAAAAGCCTTACTGGCCTTTTTCAGTCAAGTGACCTTTCTGTATCTACCTCAGCAAAGTGACTGTAGTGGCCATGCCCTGGACTTTATCTCACAGGCCTGCCGTGCTTCCAGATCCTGAATTCCAGCAGGGCAGAGCTCAGCTACAACCTGCATGTTGTTCCTCTCCCTCCTGCTGCTGCTGCTGCTCGTTTGCCAGCTCCACCCGGTCCAGGCTTTTACGGTGCCTGGTCCCCTTTCCTTTTCTCCAGTATATTAGCCCCCTCGTTGCTTTGCTTTTCGTCCTGCAGACTTTAACTACTAGTCCAGACTCCCCAGGCCCTCAGCTGCCTTCCCTTCTTGGTCTTTCTCCCTGTTTGGCCTGCAGATATCCAACCATGGATCCAGCCTGCCATCTGTCTTTTCTGTGCCTCCCCATTTGTGGATCGTTAAGTGTTGTCAGAGAAAGTAGTGCATTCACGCTGATGGATAATATTACACAGCAAAGGTCCCTAACCTCAGACAACAGTAACACCCAGGCATCTTTTTACTTTTCCCTGGCCAGCTCCTTTCCCTAACTAGAGACATGTTCATCATTCAAGTCCCCAACTATGCTTAACAGTGGTACTCCATTTTTTATTTCCCACAGGGAAAGTAATAGTTCATCAGATGTGAATGTCTTCATTTCCTTGCCTTTTGAACTTATCTGTCTGATCATTTTTGCCTTCTGCCTGGTCTAAGATGAAAACTGCTCAAGATTAACTTTTAGCTCTAGCCTTATATTTCATTCCCTTGCAGATCTTTCCATCCCTTTATACCCTTATATGTTTCAATCCTCCCTGGCCCTGGCTCGTTTCCTGATTGCCCCCACACAAGTTCAGTCTCTCCCATCATAAAACAACATAAATCTGGACCTGGCGCCTGTCGCTGGGAACCATTTGTTCCTCTTGTATTCCACAGTCCACTGTGATGTGGCTTTTGCTCTCACTCCTTCATTGACATCACTCGAGCTGTGACCACTGATGACTTCTTAAATTGTCCGGTCTGCGGCAGCCTTTTCCCAACGTCGCTTTTGAAACTTTGACTTTATTAACCACACTTTTTTGAAATGTTTCCTCTTTGGCTCTGGGGGCATCGTGCTCTATTCTAAATCTGCCTCTCTTTGATTATTTCTTCTTTGGCCACTACCTTTTTCTCTGCTCTCTTCACAGTTCTGATGTTTTCCTACTCATCGGATCCTGTATGCGCTCTGTGGATGATTTATATACTTCTACAGCATCAACTCTGTGCTCTTGTAAATAGACTTCCAAATCTTTAACTCTGGTCTCCCTGCAGAGTTCCCGGTGTGGGCCTTACCTGCCTGTTGGTCTTTCCATCTGTATCTCTCACAGAAATCTGCATTTATCTAAAACTCATTCTTCTCCTTCCCCTAAACCTGCTGTTTCTCCTGTATTCCACACCTTTACTAATAGTATTGCTTTTCATCTACTTGTTGAAGCATCAGTACATAATCTTTGATTCTTCCCTCTTGCTTACTAAGCCTTATTCTGCCTCAAAAGTTCCCCATCTGTCCAGCTGCCACTGCTTAGTTCAGGCCTCTTGTCTTTCACGTGGTCTCTCACAGAGCCCTTAGACTTGACTTGCATCCTTATTCCAAGTTATATTTTATCTAATGTTTATTCAGTGATACTGATCAGTTGCCTGATATGTGCCATGTGCCATGCTAGGCTCTCAGCATGTAGAGGTGAGCAGAGACAGGCGTGGCCCCAGCTACTATGGAACCTACTTCCTAGTGAGTGAGACAGCAGTTATGAATGTAACCACACCAGGAGAGTGTGTTTTGTAAGAAAGGAACACAGATCCCTAAGGTAATCTAGCAAAGGAAATGACCTACCCTAAGAGGCAGGGAAGGCTTCCTTGAAAAGGTGAGGTTGAACTGAGATCTGAAGCAGAGAGGTTTCCCCACAGTGCTGTAGACGGAACTGCCCTGCGCTGTGGTGGGAGGAGGGAGTCCAAGAGGAGGGGCCAGACAATGGAATGTGATGTGGGCCATGTTGACATTTTGTTCTTATCCTAGAAAGAATGGGAATCCAGTGAGGGACCTTCGGGGCAGGGGTGGAGGGAGGGTGAGTGTGGGAATGGCAATGATTCTGGTTGCAGTGTGGAGTCCAGATCCAAGGGGACTTACCCCCGTCAGCCATCTTCCCAGAGAGCTCCTCACACTGGTCATGCTAGAGTAAAATGTAAACCACCTAACTCAGCAAGCTGGGCCCTGTCTAGCACTTGGTAACTTTGCTGGGTCTTTCTACCCCTTCCTGCTGCGCGCCCATGCCAGACCCCCTGTTTCCTTCTCCTCCACCTTTGCCCTCCTGTTTCTCCTGCCTCTCCCCAGCCCCCTTTATGAGCCTCGGGGACTTGTATTTTCCAACAAGAGACAGCTCCTGCACCACATGCCCTGAGAAGCCCTTCCAGAGCCTGCCTTATTCCTCAGCCCAGGAAAGACAACAACAAAATGCAGTGTTTATCCTGCGTTCTCACTGGCACTGACTGCAGTCTGTAACAGCTTGTTTACCATCGTCCAGACCACACTTAAGTTTCTAGTCATCGGGATTATGTCACTCATTTTTGTTATCCTGTCTTATGTGGCACAGTGCCTGGTACCTGTAAATATCAAGTAAGTGTTCTATTTTTCTGTTCTGACCATTTTACTTTTACCAGTAATCAGATCATTTAAATATTTATTGACCATGTAACTATGCCAGGTGTGTGGGAAATTAACACAAACACTCCACAGATCCTGCCTTTGATCCATTTTTGTCATGATAATTGTGCTTCCTTTTCTTTCATTAATTTACATTTAAATTTTTTCTTGAATAGAATTTTGTGTTCTATATACAGATCTAGAGTAGAGAAACATTATTTATCAAAACACTGTTTACTGGAGCTACAGTATCTCTTGAAATCTTAAAGATAGGAGTGAATTACAGTCTCATCCAAACTGTAGAATGCTCTGGTGGATTATGTTAACTTCCACGCTCACCTCCTTGATGATCAAGAAGTCCAGTCAAAAAAAAAAAAAGAAGTCCGGTCAAGCCTGTTGTGGTGCCACAGGGACTTAGATGTTTGGACAGAACTTGTAATGTTCCCCCACCCCCCAATTTGCTATTTGGGAGAAGGTCACAAATGAACTTGATCTTTTTTTTCTTTCTAGGTAACAGCAAAAGCTTCTATAATTTTTGTTACTCTTCAGTACAATGTTACCCTCCCTGCAACAGGTGGGTAGTTTTCTTTTGGAATTTTCTAATTCAGTAGAAAAATTCAGTTGGACAGACCTGGAAATTTCCATGAACACTAGGTTCTTCATTATTTTCACAGATCTCATTCATGATGAGACTGAACATTATTTTGATAATTTTGTAATGCAATATCTGATGTTTTTGGTTGACTTCACCCCATATATTGTATGAAAATCAGTTTTTATGTGTCTGATGTTTACTGTATATTTTTGTAAGTGGGCTTGAAATTCCATCAATGAACCTTTTTTAGCCTTCTCTTCCCTGTGATCTTTTCATAAGAAAAATCCTAAGAATAGATATTTTATATTTGTTTAAAGTGTCATTGTTCAATCAAGGTTTCTAAGGGCACAGTGTTCAGGTTCAGTTTTTCTGACCTATAGGTTATGTTTTGGACCTGTAATAACAACTATCTTAATAAGCCCATTTAATTTTCATTTTTTTACTGTGCTCGACCATTCTACCTGTCTTTTTGATCAATGAGCTCTAGGAGTTATCTGGTAATAGCATCCAAACTATACTTTTAGGTTTTATTTCAAAAAGTTTTCCTAAATGACACTATGTAAAAATCAAGTTGTTATGGGAAGTTGATTGTAGTTGAAGACAGTAATAAAATTAACTAGCATGGGTGAGGGATGAGGTATTCAGGTAACAAAATATTAACATATTCAGGCAGTAAACTTGCCCCAAGTGTCTATTTAGAATGTAAGATAATTATACAACACTGAGTTGGGGTTTTGTTCAGTTATATCATTTTGTAAATATTTGATTTAGTAACTCAGGTATCAGATTACTCAAAACCACAAAGTTGTCTTGAAATTTGAGTATGCCAGAGAAGAATAAAGCTCTTTTATCAATTCACAAGCATTTGATTAAGATATATTCTGAAAAATGTTAGCAATTTTAAAGATTAAAAACAATTTTAAGTAGCAGTTGCTTCTATCTCTACTGCTTAGAGTTCAAAATGAAGTCAAGCAGAAGTTAAGTCAGCTTTTCCATCAGAATCGTAAATGTGGTGTCCAGTTTGAATGTAGAGCTAGTAGTAGGAAGTTTCCACGGTTCTTTGAAAAGACAAGCAAATGGGTTAAGTATAACTTGTATAACCTAATCTCTACCCCTGAGGTAATATCAATTTTACAGTCTTCCCAAGGATCTGAGCGTGGCCCCCTGTCCCTGTTTTTTTGGTCTTTGACACTGTAACTAACATGTGTCCAGTCTTTGTAAGTAATTTCTGAAGCTTTAGATAATCTGACTTCTAGATAGTCTCCTCAATTTTCATCACTTCTAAGACTTAGGATGTCCAAAAACAAATTACCATGACGTTTCTGTAGAGTTTATTTATTAGGTTAGTCTTTTCTTGTTTGTTTCCATAACTGTTGTATTTAGTGCTGTTTTTATAATCTTATGTATATTTTTGTGTGTGTGTGTGTCCTGTCCTTTTTGGCCTTCAGAAGAACAAGCTACTGAATCAGCGTTCCTTTATTACTATGGTATCAAAGATTTGGCTACAGTTTTCTTCTACATGCTAGTGGCGATAATTATTCATGCCATAATTCAAGAGTATGTGTTGGATGTAAGTATACAATCTTGGAAGTCTATACTTTGCAAAATACTAGCTCTCTGTACTATGATAGTCATATATTAAATATATTTTATAATCTTAATTATTAACAATTGTTTTTATTTTTAGAAAATTAACAGGCGAATGCACTTCTCCAAAACGAAACACAGCAAGTTTAATGAATCTGGTCAGCTTAGTGCATTCTACCTGTTTTCTTGTATTTGGGGCACATTCATTCTAATATCTGTAAGTATGTACTGTGGTTAAATTTTCATCTCAAAGTGTTTTATTATATACTCAGAACAGAAAATGATGTCCTATTTTTAATGCTTATATAAGCAAACCATGAACCTTAGAAAATCCTTCCTCTGGTACTGTTTTAATCTAAGATTAGGAATTCAGTTGAACTAGTATAAATCAAGTTTCATCAGTAAGCCTCTCTTTTAGTTAGTTTTTATATGCCAAAGATTGCCTACTGTCTTTAATGTTTCAGAAAGCTTTACTCATTTTTAGCCAATCTGAATGTTTTCATATCTTGTAGTCATTTGCAGATATCTGTATTAGCAGAAAGACGTCAGTGACACTTTTACTAGGTTACATAAGTTGTACTGTTTCCAGTCATTTCCTTCTTTAAAAACAGTCCAGATATTTTCTGAGAAATTAAAATACTGATTGACTTTTCCAGTAAAGCTGTCTAAACCTTTTAAGTGTATCATTCTGACTACTGAGGGAAAAGATAGTGTCTACTTTAATATTAGTAATACCAATCCTTTAAGTTTAGATGAAGCCCAGAGTTTACATATTTTTGAGTTTATCAGGACACATAATTTTTTTTAATCACCTATTAGAGATGAATAAATAAGCAAAGTGAATTTTCCAGGGTACAACACTTAAGACTGGAGATAGACTAAAACTCAAATCTTTCAATCCAGTGCTTGTTCCATTTTAAACTGCTGCTTTAATAATACTTTATAGATGCATGTAAAGTTCAGCTAACATCTATATTATACATTAAAAAACTTCTGTATTGCTGTAAAAAAATCTATCTTGTACATTTAAAAAAACATAAACGTGTTATGTTTCAGTGTGAACATATTAAGGATAAATTTTTCTTATATGCATATACAATAATTCTCACTAAATAGATGTGCTTATCTGAGAAAAAGATTTGGTTAGAAAGTGGACATAATCCTGTAAAACTTGGCAGCTCCTTGATCTTTTGTTTCCTGTTGGGTGCCGCCTCTCTTCTGAACCACTCCCCCTTCCCTGATTACCCACAACAAAATTCATCCCTCTAGTAGCTGAAGTACCTCAGTTAAGTACCATTCCTCTTTTTTTTGGTGGTGGTATGTTTGTTTGCATACATGTATTTTTTCCTCTGCTGGATTGAAAGAATTTCAAAAGCCAGGAATTACGTCTTCTTTGACATCATGTCACTCATACTGATTTTCACTTCACTAAAGTCAGCAATTCAACTGAACTGAAAATAACTAAAACATCTAAAAAGTGTGACTTCAGTGGGCTCTTTGGAACTTGATGTGGAAAATTGTAAATGTGCAAGAAATACAAATGCTGTCTTATTTTCTAAGAAGTTTGCCTGCTTGTTAGGCTAATTTTTGTATCTTCTTTCTCAGGAAAACTACATCTCAGACCCAACTATCTTGTGGCGAGCTTATCCCCACAACCTGATGACGTAAGTTGTTTTTAGCAGGCTTTCCTCAGTTAAGGACCATGGTCATGTCACTTGTAAGCAGGACTTGTTCTGGTTATTCTCTTTAGGACCTTAGGCAGTCACATCATAGGTATGTCTTTGGCAGTCCCATTACTGTAAGAAAAAAAATTCTTGTGTGCTTTTTTCACATGTATAGTCTTTTCAACACACCTGTTACCTTGAGAAAACTGATTTTAACCATAATTCTAGTTGAGTCCTCTGTCTTCCCTTTCTCTTCCCTCACCCTTTCTCCTCTTCACCGCTCTGTCTTCTACATTTTTCTGCTCCTTTCCTTTGCCCCAGTCTCTTCTTACTCTTTCTGTTTCTTATTCTCTTACATTATTAGCTTGAGGGCAGGGATAGCTTCTTTTTTATTTTCCCAGCCCCCCCAGGCTTCTGTTCAGTGCTGTTAAGAAGCTCAGGGGTTGCAAAGATGGGCAGCTAAATGATTGCTTCTTCAAGCCCAGCTCCAGTACAGCTAGTCCATGTTGTCCTTGCTACTTTCGCCTACATTGGCTTCTCCTTTCCCGAATGTGTCATTTTGGTGTATAATATTTTATCTATACATTGTCTTGGTGGTTCTGTAATTGTCTCCTTTATGTAAGTCTTCTGTCGTGCCCACGCTCACCAGGACTGTAGGGGCCTTGACAGCAAGGGAACTCTCCCTTTTCACGTGCTCTGTCGGGCCAGGCTGTAGGTGCGCGTCACCGAGACAGTGCGCAGTACACGCACCATGGTGTGCGAGCCGGACAAAGCCACGTGAGCGGAATAACACGGCCGTGCACATCACCCACTCTGCTGGGCCACTCTAACTTGAACGTCATCTTAATTCAGTGAACTGTTGTAGAATAGGATACAGATACCACCTTTGTGTGGGATTGTGTCTTCCCCGTCTCCCCGCCCCCCCCCCCGGGATTATTCAGATTGGCTTCATGTTTTCTATTTTAGACCTTGGAGGAGAGGGAGGGAGAGCAGAGAGAGCGGGGGGGGGGGGAGGGCAGAGGGGGGCAATGTAGGGAGGAGACGGGATTCTAGACTGACGGGTGCGCCTCCTGGGCCAGCTCCTCTCTTGAATCCTGGGCTGCCTCCATTTATTCGGGGCTCTCAGTGACTCAGCCGGGTAGTTACTCTAGTTCCCTAAGAAAAAAGCCAGGGGCTGTTTGAAATACGGATTATACAACCTGTGCACCTTCATGTTTCCTTCAGCCTTTCTGCCCTTCCCACGTCCCTTTTGATGAAGCCTTAGCGGTCTGAGACTCGACTCCTTCGAGGCGTGTTCCTTACGTTCTCTGCAGCTCACGCGGCACACTTGTCAGTGTTAATTCACTGGATGAGGGGGGCTCTGTTTCCTTGCAGCTCGCTCGCATGTTAGCAGGGTTCTGCGGATAACGTCTTCACTTGTGCTGTTTAATCCAGGGGAGCTGACTGATGATGGGAGACCCTGGGGCGCTGGGGGAAGTGGCGTTGGAGTGTGGTTGAAAGTGCACAGGGTATCTAAGGGGGCCTGAAATGATAACACAGAGGTAGCTACTTAGTATATCTTGACTTCCAGTATTTGTTTTTACTTTATTCTTTAAAAAATATTATGCTTTAAAAGGTATTTTTTACTTTCTTGTGTTGTGCAGATTTCAAATGAAGTTTTTCTACATAGCACAGCTGGCATACTGGTTTCATGCTTTTCCTGAGCTCTACTTCCAGAAAACCAAAAAAGTAAGTGGAGATTTTACAGTTTCAAAAATTGTCTTGTCATTTCTTTCCTTTTTTTTGAGAAATCTAAAATTGAACATTTCCTCCTGTCTCTAACCTCCCTCTCACTTCAGCTCTTCCCCCATCATTCTCTCACCACCGCTCTTTCCACAAAGACTGAGCATCCTTAAGTCTTTATTGGAGAAACCTTTAGTCATTTTAACTTAGAGGGGCATCTTACATTTAAAGATCTTACATTTAATTGATCACTTTAAAATTGTATTAGCGGTAATTTAAATTAAAATTTAAACAAATTTTGAAATGTGATACTAGTTTTATGTTATTGATATTCTTATCATTTTCACAAGTGAGACCAAAAGGCTTAATTAAATTATTCTACAACTTATGATACTGTATATAAGTCCCGAAGAAAAATTCAGTATTGAGAAAAGTAACCCATAGTTAAATATTCACCAGTGAAGCTTTTCCTGAAATAGGTGGGGGAAATGTTTATTTGTTTTAGCAAGTGGGGAAATGTTGGTTTTGTTTGAACAGCCCGTGAGCGGCTGAGCACTGCGGTGTCTCCTTTGTGGTTTCGCCCTCGGTGCTTCTGAAGTCAGGCTTCCCTGGTGTCACAGAGTTGGACTTTACTTCCATTCCAACTCTTTCTCCTCTCCAGCCTGTACTGGCTCCCTACTGATTCAAACCACAACAGAGCTGCTCACCTGTGCGCTAAGTGTTCTCCCTTCTGTGCCCCTTTCCCTCTCCTTGTGCCTCATTCACATGGACATCCTCCAACGCATCAGTTCTCTTTTCTGGAATACCTTTTCCCTCTGATAAATTAATCAGGCGCTTTTATTCTCTTCGAGAGTGGAGGAGATTCTTTAAAAAACCCCATATGTGAAATGATCTGTAGGTGGGGCTGTGGATAAGAGAATTTTAGTTATGAGTTAACCATGAAGTTGAGTGATGGTACATGGGGGTTCATTATACTCTCTGTTCTGTGTGTTTTACATTTTTCCACTTTTAAAACTTTTTTTAATCCCCTTACTTTGAGAAGGTTTCCAAAATAGAAGTGTAACCACCCTTCCGGTGACTAGTTTATTCCTGCCTTCTCAAAAGCCACAAACGCTTATTTCTATATGTGCTGCAAATAGTTAATTTATGAGTATAGGTTCTTGATTACTACTGTTTCATGTCTGTATTTTTCTGTGTTCTGTGTCATCATGAATGTTGTCTGCTACAATTAGAAAACACCACCAAATTCCATGTATAAAGTATGAAGTCCGTGTATAAAGTAAGATGTTTTCTGGTTGATTGTAAGAATTAGGATGAAGAGCCTTCAAACCTTTGACTTAGAACTGTCTTAAGATAAGATAAAATTCTTAGGCTCACAATTTCCAGTAACCTGTCCATATTCAGTAAGCACCTAATGTGAGCCATGGATGTCCTACAGCGGCTCTGTCCAAAATAGTAGCCGCTAGCTACATTTAAATTAATTAAACACTTTCTTGGTCACACTAGCCCTATGGCAGGCACTCATTCGCCACATGTGGTTTCACTGTCTGCCATTTTGGATCAGAGATAGAGAACGTGTCTCATTGCAGAGCATTCTGTTGGACGGCACTGCTGAGACCATCACAGTTCCTTGATGTCTTAGTACCATGGCCCAAATGTTTAAAACTCTTCATGTACTTTTATACTCACAGGCATAATACAATATCTCCAGGTTTCATTATTAATTCATATGTCTGTATCTTGTTCATTGACCATGTAAGTAAAGAGGGACATTTCAAAAATAATTGTCCATTTTTGTTTTCAAAGCTCATTTCTTATCAATTCCTGCCAGATGGCATTTCTCCAGAAATGCAATCTAATTTTTATGGAATAATTTGCATAACTTAGAACTTAACTGAAACTATTTTTAACACCTACATATGACAGTTGAAAGTAACTGTTGCAAGTAATTAACATAATTTTAAAGTAACAGCTGCATATGTGTTAAACAGTTTCTTAAAATTTATAAAAATTATTTTTGGAAGAACTCTTTACTGGAAAAAACTGGTGCAGTGATTGTTTTGATCCGATCCTACAGAGAAATGAAGGAACACTTAGTAGCGGTTCAAGAGGTGTGTTAGTCACAAGTTACTCAGTTTCTTATAAGAAGAATATTTTAATTACATGTAATACATATGCTTCAATATAAACAATCTCTATTTTTGCCCAGGAAAGGATTCAAAATGTAATTTCTTAGCCAACCTGAATATATGAAGTTTCAGGGAAGTGTGGATGAAATAGCCAAGTGTTTTCTTTCTGATATTCAGTTTATTTAGTTTAATTATCTCTACATATAATTGCGTATCATATAAATTGTATTAAAGTAGAAGAATGCTTTTTCCCCACTCCTACTGCAGGAGGGTTATATTCACACTTTTCATGTGCAGCTTTGTTGTTAATATCTGTCCTTCATCACTAAAGCTACTTTTTGAATCATCTCAGTCTTTCCAGAGTACATCATTGCTTCTGTCTTGATTCCTCCACTAGACCTCAGTAGCCATTTAGAAATGACACTGATTGAGGTTTCCAGGCTCTGTGTCTTACCCAAACATGTATTTGTTGTTGTTGTTCAAAATAATCGGTATATTGACACAACATTGTAAAATGACTGTAACTCAATAAAAAAAAGTTTTAAAAAAAACACTTTATAGAAAAAATAGTAATAATCAGTATATAGTGTGAGAGTTTTGAAAAGATTTAAATATGAGATGGTTTCCTGTGTTTGGGCGTACATGTGATACTCAGTTTAAAGTTTGTTTTTTAGTACAGAGTAGTTAAGAAAAACACTTTCTTACAAAAAGAGAAATTAACTAAAGCATATGGCTGACCTTTTTAATAAAAAGATGTTGGAATAAAAATGTCACCTGGTTATTTATAATTTTAGAATTTGATTTACTTGTACTCTGTTTCTTAGATTTTTCCATGAAAAATGAGACTATCAGAATTTTAAGTCATCACTGCATGACATCATCCTTATATAAACTATTTGACTGTTAGTGTTAAGGAGCTTGGCCACGCTTTTCTAGTAACTCATTTTCATTATATATTTTTTCTGTTCAAGTATTTTAAAAGTTTATTCATCTTTAAACAAACAAATAAGCAAAACCTCGGTTCTGGCTCCTGGTAGAGTAAGTTTATTAACATAACAAAATCATGGCATGATGTGCAAAAATGTCATGAAAACCAAAATAGCTTTCTCTCAGCCACTTTTATACTCACCTAGTCTCTAGATTCTAGAACAGTGGTGAGCTGGCCTTGAGTGGCGCTGACTCCCTAACTGAGATCTGTAACCTGGCCTGTGAACTGGTCCCAGGAACAGCCTCTAAGAGCACTGGTGTTTCATCCAGCCTCATCTACTGTCCCCGATCCCCACACCTCGTGGAGACATTTGAGCCTCAGAGACCGCGGTGCTGGGCAAGGTCTTTATTGTTGGCCTCAGACATGGAAGCAACCCCACCAGTGGAGCTAACCTCATGAGAGTTAGACAATGTCAGAGGAGTTTGGCCTAGAACAGGGCTGCTAAAGGCAACCATTTACTAAATGAAATCTAGATTACATTTCTCATTTTAAAAATCATGCTACATCACCCCCATTACCTTTGAATTGTTAGAATAACATGAAGTGCTGTTAACCTAGGGTGTATGTTCTCCAGTTCACCACACTCTCCACCACTCCCTGTGGTGGACTAATCTCTGTCACTCATTTTATGTTTACTTTTTCTCGGTTAGGTTTTGAGTGTGCAAACATTGCTTTAGAGACACTGGTCAGTTTGTATAAGGCTGAAGGGAACGTTACTTAGAAAAAGGTTTCTTGATTCTCTGTACTTATGAAAGTTGAAGACAAAACTATGGCAGAGCTCTTGCTGGACATTGGATGGTTGTGGAGATGGATGCTGTGATACATTTTAGTCTCCATTATTGATTTAATTGGTTGACTACCAGAAGCAGGGTAAGATGCAAGTTGAACCTGCATTGGGGAGGAAGCTCTGGGCTTTTCGTTACTAATGGGAAGCAAAACCTTGACTCAGTTAGGTTGAGATTTAAGGACAAAAAATAAAAGAAACGGAATGACTTTTCAAAATGTAGTCTGTAATTTATAATTTAGTGTTTTTAGATTTGTGAGAGGGAAAAAAGATAGGTAGCTTATGTTGTCTGCTAAATGACATATATTTAAAACTTATTTGTGTTTCTTTTTTTTTTAACTTTTTTTAATCCTCCTAAGTTACATTTCTGTAAAATAATTTTTCCAGCAGTTATTTCAGCAAATTAGTTTTTTATATTGACTTTCACAAGTTTTTATGTAATGAAATGAGTTTAGTGTTCACTCAGCAATTAAACTAAAAAGCTTCTATTATAAGTTTTGAGTACCACCCCCCCCCAGTATTATTTTCCCCTCTGAAATTTGGAACGTTGATTAGCACACCTGAAGGAATATGAGAGTATTTCCCATACATAGTCACTGACATGCCACCTTGCTGAAACTTAAAATGTTTTACTTATAATTACAGTGAAAATTGAAGTGTTTTGTTGTGTACGATCTAAAATCATGTTGTATGATGTGAATGGTATATACACCACACTTTGGGAAACACGTATACCGTGTATGTATAGTGGCACCTCTATATCCATAGCATATCACATTGCTTTTATAACACTACTGAGCTGGCTTAAACGATAAAAGAATTAAGAGGCTTCCTTGTGGTTGAACTTCAGCATGTTATCTCAACACCTTTCTCCCTCTCTCCTTTATTAAGGAGAAATATTTCTTTGGAAGCTTGAAAATTATGTGGATCTTCACACAGTCTATTTTCAGAGATGTTTCTCACCCCAGTTGGAAGAACCCCTGTAAACTTGGTACCATGCCTTGGGAGTCTTCCCCAAGAGTCCGAAGTACAGGACTCTAGTACTGTTCGACTGTCATGTGTTCCACCTTTCTAGCACTTGATCTTTGTACCATGCTTAGTAAAAAAAAAAAATTTCAATTTCAGAACTATACTTGTGAACTCCGTTCTTTCTCAAGATTTGGTGAAATAACTCTCTACTGAGATGTAGGGGGCAAAATGGAAGACCAATAGAGGCGTGTGCTCAACTGTGCTATATGCCAGAGATGAGTCTAATGAGGTTCCAGACAAATAGGTTCCAGTCCGTTCAGTCTGCCGACATCAGCTGCCATTTAAATAATATTAATTAGATCCATAATACATGGGATAACCAACCAGGCTCATAGAGCCTTATAATATATATATGCCAGGCATTGCCAAAACAGAGTAGAAATTAGAGGTACAGACATTTTATAAGTTGTTTATTGGGCCTAGCACTGTTAATATTTTGCAGACATTTTTGACTACAACCCAAGGTGAAAAACTAAATTTTACCTAATTGTGTGTATGAAATATGGAGTAAAATTTTCATGAAACAATACAATGTGCACTCTAACATTTTTTATCCTATTTCATATTTTAAAAGATGTTAGGGTGACCCCCCCCCAAAGTTGATTTCGTGA
This sequence comes from Camelus dromedarius, assembly GCF_036321535.1. Lineage (NCBI taxonomy): Eukaryota > Metazoa > Chordata > Mammalia > Artiodactyla > Camelidae > Camelus > Camelus dromedarius. The sequence continues at coordinate 12,212,065 of NC_087465.1, read as the reverse complement.
TCCACTTGACTTACATCTTTGAAAACCACCTTCTAAGATAACCAGGTCACTGGGGACTATGGAAGAGAAAAAGAGAAGCAAAAGTAAAATCTGGACCCTTAGCTTACAGGATTGTTAAGAAGAGAAAGAATATACACTTAGGTGGCATCCTAAGTGAGAAGATGAATTTTAACCTTCAGTTTTAATGATTTAATTGGCAATGAAAGGGGCTAAAAGTGTGAGCTAAAAAAACTGAATACGATTTAGGTGAGCAAAAGCATCTCCGCTGGCATAAACATAGCAATTTTCATATTAGAAGGTCGTGGTTATTAATATTGTATCATTTAATGTTTATTATAAAAAGAACTACAGACCTCAGTCCTACAAGGGATTTTGAGTTCATCTAATACCTGCAAACCCAGGTGTTATTCACGTTTTGCAGATGAGAAAGCAGAAGCCAGGAGAGGTTAAAAGAGCTGTGGCCAGCTAGGGTGAGCATCTGGGGAGGGTGCAGGCCAGAGTAGCCAGCGGGCCTCCTGCTGCTGTGAGAGTACATTTTCACTGCCACCCAGCCCCTGCGGAGCAGGACTGTGCCATCGTGTTTTAATCTATTATGCAATTTTCCATTTGCAGGAAGATATTCCACGTCAGCTCGTCTACATTGGCCTTTACCTCTTCCACATTGCTGGAGCTTATCTTCTGAAGTGAGTTAGGATTTTTCCTGCATGGGAATATGGACTGGGCAGATAGTATGTTAGTCTGTCTTAATTGATAATTAATCTTTTCATTGTAAATGTGCTCTTTTAACAGCTTGAATCATCTAGGACTTGTTCTTTTGGTGCTGCACTACTTTGTTGAGTTCCTTTTCCACATTTCCCGCTTGTTTTATTTTAGTGATGAAAAGTATCAGAAAGGGTAAGTTGTTGAGCCATTCTGTTTTCTTGTGTAATTAAAGTCAGTGCCTGTGTTGCCAAGGACCTTGTTATTGCCAAAGTCCGTGACGTGGGAAGTCATAGTGGTTTATAAGCTGTTGGTAGCTTTAAATAAAATCACACTGTTTAGCAATTGAAGTTGGTATTTTGTTCTCTAAAATAGTCTTTCTAAACTAGAAAGATATTCTATTAGAACTTGTAATTTTGAGGGCTTTTGAGGTTTACTTTTCTGTTATAACTTTCCATCTTGTTTGTGCACAGTTTTCTTTTGGAGAAGGAATAGTAGGGAAGAATGGATTTTCAGAAGAAATTGAAATAGATCATACAGCCTTAAATATATTAAAATATTTTGATGAGAAGATTGAATTGAAAACAAAATTGAAGCAGTAGGACTTACAAAGAGTGTGTAGCCTTAAAAAAAAAAAAAAGAAGCAAAAATAGGACTCATGAGAATTGTGTGCATAGCTTTTGTTCTGTTTTATCCAGCATTTCCCAAAATTGTTCTGTATACCAGTAGTTCTGAAGATCATTAACCGGTGTTACACAAAAAAAGAGATCAGCTAAACAAAAAAATCTTTCTTTACTGGACTTCCTAGAATCTTACATGTGCTGATATGTTATATATCTCCAAGAATGTGATAATATGAAGCATTTCCCAAATGTTATATTTCAGAATCCTTTTTTCAGAACAATAAGAAATGCTGTTTTAATATACATGTACTGGCTCCTAGAATCTTTTATCTTTGCAGTTTTATAATCTGACTTAATGACATTTTTCTCACAGATTTTCTCTGTGGGCAGTTCTGTTTGTTTTGGGAAGACTTCTGACTTTAATTCTTTCGGTACTCACTGTTGGCTTTGGCCTTGCAAGAGCAGAGAATCAGAAGCTGGATTTCAGTACTGGAAACTTCAATGTGTTGGCTGTTAGGTATGGTCAATTTAACTTTTTTCCCACTTTGCACTACTATGTAGTATGTATTAACAGTTTATGATATGAAAAAACAAAGGGATAAAGATGGGGGTTAGGAAAGATATTCATTTAATAATTAATTTCACACCTTTTGCAATTCCATGTCTAAATTGGGGAAGTACTAAAGCATTTATTTAACTTCTGCGATTAATTATTCATGGGATTATTTATTTAACATAATCTTGTCAACAGAGTGGGAGTTTAGCACTGAGTTAATACTGTAAAAGCAGGATAGACTACTTTATTCAGTGGCATTGTTTTGGTGCACTCTGATTTTCTGTTTATTTCTTCATATTCCCAGAATTGCTGTTCTGGCCTCCATTTGCATTACCCAGGCATTCATGATGTGGAAGTTCATTAATTTTCAGCTTCGGAGATGGAGAGAACATTCTACTTTTCAGGCACCAACTGTGAAGAAGAAACCAACAGTGACGAAAGGCAGGTCTTCTAGAAAAGGAACAGGTTTGTATTCAGTCAGCAGGGGAAAACCTGGAGTGGAAAACTTTTTTTAATATGGGATCCTATTTATAATCATGTCTTAATGAAGGAAAATTTATTCTACTTTTTAGCAAAATTAGAAACAAAATCATCTTGCCCCATCCTGCAGTTGGTAGTTCCCTGGGGTCAGCTGTCGCCCTTAAAGGTTGTCCCCTGACGTTTTCTCTCACAGGTTTTCCACGCTTAATCACTCTGAGTCTCTGTAGACCGACGTGTGCGTGGGTAGGTTTAGTGGATAACTAACCTGGAAAGTGAGCTTTCAAGCACTGTCTTACTCATATTTAAAAAACAAAACCTCTTTTCAGCCCCTTCTCATCTACCATTTAGTCCCAAGTGGAACAGCTTTTTGTGATAACTTCTGATTGAATGGTCTTTCGTTTTTGAGTCTGCATCTGATGTCTTTTCTCCTTCTGGCTTTTGATCAAAAATGCATTGACAGTGCAGTAATTTTTTCAACTTGTAATGTTAATAGTCAGAGCTGTAACACAAGGAGGGCCATGTTAAAATGTCTGTCATTGGTTTGCTCCTTACAAGCCTTCATATCTGATGGTTTATGTCCTCCAGCCCTGTCCTTATTCAGGCTTGGGTCAGCAACTCCTGACCCTTTGCACTTCATAGAAATTTTAGTTCATCTTGGCCAATTTCCACACAGAAAAAGAGCTTCACTGGGGTATTAGATTGAAATTACATTGAATCTATAGATCAGTTGAGGAAGAACTGAGTATTTCAGCCCATGAAGATGATAAAGACCTCCCATTTACCTAGATTATCTTTTGTTTCTCTCAGTAATATTTTTTAATAACTGCTTTTTTTGGAATAAAATTCACATACCATAAAGTTCACCCTTTAAAGTGTACATTTCAGTGGTGGTTAAGTATATTCACAAAGTTATGCATCTAATTCCAGACCTTTTTCATCACCCCAGAAAGAAACTACATGCCCATTCACAATTATTTCCCATCCTTTCCTGTCCCCTGCCCTAGCAGCCACTCATCTGTTTTCTGTCTCTATAGCTTGGCCTTTTCTGGACATTTCATATCAGTGGAGTTATATATTATGTGATTTTTTGCAGCTGTTTCTTTCACATAGCATGTTTTTAAGGTTCATATGTGTTGTAGCATGTACCAATACTTTATTCCTTTTTGTGGCTGAATGATATACTGTGTTTTGGTTAGCCATAAGTTGATGAATGGGGGTATAGCTAAGGGGTAGAGCACTTGACTGCATAAGTTGATGAACATTTGGGTTGTTTCCACTTTTTGGCTACTCTGAATGATGCTGTTAACATTCATGTACAAGTTTTTGTTTGAATACCTATTTTTTGCTCTTTCGGATATATAGCTAGAAGTGGAATTGCTGGGTCATACAATAACTGTATATTTAACATTCGGGGGAACTGCTAAACTGTTTCCAAAGTGGCTACACCATTTTACATTCATTGTTTTGCATGTTAATACCCAGTTGTCCCAGCACAATTTGCTGAAAGACTAATCTTTATTGAATTGTCTTGGGAGTTTTGTTGAAAGTCAATAGATCATAAAAGTAAGAATTTATTTCTGGACTCTCCATTCTATTCTGTTCATGGATATGTCCATTCTTAACGCCCTTGTCTTGATTACTGTACCTTTGTAGTAAGTTTTGAAATCAGGAAATGTGAGTCTACCCGTTAGGTTTTTTTTTTTTTTCATGTTTTGATTATTCTGGATGCCTTGCACTTCCATATGAATTTTAGGATCAGTTTGTCAATTCCTGCAAAAAAGCCAGCTGGGCTCTAATATGGATTATCTTGAATCTGTAGATTGCCTTAGGGTTTGTTAACATAGAAATCTTTCTGTCTATTTGGGTCTTCTATGATCTCGTCAGTTAAATTTTATAGTTAACAGTGTAAAAATCTTGGACTTCTTTATTAAATTTATTCCTAAATATTTTATTCTTTTTAATGCTATTGTAAATAGAATTATCTTCTTTTTTAATTTTTATTGAGGTATAATTGGCATGCAGCATATTCATTTCAGGTGTACAGCACAGTGATTGGATATTTACATATATTTGGGGGAGAAGTAATTAGGTTTATTTATTTATTTTTAATGGAAGTTCTGGGGGTTGAATCCAGGACCTTGTGCATACTAAACATTCACTCTACGAATTGAACTATACCCTCCCCCCTTAAAATTGTCTTAATTTCATTTTTGGATTATTCATTGCCAGTGTATAGAAATGCAGTTGATTTTTGCATATTGATCTTGTATCCTACAACATTGCTGTACTTATTAGGGTTTATAATTTTTAATTTTGTTATTTCATAGTATTTTTGTGGATTCCTTTGCATTTTCAGTATACAAAATCATGTCATCTGCAAATAGAGATAGTTCTACTTTTTCCTTTCCAGTCTGGATGTCTTTCATTTTCTTGCCAAATTACCCTGGCTAGAACCTCCAGAACAATTTCTAATAGCAAGAGCAGAAAAAAAACATCCTCATCTTGTTCCTGATCTTAGCAGGAAAGCATCTACTCTTTCACCATTAAGTATGATGCTACCTGTGAGCTTTTCTTAAATGGGCTTTATCAGGTTGAGAAAATTCCCTTCTATTGCTAGTTTGTTTGTAATTTTTATCAAGAAAGAATGTCAGGTTTCTTCACTTGCTTTTTTCTGCATCTTTTGAGATGATCAAATAGTTTTTTGTCCTTTATTCTATTGGTTTCATGGATTGTATTAATTGATGTTAAGCCAAAAATGCAGTCCTGGGATAAGCCTCACTTGATCATATATATAATCATCTTAGATGTTACTTGATTTGGCTTGCTGGCATTTTGTTGAGGATTTTTACATCTATATTCATGAAGGATATTGATACGTATTTTTGGGTGGTGCATTGATGTTCAAATGGAAGTCCAATCTTATATTCCTGGCATCAACCCAAGTTGATGATGATAATTTACCATTCTTGCAGGATTTTTTTTTTTTAATATTTTCTTAGAATTTTTGCATCTGTGTACATGTAAATGGTTGGGCTACGGTTAGCCCTTTTTTTTTTTTTTTTTTTTTGGAATATCCTTGTTAGGTTTTGATATCAGAGTTATGCTGGCTTTATAAAAAGTTTTGGGCAGTTTTGTCCTTTGTGTAGGATCTGCATTATTTCTTATAATGTTTGGAAGGACTCACCAGTAAAACTGTCTAGCCTGGACTCTTCTTTATGGGAAGTTTTTTGGTCTTTTAGGAGGGGGATTTTTAAAAACAGATTCACATTCTTTAATAGAGATAGGATTGTTCAGATTTTTCTATTTATTACTGTCTCTCTTTTGGTAAATTGTGTTTTTCAAGGAATTTATCCATTTTGTCTAAATTTGTAATGTGTATTGATGTAAAATTATTCATACTATCCTGTTACCTTAGTAATACCTGTAGAGCAGCAGTGATTTCCATTTTTCATTTCCTGTGTTAGTAATTTATGCCTTTCTCTCTTTTTTTTTTTTTTTTCCATCAGCCAAGAACCAACATTTGGCTTCTTTTGCGGATTTTCTGTTGTGTCATTTCTGTTTATTTCCCTTTCTTTAAGTTTAATTTGCTATTTTGTTGTTTGTGGTTTACCTTGTTGAGATGGATCATTGATTTTCATCCCTTCTCATGAATCACCTGCAATTAAGGGCAAACTTCCCTTTCAGCAATGCTTTACCTTCATTTTACAAGTTTTGATATGTTTTTTCATTATTGTTCAGTTCAAAATATTTTATAGTTCCAGTTGTAACTTCTCCTTTGACCGATGGATTATGTATAAGTACATTGTTTAATTTACAGATACTTGGGCATTTTCTAGTTTTCTTTTTGCTACTGATTTCTAGCTTAATTCAACTCTGGTTAAAGAACATAGTCTGAATGATTTCAGTTCTTTGAAGTTTGTTGAGACTTTCATTATGGCTCACTCAGCATGTGTTCAGTTTTGGTAAATGTTCCATTTGGACTTGAAAAGGTTGTATATTCTGTGTCCATTGAGTATTACGTTCTATAGACAGGTGTCAGGTCAGTTTGTGTTGTTCAGTCTTTTGTATCTTTACTGACTCAGTGGAAGGAGTTTTGCTTTTTCAGTTACTGACAGAGGGATTGAACCCAGGACCTCATTCATGCTAAGCATGCGTTCTACCACTGAGTTTACACCCACCCCCCTGAGTATACATTGGATTTTATATTTTCTTTTCTGAAGGTACCTTTATGTATAAAAATGTTATTACTTGCATTTATTTATCAAAGAAATTAACCTTGATTTTTTCTCTTTTCAGAAAATGGTGTAAATGGAACTGTAACTTCAAATGGAGCAGACTCTCCCCGTAAAAGAAAAGAGAAATCTTCATAATGAATTATAATCTAATTGATTAATGTCCCCAAAGAAATCTGCTTTTTACTGTATCTTTCAACCCTAGAGGTCTTTTTCTGTTCTTGAAAATACAGTTTGTGCTCTTTGATTCTTGCTATTGTACTGTTTCATGCATTTTTTTTTAAGGCATTTGAGGGGAGGATGAATTACTAAAAATTATTTTAGCTTAGATGAAGCTACCTGCCTTCAGAATAGTTTAGGGACCACCACCATATTTCATTTTGTTTTTTATCTTAGAGCATTTTTCTAATGATTTGGAGAGAGAACTATTTACAAAAATTCTACATATCAGTAATACAATTTCTTGCTCTCACCAATTTTTTATATTAGCAAGATGGCCTGTTCCAGCAAGGTCATATTTTTTAAGTTATCATTCAGGGCAAAATGGAAATACTTAAAGTCAGATGTCAAACTTTAATATGTTTTCAGTGTTCTCTAATTTTTAGGAATTTTTGTAGCCTTTACACCTGGGAAAAAAGATTTGTAAAGTCACCAAAATAATTGTGTACTTTATTTTATAGTGGTTGTTAATGTTACATCCCCATTTTTTTAGGGAAAAAAGCATACTTTGGTTATGACGTGTGGAGATTTATTACCATATGTATTGAATCAAAATATCTTATATTAACATAAAAGTATTTGTGAAGTAAAGTCTTTCTTGTGCATTTTCAACACTTGTAAACTGGAAATCAGAAAATTAAATATTTACTATAAAGAAGAAAATCTGAACATAGCCCTTTTTGATACTTTTATTAATAATGATTCTTTAATGGGGCTTGTCATAAGTTCAATATGCACAGCATCTTAGAAAAATAGTGTTTAACCTGAAAACCCCTTTAAAAAATAATGCCTACTTTATTTATATCTATAAGAAGGATGTTGGGTAAATATATTTGGAAAACATCTAATGCACTAACCTTAAACTGAAAATTCATGTGGATAAATAGTCTTAGAAAAGACAGTACTTTATGTTATAACTATAGCTTTGGTCCCATCTTTAATTGAGAAACATTTATCTGTATAAAACATATTTTTGGATAAATATATATATATATTTGTATCTCTACAGAAAGGCTCTAAAAAACATTTGAGTAAAGTATTTGGTTCCCTTTTCTATAATTATCCTTTAAAATCTTTGTAGCTCTATTTGGGTTTTTGTTGTCTTTACAGGGCATACATCACTCCTTTTGATGTTCACATCTTGCTCCCCTCTTCCCACTTCTGTCACCAGCTAATGTTTGCGCCATTTTTAGTATAAAAGTTGCAGACCTACTAGGTCTGCAGTTTAATAAGTTGCCATGCTGCTAGAAAGTTGTGCTTTCTGTTTCCAGCTGTTTACCTACTTTCCTGGAAAAGTAGTAGGTCTCTGTAGCATCATGGAGTCTGAGTGGAACCAAATCTCTGCCATTAAAAACTGGCATTATATTGAACTATACGTTGAGAAGTCAATCAGAATAAAAATTTTTACTTTCACAAGCTATCCTGGATGTTTTCTTTGTTGTTAGCAAGTGTTCGTGCTGTTTTAGCATATAATCTCATTAAAATGTATACATGTTTAAACAGTATAATCTTGATAGACATTTAGAATAACCTTTCCCCAAAAGTGTGTTCTGCTGGAAAAGATGATTACTTTCATGTATTAATGAAGATAACTAGGGAGAAAAATGGTTCATAACCAAATAAATCCAGGGACTCTTAAGTTAAACTTAAATCTAGTTTTTTTTTTTTACTACAAGACTGGTCATTCCTCGATATGCAGATGTGCTTCCTAATGCACCTAGAATGATGACAACAGAGATAATATGTAGTGTTTCCCAGCTCATTTAAGGAGCCTTCTTTTCTGTGAAATTACGTACAGCACTTGTGCTCTACAGCTTACACTATGGGTTTCAGCAGGGGGAGAAAGCCCTTGGTGTGTAGGTGAAACTTTACAAGGCACACGTTCATACACAAGTGTAACTGTACAGAGTAAGCCGTAGACCCCCTCCTCCCAAATGCTCCGAGGGAGGTTATTCTCCACTGGCTTCCAGATCCTGCAGAAGCTGCCACTGTCACCCGGCCTCTGGTCAGATGGGAAGCATCGTGGTGGGACCGTGAGCCAGGACAGCTGTCTCACTGAGTGACCTCCAACTAGCTGCTTTGCCAGTCTGGGCTTTAGTCATTTGCTCTGTAAAATGCCTTCTCCCTGTATTTTAGGACACAGCTGTGAGTCGTCCAAGTGGACTATTCTGGAGCAGAAGTTTTAACGGCGTTCGTCTGAAATTAAGTAATTCTGCAGAGTCCTTCAATTCAGAACTAATTCTGGAGCAAAGCTTGTGTAGATGAGGAAATGGGAGAGAAATGTTTTGTTGCACAAATGTTCACAACAGCCAATGACACCTGTATTTCCAGGGTGTTGCCAAATGTTTTCACTGAAAACTGGTTATGCTGCCTGTCTCCATGTGGACACCAATAAAAATTGATATTGATCACCTGTTTGCCTTTTTTAAAGAGTGGCTTTAAAAGTAACCCTGGAGGAAATTCTAGGGTAATGCTTCTACGGATGTTTTTCCAGAAAGATCACATTAGATGTGATAGGTAATTCAGTTAAGAAGAATCTATTATAGAACTTTGGGTTGGGAATTCCAAAGTGGACATTAGCAAGTGTTAGGAGGAAGAATAAAGACTAGTAACCCAGGGCCTGAAGAGAATGAATGGAGTTGGACTGAGAATGTACTGTAGAAGCCCTGGGTAGACAGACAGCCCAACCCACCAGGATGAAATAAGAGACAAGAAGTCACGCTCTAATAACAGGGCTTCGTTAATCTGGTTACTGAGCACCACGTAAAACCATCAGCCATTTGCGGGAGGCTCAGCTGTATCTTGTGAAGACAGCAGAGCACAGTATTTACAAAGACAAACTTAGTCCGTGTTTACCTAAGCCTAACTTGCTTTACAGAAGTCTACCCTAGGTATCTGTGTGCCACACGTCACCCAGCTTTATCCCATATTCAAAAAGAGCCTAAGCCAATTTGTCTAGCTTAACTATTTTTAGTGAAAAGATTAATACTGTATTTGCTTAAGGCTGAAATCAAACATTTTGCACATCCTGAAAAGAAGCCAATTAGAAAAAAGTATTTAAGACGCTTAGGTTCCATTATATAGTCTAATCCATAACCATTAGTAATTTAACTTTGACTTCACCTTGGCCAAAGAAAGGAATCTCTTCTCATTTTGAAGACCAAACTTCAAGTGATAAATAACCTTGTTGATTTCTGTTGATACTAATAGGTACATAGCAGTGAGACCAGCAGGCCAGAGTTCAAATCTTGACTCCTCCACCAATCAGCTCTGTAGGATCTGATTAATGTCCATGCTTCAGTTTCCTGAGATAAGCAGTAGGACCTACCCCGCAAGGTAGCTCTAAGAACAGGTTGTACATCGCTCCATGCCTGATCCTTACTAAATGTTAGTTGTTAGCTCAGAAGTTTGTAACAAACAGCACAGGGGGTGAATGGCTCATAGTAAGTAGTGAGTCATTTTGAGTTGTTGCTCCTTTCCCCTGTAGGACGCATGCTACAAGGTCGATGAGCACTCATGCTCACAGTGCAAGAGCAGTGCTCCCTGGTTGCTGCCCTTGGTGGGGTGGGGGAGGGCAATGACATTGCCCAAGATGTTTAAGCCACTATTGCAGACGTTGAATCATTGTACGGCGGTAAGCATGCTTACCCAGCATAAGTCCACAAATCAAACTTTCGAGTCTGTACTGAATCACTTATGCTTATGTAACACAATAATCATAAAAGCAAATAGCATGTATAGTTTCTAAAGAATGATTTTTTTTAAAAATTAGAGACCTATGGTTTATGAAACCACAGTTTCATTTACATGAGAGTGAGTACAACTTCCTGAGAACTTTCAGCTGCTTAGAGTCACCTTACCTTCTAATGGGAAGACTGGAGCTCCATCAGGTAAATGAGAACATTTAAGGGGGAGAGGAAAAGGGTTATTATAAGATAATGTTCATCAAGAAATTCAAACTGATCTCGTAAAATGTCCTAGAAATTACAATTCTGCAAATAGACTGGAAGGCCTGGATGGGGTGGATAGACGCCTAAGTGTGAGTAATATATGAAACAGACCAAAATCTGAAGACTGAGGATATTTTGTAGTGTATGGTTGATTGACTTCTGGACTAACAGCTTTTTTCTCCCCCAAATATGAGAAACTATAATAAAACTTCTTAGGAAAACAATTAGAGATTAATTTTTCAAGAATGCAATTTGACTAAACTAATTTAGGTTACTAGTGATCTTCTGACCAACTAGAGTGGTCCTTTTCTATGTCTTGCTGATGTCGTTCACAAGAAGCAAACAAAACAGTAAGACACAGGTTACTTGCAACCCAGGTCAGAAGGGAAAACTGTATCTATACTAAGAAATGAAAGATAGAAAGATCAAGTGTGGTTTTTAAAAAGTGAATTCAATTCTGTAGGATTAAGGATGACTCCTAGATGACCACCAGGAGTATAAAATTGGTATTTACCTAAATCCTAATACATAGAGGAAGCTTTGAAAAATTCAACAGAAAATATGCAAGGCTTGGTTCAACCTGATTTTCAAAGAGAGCTTGCAAAACCGCAACATCAGTCATTCTCAGTGAATAGAAAACCCAGTTCAAACCTAGAAGACATTTCTCCACTGATGTGACATGGTGGGTAAACTCTGTCTCAACGCAGAAATAATGGAACAGAGGAATGTGAGGAGGATGCGGAAATCACCACGTAGCAAAAAGAAATCTCTTTCTGAAGTGAGCGAAAATATTCTGCAGGGATTTCCATCGACCTTTATAGAGCACATCTCTAAATACTGGCCATTAAACAGAAAGCAGTCTCATCTCATTCATTTTGCTATTACACAGCATCTTAATTTTGCATGGCCTGTGGGTTTTTCCCCCCAGTGAGAACACTAAAACAACAAAGAATTTGAAAAGCAAAGCCATCCTGTGGAATGTAGCTTCAGGTTTAAGTAATCACTGCAGCCCTTGTTTCACTGTATTCTGATGAGCGCCAACATCTTAATTACAGTCCAGCATCTCCTGTTCAGCAGGCAGTGCCAATCATCCCCCATTATGCATTGATGTGCAGTGAGGACTCGTTAGGGGCTGCTGCAATCACCACCCTCTTTTTCCGCTCACACCCCATCAACTTCAACGTGCTTGGTCTCCAGAGGTAAGAGCAGCTGGACACACTATACTCATTAACCCAGCTGCCTTTGACATTTGTTCCTTTAAAGAAAAAAAAAACACTAATGTCACAAATTCTCTACTAAAGGAAACACTTTCAGCCTGTGGGGTGTTTTTTTTTTGTTTTTTTTGTTTTTTTTGTTTTTTTTTCTCTTGCCTTGATTATTGCAGCTGCTCCTTTATACAGGCGCTACACTTCCAGCTGAAATAGCACTCTTCCATTTCACACACCGGGCTTCAGAATTCCACAACGAAGCCCTTCCACTTTACTACGATTTGATGTGACGGAATGGCCAATGGGAGGCACCAAGCTGAATGCAGTCCTGGAACTTCACTCACTGATCTGAAATTCTGGCTTTAAATGATTTGAAATTGATATTTCCAATTGCGTAAACAAAACGCTGAAGTTATTAGCCATGTAGGATATTTTATACTTAGTGTTTCTCATCTCAAAGAAGCTCAATTTTAACAGGTGCCTACCCTCTCTGCCTCCCCTGGAGCTCTGCAAATGTCTGTTCTTGAGTGGACAGTTTCTGCCGAATCCCAGGCATCTTCATCTTTCCCTGGGCACAGCAGGGCCCCAGGGTGGGAGGTTGCATCTAAATGGAAGAAATGGGGAAGGGATGTTTGCATTTTAACACCGTGGTATAGCAAAGAACCAGCCTCTCTGACCTCAGTCCCCAAAACACCCTCCAGCAGCCCATTCCTTATCCTCCACCAATGCCTCCCTCACTCTTGGGCCTTAGAGGTACCCACCCTGGGCTTCTCAGCTTACAGGTAATTTTCTCAGACAGGCCTTTCCTCCCCTTCCCGCCATCCTTCTGTCTCTTTCAAGCATTCGGCATACACCCTTACAACACTTAGAATTTGTCATTCTGTTTTTGTACATGGCTACTTGTCCTCACACTTTCTAAACTCAGTGAGGGCAGGAATCACGCCTGTGTTGTTTGTCCCTGTAGATTCTGAGCGTTGGTTAGAACAGCTCACTCACGACATTGACACCAGGCCCGGGGCCTCCAGGTCCACCCAATTTCCTTGGCGCCACCGTCTCTCCGAAACCTTCCTCCTGCCGCCGTCTCCATGGAGAGGTGTGGTTGGCAGGTGGATACCTGCGTGGTTGGCAGGTGGATAGCGGGCAGGTCACAGGAAAGGAGGACATCCATCACTTGTTTTCCCCTGGTTTTCTTAGCCGGTCTTTCTCCGGCAAAGATGCCAGTGAAAATGAAACTTCTTGGGACCCTCTCAGCAACACTGGTAGGTCTGACGGGTGAAGTGTCTGCTTATTTTCTAGCAGGCGTAATTGGCATTATTTTACTATTTCCTTCCTCCTCACATTAAATGAGACCCTGCAGGTTAATAAACTAGAACAATGCACTAAATCGTTCCAGGCGGGTGGGCAGAAGAGCTCGCATCTCAGCCCGGAGGCCAGGAGAGATGGTAACTGGCTTTCAGGGAGAAACATTGTTGATTTCAGACTATCAAGTTCTGGTTTAAGTCAGAACGAAAAACTGCAGGGAATCAACTTCAGGGGTCCGCCCCCTGGCCTTAAGCAATTAGTCAAGAATAACCCACAGCCTCATCATCTTTTAAGACAGTGCTGCTCAAACTTCAGGCCAGGGACCAGTTCCTGTTCTAATCTGCAAACTGTCTGTAATCAATCTGCAATGAGATATGTACAGAGACGAAGGAAGCCTTTAGAACTTTTATGGCAGTTTGGAAGAGTAGTTTTATGTCTGTTGAATCAAAAAAAAAATTGAGTTTGTGTTTTATAGTCTTTGGGGTTTTTTAAATTGAATTTTCCTAGTACCTTATTTTTTTGTTGTTTTTTAAAATATTGCTCCACAATGGATTTAAAACAAAATCGGTCCTTCCCCACAAGTGCACTGAGACCCATCGCTCTGAGCCACTAAGTGGGCCGCAAAGGCACTCCACTCAAAAGCACGAGCAGTTAAGCCTCACGGTTCCCCGCAAAGACCCAGAAATGCTCTTGACAAGTCAGAAGGGAGCTTGGACCCACCCTTTCTCATTCAAAACAGTCTTTGGCCAGATCCTTGGCAGCCTTCCAGATTTCTGCCAACAGAAAGCACAGATAAGGAGGCTTTGAAAAGTGGAGTACACTCCCCTTAAAAGCCAGATTTATCCAGAGTAGACACTTGATTTTACATGAAGGCCACAAATTGAGGGCCGGCCAAAGGGAGGCACACGGAGGACGGAGTGGTACCAGTGTTGTCTTTGGAGCCAGTGTCACATCTGCATCTTCTGACTCTGAGGGAGATAGAAGAGTCTTGAGCTGAGATAGTCACAAAGCCTGTGGCATAAATCCCCAAATGGCCACAATGATATAATCAGTTAAATAAAATCAGGTATTATGGTTAGAAAAACAGCCCTCCCAGGTCACCACATTTACCTGTACAGTTATTCCTATAGTGACAAAGAAAGGTGAGGCTTGCCGTTGGGTGGATTTTGCCAGGGAAATGCCACAATATCCCCAAGTGGGATGTTTCATTGCACGTAGGTCTGAGGACCGCTCACCCAGCCAGCCCTTCAGTGCTCTCGGGCAATTGAAAGTACCATGTCCTTAGTGGAATCGCCAGGTTCCCATTATTTGTATTTTTAGCTGTTCTCATATGTCTTTAGTTGGTATGTTCCATTCAACTAAATTGGTTGGATTTTTTGCAGGCAGAAGAAATAACTCCCTACATCTTGTGTAATTTTCCCACATGCCTATTATGTACTGTACCCAGTGGGTTCTGAATAAATGTTGACTAACCCATTAATAAAATGATGTAAATCAAACAGCAGGTTGCTTTTTTTTTCCCTTTTGAAATGCATTTATTTTCCTTGCTGGTATACTGTTGTATTCAAGGCTCCAGAAATTTGATTTAAAATTAAAATTTGATTGGATTAAAGAACATAGAAAAACAATATAAAACTCCATTAATTTAGATCCAATATGCATGGGTATCACACCCACACATAGAATTCGGTGAGTCTACTCAATACCTATTAGCTCAGGCAAAATCCAAGCTGTCCAGCCATTGGAGGAAGCCGATGAGATTTCTTGAAGGGGAATTTAAAAACAGGCCTAGAGCTTTTTTTTTTTTTTATGTTCTCTTTTCTCATCTCTTCTCCAATTCCCCAAAAATTATCCAGAAAGGTTCCATGTGTTCTTTCTTGGCCACAACAAACAGTGAGCGGGGGCCCAGCTATGAGGGAGCCTGGATGGGGTAAGGGTCGCAGGGCTAAGTGGGGACCGCCCAGTTTATGGGAGCACATGCTTTTCCCTGCTCTTTCCTGAGTCACGTGTCCCTCTGCCCTGGGTCCTTCACAGGGAACCCAGACTTGAGAACCAACGACTTCGGTATAAACTGAGAGCAGCTCTGGTCTTACCACTGAGCAAGAGGCACCAGTGGTGACAGCAGGGGAGGGGGCGCAGAGCTTGGAAAAGTGGGGAAAACACCTGCCATGTCTTGGATGACTCTCCCAGTTGATGGTAAGCGCCTCCTCACTGGACTGGACAGGCAAGGAGCCGCCGTCCTGAGAAGAGTAAAGGAAAGTTCTGGGAAGATTCAATGGAGAAGGAATTTATTGTCTGGGTGCCCTGATGCCTCCTTTGTTTTGTATTTATTCCATGAGGAAGTGAGCCTTGGAGTGCATACTTACAGTTCATTCATTGATTCATCAAAAAATTATCAAGGGCCTACTCTGTGTCAGCATTTAGTGTTTTTGCTGGAGAGGATTTGAGTTTCTGAGTCAGATCATGTCTTGGAAGTCCTGTTCCAGCTCCTAAATACAATTGCCTTTATTTTCTTTCTTTTCAATATATACACATTTGTTTTTAAAATTATACCACTAACACACAAATTCATACTCAGATAAGACACATGACACAGATGAATAAACAGGAAAAGTTACTTTCACTCTTTATTCTTCTTAATCTCACTTCCCTCACTGGTGGTGACCACCATCAACAAGGAAACCACCTTTTTCCTGTCACATTGATTCATGTTTCATCTCATTTCCAAAAGGGTTCAATCCTGTTTTCAAAGATATAGACACAGAGAGATAAAATATATTCTAAGTTTCCTAGGAGCCACTGTTACAAAGGGGGAACTATCCAGGTTCATAAGGTAAAAGTAAACCATGTGCTCATTGAAAAGCTCGATTTCTGGTTCTGTGATCAGAGAACAATGCCCTGCTGGGAAAACACGGGAATGCAATGAGCAAGATCCTCATAATCACAATCAGTAGTTTCATGGCTTTTCTTACTACAGCATTCAAGGTCGATGGCATCATGCCATTGGATCAATTTAATATGGGCCAGTATCAAGCCCTACGGATTAGCACCTCTCTGATAGGCTAAATTTTGGATGACAGGATTTATGACACAACATTAATTTATTGAAAACAGGAATCAGAGAAGGGAGCAAAAGTAAAAGCACTGCAATCTTCATTTTTATAAAAAGTGAGTCAGAGTAATTGTTTTTATTGTAATTTAGGTAATTAGTGAGACTTGTGACATTGATTATGAATTGCTGTATAGTAACCATTAGTAAAATTAAAAACAGGTTCTTCACCCTCTAAAATATTGCGAAAGGCAAGCAAAAACAAAGTTCTGTTTATATTGAATAAAAAAGAACAGCAAGAAAGCCAAAACAAAACCACAAAATAACATGACAGTGGTCATAACAGTTATGACAATTGAAAACTCTTATTAAAAGGCACAGTCTGTGGGCATGTAAATTGGTACAACCACTTTATAGAACTGTTTATCAGTGTCTTGTAAAACTAAAACATGCATATCCCGTAACCCAGCAATTCTACCCCAAGGCACATTCCCAACCAAAGTGCATCTGAGGTTGACTGAAATATACACAGAAGAGTGTTCACAGCAGCACTGTTTGAGATGGTCCTAAACAAGACAGTGCCCAAAAGACCATCAACAAAAAGTGCAAAATTAAATTGTGGTATATTCACGTGATGGAATATTATTCAGCAGTAAGAATTAGCAAGGAAATAACAACTTCAGTTGTACCTGCCTACATGGGTGAATCTCATTGACACAATGTTGAGCAAAAGAGCCCAGACACAGAAGTGCACACACTGATGAATCCATTTATATAAAATTCAAAACAACATGAAACTAGTCTGTGGTGTTAGAAATGGTTACCCTCGGTGAGGCTAATGACTAGAAGGAGGCAAGAGGAGGGTTTCTGGATGTTCTTGATCAGAAGCCTGGTTCCACATCTTTGTTCACTTTATGAATATTCATTGAGCTACACTTAGAATTTGTGCACTTCTTGAATTTTGTTTTAATAAACAATAAACTTTTTTTCCTCACAGTTCTGGAGTCTGAAAAGTCCAAGATTAATGTGCTGGCAGATTTGATATTTAGTAAGACCTGCTTTCTGGACAGCTGTAATTTTCTTGTAACCTTACATGGTAAAAGCAGGTGGGGAGATTTCTTTGTTCACTTCTTCTACAAGGGCACTGATCCCATTCGTGGGGGTTCCATCATTATGACCTAATCACCTCCCAAAGACCCCACCTCCTAATACACTCACATTGTGCATTACATATCAACATGTGAATTATTTGTATTAAAGTACAGTTGATTTACAATATTATATTACTGAATGTTTAATTTCAATAAGCCACATTTTAAAAACAAAATTCAGCAGCTTTCTGTTTATGAGAGAACACAGCTAGCACAAAACAAAAGAAATAAAACATAAAAAATATGAGAAATAGAAAAGATCAGCCATCATTTATTGAGCATTTGTTGTGTGCCAGTGTACTATCCTAAGTGCTTTCCTCATATTATTTTACAGTTGACACTTGAACAACTTGTGCACAAGTTTAAACTGCACAGGTCCATTGATACGTGGATTTTTTTTCGATAAATGCATACAATATACATGACTTCTGGTTTACTAAATCCACAGTTCCACATCTGTGGGTATGGAGGACCAGCTATGGGACTTGAACATCTGCAAATTTTGGTCCCTGCAGCAGGTTCTGAAACCAATCCCCCTTGGATACTGAGGGATGACTGTATTTACTTTTCTAACAACTCACACTTTATACAATAAGATAAATACAGTTATTTATGCTTCTAACAGATGTAATCAATAGAAAATTAATAATAGCACTGAACATGTATTCATCAAGTAATACAGCACCAAAAACACATAGAGCAAAACTTTTAGAGACAAAAATGAGTTATGGAAATAGAATTGCCTTGTAGTGTAATAACAGCGCCTTCATAAAACCTATATCAAACCAATTAGGCAAAAACAAAGAAAGTCATGGAAATTTGAACCATATACTTTATATATGTCCAAAGAAGACTTTTTTGAAAAATGATCATATATTAGGGCAAAGAAAATCTAAAAGAAAAAAATTTAAATAGCAGTAATTAAAAAGATCACACTTTCTGATTAAAGATAATAAAATTAGAAATTAATAAAACATATTTAATCTACAATAAAGTTTTTAAAAACTCACATTAAAAAAAAATTAAACCTCCTATCCTAAAAGTAAGAGTCCGGAAAACTACACTTAGGGGTGAACTCATGCCCTTACAAGGTTTTATGATTAGAAAAAAGAGAAAATAAACTAATAAAATGACTACTTATAAAATTAATATATAAAAATCCTTTAAATCACTATTAAACAGTTAAAACTGAAATAGAGAAAAGATTCCATTCACAATAGCCAAAGGATAAAGAAAGAAGCATACACTTAACAATAAATGTCCAGGAACTAAAAATTATGAAACTATATAGGAGAACATTTGAAAAATGTGAGCACATTGAGAGACACACCAGTCTTGTGAATGTGAAAACTGAGATTGTCAAAACTCCCTAAATTAATTTACGGGTATAATATAATTCTGATCGCATTGCCAATTGAAAATTTTAATCAATTAAGTAACTCAAACATTTTATCTTGGAATAAACAACTGAGACTATTCAAGAAAATCAGAAAATTAAGATTAATGAGGGGAAAAAATAAAAGCTATCAGCATTAGACTTAGAGACTTCCACTTCTGGTAATGGAAGATAATGGCCGCCTAAGTATTTCAGATAAACACTCTCCCTTAGAGAAACCAGAAAAATCTGGACAAAAGATAAGGGTCATCTACTCAAAGGCAAAGGAGAACTAAGAGGAGAGTGAAGAAATACTGGGCCTGATCCAGGGAACTACAGGGCAAAAGAGGTGAACCAAGGGTAGTGTCTGTGCATTTTAGAGGGGCTGCTGAGGTCCCGGGAGGCTGGTCCATACTTCTGACAGCTTCTTTGGGGCTGAGGACACAGGGACTGGAATTTAGGGTTTACTAAGAAGGTAGGACCCAAGTAAACCCTCCACTTTGGGTTGGGACCCTGAAGAACTACCTCCTAAGAGAATCAATGAACTGAAATACATAGGCCCTAAAAATGGGGACTAAAAACTTTCTAATCATCTCAGTTCCTCAACAGATTATTGCTAGCATCTCCCCCTACCCCCACTCCAGGCACTAGAAACGTAAATCCTCTCATCATCCAAGTTCACTCAATTATTTCTACAAACAGCTTTGCAAATAAAATGTCTGGCATGTAATAAAATGCATATATATATATATGGAAAAATTATTCAACCATTAAAAAAAGGAAGTCTTGCCATTTGCGATGACACAGATGGAACTTGAGGGCATTATGCTTAGTAAAATAAATCAGACAAAGACAAAAACTGTATGATCTCACTTATATACACAATCTACTACCAAAGTAGTTTATTTATTTTTTTGTTTGATAGGGGAGGTAATTAGGTTTATTTATTTACTTATTTATTTAACGGAGATACCAGGGATTGAACCCAGGACCTCATGCATGCTAAGCGCGTACTCTACCTATGACCTATACCCTTCCCTGCCCTATATGTACAATCTAAGGCAAAAACAAAAGCAAAACACCCTGAACTCATGGATAAAGAGAATAGATTGGTGGTTACGGGGGAGGGGGCAAAATGAGTGAAGGGGGTCAAAAGGTATAAACTTCCAGTTATAAAATAAATAAGTTATGGGGATATAATATACAGCATAGTAACTGTGGTTAATAATACTGTGTTGTATCTTTGAAAGCTGCTAAATGAGTACATCTTAAAAGTTCTCATCACAAGAAAAACATTGTAACTGTGTGGTGATGGATGTTTAGTAGATTCATTGTGGTGATATTTGACAATATACACAAATACTGAATCATTAGGTTGTGCACTTGAAACTAATACAAAGTTATATGTCAGTTATATCTCAGTTTCTTAAAAGGTGAGCTAGAGAGACAGGAAGTCTTGCTCAGAAAAGGGGATGCCTGGACTTGAAGTGCTGGAGAGGTTGCAGTGATTGACAGTAACTAGGTCTAGAGAATGACCACTGGGGTAAGTGGAGACGCGGAATGGGAGATGACAAGGAGAGTTCAAGGTATGAGAGGCCTGGGTATTGAAGCGACCATCAATGTGTATGCTAAAATCACCAAGAATTAACACGGGAGTGAAGTTGGAGAGACTCACATTGAGCTAGGAGCTACCATTTCTGAGACATGAAGGGGGTACCCTTGGGTCAGAGGATGCAGCACTATGATATTGTGGATGGTGGATGATGTAATCTGATGACAGGAGAATAAAGCTGGATGGATGGAGGGAAGATGAGGGAATGGCCTGGAAGCACCAATGAGGAGAGAGGACACTTCCAGGCCCAGTGGTGCAGGGGGTTGGAAAGAGGACAACAGGGTGAGATCATGTTTTGTTTAGAGCAAGAAGCTGAGGAGAGCGTCCAGAAAGGTGGTAAAGGGTGCACAGGAGTTTGCTAAGGCCCAAGGGCTGGATATAAGGGTTTCAGGAGTTAGGGAGGGAGGGGGCGTGGACAGAATAAAGGAAGTGTGATGCCACGTGAAGATTAGGACGGCAGGAGTGGAGGGGTGACCCGGATGTCCCGGGAATGATTGAGCACAGCTAATTTGTCCTGATTGAAAAGAGATTCTGGTGGGGAGTCTGCCAGTGGTGTTCAATTAGAGGTTGAATTACCTGCTGTTTAGTGTGTTGAGTGTCTTTGTGCTAGTTTTCTTCTCATGCTTTGGAATTTTTGTTTTGTTTGTTTTGTCTTGCCTTGTCTTGTTTTGGTGTGGTGTCAGTGTGTTGTTGGCTTTGTCATATCTTTCTAAGCCGCCTCTCCTGTGGCAGGTTTGTTGCTGCCTGCATCAAGACTCCTAGGACCCTCTGGTCCGGAACCAGGTTTTCTCATTCAACAGAGATAAAGGTGGGGGCAGGGTTCGAAGGGGCACCAGGCAGCATTGACTCGGTTCTGTCTGTACCGCTCTCTGCTGCCTCCTGCCAGTGCAAACGGGCACCGGCCTCCCAGCTCCAGCCAAGGCAGTGGCCCCAGCTTTCTTGGACTCCTTTCACACTTGGGGAGCCCCTCTCTGCCCCAGGGTCACCTGCTGAGCCCAGCTCCCAGCTCCTGGCTCCTGGCCATGAGGACAAAAAGCTACAAGGCAGGCTGGGAAATGTATGTGCAAGACTACACACTGCCTGGACCAAACTCCAGCTGGATCAGAGATCTGAAGGTAAAAAGAGAAGTTAATTGTTATGAAATAATCAGGGTTGGGGAAGGTTTTTAGAAGAATTTTTTTAAATCAAAAGATAAATGATTCTGTAATGAATTAGGAGCTCTAACAAATCAGTTTTTTTAACTGAGGTATAATTGACATATAACAATATATTAGTGACAGGTGTATAACATAATGATTCAGTATTTGTATATATTGTCAAACGATCACCACAATAAATCTAGTTAATATCCATCACCACACAGAGGTACAAATTTTTTGTCCTATGATAAGAACTTTTAAGTTCTACTCTCTTAGCAGCTTTCAAATATACAACAGAGTATTATTAACCAT
The DNA here is from genome assembly GCF_036321535.1 of Camelus dromedarius. Lineage (NCBI taxonomy): Eukaryota > Metazoa > Chordata > Mammalia > Artiodactyla > Camelidae > Camelus > Camelus dromedarius. The sequence continues at coordinate 12,190,158 of NC_087465.1, read as the reverse complement.
AGTCACTATGCTGTACATTATATCCCCAGGACTTACTTATTTTATAATTGAAAGTTTGTATCTTTTGACCCCTTTCACCCATTTTGCCCACTCACCACCCCTTGCTGCTGGCAACTACCAATCTGTTTTCTGTGTCTATGAGTTCAGGGTGTTTGGGTTTGTTTTTGTTTTAGATTCCACAAATAAGTGAGATCATATTGTCTTTGTCTTTCTCTGTCTGATTTATTTCACTTAGCACTTAGCCCTCAAGTTCCATCCATGTTGTCACAAATGGCAAGATGTCCTTCTTTTTTCATGGTTGAACAACTTTCCTCTGTGTGTGTGTGTGTGTGTGTGTGTGTGTGTGTGTGTGTGTGTGTGTGTGTGTATCACAGCTTCTTTGTCCATTCATTCCACTGATGGACCCTGAGGTTGTTTCCACATCTTGGCTATTGTTAATAATGCTGCAATGAACATGGGTGCAGATATCTTTTCAAATTAGTGTTTCCATTTCCTAACAAATCAATTTTTGAATGACCAAAATACCCAATAGAGAAATCAATAAAATATAGACAGTTCACAGAAAAAATACAAATATACACTTTTAAATATATAAAGAATTTAAAAACATCACGATGGGAAAAAGGCAAATTAAAGCTAAAATAAACACTATTTTCACTTGTCTGCTATCCCACAAGATCAGCTACTTCATCTTTGAAAAGTGCTGACATATCACAAAAGCAGATGGGTCAAAGAAATACTTAACATATTTTTGATGTGTTTAGTGTCCCTATGCATTTAAACATGCCATTTCTTCTGAACAGAATATCCTTCGACTCCTTGTCATGTAGATTTACATCTAACTCCAACTCATCCTTCAAAACTCAGTTCATTTCACCTTCTCCAGAAAGCCTTCTTTGCCTACCATCACAACCACCCTAGTCTGAATAATCTCTCTCCTGGGTTTCTGTGTAATCTTTTTTTTTTTAATTTGGTCATATTCTTGTCTCATTGATTTCAGTCCCTGATCTCCTTGTTTCTTTTCTCAACTACTCTGTGAGAGCACCAAGTCTAATTTAATTTTGCGTTCCCAAGGCCTCGCTCATTGGAAGCACTCAAAGATTCTTTGTTGGATGTATGAATGAAGAACTTGTTACTTCACTGGGAGGGAGATTATACATAGTTGATTTAGTGACACTGGGTTCTGTGTTAAGCACACTCCACTGGGAGGCAGTGTTGTGCAGTGAAAAAGCTCCCAGCTTTGCAGGACAAATGCCGGGGCTCCCATCTCACTTCCACTGCCTTCTACCTGCCTGTTTTCGTGCCATGCAAAATCTTAAGACACCAGCAAAAAGGGAAAGATAAAAAGAATAGTTTTCTTACAAGATTATCAAGAGGATTTAAAATAATTTAAGTAGACCTAGGTAAAGTATTTAGCATATTGTAGGTGTGTTTATCATAAGGGAGGTCTTGATTACTTGCTTATATATTAATAGGCACAATTGCAGGCAAAGATCTAGCTCAGAGAAGTGTTTTTTTGCAATTATGCTGCAGATAACAGTTAAAAACTGTCAGCCCACTTCTCACCTCCCTCGGACGGCTAGGGGTTGCAAGACCAGGGTCAGAGGCTCTCAGGGCTCCATGGGACTGGGGGACTGGGAGTCCCATGGGGACTTAGGCAAGTCAAGGGCTTGAGTGACTATTATTGCCAGGCCCTGGTTCAGCTGCCTGTGCATTAAATAGATTTTTATGCACTGGCCTGGGAAGCCAGCCACCATCAATAATTCTGTTTCTATGGGGAAAGGCTTTCTGTGTTCCAAACAACCAACTTACTAATGAACTCCTGGAACACAACCTATTCGTCTATGGGGACCAGCTAACTGGGTTTACACGGTGGAGGCAGCAGCCTGGGACTGCGCTCTGTTGATCTAATTATTGTGAATTCTCTACAGCGACTAATCGAGCTGGGGGCTCCACAATTGAAGAGGAATTTTCAAAAATTGGAGAGGATTCCACAAAGAACCACAAAGATGATTAAAGGGCTGCAGGAAAATTTAGTCTGGTCTCTATAGTTTTAAGAGGATTATGGACACAATCCATGAGATAATCACTCTCAAATGGAAAAAGTGTTTGATTCTGTACGGTGTCCAGGGCCTTAATCACTTGCAAATTGATGATACATTCATACAGAAGGGAACCTATGTTTGCTAAGCACCTATTTCAGGGTATCAGACACTTTCTGGGCCTTTTACACCCAATATTTAAGTTTATCCTCATGGCCACCCTGCCAGATGGACATCATGATACTCATTTTACAGATGAGGAAACTGAGACTCTGTGAGATTATTTGTCAAAAATTTTATAGCTCAGAATACAGAATATAGATTCCAATCCAGGCCAGATTAAGTTCAAAGGCCCTCTAACCCATTTTCCACATGGCAAGAGGGCTTTTTCTGAAATACAAACCTGATCATGTCTTCCCCTGTGTAAACCATCTTAGGGCTCCACTCTGCTCCTGGGATGGAACTCAGGCTTCTCATCATGGCAGCCAGGACCCCGTGTGCCCTGCCACCTGCAAACCAGCCTTGCCTCCTGCCATCACCCGTCCCCCTCAGCCCTAGTTCTGGATTCAGATATTTTCCTGTTTCTCTGTTCCTCCAGATGCTTCAAGCCTCCACTCCCTCACACACACGTCTTCTCTCCCTGCTTCCTTGCCTTTCTTTCTCTATTAACCAACTTCCTTCTCCCGCTGTGGACTTCAGCTTGCATGTGCCTTCCTTTGGAGGCCTTCCTGGGCTCCAAGTGGGGGCTAATCAGTCCTTCACAGCAGATCCCATGCCCCACACAACTGAATTGTAACTGCACATTGATTTAGCCTTAGGCATCCTCCACCCGATAAACACACACACATACACCCCACTCAGTCACCATTTGTTAAATAAGTGTTGAATGATCGTATCACAAGTTATTTTTACAAGCAAGAATTTAAAATACTGACATTTACAAAATATTTACCTTTTTTAATGAAGAGGATTTGAGGTAATCTTGATCACAACAGCTCTCCTTTGTTTTCTGATACGTTTTTTTTTGAGAAGAAGGAAAAGAATGTAGTTGCCGGGAGCTTACTGGGAGTTGTGCAAAACGTCAGCATGCCCACAGGAGGGTGTCCCACGGTGGACTTCATCCATTGTCTGGGTCATGGCAGAAAAGAGACAGAGACCCTTTCATCCCTTAGCTTCAGGAAGGAACCAGTGAATCCATGACATTCAAGAGAACATGGATGTTTGTAAAGTCCTCCAGAGAGACAGCTCCCATCCTATCTGGTGTCAAACAACCCTTGGAGTCAAGAAATTCTTCCTTTTGTTGAACTTTAATAAACCCATTTGTTTTGTGTTCTTGGCAACAGAGAAAAAACAGCCATTATCCTCCATGCAGTGGCTCTTCTGAAGTTTATGTTCATTGCTGATGCTTCTTAAGTGATCCTGGAGCTTTTTCTCTCCAGGTTAAGTAATCCCAGGTCTTTAGCCCTTCTTGGCTGGTCACTGAGTGACTATTTTGCTTTGGCTCTGAACTCCCTCCACATTCTCTGAATCCCATTGAACTATGGAGACCAGAGCCGGTCCAGCTCCCTTACAGTTGTGATCTGTGCAGAGCAGTGTAGCAATTACCTCATGATACAGACATGCTTTTCATTTGCCACAGTTCTCTGCTTGCATTTTTTTCAATCAACAGAACTGCAGGGTTGTGACAATTCCTCCCGGTCAACTGGCTATCCACTAAAGCTATACTTTTAATTTTCCAGCCAACTGCCTTTGAGTGGTTGGCACCTTGCCTTTGAACATGTTCACTTTTCAACTCCAAGTGCGTAACCCTGAATTTTCCCCTGCTGAACTCCATCTGGTCTGCATCCCATTATTCCAGCTTACCAGCATTGCTGTCTAGGACTACTGCAGCCTGCAGAGATCTTTCCCCTTTGGGACACCTTTGTGTTTTTAGTTGCCTGTTTCCCGTGCACATTTTCTATTGATCCGTGCATGGGTCAGTTTATGCTAAATTATGCTGCTGTAAATAAATCATCTCCAAATCTCAGTGGCTTAAAACAATAGTTTCTGAGGTGTTTTTCTGGTTTTTTAAAATTTATACTATATTTCCTACACTGGTCATCAGAGAGGCTCTGATCATCATAGTGCCTCCATGGTCCAGGTTGGCAGAAGTTCTACCATCTTGTGACACCACCATCTCAGTGTCAGTCTTCAGGGTTCACTGGGCAGCAGCACAGAGCATGGAGAATGGAGAAGTTTCACATGCTTATTCTATCTAGAAGTGATACACGTTGCTTATGCTAACATTTCTTTGGCTAAAGCGAGTCATATTATTGTGACTCATTCCAAGGGGAACATGTGCTCCGAAGGAGAGAAAAACTGGAGAGAAATCCTGATATTCACCTAAAGTCTCCCACAAGCAGTGAGATCCCAACTTTTCTAAACACAGCAATCTTGTATTTTATTTCTGCATCATCCATCAATTCTTAAAGACCTGTATATTCTGGGCTATTTTAATCCCACAAAAATAGAGGCATTTTTCTCTTCCACGTTCTAGATTATACATCAAGATGTTAGGTTCAAGACCAGATTCTGCAGAAAGCTGCTAACAGAATGTTAAGATGGAGCCACTGATCATGTTTCCTCTCTACAATTGAGAGTGCTATACAAAGTGGCATTGTTAGGAATCCCGTGGCATGAATTTGTGAGAGACAGCACTCCCTCAGTCTACCAGATCCACAGCTCAGCTAGACGTGCATTTATAACTCATCACATTTTATATACAGAGAATGTAAATACCCACTGTCCCTAGAGGTTTGAAAATCTAAATAAGACAAGGACAATAAAATCTAAATGGAGAAGTGAGTGCTGCAGACAGTGGACTGGGAATCTGAGCCTTCCTCAGCCTCCAGGGAGCCCTGGGACCTTGGGAAAGTCACTCCACCCCCTGGACCTCAGGCTCCAGCTCTTTCTTAGAATAGGATGGGACTTGATCTGTGGTGCTCAGCTCTAGCTGATCATCAGAATCCCCTGAGGAGCTTTTTAAAAACAGATTCTCATTCCTCACTAAGCCTTCTAAATCTTCTAGGGTGGGACCTGGAATCTATTCAGAGTTGAGATGAGCTCTAATCTTTAAATGTGGAATACCCCACAGTTCTGTCTTGACCCCTCCTCAGATTTCTCTCATGTCAGTTGCCACTTATATTTCCAGGATTCCATGTCTTCAGTTTGAATGTAGGAAGAATAAAACTGAATTCATCATTTCATTCAGCCCTAAACTGCTCTGAAAATATCTAGATTTCATACAGGAAAATGGTACAATTTTCCATCCAATCATTGAGGCCAGAAAAGGCTAGATTCATTTTATATTCATCCCCAGTTAATCTCTTATTCTAAATATCCCTCCCCCTTATGCCCAAAGTCACTGCCCTAACTCAGGCCTTCATCATCTGTTGCCTGGACTATTACATTCACCTCCTGGGTTTCCCTGACTTGCTTTTCACTGATTCCATCCACTACCCCATCCATAATCCTTAGTTCCAAAGTGACCATTCTAACATAAAATATCTGCTAAAAAATCTTCAGTGATTCTCCTATTGCTAATAGTTTAAAATCTAAATGCTCTTGCATTTAGACCTAGACATTTAAGGTCTTTCAAGATGTTATCCCAGCATTTCAAGGCCATTGGCAGTGGCTCCCCTGCTCACAATATACCCCAAGCAATACTCAGCCACTAGTGGTCCCTCAGCTTCTCCATGTCTTTGCACACGTTTTTCTCCAATAGAAACATTATTCTTATACCCACTGTCAGCTATAGGAATCCTTCATGGTCTTCTTCTGACAGACTGACAAGATAGCTACTCCTTTGCTTCCCCTGTGCTCTGCTTGTTACCAAATCCAAGTTTGTACTGCTCACCACACAACAAGCCAATACTTGGGAGACAAGTTGTTGGGACAAGGAATATCAGCTTTATTCAGAAAGCCAGCAGACTGAGAAGATGGTAGACTAGTGTCCCAAAGAATCGTCTTACCTGAATTAGAACTCAGGCTTGTCCCCATAGGTCAAGTCATGATGTTCCTGTAAACCTCCAACAAGACAATTGTTACTCTCTGTCCTGAAACTTTTTAATCTCTATATGAATGGAAAAGTGTTGTACCCTCAAAGGTCAGATCCTTGAGAATGGGCTCTCCTGTATATTTTAGGCTATAGGCAACATTCTTAACCTGTAGCAAAAGCTATAGAATACGAAGGTTAAAGTAAAAGAAACAGATCTAATATGTAGTCTGATTTGTTCTTCTCTATTATATGTTCACTCTTCCATTATAACATTTATTTGATTGGGTTATAATGGCTTTTTCTATATCCACCCCTCTGCTGGAATGGAAGCTACTGAGGGCCTGGGGCAATGCCTGGCACAAAGCACAAATATGTCCAGACTGTATGAATGAATGAATGAACGAGTGAATGACCCTGTCAGCCCTAAACATTCTACATGTCTAGGAATGCTTCAGGACAAACATGAAGTCTAATCTGCAGAAAGGTGGGAATGGACAGAGGTCTGATCAGGGAGTGAACAGCCACAATCACGTGCAGGCTGCACAGAAAAACAGCATCCTGACCCCAGCTCTGCCCGGTGACATCCTTACTGCTGAAGGTGTTCTACAAGATAAAATTGGAAGCAAAGTGGCTGGAAAATTAAGATCAACTTGATTGAAAAATCACTAAATAACATGATTTCATAGAGGAACCTTTTAAATGCTTCAAGTGAATTATTTTCACTTCCAGCTGCTTTTCTCTGACCCTCTTCTCAAGTATTGACATGTGCTAAGCCTAAAAAAACTGAAACTATCCTTAGAAAAACTAAAAGATGCAGAATTTCCAAAGTGAAGAAATCTTCCCATTAGCTCTTCCCTGGAGGAAAGCTTCACTGACAGGCTCCTTAGTTCTCCTGCAAAGTCCAGGACTCAAATATGTGACTTCTGTGGTCCAGGCCATCATCACTGTGAAAAATGTCTCTCTTTTAATACATTTCTTGTTTAAACAAACCTTAGAGGACCGTTTGGTGCCAGCTTCTTAGAACTGGCGGTACAATGATTTTTTTTTTTCTTGACTGTTTATGCTGCCCTGCCTGTAGAATTTAACTAAACAAAGAACGTTTAGTGTAAGGTAGCAATGTGGATGAATAGTTTTTTTGTGTCCTTACGAAAAACGGGGGCTCCAAAGAACAAATCAAAAACTCATTAGGAATAATTCTGCCCTACCCAGTGATGGACAGAAATCATGCAGGAAAAAGGGAGGAAATTATAAAAGACCTTATTCTAAAGAGGCAACGGAGTCAAATGTCAGTCAAAGAACTGTTGAACGAAACCGAGACCAGCCAACAGCGCAGCCTTGGGAATGAACCACCACAACCAGCCCTCTGTGTCTCTCCTTCTGTGTCTCAGTCTCTCTCTGTTTCTGTCTCTGTCACACACACGCATACACATCACAAATGGCATTCATTCAGTCAGAACCGTGTCAGGGCAAAGACTCTTTTGGCTTGACACTTAAGCTTTCCAATAGTTACTGGTATGAAATTCTTGGGCAGCAAAGAAGCAGCAGTGTTAAGAATATTCTCTGCCATGTATTAGATGCCACTTTAAAAGGTGGCAGGCAAGGTTTTAACACGTGCTGCTTGAGGGTTTTACACAGCCTCTCCTTCCAGACACAGGAGATTAATAAACCTCTCCCCCAACTTTCGCTCTACGCCCACCTCAGTGTCTATCCACAGCAATGAGGAAGAAAAACAAAATTCAAATAAGAAGATTATGCAAATGTTTTTGCAGATCAGCTTCAGTCTGCAGCCTCTGCAAGGGGAAGGGAAATGGATTGGGTCAGGTCAACAGGAGGAAAAAAAACCTCCTTTAAACTCAACCTTCTTCATGCTCGTTCCTCGGAGACAAGCAGGACTTTGGATGAGGCCGTTGGGCCCTGTCCTGGGTGCCGCCCAGCCACAGCCCCGTCCCACGCCAGGAGCCGGGGCCCGTGTGGGCGCAGCAGTGGCTGATGCTCCTGCTTTCCCTTGCTCCACTCTGCACGTGTCATGTTTGTCAGGATCGCTCACTGCGCTGAAACATGGTCGTGGGAAACGCTGATGACCACTTTGAACTTCAAGTAGATAAAGAGCAGAATAGTATCCGAGTTGTCAAAATAAAGCGTGTCCTTCTAAGGAGAGGCCCACTTACGACTAGCCTATGCCCTGTCCCCCACAGAGCTGTCCTTTGGCATCCCCCATCCATTTCACTCCCGTCTTCGCCCTCTCACAGCCTCACACCCACTGTCCTGATCGGCTCAGACTGCTGCAGCAAAATACCCCAGACCAGGTGGCTTACAAACAACAGGGATTTGTTTCTCAGAGCCCTGGAGGCTGAGAAGTCCACGATCAAGGTATCGACAAGGCAGGCGTCATTTTGAGGCCCCTCCTCTTGGCTTTTGGTGGCCCCCTTCTCCGTGTGCGCTTGTATGACCTCTTCTTTGTTAGGTGTGTGTGGAGAGGGAGGTGCAGAGGGGAGGAGAGAGACAGAGAGAACCCTCCTTGTTTATAAAAAGGACACTAATCTGTTGGATCAAGGCCTGACCCATATAACCTCATTTAACCCTAACTTACCTTCTTATAGGCCCTAACCCCAAATACATGATTTTGGGGCTCAGCTGGTCCGCTCTGTTTCAGGTTACAGCAGCCAGGTGCTTGCTTCTTGCTGAAGGTCTGTGGGTGGCTCCACTCCACGTGTTGCTCACCCTCCATTGACTAGTAGGCTAGTCCAGGCATGTCCCCTTCATGATGGTGGCTGTGGCTCAAAAGCAAAGTAGGAAAATACAAGGTCTCTTAACTACTAGACTTGGCGTGGCACACTGACATTTCTGTTGATATCACTGGCTGAAGCCCCATGGTCAAACCCAAAGTCTAGACACGACAGGGAGGTCCTGACAACAGCACAGATGCAGGAAGGGGTGAAAAACTCAACATACAACATCTCCCTCTTCCCCACTTCTCATAGCTGATGCGTTACACTGGGACTGGTTTTATCATCAGAATCTCCTGAATGTGTCTCATTCTTATCGTCTCCTCCATCATTGCCCTAATCTAAGCTCTCACATTCCACTTGGATGCTGTAATAGCTGCCCAGTTGGTCTCTGCCTACCCAATTTTGCACCTAATCCCAAAGTGATCTTTCACATTCACAGGTCTCTGCGTCATTACCTTTGCCTCTTTTTTATTCTGAAGGTAAAAGCAAATGTTTCTTATAACCACCTAAGGTCCAGAGTCATCTGACAGCCACCAGCCCTTCCATCTCATCTTATAACCCACCTCCTTTGCCACTCTGTGTTTTGGTCCCACAGGCTTTCTCTCAGTTCTTCCTGAGTGCCAGGCTCCCTGCAACTTTAGGGCCTTTAAAATACTGTTTCTTTGCCTGGAACCCTGCCCTCTCTCCACACTCCTAATTCGAATTCTTATCCTTCACAGCTCAACTTGAACATCTCTTCTTCAAGAAAGGCTTCCTTGATGCCCCAGACCAGATCGGCTTTGTTTTAGAAAGTCTCACGTCATCATATACCCTTACTTCAAGTCACTTTTTGCATTTTGTCACGATGCATGTATTTGTGAGATTAGTCAATGTCTCATCTCCCCAGCCCCAGGGGTAAACTCCAGGGAAGGAGGCACCATTTTGAGATTTGCTAATCACTATCTCTCAGCGCCTAGCATAGTGCTTGGGACATGGGAGCCACTCAATGCTTTTTTGTTAAGTGAATGAATAAACAAACTGGTCCAAACAATCCAGAAAACAAAGCTAACTCTTTCCATTCTGTTTCTCAAGAACCTGCAGATGTCCACACACTTTGAATTAAGATTTAACATGGGCATTCTATGTTAGAGAAGAATGCAATTCAGGACAAATTATCGTTTCACAGGACAATGAGAAAATCTTTAGCCACAGACTCTTTCTGTATCCCTTCCTGGACTTAATCCAGGTTCAGTCTAGCAGAAGAGAAAATTGTATGTGTAAGTACTCTCCTACATACATGCTCTTGGCAGTGTGACTTGCACTGCCTCAGGAGATGGGGTCTGTTTCCCCACCCCGTGCATCTGGGCTGGTCTTGTTATTTATTTTGCTAATAGAATGCAGTGGAAATGACATTGAACCAATCATGAACCAGTGTCTCATGAAGCCTTGCATGCATCTGTTCTTGGACTTCTCCCATGCCACAAGTTCAAGCTCAAGCTAGCCTGCTGGAGGATGAGAGCTTGTGTGGAGCAATGTCAAGTTATCACAGCCAATGCAATTCTAGATCAGCCCCCTGCCAACTGCCAGGCAGAGATCAGTCAAAATTGCCTCAGATCAGAACTGCTCAGCCAACCAACCTATACATTCCTGATCTAAGTAAATGCCTGTTGTTTAAGTTTGGCATGATTTGTTACATGGCAATAACTAATGGAGATAACATTTAAGGCAATATTACTAGGCTTCTCAAATTTATCCCCCACCCCCTTCGCTCCTGCTCCAATAGCACAGAACTTTGAGATAGGCAGATCTAGTTTTAAGTCTTCTTGGAAACATGGATTAGTCAGATGACTTGGACAAGTTAATAGTGCTAAGGCTCAGATTTATTATCTATAAAATAGGGCCAGTAATAATTGTGGCAGAAAAGGGACCTAGTTGGCCCTCAGTTTATCTTCTTTCCTCCATGTTTTAGATCTCCCAATCTTTAGCTGGGCACATGGCCACCCACCTAGGTGTGTTTACGTGACTAAGTTCTGGCCAATGAGCTCTAAGTGAAATGTCATGTCGTAGGAATCTTCCTAAGGGAACCAGTACGCTTCTTTTGCCCCTCTTTTCCTTCAGCCCTTTCCTCTCTGTTGGCCTTGCAGCTAGGGACCACTTATCAGGGAGAAAGAGTTTGGGTCCCCAAGGACTTTGTGGAGCAGAACTGTGAAACCAGACCTAGACTGCCTACCTCTGGACTTTTATGGGAGAGAAATAAAATTCTCCCTTGTTTAAGATGTTGCTATTTTAGGTTTCTGTTACTCGCAGTTGAACCTAGTCTTAGCTAATATAAATACCTTCCTTGCTGGTTTGTTGTGAGTTAGGTGATAAGTACCTGACATCATGCCTCGTACAGATAACATAAGTGCCTGACATCATACTTAGTATACAGTAAGTGACAGTAAATGAATGTAGCACATATTATTTTTTGATTTATAATAATGGTAGAGGAAATAGCAATATACATCCCCAGCCAATGTTGAGATAAAATTGGCAATACTGTTGAAGTCAGCTAAAGTTATGGCTGTAGTCACAACATTTACATAATAGTATAGATCTATGACATGTGTTTGTTGATAATATTATCTTAAAGAGTTTCCTTCTTAACTCACTCCTCACTAAATTAAAGTTTTATCTTAATGAAATTTGGGAAACAGATCTACATTAGCAGTGTTAGTGCAGCATTTGCTTGGCCATAAATTTTAACTCACTCATGTAGTAATCCCCTCAAAATATGGCAAAACAGGAGATTTTTTAACTTTTTTTCCTCATAAATATTTCAAAATTATATTAAGAAAATGCAATCTTTAGATGTACTTGAAAAGTAATGTTATATATTAAATTACTACATTCGCTCAGGCAATACAGTTTCTTAACAAAAAATTATACCGCAGCTTTAAAATACTGAAAAACTTTCTTTTAGCTATTGGAAGATGAAATAGTTTTTAGAAAATGATTACCATTGTAACTCTGCCATTAGCTTCTTTGGTATTCCCTACTGTGAAGATTATTATTTTGAGACTTGGAAAGTCAGCAAAAAGGCATGCAAAGCCTCCTCCAGCCCTGAATCAATTTTTTAAGACAAATTTTCCTCAGAAATACGGTGAAACACAGAGAAGTCATTCATTATGAGTTCCTCGAGCAAAAATTCTTTTTAATTATTTGGACATTGGAAAAGGAACTCACAGAGAAATACTGTTCACAGCGGATTCCATAAAGCATTTGACAGTTATGTGTCACTAGCAAAGTGACTATTAGGTCCCAATTTAACTGGAATGGGGCTTCCACCATTTAGGTGCCTTTTAAAGTTAATTAGTTGCAGAAATCGATTATGAAGACTTTTAATAAGTCCTATACTGTGAAGGTCAGTAGAGATTTTTTAAATGGCTATTAGAGGAAGTTGGTCGGAAGAGTCTTAAAAAAAAATCCAAACTAATTTAACAGGAGAGTCAAGGTTTTAAGGTTTAAGTAGTCTTGAGATGTCTTAAGGAGGGATGGTAGTCTGACTCATGAGACACACAAGTACATGAGAAGCATAAGTCAAGGCAAGAGGTGGGGCAGTCTGTGGTCCAGGTGCCTATCAGTACGGCCAGTGGGATACTAGTTGGGAACAGTAGAACATAGGGCTGGGAATGCAGATTGTGACGTTACTGTGACATTACAATGGGCTCTTGCAGCTAATTCATTAATAATTGGTAACCATTAAAGGGTTTTAACAGAAAGGTTAAACAAAAGTCAGTCCTGACTTCACTGGGTGGATTCTACCAAACATTTACAGAAGAGTTAATACCAGTTCTTCATGAATTCCTCTGAAAATTTGAAGGACAGAGAGCACTTCTCAACTTGTTCTATGAGTCCAGTATTACCCTGACACTAAACCCAGGCAAAGACAGCACAAGAAAAGAAAATTATAGACCCATATCACTTATAATTATAGATATAAAAACTTCAACAGAGAATTTAAAAACCAAGTCCAGCATCATATAAAAGGATTATCATACATGACCAAGTGGAAGTTATACCAGGAATGCAAGGTTGATTGAACATTTAGAAAAAAAAATCAAGTAATGTCACCATATCAATAGAAAAAAACAATAACCATGTAAACATCTCAGTAAATGCAAAATAAGCATTGGGAAAAAAACAATCCTCATGAGAAAAAAATTCAGCAAACTAGGAAGTGAAGCTAACTTCCTCAACCTGATGAAAGCCATCTAGAAAAACTCATAGCTAATATCATACTTCCTGTTCTTTTCCCTTAAGGTCAGAACAAGATGGGGACGTTTGCTTTCACCAGTTCTGTTCAACATTGTACTAAAAGTTCTATCCAGGGCAGTTAGGCAAGAAAAAGAAATAAAAGTCATCTCAATTAGAAAAGAAGTAAAACTATCTCTAATTGTAGATGACATGATCTTGTATACTGAAAATCGTAAGGAATCCACATTTTAAAAAACCCCATTAAAACCAATTAAAAAGTACAGCAAGGTTGTATGATATAAGATCACTATGCAAAATTAATTATATTTTTAATCAATGAATGATCCAAATATGAAATTAAGAAATTCCACTTATGATAGTATCAAAAAGAATCAAATATGTAAGAATAAATTTAACAAGAGAAGTGCAGAACATATACTTTGAAAACTACAAAATTCATTGAAAGAAGTTAAAGATGATCTAAATAAATGGAAAGACATTGAATGTTGATGGATCAGAAGACTTAATACTGTTAAGATGGCAATACTCACAAATCAACCCACAGATTCAATGCAATTCCTGTCAGAATCTCAAGTGGATTCTTTGTAAAAATTAATAAGCTGATCCTAAAATTCATATGGAAATTTAAAGGCTCAAAAATAGCCAAAACAATCTTGAAAAGAAGAACAAAGTTGGAGTACTCACATTTTCCAATTTCAAAACTTACTATTAAGTTACAAATAATCAAGACTACGATACTCATGTAAGGATAAATATACACACACAAACACACATATATATATACATATGTGTGTATATATATATTATCTATCAATCTATATATCTATCTCAATCAAATAGAATGGAGAATCCAACATAAACCCTCACATTTATTGTCAATTGCTTTTTGACAAAGTTGCCAAAACATTGAAACAGAAAGATTAATCTTTTCAACAAGCGGTACTGGGACAATTGGATTATCTACATACAAAAGAATGAAGCTGGACCTCTACCTTACACCATACACAAAAATTAACTCAAAATGAATCAATGACCTAAATGTAAGAACTTAACCTATAAACTTACAAGAAAACATAATGGTTTAAGTCTTCTTATATTGGATTTGGCAATGGTTTCTTAGATATGACACCAAAATACAAACAATCAAAGGGAAAAAAAAAGATAAATTGGACTTCCTCAGAATTAGTAACTCTTATACTTCAAAGGACACCAATAGAAAGTGAATAAACAAATCAAAGAATGGGAAAAAATATTTGTAGATCATACATGTGGTAAGGGACCTGCATCTAGGATATATAATACTTTAGTCAATGGCAAACAAATAACCCAATTAAAAAATGGTCAAAATCTGATTTGACATATCTCAAAAGAAGATATACAGATTGCCAATAAACACATGAAAAGATGCTCAACATCACTAGTCATAAGGGAAATGCAAATCAAAACTGCCAGGGATATCTGTACACCCACTAGGTTAGCTATAATAGAAAAAGACAGTAACAAGTGTTGGTGAGAATGTGCAGAAATTGGAACCCCCATGTGAGCTGGTGGGAATGTAAAATACTGCAGCCATTTTGGAAAACAGTGTGGCAATTCCTTAAAGAGTTAAACATAGAGTTATATTATGACTTAGCAATTCCATCCATAAGTTTATGCCCAAGAGAAATGAAAACATACATTCATGCAAAAACTTGTAAATGAGTGTATATATAGCAATAGTCATAATAGTCAAAAGGCAGAAACAATTCAAATGTCCACCAACTGATGAATGGATAAACAAAATGTAGTATCTCTACATCCTACAACATGGATGACCCTTGAGAACAATCTGCTGAGAGCAAGAAGCCAGCCACAAAAGACCACATAGTCTATGATTCCATTTACATGAAATATCCAGAACAGGGAAATCTATAGAGACAGAAAGCAGATTTGCGTGCTCGCTTTGGCAGCACATTGGAACAATACAGAGGAGATTAGCATGGCCCTGGCACAAGGATGATGTGCAAATTTGTGAAGTGTTCCATATTTTTGGGAGTTAGAGATTTGCAGATACGAGCTGATGTATGTATCGAATAGATAAACAACAAGTTCATGCTGTATACCGCAGAGAACTATATTCGATATCTTGTAGTAACTTATGGTGAAAAAGAATATGAAAACGATATATGTATGTTAATAAATTACTGAAGCATTATGTTGTACACCAGAAATTGACACATTGTAAACTGACTATACTTCAATTAAATATATATGTATATGTGTGTATATACATAAATATATATGTATATATATACACACACACATATATATACCTACATACATACACATACACAAAAGTCAAAAAAAAAAAAAAGAAAGAAAGATTTGCAGTTGCCTGGGGCTGGATGGAGAGAGGATTGGGATGTAATATTTAAGGGTTTATTTGGGGGATGATAAATATGTTCTAAAATTGTGGTGATGATTGCACAATTCTGTGGACATAGGAAAAACTGTTGAATTGTTTAAAAACAGAAAACAAAAAAAATCAAACGCCAGTGCTATGTTTGAGGAAGATCACTCTAATGGGAGTGGAGAGAGACAGAAAGCACAGAGACCGATTATGAGGTCATTACCTCTAATCTAGAAGTTTAGAGACAAGATTTCTCAGGTCTTTTCTTCCTTCACTCTCTAGGCCCTTTCCCTTCAAACGCAATTAAAACACACTGAGTTATCAAATCTACACTTGATAAATTCACAAATACGCTAGAGGATGGGACTCCGGAAGAGAAGATCATAAAGGGAGCTCCCAACTCTCTCGTGGTCAATTTTACTATTTAAGTAACCAAGGGAAAAGACCCATTTCTCAATTGTTTACTTAAAGATCAAGAATTTAAACTTAGATTCTAGGCAAGAGGTATTTAGCTGACATAGAGTCTCCTGCTAAGTAGGGAATGAATTTCTGCTTTGTGCCTGGCACATAATAGCTCTCAATTATATTTTTTAATAAATTAAATGAATGAATTTTAAGAATAAAAATAGATTTTATGATATGTTATATAAACATGGCCATGAAAGACACTGTGAGATGAGAAAATAATGCATAATCTTAAACTGGTGATGGAGAAAAAATTAAGAATGGAGAGAAAAAAATAGGCAATTATTTAACAAGACAGCAAATCTCTAAAATATATCATGACTCAGAGATATAGAAAACAAACTTATGTTTATCAGGGGTGAAGGGAGTGGGAAGGGATAAATTGGGAGTTCAAGATTTTCAGATGCTAACTACTAAATATAAAAAAGATAAACAGCAAGTTTATACTATATAGCACAGGGAGCAATATTCAAAATCTTTTAGTAACCTGAACAAGAATATGAAAAGGAATATATGTATGTATATGTATGACCAAAACATTATGCTGTACACCAGAAATTAATATAACATTATAAACTGACTATACTTCAATAAAAGAGAAAAAAAAAGTTACTTTATTTTCATCAAAAAAATAAATTTTACATAGTAATTATATATATACACACACACACACACAGACACACAGACACACACACATATATATACACACAAATGTACATACACATATATGTCATGAGTTTCTTCCATCTCTTCCAGGGAAAAAAATTGGAAAGAAAAAATAATAAATCATAAAGTTATATAAAAGAGTAAGAAAGCACAGGGAATTATATTCAATTTCTTGTAATAACATACAGTGGAAAAGAATCTGAGAGAAAACTATATGTACGTATATGTATAACTGAATTTCTTTGCTGTACACCTGAAACTAACATTGTAAATCAACTGCACTTCAATAAAAAAAAAATTTAAAAAAAACAAAACTGAAAGAGCTGGAAGGAAAAATAGACCAGATAATAATAATAATAATAATAATAATAATAATAATAATAATAATAATAATAATGTACTAAAAAATGAAAAAAAGAATAAGTATATTGTACCTTAAGAATATAAAGAGATAAAAATTAATGTAATGCATCACATCAACAGTCCAAAAAAAAATCATATGATCATATGGATAGATGTATAAAAATCATTTGATCAAATCCAGTACTGATTCGTGATAAAAGCTCTCAGCAAACTAAGAATAGAGGGAAATGTTCTCAACTTGAGAAAGAATAAAAAAGGCAGTTATACAAACCAGAAACCAAAGTATTTAAAGGAGGCAAAGAGGAAAAACAAATTGTTACTCATGCAAAATTTTACTAAGGAAAAAGTGCAATAAAGGAAAAAGAGATTTAGGAAAAGCATAAGGAAATTAAACAGAGGAAAATAAGGAAGTAAAACAAAAATAAGGATCTGTCTTCAGTATCCAAAATTGAAAATAACAGTCAAACAGTCATCAGAAACACCACCCTGGGACTGTCACGTTCTCCCCAACCAGTTCCAGCCAGAAAGATCATCTAGAGAGCTTCTGTTCTTTGTTCTAGGGAGTAATTAGGAAATTGGGAAGAAATAAGCCCAAGATTCAGGGATTACTAACTGCCATCTCACAAGAATGATGATTAAAATATTGTGATTAAGAATCAGGGACCTTCAGCCCCTTTGAGTGCTGATTACAAAGTGATTAGTAGGGATTACTGTGAGATTAACAATGTTTGCAAGGAAGATGATTTGATTCATTCCAGGCATTAGGGACAGAGGTGGCAGATGGTTTAGTTATACCAAGAGAAACTGTAAAGCATACAGAATAAAAGACAGTTGGATTTTTATCCTATTTCATTTGAAAAAGGAAAACATAGCTCTTCATGGGAGACGACACGTTATTTAAAGTTGCATAGGCTTAGGTCATACCTTTTCAATTTGTCAAGAGTATGAAAATGATGTGATTAGTTTCTGTCTGGGAGGGGAATTGAAAGATCCAGATAACGAAAACATTAAGGCTAGGATGCCCATTTGGTCCTTTATGTATTAATTAAAACCCTTTGATGGGAATTTATGATGTGAACTAACTTGCTTGGTTTACCATTTAGACAGGTGTGGAAGGAAGTAGTTTAGATGTTCAGACTAGTACTTGCATATGCAGATAACATGTTAATGAGTTTATCAGCTGATGAATCTGTAAAAAACATCCCCAAATACGGAAGCCTATGTTTAAAGCAGCTCGTTCTAAAATAAGTTTAAGACCAGCTATTTGCTTGATAGGGCTGACAAATAGGAACAGGTGATGATCTTGGAAGAGGCTGTTGTTTAAAAATGAATCAATTGGGAGTTTAGGAGGGTTTTTCAAGAGTCAAAACAATGAAAAAAATCGAACAGAAAATAGTTATAGTAGATAAGTTAGTGTCTCTCTAAGCAGATTTGGAAGTTACTTTACTGTACTGAATGTGTTATTAATCAAAAGTACTTCTCATTGCCTTGAGCCATATGGAAGTGATTTGCCATGTTTTTCTTGCTGTCCATTTGCAAAGTTATGTTTGAGGGAGCTGGCAAAGTGCCTTTAAAAAAACACTATCTTTACAAAGGTACCTTAATGAGCTGATTGAAGATGAGATTCTTTGCATGGCAGCCATGAGTGATGTGGTTGTCTTAACTTGTAAGAAGAGTCTATGTAGGAACAAACTTGACAAAAAATTCTGTGTCAAATAATTCTGCTATTCTGAGACATACAAAGCATGTACGCTAAATACACTGACTAGTTAGAATTATCTATAGAAGAGCCTTTCCAGTCAGTACAGTTTGTAAGCATTCTTTTATAACCTTTTGAAAACCTCTCATATGATGAAGAAACTTACTGATGAACTATTAAAAGGTTACTGAATCCTCTCTTGAAGCAAAAGGATTTTAGGGAAAGAGGCAGGAGGCAAGAGTCAGGATATCTCATTTTCAGGACCAAGTCCACCACTGGTTGTCACTTGCCCTTGCCTGACCTTGTTTTCTTCACCTGTAAAAAGAAAAATACCTAATAGTGGCTAATGTTTATAAAATGCTTGCTATCTATCAGGCTCTGTTAAAGCAGTTTATGTATACTGATTTCATCTCCCAGCAACAACCCGTGGTACGTGGTACGTACCATTGTCATCCCCATTTTACAGTAAACTGAAAGGAGATAATAGATCCTATCAGGTCTCCTATAAGAATGATTAGTAAAATGTAAGGTTGTGAAGGTTTTTTTGGTCTTAATTATATTATTAATTATATGATATCCATACAGGAAAAAAAGTGGAAAAGTGAAAAAAACCTTATGTCACCATACACAAAATTAATAGCAGATGAATTTTAATTCCAAATATAAAACAATAATACTCCTAGAAAGAAGACAAATGAGAATATTTTCATGAGCTTGAGGTAGGCAATAATTTCTTAAACAGGACATTAATAAGTACTAACCATAAAGATCTGTAAGTTGGACTATATTAAAATAAGATCTGTTCATCAAAAGACATGAAAAGGGTGAAAAGGAAAATGACCAAGTGGGAAAAGATATTTGTAATGCAAATATTCAACCAAAGAATCATATCAATATATATGAAGCCAAGGAAAACTTATAGATATGTGCACCAAGAGTCATACACACAAGAGTTCACAGCAGGACTATTCATAATAGCTCAAAACCCAAAACAATTCAAATATTAGTCAATATACAATGGAGAGATGTATTATGAATGAATACACATACCATGGTATTTTCATACTATGGAATACTATGCAGCAATGAGGATGAACAACCGACTGCTACATGCAACACTATGACATTTTCACAAACATTAATGTTGAATGAAAATCAGATTCAAAAGAGGACATACTTTTGATTACATTTTTACAAAGATCAAAACCAGGCAAAACTACAGTGAAAGAAGTCAGAGTAGTAGTTAGCTCTGGAGTGAGGAATGACTGATTGGTGGGACCAGGCAGCTTTCTATGGTGTTAGTTATGGTCTACTGAACTGAGTGGTGGTTCTGTGGGTATGTTCACTTTACAAAATTTATTTGGCTGAACCTTTCTGTACATGTAATACTTCAATAAAACATTTATTGAAAAAGAAGTTCACTTGTAGGTTCATAGATCTATGAAAATTTATAGGCAGCACAAACAGAAGGATAGGAACATAATTTTTCTTCAAGCAATTCTTCAGGATCCTGTTGAAACGATGACTATGTCTGGGCTTATTACAGGCACTGAAAGAGAAAAAAGGATACATGGGGTTTGAATTTTTTCTTTTTAATTTTAATTAATGATGTAAGATCAGAACCTTTATTTTACTATTATGACAAAGAATAGTGTTTATTGTCAACTTCACTAAGAAAATGTACCCGCCATTACACTTGTTCTACTTTTGAACATTATAATTCTCCCTTTTTAAATTTATTTCCAGCTAAGAGTACTTATTTTCAAATTTCCAATGTTTCCAATTCCCATGTATTCATTGAGCTTTATTTGCATTATCTTTGATTTTTCTTTCCCCTTAACCATCAATTTTCACTGGTTAGTAACAAGGATCAACCTCAAAGTAACTAGTGTAAATTCTCAGGTTACCAGCCTACTGAAAACAACAAGCTATCATTAAGTCTTCTTCCTCTTTTGCCACTTGTGAAAAATAGATAAGTTTAGGGCAGCATCCCAAATACATTTCAAATACACTATCATTGAAACTTGTCACAAATGGTGGAAAGGAAATGCTGATTCATAATTTGCTGGATCAAAGTCCCTATGACAAAATTCAAAGATTTTATTCTTTTCAACAATCAAGGCAGAAACAGAACAACAGTAAATTGCAGATTTACCAGGAACCCAGGTTTTACATTCTTTGTGTTAGAAATTCCTGGATCCTTAGAAAGTTAACTGTAGAACAAACCCATTTCTGGACTTCAGAGGGCACGTATACAACAAAGAATTGGGCAGTGCATTTCTCCTTTAAAAAAAATTTCTACATCCCAGGTTTCCGAGAGCCTTAGGAGTAAATTGCCTTTGGGCAACTTCAGATCTGGTAAATAAACAACCCAGATTCTTATAAGCACAGATAGCTAGAAGCAAAATTCTTTAGCCTTGGGTTGGAATCTCTCCAGGGAGAAATCAAAGGTTTTGCCTTTCAAAAATTGCCCGTGACCTGAGGCAAAAAAGTTTAGAGCTGGTTTTCATAGATACTTCGACCATAGCTACAATTATATACCTTCCTACCCTCCCAGGCCTTCCTTATCAAGAGACTTAATGTTAATAAGAAGAGAACAGGTTGAAAGTCTTTGAAGTGGCCACTCACCTTATCAGGAACTAATCTGTGATGTCAACATCTCTAAGATGGAAAAACCAAAACTACCAGGTTTGAGGCCAAATTCTTTGGCCAAGTCTCCTTTTCCTCCCCATGTCATCCAGCTGATGGAAAGAATATCATCACCTGTTGTCACGGATCAAGAAGAAAAGATGTCTGTACCTGCACTCTGCACAGCATTTTGAAGACCAGAGATTATGAATATGTATTTTTCAAATTGGGCTCACATAACGTCCTCAAGTCAGTGCAATCAAAAGAATAAGCATTTCATTGACTTCTCAGAGACCATAATTTTTGTCACAAGTTAATGTACTGATGCGCATTAACTGTGATATTAAACACTCTAAGAAATTCATGTTCTATGCCAAACTTGAAGTCAAAGCACACAGAAGAGAGAGGAGTTCAGGAAGATAAGCCATAGAGACAAGGGACAGAAATCACTCTTCACTCTTCACTCTGCCTCTGCTCTGGGATAGAAGTGAACCACTCTTACCTCAGAGTGGTTTTTGCACACGCCATGTGCCTTCCCCACACCCCATTTTGAAATTAAAAAATGGCATGTGAACTCTCTGTATTCCAAGTGATAGATTTCATTGATTTTAAGACATATTTCTCTCATTTATATATCTCTGAAATTGGAATATATCTTATAATTAGTGGCATCTTACAATTACAACTGTCAGCATTTTAAATTTCTAAGTGGTACCTACAATAATAACATGTCTTACCATTAATTCTGCCTTAGAATAAATCAAGGATGGTATACATAGATGTAACTACATCCTCGAATGCCAGATAATTTTTCCAGGAGCAGTTTCTTAAATATTTCTCTTGACAGAAATTAGATTAAAAGAGATATAAAGATTTGAATCTTGTTTGAATCCTGATTTTAACAAACCTACTGAAAAGGACATTTGAGGGGCAATCAGAAAAATTTGAGCACTTAACTGGATATTAGATGATATTAAGAAATTACTGTTAACTTTCAAAAAGTGTAATAATATTATGATTTAAGAAAAAGGCCCCTTCTGTTTTAGAGATACATAGTGAAATATTATGGATGAAATGATATAATGTCTGGGATTTATTTTAAAATAATCCAAGGAAGGGGTTGGGGCAGTAGAGGGTTGGGGTAAGGAAGACTGACCATAGATGACAACCACTGAAGTAGGGTGATGGGTTCACTATACTTCTCTCTACTTTTCTATATGTTTAAAATTCCCATGATGAAAAAAATTTTTTTAATGTCCTAAATTCTGAGTTTTGTTTCAATATATTAATATATAAATATTAATTTAATATATTAATATTTAAGACACTCCATATATCCATAAAATTATTTTAAAAATAGATTCCAACTGTATTCAGTGCTCCTCCAAAATATATGTAAATAAATTTCCTCATCAAAATGTTTTTACAACTGACATTTTATTTATTTACTGGATGCTTTGTAGTTCACAGATGCTTGGAAGTATTTAACAGTGTAAAACCCTAAGATAAACAACTTTCTTTCCAGAAAGTATACATTTTTAGAAAAGAAATGCTAATGAAATAGGGACAGTGTTACATTGCAAGAGAGATGGGCAGGTAAAGTCAGGGTGCCTGGGGGTTCTGTTGGGGTCTAGCTTCACCACTAAAAAACTATGAGACCTGGAGCAAAGCAATCAAGTCCCCCTGGCTTCAGCTTTATCTTTTATTAAATTAGGGTAATATTGCAGATACAACTTTCTATATATAAACTAGATAAACAACAAGGTCCTGCTGTACAGCACAGGGAACTATATCCAGTATCTTGTAATAACCTGTAGTGAAAAAGAATATGAAAAAGAATGTATATATAAATGTATAACTGAATCACTGTGCTGTACACCTGAAACTAACACAACCTGGTAAATCAACTATACTTCAATTTTTTTTTTAATTAGGATAATATAAACTGCTTTATCTGCTGCAGAGTGTTTGGAGATACAAATAATTAGTGACTGTAACAGCCCCTTAATGGTTAAAAAAAATTTTTAAGGGTGCTCTTTGTAGCAAGGCTTCAATAAAATGTACCATCAGATTACCATCTGAGGCAGTGTCAACACAGCCGTCAGGAGAAAAAAATCAGTCATCTAACTGATTGTCTTGCTATATGACACCAAACAGTTTGGCTGAGTTTCTCGCTGGCTTATCCAAACAAAGCAGATGTTTCAGTCCTATCATTACGGCCCTCAAAAGTCAGCTGTCAGCCACGCGTGAAGTCAGGTACTGGGCTGGGCACCAGGCACGGTGTTGTGCAGCTCTGCAAGGCTCCAGCTGATGCTGGGCTAATGAGGTTAAAGGGAGGGAACAGGTGGGTGGACAGGTTCAGAAGAAAGCTGACCAGGATTCATAGGACCCTGTTTCAGACCTTAACAGATGAGCAGCGTGAACTTGCACAAACAGCAAGCAAGCAAAGCCCCTACATTGCCTGGGTCCTACATATATGTTGGTATAGTTCTAGACAGTTTTAAAATTCAGACTTTCTGAAATATCTGTCCTCAAAGCTTCTTTCACTTGTTCTGTGTTTCCCTCATCCCTGTTGGTAATGCATTTAGTCTATTCATGGCAGGTATTCTTCCCTGGTGTGTGTTGGGGATAACTGTCCAAGGACACATACAGAGATAGTGAGAGGGCTGGAACTGAAAGCTATGGGATGATCAAGCCCAATCATGTTTTTAATCTCTTGAAGATGACAGTCATGTCTTTATTATAATGCTTATGTCATTTCTTTGTGAAATCTTCATTGTTTCGGAAACAAATCTAGTCATTCTTTTCACTCTCCCATAGAATTAAAGTAATGTTCCACCAGAAATGAGATGTCTTTCCCCTATTTTCTCTTTCAGCCTCGACAACTTGCTTATACATCTTGTTTATACAACCAATGCTGCCACTACTAAGCAGTGTGATCTTGCATAAGTCACTTTACCTCTCTGAGCAACTGCCTTCCAATCTGTAAAATGAGTTTTGGATCAGCTGCTCTTTTCAGCTCTTTAATTTTCTGAACTTCTGATTCTTTAATGCTTACCAGAATGCTTAGAAAAGAGATGTTTGACTGATAGTATTTTCTTGCCAACTGAGGTTTAACCAACAAATAATTTTTGTTATAATTCTTTTTATTTAAAAATATTTCAACCATGCATTATAATTCTTTTAGTAAATTCAAATGCCAAGTCATAAATGTAACAGTAGTAAGTCAAATCTGATAGAATATTAAAAAATAACATATATCAAATTCATCTGAAATTTATTCCAGGAATGCAAGGATAGTTTGATATTGATAAGCATATTAATATAATTCAGCACCAGCAAGACTAAAGAGAAAGAATATTTAAATATGTTGATTGATGATAAAAAGATATTTGATGAAATTCATTTTTTACTTATTTCTAAATGAGCACTATAAGTAATCTTTATTAATATGGTTTTAAAAAATTATCTTAAAACCATAACCAACTTCATACTTAATAATGAAATTTGCAAAAACTTCCACATAGCCCATGTTCCTTGAAATTCCTAAAACTATTTTAAAAATTTTTTATATATGTGCATTTTTCTTTATTTTTGTTCTAAGATAGTTTTTATCAATTAATTTCTTTTTTCCCTTTTTCAGTTTTATTATGTAGAATTATTACAGTTCGACTGTATATGTGCATTTTTTTAGAATTAATTTTTATCAAATTCTCAAAGGGATAGAGCACACAATAAATGCTCCAGAAGCATTCCCATAAATATCAGGAACAAGAAAAGGATTCTTGCTATTACCCTTATTATTTAATAATATTCTGGAACTTCTGGCTAATGCCATAAGACAAGAAACAGAACCAAGATGCATAACTATTAGGAATGAGAAAGATTAGATCATCATTATTCGAGGACAATATGATTGTATAAAGTTCTTTTGATTGCAAGACATAGATGCATGCTCAAGTTATTAATTAGTTATATCAACTGATTATGAAGATACATAGGAAGCCAAGAGGAGAGGAGTCAGCCACACTGAGTGGGATGTTGCTCAGGACAAAGGAATATAA
Source organism: Camelus dromedarius (assembly GCF_036321535.1). Taxonomy (NCBI): domain Eukaryota; kingdom Metazoa; phylum Chordata; class Mammalia; order Artiodactyla; family Camelidae; genus Camelus; species Camelus dromedarius. The sequence goes on along the minus strand of NC_087465.1, from coordinate 12,164,841 downwards.
TCATATGATGACTGGTATCCTTAGTTCTTTCCCCCTGTGCTCTACCATGAAGGTGACTGATCGCCTATTTCTACTATATTTAATTCATTTACAGAATCTATATGTTTCTTCTTTGTAAGCACACTTGCCCTTTCCATGTTCCTGCTCATCAAACCAAACTGAAGTGTTTATAAATGTGAATCCAGTCCAATTCTCCTTTTATTATGTGGGAAATGTAAAGGAGAAATCCTCATCCTCACTGTTGTTCATGGAAATCCACACTATTGTTCAGGATCCATAAAGCTGAAATGAATTTCTGGGGTGTGCTGTAATACTGAACACAGCTATCTATTAACCAGGTCCATGTATATTCATCCTCTGTCAGTACTTCAGTGGGAAAAACCAAACTGGTTTGGAAAGGGATAGCAATTCAATTAGATGAAGCCAGAATTCACAGTCAAGCAGCTTGTTCATGAAACTGAAATATGACTGTTCTGTGACTATACCTGACAGAGAACTTCATAGTACCTGAGAGTGACCAGAGGTACCCCTAGGACTTACCTTAGAGTTCACCCAAGGGACAGGGCAAGGCTAACCCTACAGAGTAGGTTTAAATGGGCAGTAGTGGAAAGAAATTGTTGTGTTTTGCTTGCACCCTATGGAATCCTGCTCTTTAAATAGAATGGTTGCAGTAATAACAATAACAACCCTTAACATTTATGGAGGAGTTACTAGGTGCCAGTTCATGTTTAAAGTACATGATACATCCTTGTTCATTGAATCCTCGCAACCACTCTTGGAGATAAACCTATGGATTTTGTAAAACCATTTACAGAAAAGGAAGCTGGGATTTAGAGGAATTAAGTGCCTACCAATCATAACACAGCTAGAAAGTAGTAGATCTGGAATCCATTTGATGTTAGCACATGGAGACAGGAACCCTGGCAGATCACCCCCCGCCATGAGCAACTTGTAAGCACAGTAGCAAGTCAGTTCTCTCATATGAAAAAGGGAATGGTTTCAGGAGGCATGGACTTGCTCCCTAATCTCCAGGATCATCCATGCAAATTTCCTTCAGGTTCCACCAGTGTCCTAATCTACAAAGGCCTCTCTAAACTCATAGGGCCAGTGGGAAGCGTCCCTGAGTAGGTCTCTTTTGGGAAGAGTAGGAGGAAGATTCATGACATACATTTGTGGTTTTACAGCAGTCTTTCTTAAAGGTAACTGGCCTTTCCTTTCGTTAAGAATGCTTTGCATTATTTAATGAACTCAAGTCTGGGACTGGCCTGAGGGCCCAGTACTCCTTGCTCTGTTGAGTTTGAATTGAGTAAAAGATCCTGTTTGTCAGGTTTGGATTTTTTTCTTCTGATACAAACAACCCTTTGCATTACCTGACAATTTTGTTCCTGTGGTTCCCATAATTGACAAGCCTGGGAGATTGCACTTCTCCCATGGCCACTTGCTATCAATGCTTCACCACTGAGGCTCCCTGGATGACACACCCCACTTGGCTTCTATCTCCCTATAGTTACTATCTGGAACCCCTGGACCCCCCACCCCCCACCCCCCATCCCCCTCCCCACCCATCACAGTTCATCTCATCTGCACTTAGTCAGTAAACTGACTTCTGTGTCAAGCACTTGAGGTGAGACATTAGATAATAAATGAAGGTGAACTGGGTGTTAAGAGTTAACTCATGTTCAGCGTTAGAAAGATAATAAAAAACTAGCTGAACAGTCAATGGCTTAAGTTAGGATTCTCAAAATAGCATGTGTCACAATTTTCCCCGTACAAAAACAGTTGTGTCCTAATAACTTGTACCTTTATTACTATATCTGAATGATTTTATATATATATATAAATCATATATAGTTAGAGATATTGATAAACACAAAAAAATACTGATAAATAAAAAGCATATTTTAAAACATGTTATGAAAAATTTGTTACTGGTACATGAAAAGAAAGAGAGAAACAGGATGGGAAGGAATAAATTTGGGAGTTTGAGATTTGTAAATGTTAGCCACTATATATAAAAATAGATTTTTTAAAAAAGATAAACAGAAAAGAATTAAGATTTCTGAGATATTTCTAGATATGAATGTATAGTATAAGATAAGGTGATGGGTCCATTTGGAGGGAAGATAAATGGTGTTGACACACTTGGCTAACCATATGGAAAAAAAGAGAAAAAAGCTTGGATTCCTACCACACTCCTTACTCAAAAACAAAATCCCAATAGCTCAAAGATTTAAAGATGAAAAGTAAGACAATATTAGAAGAAAACACGGATGAATTTTTTCCTTTTCAACCTCAAAGTAAGGATAGGCTTTTTAAACACGTGAAAAAAGCCACAGAGAATAAAGTGAATACATTTGCCTACATAAAGCAAACATTTCTTGGTGAAAAGCTACTATAAAGTTAAAAACCAAAAACAAACTTAGAAAAAAAAAATCTTTGCAGCAGAAAGGATAGAAAAAAAAAGACTAATTTTGAAGCATCCTTAAAATAGAGAGACAGAGACAGAAATAAGTGAAGAAGGAAGAAGGGAGGGGGAGGGACAGATGTGTCAAGATGTGAAAAATTTGTTCACACAGAACAACATACAGGTTTGTTTAAACATAGGAAAGTATACTCATCTTCACTTGTAACTAGAGAGAAGCAAATTTTAAAAACACTGAGTTATTTTTAAGCCATCAGAGGTATGAGGAGACAGTCACTCTCAGGCAGTGTGAGAAAATAAACTGGTATTGCCTCTACCGGAAATAAGTTGTTAACGTTAAAAAACAGTTTAAATGCAAAACTGTCGTTTGGCCCAGCAACTCTATTTTTAGGCATTTATGTTAAGGCTCCCAAAGACTATATGAAAATGTGTATTTATTACAATATTTTTAGGAACAAAATACTACATGTCTACCAAAAAGGAGCTGATTAAATAAATCATGCTATGTTCATGTGACAGAATACCATGCATCTGTTTAAAAGACTGAGTTACAGTATCATGAACTGATACAGAATTGTCTCCACATTTTATTGTTAGGTAAAAAAATACAATTTAGAAAAATGTGTAGACTATGCTCTGATTTGGGCTCATAATAAGAGAGGGCCATTACATACACATGCTTGTTATATGGTTTTTAAGGAAAACTCTCAATATTATTTTGGAATAATATTGTCTAAAGAGAAAAAACACTTTGATCCTTTATGTAGTGGCAGAAGAATTAATCTGCTCATCAATAAATTGTGATTAAGGATGCCCTTGACTCATTATCCCATACCCAGCTCTTATCCTGAAGGTTTTATTTAAAAAAATTTTTTCAGATATGGAGATGCCTCTTTTTTTTTTTCATTTTTTTAATTGAGTTATAGTGATTTTACAATGCTGTGTCAAATTCCAGTGTAGAGCACAATTTTTCAGTTATACATGTGAACATGCCTCTTCTGATTTCATTTTTCTTATAAAAAATGATAAAAAGAAATAAATATTTTTTGTTTTTGTTACACAGTAAGTTCCAGTTAATCTCAGTTTACTACTTCAGTTTGCTTGAGCAATTAGAAGTACTGTGAGAGGCAGGATAGAATTAATATCAGCAAGGAAACAAAAAATCTCCCAGCACCCTCTGCAATGTAACAAAAAATCTCCCAGGAGCCTCTGAGTCGCCTTTGCTTTCTGCAATTTTCTGTCAAGTGCAGGGAAGAGGATAAAAGGCAGGGGTCACCACTTCAGGATCCTGTGTCAACAGGCCAGGGAGGGGTGTCAGGGAACTGGAGTCAGCAGTGTTGTAGCTGGTGGCTTTGATGACTGAAAAACCCTTTACAGTTTCTGCAAAGAAAGCTTAAGTTAATAGAAGTATGAGAAGCTAGGATAGTCACTTCCCTGAGTGAGTGGTGCCTGTGTCAAATCTGAGCCATTTTCCCGGATTATGTCTCAGACCCTGTTATGACTGGCAAATGGAAATGAGAAGAAACCACTCTCTAGACATATTAATTTGACAGTTTTCATCCCAATACATTTAGCAGCAATCAAAATAAGAGGAAAATATTTAAATTGGTTCTCTCTCAATCTCAATTTTCCATTTGCTTAATAGCTTAAGAAAATTTATAGATATTTAATGAAATTATCTTGGTCTAAGGTAGCAGTTCTTTTTTTTTTTTTAAAGCCTTTTTTTGTTTGTTTTTGAGGGGGTGGTAATTAGGTTTATTTATTTACTTATTTATTTTAATGGAGGTCTGGGGATTGATCCCAGGACCTTGTGCATGCTAAACATGCACTCTACCACTGAGCTATACCCTCCCCCGACTAAGGTGATGGCTCTTAATTGGGGGTGATTTTGACCCCCAGGGCACATTGGACAATGGCTGGACACATTTTTGGTTGTCACAACCAGGAAGCTGCTTCTGGGCATCTCATAGGTAGAGATGAAGGATGCTGCTAAACTATCAGTACACAGTGCAGCCCCCACAACAAAGCATTATCCAGTCTAAAATGTCAGTGGTGACAAAGGTTTCCTTGGTTTCTTTTGTTTTAGTAGGTAAGTGATGTGTCCCTGCTTTAATCCAAGCTCATGACAAAATCCAGCCTTCCTTTGATTTAAGATCATCAACTTATTGTTTATGAACCTAATGCCATTCTAGAAATTATCAACTAGCTTTCAAAGTACATCTTCTTAGTGTTTCCTCTCTCTCTCTTCTCTCTCCCTCACTTTCAGACTAAGTTATATATTCTTCTGAGATGCTCCCAAAACACTCTGTAAGTCTGCTATCTTCTTTTTTTTCCCTTGTGGTTTTTTTTTTTTTTTTTGAGGGGGTAAGTAATTAGATTTATTTATTTACTTATTATGGAGGTACTAGGGATTGAACCCAGGACCTCGTGCATGCTAAGCACGTACTTTACCTCTGAGCTATACCCTCCCTGCATCTGCTACCTTCTTTATAACAACTAAAACTTAGTAATCCTTTATGATGTGTCAGGTTTGGGTTAAGAGCTTTATATGCACAGCTCTTTTTCCGCTCCACCACCGCCCTCCAGGAGAGGTGTTATTTTCCTTCCTGACTCACTCAGAGTACACCTGTGCCTACAGGACACTGCCTTACTTATCACACCAGCCTGTGACCCCTCTGATCTTCACATCAGCCTCCCCTCATCCAGTGGGTCTTATTACTCCTTTATCTTCAGAGCTTCTCATGCAGAGGCTGATGGGTAGTAAGATGAGTGACTGATGGCTGAATGAACGGACATGTGGTATTTAGATACATGTCAAATCTGGAATCTTGTCACATCTATAGTCCCACATGTAAATATTCTCTGCCACATAAAGCAGACAATCTATTTCAGTTTTTTTATATACCAAAAAAAATAAGGATTGAGAAATACTATCATATCTAGAGACTTCTATAAGTGTATTTCACTAAAAATGTAGGTTTTCATCCTGACTTTGTGTTTCAGTGTCTTAATTCAATCCCCATGACCTAAGAAAAGCAGCGTTATTCAAGAAGTATTCTATTGGAAACCTTTCCTAGGAACAGTTTATTTGGTTGATCTTTCAAATACTTTGTCACATTTAATAATATCTGAAGTAAGTGTTGAAGCGGTTTTACAGTTTTGGTGCAGGGCGATCTGCTGACTGGTGAAGTCTGTCTGTAGCTTTTTCACAGAGAATGTGTAACCCTATTGCGTCTGCACAGTGAAAGCTATACAGGGAAATCACCACTTGGCTTGGACTTTCAAACGGACTTTGTCCTTTCCCGTTGTCCCACAACCGTGGAGTGGCTCTCTGGCACATGGGGAAGAGCTCCACGTGTGTGCGGAAGTCACTGAAGGTTCATCCCTTTTTCTTTGGGGAGTGGGGAATGCAGAAGTTTTTGTTGTTTCCTGTTGTTCATTCTTTTTCACTATGAATGCACATTTATTTATTATTTACTTATTTATTTATAAACATTGCAAAAATACAAAAACATCAGAGTGGTTCCATTAAAAAAAAAAAAAAACCTCTAGCTCCTCATTCTTTACTGCCAATCTCTTTCCCCATAAGTAAACATTTTTTTAGTAGCATTTTAATTTGGGGTGATTAATTAACATTCGTGCTGACATCAAAAACCAACGAAAAGGTGGAGTTTCCCTCCAGGTCCCCCTTCCACCACAGCAAGTGCTCACTGTTATTAATCTTGTTTGCCCTTCTGGAATGAACATAGTTTTATAACATTTAGAAAAGAACACTTTCCCTCAGAGTCCATTTAGCTCTAAGCTAAATATTTGCAACATAAAATTCGGTAGAAAATGTATGCACATTTGTTGGCCATTTCCCTCCTTTCTAGATGTAGTTTTAGAATGAAACAGAAGAAAGGCACACAGGCAAGTCAGTCAGCCACAGTCTGACTTAACTAAATACACTTGTGTCCTTCAGAAGGTAGTTAATTGTCTTGATTTTGTTGGCTTATTATGGACGGAGGAGAGGAATCCTGTGTAACTTAGTAAACTTTTTTCTAAAGTACAATTAGGAAAGTGCCTACTATTTTAGATCTGGCACCTGGTTGAAATGAATAAAAGTTGTACGTTGGCTTCAGATCCTGTTGTTACTTATAAACCTGAACCACAAACATTTCTGTGTGATGTAACTGTCCCAGGCAAAGGCCAATAGTTTTCCAGGAAATGTCCTCAGGACTGCATGTGTTTAAGAAGTGTGTTCTCAGAGCTTTCCCAAGATAAAATTGTACTGTTTCTCCACATGAGGGTGGACGTTTAAGTCACCCTATTAAATGCGTTGTCCCAAGTCTATCAGAGAGGACTTTTAATGCTAGTTCCAGTCAGAATATGGGTCTGAGGCTTAACGTGCTGGCCCAAACTTCCGTTTTCAGGCTTTGTTGTTCTTATTATTTTACTTTGCCTCCATTTTCCCTCCATGTTTGTGCAGAAAGGAAAAAGAACTTGTCAGGTAAATACAGCTCTCGAGGAAACTATGGACATGATATGAGCTATACAGATTTTTCTCAAAACAATAATTCCTATTTAATCAGGACCTGAAAATCTCAGGGTACATTAAAGTCTTCTGAAACATTTTCATCCTATTTTAAATCTCATTAACTTGCTATTTTATCCTCACAGAGCCCATATAATGGAAGGAGAGAGAACAAAGTATCATTACCTGTTTATGCTTGAGAAAGCTGGGGCGACAGAAATAGCTTAAGTGCTCAGGGAATTGCACCGAGTCAGAGATAACATCTAGGAAAGAATTCTGCACCCCTCCCCCCCAGCATTGTCAGCGCTGCTGAGAATGCTCAGTTTGTAGCATTCTTTCCCTGGCCTTTGCCTGAGCAGCTCCCCTGCCTACAATCTCATTTCATTTTGTCAATTGGAAACCAATGCATAGAGAGGATGGGTGTCCCCACCCAAATCACGTGGACCAAACATAGGAGCTAAAAACAGCAGGTGAAGTTGCCTGGCCTTGGTCTGCACCTGGCTCCTTTAACCCCACCTTTGGGGTCACAGCATTAGAAGGTAGAAGTCCCCGTGTCTCCTGGAGTGATGGCTTCTCTCCTGCCCTGGAGCCTATTGCTCCTGCCAGCCAAGCCAGACCCCTGCTTTGCCATCGGTCAAGGGCAGGGTAGAGGTGTCCTGGGCCTGCACTCTGGAAGTAGGCAAAATGCCCAACACAGAATTATCAGGACAATTCAGGGCCAGGTGGTGTATATCTGCAAAACACAAACAAGTCAGGGGGAGGTCGCTGGAGGCCTCAGGAAACTGTCTCAGTTTCCAGTTGACTTTGCTTTTGTGCATAACGTCTAAAAAATCCCCACTGTCCCCATCACTGTGCATCATTGTAGGTCCAGGTGAGGAGGCTGTGTTGCACTGAATCCCTTGGAAGTCTCTCCTCCCCAGGCATCTTTTTTTTTTTTTTTTTTTGCCCCAGCCATCTTGAAGCTGAAAACCATTAAAATCAAACCGAGGGAAAGAAAATCCTAGTAGTCTAAGAAACATTCCATCAGAGAGCACATCCCTTGAGCAGTGAATTTTTCATTTTATCTGCTTTTTACTTTAAGGCACGTTTGAGCTCCAGAGGCCTCAACAAGTTACCCATCAGAGGTTTTTCCAGTACATGAGAATTTCTTTAATTGAGAAGGGATGAGGAAGAGGAAAAGTTAGAACAGGAGAGAGGGAACAGATGTACAAAGTTAATCAGAACAAAACTGGATGCCATTTGCTACACACATTAGTCGACTATCGCCTGTAATAAGCACTTAATTTTGTCTGTTATAGAAAACTACCTTTTTATGGAAGTGGCAGTTCTTCTAATTATAGAAAAACTAGAAATTACGTGTAAACAAGAAAAATCACCTAATCACATCACCAGAGATAACCACCATACAATGTATTGAATTTCTATCATGTTTATTCTTCCAGTGTTTTCTTCTTTATATATGTGTGTGTAATATATATTTATGTAAAACAGAGACTGTGATACACATCATTTGGTACACTACTTTTATCACTTAACTATATAGCATAAATATATTTTTATGGGAATAAATATTTATCTACAAAATTAGCTTTAATGGCTGCATAACATTTAATTGCATGGGCATCCCTAAATTTATTTAATCAGCATTATTGTACACATAGTTTGTATACAAACTTTTCAATATGGTGAGCAGTTCCAGAATAAACAGTCTTATACAATTGTTCTCACACACCCATTTAACTATTTCCTTAATACAAATTCCTGGAAGTAAGGTTTCAGGGTCAAAGAAGAGTACATTTTCAAGCTATTGATTCATTTGGACCATTTAAAAATAGTAAACAAAGAAGACTGGAATACTTTTTCTTTAAAATCAAAAGGAGCAACAAAAATTAGAAGAATGAAGGAAAAAGGATCAGAAAATATACAGTGTTTTAAAAATAATTGTTGCCAGTAATTTTTTTAAAGTCTTTTTAGTTTCAAATCCTGGTGGTTTGTGGGTGAAAGAGAGAAAGAAATGTGGGAGGATTAAGGGATGGACAAAAAAAAAATCTATAAATAAAACAAGGGAAAGGGAAAAGGAGACACAAAGGGGGAAACCCATAACTCCTACTTCAGTCCTTCGGTCCCCTCCCCTAATTCCTCCTTGGCTTTCAGGCAAAAGTCTGAGTTCCCTGGTGTCTCTAAATGGACTCAGCCCTGAGTGTCCAGGCCCAAAATAACAATCACATGCACATCCATCTCACTGTGACACTCACCAGGATAGAGACCTTCCTTTTACTTAGTCTCAAACTTTGTAGCACAATTTTATAGGCTGAACTTTCTATTTCACTTTTGAAAATGTAGGCGAAGGAAAAATAAAATATTTTCTAAAGTTTATTAGTTATGAGGAGTAAAGTTTCAAAAGTGTGTGATAAACTATGATTGTTTTTAAAAGAACTATTGCTTAGAATTCTAAGAAATTGATCTTCAGAAGATCCCCAGTAAATGAGACCCAAGTGCCTTTTCAATGCTCCAGAATAATCAATATCTTGCATACTAGACTTTTTAAAGTTTGGTTAACTTTTAAGTAACCAATTATCTGTTACTTCCTCTTTAATGTTTTTCACCACAGAGCAACTTAAGGACAGGGTTAGGTTAGCTTAGCTGCTTTCCATCTTTAGGGTGATACCTGTGGTACCCTGGCATTCACAGGACAAATATGTTTTTGGAACTTTCAATTTACACTCTTAACAAATGAAAAAATTCTTAATAAAGAAAAGATAAACTGGATCATGGAAGAAAGGGCATTTGATGAAGGGGTAGGGAGCTGCACAGGGCGCAGCTGGTGAGAAAGAAACCCACCAGCAAGAAAGAACGTTCCAGGCAAAGGACACAGATTAAGCAACTCCAGACAATAATCTCAAAGTAGGTGTGACCCACTTTTGAATAAGAACTCTGTTGAAATAAGGAGAGATGATCCCTATTTCAAGTGGAGCCATTTTGGGGGCTTGTTGTAATCTTTTCAGATTGCTGTGGCATAATTCCATAGACAAACTGGCTTATAAACAACAAAATTTATGTCTTAAGTTCTAGAAAGTGGGAAGTCCAAGATCAAGGCACTAGCCAATTTGGTGTCTAGGATGGGCCATTCCCTGGTTTATAGGTGGCCGTCTTCTCACTGTGTCTTCATATGATGGAAGGGGTGAGGGAGGTCTCTGGGGTCTCTATTATAATGGAACTAGTTCCATTCATGAGGCCTCCACCCTCATGGCCTAATCACCTCCCAAAGGCCACACTTCCAAGTACCATTAACATTAGGGATTAGGTTTCAGTATATGAATTTAAGGGGGAATAGAAATGTTCACTCTATAGCAGTAGCTTTATAACTTTGGGCAAACAGGCATAAACAAATCTCTGGCCAAGGAAAGACTAATTTGATTAGCTTTTTTCTGTTCTTAACACATCACACTCAAATTAGCAATCAATATATTAGCAAATATTATTTTGTTATCAGAAGAGGGTAAGCTTATAGAGTCTCCACTGAACAATCTTAAATCTGGTTGAAAAAAGAAAATGAGTACTGGAAGAATTAAAATGCATCGAGGGTAGGGAGGGATAAATCGGCAGCTCAGGATTTGCAGATACTAACCACTGTATGTAAAGTAGATGAACAAGGTCCTACTGAATAGCACAGGGAACTGTATTCAATACCCTGTAATAGCCTATAATGAAAAAGAATATGAAAAGGAATATATATGTATATATCACTATGCTGTACACCGTAAGCTAACACAACATTGTAAATTGACTATACTTCAATTAAAAAAATTCATTGAAATATTAAACCATAAGCATTAACTGAAAGTTCAGTGGGAGTTCATAGATCATTTCAGAGAAAGGGGAGTGGTCTCGAGTGGGAGGTGGGACCTTATCCATTTCATCAACTCTTGTTAAATAGGCTCAGTACTAGGAAAGACAGGTGCTGGATCACTAAAATATGCCTTTGTCCTTGGATGGCTCATTGCCTAATGGCGAGAGCCTGAAAATTAAATAAATAATTACAGTTCAATGTTATAATACAGATATGAACAAATTACTTAGGGAGCAGAAGGTATTTACAGGAGCACAGAGGAAGACTGACTCAATGACAGAGAAAATGAGAAGAAAGGACATTAGTGTTAAGACTTAAAGAATGAGTTGGGTCTTATTTAGCACTTAGGTTTTGGTTTTTTTTGTTTGTTTTGTTTTTTATTTTTTAATGGAGGTACTGAACCCAGGGCCTCATGCCTGCTAAGCATGCACTCTACCACTGAGCTATACCTCCAACCCCTAGGGCTTGGGTTCTAAATGGTGATGTTTAAAGTGAACCCTTAAATCACCCATAAGGAACAGCATCTTCCTACAGAGAATCTAGATATCCAGTATTTGGTAAGCCCAACACAGCCAGATTTTCCTCCGGTTGAGGAACAGATTGTTACTTCTACTTTGAGCACCAGATGAAGAGTTGGCTTGTGTTTATTGGCTCTGTTGTATGAAAAACACTTCTCTTTAAACACTGGGGTGACACCCTCTGTGGTGAGACATAGACAGTAACATATGAGAAGCACAGTGGATCTGAGCAGACTGAGGAAGCAGTAGACTCAAGCCTCCCGTCTCATGTTCATTCAGAAACACAAAATCATGAAGTAGAATGGGCGGCAGAACTGTCCTCTTTCTCCCTGTCTCTCTGTAGAGTGAAGAGTTGAATTCTTAAAAATTAAACTCACAGATGATAGAATTGCTCAACTTGTGAAGCAGAGGGAGAATGGTATTGTATACAGATGACAAGATGGGGGAAGACATGGAAATGGGAGAGGATCTTAGCATGTTCAGAGAATATTAAGATGTCCAGGTGGTGAAATTATGGGATAGGGTACCAAGACATGGGCCAACTAAGGTTGTATCATAGAAAACTTCAGATTCCACTGATATTTTAAAATCAGGAGGTGACAGGATGGGCCTTATTTTTGGAGAGACCATTTTTGTATCATGGTACAGATGAGGTCAGCAAATTTTTTTCTGTAAAGGGCCACATCATCAATATCTTAGGCTCTGTGGGTCACATGTCATAAGGCACATGTCTCTGTCACAAGTACATATATCTGCCTTGTAGTCCAAAAGCAGCTGTAGACAGACCATGTGTAAACAAATGGGCATGGTTGTGTGCCAATAAAACTTTATTTACAAAAACAAGCTGTGGGCTGGATTGGGCCTGAGGGGCCAGAGGAATGATATTAGCCCAAACAGAGAACACTTTTTATTGTTTGTGAGTAGTTATGAGGAAAGAGGATAAGGGACATTTATTGAGTGCCATCTTTGCCTACCATGTGCCAGGCAGTATTTTACATACATTACTTCATTTGTTCCTCAAAACAGTTTATAAGTAGCTATTATCATCACCATTTTCCAGAAGAAAGCAATTGAGAGTCCAGCTGGGGTCGGTGAGGCAGCCAGTGAGTGACCGCTAAACCCAGGCTCGTGCCATGGGGCTGAAGAGTTCTGGTTTGAATTTTGGCCAGACTTTGCAGAATAGGAAAGCTCTAAACTATGAAATACCACAGAACTCTACAAAGTGGTTTCACTGATTACTTCCTTGGAGGGAAATCACTTTGGGGAGCAGAAAAAAGCATAAAGTTCTAGGTTCAAATCCCAGCTTTGCCACAAATGCAGTGCCTGGAGGCAGCCACGTGAGGAGGCAATGACCATAATTAAGAAGACTGCTATGTAAGTCGAATGAGAGATGTAGAAAACCTGTCTTAGGCTGGGCTCAATAAATGGTGGATAGTATTACTTTACAGTCAATGTCTAAGGATGTCTGGAAGATGGTGGGACCCCACGGAGTCACCCGAGAGACATTCTCTCCGTTTGAGTCTTACAAGTACCTCTTAAAGGGTTTCACCATTTTGCTTAAAGGACTTATCTCCTGTTCAGAGTGTGATGACATTTAAACAGGTTTTGAACTGGGCTGAGGCCCATTCCATTTAAAGGCTGGCTTTAGCTCCCCGCTTTGCTCTTGGCAGCCACAGCGGTCCGTGTACTCTGGGGTTTCAAGCACCGTACATACTGGTTTTCCTGTGTTCAACACTTTTCCCCCACAATCTGCAGCTTCTACCCAATTTCCCCCTGCTCATTCTCTGATCTGTCAAATTCAACAATGGATGGGTTTAGAGGATCAGAAAACAGAAGTGGAGGAGAAAGGTATTCTAGAAAGAAATGCCTCCTTGTTTCAAAGGAATTCACTAGCTGTCACGAAAGGCAAAACAGAAACAGCCCAGAGAAAACTGGATTTGCTAAAAAAGCAAAACGAATCACCAATCCCTACTTGCTTCTTCTTTTTTTTTTTTTTTTTTTTTTGCAGGTAGCAGAGCCTCACGGGGTGGTGGCCCTCCTCCACTTTCAGAGCCTACGGACACCACTCTTCCTGTCTGTCTCCTGAGGAGCACGTTCTGGACGTGGACCAGTGCCTTTATCCCAGAAAGGTTAGTCTGTGAACTTCTTGCTTTCTAGTATGTTCTAGGTGATTTTAGAAAACAAGACTACTGCTTTGCAACATACCAGGTAAACAGCAGTTTCCATTTCAAGGGGAAATCATACTTGACCATCTTGCCACCTTGGTTCCATTATATTAGAAATATATAAGCAGAGATAAACACAGCTTTAGTGGAGTTGGTTGTACATAGGAAAGGAATAACTGGGACTTTTTAGATAAATGGAACTGACAAAGAGCCAGTACTGCACAAAGTAAACACAGCTATAGGAGAGTTATTCGGAATGCTGATAACTGCAATGATAGCTGAATATGTTGATGCAAAGGTCTTTTCCCAAGATTTGAAATAAAATCTCCCCCCGCCCCCCAACACCATTTAGCCATGCTGATAAAAATCACGTTGTCAGAAATGACAGAACTAATCTGTGACTTTTCCCCAAATCAGTTTTGATGTAATACAAAATTAAATGAATAGTTTCCTTTTTCTCTTTTCTTCCCCCTACACAAATTAGAACAAATTGTACTGCTCTCTGTGTCCTGTTACGCAAACTGGCTTGACATAAAATTCAGGATTTTATTTTATTGCAAGATTAGGAGGAGTATTATCAGAGATCCATTTCCCCTCGACATAGATTGGGTTCTTAAAGGATAACTGATGATTTCTTATTGTGAAATAGTGTTCAAAGTGATGACGTCTGGGATGGTTGTTAGATCTAGTCCAGAAGTCTCAGGGCCTCTCAGGGTCTGCTTGTTTTGAGTTTATTAACTGGGATTGTAAGAACCAAAGTTTCCCAGTTCATGTTTCTTCTGCTCAGCGATAAATTGGAGAGAGGGGGATGAGTCACACAAGCAATCCTTGTGGTGATTTGTACTCATAGCAATTCACACTTACAGTCCTCTGCCAATTACACTCGCCTTGCAACTCCTGACACTTAAACAGGCAGTTTCTCACATGAACATATGTTTTGTTCCCCTTTTGAGGAAGTGAATCCCAACCTCAAATGCACTAGCAGGCCGTGATTAGTTCTAAACCCTGGGCTTTATGATAGGAAAATTGACTTTAAGAAAACAAGAGAACTATAGAAAATTGACTTTGTTTTCTCTTTTCCAAAATGGCATCAAATCACTGCCCCAGACTTTCCTTCAATGTGCTTGTCAAAAGCTCCTCAAGAAAATCATCCTGAAATCCATCAAACTAATAAACATGTTCCTTCGAGTTGTTTTACTTCAGTATGATATTTGGCAAGAAAATGCGGTCAAAGAGACTGCATCATATTAAATGGATTTTGTGTTTATTGACTACTTGTAACACTACTTAATTGATTTATGTCTGCTTTAGAAAGCTTTATGCTATGAAACCTAAAATATATCATTTATAGTTTATTTAGTCCTGCATTTGGTAAAAGCTGGCATAAGGCCCTAGATCAGGAACTTCATCGTTCTGTTATAGCACTGTTTCTATGAGAAAAATAGTATTTAATACATTTATTTCCACTTATAGCAAATTTCCTAGGAATATAATCCCCATGTAAAGGCTCCTTGTATTTCCCAAGTGCTACCCACTGTCATGGTCCCACTGCATTAGAATGAGGTATTTCTGTCTTCTTTCGTGACTTTGAGTTAAAATAATAAATGAGAGAAAATAGTAAAAATAAATAAATAAATAAATAAAGGATATCTTACAACCTACAGTCTTCATTCTGGTTTTTAGAACTGGTAGGAGAGGCCTAAGACTTGATAGAAGAAATATTGCAATAGTAATAAGATTTTGAAAACTATCTATGATCAGTCTGTCTAGGTCTATAAGTAAGTCTCAATATAGTTACTACTGCTGTGTGGGTACCAACATCAAGAACCAGATATATATATATCTCCTAAAAAAACAAACAAACAAAAAAAAACAGACCCCAGTCTCGTGTCACCAAGGTGGCCCATGAAAGGGTTACCTGTGGTGCTGAACCTGTTGCCCCAGCCCATTTGCAGTGCCCTATCCCATCCTGCCAGCCAATTCCATCTCCCCAGGTTTCCCTCCAAAACAAGCTCACAAGTCTTGTTTCTCCTGCTCTCCTAATCCCACTAGGGCCATCTCCTGAACTCCCCCAGTTCCATGAGCAAGAACCAACAAATAAGTGATATGAGATAATTACTTCAAAGCAATCTATCTGAAGATGCAGGAAAAACTGGGGGCAGAGGCAGTATTCTCTGTTGAAATTCCTTTGAATGATCACATCCAGTGCCACTTCTCTTTTGAAATAGGCCAGGGCAATAACCATGAAATGTTATATTTTTGTTTGCATGCTAAGCACTAACCAACATTGGGCTAATGGCCTTAGTGGGAAAAGACCCTTCCTGAGTCATGTAAAATGGTGGCCGATGTAAACATTGCTTAATTTGCTTTGAAATATGCTTCTGTTAACATGTATTTACAAATGATTTGATCTCAAAATTCAAGCAAAATTAAACAGAGGCATAACTCAAGAGAGTCCGGATGCTGTCTAGGCTCCTTATTCCAAAGTACCCTCCCGGCCTCTGCCTATCATGTCTGCCAGGCTAAGTCTGCTAACATTCCCGACTGAGGGTAACTCACCAGCCCCAACGTCTGTCTCCTGAATCTTCCTTGACTCAGAGACGTTTGTTTTGTGTTTTGTTTGGGATTGAGGTGAAGTGCTTCCTTCGCTAATGTGTACATTTCATGTAAATAAAGCAGTGTCAATTTAGAAAACTGACAAGTCAAAGTAAGTTATTATTGTGAACAGTGGAAACACTGTTAAAATTAAAAGCAAGATTAGCTGCATGTGATGCAGCCTGTATTGACAGCTGATGGCATCTGTGCATGCACCTAGCAGATTATTCTGCCAGAGCATAACTTCACTCTGTGGCTTCCTGCTCCCACCCAGCCCACTTTCCCACTTGTTTTCTTTATGGCAGCTCACCGTGTGGTATTGGAGACAGACAGACCAGCCCTCAAACCCCAGTAGTGATGCCACGTAGGAGCTGTGGAAGTTTGCGTACTTAACTTTCCTGAACCTCGGTTTTGCCATCTCAAAATGGGATTGATTACACTTCCTTAATAAAGAAGATTCTGATTCTGTATGTAGAGAGCACAATGTCTGGTACATCCCCTTTTCTCAATTCTGCATTAATTTCCATAACAATGTAACAGTCTGGTTATTTGGCACTAAGTTTTGTACTCATAGGTGGAAATCGTATTGTTTTATTGGATTTGGGGAGTAGAGAAAAGCTTCTTGGCTAACTGTCAGTAATCAGTGAAGTTCTGCAGAATTATTTGCTCCATTTTGAGTGTGATTCACCCTTCTTGCTTAATTGTGGGCAGGTTTGAATTCCTTCCTGGGTAGCTTCCTGATACAGCCTATCGTGGTAATACTGCTCGTTGTAAACCTAAAAGAGGCATTCTCCTCTGGGAAGTTATTTCTGTTGTAGCTACATATTAAAAATGCTTTGGTAATGTTAACCACACTGACGCTGAGTCATTGCCAGTTGAATGAATTTATTGTGCCCACAGGACAGTTCCTCATCCTTGTGGCCCCTTCTCCAGGAAGCCCTCCTTGATAGCCTGATCAAAGGTTCTCTTGTCCCTCTTTGTTTTGCTTATATTGCTCTCATATTATGTTTCCATTTCAGCTTTGTTTTAATGTTACCTTTATAACTTTCCCACCAGATTGTAAGATCTTTGTGAATATGAACTATGTTTTATGTTAACGTAAGCAATTGTCCAGTGGAGAAATCTGCCAAAGTTTTGGATCAGCCCTAAACTTCTCTCTGGAACCTTCTCTGAAAAGTTCAACCCAGTCCAAGCCTGCCCAGCCCCCAGTTACTATAACATTTATTCCAGTGAAGCATGGCTTTAGCTATACACTTTCACGTTAGTCTCTAATTATTTTACATGTATTTATATAATCCACAAATAAATTATAAACTTGAGAGCAGGGACTATGAATGAGATAAATGAGGATATCCATGAAAGCTCTAAAAAAGGGTGATCAAATGAAAGAACAGTTGTGTTTTTGCTTTTTCTTAGTGCTTGCCACATAATTGGACACGTGGAAAGAATTCAGCATATACTTGTTATGGGACTAACCACAAGTATTCATAGAAGTTTTTGCATAGGTGGCTAGGCCTTTTGGGTCAACGTCTGTCTTTTTCATTCCTCAATAATGTGGAAGCAAATACTTTTAAGAGCATGGGAAATTACCACAGCATCAGAATATTCAATGATCTGTGAGGTGAACCAAGATGGAAAAGAAAACCAACCCTAATAACACACAGACTAAGTGTGCAAGTCCTGTTCCACGGCGGGCACGTGAGGATGGCACATCTAACCCCAGTCAGGCTGTAAGTCAGCAGGACCCGTGTCTGGGTTGCCTGCAGAAATTATCACCACTTTGGAGAAAACAAATCAGGTAACCGATCCACTGGTGATGCTC
Organism: Camelus dromedarius; assembly: GCF_036321535.1. NCBI lineage: Eukaryota > Metazoa > Chordata > Mammalia > Artiodactyla > Camelidae > Camelus > Camelus dromedarius. The sequence continues at coordinate 12,146,956 of NC_087465.1, read as the reverse complement.
TAATACAGCCACCTCCTAATATTATCTAGATTTCTTTAAGTAGGTTGTCTAGGAGACATTATTTGCTGATAGTTGTGCCTCCAAGAAAGGTTTCTACAATAATTTTGCAAGCCCAGGGCCATACGATGGAATAATATAAATCTAGAGAACAAAGGTCCTTTATTAGTCAACCCTGAGTCATTTTTTCAGTGGAAAGATATTTACTGAGCACATACTATGTGCCTGAACAATTTAGGTGCTGGGATGCATCAATGCACAAAACAAACAAAATCCCTTCTCTTATGAAGATAGTATGCTGTTAGCTGAAAGAGATAACAATCCATAAATAGAAGTATATGGGGGGTAAGGGACAAAATGGGGGTGAAGGAGTGGGAGGTACAAATTATTGGGTGTAAGATAAGCTACAAGGATGTATTATATGACAGGGGGAACATAGCCAGTATTTTGTAATAACTGTAGACAGAGTGTAACCTTTAAAAATTGTGTAAAAATATCACCTTTACCATATGCTAAAACCCTATGTATGCATAGGTCAATTTCTGGTTCTGTTATGTTCCATTACTCTATCCTCAAATAACCACACATTACATTTATTCTTACAGAGTAATATTGTATTGTTTTGTCAAGTTCAAAAAGGCAGTTGCAATTTTGATTGAAATTGCTTTAAATTTATAGATTCACTTGGGGTAGAAGTCACATCTTTATGATATTGAGCATTCCTATCCAGGCATATCCAGGATTGGTGGAAATAGATCTCTCCATTTACTTGTATTGTCTGTAATGTCTTTCAAGAAAGCTTTATAAAACTTTATGGGGAAAAAAAAAGTATATCTATGGGGGGATAATAGCTCAGTGGTTGAGTGCATGCTTAGCATGCACAAAGTCCTTGGTTCAATCCCCAGTGCCTCCATTTTTTTTAAAAAATGATAAAAAGATAAAATTTTTTAAAGTATATCTAATATAAATCTAGATAGGGAAACGTCTCATGAAGCAAAATAAAGCAGGTCAAGTAATTGAGAATGACAAAGGGCAGGCAATCTAATTTAGAGAAAAGAGCATGAAGGTCTATCTGAGGAGCTGGCATTGAAGAGACCTGAGATGTAGGACTGTATGAGGCAGGGAGCTCCAGGAAGTAGTTACAATAGCCCTAGAACACAAACTGGCTTCTTGGGAAGCCAGGAAGGCACCCTGGGAAGGCTTGTGTGGCTGGTGAGAGAGGAAGGGTGATACGCAGGGTGTAGATCATGTAGAGTCTTAGAGTTCAGCCTGTATTCTCAATGTTTTGGAAAGCTTCTGGAGGCTTCAGAGCAAAAAAGTAACATGATCCAGGTTACATTTTTAAAAGATCACTCCGGCATTGGGGGCGGGGAGGCAACTGGGCGCATAATTGATCCTGTGGGAGACAAGGTTGGAAGGACAGAAACCAATCCAGAGACTGTTACTATAGTCCAGGCAAGTGATGACAGGAGCCTTGGTCGGGGTGGAAGTCATAGGAACTGTGAGAAGTGGTTTGATTCAGAATACATTTTGAAGATAGTGCTGGAGAACGTGCTAATGGATTGGATGAGGGAAGTGAGAGAAGCAGAGCACTCTGACCTTCCTCATCATTGATAGATAGCAGGAAATAGTCACTAAAATTCAGCCGTGTGGCGTTACGCACACTGAGATATGCCTACACCGATACTAAGGTGAAAGAGTTGAAGTTTGTCAGCTTGCTTTAAAGCAACCAATTAGTGACTGAATTTAACCATCAGTTGCCAAATAAATATTTGAAATGATTCTGCCATTTCTTTCAACAGTTTTTGCATGTATGTCCCCATGTCTTATTATTTATATACACAACCTACATGGCCAGGGAGAAATCTGTATCTGAAGGGTACCAGGTCAAAAGTCTGAGGTTCCTGTTTTTACAGCCCAGCACTCTAGTCCTTCAGATGAAAGAATTCAACTCTCTAGAGATTTCCAAATATCTAGCTAAGTAGCTGCAATTTCTCATTTTTATCCAAAGATTTGCTGTCATATAAACCATAGCAATCGTGTGAAGGTATCACCCAAGAATAGCAGTGGCGGATCACCTCATTAATGATTGCCCTACTCAGACCTGTTCAGACTCCAGAAAAAGACCTAGGGTATAAAATCGTAAGCTGCAACTGGGTAAGAACACCAAGCATAATGACACTCAAGAAATCTGAAGAAGATGTTCATAAGAGCTAATAATACACATAGACCCAGATGCTAAAACTGAAAATGAGTTTACAATGCCTTGTTAAGGCATGAAGTCATCAGTCCTCAAATGCAGGATTGGTTTAAATGTTTTTTGAAAAATCAAAAATTTACATCCACCTTGTTTTTCAATTCAGTTACTTCAGATAAATCAACTTACTCGACAGTCATATTTAATATTTACAATGTTAAAGAACCTTTGCAAATTATTTCACATGGCATACCCATGTGGGGATGTCTAATTTTTTACGGCTGAAGGGCGAAGAACCCGAGGCAAAGCCCCAGCTAATGTCCTGCCTGTAGCAACCGAGCAAGTTGGCAACAGAGCCAGGGAGGACACAGAGGACAAGACGAACAGTGTTGTGTGGGTGAGAGGCAAGACGCAAACTTAGTTCGTGTTACTCATTGACTCACACATTGAATTATTCAGCTGCATTGCTCTTTTTGGCATGACTTGGATAGAGCCTCTCTCCACACTCTCTCTCTTTTTTTTTTTTTCCTATTTCAGCAATGGAAGTAGAAACATGTTTACAGTAATAGACATGAAATAGACATAATCAAATTAGCACTAATGAAAAGAAAACCAGATAGGATGGAAGATAAAGGACAGCCATACACTAGAATGTTGAGAAATAGAAAAATACATTCAGGATGGTCATTTCCAAGATAATTATAAATATATATTCAAGTCCATAAAATTTGGCCTGACACAATTGGGGATGACACTGAATTTCACTGAGCTTAGATAAATAATGCCTTCAGGAATCAAAAAAAAGGCACATGTGAAAATAAAACACTAATACAGAACTCAAAGGAGGACTATGACCCAAGGAACAGAATAATTAGAAAATCATAAAAATATCTTTTAGAGAAATCTTAATGTATTTTAAATGAGACTGTTGTCAGGGATATTGGCATATTAATATGACTTTTAAATATTCAGAGCAATCTGTTGATAAAATTATCAGCCAGAAAGAGCTGTCTTCATTAAAGCAAAAAAGACAAAACAAATCCCTGACTAGGTTACAAATCCTCAACTCCAAGACTTGAATGAAATGACAACTTTATGCTCAGCTCTCGAGGTCAAGAAACAGTCAAATTGGCTAAGCAACGACTAAAAATAAAGTCAGCAGACCTTTTTCAAAATGGATTGAAGGTTCCTAAAATATATATATTCTCTGTGCTGTTGATTCATTATGAAAAAGTTACCCATGCACACATGAGCTACACTTTGAAACACTTTTGACCCGAAGCATGTAATAAGTACTCTCTCTGCTGCCAAAAGGGCCAGTCAGTTCAGAGAGAGTTTGCCTACATAATACCAGACATCTGTGCAAAAGCTGCAAATTTTGGTCATGGATTTTAATGTTTTGTCGACCTGGTGCCAAACATCTGGGTATTTGAAAATATCCAGATAATTGGCTGAGTTTTTTACTTTTCATCCAGATGTTTGGCATCAGAATTAAATACCATCTTACTATGTAAGTGCATTTGTGATGTGAAAGTACTCACATTATACCCTTAATATAGGAAAAAGAAGGGTTTAAAGTCATGTATATACAATGTGATCTCAGTTTTGAAAACAAAACTTGTAGATATGCACACAGAAAACAACTTGGAATTGTACTGAAATGTTTACAGTGATTATTCGCTCTCTGGGTGGTGGGATTATTGCTCATCTTTATTTTACTTGTAATTTTTAAAACATTTTCTAAAGTTCTTCAGGAAAACATGCATTGCTTTTATAACCAGAAAAGCACTTTAATTGTGTGATTAGGCAGTGTCAGTGAATTTGGAAATGAAAAGAGTTTAATTTATTGCTTGGCATTGTGTCCATCCAATCATAGTCGTGGACCTACTGGTAAATTTAGGCTGGTTTTGGAAAAGCAAGTGAAAAGTAAGTTAGCAAAGATAGAAGAGCTCTGGGAATCTCACGACTACTAAGCACGCATGGCTGGAAACAATGGCCTTCCTGGCTTTTTCTTTCTGAATGGACCAGAATTTTTATTCGGTGCACAACCCCATCTATGTCCACCTGCCCCCTGGACGTGCAGGCTTGGAACACCCAGTGCTCTTCTCAGCGATGTCCAGTGCTGGACTGGTGTGTGGAGAGCTGATCCCAGCAACACTCCTCTCAAGGCCACCACCTCCCAGGGCCTTCATACCCTCTGATTCCCAGTCCCCTTTCCTCTCTGGGGTTGACAAACTAAATTTTGCTCTCAACAGCTCCTCCAGGGTTAGACATGTAGAGTGTTAACATTCTCAGTAGATTTAGCCCAAATCCTTCATTTTATAAGTGCAGAGACTGAAGCCCAAGGAAGTTAAAAGCCAAGCCTACGATGGTACATTCAAATCTAGAAACATCTGTTTCCAGCTCAGGGCACTTTTCGCTACATAACACAGTGCTACGATGGCTATTCTAGTCCCTGAACTTCTTCATCTATGAAATAAAATAAATATTTGCATGCAAAGTGCTTCAAGATACTTGAGGCAGAAACAATGTACAAATATCAGGTTATTATTTTGGCACCTTTTCGTATGTTTTTTATAAACTCTGCTATTCCGTAATGCTTAGAAAAATTAAATAGACTCTAGATAGACTTTCAAATAAAATCCTAACAAAAATACAAGCTCCTAAAGCATCAGTATTTTAATTATCCTGAATTTTTTAAAGAAACCAAGTGTTCTGGGATGGTCTAAACAGTTCTAAATTAAATGAAGACCAAATGGGAAAGTTATCTGGAAACTTTTGCAATGGAAAATTTGAGATCCCTTTTGAAAAGTAACACAAAGAATGAAGGACTCTAGTGTGATTTTTTTTTCAGCCTTTGTAGAGAGCAAAGCACCATAATTCATTGATGAATCCCATACATTCGTCAGTCATTGTTAATTTTAAAAAGCTGTTCAATAAACAACACTTTAAATGCTCTTTTTTGTAAAAAAGCAAGCACTATACTCTAGCTTATTTTAAATATCTTCCCATAGTTCAAGAACAAATTAAACTCTCCTAAAAAAAAAAAAATACAAAATTAACAGATCTGAAAGAAAGTGGCTCCCTCTTTCTGAGCAAATTTAAGGCTAAAGAAATAGTTGATAAAGCTTCTGTCCCTCCTATTCCCTGTCCAATAGGAGAGAAGAAAGAACAAAAATAATCACTTCTAGGCAGTGAGCCCTATGGTTACATGCAACTTGCTTAACTCAGTTCTTTATATCCAGACCCAAGAAACACTTCCACATTGTAATGAGTATCCCAAAACACATGCTTAACTGCTTCTGGAAACATCCTTAATTTTTTGACACTTCCAGGGTTTCTTTGGGTTTTTTAAATTATTTATTTGCTCAAGACATGTAAAATATGAAAGGAGGCACGAAGTTAATCTTTACTTTGTCTCTTCTATACATTTAAGGTTCTTTTCAAAAAATTGTACCACAAACCAGGGCTCGGGGGCATAAAGTTACTAGCATGCAGGCTCATTATTGTTTGTGTGTATGTGGTATTTATGTTTTCAAAGCATTTCACCATCATTAACTTCTTGTCAGCTAAGCAGGATATTGGACTTGAAGGAAAAATTATCTAATCCAGCATGGAAAATTCTGTTCCTTAAAACCACACCTGAAACAAGCAAAGTTCTTGTTTCTTTGTGCCAGAACGTTCTCAGTATGGATAGCTCACAAAATAGGTCCCTAAAATCTTTGCAGAGTGAGGTCAGTGGGGGAATTTTGTCTCATGGGATGGGTTTTGTTGCTATTGTTATTTGGGGGATTTTTGTTTGCTACTGGCAGTGATTGTAGTGTTTTTGGTAAATTTGTTTTGTTGTGTGGGGATTGGGTAGGTTTTTCAGAAAGGAAAAAAAAAAGTATGGTTAAGTTACATTGTCAAACTGAAAACTGGAGCCTGCCAACATTCTGAGATAATTTAGCTGATGGTCGAGTGCTACCTCTGATACAGAATGAAACATTTTTAGGAGTGAGGGGGTGGAAAGATAAAGGACAGTTTCCTCAAAGAAAGGTCAAACAACCAAGCAGTCCCTTATAAGGAAAGTGTACATTCAAGTTTCGATGAAGAGAACAGCTCAGGTCTTTGCACAATCGCTAGTTTTGCATCCTGTCACTCACTCTCTTCTCAAGAACAGTTCAGAGCTGCTGGGCTGTCATGAGCATGACTTGATGCCTCTGAATTGACTGTGTTCCAAAACCTCATTATTGGAAAACTTTTCCATTTGATGCTAAATATAGGGTATTATATAAACACAATGTATTATAGGTCAAATCCTGTTACCACAAATGCTAAGAGGCTATCCAATTTGGAGTTAAGAAGGGAGATTGTATTAGAATTTTACAGTATGCATCAAATCTGATTACAATTATGTAAAACAAAACTCTTTTCAAGCCCTAGTAATGGGTAACATATTTCAGTTGTTGGTAGAAAATCTTTGAGTTCTTCAAAATGAGAGTAACCTTAAATGAAACATGAACCAGTTCTCAGTCTTTTTCATTCCATAGTGATCTTCCTCCTAAAGCCATAGAATGTATTCCTGTTCTGCTCATTTAGAATTTGATCATATGTTATGGAGTGACATGCTCATATGATGTTTAAAGTGTAAGATTATCTAGCATTTTCTATGTGTTTCTATTTGTCCCTTCAACTTGATTATGATGCCTTGATTATGAGGGCAAATCTCCAGGGTTTACTTATGTGTGTATTTCATATTGCTAAGCCTAGAGAAAGTCCATAATAAAAGGGAGGGAGAAAGGCATGGAAGGAAGGAGCAAGATGATGGTGTGGCAAATGGAGACAGAGTAGAGGATGCCCAGCTGAGAGGGCCTCATTGAGACATCAGGGGGTTTTATTTAATAAGGAAATCCCTCACTCAACACCTGATTTAAAACAAAAGAAGGGAATAGATTCAGTCTAGCTTTCTACTTCCAAATAGGTGAGGTTTGTAAACTTGTTAAATCTCAAATGCATTTCCCCTGAACAGGAGTGTGTGTTCATCTTTTAAGCTTTAGAGCCAGGCTAAGACACATTCTGTCAGAGCTCTTTGTGCAAAATGGATTAGTTTCACCCCCACCGCACATGCAGAGAAGGAGGCCCCTTCTCTCCTTGCTGAGCTCTGCCAGAGCCCGGGGAAACCCTTTAGCAGCTACGGGATCGTCCGTGCTGCCTGCCTGCCGCTGGCTCTGGCTGTGAGCTCACTGGAAGGTGTCATAAAAACTAGGGAGATGGGAAGAGGGTATAGGTCAGTGGTAGAGTGTGTGCTTAGCATGCACAAGGTCCTGGATTCAATCCCCAGCACCTCCACTTAAATAAATAAATAATAAAAACCTAATTACTCCCCACCCCCAATAAATAAATAAAAATTAAAAAAAAAAACTCAGGTGATGGTGGGATCTTGACACAAAATTTTCAGCAGCAGCACTTTGGTAATGTTTTGCATTGAAGTTCTTAAGCTCTTGCTTCTTCCAAATAACATTAGACTGATAGGTCTCTAGTTTTGCTCCTCTGTCTGAAAATTCTAAGTTAAAATTTGTCAGGTAGGGGACCTTCTGTACTAAGGAATATTAACCTTTATTCTTCAAGAGAATCTTTGGAATCTCAGTCTGAGTAATATCAGATTCAGAATACAGAATCAAACCTTTCTTCCTGTTATGTTAACTGTCTGTCTCTTAGAGAACCTTGTCTTGGAAAAAGATCTCCATTCAATTCTTCAGCTCCCAGCTCCTTGCAATCTCTATAATCTTTACTTTTTTCCATTTATTTCCTAAGAATTGCCCTATGGATAGGATGATTGTATAATTAATGCTCCAAACTAAGACACACTGCAATTTTTTTTTGTTACAGATTTTTTTTGTAATTTTTAAAATTGAGATTTAATTCACACAACATAAAATTCACCATTTTAAAGTGTACAATTCAGTGTTTTTTTTTTTTTTAATATGTTTACTGTTGTACAACCATCCCTTCTATCTGGTTCCAAAACAGTTTCATCTCCTTGAAAGGAAACCCCATATGCAGTAAGCAGTGACTCCTCAGTCCTCTTCTCCCCAGGCCCTAGAAACCACTAATCTACTTTTGGTCTCTATGAATTTGCCTATTTTGGACATTTCATACAGATAGAATCATATAATATTTGGACTTTTGTACCTGACTTCTTTTATGAGCATATTTTCAAGGTTCATCTCTGTTGTAACATGAATAATTATTTCATCCCTTTTCATGGCTGAATGATATTCCATTGTATGGTTGTATGACATCTGTTTATCCATTCATCAGCTGGTGGATATTTGGGTTGTTTCTACATTTCAGTTATGATGAATAATGCAGCTATGAGCATCCATGTGCAAGTTTTTGTGTAACTATCTCTTTCCATTTATCCTGAGTATAAACCTAGAAATGGAATTACTGGGTCATTTGAGAATTCTTATTTAGCTTTTTGAGGAATCAACACACTGTTTTCCACAGTGACCATTCTATATTCCCACCAGCCACTTATGAGGGTACTGATTTCTTCACATCCTCACCAACACTTTTTAATGTCTTTTGCACTATAGCCGACCTCATGGGTGTTACATGGTATCTCACTGTGGTTTTCATTTGCCTTTCCCTAATGATTAGTGATGTTGAGCATCTTTTCATGTGCTTATTGGCTATTTGTATATCTTCTTTGGAGAAAAGTCTACTCAAATCCTTTGCCCATTTTTAAATTGAGTTGTCTTTTTATTGTTGAATGGTGAAAGGCCTCTACCATGTAGTACCATATTACAACTACTAGACTGTTACCTGGTATAGCCATTACAAGTATTTTCTTCAGGATATATTGATAAGCAAGGGGAGAGAGCTATTAATACTTAGATAATACAGGCACAAACTGAGACCATTCCAGGCAAAACAGGACAGATGATCAACCCACATGTGGAAGTTCAACTTGATTCAGCAGGTTGAAGAATAAACATTGTGTTAATTTTAATAGGACAATTTATCTATCCAAATAATCAGACATAAATCATAAAAGTCAAACTCAGTACCCTTCCTGTACTACCCAGAGTGCTAGATACTGTGAAAAGGAATCTAAAAAAATATTTAAAAATTCATAATCCTTTAAGCCACTGAAGGTCAAGATGAAAGGGCAGAAGAAACATACACATAAACAAATAACTAATAAAGTTAGGATTTAGGTGCTATGGTGGCCTAGAAGAAGAAGAAATGAGTGTTGGAGTACTAAGAGAAGTTTCAGCCTTGGAGGACAGATAGCACTGAGGTCAAGAGAAATTCTACTGTAAAAAGTATGTGCATTATGGAGGGATGTAGTGTATGTGTAAGACGGGCTGGAGAGTCCGGAAGCGTAGAGTAACCTCATATGCTTTTATGGTGAGAGAAAGAATTGAAAATAGGTATGTGTTTCACATAATAGTTCTGTTCTCCCCTTTCTAACTTTTTAAAAAATTACTATTATTGAAGTATAATTGATTTACGATGTTGTGTTAGTTTCTGGTGTACAACATGGTGGTTCAGTTACACATATGCATATATATACATTTTTTATATTCTTTTCAATTATAGATTTAAAAGCTTTTGAATATAGTTCCCTGTGCTGTGCAGCAGGACCTTGTTGTTTATCTATTCTGTATATAGCAGTTTGTATCTACTAATCCCCGAAAATGTGGAAGTCTTCACAAATTTGCACGTCATCCTTGCCCAAGGGCCATGCTAATCTTCTCTGGATCGTTCCAGTTTTAGTATATGTGCTGCTACAGCAAGCACCTAACTTCTTATATGATCACCTGTAAGGAGAAAAGTCTCTGAAAATGAGAAGTGTATGCACTATTCTACAATCCTGCTTGGAATTCAATTAAAATGCGACTTTGGAAGAAACATAGCAGCCATTCAGAGCACACTGGATTATTGTTGTGGCTACTGCCCCATGTTTCCTACTGCCCCAACTGGAAACTCACCCTTGGCTGGTACTTGCCTGCTAGCACTCAAGGCTCTTATGGCTACACATGAACATACCCACTTTCTAAAAAGAAAGTAAACTCTGTGCAGGCAGGAGCTTTCTTACTGATTCATCTGCATCTGCACCTCCATTCCACACCGCTCCCCTGTGCTCTGCCTCCAGGTGGCTGGCGGGCATGGATTCTGTCCTCAAGGGCTGACTCCTGCTAAGTTCAGTGGGTGGGTGGTGATCAGAGGGAGGGAGGAAAGTGAGATCAGGATACTGGGTTCCCTGGCTCCTCTCCTGTGAGGTCCTCTGCTCCTCACAACTATCTCTACCTGGGTTCCTTTGCCCTCTCCCTCTCCTTGTCCCTTCAGAACCCAGGTATGGGGACAGTTGCATTCATGCTAGCCTTGGGTTCCTGCACAATCCCTCCTTACCCAAACCTTTGCAATTAATCCTTTTTGTAAATAAACTCCCCTTGGATTATCCTAATTTGAATGTACCATCTGTTTACTCTTGGGACCCTAACTGATACAGTCCTTGATAGTACCCAATACTTTAGCAGGTGTGTAACAAATATTTGTTAAATAATTAATAAGTGAATAAACGGGGAGCAGATGCTTCCGTTTCATCTTGTTTCCCCTGACAATTACTTGGGCAGAGGTGAGGTGTTTGATAAAGGCCATGCCACTGATAAATTATCAGTTTGCACTTAATGTAGAAGTTATTTGAGAAACCCATTTTTAATTTCAAAATGCCAAGTGACATTGTATATAATTATCTGTAATAATGTAAAGGTGGAAGCAAGAGATATTTTGATATTTTTTTCTAAGTTATAGAAGTGACCTGTGTGTGTGTCTGTGTGTGTGAGAGAGAGAGAGACAGAGAGACAGACAGAGAGAGAGAGAGAAAGAGAGAGATACATTGTGTGAGTTTAATATCAAAGGGAAAAGTGGAGAAGGTGGTTTTTCTCTCATTTCAAAAACTTCTTATATTTTTCTTGCAATTTCTTAGCTGTTATTCTGATTTCTGTCTTGGCCAACTGTTACACTGAATGCTTCTGATCACAGGGCAGGAAAAAAAATAATAACCCTGGGGTGTAGTGCACTAAATTTTTAACTTTAGTTTTCTTACCTCTTTCAATTTTGTCTTCACTCTATTCACTCTGATTTTCTGTCCTGTTTTGATGCGTGTGTGTGTGTATTTTCCATATGGCTCTGCTAAAGAAAGGAATTTCTTACCTTCAAGCGTACTAATCCAAAGACATTCCTTTTACATTATCAGCTTTCCCACAGAAGCAAGATATTCATAGCTGCCTGCCCTACAAAGACTAATAAAACTTTCTTTTGCTTTCATAAATGATCCCTGGTCCTCTCATTTTCTTGAGGGCAAGAAGAAAGAAAAAATACAGCATTCGTTTCCATTTTATCTCTTTGTAGCTGAAGAAAAAAATCTACTAGAAAGAACAAAAATGCCCATGCAGGTTCTCCTTAACAAGAAATTAGGTTAGAATGAATGAGCCTATGAAAGATGATCAAAGATGAGTAATACTGAAGTAACAGACCAAAGACCAAAGCAATGGTGACCGTCCCAGCAAACACTGGGAAGAAAAAGGAAAGTGGAAATTTAGATTCACGCTCAAGCAGGGATTAGAAGATTAAAAAAAAAAATTCAGTCTCTCAGAAAACATTTGCAGAACATCTTCTTGGTGGATTTGAAGTGAGTCACACTATAAAGCTCTTGGACAGTTATCTGACTGGGTGCGATGGGTGTGGCCACCATCATTTGACTGGACAGAATTCCTACGGCTTTCTAAATTGGGACCTTGCTACATGATCTTTTTAGAAATTTCTTTCAAATTATTGCCTAGACTTGTCATGGCTTGTCCCAAAGCAGTCAAACAACTCTCTTCAATATGCTTTTTGGCCCAGTAGAGCTGTTCTGAGCCTTGATGAGACTGACTGTGCCCCTAATCTGGGCTCAATCATGAGATGAAATGGCAGGGGAAGGCTGTAACCAGAACGTCCTGCTTCAGTGACAGTGTGTTAGGTTGTTTTCTTCAAATAAGTATGCCATTCTCAATTACAGTTTTTCTCAAAAAATAATTCTCAAAGATTGCCACAGGGGAAATTCAATCATAATTATCTTCATATTAATTTTCCTGTGGATTCTGTAAAATAGAGATGAATTGTCATCACTCTACTGCATTTGAATTTCCACTATTTCCCTGATTTTAAGCCAGTTAAGCTCAATTTTTGATTTGGTCAATTGACTGAAAAAATCTCAGGAAGCCTAGCATCGCTTAGCAGCCTCAGACTTATGTTCAGATGACAGGACCATAATGAATGCTTTCTTGCCTTTTAGGCATAGTTTAAGGTGTACATCAACCCTTAAAGATTCCAGAGGGGGCAAAGTTCATATTAAATGTCATATTTTCTTATCCTTTAACTACTTCTTACTCCTTCTTACATAGCTTGCAGAAAAAGAACTGTTTATTTCTGGAAAAAAAGTCAATAAAAGCGGATCCTCCCTTCAGATGGAAAAATTGAGTGAAATAGAGAAAAATAGTTCAGTTAATTAGAAAACTTCCTGAGGACTCTCTGGGGAAAGGCAGGGAGGAAAAAAAAAAAAAAACAAACTGAGATTTCCAATAGATTTAGGGAAGAAAACAAAAGCAAAACTTCATCCCAAGCCATTATGTAATGAGGAGCCAGAAAGGAGAACCATGAGAAATATAGTCCTACACTATACAGCAAAAGCTACAACCATAAGGGTAACAAAGGAAATAACCAATGCTTAGAATGAGGGGTTCTCTGTGTGACTAAGAACACTAGGATGTTTTTGCACTCCTACACTCTTCCACAGCCTTTGGAAGGCAGCATAGGGGTTAATGTGACTATGAAGCTATCCGGGGAACAAAGGAAATTTTAGGCTGATGAAAGTAACGGTTGATGGTTTGACTTTGGTGCATAACATCTTCTCAAGTCTACCGAGTGTACTGTCCTCAAATTGAAGAGCTGCTTTAGGAATGAGGAGCAGAAATAGTACAGTGGACGGGTGGAGACGGCTTGCTCTGAAGAGCTTTTTGTCTGGTGATTCTGTGACTAAAGATAATATTTGTTTATCTTGTATGTTTAACTTGTGTCTTGTAATCCAGAGAGCTGGGGGAAAAAATGTGGAATTACAAGTGAGTTAGTGAACAAACCCATAGTATAGGGTATAATTTCTAGGCATGGGAAGGGCAGGAAGAACAAAATCAGCAGTTATGATAGAATGTATTTTTTTCTGTGCTCTCTCCAATCTTTCCAGTAGGATAATTTTGCAATTAAAGTGCTGATTGCACAGCAGCATTTCATATAAAGTTACGTTGCATTACTCATGGAAGCTACTTGACTTGAAATACTTTCTTACTTAGAACTCTCAATTCTTGCATACTTAACTGATTTTTTAAAAATATTAAATAAAACAAAAAGGTCTTCCAGAGGCTCTCAGGGGCTAGAAAGCCCAAGGCTGCATGCAGTACACTGAGGAGGATTTAAAACTTTCATATCATCCAATCACCAAAGCATGATTAAAGAAGCTCTATGAATGCACCAGATATTATAGGTGACCAGAGGAGTGTGGGGTCTTGGGGCAATACATCTAGGCTCTTTAAGGATAAAAGGCCTAGCAAAATTCCAGAAGGAAAATCTATGTTCTATCACCACCGCATATTCTCAGTGAAATCAGCTCCCCCTCCTTCTCTCATTGCAGGCTGGGCTCAATATTATTGAAGTAAAGCCAACAGCAAGTTAGCAAACCAGCAGGGGAGCAAATTGATTATACAGTTAACTGTGGAAAAACTGAAATTCTTTATTAAGGGAAAATGAAATACAGTTAATTTATGCTTCAACGGAGACTTTCCCCACGTGGCATTTACTCTGCTGGTTCTTTGACTTTGCTGTGAAGCTGTAACTCGGCCAAAAAATGACAGAAGCTTTACTGATTTAAAAATAAGGCAGGTTTTGAGCTTTTTTTTCCCCCTTGCATGATGATTTTTCCAGCTACAATTACTGTAACTCACTCATTATAGAGGATAACATAGAAGGCAAACAGGCAAGAAAAAAAAAAGTGTGGTAAAACAGTTGGCAGGATGTGAATTAAAAGTCTTTGCCATCTAATTTTAAACAGTATTTATAGAGAGTACCCGTAATACAGCATTCACCATCTCACACAAAATCTCTTAAGTAGTAGAAATGTTACTGAAGTTGTTAGCAAAACTAGTGGACAGTATTAAGTGAAAGAAATGAATAAAACCCTGAACTCCAAATGTAAGAGGTAGACTCAAGGTTAGGTACATCAGTTTGGTGTAATTTTGAATTATAAGACCTAATGCTGAGGTTCCCCTTCAGAATTAAAAATAACATTAATGATTTAAACACATAAAGCAGGCTTTTAAAAGATCTGCATTATATATATTGCAATATATTTTGCCTTATTAATTCTGAAAACAGCCCCAGGTTCAGAGAAACTACTATGTTTTTAAAAACTTTTTTATTTTGATAGAACTCTAAATTCTCACCTAGTTGTAAGAAGTAATACAGAGAGGGTCCACATACCCAGTGCCCAGTTTGATTCCACAATAACTTCTTAGGAATTATAGTACAATGTCACAACCTGGAAATTAACATTGATGCAATCCAGCAACCTTATTCAGTTCTTTACACACTCATTTGTGTACGTGTGTATGTGTGTGTGTCTATACCTGATTCTATGCAATTTTATCACATGTGTAGATTTATGTGACCACTACCCGTCAAGATACAGAATAATTCCATCACAAAGCTCCCCTCCCACTCCACTCTCTAACCCCCTGGCAACCGCTAATCTGTGCTCCAACTCTATAACATTGTCATTTCAAGAACGTTATATAAATGGAATCATATAATAAGTGAACTTTTGAGATCGGCTTTTTCACTAAGCATAGTTCCTTTCAGATCTACCCAAGTTGTTGTCTATAAATAGTTTGTTCCTTTGTATTGCTGAGTGATATTCCATGGTATGGAGATACCATATTTGGTTTTTTATTATTAATTTTTGTATTGAATTATAGTTGATTTGCAATATTGTGTCAGTTTCAGTGTGCAGCAAAGTGACTCAGTTATACATGTATACATATATACATTCTTTTTTCAGTGCTTTCCACTATAAATTATTACAAGATATTGAATATAGTTCCCTGTGCTATGTAGTAGGACCTTGTTGTTTATCTATTTTGTATATGGTAGTGTGTATCTGCAAATCCCAAACTCTCAATCTATCCCTCCACCACCCTCCTTCCCCACCTGGTAACTATAAGTTTGTTTTCTATGTCTGTGAGTCTGTTTCTGTTTTGTAAATAAGTTCATTTCTGTCATTTTTTTAGATTCCATATATAAGTGATATCATATGATATTTTTCTTTCTCTTTCTGGCTTACTTCACTTAGTATGACAATTTCCAAGTCCACCCATGATGCTGCAAATGGCATTATTTATTCATTTTTCTGGCTGAGTAGTATTCCACTGTATATATACACTGCAACTTCTTTATCCAGTCACCTGTCAATGGACATTTAGGTTGTTTCCATGTCTTGGCTATTGTAAATAGTGCTGCTGTGCACATTGGGGTGAACGTATCTTTTCAAATTGGAGTTTTCTCCAGATATATGCCAAGGAGTAAGATTACCGGATCATATGGTAAGTCTATTTTTAGTTTTTTAAGGAATCTCCATACTGTATTCCACAGTGACTGCACCAAACTCCATTACCACCAACAGCGTAAGATGGTTCTCTTTTCTCCGCACCCTCTTCAGCATTTATTGTTTGTGGACTTGTTAATCGTGGCCATTCTGACTGCTGTGAGGTAATATCTCATTGTAGTTTTGATTTGCATTTCTCTGATACTTAGCAATATTGAGCATTTTTCCATGTGCCTATTGGCCATTTGTAGAGACACCATAATTTGTTTCTCCAGCCACTGAAAGATAATTTGGGTTGTTTTCCCTTGGGGGGAATATTAGAAATAAAAGTATTATAACATTTGTATACAGATTTTTGTGTGCATGTAAGTTCTCGATTCTCTAGGATAAATGTCCAAGAAAGAGAATTGCTCTGTGTGTGTGTGGGGGGGGGGTGTATACTTAGTTCTGTGCAGTTTTGTCCCATTAAGATTACTGTGTTGACCACCAAGGTCAAG
This sequence comes from Camelus dromedarius, assembly GCF_036321535.1. Lineage (NCBI taxonomy): Eukaryota > Metazoa > Chordata > Mammalia > Artiodactyla > Camelidae > Camelus > Camelus dromedarius. The sequence goes on along the minus strand of NC_087465.1, from coordinate 12,130,581 downwards.
ATGCATGTTATTTTTTAGCAATAAAAATACAGTGCTCACATCTCAAGAGCAACACGCTTGACCAGTTGCTAATAATTCAATATTTACCCTTAATTCAAATATTTATTAAGCATGCACTAAGTGTTAACACTGTGCCAGACACTATCAAATAGAAAGAAGAACAGAGCACAGCTACCCCACGAGAACGGCATGTTGGAGCAGTTGCTCAACACCCTATGATGTTGCTAAACATGACACATTGTATAAAGACCTCCCCAGGCCAGGGTTCGCTGCCTGACAACAAACACCCCTTCCCCCGCTCTCAGGCTGTAGGGTGCACTTTTGTAACATTTTCTCCTGCTTTCAGTGTAAGGCTACTCAGAGAAGGACACATGTTGAGCCTCTTATTCCTGTAGAGGAGTCCATTTACTCATTCATTTAAAACATTTATTTTAAGCACCTACTGTTGACCAGAAATGGCACTAAGTATTGGAAATTCATCGATGACTAGAAAGCTGGCCCTGTCCTCAAGGAGCTCAAAGTCCAGTGAAGGAACATAAAAGATTGACTCTGCCTTGCAGGAACTCACAGTTTAGTTACACCCTGGACACTGAATAAGTAGCACAATAAGGCCTTGTAGGGGGTGGGCTTCCGAGAGATCCAGGCTTGAGCTGGATCTTGAAGTGATGAGGATTTGCATGGCAGAAGGTTAGGGAAAAAGCATCTCTGGCAAAGGGAAAAGCAAAGGCAAAAATAGCTCCATTTCAGGTGTAGGAAGCAGGAGAAAGAGTCTATCAACTGGAACTGGAGTTTCTATGGGGCATTAGTGAATGGTGACCCCAGAAATTACCTTTGATCAGATGTGATGGCCTTCAGTGCCAGGCCTGCCATTGGCCTTTGGAGTTTTGGTTATTAAAAGCTAAGGGAGCCTTTTGAATATGAGGCTAATATGATCAAAACTTTGCTTTAGAGTAATTAATACAGCACTGTGAAGATTATGTTAAAGAGGATAAATCAGAATTTGAGAACTGTAGTTTTAAGAAATTTAATCTTGTCCACGAAAGAAAAACTCTTTGGTGGGAAATAAATAGCTTCCAGGATCCTTAAGGTAGATTTCCCTAGTCATCCTTTCCACCATATGGGGCAGTGCCCTGAAGAAGTATCAGTTTCACTGAACAATAACAGCACAGACTAAGGGCTAAATTAATAGAAAGGTATGAAAATCAGAAGAGAGATGAATTACTAAGAGTTCAGTTAATTGAACAGGAATTTCTTGGAGATGTTTGGACTTGAACTGAATCTTGAAAGAAGGACATACACAGATGGAGAGGACAGGGTAAGGCCCTCCAGGCAAAGGATCTGTAAACCCAAGGTACAGAATGGGCCTGTGTAAGACAGATCCAAGGAGCTATGAACAGGGCAGGTTGCCTGAGGCAGAGTGTTCATGTCCTTGAAGAAGTTACAAAAATGTGTACAAATATGCAGAGAATAACTGCTGTCTAAAGATTATGATTCCTTTAAGTTACAGAATAAAGAGAAGAATGTATTATGCCTACTATTATAATACACTCCTGTCTTTGAAGAAAGCCTAAAAATTTTACATTTACTATGTTTTTGCTAGTAAAAAGAATTTTCAAGCTTTTTTGTGGAAATGTACCACATATGGGTGCCCATCCATACATGCCCTATCTTAAGTTAATACCACTACTTTAATTGGGGGGCAGGCACTAAGATTATAAAATGTGGGCCATTGGAATCCTATCTCTAATCATCTTACCATCTTGGTAGCACTATGCTAGGCGTCGTGGTGGCCCAGAAGAGGTATAAGGCAAGCCATTCCCTACCACAGGGCAAGACGGAATCATTCTCCAGCAGAAGTGACTGGTTATAGTGATTCCCAAAGACTTCAGGGGAAAGAAAAAAATCCTTAGAATGTGAGGACTGCAACATTCTAGGACACTTTATGCAAAACAGAAGTAACTGTTGACAAAATAGCATTACAAGAAAATAAATACTGCTCAGATGAAAAATTTGACCCTGTATTTCACAATTAGGCACGTGCTGTTTAAGATAGCAAAATTTCCTAAGAAATTTCCCTTGTGCAAAGGAAGGCTTTTTCAAATTAATTTTGAGCTAAGGAAACCACTTAAAAAATACATGAATGGTTGGTCCAGCCACTGTGGAAAACAATATGGAGATTCCTCAAAAGACTAAGAATAGACTTATTGTATGACCCAGGAATCCCACTCCTGGGCATATATCCAGAAGGAACCCTAATACAAAAAGACACCAGCACCCCAATGTTCATAGCTGCACTATTTACAATAGCCAAGTCATGGAAACAGCCTAAATGTCCATCAACAGATGATTGGATAAAGAAGTTATGGTATATTTATGCAATGGAATACTATTCAGCCATAAAAATGACAACATAATGCCATTTGCAGCAACATGGATGTCCCTGGAGAATGTCATTCTAAGTGAAGTAAGCCAGAAAGAGAAAGAAAAATACCATATGATATCACTCATAGATGGAATTTAAAAAAAAAAAAGACAAATGAACTTAAATATAAAACAGAAACAGACTCACAGACATAGAATACAAACTTGTGGTTCCCGAGGGGAGGGGGATGGGAAGGGACAGACTGGGAGTTCGAAATTTGTAGATACTGACAGGTATATATAGAATAGATAAACAAGTTTATACTGTATAGCACAGGGAAATATATACAAGATCTTGTGGTAGCTCACGGTGAAAAAGAATGTGAAAATGAATATATGTACATTCATGTATGACTGAAAAATTGTGCTCTACATCAGAAATTGACACATTGTAAACCGACTATAACTCAATTTTATATATATATATATATATATATATATATATATATATGAAAAGTTAATATGCAGAATGATGACTGTCCGTTTTCATCTCCACTGAATTTAGAACAAAAGTGAAAGTAAGGTTTCAGGTATGTTGCTTGAGGGATTTATGTATATATACATCCAAGTGAGGACTACTGTGCCTAAGAAAGTTGGTAAATGTTCTCTTCAGCCCTAAGAATAGACTTCCATCCATTTAGATTGACTTATATAGAACTGTACCTGAATGTGTGAGCTGGACCAGGGGGTCTCAGCTTTAATGGGAACATTAATCCCCTGGGGATCCCATTAAAATTGGGTGTGAGAAGGGGTCTGCAATGTTGCATTTCTAACAAGCTTCCGGATAAGACGGTGCTGCTGGTTTGGAGATAACAGAGGCTACACGACCAGTCAGTCTCTTAGTGGCTCCTCTAGGCCTTTGAGTCTTTTGACTCTCTTTTCACATCTTAATTCTGAAGTCCTGACCACAAAGCATACTGAGACCTCAGGGGCAACTGGGAGAGGTGGACTTAGGGCTGGGGAGTAACAGTGCAGGGCAGGCACTCTGAAAGGTAACACTGAAAACCAAATAACAGTGTCAGACTGAATGGAGTCAACTCAGGCTGGATCGAGGAGGCTGTATCTCAGAGAAGGACAGCAGGAATCTCCAAGTGGAGTGATAGTTTCAGTCAAGCTGGATGAGGAATCTGGATGGGCAGTCCCTCCCCTGAGCTCCAGTTCACACTGTGAGTCCCTCCATTATTATATTTATGGTACTGTGTTGACTTCTGCTTATTAAGTCTTACATCCCCTCCAGACAGTGCACTTCTTGGCACAAAGCTGTGTCTTCTATTCACAGCACATAGAACTTGCTCAGGAAACATTTGTTGCATGACTGAATGAGTGATGAGGCATCACATCTCCATTTATGCTGTTTCCTCTCCCAGAATGCCTTCCCCATCTGGCTGATGGAATAGATCCAAATCTCTTATGAGGCTCAGTTGGAGCATCACCTCTTCCCCAAGTTTTCCCTGACCCCCTTCTCCACCGGTGTCCACTGTCCTTCTTGAACGTCACCACTGCACCTTGATAATGTCACCATTACACCTTGTTAATGTCACCATTACTTCATCATGTGTCTGTGAGCTTCTTAAGGGCAAGGACTGTGTTTAATTTAGTTTTGACTCCCTAGCACTTAGCACAGTTCTTGGCACATAGTGACATCCCATACACTACTAAGTATAGCAAAAGCCATTCAAAATTAATCATTCAAACCACAGGTAAAAGCAAAAGCAGTGTTTTATGTTGAATTAGTCTCTTTCATCAGAGGATATTAAAGGATATTAAGTTATTTAACAAGAAATGCTTGTTAAACTTTGTTAACGAGGTAACAATTACGCTACCTATTTTACATAAACGTAGCCTTAGAAAAGGACTTCGGCAGAAGCCCACATTTCTGGATGGAAAGAGGGCAACACAGAAAACCATTTAAATGTAGGGCCCACAGAATGCCCTCTATTCAGATATTCTGAAACATTTCAGTGACTGAATTTCTAACCCCTCACCCTGGTGTTTAGTATCACATAGACTTAATCTTAAGTAGAGATTTTAAACAAATTCTAATATTGGGGAAAAAAAAAAACTGGGAGAAATCTTTCATCCTAGCTTCTGGTAGCCTGTGTTATATACTCCTAGATCAAGGTCTTTATTAAAATGGATATTTTTTTAAACAAATGTAACTTCAATGGCAATGAGTCCTCAATATAAAACTCCCCACTCAGGCCAAGTCAATCTCTTTAAAATTTTCCCAACAGTCACAATTTATAAAACATGTAAGCCAAATCCAATAAATCAAGTAAATAGCATTGCATAATGGAGGCTTAAATATAGAACAAGACAAGCCAGAAAGGTTCAATTAAGTAAATGCTGTACATACATCTAGCTTTGGTGAAGTCAGTGTAATATATTGGGTTATTTCAGTATAAAGCCAAATAAAATAAGATAATTTAATGATTAAATAAAAGAGAGGAAGAAAAAAGAATAAAATGAATACTTTAGGAAAATACAGTGGGCAGAAAAAATCCTAGAAGAAAGAAGAGTTTTGAATTATAGATTACTCTTAACAAAAATTCTGGAATTGAAAAATAGTGAGGAAAACTCAGAAATTCTGGTAACAACACAACAATGGAGTGAAATTCTCTGAACAAATAGAAAGTAGAATTGTAATTGTGATTTTTAAATCCCAAATGACTTTCAGATAATCCCTATGTAGCAAAAGTACATATATACACACACACATAGTATAAAGTTACCATGGTGACGGCAGACTACTGAAGGAGTATCTAACTTTAAAACAATTAGGTGGAAAACGAAAAGTTCATCTAATCACCCAGATGTTTTGTCTTCATAGTTGGAAAATTATACTATTTCAAGCTATCTGGGTGACTTAATGAACTTACATTTTTCCTATGAATGTTTGATTCTGGCCAACCCTCTCTACATCTTTGTAGCAGAAGAGGAATAATATCAATTAGAAACAACTTAACTCATGAAAAATATAACTGTTATATGTATGTACCATGCAGTACCCCTGAGCACATGTCCATATACGCTAATGAGTCTCATTATTTCATTGAATCTGTAATCTTTAATCCTCGCCTGAAGTTCCAAAGGACCTGACTGCCTGGTGGAACTTTTATCTAAAAAGTCCCCCAAATTACTTCAAACTCAACATATCCAAAAGGGATAATCTTCTCTTCCATGTGCGCTTCTCTCCCTAGCCCCTCTCTTTGAGGGGTGGTTACTTCATCCATCCCATCACCCAAGCCAGAAACCTGGAGACCTTTGATCACCAGTCATGTTCAGTCAGTGATCAAGCCTTTTGACAATTATGCTCCCTTACCACCTCAGACTCTCCTCTCTAGTCAAAGCACTGTTTCTAAATTCAGATTCTTACTGTCTGTGCTTGGAAAATTGCTCCCTGCTTTGAAACCCTTAAATAGCTGAATTATTGCTTAAAGAATGTAGACCACCTATGATCTGACTGCCACCTGCCTGTCCATATTGGACCCCTCATCCCATCACCACTCACATCTTAAGTTTTTGAGGCTTGTAACTTATTTTTAACATGATTACTTTGAAAATGTCTAAATCCAGAGGCCCTCTATTGACATGTGTGGCTCCACCAAAGCTACTTTTGATACATAGATCAGAAAACATGGTCTTTATTTGTTCTGCCTAAACATGGATCCATACCTAAATTCTATCCGTTTCTCTCTCTCTTTAAAGATGTTCTTTTTGAACACAAGGGCATGAGACAAAATGTTTCTATCACCCCTACAGTGCCCTGCATACTGTAGGTGCTCAATAAGTATATTTTGACAAAATACTATTGACTATTATTTTATAGACTTGCATGTTCTTTCTCTTGGAAATAGAATTACGTTATGAGACCACAGTATTTCTTATCCATATAATTTGATGGGAGGAAAGGCAAAATAAACTATAAATTCAATTTACTGACTTACTTATTGAGGAAATTGAGATATTACCAAGTAAAATATAGATATCCCGTTCAGCTTTTTCAAAAGACAGATATGTAAGAAAATACCTATGGCTAACATCAGTTTGTGATGTGCTTTCTCAGTTTACTTAATGGAATTATAGCTTCTAATCAATAGAGGAACAGCAGAATTCCCAAGCAACACACAAATCTCTCAAGGAAATTGATGAAAATAAACTGGTTTTTGTTAAAAATCTGGGACTTTACCCAAAATATATGAATAAAAATATTTCAGTAAATTAGGTTGGTCACTACTATCTTATTCAAAACTATGTAAACAGTGGCTAGAACGAATATACTATTTGGAACATATAGAATTTAATTTCAGAGAAAAAAAAAAGTACATTGAATCATAGTTACCTATTAGTTTGAAGCATGTTGGCCAAATCTAAATTCATTACCAGGGATATAAAAACATATAAATCTGAAATTGTCATTAAAAAGAAGGTACGTTATAATTTTAATTCTTGAGAGTCCAGCATTTCTCCTGTTTTTGTGACTTAATCCCAGGATTTCCAAAATTTGAAGGTGTGGACTTTGCTTGGCCTAGTGCCAATCTGAAATGAAAACCTTATCTTCTGAAATCCTGTAGAGAAAGACATCATATCTACTTTGTTGTTTTTGTTGTTTTTTTTTTTCACTCAAAGTCCTGTACTTCCCATTGTATCAGATTCACAGAAATATTTAATTTATAAATTGAAACTGTCTACCTTGGTCTCAAATGTCAGGGAAATGGTTAGCAAATTCGAAACTAGTGATGAAATTGGACTTGGCTGTGTTCTTTCAGTTATCTGTATGAGCAAGTAGTATAAATGCAGTAACAATACAGGACTTATCCAAGAATTAAAATATTTTAGTAAATTAGGTTGGTCTCTGCTATCTCTTTCAAAACTATGTAAAAAGTGATTGGAATTAATAGACTATTTGGGACATATTTTAATTAAAATTCACATACAAGTTGGTGCATAAATATATATATTAGGCCATGTGGTCTACGTAGATTTATTACTATTAACATTGTCTGCATTTTCAAGAGTTGAAATACACATAGCCCAAATAACTAACAGTTCATTCTGTGAAAAACTAATTAATTCGCTTTGTGAGAGTATGGTAGAGGCATTCACCCCATGACAGCATTTTGGTGCAACCACTTTTCACAAACACTGTATTTCTGCTTCTTGCTCTACCGTAGAAGAGCTGCAGTAAGCAAAAAGCAACCCCTTCATGGTGATCGATAAGCAGCATTAGTGCTACATACATTATCATTCCAACTAAGTTGGGTCTCTGTTTTATGTTCCAATGTACAGCATTTTCATTTGGTGATGTCAAGGGGATGAAAAATGTGCGGTTTATAAAATGAAGTATTGGGTTTACCTGAGAGATCACATCTTACAAAAACACTCAAAATGCAGAAGCACATCTTCAACTTCACCAGAATAAGGTAAATTGGGAAGGGATAGAAACAAAGTATTTATTATACATTCATTACAAAAATATTTATTTAATTAAAAACAAAATGCAAAATGTACAGGTACTTCTACAAACCATCAAAATTGAACTGCTATAGTTTTTAGCACCCTCAGCCAATATTTACTTATATGCAAACATAATTTTTACATGTGCATGTTATAATAATGGGTTAGGATAAACTTGTACTTTCATAAGAGAGCACTTAGGTGGTATTTTAATGTTATTTTCACAGTTCACTTTATTTTATTATTGACATGGATCCATCATACAGCTGTTTTTTTGTTTTTCAAACATACTGTTTATTTGAACAATTGTCAGCAGAGATCTCCATTTTTGGCCAGGTTTTTAAAATCCATTTATTAATTTAAAAAGAAGGGAAAAAATTCCATTTATTAATTAGAAATAAGGTGACAGATGAGACAGGAAAAAAAAACCCTATTTATTAAAATCAACACTCCTCCTCTTTTACTTCATTTCCTGGATTCTTGACTCTTTAATCCAATTAGCCTTAGGCTGTGGAGTAAAAAATAATATGCAAAATCATCACTCAATTAAGGGTGCTTTCTAATGACCTGTGTATCATGCAACTCACTCCAGCGTTATTACTTTTCTTCCAGTTAGGAAACAAAACAAATTTTTTTTTAATTGAGTGGAAATGATGATTTTAGTTCAGTTATAGCTAATTAAAAGTACAGTCAGCCCTCGGTATCCGTGGATGTAGAACTCGCTGATGGAGAATCCGGGGATACTGGGGGCTGATGGTCCTACACCATTTTAAATAAGGGAAAACCCACAGGGGTCCTGGAACAAATCACTGGTGGATGCTGAGGAGCGATGACTTAGTGCTGAGCTGCGATGACTTAGTGCTGAGCTAACCTACAGTGACAGCAAACACTTCAGTGGTTGCCCTGAGGAAGAGGGTATTTGGGAGGGAGCTGAGGGAGGAATTATCAAGGGACACAAGGAAACTCTTGGAGGTGATGGGTATGTTCACTGTCTTCACCAAGGTGGTGGTTTCAAGGATATACAGATCACAGATTGTCAAATTGTACACCATAATCACTTGTGTTTTCTTGTATGCCAATATCCCTTAATAAAGCTATAAAAAAAATAGTTCTGTTGTAAAAGTAAAGGCAATTATTAAAGTTAAAAGCAATTATCAAGTAACTGTAATTTTATACCATTTCCCTCAAGGGAGTAAAAGGTTTTCCTTTTTACCTCATTTTATTTGTGTAAATTTTAAAATGCAAAAGCAAAGGACTTTTCACCAGAAAAATTTTAAATGTACTAAAATTGACATTGTCCTGAAATTACAAATCATCTTTTGCTGCTATTTTTATGTTCTCAGTCTTTAATCTTTTTGTTCTTCGATTTGATGATTAAAATTTAAAGCTTCAGATTTGTTATTGTTTTTATTCTCCACTTGAATTGTAATTGTTTCATATTTCCTATTATTCCTTTTTAATAAATGTGAGTCTCTGTATGAGAAGAGAGTGAAATGTCAAACAAGATTCTTAAGGGTGAGTTTACAGCTATCACAACTTTGTACTTCTTGTATAGCAAACGACTTTAGTCTTGAAAGGAGCATAAATTTGAAAATAAAAAAGGAAGAAAGAAAAGATGAAAGAGAGGGAGAAAAGGAAGTTGAAAGAGAGATGCATAATTTAAGTGGAATTGTAACATATTTACAGCACTCCTCCCTTCTTACAGGGGCACATTGAAGTAGCTCTGTTTAATTGAAAGGCTTGTCACCGCTAGGACAATCATGTGCACCAGCAGAGAAACAGCATTTAGTAGGAGCAATTCGGGAGGCTGCTGCTCAGCCTCACGTCCCAGTCGCCAGATACATCATTTTAATCAGGTTTCAAATATAACTGAGCCTGTTAACAACATTGCAACAAAACATCTTAAAATTGTGCGTTTGTAATTCCTGACGGTAAATGGGTGTGCCTTGTACTTAGCCTGACCCAGTCGAACCTGCTTTGGCAGAAAGCAGTAAAAGTGCACATTGGAAATTTGAAATTGTTAAGGCCTGAAATGCAGAGAATCCAAGATGATTAAAGATCGACATTAGCCACAAGAACTCTTCATCCTTCTAATTTTAGACTGAAAATCGTGCAAAACACATAGTGTCCCACAAGAAAATAACTAAGATAGAGTGGTATATTTTATTCTAGACTTTTTTTTTTTTGAAGCAAATTAGTTCCAAGTGGCACGGGGTGGATTCCACGCAGAGGGCACGCTGCTTGCTGAGCGATCTGCCCTACAGAACAGGTGCTCTGCTGCCTTGCTTCAGGCAAACTGCTAAACGAAATTCCTGTCTCCCATCGTCACTGACAGTGGAACAGCTGGAAATTAAAGATTTCCAGATACATTGTAATGTTTTCCTTTAAAAACAAATTTTACACATACAACAGCAAAGGCATTTTTAAGAAAATTTTGAGGAAAAATATCATACTCTTTGAGGAGGGAATCATCATAGTCTTATGATACTTATGTCTACATGAGAATTCTGTTAGTTTTCTTGCTACTTTTGCCATATTTTTATGTCATTTTATAATCAGACAGTAAAGTATATTTTATTGAAATACTGAAGATCTTAGACTTTCTCCATTTTCACTGAAACATCCTTAGTGCGGGCAGGTTTATGTAAACTGGTTCCTGTGACATATGTTTGTGACATTTTTCTATACCTGACCAGAAGTATCCAACTTAGCAAGCTGGAGAAGCCACGGTATCCAGGTGCACCCTGCCTGGTTTGACTTCCTGTAGAATGAATGTAGACCAGTGGTTTGGCAGCATATTTCACACGCAGGTCATGAAATTTGGGCTCACAGGGCTGCTCTTGGGCACCTTCCTCCTATTGCCTACTTCCAGGATAAATAGTTTGCTGCAGTAAATTGAGGGAAATAGAACAGGGGCCCAGGGCTGGCAAAGGGTGCACCTGTTTGTACAAACAGTGGGAAATAACTACTCGACTCAGAACGTTAAGAGAGTTTGCAAAGGTTTTTCGAACATTCAAGGAGTATGTTATCGAGCTATTTTCTCGGCTTGTAGTACTAGAATGCATAACCAGCATGACACTATTTTGCTGAACAATATAAGTACTCATACTAAGAGAGAATTAGTCTGAGAAAAGATTAACTGCTTTTAAACAGAAATGTAAGATTAACAGATAAAAAGAAGATATGGTACTTTATATATTCAGTTTTAATAAAGTGTTCATGTGAACACATCTCTGCTTACACTCAGATATAGTTCTATATTTGATAATATTTTTAATCTTCCTTTTTAAAGTAAACGTTATATATTTCAAGATTCATATGTCTCAGTTTAATTTCATCAATTCCTAATTTTATTAGTTTCTCTGTTTTAATGAAATGCTCTTGATTTTTTCCACTGAAAACTAAAGATATTTAGTACCTTAAGTTCACCTATAGAAATATTAACACTGGATCTGCCATCTAATGGTATGTCAATAAACTCTAATTTTCAGCTGGGTGAGAAAATAAGAGTATCATATTTAATTGAGAATTTACCATTAGACATGATATCAGATTAACAATGGCCAAAGAATTAGAAAATAAGGCACACTGAATATAATTTAGGCTTTCTTTAATGGTTTAAAAGCCAATTCAAGATTTTGCAGTGTCTCACCATCATGATCGTATTCATTCATCATCTCCAGGTGTGTTTATGGAGCTAACCATATGTCAGGCACAGGACTAGGCACAAGAAATAAAAAGACAAATTGATTCACAGTCATGGACCCTGCCCTCCAGGAACTTGTATCAAATAATAACAGTAGATAAAAGAACCACACACTAAAGCTTTCTGGTTGACAGCATGCCCCGTATTGGAGTTCACAATGCAGATCATTATCTCGAAGCAAGACCACATAATCTGCTGGTCTTTTAGCCAGTTCTTAGCTTATTCACAAGTACCCAAAACTAAATCAATTTGAATTGATTTATCCAGTACAATTTCATGTAACTATTTGAATGCTTCATAGACATCAAACATAAAAGTATAATACCTTCTCTTTCTCTATTAATCTTAACAGTTATGTTTAAAAGCCATTAATTTTTTTTCTAAGATTAATTTCCTTTAATAAGAATGCTTTTATTGGTCATCAAAATTGTGTTATATGATTTATACCTTTGGCTCGCTCTGACGTACGTTGAGTATTTTTAAGAGCGTCTTGGTTCACCTTATCAGTTGCGGTGGATGAGAATCACTTGTCTATTTCCCAAACCTGTTATTTCCCAGTAGGAAGTATTAGGTCATCTCTTTTCTCAGCCCAGAAAGCCCAAATTATCCAACTACAGACAGAGAAGAGCTTTTGCTGTGTACCTGGTATCCACTTTTTTTCTCTGCGTAGATTTCTTTCATGAAAAATATACTTGAAAGAGCTGAGAGAAATGGAGATAGTGGTCCAGATAATCCTGGAAACTCCGACACCATTCACATTCCCTCCTCTGATTGTGCCTTGGAGGAGCAGATGAGCTGTGGACCCAGATTTAGGCCAGGGAGTAGGCAGTCCTCAGATAGAAATGCTCAAGGCCAGAGTGACACACAAACCTCCTAGCACTGAAGGCATCACCAGGCTATGGGGAAGGGTGTGGGGTTTAACTCAACATCTTGTTCTACCATTGTTTCCTGTCTGAGTTGAAGACACCACCCAGTTGCTGAAAACCAAACCCCGATGGCCTAAGCAAGGGAGAGAGTATCAGGACTGACCTTGAAGTTCAGGCTGGATAAGGAGGAAAGAGAAGACTGGGTTTGGGTGAAGGACAGTGACAGGTATTAGAAGCAGATAATTATAAGTGCCAATGGAGTGGAAGGATTGTTGGACTTGAGGCAGCAAGAGGGGTGAGGGGAAAGGGAGTAAGAAAGCGGAGGTATAAGGTGGGGAGGAAGCCAGTTTAAGCTTTAAAGTCTGAAGTATGGCCACAGGCAAGAGGCTGAAATAGCGATGGGCCGTCTTTCCAGGGGAAAATTGCAAGGTACAGAGAGGCCAGGGTGTGAGACTCTTAGGCATGTGGTTAGAATGTAGGTGGAAATAACAAGACATACCATCCCCGCACTAAGGGAAATGGGAATGCTAACTGATCACTGCCATTGGAGGGGACTCACTGTTGCCCGGTCTCAGGAGATGCATTTCTGACATCACTTGCTACCTATTCTCAACAAACATTGATGTACTAGGGGTTTATTGGCTGAGATCTTTATTTTATCTGCATCCTTTAGAATTGTCCTAATGGAGCCCATGGGCATGACCCACATACACTCCATCACTCACTCACCTCGCACAGCAGCCACAGCAAGCCTTATAGTGAATACCAGGCCCATGTGGGGGAGGGGAGTCAGCCAACTATGGCCCACCAGGCCCCCCCTTTTTTTTTTACTGCCCCTGAGCTAGGAATGATTTGTACATTTTTAAATGGATGAAGGGAAAAAAAATCAAAAAAAGAATATTTTGTGAGAAATGAACATTATGTGAAATTCAAATTTGAGTGTCCCTAAATAAAAGTTTATTGGAGCATAGCCACATCCATTGTCATGTACTGTAGTTGGCTGCTCTCCCACCACAAAGGCAGGGGTGGGTAATTGGGACTGTCACGTATGATGTCATATGTATGAGATCGTATGTTCCACAAAGGCGAGAATGTCACTATCCGGCCCTTTACAGAAAAAATTTGCTGACCCCTGCTGTAAGCATTGAAATAGTCCTTCATTTATTTATCCTTTGGAAAACAAACTATCTGCTACACATCAAGGAACCCTTATCAAGAAAAGAGATGCTAGTTGCAGGAGAGACCAAAGCACTGCCGAGGAGAGAGAGCAGCAAAGAGGATTCAAGATGCAGCAACGTGGGTGGACCCAGAGGGCCTTATGCTCAGTGAGATAAGTGAGATGGAGAAACACAAATACTTGATGTTATCACTTAACACGTGGACTCCAAAAAATAAAAACAAACAAATGTATATGACGAAACAGAAACAGACTCACACCTGTAAAGAACAAACCAGTGGTTACCAGTGGGGAGACAGAAGGGGGAAAGGGCAAGATAGGGGTAGGGGATTAAGCCATACAAACTACTGTGTATAAAATAAATAAGCAGCAAGGATATGTTGTACAGCACAGGGAAATATAGCCATTATTTTGTAATAACTTTAAAGAGAGTATACTCTTTAAAAATATTGAATCACTATGCTGGACACCTGAAACAAATATAATATTGTAAATCAACTAGACTTCATTTAAAAAAAATGATGAGGGAAGTGCAAGAGTGTCTTTGGGGCCAAAGTATGCTGAACACGATGGCCGGGGACAGACCGGGGGAGGTAAGACCCAATTGAAACCCCAGTGCTGCATGTTGTTAGTCAGTCACTTGGTTCCTTTGAGTCTCAGCTTATTATTACACGAAGTGGGATGGTCATTACCTCACTGGGTGGATGACCTATAATAATCTTTACAAAAGACCCTGGATTCAGTAAATGTTAATTTCTCCCCTACCTTTAGCAGTGAGATCTCAAGAAAGAATGAATTACAACTTACATCACTAAAAGACCACTTAACACATGGCAGCAATAAGGGAAAAATTTTTTTTTCATCTTCCAATCTCTGTACTTCAGAGGATTCAATTAGAAACTATAAAGAAATCTCAGCCTTTGCATGGATCCAAGCAGACAGAATTAAGGCAGTGTGGTGGCAAAAACACACTGTGCTGTAACACGAATATCCCAAATTAGGAGATGGTTAATACATTATAGTACAGCCATATGACGGGATATTGGAAAGCTGTAAAAAGAAAAGTAACAGTGTTTTTAATGACATATATAAAATGTGAACGATATAATACTTAGTGGAAAAAAAGCAGAATATAAAATTTTATATACAATACAAGCTCAACTGTATTTAAAAGAAAAAAGCCCAAAAAGAAGAGTAAGGAATAAAAAGTATATGAACTTTCTGAAAAAACTGTTTTATTGAGAATTAATTCACATATTAGGTATGTTTACAGACCAGAACATGAACTTTTTCATTTTAATTATTAAGTTTGTGAAATCGCCATTCCTCTCTTTTTTTCTTTTTTTCACTGGAGGGGGATTGAACCCAGTCACTCTACCCCTGAGGCACACCCCACCCCCTCCCTAGGGCGTGAACTTTTAAGACAAAACACCAGGAGTTAAAAAGATTTGTACTTACACTAGGTGCTTCAGGCTCTCCCCTCCCTGAGCGTGGGCTGCCTTTGCTTACTCTTTCAGAGAAATCTTGCAAGAAGCACTGAATTAGCTCAAGCTTTCAACTCCCTCATTTTGCAGGTAAAGAAATGGAGCCCCAGAGGAGGGGACAGACTTGCCTGAGGCAGCACAGTGTGTTAGCCACAAAGCAGGAACTAGAACTTTCCAGTTTGAGTTCAAGACACCTAAACATGCCAATTGTCTAACGTCACCTCTCTTCTTTTCTTGCTCACATCCATATGCGCTGTGGTTTCTAAGTGGTTGCAATCATAGTATAGACACAATTTGGGGGACTGCTAATTCCTTAGAACAGTTTTTCTTCTCTCAGGTCCTGCTATGTCAACATTTATTCTTCTTTACACTTTTCTCTGAGTCTGTATACCCAGTCCGCTTGCTGTATTTGCGAGCCTGGGCAATATTTTTGTAAACGCCCAAGAAACTCAAAGGCCCCTTTTATTAGCAATTGTTGGAATCTCTGACCTCATTTTTAAATTTACATTTGAAATTCTTTCCTCTTTGAAGTTTGCCTCTTTACAAAGTACTTATAATCTTTCCTCTTAATCTTTCAAGACAATGCATACTGTAAAAAATACTTTTCTCAAAAAAAAAAAAATACTTTTCTCTTGCTGGCCACCCCCAGCCTCTTGAAGGAAGAGCTGGGCTCATCTCCATATCCCTGCCCCCACTGCCCCGCCCCCAACAGAGAACTTCTCTGCCACAGGTCACTATGGATCGCATTTTTCTTCTTTCCTTACTCTTTAGAACCTGCCTTCAGTTACTTCTATCTTAGCCCAGCCATTCTCAACTTTGCCTACATTTAGAATCACCTGGCGGGGCTCCTCATTTATTTTTACTGGGATGGGGACATGATTCTCATCTTCAAATGGGGAACGACAACTTCTGCCTTGGATGAATAAGTTAAAGTGAATGTATTTTCCTAAGGATAACTTGGGTGGAAAATAAGTCCGGTTGGGAAATTAAAAGATTTGAAACTTGGCAAAAGGAATTTCATCTGGTGTCGTTTGGAGATGAACGGGGAAGTATTTTTTTTTGGAAAAGACCACTGAAATTATACAAGTAATGGTTCTCATTCATTCATTTATTCATTTGTTATTCATTTGTTAAAAACCTACACTGTGCTGGACAGTAGAGGTTTACATACACCCCCTGTTTTCAAGGGACTTACAATCCAGTAGTAGGAAAAAAAAGTACTCTCTTCAGCAAAGATGAAGTGCCATCTGTGCTATGACAGAGATGTGTATGGGCTTCCCCTGAATGAAGAATGTGTTACAGTCTAATTTCATGCATCTTAGTATAATATATTTTATTGCATTATATCTAAACCAAAATTTTAAAAATATAATAATTCATATCTAATTGGAAGTTACAAGAAGGTGAAATGCAGACCAACATCACAGTTGTATCAATAGCAAGTGGAAGGTTGTTTGAAACTGAGGTCAAATTTGAGAGTGCTTTGACAATGACAAATAAAAACAGATTAAACATTGGTGTAAAAGAGAAAAACTCATTTTAATAGATTTTGCTTGAATCATTCTGAATTAATGAAGATACAGTGACAGAGTTAGATTAAGAGTAAATACAGAGGGGCGAGGGTGTAGCTCAGTGGTAGAGTGCCCGCTTAGCATGCAAGAGGTCTTGAGTTCAATCCCCAGTACCTCCATTAAACAAATAAATAAACCTAATTACCCGCCAAAAAAGAGTAACTAAACAATAAAAATATATGAGATAGGGCCAATGGGATAGACCAAGAATGGAATAGAAACAATTTGTGGGGAAGAAAAAAAAGCAAGAAAAAAGAATGTCTTGTGAAGAAAGGATAATCATTCCAAAATAAAGAAAAGAGAGTAGTATGCATAATAACCCAGTACTGGAAAATATATGTTATTACAGAAAATCCATTTACTATTTATTTAAAATATGCCATATAAAATATATTATTTTGGATCATTTAAAAACATTATTTTAGGAGCAAGCAGACTGAAAATAAAACTTTAAAAATTGTAAAAATGTCCCTACTTAAAATTTAACATATGAAAAACCTAGTAAAAATCAAGAAAAAGCCAACAGTGAAATCAGGCCAAATGCGCTGGGAGAATTTGCTCAGTAAAGAATCTGGGTATCTTGTTCTTTATAAAACCCTGTAAAATTCCACCATACTATAAAGAAATCTTGAAATTATGCCTGTGGGGATCCCAAACTTCTCCGCTTGGCACTGACAACCCATTACATACATTGGTGGAAAGCAGACTGACCACGGCACTCACTTGAGTGCGCAAGATACTTACGCTGGTGACATTACAACCAACAGTAATTTATGAATAAGACCTTTTTTTTTTTTCATTTTAGAGCAAGGTTATTGAAACTACTATATTGTTAATAGGGTACAAGATTTTTGGTCACAAAAGAAAGTTGAGTTACACAGTTGTAACTACTATTTCAGTGCTATGTCTATTATTTTACAAAATACTGTAAAGAGATAGTGTTCCTTAGCAAAGTAGTCCATGACAGTAGTTTTGACAGAAGTTCTGCAAGTAGGGAAGGTGCACCCCTATCCAGAGTGTCTATTCCATGAAAAACAAAATGCTGTCCCTTCTGTGATGGAAGTGATCCAATGTAATCAACCTGTCACCAGATAGCTGACTGATCACCCTGGCATGGTGCCATATTGGAGACTTGGTATTGGTTTCTGCTGCCGGCTGATTGGGAACTCAGTGGTAGCCTTAGCCAGGTCAGCCTTGATGAATGGAAGTCTGTGTTGCAACCATGACTAACTACAGTGTTCATGAGCCCACTGGGCAATGATAAGGGCATTGGGGGAAAGAGGTGGGCTGGTAGCCACAGAAAGGGCCATCTATCCACCATCATGGTATTACACAAAGCGTTGCTTTTCATCTAGGGACTCGCTTCATGGTAAATAAAGTGGGGCAATGGTCCACACTTGTAGAATTTTATGTTCTCCAACCATCCTGAAGCAGTTAGCTTGATAGAATAGTGGAAATGCCTTTTGAAGACCTTTGAAGACCTTTTAAGTTCTAGAACCAGCTAAGTGGCAATACCTTGCAGGACTGGGTAAGATTTTCCAGGAGGTTGTATATGCTCTAAATTGGCATCCAACACATGGTGATGTTTCTCCCATAGCCAGGACTCGCGGATTGAGGTCCAAGAATCAAGGGGTGGAAATGGTAGGGGCACTACTCACTACTACCCTGTGATCCACTAGCAAAAATTCTATTTCTTATCCCTGTCACCTTATGTTCTCTTGGTCTAGAGGTCTTAGTTCCAAAGAGAGGACTATGTCTACTGGGAGACACAGCAGTGATTCTCCAAACTGGACATTAAGACCACCTGACTACTTTGGGCTTCTCATGACTCTGAATTATCAGGCAAAGAAGGAAGTTACTATACTGGTTGGAGTGACTGATCCTGATTACCAAGGGAAAATTGGACTGCTACTATACAACAGAGGTAGGGAAGAGTATGCCTAGAATCCAGGAGATCCCCTAGTAACACATTCTGGATTAAAGTCAATGGGAAACTACAACAATCTAATTCAGGCAGGTCTATTAATGGCCCATATGCTTCACGAAAGAAGGTTTGGGTCACTCTCCTGGGTAAAGAACCACAACCAGTGCTTACTTTGGCAGCATTTATGCTAAAATTGGAACGATACGGAGAAGATTAGCATGGCTGCTGCACAAGGATGACATGCAAATTTGTGAAGCATTCCATAGTTTTAGAACAAACTAGTGGTTACCAGTGGGGAGGGGATGAAGATGTACAAACTACTATGTATAAAATAAATAAGCATAGATAACCAACAAGGTCCTACTGTAGAGCACAGGGAACTATACTCAGAATCTTATAAAAACCTATAATAGAAAAGAATCTGAAAAAGAATATATATATACACATATATGTGTGTGTGTGACTGAATCACTTTTCTGTACAACTGAAAATAACACAACATTGTAAATCAACTATACTTCAATAAAAAAAAAAGAAAAAGAAGAAGGAAAAAAAGACAACAGGAACTGGAACTAACACCCAGAAAAAATAAATAGATAAATACGTAAGCTACCAGGATATATGGTACAACACAGGGAATATAGCCAATATTTTATAATAACTACAGATGGAGTATAACCTTTAAAAATTGTGAATCACTGTGTTATACACCTGAAACTGAAAATATTGTACATCAACTATACTTCAATTAAAAAAAAACAGAAAAAGAAAAAAAAAAAACCATAACCAGCCAAGATGCTTGCTGAGGGCAAAAGGAATATGTAATGGGTAGTCATTATCAATGCCAGCTATGACCATGTGACCAGTTACAGAAATGAAGACTAATTGTTATAAGTATTTCTTCCCTTTTTTGTTATGAATATGTTTGTGTGTATATGTATATCTGTATGTATGTGTGTGTATGTATGTACCTATCTGTCTACCTTTGTTTTCCTCCCTCCTTACCCCCTTATCAGATAACATCAAATCTATTAATGTTACATCATAGTATTTATGTATTTTTAACTTTACATCATACTACTAAAGTTACAGGATATCAAGGAGAAGAGTGACTATCACCCAGAGGTTTTGGATTCTCTTCTTGGGAAAGAGTTAGTGTGCTTTCAGCTGTACACAGGATAGTTGTATCATGTTAGGCAGAAGTATGACTTTGTTATTGTCTTCATTTGGAAATTAAGTAGGATTTAAGGAGATGTATGTGAATGTCAGGTTGATAAGCAATAAATTATGATGGTTAATTTTATGTGTCAAGTTGTCTTTGTGCCCAATTGTTTGGCTAAACACTGGTCTAAATGTTGCTGTGGAAGCATTTTTTGGAGGTAATTAACATTTAATCAGTAGAGTTTGAGTAAAGCAGATTTTCCGCTGTACTGAAGGTGGTCCACATCCAATCAGCTGAAGGCATTAAAAGACTGAGGTTCCCCAAGGAGAAAGGAATTCTGTCTTCAGACTGCCTTCAGACTCAGGACTGTAGCATCAACTCCTGCTGGAATTTCCAGCCTGCTCTCCTGCCCTGTAAATTTTAGATTTGCCACTTCCCATAATTGCATGAGCCAATTCCTTAAAATAAATCTCTCTCTCTCTCAGTATTTCCTATTGGGGGATTGCAATCATATGTAATATCATAAAGAAGAAATATATTACAAATATCTATGAAAACAGGATTTAAAATGCAACCCCAGTATTTTAACTAAAGTCTCTGTTAACATTTGGTAAAACTGGGTTCTTCATTATAATGCCACCATAAACTGAGACCGAGTCCTTGCAGGTAAGATGATAAATCAAAATTACCTGTAGGTAAAGTACACTTTGGTCTCAGAGTTATAATTTGCAAAAAAGTACAGAGTTAATACTGGGATGGCACTTGTCTCCTAACCAGTGCTCTGCAAAGTCATGGTCATGTGTATGATCGAGATGCTAGACTTCTGGTTTTGATCACCCAACACTGCTACCCACTATTGCTTCCTCATAATAAGGAGATAATTTAACCATGATGCCTGGAACAAATTCCCCTAATTTACATTCCACACCCCCTACCACTTTCCCATTCACTGATTTCACTTAATTTTATAAAACGTAAATATATTTAAATTGTTTTCTTAGCCACATACAATCATTCATTCAACAAATATTTATTAAATGCCTAGTATGAAGCACATCCCCTGTAAATTCCATTACGATAGGGGTGCTGCCAGTTTTGTTCAGTACAGTGTCTCCAGTGCTGAGAATAATGCTTTGCACAGAAGAGGAACTCAATAAATTTGTGTTGAGTTCATAAATGGAAAGAAGCATATCCAATACCCATGGTAATAATTTGTGCGTTATCTCCTGCTCTCTGCGTCCAGCTCTGTTAATATATGCTTCTTAGTTGTGAAAATAACAAGTCCTTTAATAACCATTAGTTACGGCAAAAAGCCTTTTTAAAAAAAGATGTTTTTGTGAAAGGCTTTGAAGTCTTAGATGAAAAGTACAGGCAATCCTCATGGATTTATTTTATAAGTTTACTTGCTTATTGATTGGTTATGAAGCAGAACATATTTTTCTATGGAAACAAGGTTTTTCAAAGGGTTTAGATTTTCCGAGCTGCCCTGCTAAAACCTGTGACAGCCAACACAGCACTGCGGTGGTAACAGGGCATAACTCTTGTGTGTGTTTCTGTGGAAAACTAGAACTTAATTGGCTGCCTGTGGAAAAGGACTCTGTTATATGTGTCTAGATTAGAACGGCGAATCTTGGGGTTATGTGATGACACTGCACAAGTGTGTTCAAACTCACCTGTGCTTGGTATTTTATCAGTGGCTGCAGAGGTTCCAGAAAAGCAAAACTCTTGAGAGGCACAGGACTCAGAAATGAGGAAATGGTGATACTGTAAATGAAGCCACTGTTACGAGGAGAAAAGAAAAAGGTGTGTAACTTTTAACAGAGAGTGAGGAGAGGAAACATGAGTGGGAAAGACTCTAGGCAGAGGCAGAGGGAAGAGAGTTCCAGTCAAGTCAAAACCTTGCCAGCCTTAGGTGGTTAGTTGGCCACGTGTAAAGCTGAGTGTATGAGAAAGTATCCAGGATAAGCAATTTTAAAACCTAGCCTAGAAGAAAAGCGGGATCTAAGTATCAGCTGTTGTTGTTTTGTAACAAAAGAATGTGCTTAAGTAAAATACATATCATAGAAGGAATTTTTTAAAGTTGTTTTTATTAAATACTGACTATACACAAAGTAATATTTCTTTTTTTGTTGTTGTTTTTTGTTTTGTTTTTTAACATTTTTTATTGATTTATAATCATTTTACATTGTTGTGTCAAATTCCAGTGTTCAGCACAATTTTTCAGTTATTCATGGACATATACACACTCATTGTCACATTTTTTTCTCTGTGAGTTATCATAACATTTTGTGTATATTTCCCTGTGCTATACAGTGTAGTCTATTCTACAATTTTGAAATCCCAGTCTATCCCTTCCCACCCTCCACCCCCCTGGTAACCAGAAGTCTGTATTCTCTGTCTGTGAGTCTATTTCTGTCCTTTATTTACGCTTTGTTTTTGTACAAAGTAATATTTCTAACACGTGTGACAGACATAAAGAACAATAAATACCCACGTATCTACCGCTCAGCATAGGAACTTGGACATTGATCATCTGGAAGGTCTGGGGATGGGGCATGAGGACCATGGCAATCTTTCAAGTAGTTGCGTGTCCAAAACTTCATAATCACCTTGGGGAAAAGCTCAAAACAAAACAAAACAAACAAGCCAGGAGCCTGGGCATTTCATCAAGGATGTCAAAAACTGACTTTCATAAATAATAGGCTAATTAAAATATAACATAGATTGACCCTGTAAATGTTTTGAATAAAAACAGAGCTTTATATTTTAAATCCCCAGAAATGTTGCTAGAATGAGTGCTCCATGGTGAGGCAGACTATTTGTCCAGTGGTCCATGTTTACAAAGGCCTATTTCAAAAGAAGCAAGAAGACGGTTCTATGAACAAAGAAGAGCCATTTTTCAGATGTGGTTTTTTTCACAATGATATTTTTCTGTCTTAGCTAAAACTGAGCACTATCCTTCAGCACTTCCAGACTGAGGATTTTATAAAAATCTTGCATTTTAATCAAAGGAATTTTTTTTTTCTCTGAGTGTGATTTAGCTCCCTGATACAGTATTTCCAAGCTGCATGGAATCTTAAAATGCCTCAGGTAGGAAACTCAGTCCTGGATGTACTTGATAACATGTCTGGAACATTTTCATGAAAACGTTCTGGAGATGGATAGTGTTTGCACAACAATGTGCAAGTACTTACTTCCACTGAACTGTACACTCAAAAATGGCTAAAATGACAATTTTTGGTTAGGTGTATTTCACCACAATAAGATGTCACCAACCAACTAATCAAGTGTTTAAGTCACACTGGTTATGGATTCAGATTCTAATCTAGAACATATGTCCTATTCTAAGATTTCCTCACCATCAGCCTACCCACGAGAACTTTTATGCTAAGAGAGGTAAGGTCAACACTACATACCAGTTTTAAATCACTAGAGTACACACATGCACTGTATTTCTCATATTGCACTTAATTTTTTTAGTTTCTATTTTTAATAGACATCTTTATTTTGGAGTTGAGGTAAACATAAGAGAAGGAAACTGTAGAAAAAATGTGTTAGGCTATGTAAAGTAACATTTTACAGACATTCTATGCCAAGTTCTTTTTCCCGATCTCTAGGAGAAGCTGTAAATGTTTCACCATTGAGTATGACATTTGTTATAGGATTTTTGTATATACACTTTATTACATTGAAGAACTTCTCTTTTATTCCATTTTTTTAAAATGCCAATAGTACTTTGTTCAGGTATAATTTGCAAGTAGCAAAATACATAAATTCTAATGTATAACTCAGTAAATTTTGATGAACCACTGTCAAAATGTAATTGTCACCCAGATCAATATTCTCTTAGGTCAATACTTAGGACTAGAACTGTTGGGTCATATGGTAAGTGTATGCTTAACTTTATGAGGAAGTGCCACACTGTTTTCCAAAGTGGTTACAGAGTCCTGCCAGCAATGAATGAGTGTTCCAGTTGCTGCACGTGCTTGTCAATAGGAGGTACTGTCAGCCTTTATAATTTTAGCCATTCTGGAGGGTGTGTGAGTGATACCTCCTGTGGTTTTCATTTGCATTAGTTCCCTGATGACTAGTGGCTTTGAGCATCTTTTTTATATGTTTATTGATGATTCACATACTATTGTAAAGTTCCTTTTTAAGCCTTTTGTCCATTTTGTTATTGGGTTGCCTCATATTATTCATTGGGAGGTGTTCTTTGCTGATTCTGGATACAGGTACTTTGCCTGATGTGCATACTGAAGATACATTCTCCCAATCATGGACTGCCTTTGCACTTCCTTAGTGGCATTTTTTGATGAGAAGTTTATAAGTTTAATGAAGTCCAATTAATTTTTTTGTCTTTTCTGATTAGTGTCTTTCATGTCCTATTTAAAATAAAAAATCTTTGTCTACTCCAAAGTTGTAAAGATATTTATTATTCCACATTTTTCTCTAGGAAGTTTATAGTTTTGCTTTTAACATCTATGATCCATCTCTGATTCATTCTTGTATATGGTGTGAGGTGGGAGTCAATATTCATTTTCTCCATACTGCTGTCTAGTTGTTCCAGCACTATTTATTGACAAGACTTTCCTTTCTCCATTTTATTTCTTTGACAACTTTGTAAAAAAATCAATTGACTAAACTTGGGGGTCTATTTCTGGGCTTTCTATTCTGTTCCATTGATCTGATGGTCTATTCTTATACTAATATCACACTGTCTTAATTATTATAGCTCTATACTGATTACTGAAATCAGTAAAGTTACCCAACCTGTTTTTCAAGTTTGTCTTGGCTGTTTTAGATAATACAATATATATATATATATATATATATATGTATATCCATATAAATTTTAGAATTAGCTTCTCAATTTTCACTAAAAAGATCAACTGGAATTTTGATTTGGATTGTAATGAATCTATAGGTCAATTTTTGAAGAGCTGACATCTTAACAATATTGAGTCTACACATCTCTCCTTTTATTTAGTTAGGCCTTTGTGAATTTCTATCAGCAATGTTTTTAGTTTTAAAGGTAGAGTTCTTGCATATCTTTTGTTAAATATAGTCTTAAATATTTGATTTTTTATGTTTTGTAAATTATATTTTAGAAAATTTCATTTTCCCAGTATTTATTGCCAATATATAGAAATACAATTTATTTTTGGCTGTTGATCTTGTATCCTGTGATCTTACATTCACTTTAATAGTTATAGATTCTTTTGAATTTTTTATGTATATAAGCACATCATCAGTGAATGAAGATGGTTTTACATCTTTTTCATTTTCTTGCCTTATCGCACAGGATAGGATTTGCAGAGAGCCTAAATGACTCACCTAAGTTAATACAGTTAGTAAGAGCCAAGATTGAAACTCATGTCAGTCTGATTTCAGAACACCCTGGAATGATTGAGGATGTATCATGTATTTTGTTGCCATTATTACTAGAAAAGCAGTTACGGTCTTACCAAGGATGGTCTTGAATACAAGGTAAAGGACTTGAATTGTATTCTGTAGGCAACAAAGGATTATTAAGTGTTTTCAAGTGATAAATAGAACAAAAGTGGGAATGTTAATCTTGTGATAGTGTGTAGTATGGTTTGAAGGGAACCTCTCATTTATTGATTCATTCATTTCACAATCATTTATTGAGCATGTATTATGTTCTAGGAATTGTTATAGGTACTGAGGAAATAAAGATGAAGACAATGTGTTGCTTAGGGTAGTAGAGATACTCAGTGATGGAGAACAGAATCTTAGCACAATTTGTTAGCCATTCTGCAAAGGCATCTCTATGATTTTGTATAAATTAACTTCTCTGAACCTCCCTTTTTCATATGTAAATGAGAATAACAATACATACAATGCCTACTTTGATTAGAAATAAAAATATATATAGTATGCTTGACCTATACTAGACAATTTATGGTAGCTCTAATATTTAAGGGATTTGGAGAGAGCAGACAATAAGAATGAAATATTTGGTCAAACAGTTGTTTTTTTTAAATAATCAAATTGTCAAACAAATGTTTTAACAGATTCCTCCCTCTAGTGATTACATTTTAAATAGAATCAACTATAGATTTTTGCTTTTGTAATTGGAATGGAGCACCAAAGCAGAGAAAACTGTGCTATGTGCACATCTAGTCAACATCATAATATTCCTTTACCTCTGAATAAAGAGCTTGATTGTTCACAGAGTACATTTATTTACACCATTTTGTTTGAGTCTTGTGACAAATATACAGTTGTGGAAACTGAGATACTTAGTCACATAGTAAGTATCAAAGCCCAGATCATATGTTTGCCTGTCTTTTGTAGCTCTTCTTACCATACTATTACCTCTCATTATATCTTGAAGCATGCTAGTAGTAATGATACAACAATCTTCCATTTTTATGTAGTTTATGTATGAAGAAAGTGAGAAGCTTCAAGTTGAATGAGGAAGAGAAGGCAGACAAAATAGATTTCTTGTTCTATAGAATGCACATTTTCTTAGGTATATTCTTAAATATATAAATTATGATTTTTCTTTATTACTTCAAGTTTCACTTGTGATTTAGCTGACATTTCTTCTTGGTTTTTCTACTTGCCTCATCCATCCATGGTGTGTCAAATTTCTGCTTCTACTAAATTTCAATAATTTCCTTCCCCTTTATGATTTGCACCCACATTTTTTTCCTTATTGGGTTGTCCTCTGTTGGTAACATATCCAGTTCCTGTATCTTTGCTTTCTTTTCTTTGCATCATTAAGTCAACATATTTACTTTTTTCCCTTCCATTTTGCATTTTCACATGATAATTCACCAATAATGGGTTTTCCTAAACGACTATTCTGAGGTCTTACAGAAATCTAAGTTCTTTCAAGATACTGAAAACATTTTTTTGTAAATGTGTTTTAAGAGCAAGTTATTGAAGGGTGAGTTGGGGAAATGGACATGAAGATTGGACCAGAAACTGCTGTTTACATTTTACAGATTCAGTTAGACAGCAAACATGATGTGAAATCTTATTAGGAGCTATAGCCTGTAAAAACAAGAACAAGATGTGGTTCTGGGCCCTAAGTAGCTTACGATCTAGTGAAAGAAAAAGACAAATACATAAACAACTCCAGTACAAGACAGAATATTGTTATAACTACCACACGAAGTGCGGAGGGAGCCCAGAGACTGTATCAGAGCCCAGAAGTTACAGGATTCCTCAAGGTTGGATGCAAATGATGAGCAGCTGGAGATAGAACTCATTATGCTATGCTGTCAGGTTTTTTTTTTGGGGGGGAGGTGTTTCATTTTTGTGGATACAATTGTGTGTCTTGAGTAAATTTTGAGTAATATGAAAATGCAATGGGGAGCCATTTATTTGCACAGATATCATGGGCGGTTTTTGAAAGTGTGAAGTCTACTGTTGCAGAGGATTGATGGACTCTGGACTTCTGCCAAAGAAGGGAGGACTAGAGAGCAAGCAGGGGAATCTTTTCTTTATCACAACTCAGAGTTGGGGGTGAGGACATGAAAGGAAATCGGAGTCCAGCAATGTGACAGAACTCAGGTGACTACGACCTCACTGTAGAAGCACTATGGATGAATATTTGTGGAAGAAGACAGGTCATAAAAAAACCCTTCATTTACCATTTCTTCCCCTAGTTTTTTGGAAAGCTTTGGGTTTTCAGGAAACCTGATTGTTATGCCAAGTAATTAAAATTATCTTTAAAAATTTGTTAAATTAATGCATGGTGAATGCAAATATTTCAAACACTAGTTTTGTGTACAAAGTAAAAGTGGAAGTACTCCATTACACATCCACTCATACTCCCCAGTGCTAACAACTTGTTAATAGCCTTCCAAACATCTTCTATTCATAGTCAAATATACACATATATATACATTTTTTTCTTTCCCAAAATAAAATTGGTGGCATTCCCACACATTTGAGGTTTAAGACACCTTTAAAAGTGTGGGCTTTGGAGTCTGCCAGAAGTGGGCTCAAATCCTTTCCAGCTTCCTGGCTGTCTGACCCTAGGCAAATTACTTCTGTAAGCTTCATTTTTTGGGGAAGGATTAAAAAAAAGATAATTACTTTGTAAGGCTTGAGAATCAAAATCTACAATCACATAGCAACAGTGCCAGACACATAGTAAGAGTTCAGTAAACACTATTATTGTTTATGGCAAGTGACCCTTCTCGTTTTAAGACTAAAAATAAGGAAATTTGTTAAATGTTGCTCATTTTTTCTGACTAATTGTATCTAAGTATGGAAGAATTTGCTTTTCCAAAGCATAAAACTGATCCAAATAACATTTAAATGAGGGTTCTCCTCGAATTTTCAGAGCAACTCTCTTGTGTTCCCCAACATTACTTTCTGATGTCTAGAAAGTGGACTTTCCAATGAAAAAAAAAACTTTTGTGATCCATGTCGTGAAGAGAAAGCCCAACCAGGTTAGACTTCACACTGTGTGCACTTTTGCTTTATTATGCAGCTACTCCGTGGCCCCCTTTTAAGCTCGCATCGCACAGTCGCGCCCCTACATCCTCTCCTGAGACAGGGCTGCAACAGGAGAAGCCTAGCCTCTTATGAGCCGAGGGAGAACTGATGGACGACGGGCGCCTCCAGGGCGCAGCAGCAGACGCGGGGCGTGCGAGGAGCGCCCTGGGGTGCAGGCTGCTGGCAGAGGGGTCCGGCCGGAGCGCCCGCGGGAGGCTCCTCCCGGGACGAACCTGGTACTTGGCTCTCCCCGATCTTCGCGCGGGGACATCTTCCTCGCCGTCTGCAGCCTCAAGATCCCACCGCCTCTACTCTGCAGCCTCGGCCTGTCCCATCCGCTCGCTTTCTTTTTTGGCACTGCCCTTTGCTCTCCCATGGAGTCATCTGTTTACTCTCCCTTCACTTCTAGTCACCCATAGGTCACCCTCCACAGTCACCCATTTTGTCCCTTCTCTCCTCACTCTTCACCTCTCCCGGGGTCGCCTTCTCAGAGGACTCAGCCGAGAGATGCTGCGGACCCCGCGGCCAGGGTCTGCTCCCTGGAGAACCCTCTGTCCACCTTTACCCCCTCCCCAGGGGCGCAGCAGGCAAGTTTCCGCCCCGTCCTTTCCCCAGTGACAGGACTTGGCTGCGGCCACGGCCAGGGAGGCGGAGGGAGGGACGGCTTGGCTCAGGAGCCCCCTCCCCCGCTCGCGAGCTCGCGCGGTCTGCGTCTCTCCGTAAGTGCGGAGACGCGGAGGAGGACGAGGAGGAGAAGGCGGAGTGAGTTGGCGGCGGATCTATATTGAAATAAACAACCAGGCAGCAGTTATTAACACGGGAACATGGCGGCCGCAGCTTCAGCCACAGCTTCAGCCACAGCTTCGGCGGCGAAGGTCAGCGCCGACAGCAGCCAGCACCTGACAGCGTGACCGACCCGAGCCGGTAACCGCGCCTTCCCTGGGGGCCGCGGGGGCGGGCGGGAGGCGGGCAGCGGGCGGGGGGCGCCGCGTCCCCACCCCCAGCCCCGACTGCCCTTCCTGCGCCGAGCCGGGCAGAGCCGTGCGCCGCGGAGAGGGCTGTTTTGTGTGCGGGGACCGCTGCCCGAGTGCGCGGAAAACGGGAGTTGCATCCCGGAGGCGCCGCGAAGCTGGGGAGTTGGGGTTTGGGGGGTGGGGAGGGCGGGAAGCGGCGGGGAGACGCGGAGTCCCTGGGAGAGAAAGGAGGCGCTCCAGCGCTTTGCGAGAGCTCGGGAGACAAGTCCCGGAGCGCGAGGCGGGCGGAGGCTGCAGCCCGCGGCGCTGGCGAGAGGTGAGAGCCGAGGCGCGGCGGGGAGGCCGGGGGTGCGGGCGCGGCCCCCGCCCTAGGAGCGAGGTGCCCGCCGCCCTGCCGGGTGCGGGGGTGGCGCGGACCGTGGTTCCTGCGTCCTCGAGGGGCACGAGGCAGAGACGGGAAGGTGAAGCCCGAGAAGGTGCATTCTTTAATGGAAACGCCAAGCAACCCAGCGGAGGGTGGGAGCCGGGCGAGGGGAGGCAGGACTTGGGAAGTGCTCGGGGGTGTGTGAAGGTGAGGCGCGTTGTCAGGGGCAGCCGGCAGGGTGAGACGCCAGGAGGAGGGGATCCGCGGCTCGGCGGCTGGACCGGGCCCATGTCAGCGCCGGGGGCGGGGGGCGAGGGGCGCCGCGGGCGGACGGGAAGGAGCTGCGGCGGGCGGGGCGGGCGGCGAGCTCGGGCTGAGCCGGCCGGGCCGCGGTGGGGGCGGGGAGCCGGGGGCCGGACCACGGCAGCGCCTAGCCGGGCTCGCCCCTGACTTAACTTTCTGGGTGCGGGCGTGTGTGCAGGAGGCGCGCGGGGGCCGGGGCTGGGGGCGGGAGGCGGTCCGGGAGGTTCCGGGTTGGCTCGCCAGCGCCCCCTTTTCTTTCCCCCTTCTCCCCGCCCCTGAAGGGACAGGCCCTCTGGGCCCCAGGCGGGAAGCGGGAGGGGCCCTCCCGGCCGGCTCGCGACGGTCACGCCCCGGGCCAGGGTACACTTCTCTCGAGGGTCTCTGGGGGCTGCAGGGGGAGGGGGCCAGGGTCGTCGCTGCGCGCTCAAGCTCCCCGCCCCTCCGCCCCTCCGCCCCTCCGGGGAGTCCCGGAGGCGCCTCTTCCGAGATCGGGGGTGGGTCGGTCCCTGGTTAGATGGTCCCTCCCTCTTCCCCCTCCCCCTAGTGGTTTCCGGGGCCTGCGGGACCGAGGGGCGGGAATCGGGGACCCGAGCGCCTTGCACCAGCCCGGAGCTGGACCGGGCCTAACGCCGTCCGGGTCTGTCACTGGTAGGGGAAACTTTCCCAAACCGGGGACCGAGCCTACACACCCTCCTCCCCCACCTCGTCCTCTAATCCCACTCCCACTCCACCTTCTCCAAACGCCTTCCCCTCCCACCGACCCGAATCTCGCTGCGTGTGAGTGATGGGGCAGTGAGCCAATCGAAGGCGGGGAGCTGACCTGCCGGGTGTCGGTAAGCCAATTGCAGGGACCGGAGGAAGGAAGGGGGCGGGGCCTCTCCTGGACCAGTTAGAGCTGAGTTGCACGCGGGGCGGGGGAGTCATGGAGACGCCAAGAGCTATCCACTCTTGTCCATCCCTAGTCACCCGCTCCTTGATATGTAGGGTAGTGTCACTTACAAGGGCTCTGACCCGGGGAGGCACGCAGTTCGCACGAGATACTGTATTTCTCTGGTACCACCAGAGACGTTGTCTTAAGACACCACGAAGTCTAAGCCACTTACGATGTGGCAGTAACTCTACGAGGCCCGTTTCTAAAATGGCATATATTGTAGTGATTGCGTTCTGGACCTCAGCGCTCGGTTTACATGCTGAGGATCATAGGAGTTGTCTGTTTACCTCTGCCTCAGTTTCACTCAGCTACTCCAGCGTGGGGACAGTGAAATTTGAGAGAGTACTGTGAAAATAAAGGCACCGGGAAAGCCTAACGTCAATTGATTATTGAGAGTTAAAGACATCATTGTTTGTAATGGCCTCACTGGTTCCTTGTTTAATTAGAACGCTGATTTCCAAAGTGCACTTGAAAGTTCGGCATTTGGGATGACATTTAAAAAAAAGTTGTGGTTTATGGTATGCATTTTTTTTTTGTATTTTTGCTTTCTTCAGTAAACAAATGAAGTTAGGAACCAAAGCATCACTGTTTGAAACCTAAAGCGTCGGTATTTAAGGAGCAAAGCCAGTCTAAAGAATATTTGTCTACAGAAAAACGTGAGTAAAATGTAGTTTGCTAGATTACTCCCACACAAAAGATTCTTAAAAGTAAATTATTTTAGTGTGCTTAAACACTACTGAATGGTACAGTGTGGGGGTACTTTTCTGGTTTTTGCAAGGTCAGGAGGCATCTTTGGTTGTTTTACGCTGTTTCTTGGGTACAGGGTAATGACTTCCTCAACTCTTGACTTTTAAGAATGGAGAAGATAGGTCTTGACTCTCTGTAAAGATCACAGGTTGCTCCGCAGGAATAGCAGTCTTTTAAAAAGACAGCAGCTGCCACAGTGCTTGTGTGTGTGTGTGTGTGTGTGTGTGTGTGTGTGTGTATGTATATGTATATGTATGCATGCTCCTGTTCTTTGTTGGTGAGGTTAGTGCACACTGACAGCAGCAAGGCTCCTTTTTCTCAACTGGAATTTGTAGAATCTTGGGGAGTTCAAAGAATGAATAATATTAAATTTAGAATGCATCTATTCATTTTGTGATAAGTGTCCCATGTATTTAATCTTGGGAAGGGTTTTTTTTTTTTGAGGCATTTTATGTGCATAATATTTATGTGGACTGATTTCTCAAGCTTGTAATAATATTGGGTTACTAAGAAAGAATTGAGTTTATGGGGACTATAGTTTTAGGGAACAGTATTCACCACACCCTACAAATGTGTTCTGTTGTAATAGACCATTTTCAAACACATAATGTGAATTCCCAATCTAGTGTAATTTGTGTAATTTTGAGTGTTCTTGTAGACAGAAATTAATTGCATTTTTCTATAGCCCTTGAGGTGTTATTTTGGTGATAAAATGATAAAAACTGTGGAGATAAAACAAATGGCTGCCAGAATTAGGGAGTATTATAAATTAAACAACATTCAAAATTTGACATTCAACCCCCCCGCCCCCCCCGCCCCCATCATTAGTTAATGTAGTTACTGATGCCCTGTCTCTTTTGTATGCTCAAGAGCAACACATTATTTTACTCATTCTCTACAACAATCCTTGAGAATGTTCTCAGATTCTTGGTGGCAGTGAGTAGCAAGTCCCCTAATGCCTGGCTAGGGGGGGAAAAGCCTCTCACGCATATGGAGACATCTAGAAAAAGATGTGCATGGTCAGCTGTGATTCCATTGTGTGCTCTCAGACTGGATCTGCGCCTTCTTCCCTCCTGGGAATTTCAGTCTTAACAGAGGAGTTCTTTGACTTTTAGCTGTCAGAATACTGAAACAGAGGATAGAAAAGATCTCACAAATTATGAATTTAATATTTTTTAGATAGTTTAGCTTCTGATTTTAACCCTTCATTGGTTAAATATAATTTACATGACTTGCTCAGCGTCAGAGGAGCATTTTACTAGAAACCTAAAATGTAAGGATCAGACGGGGGACTTGGGCTGTGGTGAGAGTGCATAAAGGAGCAGAGCTCCTTGGTTGGCTTTATCTTTAGTTATGTCTTATTAAATCTTTGCAAACCTCAGAAGCAAGGACCTATGAGCAGTGTTTTCATTACAGACCCTGTATTTAAGGATTCAGTACCTTAGCTCTAAAATCACATCAGGTTGAAATGTGACCCATAATTTGACACCTTGGATTTCTTAGAAAAAATTGTGTTGTATTGGGTTTAAAAGGGATTCTTTTAAGCAGCCCTTAGGATGTTGGGTACCAAAAAAGTAATAAAAGCATCTCTAAACAGTTTTTCTTGAAGATTTGTTTTCTGAAATACACAGTGTGTCCTTATTTGGTATTTTGACCATTATATCATGATTGAAATTATATTTAAAAGCATAATTATTGCTTCACTATTCTTATGGCAAAACTGCTATTTAAGAAATTACTTGCTTTTCTATATTTTGTGTTTATAGTTTTGTTTGGTAATTTATGTTATTATATGCTCTATCAATTTTAAATTAAAGAGAATAGGAGGGAGAAAGTCAGTCAGTTGCTGTAAGCTGTTGGTCTTCTGTTGCAGTAAATCATGAACTGAGCAGCAAATTAGGATCTTTCCCCCTAATGAAATAATCATGGACAAGTTTACATACTAATAATGAAAGCCATTTAAGGAAAACAGAACTCAGTTTTTAAAATACTCTTTCATATCTCAACCTAATTTTACTTCTATGCCTTGTTTTCCTCACAAAAAAGATTTTCTTAGCATTTGTGTTTATTTCCTTTTTTGTTTTTTACAGGCTTATAGAAGGATTTATAAATTGCAAACTGTAGAACGAATATTTTTTATATTACTCTTTAAAGTCTATTAAAAGTAATGTTTGAAAAAGCTGTACAATACAGTGTTAGTGTTCCAGACCCTCAATTCAGGCAGTATAAGAAAAACACATACTTTATGAATTCTGAATACTAATTTCTAAACAGAGGTGAGAATGTGACTTTTGTGGACATTTTAGAAGCTGGTGTAGTTTTCCTGGCTGTTGTAAAATTGAGGCAAAACCAATTATGGAAAAAGAGTGGAAATCTTAAAGGTGTGCTATGAAGGTATCTGAAATTAAAATTCTGTGTGGTCTGCAGGTAGGTCATAATAGTGTTGGTTCTGAGGGCAGAGATTTTCTGTGTTTATCCTATGAAATGTTCATCAGTGACCACATTTCTAGCTTCCAGTGGTTGATGACATAATGCAATTGTGGACATGTTGATTCTAGAACAATTTTTAGTCAGTTCCCTAGTTTGAACTTTCCAGAGAAGAATTAAATAAGCAGGAGACCTATGGCAGTATTTGACTTAGCTACTTTGGAAGCTTTTGGACATAGAACCTTTTAAGTAAGGAAAGCTGCTTACAGGTAGACATTATTAGCGATAATTAAATAGTTATTAATAGTTAAAAGTTTCTGAGAGACAAAACAATTTTTACTTTGGGTGTCAATTGAGAGATACATGGGGAATTGACATTAGCATGTTGATTCTGGCAGAATTTATGCTTTTTAGGCAGCCAGTTATGAACTGTTAAGAGTTCCCAATGGAGTTCCCCATGGCCAACTTAACTCTCCTTTTGGGCTTTTTAGATCTTGTTTTTGCATTCTTGCCTGTTTAACCATTATTTCATTCATTTGCTCTGTTATTTATTTGATGAGTATTTGAGTGTCCCAGCGTTGGCAATTTACTTTTATAGTATAAACCGTCTATTGCAAATCCTGTGACTGAAGGGGGAAAACACAGTGGGTGATGATTTTTTTGGTGGGGAGGAGGTGGAAAGGGACATGTTCACCTTAATTTTCAATTTGCTTTGATACTAAAGATCTGCTCTTTTTGTGTGTGTAATTTAAGTTGTATAATATCAAATAATTCTGCCTTGATTTGGGTTTGGGTTTTCTTTTTCTCCCTGAAAATAGGATTATAATGTTTATAATAAAAAGGCTATTAAATGTCCCCATTGCCTGATTAGCTTATGATTGAATAGATTTCCTTTAATGAAGGTATGAATATTTATAATTAATTTTGTTTGATTTCCCCTGAAATCATGTTGTGTGTGGTCAGGGTGGCATCTTTAGTTGGTGGAAGGTGACAGAGCCGTGGGTCAGGGACCTCCCGGTTCTCTGGATTGCCAGGGCTTTATTGCTGCCTTAAGGCTAACGTGTTCTGGGCCCTCACCACTGGGGGTTTTAAAAGGACAGGAAACTCCTTTGCATAGTCTTTTAACAGGTATTCTGCTGTGGTCATCAGTTTCTCTAGATGTAACTCACTCATGCTCTTGACTAAAATGTCAGTCTTGGGAGAGTGACAACAGTACAATGTGAATGGTGACAGCAGCTCCTACCGAGTGCCACTAGTCTGTTAGGGGCTTTTCGAGGAGTGCTCCATTCTGTCCTTGCCACAACCCTAGAAAAGAGAAGTTACCCCCGCTATTCAGAAGGAGTGGAGCTTAAAGGGGATCAAGTCACTGTGCCTCTGAGCAAAACTTCAGGGAGAAAAATTAACCTTGACCAATGAGTGGGGACACGATAAATATCTGAGGGACTGGTGAGTCAGAGTGCCTACCTGTTGGGATCTGATAAAGCAGATGTTCACAGGTTTTTATAAGGCTCTGTCTAGTTGTTTAGTCCATAAAAAGGATGAGTAGATTTGAATACATCCAGTCCTGCAAATTATGTAGGCCAGTATCTCCCAAACTGTTGCCCCAAGGCAGACCTGTACCTTGACAGACGTTACTTAAGTTCTACAGAGAGCCTGCAGATTTTGTAGTCATCGGCCCAGTGTTTAACAATTCCTAAATTGCAGGGTTCTTTCTCGTCTTTTAACTTTGAAAAAATAAGACTGTAATGGATGAAGTAAAAACAGGTGACGTTCATTGAGTGCTCAGTAAAGACCTGGTGCCTTTCCTGTGCACTCGCGCTGCCAGTGCTCGTTGTCATTCCTCCTCACCCTCCAGGAAGTGGAGGTGCAGAGCTGACAAGCAGCGTGCCAGAGGTCACACAACCAGAGTGCTGGAGAGGAGTTTGAACCCAGGCCAGCATCGCCCCTTAGCCCTGCCTTCTTACCTGGTGTTCTTGTTAGCTGGTAGGCTAAGCTGGCTCTGTCTTACCCAGAGCTTTGTTGAGGTAACACAGATGTAATTCTCCTCTAGGGAGAGGGAAAAGGGTAGGAGTGTATTTTGAAAAAGCACATTAAAAAAAAAGGTTTCTTCTGTACAGCACAGGGAACTATGCTCAATATCTTGTAATAATCTTTAATGGAAAAAAAACTGAAAATGAATATATGTATGTGTATGCAAGACTGGGACATTGTGCTGTACACCAGAAACTTACACATTGTAATTGACTATACTTTAATAAAAAAAATAAAAAGGGAAAAAAAAAGGACATTCAGGTTGCCTATTGTTTCTTACAATAAGAAGCTTAGAAAATAAGCTCAAGGAAACTTGATTGCAGGACATAAGGTAGAAAATAGATGGAGAGAGCTCCAGGTATGGATTTAGGAAGGAGGAAACGCGGGTGTAGGTAATCGGCTTCTTGTCTCTTTAAAATATATTTAATTCAAGTACGTTTAACCATTAGGTGGTGATTGTGTGATGCATATTTTGCAGATTTTTTGCAACCTGTGGAGCACAGGGGACTCAGTGTCGAGATATTGTAGTCCCGAAAAGAGGCTGATAATATATTCAGTCATCTGACTTGTGCTCTGCTATTTGTGGAATTCTTCTGTCTGCTCAGTCGTTTGCAGGGAGCAGAGAGAGCTTTCAGGGAACTCTTTCACCTGTGCGTGTGTGGTGTGTGGGGAGCAGCAGGCACTGCTTTTAGTGTTCCAGCTGCTGGGTCTGAAGCCCTGTTGTCAGAGATGAAAATGTGACGCACAGTATTTTCTATTATTCTATCCAGTGTGTCTACAGGAAATGTGATCCCACATCTTCCAAGGCTTAACTTGCAGAGCATGAGGGAGTTCTGGAAGTTCCTGTTGTTGCTGACTGATCTCTGCCCATTGAAGTACTTGTCTAAATGAGGATGGTCTTTTCTAGCAGATTATTCCTATTCATAAAATCAGCTCATGAATCAAACATGAAATGACTTTCCTTGCCTTTGGTGGTACAGTAGCATTTGTAAGAATATTTCGTATTAATTTATCTTGAAATTTCTAACTCTGTTGTTACTATGCTAAATAATGGAAAGCTTTCAGTTATTGTCAAAACGTAAATAGAAAAATTGAATTGCGTAACTTAGGGGAACCTATACCTTTACCTGAGTCATTTCTAGGCCATTTCTAGAGCCAAACTCAGTGGAGAATTTAGAAGTTAACTTGATAACAAATTTTTAAACATGCATTTTAGATGTGCTTGTGTATATATTTAAAAGTCGATTTTTTCATAAGTATGTTTATTAGGTAGTCACCTCTGGTTATTTTTGGAACATAGGTGGCAAATTCTTTCACATATTTTTGATTCTTAAAGAATAGGGAAATTCCTTCTTAGAAATCTCAGTGTTAGGAGCGCATGAATTTTTACCCATTTGACATAATAGCATTTCTTTTTTTTTAATTCTTATTTTTTATTGAAGTGTAGTCAGTTTACAATGTTAGTTTCAGATATACAGCAGAGTGATTCAGTCATATATAAACATATATACATACATACATATTTTTTCAGTTTCTCTTCCATTACAGGTTATTACAAGAAATCGAACATAGTTCCCTGTACTACATAGTAGGTCCTTGTTCTTTATCTATTTTATAAACAGTAGTGTGTATCTGTTAATCCCAAACTCCTAATCTCGAAATTACAGACGCTGGTTTTGATAGTACGGAGCCGGGCAGTGGTGGCTTGCGGGCCTTTGAGGCTATTCTCCATCCTGTACCTGCCACCTTGTGCCTACCGCCTGTTGTGGACATTGTGTCAGGTGTGCTGTGCTTGGAGACCAAGCTCCAGTTTGGATGGAATGGTAAATAATGGCACAATTTAGGACTGCCTCAGTTGGGTTTAAATCTTTCTAGACTTTTCTCCTCTGCCTCCTTTTATCCTTATTCCCTGACTTTCTCAGTTTCCTAAAGTTGAAGATTGGAAGATGGGTGGCAGTGAAGGAACACAATCAAGATTATGGGGAGTCTTACTATCATTAAGTATTGCGTGCATGGTCATGATGATCTGCAGTTTCCCTTTTTACTGAACAGACTGTCTCTGCTACCAGCACTTGGTGAAGAAGCTAGCTATTTGTTAAGGAAGCCTTTTGGTTGAGAACAGATCACTTAACAGGCATGGTGCAGTGATTGGCTGATTTGTTACTGGACGTTAGTCTGTTGCTGGCCTACATTGTGGTCTGGTGGACTGGGGCGCTGAGCCTCTGTTGTCTAGTAGGATTGAGTGTTAACGTTCCCTAGCTTTTCTGTATTTTATTTCTCCCCTGTTGAGGGATATTGTTACAGACTCTAGATGTCAAGTGGTCAAAATGGTGTAATTGGAAAATTAAGATATTTAACATAGGTGAAAATGTTAGCCAAATTCTTAAAGCCCTAGGAATGCCCACCTCTTTGGAGTTTCTGGTAGTATATTGTATTTTTAATTTTTATAATTCTGAGATTCATATGTAGCGTTCTTGTTGCTGTTTTAAGTAATATGTATTAATATCTTGATTTCTTTAGGTTTTTTTGGTAGAAATGTGATACAAAAATATTTATTCCATTAAGAAATGTCATTTGATTGTATTCTGGCACCCCCAGAATCTTTTCTTGGGGACCCCACCTCTCGGGAGGAATTTTAGAAGTTGAATTAGAAAAAGAGCACGTAGGATGAGAAATGTCATCCTTGGGAACCATCAGGCTAAGTTGAAGTGTTGCTGTCTTTTCCTTTAACAGAAGAGGAGGAAGGTTAATTATTTCTGACACAAGAAGTGATTCAATATGAGATACAATGAGCAACAGTTCTTCAATCCAACAGAAGGCAGTGGTCTTAAACTATACTTAATGGGACTTTAGTTAGATGTTAAGAAGAACTTTCTGATAAAAAATTTAAACTTTTTTTTTCAACCAGAGGAAATTTGTATGATTTAAAAATAAGTATAATAATGATTAAGTGTATAGTGCCTATGGCTGGACCTGTCACCTTGAGCAAGTGATTTAATGTTTCTGAGTCCCAATTTCCATTTTTGTTGAATGGGGATTATACTTGTTTGCCTCAAAGAGTGGTGAGGATCAGAAAAGAAAGTTTAATTAGTGAAGGCAGAATGAATTAGATGATTTTAAAGAAATCTTCTGGTAAAGGATTCTCTACTTATCACTAAGGAGGATTGCAGGGCGTTAATCTTTCTAAAATTTTTCTTTAAATTCTAGAATTCTTTTTTTACCAGATAGAGAAAACCTGTGGCCTCTTTCTGTTGTTTTCCTTTCCTAGTCATATATCACTGTGTAGAACTCTTGATGAAATGATTATGACATATATTTCTGGACTGTTTGTTTTGCCAGAAGCATTTCTAGGGAGTTAGCCCTGAAAGCCATTCATGGTATGGGTAATAATTAACATGGTTCTCTCAGAAAGCACCAGAATGGTGCTGCTTCAGCAGATCATTTTATAGATTAAGGCAGCTTCTTGTTAAAATGTTCTGCTTTTTGTATGCTGGAAGCATGGATGATAGTTTTTGGTCTAAGTCTCTAGTCCAAATTTTAGAGTACATAAGTAGTCTACTGTGTTTATCCAGGTGGAAATTCCAGGGTCTCACTGTGATTACAGAAGTATGGGTGGGTCTCTGCCTTTTTAAAGAGACTCTTAGGGTTGATCCTGAAAGATGAGGTAGGGAGCCAGACTGAAGGTCCCCTGGTCTAGGTCCTGAGGCAGGTGGGAAACCCTCCTCCTTCCCACCAGGAATCTCAGTAACCTGAGAATAAGAGGAGAGTGTGGGAAAATCAGCGTGGAGACCACGGACAAGGCCATCTCTTGTCAAGCTGTGCGTGCTCTTGGTGCTCACTCTTACATATTGTGACGTTTCTCTGTAGCAGAAAGATGAGAAAACCAAATGCTGAAGTAACTAATGACATTTTATGTACAACCAGCCACAGACTTGGTGTCTTTTGAAAAAGGCACTTCGATTTTTAGGATAAAATGAAGGTAAAATCTTTCAAGATCCTGTCATTAAGTTTTCTTTCTAGTCACTCTTACGAGATGATGTCACTGAAGGGCAGAAAAGTAAAATCTTTCTTAGAGAACCTACTAAAAATTTGTGGAATGTTCTGTTGGAAGATGTTAATATGCCAGCAAACTTTGGAGTTCTGTGAATACAGAGGTTGGTTGGCTTATTTAATTAAATAAGTTAAGTAATTAATTCTCTGAAATCTGTTGGGGCCACACTGCCTGGATTATGTGTGGTCTCCCTTCATCACTTGAACAAGTGTGACCTTGTGCCCAAATTTCCTTAAATGTCCCCTGTTATTATTGTTACTCTGAATTGCCTTCATTGGTCAGTAGTTGACATGTATTTGGTATCCAGTAGATTCTGAGTAGTTATTTGGGATTGTGATTCAGAGTAAATTATTTTAAATGCAAATTAAGGAGGGTTCAAGGAACCATTTAGGAAGTTAATTCTGAAGATTAGAACCAACTAGATATTCAAGACTATTTACGGTCAAGCTTTTTTAAACCACTTTCCTTTATCAAGTAATGCGTGTTCCAGAAATGCAGAAGGTGATGCAGCGCTCTGTATTTCTGAGTCTGTAAGGATGCATTATAAATTGTTTTGTAATTTTCAACTGTTTAGAATAAATGTGCTACTCCTCTGATTACAGAAATGGTTATTATTATTATCACATATTGTTTTAACACTTAGTAGGTCTAATTAAGTTCTCGGTGGGTGGGAGTACAGAGGGAGGACAAAGGCTATAGGACAAAGGCTATGTGAATGTTGGTCTGCAGCACTCTTGTCCTTGTTAAATCCATATGGTTTCATGGGAGTTGGAAGTAAAGCTGGTAGTGCTGTTTCATGCAGAAGACTGAGAGGAGGGCAATTGAAATCAGTAGAGTTAAAGCTCCTAATGTTTTGGAAAATTTGGGGGCAGTGTTTTTAAAACCACTTAGAGGTGGCAGAACACTTTAATTATCATATTGAAAATATCAGAAATATAAAGTACATACAATTCACATTTCATTAACCTGGGAGACTGAATGCTTGTTTGCCATATCTAAGTGTTGTTCTTAAAAGTGGGCAACAGCATTCTCTGCAGAGATACTTAGATTTCTCAGAGGAGTACCTAATGGGACATCAGTCTTGGAATCATCTGACTGGTTTTGATTATAATTTAAAGCCCCCTTTCTTTGAGAAAATTGCTATATACGACTTGAATGTTATTTTTGATCAGTTCAGACTGTGGCTTCAAATACTGTAATTTTATCAGGAAAAAAAAATGAAGCTCTTGCTGAGAATGGTTGGACATAATTCACCAAAATCTGGTATTTGTTTTTCCTGGATTTTGAATGTAATCCTGTAAGTAGATGCTACAAAACCACCTCAGTCATCAAGGAAAGGAAGTCTCCTGAGCTGTTCTCTACCTCAGTGGTCTTCATTTTACAGTTTAGTTAAATCTGGTCATCATAATAGTTCTGTTTTCCATAAGGGTAAGTTGACTGAATTTTTCAATATCTGTTCTGTTTCATAGATTAATTCGTATTTCACAAATTATAATGGAGGATGCCTGTATTTACTACACAAATGGAGTACAATGATTTCCCCAGAGATGATGGAAAACTTTATATAGCTAAATTCCCTAGTGGGGAATTTCCAGATCCACAGGGAGAAATGAGGTAGTTCCAGGTACCAGCGAAGAACACTGAGAAGCTCTGTTCATTAAGTTCAAAGGAATAAAATGCCTTCTCTTATTAGGAGAATATGAGCAGAGCATTTGCGAATAGTATAAAGGAAGCCTCTAGGTTGATTGCAGTCCACCTCTACATTTAGAATATAGCCCCTTAAAAATGTTTGCTTTAAAGGAGTCCAATTTAATTATGATTTACAAGTCTCAGTAGCCTGTTATACTTAGACTGGTATCTATTACTTCTAGTGAAGCTTCTGACATGGGTCTCCCTTCAGGGAGTAATTAGAGAAGGACAAGATAATCCCACGTCTAGCTTCTCCTTGGTGAGAATTTTTCCTCTTAGGTCTGTCTCTTGCAACTTCTCATAGGAAATAGCATAACCTCATTTACTGCCAGTCCTCTCTTCATTTCCCAGTACCCTGGTGGCTTGATGAACTTTTCTGGAAGCACACACCTGTGTGCAGTAGCATCTGAAGGAACTGTGTTTTGCTCTGGATGCTCTGTCTGATGTTTACCTTTTCAGCTAGATGCCCCTGAATTGGATATGAAGATTTACTGTCTTTCTACCACTTTCCTTAATTTTTCATATTTGTTTTTAATCTTGAAATAGGAACATTTATTAGTAAGTCAAATGAGCTATTCAGTCAGAGCTGTGGAAATTGCGGAGTACCATCTGTGTCGTTTGTGATGTGCCATATCAACTCGCATTTGAGCTTTTAGCAGGAGAACTGATATAAAATTGCAAAGCATTATTATTAACACAGCTGATCCTATAGTGGATCAAGGTGAGAAGATGAATCTCAGGGACAAACTGCTTTTTTGAATCTGTTGTATTAACCCTTCTGCAGCATGTGATGTCATTTAGTAATTTACCAGTTGGTATGCACCAGTTTGCTATCTTGGTATGTTGAGAAAGAGACGCATCCATGCTTTGACTTGGCTCAGACTCCCTTTTACAAATAAACTGTAATTTTCATTTAGAATATCTTCCTTTCCTGGTTCATATTCTGAAATTCCTGATCATAATATCTACTGGCTGCGTATGT
Organism: Camelus dromedarius; assembly: GCF_036321535.1. Classification (NCBI taxonomy): domain Eukaryota; kingdom Metazoa; phylum Chordata; class Mammalia; order Artiodactyla; family Camelidae; genus Camelus; species Camelus dromedarius. The sequence goes on along the minus strand of NC_087465.1, from coordinate 12,087,836 downwards.
GGTATACAGTTGGTGGGCCTGGAGCAACAAATACTCAAGCCTTCCCAACGTGGAATATGTGTGTTCCTTGGTCTTCCATGACTTTATCACATTGGGGCTAAGACTACTTTGTTCCTTTTCTTCCTTGTTGAAATGAAAAAAAAGTATTTAAAAAATTTTCCCAGTTTTATTGAGATATAATTAACATATAATATTGTATTAATATGATATACAACATGATGATTTAATCTATGCCTATATCACAAAATAATCGCCACACTAAGTCTAGTTAATGTCTATCACCACACAGTGTTACAAATTTTTTTTCTTGTGATGAGAACTTTTAAGATTTACTCTCAGCAGCTTTCAAATATATAAACAGTAATGTCAATTATATTCACTATGCTAGATATAACATCCCCAGAATTTATCTTATAACTGGAAGTTTGTATCTTTTGACCCCCTTTGCCCATTCTCCCTGCAGTGGCACCAGCCATCCCCTCCTCCTCTGCCACCTCAAGAACCACCAATCTGTTTTGTTTCTATGAGCTCTTTTTTTTTTTTTTAAGATTCTACATGTAAGTGAGATCATACAATATATTTCTTTAAATTATTACTCTTAGCAGAATGCCCTCGGGATCCATCTGTGTTATTACAAATGGCAGGAAATCTTTTTTGTGGCTGAATAATATTCTGTTGGAGGGAGATACATTTATATATATATAAATGTGTATATATATATAATATATATAATGTATATATCTATCTCACTTTTTTTTTTATCCATTTACCCATCAGCAGGCCGTTAGGTTGTTTGCATGTTTTGTCTATTGTAAATATTACTGCAATGCACATGAGGGTGCAGATATCTCTTTGAGATAGTGATTTCATTTCTTTCAGATAAATACCCAGAAGTGGAGTTGCTGTATCATATGGTAGTTCTATTTTTAATTTTTTGAGAAACTTCTGTATTATTTTCCATAGTGGCTGCACCAGTTTACATTACCATCAACAGTGCACAAGGGTTGGTTCCCTTTTCTCCAAATCCTCACCAACACTTGTTGTCTCCTGTGTTTTTGATGCCAGCCATTCTAACAGCTGTGAAGTGACATCTCATTGTGGTTTTGATTTGCATTTCCCTGATGATTAGTGATGTTGAGCACTTTTTGTTGTACCTTTTGGCCATTTTTATGTCTTCTTTGGGAAAATGTCTATTCAGTTCCTCTGCCCATTTTTTAACTGGATTATTTCTTTTTCTGTTGAGTTGTGAGTTACTTAGATATTATGCATATTCACCTCTTATCAGGTGTATGATTTGTAAATATTTTCTCCCATTCTGTAGGTTGCGTTTTCATTTTGTTGATGGTTTCCTTTCTGTGCAAAATATGTATTTTAAATACAAGCCTCACAGTATGCTTTTACAACCCTTTATTCCAGCCAGTTTTTAACCCAAAGGTTCTTGATTGTGGGCAGATTGAAAGCTGCCATCTACTCCTGCCAGGTGGGCTTCCTTGTAGCTTATGTGACATTCACTCTGAGACCCATTTTCCAGGACTGTGGTCCATTGATGATTTTCTCCCTTCCTGATCTTCACCAGGATTTACTACCCAGATCACACATTTGGCTATTGATAGCTTATCTCATGTTCTGACTTTTTGTGTGTGTATTTAGGTTTTGTATCTTTAACAAAATTATAAATTCCTTCAGCAGCAGCGGCTTGGGATAATGGAAAGTGAAAGGAATTTGGATTTAGATGTTTTGGGATCACTTCTGGCTCCTCTCCTGAGTTGGAGGCATAGGCAGGTTAGTTTTCAAAAATATTCCCATATAACTCATGTAATTCACAGGATTTTTTGACTAGTAAATGAGAAAATACAGATTAAATGCTTTATAACCTATAAAATGCCATTATAAATATTGGTGGTAGTTATGGGCACATTTAAATATAGCCATGAAATCTTAAACTGTACAGTATCTGGACCAGGTTTTAACTTTAAATGAGAGTTTCAGAAGCTGGGAAATGTCAAGTAAAATGTATTCTATTTAAAAAAAAAATCATCTAGCTCTGATCCCTGTGCTACATACATCATCACTCAGCTTCAGTTTTGCATTTCTGTCATTACCTCTATAAGCTTGAATAACATAGGAAACAATTATTTTACATTTGGTAATTGTGTGGTGGGTGTTGCAATAACACCCCCATTTTCATCTATGAGGCTGGAAAAGAAAATATGAATATACTTTCACATGATAAGTATTCGTGTGTCTCTGGCACTAACATGGTACCTTTGTAGGGCTCTGCATCATCACAGGCTCCCAGGATGTTATCGGTGAGCGAGGTCAGCAGTTCTGTTTCAGTTTAACAAATGAGCAGTTTGAAACAATGGAAACTTGATATTTATAATTACAATTATGATTCAGGATCCCATGGTGGATTAAATAAAGTATCTTGAAATACCCTCATTGTTCCTGTGCTGTTTCTCTGTGCAGCTTCCTGGAATTCCTGAAGTTAATTTTTTTTTTTTTTTAAGTATTGGCTAACAGCCTTAAAGTTAAAAAAAAATTATTATGGAAAAGCTTAAACCTATGTGAAAGTAGACAGGATAATATAATGATCTCCCATGAACCAGCCCCTCTGTTGCTTTTACCCACTCCCCACCCCTGCTCCCATTTTGAAGCAAATCCCAGATCACATCATTTCATCCTCTTAAGCAGTTTTTTTAAAGAACAGAATTTCCTGTGTTAACATATAAATAACAAATGCTGACTGAAGAAACAAAATCTTGGGCTGTTCAGTCTTTTAAAATTTTTGCTTCATGGTAGAGTAATCGTAAAGTATTACTGTTAGGCTCCTGGAGTGAGCCCCTTGCCACTAGAGAAAAGCCAGTGACTGGTGCAGAGTCTAGGGCAGGGGACAGGGGATTAACAATCACACTGAATTCTAAGCTCTAGAGGGCAGGGAGCTTGTCTTTTTTGCCTTGCACAGTGCCTGGCACATTGTAGATGTTACCTAATTTGCTGAGTGAATGAAAGCAATTAGTTTGAAAATGGAATTCTTGTGAAAATGTGTCTTACTTGTGTTCAGTGTCATTTGGAATTTAAAGTGTGTGTGAGGGGGAGGGGTTGAAGAGGAGAGCAGGGAATGAGTTCACTTGGGAACAAGTTAAATTTGTCCTAAACCAGATTCCTAGCGGTAGTAGAATTTCATTTTTAGAAGTTATATGACATGTATAGGTAAATCTTAAGTAATTCATGGGATTCTACTAAATGAAACCGAGACTAAAAGATGATTTTTAAAGCTTGTTCATATAATCAGTTATACAGTCTTTAGGCTGCAGTTGACTTACGGCTTTACCAATACTTTTTATTTTTTTCTCACACTAAGAACCTACTTGACACTTATTTCCTATCTTATTTATAGAAAGCATAAACTGTATGATGAATACTCATGTTTGCATATTCAAAACACTTAGATCTGATCCAACTGCCTTTTTTTGAACCTTGATTCATTATTTATAAACTTCATAATTATTGACACTTTTATATCCTTTGATGGGAAATTTAATGTGAGAAAGCAGCAATCTGTAACCAGCAGTTGCGCATTTTTATTTGAGTTTTAGTTGATATGTGAGCTAATAACTAAAATCATCATTGGAAATAACTGATAGAATCAAAAGTTTAGTTCAGAGTTTCATGTAGAGGAGAAAGACAGATTACTCTGTTGCTGGTTTTTTTTGTTTTTTTTTACTCTGTTGCTAATTTTAAGGTATAACTTTTAAAGATTTTTAATTGGCATGAAGACTTTCCTCTTGGAGTTCATTCTCCCCAGCAGCTGTCCCCAGTAAAGTAAAATCGTGGCAGAAACAAATAAAATGACAGTGATAACAGGAACTACTGGTATGCAGAGGATAAGCAGTCTGATGACTCCACCAAGATATAATGCATTTGTCCAGACCCAGTCACAGAAAAGGGATTCTTCTGCTAGGGAACTGAAAAGGTGGAGGGAAAGCCCGCGGCCAGTCTTTTTTAAGGATTTTGAGAACTTTGATTCTCCTGTCCCATGTTGTAGGCTGTGTAATAAACATTTCTAAAACATAGGGTTTCTCCTGTGCTCATCATATTAATACGGTAATAGAAGATGAGAGCTTTCTTAGATAGGAGATGAGGCTGATACTTTGAGTTTATGCAAATCTTTTAGGAACCAGAAAATTGTTCTTGAAACTATTTGTGATAACTTAGGTTTACGTGGTATTGCATGTTAACTGAAATAAGGAGGAACTACCATGTAATAATTACCTTTTAAAATATTTCTTAAAACATGAAGAAATTTATTTAGGAAAGACTCCTTCCTGCATTTTCTACCCATATCCCTTAATTGCGGGGCCTCGCTAGATGAAGGGTCTTTTTCACAGCAGTTAAGGGGAGAGAATGAGGAGCCTGACTGCCTTGGTTTGAAACCCAGCTCCACCACCTGGGAACTCCGCAGGGACCACAGTAATGGTGTCTGTGATCTGTGTGTACTGTTGTGAGGACTAAATGGGGCACTGACAGCAGTGCCGCTGGATACATAGTTAGGGTTGTATAAGATGTTCACCATTGGTATCATCATCGTCGTCATTATTATAGTCGGCATCAGCAGGCTGCCTTTTGCAAAGCTGGTTGAAGAACAGTTTCTTCAAGGAGGGGAGGCTATAGCTCAGTGGTAGAGTACATGCTTAGCAGGCACAAGGTACCTCCATTAAATTAAAAAAAAAAAGTAAATCTAATTACCCTCCCCCCAAAAACCCCAAAATCAATTTCTTCATTTTATGCTGTCATTTTTTAGCATAGTAAGTTAAGAGCTGGGACTTTGGAACCAGAAAAACTTGCATTGCTTTTATTTTTACTAATAGTTGACCTTGGGAAAGCTTTTTAAATTCACTGAGTCTCAATTTCCCCATTTTTGAAGTAGTAATAAATACCTCATAGGATTATGTAAGAAATCAATGAAATTATGTTTTGTGTAGCCAGATTCCTTTGAGATTCTGAAAACCTTGAACTACCTCCCTTGAAAAAGTGGACCTGTTCCCCCCCTCACCCCCCACTGGCCCCACCATTTCATTTGCATACTACTACAGCCAACTGCAGAGACATGCATCCATCTCTTACATTATAATGGCCTTGGGTAGGTGTTCAAAAATGCTGATGTCTCTTCTCATTTTTACATATGAGTCTATTTCCCTCAACTTAGAGCCAAAGTTCCCTGTCAAATTTTCAACAAATGATATATAAAATATTTGAAATAATATTTAAGAGTGTTTCCAGGTCTGCATAATTAGTCATTTCTCAATAATTATTTAGGTCTTATTTAGAATCAGTTTGTGGTTATTTTATTTAAGGCTGCTGATATGGGGTGTAAGCAGTATGTGCTAAGGCTGTGTTACAGACCAGATCTTCCAGGAAATAACCAGAGGGAATCCATTTCCCTTGATCTCTTGTGGTTCTAAGTTGGGTCAAAATTTTCTGCTTCCTACCCAAACCCCAACTAAAATTTTGGCACTGATAATTAGGCCAATATCAGACTTAACTGCTGTTAGTTTAAAGATTGGAGCACTGACTTTCAGACTTGTCATTTTCCTAGAAAACAAGAAGAATTAAAATTCTCTGCTTTTTTGCCCATTTAATTTAGATTTATAAGCTCCAGTGGTAGCAGCTGTCTCATTTTAGATTTTGTGCAAGAACTGTCACATTTTTGGTGTTCAATTAATGTGTTTTTACTTTTTATCTAAATTAATGATTCTGCCCATGAACTCATTTACATATTTCTACTTGTAGTACTATGGAAATGGGAAACATTCTTTTCAATTCAGTGCCTGGAATTACAGACTAAAAATTTCAGTTCATCACACAGTAGCATGAAAGATAATTTTATTTGAAAATGTGTGGTAAAGGGTTTTTTTTTTGAGCTGTGCAACATAATTTGCTTAGAAAGATGGCTCAAGTTGCCAAAATGATCAAAGATACGGGAAATGTTAAGAGATTTAATCCTTTTTAATGGGTACTTTGTATACTACTGATGAATGTAACACACTAAATATTTAATTTTTACTTATTTATGTCTAATTAAATTAACTATGAGACTATTCCTTTTTAAATTCAGTAATTTCAAAGACTTAAAATTGTAGGAGATTTCTAATATATAGGAAATAAGATTTTCTTTAAGAAGGTAAGATGATATCTAAAAATTTTCCTTGTAATCAGGACTTCAAGAGTACATTATCCACAATGTAAGAATTATTAAAGGTGCTTCCTTAATTTTTTTGTTATGTTTGGGTATGGATTTTGACTCATTAGGGAGCTTGACTGACTAACAGAACTTAAAAAATATATAAAGCATTTTTTATTCTTTGTGTTGATATTAGCCTTGGGGTATAGAAGAAAACATTGTATAAGTACATTTACTGCAAAAAAAAAAAAGCCCCATTATCATCATTTGTGGGAAATCAATATATATTTTTCAAAATTTAGATTGATGGCGATGTGCCATCAATGTTAGCCGGAGCTTGGGGGCTGCTCAGAGGTCAAGAGCAGGCCAGCTGAGCTCTTGCATCATCAGTGACTGTGAGATTGACTTTCTCAGGCAGCTCTTTCTCAGCCTAGGCCTCCAGTTCTTTAACTTTAAATAAGTGCTATGTTTATCTGTAACACTGCTACCTTGTGCTTAAGGCAAGTCAATTTTACCTGTGTCTATGAAAGTTGAATTACATTGGTCTATTTTTTATAGAAGTTTAGTATAAAGCACCATCCATCCATAGACCTTTAAAATAGTGTTGCTTTGTATTTGTTTCATAATCTAACAAGATTCAAAGATATTAAATCTATTCATGTCTTTCTTTCTTGCTTCTATAATAGGATTTTTTGAACTGTTGGTTATGGCCCATAGGTGGGTTATCATTTTGGTGGGTTGTAAGTAGTGTAAAAACAAAACTAGAGACTATGACAGACAAATTTCAGAGTGCCTTTGCACCAAGTGTAAAGGTAGGTGCTTGTACACACACACTCGTGTTTATGGCTGTGGATGTGTGTATTCTGGGCCACTGTGTAAAATATCTTTTTACTGTGGATTCTGCTCAGAAAGTTGAGAAAATTTAGATAATATCAGTTACTCTATCTGAAGGAGACCAACTGATGGCCTGTTTAAATTTTGGGGGTGCTTATTCCTAGCATAGGAAGTGATAGTGTACCTTGAGGTGAGCATTGTAAGACTGTCCCTGTGTTCTCTATTGGAACACTTCCTCTGCTCATGTTCTCTCTTCACTGTTGGTATGGTGGGGAATAATGGTGCTCAGACAGCGTACCTGAGGTCTGAAGTCTTCCATTGCTAAATTTGAGTGGAACAGTTTGTTTCCTGAATAAGTTAATGGATAGAATGTTCTCATCTTTAAGTTTCTTCTCCCATAGTTTTTGCTTATGTTTTTAGTGGTTCTTAATACTTGTCAGATGATAAAGTCAAAGTGAAAAGAACAAATGGATATTAGTAGGCAGGTTCAAGCTTAATTCACTAGTGCTACCTCTTTCATCAACGCAGATTTTATGTTTCATGGATTTAATATGGTTTTATCTTCTGCTAGTCAAAGATTTCTTGTTGATAGGATGGAATTTAGACAGTTTCCCTGAACAACACAGGTTTGAGCTGCGCAGGTCCATTTGTACACGAGTTTCAGTTCTACACTGTCTGTGATTGGTTGGTTGTGCAGATGTGGAACCGTAGATGCAGAGGGACCCCGCGAGTGTAGGGAGGGCTGACTCTAAGTTATACAGGGATTTTCCACTGTGTGGAGAGTCTGCGCGCCTAATCCCCCTGTCGTTGAAGGGTCAGCTGTATGGACATTTCATGCTGTTCTATTAAGGGCAGAGTTCCTAAGAAAGTATTAGGACGTAGGGATAGTCTGACACTTCAGCCGATTTGTGAACTGTCCTGGGTGTGTTAGAATCACTACTGTTAGTGATTCACCTTGATTTACTCATCGGTCCCTGAGTCTGAATCAGTATTACAAAATGTGGACTGAGTACCCATGGCGTAATCATTTGGGATGTTGTTTATGTTTAACAGTACTATCACGGGGGAGTTGGGGTGTACCTTAGTGGTAGAGTACATGCTTAGCATTTGCAAGATCCATGGTTCAATCCCCAGTACCTCCATAAAAAAATTAAAACAAAAAAACAAACCACAAAGCAGTACTATCACAAACAAATTTATCTTCTGAATCTCATTATTTTTGCCTTCAGCATTTATTTCTAGCTATCCTGGGGTTTATTGAAATAGTGTGTTCTGGTTACTTCTGATTCCGAAGGACACAGGATGATGATTCCTTTCTGGATTTTTCTGAAGCAGCTATCTCACCTTATACCATATTCCTAGCCAAGCAAAAGCCTTTTTTTTAACTTAAAATTTAAATGACAGGCATAGAAGTGGGTAGTTATGTTCTAGGATGATCTTTTCATCAGTGCTTCCGTTCAGCTAATACATCTATTTTATTTTTATTGATAAATATTTTAATTTTTCTTAAATATATAAAATATGATCATTGTAACACAAGAAACATTAGAAAAGTATACAAAATAAAAAGTGAAAATCTTTCCTTCATTCCTGCAGCAGCACTGTCTCCAGAGGAGAGTTCTAGTTTGTTATCATTTCATATCTTTTTTTTTGTGTTTACAGATAAGATGTGAGATGAAGGATGAGGAAATAGGATGACTGAGCATCAGTTCTTTTTTTTCTACTTAAGTTATTGATGGGCTTTTTATGATCCTTAATTACAAATAACTTTTTCCTTATAATTACCAGTTTGGGAAAACACAGATCAGTAAAAAGAAAAAAAATAATTTTTTTGTAATCACCCTTTAGAGAGAATGCTTTTATGTATTATTACAATGCTTTGAGTCTCTTTTATGCATGTACCTTTATTTATAGATTTGGTTGGACTAAAATGGGATTTTTTTTTTAATATTGTTTGCCAAGCCACTTTTTTCTCACTCAGCAGTGAGTCAAAAATTATATAAATTGACAAGCTAGTGCTAAAATTCATATGGAAATGTGAAGACCTAGAATAGCCAGAATTTATTTTGAAAATGAAGAACAACCTTGAAGGTCTTACACTATCTGATTTCAAGGTTTATTATAAAGCCTCAAGAATCAAGACAGTGTAGTATTGGCATAATGACAGGCATATAGATTAATGGAACAGACTAGAACTTGCAAATATACCCATACATATGTGGTCAGTTGCTTTCTGATCAACAGATGATGTTAAAACAATGGATATTGGTATAAGAAAAAATGGACTTTGTCCTGTTGACTTTTTTCTGACAATGTGCATACAATTTCATTTGAAATGGCTCATAGACCTAAATATAAAAGCTGAAACTATAAAAGCTTTAGAAGAGAGCATAGGATGAAATCACACCAACTTTGGGATAGGCAAATATGTGTTAGAACACAAAAAGCACTAACTACAAAAGAAAAAATTGGTAAATTGGACTTCATCAAAATCAAAGCCATCTGCTATTCTAAAGAAACTGTTAAGAAAATGAAAAGGCAAGCCACAGACTGGAAGAGAATATTCACAATACAGAAGACTTGTATCTAGAATATGTGAAGAACTCCAGTTATAACTTAATAAGAAACCAAACTTTAAAAATGTTCAAAAGGTTAGGACAGATACTTCACAAAAAATAGATATGCAAATGGCCAATAAGCACATGGGGAGATGCTTAGTGTTGTGAACCATCAGGGAAATGCAAATTAAAACCAATGAAATAGAATAGCTAAATTTAAAAAAAAAAAAAAACCTGACAATAAATACCAAGTATAGGGGAGAATGTGAAGCAAACTTGATCTCTCATTCTTTGCTGGTGGGAGCGTCAGCTGCACTACCACTTTGGAAAACAGATTGGCAGTTTCTTAGAAAGTTTCTTCTGAAGTTTGTTTAACGTGTTCTTACCATATTACTCACCATTTACCTAGGAGGAATGTAAACACATGTCCACAGTAAGACTTATATATGAATGTTCTTAGCGGCTTTATTCATAACAGCCCCAAATGGGGAAAAGTCCAAATGTCCATCAACGGGGTAAATGGTTGAGTAAATTGGAACATTTGTACAACGGGATACTATTCAGCAGTAAAGAAGTACAAACTGGTGATAAACGTAACAGCCACATGGGTGGATCTCACAAGTGTTATGCTGATGAAAAGAAGTATGTTTCCATGATACATTTAGAACAGGGAAAACTGAGGTATAGTGATCCAAGTCAGATAATGGGTTGACTGGAGTGACTGGCGGTGATGAATTGACTCTAAAGGGTCATGAAGAAACTTTCTGGAATGATGAAAATGTTGTGTACATGAATTTTGGTAGCAATGCACATTTATCTGTTTGTTAAAGTTCACCAAACTCTTCACATTTGTTGTGTACACATTTGTGCGTATTAGTACAGTTCATAGAGTACAAGTTTTGCGGGGTTGGGGGTATAGCTCAAGTGGTAGAGCACATGCTTAGCATATACAAGGTCCTGGGTTCAAGCCCCAGTACCTCCTCCAAAAGAAAATAAAAAGAATTAAACCTAGCCACCCCCAAAAGTAAATAAATAAAAGTGCAATACATTAAAAAAAAAAAAAAAAAAGCAAGCTTTGGGATAGCCATGGTTTTGGATGCTTTTTTTAAATGATGGAGGTAGTACCAGTGAGAATAATGTGAATTCTACTCCCCTCTTCCCACGACACAAACGTGGCACAGGCTAAATCATAAAATGACTTAAAGTGAACATTTGTGGCACTTCTAAGGGTTTGGCGGGGTAGGGGGCAGCCGCGGAGGGGGCGTGTACCAGGGAATTGCTCCTCTGCAGTGGGCTGTGTGTGCTTCGTTCTGCATAACCCCAGCTGAGCTTAGCACTTGTTAAATTCTAATTTCTATATTAAATATAGTATTCTTTTTCCTTCCTTTCCAGTAACAGAGAAGACTTTAGTTTTGTTTAGTTTTGTATGGGTGGATGACCTTTGAGCTCTTTTAGTGTTAGAACAGAATTTGGTGTTCCAGAAATACTGTTTTAAATTCTGCTTGGAATTTTTTTTTTTTTTCTTTTTTGGTCTGTAGGGTTTCAAAATGAATGTACCCTTATATCTGTTTTATTTTTTTCTCTCGTTGTTCTATTTTCCTTCTCCATTAACTCAGTAATCTTAGCTCACTAATTTTTCCACTCTTCTTTAGCCTAATGGGTTACATAACATAAAATAGTTAAGATAATTTTTAGCCCAATACAATTTTTTTCCTAATACCTGACAAATATTACATGCATATACAATCTACATTTTGAGTATTTATTATTTTTTTAGCCTAATTGGTTTTACTTAATAATTTAACATTAAGTGAATCTATTATATTATCTAATAATGAACTTTAAAAAATTACAGTTTTTAGAATAACTCTTAAGATGTCCTGTGATGTTGACCTGAAGTGATAGGGAATTTCCTTTTCTGGGCTTTGAGGAAACCAGTGCAATTAATGTATTTTAAAAGCTGCAGTAGTTCTTGTGTCCTTTTGGGACTGATGTATTTCCCCGAGTGCAGCATATTTGTGTTTATGTGGTTTAAAAAGACATAAAAAATCCCAACTCTGCAGGTTAGTACTCAAAGTTTTTTGTTGATAGCCATGATAATAAAATATCTTTTTATTAGAGTATCAGAAATTTCTATAAATCACTTAACATTTTTTTAGTATCTTTATAAGTGAAATCTTTTGTTCATATTTTTCCACAAAATCAAGATATATGTTTTAAATGAGAGCTCCTAACCATTTGATGCCTCTATTTTAAGTGGACAAGAATCCTAGATTGTTCTAGGTAGCCTTACCTTTATTTTATATATTTTTTTATTATTGTGGTAAAAAAAGACTACATAAAATTTACCATCTCAATCATTTTTTAAGTGTACAGTTTAGTACTGCTAAATATATTACATTGTTGAGCTTCCCTTTTATTTTTAAGTTAATTTAAATGCACATGTATCATTATTACCTAGCACAATAAAGTCATGTGAGATTCTTATTTAATTTTAAATCACTAGTCTAGAATTTTGAAGTCTATCCCCATGCTATTATTCTTAATAAATGTCAGGGTTGATTTTTTTTTTTAAGTTTTTTGTTTGTTTGTTTGTTTGTTTGTTTAGTATTTTGCATTTTCTTTCTGTCATGAACTTCTCATTGTAGCTTCTGTTCCTTTAGGTACTTTTTTCCCCTTTGTCATTCTCATTTTTTCTTTTTCTTGACTCTTTACAATATTATTTCTTAGAAACAAAGAATAAGCAACACAAGTGAAGAAGCAGATGTGTTCACCTTGGATCCATTATTTTCCCACCACAAGCTTAGATTTTTTTTTCCCAGAAGAGTCGGTCTTTTTGATGTGGAACACATTCCCTTAGGATGTGTTCAAGTGGAACAGCTGTGGCTGAGAACCATGGTCATAATTAAGTGATGGTGTTTGGAAGACCAAGGGTTAATTAAGAGCCAGTGTGCCAGTTCTCCTACTGCCTGAGTCACTCTGAGCACCAGAAATCTATCATGGAAATGATATAAACAGACATTTATACATATGTGTGAATCTTATATATAAGGGCCCTTTGAAGTAGGATATGTTCTTTTGAAATAGAGTAAGTACAGTAAGTTTTTATTTCATAGTTGTTTAAAATATTTTTTCATGTAAGTGGGAAATAATTTCTGGAGAAAATTATCTACAGGGTATGTAACAAACTAGACTTTCTCACGGGGAATGACAAAGTAAATTGCTCAGTTTTAGAAGGGATTGGTTATATTGGTCAACCAATAAATGATTTCTTCTAGTGCTCAGATGGTACCCTTATGGCCCTAACAGAATCAACAAAACTGTGAAACAGCATTTATTTCCTTTTGAGAAAGGCTTGGGACCAATGATAACAACTGTTCTAATTTTTCTAAATTAAAGTAGATTTTTACATAAATAGAGTTACTTATGTGACACTTTAGAAATATAGCGAAAAGGTTTAATAAAATAAACCACCTACTTAAGCTGTTTTATATGAAAAACAAAGTGAAGAGTTGATAAATTTCATCGATACAGCTAATCAGTTACTTTAGCCCCAGTAGTAGATTTTCTTTGACTTGAAAACCTAAATAATAGCTGTGTTTCTCTACCTTATTTAACTATTGTACCATTTTACTGTTTTGGTCTCTCATCTACAACTCAGTTCCCTTGGAGATTGAGCTTACTAAAAACTCTTCCTTTCACTACCCCTTTAACTTTTCAGTCTTATTATTGCCACTCTGCCAAGCTGAAGTCTTGGCCCAACGTATTTTTATAGCCTCCTTGCTTTGAACACAAGCCTTGTACTTCAGCCAGACTCCTTTAGCCAGTATTGACTGACCCTCGCTTGTGGCACTCAGTCTTTTTCTGCCTATCCAAATCCTATTTGTGCTTTACAGTTTGGAAGATTAAGCCTCATTTAACTTTCTAGACCAAGCCACCACGCTTTTATTTCACGTTTTGATGAAAGTGTTGCTTTCATTCTCTTCATCTCCCACTTGGTGTGTAAGACATGTCCCACGTGTCTTGGAACACGAGTAAACTCTTTTATTGTCTCACTTCCTGGTCTTCCTTTGATATCTTTCTGAGAGCAAAGACCTGTCTTCTACTTCTGAACCTATTTTAAGTTCATTTCTATAGCATGTACTTTGATTTGACAGTGTTTTGGACATAGTGAAACCACAAAAAGCACACAGAATTCATAAAGTCAGATTTTTAGGGCTAGAAGTGATCAAATGTCATTTACCATTGAGAATACAGAGTCTTTTAAGTGTTAATTTGGGGGATTAGTACTTTTTGAAATCATGGTATGGCTTGGGCATATTTTATTGTTATCTCTGTTGTTTTTATTTCAGCAGGGTCTATGTAATAGTTTTCACTTTAGTTCCTTTTTAAAAATAGCTTTTAAAAAATCCTTATTTAGATATGTCATTATTTTACACAGAATTTTCAAACACTTTTGAGTGGTGCTACTTAATACATGGAGACTGATTATCAAACATTTAAATTGAAACTGTTCGTACCTGTGAACTGGTTTTTACTAAAAGCTGGAGTGCTGTGATTATTGGTCCCTCTGTGCAATAGCTCCAAAATCTATGTTATACTCACAGCAGTCCTATTTATATATATTATTGGTGTAACTGTTACTCTGTTGGTAGTCTTTTCACTGTATCTGGAAGTGTAGTCCACCTCCTGCGGAAAAAAGGGAAAAAATAGTAGCACTCAATACCATTATTTCCACAGAGCTTCAGAAATCAGCACAAAAGTTCTCATGTTAATTTCACAAATGCTGTTATTTTGAATTTATTTCATTTCAAAACAGTATTCAGTGTCTTTTAATGAAGCACAGAAGCTGAAATAAGGTCAATGTTATAGAAGAGGCAAATAAGAATGGTTTTAAGAGTTTGTATTAAAGAAATAGCAATGGTTGAAGGGAAAAATCTGGGCTGCTAGTAACTGGCATTTATTTCTAAAAAAGAACATTTCCTGGTCACCCAAGGAGTTGGTATGGTGTTTTGAAGGTCATACATACAGTCAGAGATGATTGGGTTGCTTTTATTTTCCTTCAGGAGAACCACAGGAGATTTCTCTGCCATATCAGTTACAGATTGTTGTGTATAGATTTGGAGTATATTGATCACTATTCTGCATGGGTCTTTTGCCTTTGTGAACCTGTAGCACATTTTGGGGTACAGAGTGTCTCTTTTCTCAGAGCTTAAGGTCAGAGTTTTGACTCAGATTCCGCTAAAGTGTGTGAATTGTAGCCACTAGAGTTCCTGGGAACTCATCCTTGCTAAAATCAGAATTCTAGAAAAGAACAGGAAGCATTCAATAAGTATTCTAAGAATCCAAGGAACTTTTTTTTTAAACCAATGACTTTAATTTTGTATAGTAGTTTTTCTTGTTTTCTAAATTTTATTTGCAGACATGTACTCATGCAGGTAATGGAAATATAATTTTGAATCGAGTGCTTAGGGAAAAAGCCTTGTAATAAAGAGTTAAAACCTCTTTGATAGACAAAGCCCACTTGTAAGTTTTAGGTTGACAGCTATTGATTTTAAACACACATTTTTTTTTTTCTCACCAAAGCCCTTCAGTATTGGACTAAATATTTTAGTCTGCGCCCTTTCTTAGTAGGTTGTGTCTAAGGCCATATTGGAGGCAGTTCATGTGGAAACATTTACTATCCTTAATATTATTTCTTAGATTCCTAATTTATGTTAGATATTAAACAGCTTCTATAGAAGCTGTGGACCTGTCTTCTAAATGTGTCCCCTGTTAAGCACAGCCTACTTTGACTATCTATGTCCTCTCTAATCCACATCCCTCACTCTTTGGATACCACTTTTTCCCCTCAAGAATGTGGTCACAAGAGCATGGTCGTGGTAGAAGGGCTCTCAGGAGATCTTTGGAATGGGCATAGATTCTGTGTGGAGACCCAGAGTGGATCTTGTGGCTTTTGAGGGTAGACAGTGAAGAGAGTGCTGATGCTGGGAGGAGGGCCCCGGCCCAGGCTTCAGAAGCTCTGTTTAAAGCTCTTTTCCCAACAAGGTGCAGACTTGCACAATTCAGCTCAGTATGTGCTCATTGCATTCTTGGCCCCACTGCATCTCCCCTCTATCTTTCATTAAAATGAATGGTGGTTACTAAGGGGCTTTCACCTGATGATTTTCCTGGCTAATTAATATCTTTCTACATCTTTTTATTTGTCTCCTTTTATTGTCATATTGACTGATTTTTCCCTTTGCTTTTGTTCCTTTGTATTTCAAAAGAAAATTTAGAGAACTGTTCTGTTCTGCCACCAATAGTGGTTTCTGCAGGCAGAAGTAACATTGGTATCTCTAGTGTGGAATGCTTGAAAGGCATTTTAAAAATATTTATGCCTGTAATTGGAAAAAGGGCACCATAGGAAAATACGGAATTTGTGAACATTCTAGAAGTCCATAAGATGAGGGTGTTTTCCTGCGAAGGAATACTATGTGGACTGAAAAAGAATAGTATGCTATATAAGCTGACCTGGAATTAGATGTTTTAGAAACTATATAGATGTTCTGAGAAAGGTAAGAATGAGATTGGCTGTACGTAGAGAGTCCTTGTTTTCAACCAGAACAGGACTTCTTTCTATGAGCTTGTTCCTAACCGTGTGGTATCTGTTTTATGAAGTCATCTGTGGTATAAGTTGGGGTTCCATTCATTGGATTGAAGTGAACATATTTTTCTGTATCAGTTATTATTTATCCCTACTGGATAAGTATTTGCCTCAAATGAGATAATGTTGTTAAAATGGAAGAAAACTAGAAAATGTTAGACCAGCACAAGGTATTGGTAAGTAACCACATCATTCGACCATTGTACTGAAACCCTCCTAGGCGTGCAAGAAACACCTGTGACCACATCTGAGCACACAAACAAGACCATCTTCTGTACGACAGAATTCCTGTGCTGATAATGCACAGACACACACACACAGACACAGACACACACACACACACACACACACACACACACACACACACACACACACAGAGAAAACCCAAAACTCTGTTTACTTTATAGAACCTTCTGGTAGTTGCTGAATATTGCCTTAATGTCGGTTGGTGTAAAATCATTCTTTATTGTTGGGAAATGGAATAATAAAGTGGTCACAGAGCTTAGGCTGTGGTGTCAGACAAAGTGGGTTTCAAGGCTTAGCTCTTTCATTGATGGCCCTGTGACAGTAATTATCTGTGAGATTAACATACTGGCTTGAACTCTCATGTTCATTGTTGATAGCTGAGAGAGAGTATAGTAAAATAACTACTACTATTCGCATTTTCACACTTCAGCATTTATGGACTTCAATATTTATCATCTGCTTTAGTTCTTCAAGGTCTCTTGACGCTTTTTTTCTTCTATTTCCAGTTTATGCCATATTTTCTCTCCGAAAAACCGTAATTTTCCTTAAAAAGTCAGGATTGCTTTTATCGTCAAATTAAAGTTGATTAAACATTTTCCCCAAGTATTCTGTTTTTTGCTCATACTGTTTCTTTTTTTGCTCCCCTCCCCTCTCTGTATACTGTATTTGATGAATGAGTTTTTTAAGTTTGCCCTCAGTCTGAAATGTAAAACTTGAAAGTTTAAATGATAGCTGTTTTTCTAGCGTTTGGGGCTTGGCCACTGAGATTATTAAAACTGAGATAATTCATATTTTTCTCGGTCTTAGAGACTTGACCAAGTCACATCTGCTTTCAGTCCTTGTGTTTCTACCTGGAATGACTTCCGTATGGCAACACCTTTTCTCTTTATCATTTTTGTACTATTTTTTGAGTTTCTCTGTTTATGTTTTTCCTTTGATGAACCTAACAATATTGCATATAGTATTCAAGTGATGGAGAAAGGTTTATAATAGAGTGTTTTTTTCCCAGTACACTCCTGATGATGGTCAGCATTTCTCGACCTTGTATTGAGCATTTAAAATTTTTATAAATTAACATGCAGTACAATCCATTTTTAAAGTGTACAGTTCTGTGTGTTTTGACAAATACATACAGACAAATATATAGTCACATAACCACTATATATAGAGCAGTTCTGTTACCCCCAAATTTTCCTGCACTTCTTTTTAGTCAACCTCAACTGTCACCCTTTGTGCCTCACAAGCACTGGTATGTTTCTATAATTTTTGCCTTTTCTGGAATGTCCTATAAAGGCAGTCACACACTGTTGTGCATGTCAGTTCATTCCTTTTTATTACTGATAGTATTCCATAATATGGTTGTACCAGTTTATTTATCCATACATCAGTTGAAGGACATGCGGGTTGTTTCCAGGTTCTGGCAATTATGAATAAAGCTGCTGTAAACTTTTGCCCACAGATCATATGAACATAAATTTTCATTTCTCATAAATATCCAGGAGTGGGCTTGCCAGGTTGTGAGGTAGATTTAAATTTTTTTGTAACCTTGTTAAACATTATAAGAAATTGCCAAATAATTTTCCAAAGTGGCTGTCCCATTTTGCATTCCCACCAGCAACGTGTGAGTACCGGTTTCTCTGTATCCTCAGCAACACTTGGTATTGTCACTTTTTTTCTTCTTCAAACCCTTCAAATAAGTGTGTTGCAGTTTGAGTTTGCATTTTCCTGGTAACTAATGATGTTGAGCATGCTTTTGTGAGCTTATTCACCACATACGTAGATTCTTTGGTGAGGAGCCTGTTGAAATCTTTTGCTCATTAAAAAAAAAAAAATTGGTTTCTTATTATTGAGTTTTGAGAGTTCTTTATATATTTTGATCAGAAGTCTTTTATCAGATGTGTTGAGTTGTCAGTATTTTCTCCCAGCACGTGATTTGTTTTTTCATTTATCAATTTTTCTTTGATAGATGATTCTGAGCATTGATTTCAATCCTATACAAAAAAAAAAAAAGACTTCTTAAAAAGAGCATCTCAGTATGCCTGGGTGCATTATGTACTCCGTATGGTTTTGATTATCCTGTTGTTTCCCTTTTCTTTAACTTCTCTCTTCCTCCCTTCATCCCCCCAACACACACACACACACACACACACACACACACACACACACACACTCTCTCTCTCTCTCTCTCCCTCTCTCTCTCTCTCTCTCTCTCTCACTCTTTCTCCTTATTTATTTTTAAATTAGTTCCTTTAGAACAATACAGTAAATATCTATGCTCCAAAGAAATCAATCCTGTCACACTTACGTTTAACAGACTTTGAAACTGCAGCTGTATAGGGGAAATGAATTCTGTTCTCTGTCAAAATTGGAAAGGACTGCTTGTTTTAACAGCTACTGAAGATGGAAGCATTTATGCCATGGCCATATAGCTTGTCAAAACTGGATATGTTCCTGTGTTTAAAATATTTGGGATTTTCCAAAAGTTACCATTTCCTCTTGATTCTTCCTAAGGAGGGCTTGGTTTCTGATTACAGTTAACCCCTACTTCTCTGTTAAACTGAACAGAGTAAAATATTTAGCCCATTTACATAAATGTTTGAACTTTTTAACTATTGGCATTCCATTTGCAAATGGTAGACATTTAGAAATGTATTTACATATAATGGATTATTCTGGATTTCTGTATTAATGGAATAGGTTAGTTCTAAGCTCTGTAAAAATACATTTTTAGGGAAAGCTAAGGATAACAGCATATTCTGTTCTTTTCACATCAATAATAGGTGATAATATATTTCAAAAGGTCCTCATTTTTGTTCATTAAAGAGCTAGAATTTATATACACATACCTAAAATGAATTAGACTTTCATAGACATAATTTAATTTTTCCTGTTTGGTTGTATTCATATAGCTAAAGTTTTCATTGTAAATGTATGCTCTGTAGAGACAGTTTTTTTTAATATAGTTTTTATTTTAATGAAGAAGCTACTGTTAAAAACTGATACGAGGGTCAGCATAATTTTATTTAACAAAGCAAAGTTATTAGCAACAGTGGCTTTGGGCATAGAATTTTAATTTGATCTTAAATTTTTTTTTTTAATTTGGCCTTTCTTTTAAAAAAAAAGATGTGTTTGGCCAAAGGCCATTTTAGAATCAGTATTTTTAAAATAACATTTTTAATAATAAAGATTTTTCAATTCTCTGATCATGTGGAAATGAATGGTTTTGTGTTAACCCTGGCTTTTACACAGGTGTGTTGCAAGAAAACCTCATGGTGGGATGAAGTAACCATAAACATAAAATCTTCCAATGACCTCTTTTAAAGTCTCATGTACTATAATTAACTACCCTTTAAATATAAGGGTTCTGTTTGTACTGCTAATTAAATTCATAGTTAAGACTTGTAGGGCAGCATTTAATTTATGTGTTGTTTTGTCTTGGGACTTTTAATAACTTGAAAGGTGATATGAAGGTATAAATAGTGAATTTTCATTAAAATGTACTGGAAAAATACTTGCTGAATTCTCAGCTAGTAACAAATTTGTGTAAAAATTAAGCATGTAGCTAAAAGTGAGGACTCCAGATTTCTCATTTCCCTAGCTATCACTACTATTTTACTTTAGACTTTATGATTTACTCATCCACACTGATTTGACTTTAGAGATATTTAAAATGCATGAAAATTTGCTTGATTACATCAGGTATATTTATTTAGTGTGGAATGCTGACATACTCCAAATAAAAAATAACTTAACTGTATTTATTATAGTCAATTCAGAGTAGGGATGACTTCAACATATGTGTCTCAAAGTTTTTGTATCCATTCCTCTTTCCTAAAGAGATTCTAGAAAAATTTATTCCAGCAAAGTAAAGTTTAGTCTAGGAAGAGAAAAAGGCATGACAAGGAACTAGGAGAGGGGAGGACTACAGAATTAGGCAAGATAAAGTTAATCTACATGCAAAATGGAGTTTTAGGATAAGGTAGATGTATTTGAAATGCAAGTAAAATACAGAATGATAAGCACAATGTTGATTAGAAGAAAAGGATTTATTTAGTATTTAACAGTGTTGTGCAACCACTACCTCTCTAGTTCCAAAACATTTCATTAGTCCAAAGGAAACCTGTATCCATTAAACAGTTGCTTTCCCTGTCCCCACAGCCCCTGCAAACAGCAATCTGTGTTCTGTCTCCATGAATTACCTATTCTGGGCATTTCAGTATAAAAGGAGTCAGACAGTATATGACCTTTGATGTCTGGTTTCCTTTATCTAGCATAATGTTTTCAAGGTTCTTCCATGCTTTGGCATGTGTCAATAGTTTATTCCTTTTCATAGCTGAGTAATACTCCATTGTATGAATATACCACAGTTTGCCTGTCCATTCTTCCACTGGTGGACATTTGGGCTGTTTTCACCTTTTTCTATTTTAAATAGTGCTGCTATGAACATGTATGTGTACACCTACCTGTTTTTACTTTGTGGTGAATACCCAGGAGTGGGATGGTTGGATCCTATGGTAATTCTGTGTTTAACTTTTTGAGTGACCACCACACTGTTTTCTTTAGCAACTGCACCATTTTACATTCCCAGTAGCAGTGTATGGGGTTTTCTATTTCTCTACATCTTCACCAATATGACTGTCTTTTTGTGATTGTAGCCATCTCACTGGGTATGAAGTGGTACCTTATTGTGGTTTTGATTTGAATTTCCCTAGTGACCAGTGATATTGAACATCTTGTGGGCCTTTTATGAAGAAAAGTCTGTTCAAGTACTTTGCTCATTTTTTAGTTGGGTTTTTGTCTTTTTGTCATTAAGTTGTAATAGTTTTTTATATATTCTAGATACTAGGCCCTTATCAAATATATAATTTGCAAATATTTTTCTCCAATTTTGTAGGTTGTCTTTTCATTTTCTTGATAATATCCTTTGATGCACAAACATTTTAAATTTTGATGAAGTCCAATTTGTCTGTTTTTGCTTTTACTTTTGTTTTTGGTGCCAAATCCAAGGCCACAAAAGTTTACTACTATTTTTTCTTTTAAAGGTTTTATGGTTTTAGTTCTTTTTTTTTAACTTTTTTTTTATTCATTTATAATCATTTTACAATGTTGTATCAAATTCCAGTGTAGAGTACAATTTTTCAGTTATACATGAACATATATATATTCATTGTCACCTTTTTTTCTCCGTGAGCTACCATAAGATCTTGTATATATTTCCCTGTGCTATACAGTATAATCTTGTTTTATGGTTTTAGTTCTTAAAGATATATAGGTTGTTGATTCATTTTAGTTAATCTTTATATATGGTGTGAAGTAGGTGTCCACCTTCATTCTTTTGCATGTAGACATCCTGTTGCCTGTTGTCCCAGCACTATTTGTTGAGTGGACCAATCTTTTGAAATTCTTTTGAAATTCAATATTGTCTTGGCTATTTGGAGGGGCCCTTTGGAATTTCATATAAGTTGAG
Organism: Camelus dromedarius; assembly: GCF_036321535.1. Taxonomy (NCBI): domain Eukaryota; kingdom Metazoa; phylum Chordata; class Mammalia; order Artiodactyla; family Camelidae; genus Camelus; species Camelus dromedarius. The sequence continues at coordinate 12,065,901 of NC_087465.1, read as the reverse complement.
GATTGGTTCTTCAATGGCAGAAAAAAAATTATTGGAATTTTGATAGGAATTACATTGAATCAGTAGATCACTTTCGATAATACTGCCATTCTAACAATATTAAGATTCCAATCCATGAAAATAGGATGGCTTTCCATTTATTTAGGTCTTTAATTTCTTTAAGGAGTGTTTTGTAGTTTTCATTATAAAAACCTTTCACATGGTTGGTTAAATTTATTCCTAGTTATTTTATTTTGGATGCTATTATAAATGGAATTGTTTCTTAATTTTCTTTTCAGATTTTTCATTGCTGGTATACAGAAACAGTTGTTTTTTGTGCATCGATCTTGAGCTCTGGCAGAAGGGACATTTAAAATAAATTTTGAATGATAGCATTGATAGCCAATATAATGTGGGAGAAGTATATTCCAAGCACAGGGGACTCACTGAGCAGGCGTGTACTGAATGACCTTCATGTTTGGATAGTAGGGGAGAAAAGAAGAGCTGTACTGGGGGACAGCACACACATAATAACTCGACAAGGAAATAGATTTGAGACAACAAAATGCAGAGACAGGGCAGAGAAAGATGACTCTAATCTAGATTTAATGATGTTCCCTGTTCTGTGAACACAACTAGCCTTTTTAATCATGCCATCAAATATTGGATGTTAAATGAAGTAATAAATGTGAAAATACCTCAAAAACTGGAAAAGCGTCATACGAATGTAAGGAGAATTATTACTGCCGTGCTGTTGGTTTTTATTATCAGTCTGTCAGCTAGCAGGGAAGCCAGTTTGTTTTTAGGGACTTGGGTGTTAAAGGGTTAACCAGCAGGAAATTGTGACCTACTTGCTTTTAGGTAGGTCCCAAAATTACTTACTTATGACTATTAAACATGCTTTTAGTATTGAAATATGTAGTGTGTCAAACTTTCCAGCCTTTATTCTTCCCCCTTTCACATTTTAAACCAGTGGAACAGTAGTTTCTATAACAGAATTTTTTGTAATTGAGTTTCTCAGGAGTACAGCTGTTCGGGCAGCATTACTGCTCTGTGCTGCTAAAGAATGATTAGCTTAATGTTTTTGTTTGTGCTTCTACAGGAACATTTATTGGGAGGAAAAAGGAGATCAACTTTTAAAAACAGAGACTAAGGCCTTAAAATAATTCTCCTCTGTAGTCTTTCTAAATGCTAAGAAGGCAGGTAAAAATTATTATTGTAATTATATGTCTAGTCAGAGGAGTGTGGAAACGCTTGCCTCTGTGTAGAAGTAGTTTCATTTAAATGCAGCATTCCTCTGCTTCTGCTCAAGTGGAGATGACCCCTCAGGCCCATTCAGAATCACAGTAGAGGTCAGCACAGTTTGAAAACCTTCATGTTATTCGCCGAACTTTTGCATGATGTGTATGTAGGACAGAAGGATGAAGAAAGATTCTTTAGGATGGGGTGGCCAATTTAAGTTCCCACTGTCTTCCACCAGTTGTGTCTGTAGCAGATACTGCTGCTGACCGATAGCTTTTCTGCTGAATTTGGACATGGCCTTAGAAGGAAGCCTCCTCAGCCTCTGGCCCCAGGCAGGATTTCGGAGTCATTATGCCACAGGAACCTGCTAGCATCTTCCATCTGATAGAAGTTTGAAGAGGGTAGTCTGCTCTTCCTTTTATTCCTCCCTCTGTCCCCACTGCCCAAAATAGTGTCTGACACAAAGTACAGAGTCAGTAAATGTAAAAACAAGTCAACAAAAGGACAAATAACCATCTTAGAAGAGGTTGAAGACACTAACTTTGACTTTTGTTCAAGCATCAGAATCTGTTCTTCTTTAGGTGGCTGTTTGTGTGTTTTTATTAGCTTAGGTCAGCACAATCTGTCTTCTGATTTTGAATATTCTCACATGTTCTTCATACTGAGCATGGCTGATCTGGACATGTGCCACACATATGGTTGACATCTTATAGCAATAGAGAAAGAAGTGCATTTGATAGCTTGATCAGTGTTTGTTTCCCAATATATAATAGCTTAATTTTGTTGAATTTGTATTTAAAATATTACAGACAGTGTGCTAATAACTGCAATGTCAATGTGGATTAGACAGCTGACAAAGCAAACATTTGAGGACCAACATCTGTGCCAAAACACCTTTAACTACAGTAGGCTTTGATTGGCCTAATTTTTCCCATAAATAAAGTCATTATATTGGAACTGTTCTAGTCTCTGAGAATAATAAAACATCAGCTTTTCAAAATCTATGCTATGTGAAGGATAAACATCTTTTTCTACTCTTGTGTAAATAAAGTTCTGTTATTTTTAAAGATTGCTGTTAGGCAAACTATTTTACATGGAATCCTTTAGCATTAAGTAAGTGCTTGTTTTTATTATTAATATTAAACTCAATAATAATATTCATCTGAGAGTCAAGCATTTTTCCTGTAGATCCATTGTCAAGAGATTTTGTAACTGGGATTTAGAAACATTGTTCAATTTCATCAAAGATGGAGGCCTGGTGTCCCTCATCCCTGAACTGTTGGATTAGGGTTATGCCACATTTTAAAATGCATTTCGGATTACTGTGTAGTAGAACACAGTTATCCTGTGCTAAAGTAGCGCATTTACAAAGCTCATGTCTTTTGAGGAGTATGTTACTGCCTACAAAGGAGAAGGACCACACAGGTCACCTGTAAATTTTCTCCTAGAACTGCCTTTGGAAGAATCCATATGAAAAGACACAGGCTTCTTTCTAATTGATTTGTTAATGAGTATGAAATTTTTTCTTTCTAGCCTTTGAGAATAACCAAAACTAAAGCCCTATCAACAAAATATGAAAGTAAATAGTTATAAAGTTCAATCAGATTTATGATTTGGTGTTTGAAAACATCACACTGTTGTATAGGAATATTTAAAAATAACTGTTTAAATCATTTTTATAAAAGCAATGCCTTTACAATCTGAGAAAAGATGAAAATGACATGCATCTTCATAATATTTGTGATGCTTTATAATGCTTTTGAAATTACAGTTGAAACCTTTGTCATACCCTTGGGAGAGGGTAGATTGTGTAAATAAAGAGAGCAGTTCCTTTTTTTAAGAGGAGAAATGGTTTTCTTTCGATGGTTGCAGCAACATGATGGAATCCAGAGCTAAAGTCTTGGCAGGCATTGTGTGCAATTAAGGAGATTAAAAATGAAACTGACTTTTAAGTAGTTCTATGGTTAAATTACATTTACCATTTTTAATAGTTTATAAGGGTTAGTTTATTTATAAGACATATCTAAAGATCTTATTGAAGAGTTATGACGTATACAGAGGAATTAAATTAGAGGATAGTGCACAAGGTTACATAATCAAGTATACTTCAGTTGTGTGGGTCAGAGCATCATTACCTTAGAATTTTAGATACCAAGGTTAGCCGCTGTTATTGCTGCTGGTGAGTTTTTGTTAAGATGTGGACAATGTGGAGCATAGTGAAAAGAGATCCCACTGATAGAACACCAGCCAAGTGCTATGGAGGTTCTGTGATGAATGACATTTATGACTTCGGTCAAATCACTTAACTCTATAAACCTAAGAGAGTTTTTGAAATGTGTGTAAACATCATTTTTATCTCAAAGTTCTCTTCCATTCATTATGCTCAAAGAGATTCCCCAGACTCAAAAAAAAATTTTTTAAAGAAAAAGTCCTATCTAAACTCTGTTTAAGGATGGTTCAGGTTTTCTTAAACACCCAAGTTGGTTAAGTTGGTTGGTTTTCCTAAGTACGTTTTCTTTAATGGTAATAGACTGTCACTGTGATAACTTTAAGCTAGGTTTTGGTAGTTAATTGTTAAAAAGTATTTGTAAAGTACAATTTAATTTGCATTAATAGTTTGGATCTAATAACCTAATGTTTTCAAATTAGGATAAGTTTGAAGCTCTTAAAAGTAGTGCATGATTAAATATGAGAACATATTAAGTGTAGAGTGGTTTGAATTCTGTTATACCACTATTATGCATAGTAGCAAAATAGGCCTTTATGGGTGCTGTTGGCTATAAATGTGTCATTTACAAAGGATGATAAGATTGAGTCGGAAGCAAAAGTGGAGCTTTGGCCTGGTCAGCCACTTATAGGACAGTGTTCTGGAGATTGGGGAGTGTGAATGGTAAGTGGGTTGTAAAATTAATTTAGTGGGCTGTGACCAGCATTAATAATAGTGTGATAGATGAGAGTATATCACATGTAGTAATGCTAAATGCTGAAACTTTGGTTCCAGTTATTGTGTGTATTGGTTCATGATGTAAAATGTATTTCTTAACTGCCCTGCATCCTTACTATGAGCACTTACAGTTCATTCGAAGTGATAGGCGGTCAGTAAATATTTAACTGCACATGGTTTAATTTAGTAAGTTTACATAGGAAAAGCCTCAAAATAAAATCAGAAAAACTTCTAATACAAAATGACATTAGGAAAATTGATAGGACTTCCATGTTGTGCTGGGGGTGGTTTTGCTATATGCCTGTGACCTTCTTCAGTGTAGGGACTGTGTCTCATTTCGCTTTATGTCGGTGTGTAGGTTGGAAGAGCCTAATTCTCACAGTAAAAAGACCTGGGTTCCAATTTTGACTCTTGCCACATGTAAACTTTGGGATATTGGGCATTTTTTTTTCTGCATTCTGACCTTCACCCTTCTCATTTAAAAACAAGAATAATAGTACTTACCTCTGATTAAGTTACCACTGTACTATAAACACCAAGTACCCCAAGTACTTTGCCTGGACTATAGTAATTGCTTAATAAATATTTACTAAGTTAATTAAAAGGATATAAAAACATCACTGAATAATAGTGTTTATTTTAAAAATCTTTTTGAATTATCTTGGAAAAAGCATGAAATATAAGATTAATTAACAACAAAGTCCTACTATATAGCATAAGGAACTATATTCAATATCCTGTAATAAATCATAGTGGGAAAGAATATGAAAAATAATATATATATGCCTAACTGAATCACTTCCCTGTACGTCGGAAACTAACAACACTATAAATCAACAATACATCCATGAAAATATATAAATAAATAGAAGATTATTTGGATCACATGCTAGGGTAGAAATTCCTCATGACCTTTTGAAAAATTAGAAGCCCTGATTATAGAAGATAGCTTTTTTTTTTTGTGAATACTATTTTATTTAGTCATTTTTGTTTACAACTGAAACTGAAAATTCAAAATTAACATCCTTGCCCGTGAGCTTCTTATAGACACCAGAAAATGTTTCAACCTTTTGCTCCACGTTATTCTGCTGCGCTTTGTCCAAGTGCACCTTTATGAGCCGGCTGCCGTCCAGCTTCACGCGGATCCTCTTGCCCACTATTTCACTTGGGAAGGTCAGGTCCTCCAGGATGGCGTCATGCACGGCCATCAGCGTGCGGCTCCTGGGACCCTTTTGCTTATTTTTGGTTTGGCTTTTTCGAGTTGGCTTAGGCGGGATTCTTCTCTGAGCAATGAACATGACGTGCTTCCCGCTGAACTTTTTCTCCAACTCGCGCACCAGCCAGACCTGGATTTTCTGGAAAGATATCAGTTGAGGGACCGGGACGAAGATTATGATAGCTTTCCGACCACTGCCAACTTCAATTTCCTTGGCTGCCGTGATGTTCAGCTCCCGAAGCTGCGCCTTGAGGTCCGAGTTCATCTCCAGCTCCAGGAGGGCCTGGGAGATGCCGGACTTGAATTCGTCTGGCTTCTCACTATTGGGCTTCACGATCTTCGCACTGGAGCTGAACATGGCCTCGACCTTTGCGGAGCAGGCAGCACTGGCTGCCTCGGCTGACACTTGTGAAAAGGAAGATAGCTTTCTTTAAAAAGAAAAAAAACAAAAAAACAAAAAAAGGAAAAAAACTGCCTAATTAATAAAGAGTAATGTGCAAGATGTAAATTAGAAATTAAGTGGGCCAAAATCAAATCAAAGAGTTACTTGTAAAGATTAAAAATGAACCCAAATAAACCCTCTCAAGTGAAAAAACCCAGGTAAAGATTCATTAGTAATGTTTGGAACTGATTGATGTTCATGTGTAAATTACATACCCTGGGATGAAAAATAGGCATGGGTTTGGATGGAATCTTTACCTAAAATTTTGTTTAAAATTTAGAAGCCAACATAACTGTTGAAAGAATAGAATATTCTTGGCTTAATTAGCAAACAAATGCAGTCAGTCACTTGATAACAGTCGTTTACTCAATAGTTTCGAGAAAACAAATGAGTTACGGAGTTGTTGGCTAGAATGCATAACCTCTTACCCTTTATACCAATTATGTTACTATAAAGGTAGGTTGTCAGTATAGGTCTCATTATAAGAAGATTTGTAGAGGAGTCACAGAAAAGCTCATGTCAGCTGTTTTTGCTGTATTCTAATATTCTGGCATTTGAAACAAAAATATTACTGAATCTGGTTTTACAAAAGAAAAGCCTGCCTGATTGGTATACTGGAGTTATTTTAGGGGATTATTGGAGTATGTTGGTGAGAGAGAAATAGAAAAGATGATTTATGTAAGCTTTATAAAAACTTTATAGGTTCTAATCCAAAAGGAATAAAATGTTTTGTGTTCCTGTAAGATGGAGAAGTGTTTATTCATGAAGTCACATTGGCCTGGAAACAGGAAGTGAATGTTGGTTGTGAACTGTCACTTCTCTAGAGGAGAAAGTTTTTTTCCCAAATATTTTATGGTTTCCCAAGGAATTGGTGGTGCTAGTACTAACCTCATTTTCTATTTTTATAAATTGTGTAAAGAGGGGCATGTACAGTCAATTTTGACCTTTTTTTGAGTAATGAAATACTCCAGGAACAAAACCTAATTGCAGATTATGAGTGAAGGAAGTGTGGGATACTGTTCAGTGGTCTGTTTAGGGGAAAATCGTATGAATTACATTTATTAACTTAGGAGTCCTGAATTTACTTAAGACCAGGGTAAGAATCTATCCGCTGTGGTAGAAGATTCTCTGTAGATACTGTGCTAAGAACATCAATAATATGTCAGTAATAAGCTAGGCATTCTTTGGAAGAGTGTGGGAACAGCATGTTGTCTTGCCATTGTACAAAATCATGCTTTATACACACCCAAGATAAAAGCTATATGTTGTTCTGTTAATTAAAAATAATGAAGTATCTGGACTTACAGCAGTATACTATAAATATTTATTCCTTACAGCATTAATACCGAGGAAGGAGGAGGATATAATTGAAGTTATTATAAAATGGGATCTTGAATAAATTCCTCAAATTCCATCATGCTAGAATTGAGGGTGGGGTAAGAGTGCTTCTAGGAATTTTGTGAGTCAGTTTTAGGATAATGAAGAATTCTTGTATATTAGAGAGTAAACTTGTGGAAATTAGTACCACCACGATGGAGTACAGATTGAAAAAAAATCATGAAAATTAAATTCACAGATGATATACACAAAATAGATATTAAAGAAAATTTGAGATGGCTAGAATCTAGTTTTTCCTTTTCAAAAATGACGTGAAGGTTTTCCTTAGTATCAAATGGAATTCAGGATTGAATGAAATGCTGACCTGACTGCACATGCAGTCACTTTTCCTGTTAAAATTTGGGATGTGGAGTTGTCCTGACTGGAGACCACCCAGAGTGATGGCCAGCCTCGGGGTGGCCTTTATCAGGTCACGGAAGTCCCCATTGCCAGTAGTTTATGTTTTCTTTTTAATTTGTATTTAGTGATATGATCATATGGTTTTGCTTATTTTATATCTTAAGGGATAGCAGGTAAAAGTCCATCTTTAATGGTTACTACAGGCTTTCAATTTATTCTTGAGGCAAGTTTGATAATGCGTATTTTTCTAGAATGTTATCCATTCTGCGCTATTTTCAGCTATTGACAGAACTGCTCATTGTTTTCTTTTATGATAATTAAAAGTCTCTGCTATATCTGTAGCTATAATTATGTCCTCCAGAGTTCTTTTTGCAATGTTTTTTTTGGTCTTTATTTTCTTGACATCACATTTTTAAAGTAGGGACTTCACTGTTTATTCATCATTTTACCTCTCGTCTAATGCTCACATGGGACGCGCCCCACTAACTCCTATTGAACTGAACTGAGCTTGGCTTCAGTTCTTCCATGTCTCTGGCCAATACTGCGATCCATTGCTAGCTTTTCTTCCCCTTTTCCCTCCATGCCCCGCAGGTAGGAATTTTCAAACTTTCGCCCTCCTCTGCCAGTATGCCCTTTTTATGAGTGATTTCATCCAATCCAAGCTTTTTGCCATCGCCTTTATTAGATGGCTCCCAAATTTATAACCTGAGCCTGACCTTTCTTCTAAGCTGTAACTGCTTGCTTGGCATTTCTCCCGGGGTGTCTTGCTTACACCTTCCCTGCAGCACAACCAGAGTGAAACTCCTGACTTCCCTCCACCCAGACCAGTTCTCCCTCCAGGTTGCCTGGTTTCTGTTAATTGGCACTGCTACTCATCCAGGCTCAAAACACTAGTTGCTTTGACTCTTTCTTGCAAGCTCTGTGCAGCCTACCCTCACAGTGTCATACAACGTGACAACCCCATGATTCCTTCCGTCACCACCTGCACTCAGACCCTCAGTGCTTGGTACCTGGATGATTGTAACACCCGCCTGTCCTTTTGGCTGAGTCCCGTTTATCTTCCACACTGACTTAGGGTTCAGCCTGCACGGCGGTCAGACCACTCTGTAGCCTCAGGTGCCTTGGTTCTGCCCACCGCCTTCTCGACTAGGTCCAAGCCCCTTAGCTTTCTGGGTCTCCTGCAGTAGTGCCCCAACATTCCTTCCCTGGTTTGTCTCCCTTCCTGCCTCACCCATATTGTATTTGGGCCTGAGTGTCCCACCTCTGTTCTGCATTCTTGAGTTTTTACTTAGCTGTTTGCTCTCCAGTGAGCACCCTCTCCCTCATCTCCGCCTATAGAAGGGAAGCGTGTCAAGGGCGATCTGGCACGTTCCCCACTAGCTGTGGTGCCCCGCAGAAGGCTTCTCTTTGTTGTTTCCAGGGCACTTCTCTTGCTTTGTATTGTGGCCATGTGGGTCCTTGCTTAATATCTCCTACTCGATTTTAAGCTCCTAGTGGGTAAGAACCACTTCTGACTCTGCTTTTTCTTTTTCATTGACGCAGGTGTTAGCACACTCAGCAAATACTGATTGAAAATGATTAAATGATTACAGTTGTTTATAGTTTCCTTCAGTGAAACGTCTTACACTGTCTTCCTAAGATGTTTAACTCCTCCAGTGTGAATTAACAATACAGAAGTACCGTCAAGGTAGCCTTTCTAGAGATAGGCGAGTGTCTGAGTCACGCTCCTCCAAGACTGATGCTTCCTCACAGGTGCGGGCTCTGTAGCGGGATGAAGCCCTGTGGGAAGTGAGTCCAGAGGCATCGCCATAGTGACCTTGATTGGTTTCTGATCTAGTAACAAGGCTAGATATTTGCATATTTCTTTTAAGTAAAAGATGAGTTAAGTATCATTCATGAGTGGTTGAAATGATGGTATTTTAAATTTTAAGATAAAAGTTACTGTATGTGAATTCATTATGGATGTAGGCAGTATATCACTATTTGTATTTCTTAATCTATAGAATCAAGATGATTAAAAAGAAGAGATTAAATTTTATTCATACTAAAGAAAACCATTTTGTCCAATTTAATGTGAATCTGCCAGTATATTTTACATGAGAGGTATTGGGAAAGATGAAAATCATGTTTTTGTAGTTGAAAAATCATAGTTAACCTGTCCATTAGCCTGTCAACAAATTAAGTTTATGAAATTCCATCATGATAAAAGATTTGGGGATACACTGAACAGACGTACATAGGAAAATTAGATTAAGCATTAATTTGCTACCATTTTTAAAAATTTAGTTTATGTTCATTCTATCATCTTAAGTACAGAGGTGGACTCACCAGCCTCGTCTTTTCCTGTAGTGTCCACTCCTGCCTCCCTCTGTTGTCCAAAGATCTGTTCTGAGTTCTCAGTATGATCTAGGCCCTGGGCTAGCAACCAGCAGGGCAGCGGTGAATAATGCAGACCCAGAAGCTGCCTGCTTGGTGCTTCTAGTCCAGTGAGGCTTTTGGATGTAGACATACAGTAAACAAAGTTCCTTATTTTGCAAAAGAACATAATTTCTTATGATGGAGTTAATCTTTTTAAAGGAAAAAAAGCAGGCAGCTTATGTTAAGATTGATAATCATTTCAACAATAGTCAGAATTTTAAGCTTTAGCAATATAAAACTGCTGCCCTCTGTGCAGACACAGGCCTGATCTGAGTCTCGGTTTGCTTATCTCTGTAAATAGAGATGTTAGGAGAAGGAGAAGTAATTAATGTGTAGCAAGCACTTTGATATTTATGCCCAGTGGCTGTAAACAGTTATTAAAAAGTCATTGAACAGGTCAGAATGGCAGGTGCAGTGGTGTGGCCAGAGCGAGGGCCGGAAAAGCAGGATCTTGGCAGCTTTGGAGAAGGAGATACATGTAAAATGTTCTACTCCTGACTAAACATTTTATTATTAAATGATTACAGTTAGGATTCCATCAGTATATTTCTGTACATCTCAAAATGTCACAACAAACAAAATATGTTCTGTGTTTGAACACAGATAAATTGATAATTTCGTGTATAGACAGTAGAATGGATTCTCATTCCCCGTAGTAAAGGTAACTCTCTTAGAAGGAGGTGTCATTTCATGAAAAGGCAGCAAAGCAAGCACTGCAGTTCTGTGTATTTGGATTAGAGCAGTGGGGTTGGAGTGGGAGCTGCAGTTGGTGTGGGGAGAGGTTGTTGGACGTGGAGCCCTGCTTCTCACTCCCTGTTCATCCCAGGGGCTCTGCTGCTGCTCGCTGGCTGTGTGAACTGGAAGTTACTTTTTCTCCATCCTTTGGCAGTATTTCACCTTAGGCAAATCACCTGGAGTTTTTGGCCTCACTTAAAAATTTTTGAGGGTGTTGGAGATCTCTTTTGAGTCCTGGTGAATATTAATAATAAAAAATAATGTGTGTTTTGGAGAGTAGTAGCAGCAAATACTATGCAAAGTAAGTTGGCGTTTATCATAGATCCTTTGTGAGAGGGATTTAATGCTTGTGCTGCATTTAGGAGTTTAGGAGTTCAGATTAGCTTAAAACAAATCTAAATTATGAGTGATTCATCATTTTAATAGGATTTTACAGGATACTTAGAATGGGTCCAAGCACTATGTGTATTTCTGTAAGTCAAGGTTTTGGTTGCTATCAAACTGCTACTGTTCATTGTTTTTGTGCTGACTGGTTTTTGTAGCCCCCTGTCTGCCCTTGTAGAGAGAAAAAGTACCCATTAGGGTAGTAGTTGGGTGCATGTGCTGTTAATCCAAGTATACTTCTTACAAAATGCTTTGAAATTTTATCTGGCTGAAAAATCCTATTTCTAAATTTGAAGACAACTTTTGAGCAGAGAAAAAACTTATAAACCATGCATGGCACATTTACAAATTCTTTGGAAAAACTGTCTGTGATTTGGAGTAATTATTTATCCCCAGATCTCCATATGTCACACATTGCCTTTTTACCCCTGGGGAGTAACCAGATTGCATTATTTGTGATCCTTTGGAGTTGTATGAAATGATAATTTAACTCTTCAGATGTGGTTAATCTACAGGCTCTGCTTCCTAACTATTAACATACAGGGCATGACAGGCTTAACTGTTTCCAGGTGTGACTGAAGAACTTGGACGGCAAATTGCTCGATTATCTCGGCCGCTGTAATTTACTAGAAAACTGCAGCTTTGGCATCAGCAGTTAGAAAGGAGTATGTTAACATTAACTACACTTGAGACACATTTTACATGACATAAACTGTCTTTTTGAGACAGTTAAGTGTTTATTTTTTATAATACTATTTAGAACTCCGTTTTGTCTTTTGAATAGTTGAAGTTTTGCTAATGAGCAGGCCCTGATTTACATAAGCTAGATGTGTTTTGTGCAGCTTCCTACAGTTTGGTGGTTCACTCCCCTGATCTACATAAGCTAGATGTGTTTTGTGTAGCTTCCTACAGTTTGGAAGTTTGCTCCCCGGATCTGTCACCCGCTGCTGGAACCTTTTCTCCCCTCATTCCCACTTAACTCTGCCTTGGTCCAGAGAGCAGCTAGCATCTTCCCTCCATGCCCAGCTTCTCCCAGTTCCTGGAATGGAGTCTCCTTTGCCTCCAGAAAGGATGCACCACTGATCAGGGCATAAGAGGGCCCACTTACCACTCTTGTTGTTATTAGCAGTAAAAATTCTTAGAGATCCTGAGGGTTTATTGTTAAGGAGGACATAGAGAGGCTACGTTCTGTTCTGTAGCTGTTCTGTTCTGTAGCCGGCCAGAGGAGGAGTGAAGTTCTGGGCAGAGGTGAGATGAGTTGAAGAGGCCCCAGGCTGGTGAGCTCTGTTGCACTCACCATCCTTGGCCATTGCTGTCTTCCCTCAAGCTCAAAGTGCCCAGTCCTCATCCTGATCTTGAGCCACCTTCACACCTTCCCCGCCACTTCCTGCCCCTTCATCTTCCCTAGACCATCTCCTCCATCTCCAGCATGCCTCCCCTCTGGCCCTGCGGGGACCCCTGTCCACTCAGTGGGAGACACAGCCTTCTCCCCTTCTGTCCAGTGGTGGACAGGCTGGTCCTGGCCTCTGTCCACTGCAGCGAGCTGGAGGGTAGGGGCTTCCTGACACCCCCAATGGGGAGTCTGAATTTTCGTATTGGAATGTTTTTATTCATGCCAGTTAGCTTTTACAGAACTATAAATATAAACTAGAATATATGGATTAAAAAGGCTTTTGTTGCTAGTCTGAGGACCTGATAACCATTTATAGCATTGCTCATAAGAGAGAGTGTCCCAGGTTCCAAACAGCCAGTCCTAAAATGGGGGTTTGAAAGACATTTTTCTAGAAAGATAATTTTCTCTTGTAAAACTCATATTAACTGTTCTTTCATTTTTTCTTAACCCTAAATTCAAATGAAAGCTTCATTAAGATTCAGATTCTTAATGAAAGAGAAGATGGAGTCTTTTGTCCTCAGCATTTCAGCTTGGTCACCCATATTAATGTGCCAGCGTAAATCATCACTGATTCTTGAATTTTGGGATTATCTTTGCGATAGTGATGGTATGGAAAGATCCATCCATTATTTAAGTTATTGGTGACATTCTAGAAGTGTGTTATGCATGGCAGAAAGATAAGGACCAGAAAGGGTATAAGTAGAGACTTCACACTGATTTATTTATGAAAACATAAATTTTAAAGGAAAATGTGATTTGAGGCATTGAGTAAACTACAATTCTACTAGTGACTTTGTGCTCTGAAAATTGTTTACTAACCGGTGGGATTATAACCAGAGGCATTTGCTAATGTATTTGCAGAGACTGCTGAAATAATTCAGATTTATTGACCATAAGAGGATATTAAATATTTACCTTTTCTGCTCAGTGCCTGTAGTGAAATAGAATATAAGTTAATGGTTAATGGCTTATAGGCAGTTATTTCTGAAATACTATCTTCATGTACTTTATCCAGTGACATTACTTATATTTCATATGTGTTAAAAAGCATATTTAGAATCTACCTTACATGAATGTTGCTGCTTAGCTAAACAGTATTCCAGAAGATGTTTCTAACTATGTGGGGTGTGTGTGTAAGTAACTGCAAAGGGACAAAAATATGTTTTAAGTTGTGGGATAGGGAGAAACCTATCTTTAAAAAAAAAACAACAAATAGAATGAAATAATAATATATTAATCTTACTATGTGTGTGTCCTGGCACACCTGCAGTATCTAATGTTTTCCAGAATGTTATAAGGTTGGCAGTAATTCAGCATGTGAGAATCTAGCAGTTATGTTAGATTAGTGTTAGGATGATTAAATAAAAACTATACTTGTAGGTGTAGAATCAGAGAAAAGCCAACTTATTTCGGTTTCCTGCAAAGTAGTGATAGGGCAGTATTCAGCTAAAAATGTCTCAGCATGAAAGAAAGTTTACTTGAATTGGTATAAGCATTGGGAAGAGCATAAAGCACTATTTGCAAGTTTTAAACTTTGAGGGAAATAATTTATAGCATTGTTTGGGATTTTCTGAAAACTAGATCTGCAAAACTGACTTAACAAAAGTTAACTAATAGAAGTTCTGGTTTTTCTACAAGCCCAAAGGGACTGTTGGAGGGTTTTTTGTTGTTTTGCTTCTATTAAATTAATTTTTAACATCCTGAGAATGACTGCATTATTGTGGTTAATGAAAAAAAATTCAAATATTTTTAATTTTAAAACTATAAGGAACTTACTTTAACTGCCATTAGTTTGTCAGAACAGACAAATCATTTAGAAAAGGTTGGTTCTTCTGTAGGTGATACTGTTTCATGTGACATTTCAGGTATATTATTGAGTTCTGTACTAAAGATAAGAACAAATTAAAAAAAAAAAAACCTTCAAATCCTAGCATCATTCCCCCCAAAATCTGTAATTTTGTTTGAGAGAGAAGAAACCTAGGACCTTTTATCAATTGTACCTTGGAAGTTACTGTCATTAAATTCATAGAGACAGAGTGGTAATTGTCGGGGGCAGGGGGCAGTGAGGAAGGGAAGTGGGGAGTTACTGTTTGATGACTAGGGTTTCAGTTTTGCAAGGAGAAGAGAGTTCTAGAGGTTGGTTGTACAGCAGCATGAATGCACTTATAGCCGTTGAACTGTGCGGGTAAAAATGGTTGAGATGGTAAATTTATCTTATGTGTATTTTACCACAATTAAAACAACAAGCCTTTCAGATTTAGTGGAAAGGCTGTTCAGCTGTTTTAGTGTCGTGTTTTCCTTGACAGACACTGACAGGTAGCCACTGGCTCTGCCGTGGTCGAGAGCACTGGGCTCAGCCCTGCTTTCTTTCTAGGGAATGTTATGGTGCAAGCGTGTATGTCTCACAGGAAAATAGCTTAGTGTGGATGTTGGAGAAAGCGAGTATTGGGTGGGGGGGGGCAGTGTGTGTAGGGCTCTTGGAGACAGGAGTGGCTGGACCACGTTCAGGGTGGCTGGGAAAATGACCATGGTTTACTTAGGGAGAGATATATGAAGTGCTGTTAGCAGCTTCTTTTAAAAGTTTTAACTTTTTATTTTTTTTTTGTCATTTTGCTTATATTTTATTTCTCACCACATCTACCAGGTAGAGTATTGATGGTTTCTGCCAGGGATCCAAATACATCCCATTTATTGGTATTCATTATAACAGGTATTTTAAGAAAGGTCCTGTGCTACGAGTTACTAGGATTGATGTCAAGATCAGGCCAGAGCCCCCTGCCCTTCAGAGTTTCATGCTCTAAAAGAGAAGATAGGATGTGTGGGCCAATATAACTGAAATACAAGACAGAGTCAGATATGCAATATAAAGAAAGTTTTGTGGAAAAACCACCTAGGGTGATCTAATGCTCAGAAACGATATCAAGGAAGGATCGTGAAGTAGGAGCAGAACCTTGAGAGATGGGGAGGGTGTTAATAGGTAGAGATAACGGAGCTATGAATCCAACTTGAGCACCGTGACGCAGACAGACATGGGCCGGGGGCGGGGGGAGCAGGGTGACCGCTGCCGAATGAGTGTAAGAGCTCTGTGACACTGCAGAACAGGATGCCCGCTGGTTGTAGTAAGAAGAAGACAGGAAAGATATTTTGAGGCCAGATCATGAAGAATTCTCAAGATCTTATTGAAAGTTTGAATTTACATAAGCAGTGGGGGAACTGCTGGAAGTTTCTAATGTGTGTCTGAGACGTTTCGACACCCTTAAAGTTCTTGCAAGCGGACAGACGTAGGGTTAGGAAGCAGGAGGGCTTACTTGGTCTGATTTGTGATTGTTTAATTGTAGAGGCAGATTAGGTTCTTTGGTGTCCATCTGAGGTAGGAAATTAGGTTGGATAAATAAATAGGCAGAATACAAACTGGGCATTAAAATTTAGGCAAAGGTGTTAAAAATTGATTCGGTTCACTATGTAGAGCCATTGAAAGAAACTGAAGTGAAAAACCGATTTTAAAGGTCAGTTAGGCAGCAGTGTATAGAAGGGATTTTAAAGACTGGTTCGTGAAGAGGTTACTGCATGGTGGGATCATGAGGAGCTGGATGAGGCTAGTTACAGCAGAAACAGAAAGGAGAGGACTGACATGAAATAGAGGAAATGGTGAAAAGAAGGAAGTAGTGAAATTCACAATTAATAAGCATGTTTATGTACAGAGCATTTATTGCACGACAGGGTAACTGACCAATAGTACCCACTCTTAGAAAATAGGAGTGCTGTATTGGTCAGGCAAGAGTGTTGTTGTGAAACGGCCTGGCTGAAGGACCTTGGCTTGAGCAAGGGGGCCTGGTGGCCTTCAGGATCGCCGAAATGATGAGGGCAGAGAGTGCTTCCCATCAGCGTTCCTGTTTGGTTGGCTGCACAGAAGGGCCCAGGCCAGCGGATCTCCCACCTCCATGCCTTGGCACACTGGTAAACTGCAGGCCCTTCAGAAACGGGCTATGATATTTTCAAATCTCATGTAAACTTTCTGCTGCAGGTGGACATTCACATGGCCTGGCAGTGTGTGAAAGAACCTAGCTATACAGGTCATAAGGGAAACGGCTGCTGTCAGGCCAGCGCCGAGGACAAAGCAGAGTTTACTGCTTCACACCTGTCCCCCGAGGGTCCAGGAGACCCTTCTGCTCCAGCAACAGCACAGAGCTGAGGACAATCTGGGTCGGATTCAGCCACGGGGATTTTACAGCACCAGCGCCCTGGGATACACATCGACATCCTAGTGCACGCCTCATTATTCTTGACTTTGTTCAATTTGCTTTTGAGTCTTTTAATTCATTCACATTAGCAAATAAAAAAAGCCCAGTCTTTCAACATGCCTTGCAAGCAGCTGAAGACTGGTCCTGCCAGCTCCTTGATGAATGCTACAGCCATAGGCTGCAGTGGGTAAAGGGACAGTGAAAAGAAGATGGCCTTTGGAATGTGAAATCTTAGGTTTAAATCTTTGCTCTGCCACTAGCAGTGAGACCTCAAGCAAGTTATTGAAATTCAGTTTCCTCCATTGCTTTGTAAAACGAAGGTAATAATATTTACCTTTCAGGACTGTTTTGATGACTTGAGGTAATGACTAAAATAAAGGCACTGTACTCTGAAAAAGAATATTTATTTCCCATTGCCGGTGTGTGATGATTTCAGTGCTTTTTACTTTTCTCTGTGTTAAGCAACCACATCCCAGATTTCGTAAAGCATGTGTTTCTCTGAACTATGGACTCCTGGAGTTTGATCTTTAAAGATTAAATAGACTATAGTAATAAGCAAGCATTGGTCACCTGTGAGTTATTTAAAACAGAAAAAAAAATTAGTTTGAAGCATTAAATTTGCTGTTAAAATATATTTAAATACCAGTATATCTTATGTCATACACCATAATCATATTACACTTTTTTTTTTAAAGTACCCGCCACCCTTCCCGCAAAACAGTAGTAAACAACAACAGAACTTATGACTAAAACAGTCAAAGGGGATTTTGGTAGAATTTTCTATCAACTTCCACAAAGACTCATTTTTTACATTTAGAATTAGGAATTAGTTGGGACTAGCATTCTTGAAATAGACGCAATCATGTTGTAGATTGTGGGACTGTGGAATGTATTCAAGTGTAGGTGGTTTTCTTTTTAATTATTGAGTGTTAGTTTTCAACCTGCTTACAAATCTAGCCATTTAAATTTTTAGTAGGCAGTAGACTTAAACCCAGCACAGATAATCTGCTCAGATGCAAGTATAGTTGTGTTCTTTTAATTGAAAACATGTGACTAGCTTTTAATGTTTTTTTAATTCCTAGAGATCTAAAAAATTTTGGAGTTTTTTTGGTCCAGTTTCAGCTACAAGTAATTGTGTTGGACTCATCCCCAACCCCTTTGAATTCCAGTTACTGTTTACTATATATTTGTGCTTTTAGCAAAAGTTGGTTTCTAAGTCTTAAAATGGCTTCCATCATAACATAGTAACTGCTTTTCATAAATGTTGTTTTTTGAAACCTTAATGAAAGAATTCACGTAACATGAATATAAAAGCAATTCCTGTTGGCCTTAAAGGGACTTTGCAGTTCTCTCTTTTTAACATCTCTATTCGTGTCATGATGTAACTTACGGTTTATTGTTTAAAACTATAACTTGTTTCTGTGTGTGAAAATGCATTTTTTCTTGAAAATGCATTCTTCCATACTGCCTTTCCTGGGACTATGACATCTTAATGATTTTGCTAACAATATATTTGACTGCTGCCTTATGGAATATGAGGTTTGTTTTAGAAAATTTAAATGTGGGCATTGAAAGATAAAGCGTAAATGAAAATTAAAGCCTAGCTTAAAATGAACTTGGATAAAGCCTGAATTTTACTTTGGTTTCTCCAGTAATATGCAGTTCAGTGCCAGAAAAAAATGCAGATATAAAAATAACATCAAAGTGTTATGCTTTTGAAAAGTTGACACAAATTAATACATAGGAATAATTTTGGACATATTAGCTTAAAGAAGGATTACCTCAGTTACTCTTAGGCATAAATTTTCTTGGTGAGCTGAAGAGAACTGTAAAAAGGAAAATGTCTCTGTATTTAATTTATACAGTTGTAGTAGTTTTTCAAACTAGTTTTACATTTTTAGTAGCTTTTTATGAGCAAACTAGAATTTTGAATTAGAATTCAAATTTGAATTCAAATAGAATTTGTAAAAGCTGTAGTAAAAGTTTGAAGATTGAAATGATCTTTTGCAATTACTTATGTGCTGAACTGTATTGTGTTAGGTAAGCTTTTTAACTTAGCGCTCTGGCATTGCATTGATTGGTAAAAGTTAGATTCTGTTTTGTTTTGTTTTAGTGAGAAAGCTCTCTGTGCAGAAACATAAAATTTATAAGAAATAATAATTTTACTTTTGACCATTATTATAAGAAAAAAATCCAGAAAATAATATGTTAAAACTGTAACACCTTTGCTATAGTTGTAATTTAAACATGGCATTTGCATTTTATAATTAAAAGCTATGCTATTATGAGCAATTTGGGATTAAATAAACCCCTCCTTAGTGTTAGAACATCTTCTCTGCTGACTGTTCTTAAGTAAAAGGGAGTATGAGAGGCTTTAAATCAAACTGACAGTTTTTATTTAGGAGAGAAAATTACTTAAAATTAATAAGAAATGATTAATTTCTTATCTGTTCACTTTGCATAACTGCCTTTTCCAGGTAACTGAAGATAACCAACCCTTAGGTGTTAGAATTGCTTTTATTTTATTTAACCACGTCAACTGGAAACTTTTCCTGTTATTATATGTCTTCACACCTTCTAAGATTACATAAACATAATTTATCCTTTTCTTGTGACTGCATATTAATTTTTGTTAAGCTGTGTTCAGCTTTTTGGTTCTATACTGTGTGGCTTCAGACTTGTCCAAAGTTTAAAAACTTGTGTCTGATTTTTTCCATGACTGTAGGTTCTTTCTTTTTGCTATTGGCATTCATAAATCCTTTCACCATATTCCTCTTTTGATGCAAATAAAAAAACAGGTGATAATAGTTACTACCATTTTTTGAATGTTTTTAATCTTAATATCCACCCTGTGTCAAAGGTATTATCCCCATCGTATAGAGGAAAAGTTAGGTTTAGAGGGATTAAATAACTTATAAAGGTCAGGAAGCCAGAAAGTGGTAAGATGGAGTATGACTCAAGTGAGTTTTTATATATGTGTGAATATGTATACACCTTTGTGAATACTACCCAGGTCAATTCAGTAAATATTTCCAGCACCCCAGGAGGCTCTTGTGTGCCTTCTCTCAACAATATTCGCCCTACAATGACCACTGTTCTGATCTCCGTCCCCACAGATCTCGAGTCCCCTTTTATTAGTTATACCAGTTCTTGAAATTTATAAAAGTTGAATCATACAGAGTGTATTCTCTGGTATCAGGTTTTTCTTCCCCAGCATTACATCTGTGAGGTTCATCCATGTTGTGGCATAGTGTTTATTTCTTCTTTTTCATGACTGTATAGTGTTTCACTATGTGATTATATTAAAATGTTGTATTCATCTTGTTGGTGGACATCTGGGTCATTTCCATTTTTGACTATTAAGAATAAAGCTGCTACGAGGCATTCTTTTGCATGTTTTTAGTTTTATACATGTTTTATGTTCACTCCTCTTGGGTATATACCCAAGATTGAAATCCTGGGTCTTGGGAATAATATATGTCAAGCTGTAGTAGGTACTGCCGATCAGTTTTTCAAGTAATCATACAGGTTTTCATTCCCATCAGCAATGTATGGGGTTTCTGGTTGCTCCCCACCCTCATCATATGGTGGTATTGTTGGTCCTATTAATCTTTTCCCCTTTTAAATTTTATTTATTCTGGTGGTATCTAGTCTGATACCAGTAATGCAAATTAAAAGTTATTTTTAAAATGGAGAAGATGTTTTACATGAAATGTATATTCTTTCTTGTATATAAAGATTAGTAGTTGTGTGCCTGGTCTTGAATATCACTGAGGTTCCCCCCACACCAGCCTTGTCTTTATAAGCAAATCTTGATTGCTTGTTTAGTCACTGATACTAATAAAGTTTTTCCTATAATAAGTAGGTGAAGTATTCTAGAAACCACTTGTTTTAGAGTTTTATGTAAGGGAAATTTTAAAGGAATTTAAGATGGTAAATATCTTTATTGGAGGACTCAAGTTTACAAATGATGTCTACAGAGAAGACTTGTGTGTCACAAACTTACAAATTGTCTTGTAGAATAACTCAGTGAGGACCTTTATAACTAGAAACTCGAGGTCTTTTTTTGCATCAAGATATAGCAATTACATGTAATCTATCAGACTTCATCTAGAACTGTACTCACTGGATGGTTTACATAATAAGGTTATTTTGCTAAAAATTACTTGAATTGACTAGTTCTTGTTTTTCCCAGTTTGTGCAGGTTACACGTGTTTGCCTTTCCTGTATGAGTCTCAGGTACGTGGATTAGTCAGGCGGTCTCATCTGAAACTGATGTATAATAGTGCTAAGTCGTATGACCTGCCATACCAGTTTCACAATGTTTTTGTTTTGCTCAAGTAGATGAAAGGTTTACTTAAGTGTGGCCACACTGGTACAGCATTCCTGGTGATCTTGGTAGGTTAATGACAATCTTTGTCACAGAAATCAGGAAATGTGGGTTGAGCCTACAGAATGCATGTACTTAGTTCATTAAAATGCTATCTCCCGAAGCACTGGGGATTGTTGGAAGCACTTGGTAGGTAATGCAGCTTTAAACCCCTACCTATCTATCTACCTACCTACCTACCTACCTACCTACCTATCTATCTTATTCTGTTCTTTAAACTCTTTTAATACATCAGTGTTTAGTCGTATTATCTACTGTATGATTGCTTTCTCTAGTAAGATCAAAAATGACTTTGGAAATTCACATGGATTTCTTTCTGTAGTTTAGTGGGTTTGCTTTAGCTGGAGTGTTCTGGTTAGTCGTGAACACAGTCATATTGCCAGATTGTACTGCTGCTCTGTTTAACTGGTTGGCTTTTAACTGAATTAACTTTGTCAGTCAGTGTTGTGATGGATGCCATTATTTTTTTAAATTATTGTTATAATAGAGAATGGGTTGAAGAATTTTACAAATCAGTTATCTGTGGAATACAGTCAGGTAAGGCAGTTTGGTAGTTAAGCTTTGAAGTATCTTTTGGGCAATATTTGAATGGCTCTTCTAAGAATTTCAGGGTAAATGTAGGTTTAGATTCATGAGAGGAGACATACTGCAGTCTTGCTTTCTGTTGAGTATTTTACCAGGCATACTTTACTCAGTTGATTTCAGGTATAATATTCAACATGTGAATGAGCAGACGGCAAGGTTGCTGTTCATCTGGAGACGGCTCATGTGCACTTGCGCTGTAAGAGATGACACAAAGCGGAATGTGTTGCTCTCCTTGAGCAAACTTCAAGGCTGTAATCTTGAAGTAGGAATGGAAAAGTTTGAAGTGAGGCAAGGAAATCTTAAGCAAAGGCGATGAAGTGGGTTAGTTGCTGGAAAAGAGCTCTCAGGACAGGACTGAGTTACTGATTGTCCTATGCAAGAGTGCCGTCTCTAGAGAAACCTAGTAAATGAGTTATTTATTAGAATCACAGTAAGGTAGCTGAGGCCTTTTATTTTTGGAAGGCCATTCCTGCCTTTTGTAAGTCAGTTGAGTTTATGGACTACCACCAAAAAGTTTATTTCAAAGTTTAAAACCATTGAAGACTAAATACTTGGTCACCTCTCTTACTCCACCTTTGTGCGTGTGGAAGATCCTGGCTGTTGGGGAAATACCTTACAGCCTCCAGTGTGTTTAGCAGTAAATCTGCATAACAGAGAATGACACCTGATTAGCTTTTGGGTTTAAAATCTTCACTATTAGATCACAAAGGCTATGACCAACAATCTTTATGATTCATCGTATGTAAGTAACATAAGAAATGAAAAACTTAATGCCAGTTTTCCTCACCTGAACCTTCCATGTTACAGATGACTTTAGTTCTCTTTGTGATCCTAGAATCACAACACTTGAACTCTCCCCCACCCACTTCTCTGTAGTGGAAGGTCAGTCTTCCATGACTTTATTTGTATTTTTATTGCCGTCACTATTTTGAACAAGTAGCAGTAAAATGCCTTTATCTTTTCACATATATGTGGGAAAACTTAGGTAATAGGGATAAAAGCATGTGTACTTTATACACATACAGGCACAGGTTGATATGTACGTATCCGGTAGTAACTTAATTACTAAGGGTAAGAACCTGTGTACTTTACATACATAATATGCACAGGCTCACAGTTTGTGTTGTAAGTACTAGGCTTCTTGGAAGTGGTACTGCGCTCAACCATGCCGTGGGCGCTAGGAAGGGTTGAGAAAAGTATTAAGAATAGTGGGAGTTTCTGAGGAAATCTGCAAAATCTTATTCCAGTGTTTTTGGCTTGTCTCGCTAGTTATGGGGGAGTAAAGACTAGTCCAGGCTGGTTTTCTGGTGGCTCCATTTGAGCTGTCTGCCACTGGGGTGTAGGCGTGTCCTGGGGAGAGCAGTCTGCTGCTAAGGATGCTGGTGGTAATGGCCGCCATTTAGGAGATGATGAAGTGGCGGTGACTAAGCTCTGGCCGGAAAGACCAGACCAAGTTACTGGGCCACCTATGTTGAAGATCCTAGGAGAAATCCAAGTCTCATTTTAGCCTCTATGAAAAATAGATTATATTCTTAAATAAAAAATACAAGCAAAAACTGCAGTAAGATGTTGTTTCTTACCTATCAATTTAGTAAAGTGAAGGAATGAATGAAAGAGAGTCTGCCCTTTGTTAATGAGTTTGTGATTAAAGAGCATTTTCATGAACTACTAGTTTGTGGTATGAATTGGTATTTTCTGAAAATCACTGGCTCCATATATCAGGAGCTTTACCATCAGTCATATCTTTTGACATAGGAATGCCACTCCTGATACCTCTGTTCTAAGGAAATAGCTGTGTATCCAGATGAAATTTATGTGCAGAGATTCCCATCATACAGTTTCTAAACAGGGAAACAATGGAAACAGTGCTGTTAAACGGGGAAGAAATGGTTAAGTAAATGATGTTATAACAATTACAGTAAGGGAAAAACAGCAGAGCGGAAAGTTGTTATATAGAGTTATATTTAATCATGTGTAAAGATACAGGTTAAAAAAACACGTGAAAGAGATAAACTAAATGAAAATAATAGCTTAACTTTTAAACTAGTAATAAAAGGTACTTCAGCAGTATGTGGGGCGGTAGTGAACTTAATTTCTCTCGGTTTTCTACTGCTCTCTGTTTTCCAGAATGAACATTTGTTTATTATCTTAGAGAGGAAAATCTAAAAAGAACAGAGTGAATAGTAGCTTCATTCAAGGGAGACAGGTAGAACAGACATGATTTGAAAGAGCTGCTCCGGATATGAGGTTAAGTTTGGAAACAGGACCTGTTCTCACATCTCTAACAAATTCCAGGGATAGCAGAATCTTCTTGGGTTGAGTAAGAAAAGGTTTTAATTTTCTTACAGAGATTGTTGATCTGTAAAGTACATCTCTTAAGGGTAAGGATAATGTTAATACCCTCTAGCACCTGGTGCTTGGTAAGTTCATAGGGAATAAGCAAATGAAAGTTTGCACTAGATTTTGGATGCAGATTGACAAAATCGACCTCAGCATATCCTTTTGGAGTTAGGTAACATACATATTGATAAGATGGAGAAAACAGAGAAATGTGAAGTGTGGTAATCACTAGCTTACTTGGTCTTTTTTGTCCAAAGAATATGTATCTTCAGCATATGCATGTCAATCTTGAAAAAGTGGAGTGCTTTATTTTTTAAGACAGATTCGGAGAGGGGGAGAAAAAAGAGTTGCAGAGCTAAGTAGGGTGGTGTTTAGGACCAGTCATAGACCCTCACTATGAGGGTCTAGGCCTGGGAAGTGGGACCCTGAACTGCTCACGGAAAGTTGCTCGTCCGCACTGAAGATCAGGATTGTCCTGGGAACACCATTAACTTTCCATGTAATATCTGAACCTTTGTGTGTACATATCCATATTATTCTTTATAATTTTGCCCTTTTTGGGGTTTGTTTTGAAGTTTTTTTCCCTAGAAAATCTGAACATTCCACCCACAGACTCACACAGAATGACAGAAAGATAACTTGGTAGGCAATATTGAGTTAGGCAATATTATAACCATATAATCAGCAGTTTGATTTACCCATAGTTTTACAGAAACTTGGTTCTGGTAATAAATTTAAGTTTCTCTAGGCAAAGGTTTTTCTCCCTAGGTTGAATAATGAGCAAAGGAATGAATGTATCAAATACTTATTTTTAAATTTTATTAAATTTCCAGATTAGGCTATCATTCTCATCAGTAATGTTTTCAAAGCTGGCTAATTTTATTCTTTTTCTACCCCAGATGATTTTGCTTTTCATTGTGGTAATTACTTAGGTTTTATCCTACTTTGATATGCTTTCTTACTGTTGCTACATTCAGTGTCCAAATTGTAATTTTATATTTATAACTGCTTCTCATCTATTAGTCATCCATTATATTCTCTCCTGTTTTTAAAACATAACAAAGCTGACCAACTCAAAGCAGCTTTTCTCATTAACATCAGTTATCCACCAGTCACTCTGTATAACCATCTTTAACCAATTGTTCAGTATAATAGTGTATTTTCCTATATTTTTCATTAATTTCTCTTTTGTTTGTTTCCTGTAGATGGTAAACTCTTTGAGGGCAGGGATTATGTTAATCACTGATGTGTGTGCCAAGTTGGCAGCACACAACTGTATACGCAGTGGACTCAATAAATACTCACTGACTAGCTGTTGAAAAATTTGATGCAGCCTCCCAGAGTGTTTAGCATAGTGTGAGTAGTTTACGTATTAGTTAAATCTGACTCAGTATTTGGCAGTCGTAGGGTTTCATGTAATGATGGGATACCAGCTTGCCTCTCACTAACATCAAGAAAGTACCTAATGAAAGAGCCTTATGGCACAGCCTGATGACGGGGATGTTATCTGCACTTGTGGAACCTAGGAGTTCAAGTCTAAAAACATCTTTAAAACAAATTCTTTGAAATATTTCTGAGGGTCCTGAACACTTCACTTTTTGCGGCTATTAATAGGAATTAGTTGGTTGGTCTCTGCAACTTCAGTAATGATTATAGTAATTACTATAATTATCCAGCACCTACTGTGGACCAAACCCTTCCATATGTGCGTTACATGTGTTTTCTTATTTAAACTCTTAAAAATGCAGGATGGTGTATATTATTCCCATTTTACAGATGAAGAAACTAAGGCAAAGAGAGGTTAATTAACTTAGGATCATATATACAATAAATGGCAGAAGTCAGTATTTGAACTATGGTCTGTTGGTTTCCAAAACTTACACAAATTTTACTATGGTTTAATATCTCTCAGTCATGATATCCTCAGAAGATACTAGAGGAAAAACTTTATTTAAATTCAAATATTGGATCTAACATTTTAAATAATACCCGTAAGTGCTCATATTGCTCTGACAGTATTGTTTATTATCACACAGTAATTGGTATCTTGCTTATGGAAATAAACAGTTTTTTGTACTTGGAATGAATATTGCTTCCTAAGTGAAAAGGAAACTCAACATTATCTAGTCCATTTGTATTATAATCACTACTGTTTATCTTAAGTATCACTAAATCTTTATAATAGGAATCAACTCATATTAATAGTCTTGACTAAGATCTAGAGACGTGACTTTGTTGAAAGAAGCAGATGTCGGTAAGAACAGAACTGGTATCAGTATACGTGTATTTAATGGAAAACGTGACCGTTTTCTTAGGACTATATTTAGGTGATGTGATGAAATGAAATTACTGGCAGTTTGTGGATAGATTTATTCACTTGTTCATTTTATCTTCTTCTCAAAGCTGTATTTTTTAACTTAGAGGAAAACATTATTTAAGAAGCTTATTTACAAAATATATTCTAGCTTAAAAAAACAGAAAAGTATTCCTGGTAACAATAGAAAATGTCAAGCCTCATAGGAAAGAATGCTGTTTTACTTCCTGTTTGGTGAAGGACAGCCGTGTGGCACAGCCAGCTCTTAGGTGTCCACTCAGATCTCTTGGATGAGTAATTTCTTGAATATTCTGAAAACAAAACCAGAGTGCTGCTTTAGAGAGTTCTGTGGCAGCTGAGATAAAGCGTTTGGGAGTTGTGTAGGAAGATATCGGTCTTCTTGGAGCTGGTCAAGGTAGTTTCATAGGGGACACTCCCAGGGCTTGGTGAAAACGTGGTCCCTTTAAAACAGCTCATTAAACAGCCCTTGAGCTTGTAAACCAGGTTCAGTCTCCAAATCCAGTAAGTCCTTCTTTTCAACCACATGGTGCTTTGACTTCCAGAGGAAGCTGGACCTTCAGTCGTCACACCACCTAGTTTACCCAGCGCAGATTTTGCCCCAAGCGTACCTCTAGAGGATCTTTGAAGCATTCCCCCATATTATGCGTCACATGGGTGACTCTCTAGAAAGCATTTTTTCAATACTTCGGACAGTTCATTATTAACTAAAGAGGCCCACATTCAAAGGAATGTTTCTTTTGGATTTTTCTGTGTAAGTTATAATCATCTGTTTAACTGGGTTTCTGGCTCCCATCATACTAGACCCCAGCAGGGCAGTGTTTCATCAGAATCAGATGAGGGCTCTGTTCAGTCCTGAGACCTACTGATTTTTCTTACTATCTTGGTTCCTATCTGGAATGCTTTCAAGACTGCCAGCTGTGTGGCCTGTTTGAAAGCACGAGGCTTGTGGCAGGAATGTGGGTTTTACCCTATTAGTGTTGCAAAATCACTTCTTGTGTACAATCTTGCTTTTCTCGTGCCTCCTATAGTCTGGTTTTAGATTATTTTTCTTGTGGTTTTGGTTTGTGAGTGTGAACTCATGGCTTTCATTTCCTTT
The DNA here is from genome assembly GCF_036321535.1 of Camelus dromedarius. Lineage (NCBI taxonomy): Eukaryota > Metazoa > Chordata > Mammalia > Artiodactyla > Camelidae > Camelus > Camelus dromedarius. The sequence continues at coordinate 12,038,424 of NC_087465.1, read as the reverse complement.
ATTCCTTTCCCTTCCTTCACATAGACAGTGAAGAAGGGAATAATTAGGAGATATTTTTGTATTTGTTTACATTGTCAAGCTGCATCGGCAGCTTCCCCTTTGTCTTACAAAAAATAAACTCAGGATACTGAAAATATTTGAAATCATTAGTTTAACTTACACTCTCAGCAATTCTTTCACTATTTTGGTTTAAATATGGTTATAATTTAGAAGGTGTGGACATTAAAGAATTTACCCACAAATGGCACCATCCTTACACAACTACTTTTAGTGTTTTACTGTATTTTAAGTCTCTAAGAGGTTATTCTATTTGTTTTGTTTTTTAAGTGCTTTTGCTGGGAATGAAATTCATAGATTGGAATTTGACCTCGTTTTCTCAACCCTTTCTTTTCCTTGGTGGTGTTGAATGCCAAAGAAATAGCCAACATAAAAGTGGGAAAAAAATTCCAGGTGGAAGGACTTTCGTATTATCAACAAGCTAGATGATCAGTGCTTTATAGCCAGTATTATATAATCTGATTTCTGTAAGATATGTAATCAAGAAGTGAGGCACCAGGCCCTGTCTTCTTTAGCACTCCACTGCTTTTCTCCCCTGCTGTCTCTTACTGAACTTGTTGGACATTGAGGGCATTCAGTTGGACGGAAAGGCTCCAACAACTAGGAGTGAGTAGCGTCAGTCCACAGGGTTTATCATCTCTGCCCTCCTCTTAGGTAAGAGGGCTGTTGACTTGAAGAAGGAAACGTCCTCTGGAGAGCACTGATTACAGACCAGAGCCGCGTTTCTGTCGTCGGCCTGAGGAGGCACACCCATGGGAAACGGCTGCTCCTCAAAGTTAGAAGGCAGCTGTGGCAGACAGTGGTCTTCGTCACACCTGTAACACTACAATTCCAGTGTTTTCAAAAAAGAAGCTCAGCGAGTGATGAAAAATAGGTTCAGATGTCGATCTTTTTCCATTAGACTTACTTTTTTAAAATTATATTTTACATTTAGGAAATAAAGGTTGCTTGGTTCCATATTTAAAGAGCATTTCAGGACCCTCACTTGCTAGTGTTTTCCTTGAGATGAACTGAAGGTGAGTAAATGCTTATGCGTTTTTGTTCCAGTTGGCGACCTGCAGAGTGCAGACTGGCTTAGTTCTTTCTCTCACAGGCTTGTTCGGCCATGGAGTTTGGGTACTTTCATCTTTTTAATGTGGCCTTCCAAAAAATGCTGTTTATTATTATTTCTGAAGTGGTTTTAGATGTGTATTAATCCTTAACCTAGCACTTGAAGGCTAAAGTCATTTGCACAAAGGTGACTTTTATTTACTTCATAGCCAGAAATAGGATAACTGTAGGTTGGTGAACATACTATATACTGTGATGCCTTTCTGTGTCTTTTTGTGGTATTCTGTGCTTTATTTTAAAACATGACTTGTTCATGTATTTGTGGACAAGGAAGTGGCTTTTGAAATTTACCCCATATCTGAGAACTGTTTATGGCCTGCTGAACAGAATTACTTTCTAAATTCTTAAAATGGATATAAGAGAGGGGGGAGTAGAGAAACCTGTGTCTCTTTAAGGATTAGGGAGAACTGAAATATCTAAAATCTTCTAGGCAACATTGACAGCTTCTATTTCTAAAAATAGTTTTTCCATGTACCTTTAAAAATGATACATAACTTATTCTGCTATAATTTCTTTCATTTTTAAACCGAAATTTGATTTGTGAATTACGTAAGCATTACATTTCGTACACGTGAGGGGAAGGATGAGGTTTGAGACCAGAACCCATCTCTTATTTTCTCAAAATAGCTCTTTTCACTGTCCCATGTCACACTATTACCAGTGACAAGTCATGCCTCTTTGCTTGGAGTGGTAAGTTATACCACTTTTAAAATGCCATTACTAAAAACAGCTCAAGTTTCTAAGCTGCTTTACATTTTCAGAAGCATTTGAAAGTATTTTTGGACTTGCTAACTAAACATTAGATGGAAGTAAAAAAAGATGTGCTTGGTTAATTTGTATTAGGGAACTCATAATTATCTGGAGGAAGGGTTAAAAGAGCCTGATCCCTTTGGGAATTAAATAAAATCAGTTAGTGTTATAAAATCATGAGCATAAGATAAATTGAGATGAGCTAATTAACTTTTGCCTGAGAGTTTACTGTTTTATAAATAGGGCAAAACCTATGCTTAGAGTTACTTCCATGTTGCTGGTAGGTTAACTGGGCTTAATGGGAAGGTAATTTGGCTCATCCTTACCCGTAATTGCTTGCTCTCTATTTTTGGCACAAATCCCTATAATAGTTTAACATTGATTCAAATGTTATTTCTCTAATGGACACCCCCAACCCCCATTATCTGTCTTTGCGAATACACTTCCATCTGAAGTGAGGTCTCCTCTCATATTCCTTAGTATCAGTTCCGGGTGTTTGATTTAGTGTGACAGTTGGAGGAAACCTGTTAATATGATGTTATTTGTGTCACTGAGAGTGTATTTTAAGATTATGAGAAGATTTTTTGGCATAGTTCTCTATTCGGAGTTGCTCTTGATTCTAAATATAATATTAGACTAGCAACTTTTCAGGAAAAATAAAAAGAAACACTGTCACATTAAATGTAACAAGTTTTAAGATACTTCATTTTTTCCCCAGAAAATATGTGTGCTTGGGAAGTAAGGAAAAGCTGTAGTAATTTTGTGTTTTATTTAGCAAATGGATATGTTTCTTAAATTTACAGAAGTATTTTCCAGGAGGGGTTCATTGGAACAAACGTGCGTTAGAATGTCAGTTGCTGTTTTTTTAAAATTCTGAAATGTATATTGATCAACAACTTTGTAAAATGCTACTACATAAGCTAAAATGCTTCTGTGTGTTGTTAAATCTACAAATATTCCAAAACTTGTTTTATTACAGACACCCTTTTGTCAAGGAATATACATCAATTTATGAGACTGATACGTGGTGATATTTTTTATTACATGTTTAAGCTACTGGGATTTTCTTATTCCAGAAACCCTGAAAATATTTTGAAACATAAAGGCCTAAAATTGTATCATCTTAGGGAATTTAAGACATATGACATTGTGATTTAAAGAAGCAGTGTTGCCGTTTAAAAATAACACCATGTTATTTTTTCCTTCTTTACTAGTATATAATTTATTTTTTCGTTCTCATGGATTTAAAAGTGGCTTTTCTGGAAATTTGAGCACTGAGCCAGGAGCCAGTCGATCTGATTTCTAGTCTTTTTTGGCTGAATGACTTTAATCAAATCACATAACCTCACTGAGGCTCCCTCTTGACATTTGCTTAAGGCACATAATAATTACAGACTCAGTCTGTATTTCCTCCCAGAATCATCGTAAAGATAAAATAAGAGGAAAAGAATCTATCTGTAGATTATCTGTAAGATTAGGGAAATAATTGTGCCTCAGCAAGTGGAAGATGCAAGTGTTTTAAAGCTTTATTTATTTGGACTAATGGCTCTATATTTGAGGTGGGTAGACTTTTTTAGAGTTGAAGCAGATAATTGTGCCACTCTCTCTTTTTGTCATTGAGGAAACTGAGACCTAGAGATAAGTGACTGGCCTTGGGTCTTACCCAGAGACCAGACGGCCAGGTCCCCTGACCCGCGCTCCAATGCTGTGCTGGCCTCAGACCAGTCTGGAAGTGGGGACAACCAACTACCTGTTGTCAGATACTCTTGTATATCTTCCTCCCAGATACTGTTGCTTTTTAAAATGCAATGTTAGTATTATCATTTTTAAGTTCCTAATTATGTTCTTGTTCAGGACTCTGTTTTGACTTTCATAATATATTTTAGATAAAATATTGATGAGTTTCTTTTTAGTAATGAGAATTTTTTTTCTTCTGTGTCATGTTTTAAAAAAATTCTGACAAATTACCATGTAATGTGCTAAAACTGAAATTATGAGAGCAAAGATAAACCAAGGCCGTTTATAATTTGGGTTCCTGTTTTATTGCTACTGATCTTTATTTACTGTTTTGGCATTTAAAGCATGGAGAATTTGTTAACTCCCTCCCCCCCAATGTTTTGGAGAAAAAGAATGAGAAGATACATTTCTCGGTGACTGCTTTTGAAAATGTTATCCTTTTTTCTTTGCCTCAAGTACTTACTAAGACAGAAAATAGCACTGCTTATTTTTATTGGCCACACTTGAAAAATAAGTAAGAAATAAACGTGTTATCAGTTAACACACATTTGCCGAGTACTTTGTGCAGAGGCCTTGTACTAGGTGCTGGTGATTTTGAGACATACTGTGTGTGTGGTCTCTTGCCCAAGAGGCCATGAGCATACTTATTTACCATTTTATTCTTTTACAGTGTGAGATCAAACGTTTTCCTGTATTTAAAAATGCCTGAGAGAAAAATTTTCTCTATTTGTGTTCTTTTTGACTTCATGTGAAATTTGAATAGAGAAACACTGCAAATAGGAAAAGTGTGAATAACTTTAGAATCCTGAGAATAATATTATGAAAGGTTAAATTGTCTATGCTTTAATAAAAGAAGCAGTTAAAATTATTTTAGTCACTGGAATAGTAAGTGTGTTTGTTTAAACTGTTACACACCTAGACAGAAATAAATCTTGTTAAAACAGCAGCTCGCTGCTGACCTTACTTGCTTGGCCTGTTCTGGGTGCCCAGACCTTGACTGCACTAAAGCAGCAAAGGTCTGCTCGGCCTATTTGTAATCATATCTTTAAAAGTTTCTTTAACCTGATACTTTATGAAGAAAAAATAAAAAGGATTAGTTACGCATGCCTTGAATTTATAGTCTAAAATGAGAACCCCAGCATTCGATTGTGCTACAGTTAAGCATGTTTAGATACTATAAACGACCTTTTGTGGGGTTTGGATTCCATCTTCACTTCCTTTTCACAGAGGAACTCAAACCCAGGGTCACTTTATGAGATCCGTCTGCATTTTGATTTGATCTGAATTGTTCATTATGTTGTTTTTTTGTGCAGAACAATAAAAAATATGCAGGGAGACACTAGATACATAATACTTTCTAAGTTCCTTGAAGTCTGGGCTTTTTTTTTTTTTTTTTCCAATCATCTCCAGAGCCTGTGTATATCCTTGTTTACAGATCCTGGTATTATAAATATTTACTGGGTAAGTGAATGAATAGATTTTTATTTATCTTTATGCATCATAATCCTCTTTTGTGTCTGATGTCGTTCTGATTTACAGCTAGTCTGCCTGAGACATTTTAATTTTTGCTTTAAAGTCATTATTAGTATTTATTAAAAAGGGATTAGTTTTTATTCTGGTTATCTGTTACTTAAAATGATAATTTATTATTTTCTCATCATTCTGTGGATTAGGAATTTGGACAGGGCATAGCAGGGATGGCTTGTGTCTGCTCCACGATGTCTGGAGTCTCAGCTGGGATGATGAGAAACTGTTATGGGCTAGCACAGCATGGAGCTGGCTGGGCATCTCTTTTTTATATGGCCTCTTCACATGGTGAGGTTTGGTTTACTTACAGTACAGTGGCTTTCAGATTGTAAGACAAAGGGTTTCAGGCTGGAGATTCAAGGCTCCAAAGCCCCAGAATATCACTTCTGCCACCTTTCGGTCCAGTCAATCATTAAAGCCACTCCAGTTTCAAGGGAAGGGCAGTTAAACTTCATTTTTCAGTGGGAGGAGTATCAAAGAGTTCATTGCCATCATTAGTCTTCCACAGTTCTGTTCTTAATGTATTATTTGTCATCATTGTGATTAACCTCTTTAGGCTGTGGTTTATTCTAGGATGGTCAGCAAAATATCTACTTCTCAGTGCTGAGGTGACTGCCTGGGGGGAGGGAGGGAGAGAGAGAGAGAGAGGGAGAACGTATAAAACAAAATCAGATTTACTAACTAAATATAAATAAAACTACCAAATCAATGAGATTTAACTTATCAGCACCATGCAGTGTTGTGTGGCTGTGACAGACATGCTATTTACAACTGCGGGGCTCACGTTCCATCGAGTTCAGCATATACTACAATTAGTGGTGTGGCGATGCTTCTCATCTCCCCCATTTTTTTTTCTTTCCTTGAATTTATTGAAAACTTTGTTCCTTAAGATTTGATATCAAAGACAGTAAAATAATACTAGTCCCTAATCCAATCATAAACACAAATCCAAGGACTGAAATTAAATGGAAGGAGGCAATCAGCTATATATGTAACTGGTGATATCCCTGTGTTAAATAATTTTAGATTGTCATCGGAATGAAAATACGATATTAGAAAATTTTATGGGCATTTCCTGGACATTTATATACGTTCTTGGTCTTGAGAAAAAATTCAGCTCCAATAGGTGGTTTTCCTAGCTGTCTCCCCACTTAGGGTTTAGACTTGTTTTATTTTCTTTTTAAATGCAATTCCTCATGTCAGATTAAGTCCCCATTTTGTCACAGCCTTTAAATTTTTGCCTTCACCTCTGTCTTGATCCTACAGTATTGTAGCACTTCTTCCATTTTCTTTGCTGAGAGAAGCACAAGCCAGTAATTGAATAATCTTGTTAGTGGAACATTTTAGGGCAATTTGTTGGGTTGTATTGGGTGAATTCATTGGGTGAATTGATGCTTGGGGCTGTTTTTGTAGTAGCTTGTTGTTAGAAAGCATCTTCTTGATACCAGCTCTTTTCTTCTGGGGAGAATAAGGAGGTGGGTGGGCTAGAGGGTGTGGAGGAGTGGAGCCTGGCAGGAGGAGCAGGGGTAGAGACAGCAGGGCTAGGGTGGAAGTCTTGATTCAGAAAGACCTCAATTCCACATGTGGTTCTTCCTCTTGCTTTTCCTCGAGGAAATCACTTAACTTCTCTGACTTGCACTTTCCTTATCTGCAAAATAGAATTGATAGGTGCCTGTTTATGGAAAATATTAAAAGCAATGCTTGTGAAATTTGTATCAGAGTAACTGACACCTGATACATAACAACACAAGGTGGCTCTCCTTGTTGTTCTGTATGTTTTGCACTTAGACCAATCATTTGCAGATCTTTCAAGTTTTGTTTGTGTTTTGTGTTGTTAGGTATTTTAACCTTAAATTCTAGATTCACAACTAAGTTACAAGCCTCTCATACCTTTCAGTGTGCTTGGTGCCCTTCTGTGGTGGGAAGGTAGACATGCATTTGATGATTTCCATAGCACACAGTTAAGACATGATGGCAAGGCCAGCTTTTCTAGGATAATATTTGTTTCTGGGTTCACAGAAACTCCGTTGGTGAGAGGAATTCCTGTCATTGTCAGGAGAGGTACTAATCTCTTTGAGCCTCAGTCTTCCATCTTGGAAAACTGAGTAGTTACAATAGATTATTTCCAGGATTCTTCCAGACCTAAATTTTGATGCAAAATGGTGCTGTTGCCACAGGATCCAGTTTTCTCCAGCGTTCCTCCATGTTTTTGTCAAAACCTAGACACAGTAAAATGAAAAATTGCATTTTCAGTTTTTTAACAAAATGAGAAACTATAGGTTCACACAATGAATCCAGTTTATGATGAAGTATCTTTTTTGGTAATAATTCTTCTGAGTCACAGTTGGACCCATGATTTGACTCAGTGAAGTCACATAAAGAGAGAGAGAGAGAGAGAGCGTGCGCAAATTGGACTAGGTAGGTACTAACGGAACTCCAAGGTGAAGCTCTCCATTTTCCGTTTAGTAAGTTGCAGTGATTTTCTCCTAGTAGTCCAGTGCTCATTTTTGGAATACCATATTCTTTCTAGAACTCTATAAAATGTTGCTACACTTAATTATATCACATAAAATTGTAATTTTACCCAAAGGGGAAGAAAACTTACCTGTGATATAAAACTACAACTGTGAACAAATATTATCCACACATGTGAGCCATTTTCAACTTGGAAGGAAAACACCATTGTTTTGGTGCTTGCTATATTTTTTTGTTTTTAGCGGATCAGAGCTGCCCTAGCCAGCAGTCAGAGTGGTAGGAACGTGGGGCCTGGAGTCAGGTGGACGAGGGTTTAATATCTTTGACTTTAGAAAAATTGTGTTACCTCTTCTTGGCTATCCACTGGGTATTTTATAATATCTTCCTTTTTAAGAAGACATTCTCCTACCTTCTTTCATATTGAGTGTAGGCTTTCTTTCTTTCTTTTTTTTTCAAATTTAAAGAATGTTCCCTGTATTATGTTGAGATGATGACTATCTTAGTGTGGTTATACGCTGTTGAAAGCTGCGGCTTCCCTGTAGGGGGCGAGAATTGGCAGGGCCAGTCATTTGGGGAAGAGGCTGGTCCTCAGGGAGGAAAGAGAAACTCAAAAGGAGAGCTTTGGTGGACAGAAGGTCTGTGCCAGTCCCTGTGATACTAGGTTTTGAGGGTACTGCTAGGTATCGGGGCTTACAGACTACCCCATCCTATGTCGACAGATCATATAGTTTTAATGTGACTTTTGATTCACCTCCTTTTGTTACCCAGAGTCTTGAGGTAATTATACAGGCTTGTCTGCCTTGTACTCGGGGATATGAGGAGAGGCTTCTAGGCTCATTTTCTATCAGCCAGAGTAGTCACTACAGCATTAATTAGAGTGGGTTTCAGAGAGGGGTTCACAGCCTTATTCTTTCTAAGTAGATTTTTTCTCTCAGTTGTTAATATTTGCAGGGTATATATTTTATTTTATTAAGAAAGGTAGACATTTCCTCTCGATGGTTTATTATAAGAAATAAATTGATAATTTGTGGAAATCCTCTATTATTCTAGTGTATACAGTAAGCCTGTTTTCATTTCAAGGAGAATAAATGGGAACATTAAGGGCAAAATTATTTACATTACTGGGACCAAAAGCAGTTAAAATTCTACTCCTAGTTTTTTGGGGGCCTGCCTTTAATTTCTGATTGGTTGTCCGGTTGGCATGTTCTAGTCTTGGTAGGGGTCATCCCTGAGTCTTTTGTTTCTGTTTAAGAAAGATTAAGTTCTGCTCAATAACTTAACTGTTTCTTTGCTCTCCTCTAATTCTATTAAAGACTATTATTGTATGAATTTGGGGGCTGAGCACCCTAATTAAAGCTCCAGGACTTTTGTAGGAGTGTTATTTAAAAATATTTAGTCCAACAGCATATTGTCTTCTTAATCAAAGGTAGATAAAACCTTACCCTTGCCCTCCAGAAGCTCCCAGTCTACAGAAGAAGATAAAGTTGAGATAAGGTAATCATGATGGTGATCATTTGCATGTGCTGTCTTCAGATCCTTATTTTGTATTCATTTGTCAACACCTTAACTTTTCTCCAGTCAGTGAAACTCTTCTGAGGAAGGTCATGAGCAATTTCTGCTTGCCAAATCAAGTAGAAACTGTGTAATTTTCACTACTGAGCATTGAATGGTGTCTCCCCTCTCCGTGGAACTCTCCGTCTCAGATTCTATAGTACTTGTCTTTGCTTGTCTTCCTCCTGCCTCTTAGGTAATTTCTTCTCATTCTCTTTGGCTAGTTCCTTTTCTACATAATTTTTTAAAGTAGGAGTTCCTTTGGGTTTAATTCCAGCTCCCAGCTCTCTGTTATCTCTTCTCCCTAAGATATCTTAACCAGTTCTATGGATTTAAATACTATTTTCAGGTTAGTGACTCCAAATTTAGCATCTTTACTCCTCTTTCAAATTTGAGCCATGTACATTCAACTACATATGAGATTAATTTTTCTTCTAGGTCTGTCTCTGTGCAAGAATATTACTCTTTGGCAGTTACTGTTTTATGATAGTTGCATATAGTGTTTGTCTTCCTCTGTCTGACTTACTTTACCAAGTCCATCTATACCCTCTAAGTCCATCTATGTTGCTACAACTGGCAAAATTGCATTCTTTCTTATGACTGAGTAGTATTCCATTGTATATATACACTACATCTTTATCCAGTCATCTGTTGGTAGACACTTAAGTTGTTTCCATATCTTGGCAGTTTTAAATAATGCTGCTTGAACACTGGTTCAATGAGCTCATAGCTCTTTTAATTTGTGTTTTTGGGTCCCCCCCCCCCCAGATATATACTCGAGTGGAATTGCTGGGTCATATGGTAGTTCTATTTTTAGTTTTTTTGGAGGAACTTTTATACTGTTTTCCAGTTTACATTCCCAGCAACAGTGTACAAGGGTTCCCTTTTCTTTTCATCTTTGCCAACATTTATTTGTGGTCTTTTTGATGATAGAAATTCTGACAGGTATGAGGTGATACCTCATTGTGGTTTTGATTTGCATTTCTCTGATGGTTAGTGATGTTGAGCATCTTTTTATGTACCTGTTAGCCATCTGTATGTCTTTGGAAAAATGTCTGTTTAGGTCCTCTGCCCATTTTTTAATCGGCTTTAATCTCTTCTTATTTAACTTATGATTAATTGTACTTTTTGAAGCATTTTATTTATTTGAATTAAAATAACAAAAGAACACCTTAAGATTGACTTTCAATTAAATTTAAGCACCAGTTTTAGAAAACTGAAGGTTTCTCTGAGTGAGTTAAGTTAGCTATATCTATGATAGGCAGAAAGAATAGTTGGAAGAATAATTAGAAGGTTAATTAATTAATGTTTATACATAAGTTTTAAGAGCTAAATATTATTTTAAGGGGGTCTTGATAGGATACCACTGACCTCTTGAAAAAGACTTTAGAAAATGAAAATTGCTTGTTAAAGAGTTGGGGGTTAATGTCTTCACTGGAGGTAGAACCCTTTAAACGAAGAAAGAAAACATGAGCTTGTCTGAAGTATACATGCAAATTAATCAGTTAGCTTATAAATTATTCTTCTGTAGTCTAGATCTTATTTTTAGCACTGTTAACTTAATAACTGGGAAGTAATTTTTCCTTGCATATGGAGTACACATTATTAAGACTTTTGCAATGCAGCAACTTTGGGATTTTAATATTTTATTAAAATATGAAAAGTATATTTTAGGGCATTTTTATATTATGTAAAATATGTAATATGTATCAAAGAAAAATACAATATCCTGTTCAATAATCTGGAGTAGTTCTTAAAGTTAAGTCTTGAAAGTATGACTTTCCTCTTGCTGTGATATGATTTGAAACATTCTAAGTTAAAGGTGCATTTTAGGTTCAGTTGTTTGGGAGTTTTTGTGCTTTTAAGCAAAAAGTGGAAAAGTTAATTGCTATATTAATCATGCGTTATGGGTCCATGTGTTCTGGTGGGTGTCTGTTCAGATGTGCTGGGCTAGAACTGTTGAGAAATACTCTGAGTAGCACTTCTAGAGTTTCCTTCCTTTCCCCGTATGTTCTCTGCATTTCTATCAACCTGTCTGACTGGCTTGATGACTGGACTGGTGCTGGCTAAGTAACAAGACCAGTAATAGGACCTCTGTTGGGACATGAAGTGTGGCGGTTGTGCGGCTCCCTCTGGTTAGTCATCTTGTGCCAACAACATGTGCCATGTACGCTGCTCTCCATCAAAAATCAAGGTAGTTGTTACAGTTGGGACATGTATTTTCATTCACATACTAACACTGTATTGGCTGATGGATTCCTTTAATTGGTGGCAACTTTGAGAAGGTTGGGAGGCTCCCTTTGAGTCAGGAAACAGTGACATCAGGATTTATTAGCAATGTCAGCTGGGGAGGGTGACGTCGGGGATACTCTGCTCCTGTTTGTACCATGCCCGAAACTCAAGAAAGCAGTTTCCAAGCTGGTCACATATTTTACAGTCTTTTTCAAATCAAGCTGGCAAAAATGATAGCATTGTCAAAACTTCCGTAGCAGCCTACTGGCTCAGAGCATGCTTGGACTCAGCCATCAGACTCTGGGTTTGAATTCAGGCTTTGCTGGCACATCAGCTCTGTGGCCTTGAACGAAGTGCTTCGCTTCTCAGTGAAGTTTCTGAATCTCCAAAATAGTGGTGATAGTTGCAGTGCCTGCCTCATAGAGTTGTTAGGAAGATTAAATTAGGTAACATGTATAAAACCCTCTGCCCAGGGCTCGCACAGAATTCACATTCAGTGAATGCTGGTTGTTGTTGGTGGTGGGGGGGTGTTAAAACAAAAGAGCAAAATGTGGCCCCTCCCTCACTGGTAGTCACAGAGTGCTCTTTTAGCTAGTGTCACAGCTGCCACTTCATTTTCTTCCCAGCTTACTTGCTTCCTCTGGCTCTGTTCCTAACTATTCATTTAAAAAATAATTTAAAAAACCAATAAAACAAAATATGGAGCATATCTCCTCCTAACCCTCCCCTGCCTTTAGAAAAATCATCAATCTATAGCTTTAATGTGGCTGGTAATCTTTTTATGTGTGATGTAGGCTTAGTACTGATTTTTTAAAAAAATTTTTGCCTCAAAGTAATGATGTGTTGCTTCTGCTTGCTGATGCTCTGCTTGGAAAATGTTCACCTCACCTTTTGCTCCTAGAACTACTTTTAATCCTTGGATCCCTTTTCTCACACTGTAACCTTAGCTATCACATGGGAAGGGAGAGCAGGGGCACAGGGGTACCTTTTAAAAAAAATCATTTAAAATTTTTTTAGCTTTAAAAAAATTGAGGTATAATTTGCTTACCATAAAACATCCATTTTCAGTATGTTAAAAGAAGAGTTTTAGTAAATTTATACAGTTTTGTGTCTCGTTTCTTTTTTCATTTTATATATTTTTTTTTATTCAAGTATAGTTGGTTTACAATGTTGTCTCATATTTCTTACGCATTTTTCTTTAGCGTCACTGCAATCCAGTTTTAGAATAATTCTGTCAGCCCCATCATGTCCATTTTTGGTCAGTCCGCACTTGCATTCCCTGACCCAGGTATACCACTGATCTGTTTTCTGCCTCTGTAGTTTTACTTTTTCTAGAAATTTCAGATAAACGGAGTCATACAATATTCTGTCTTTATGTTTGGATTCTTTCATTTAGTACAGTGCCTTTGAAGTTCGTTCGTGCTGTTGAATATGTCAGTGATCCATCCCTTTTTTATTGTTGGGTGATATTACATTGTCTGACTGTACCACATTCTGAAAACTCCACTTGCCAACTGATAAACTTTTGAACTGTTTCCAGGTTTTGGCTGTCCTGAGCCTAACTGCTAGGTCCATTCACGTATAACTCTGTGTATGGTCGTCCGTCTTCAAGAGAAATGAAGACACACTTTGGTGTGAAAGCGTTGGGTTATATGATGAGAAATTTCCCAGCCGTTCCCAAAACGGCTGTACCATCGTGCTTTCCCACCAGCAAGGGACGCGATGCGAGGGTTCTAGTTTCTCTACGTCCTTGTCCACACTTTAGATACTTGGCTGGATAGGCTGTGGTATTTCATGTTGGTTTCAACTTCCATTTTCCTAATGACTAATGGCGTTCAGTACTTTTCTGTGTAGATTCCCCAGGATGGATATAAAATGTCTTCAGATAGTTCACTCATTTAAAAAAGTTGAATTGTTTGATTTATGATTGTAAAAAGAGTCCTTTAGATATTCTATAGCCGTCCTCTATTAGACAATTACTTTGCTCTTTATATATTCTAAATACATGTACTTTATCAGATAATTATTTTGCCAATATTTTCTTTCAACCTGTGGCTTTTGTTTTCATGTTTTAAATTATGTCTTTTGAAGAGCAGAAGCTTTAATTTTAAAGTATTTCAGTTTATCTTTTTTTTTCTTTTTACCTTCTTTTTAAGTCTTTTTTCTTTTATACATTAGGTGTCATATCTAAAAAAATTTTTTTTGCCTAATCCACAGTAATTTTCTCCAAGTGCTTTCTTCTACAAGGTTTGTAGTTTCAGTTCTTAATTTTAGATCTATGATCTTATCATTTTGAGTCAAGTTGTGTACATAGTGCAAGGTAAAGGCTAAGGTTCTTTCCCCCCTCCATATGTATAACCAGTCTTTGGTACCACTTGTTGAAAAGACTGCCCTTTCCTCATTGAATTACCTTGCCACCTTGGTTGAATATGAATTGATATAACTGCATGGGCCTGGTTTTGGACTCTGTTTTCTTCTGTTGTTTATCCCTATGCCAATAACCCACTGTTTTATTGTAACTTTATAGTAAGATTTTTGAAATCAGGTACTATGTTTCAACTTTTGATGTAATCTTAAAGTTAGCCCCCTGTTCAGAAATTTTCCATCAGTCCCTCTGGGCGGTAATGTGCAGATAGATAAAGCTATTAAGACATCTGGGGGAGAATCAGTTCTGCTTGGGGATTGATTGGGTTACCTGTCACAGCTAGCAGCATTTCCCAGCATCATACTTGGCATAATTGTGTATAATACCTACTATGTACCAGGTGCTTTCTGTTATTATCTCATTTAATACTTCCAAGGTACTGCAGAGAGGACGGTGGTATCCTGATTTTATAGCTGAGTCCACAATAGTCACTAAGCGGCTGCTAGGGATTTAATAATATTTACACAATAAGGCTGGTTTTTGAAACCTCTCTTAACCCTAGCTTCTTTCCGCTGCTCTGTGCAGCCTGGCCTACTCATAGTGACCTATTCCTTTGTGGAGAGGAGGTTTATATTTTTAGTTTATATAGTGGCAACAGTAGTGGTGGTCAGAGAGAAAAGGATAACATATATCCCTTTGCCTTTTCTTGCAAGGTTCCTGCCTTTCCTTCTGTCACTCTGCCCTGGGCCTGGCAGAATGACAGAAGGAAAGACATTTCCTCCTCCTTCCCTTGAAACTCCTGAAGCAGCCTCATGAAAATTATCAGGACTGGTAGAAGAGCAGTGGCACTGAACTGCTCTGTTGTACACCTGAAACTAACATTCTAAATCAACTACGCTTCAATAAAAAATAAAACAAAAAAAGAGTAGTGGGATATTGATTTGTTATAGGGTTATCATTGCCCGTACTATTGCTTTAAATAGCCATTATCTTCCCTTAGTGACTTCTAAAACATTTTGTAATTCTGTAAGTATTTTACTTAATTCTTGTTTAAAATGTTACACCAAGATATTACACTATACCATGGAAATTATTCACATCTTCTGTCTTCATGTCCTTATACGTCTGTCTTTAGCTTAGATTCATTAACAATTCCCTCTCATATTATATTAGCACATTAATTAAAAAAAACTTTCCAAATGGTATAGATCAAGCAGTAATTGTTTAATATCATCATTCCTACTAACATCACTAGTTTTAGCTCTTAACTGTTGCCGAGTGTGATGTCCTTGAGCAGATTAGTTGTTGGTATGGAATCAGAATGGGCTTAATTTGGCTGGCACACTGAGTACCTTTACCCCAGCAGTGTGGGAAGGATTGATGGCTCCCATTACATAACAGTTTATTGCACTCTGCTCACGGACTGCCACTTGAGGAGAATCCATTCATTTTATTTACTGTGATAACTTCTTATTTGCATACAGATTTCCTTTTGTTTTTCGTGAATCATCTCTGCCTAATACTCTAGCTACATTTCATTACATTTGATGATGATTTCCAGACTGATAAAGTCATGGTAAAAATCAAAATGCATTTTTTTCCCGTTTCTTTCCCCTTTAGACCTCTCAGATTATGAAATCAGGTTTTTCTAGTGTCCTAGGAAAATGAGCTTTTTTCTACTGTTAGGTTCTATTTATTATTCTAAAGAGTAAAGGACTCTTAAGAGACTTAATACTATTTTAAGTTTGATAATGAATCAAAGTGTGAATTATTACTGATTATTGTCACCTGAAGGAAAAAAACAGTAACTCAGTTATAAAAACATTCCTTGAAGCTGATTGAATTTAGTAGTATATAATATTTAAAATAAAGACATACTACTACCACTAGCAGTCAAAACAGTTTTTCTTGAGTCTATAATATACACAAGAGTGGTAAACATAAATACTATAAGCACATATTTTTTGTATTCATATTCCTCACTGTGCATCTTGGAAACTTCTTTGGTGCAGTGGAATTGTTTCTTGTGTGGATCAGAGAAAATACGACAGGGTCCTTCAAATCAAGCTTTTTGCTCTCAGAGATACACACCCAGAAGACACATGGTGAGCAGTTGCCCTCATTATTGGAAATGTTCAGTTCTTCCTCATCTTTTCCCACACTTACTTTTGCAAATTGTCATAGATAGCATAATTTTTACATCATCTTACCCAGGACCTTTTTTTGAGACAAATTGTTCACTTTTGAACGTTTCCTTAAACAGTTATGACATAGATGTTTATTTCAATAATTTCAAGCTTCCCTATTCCATATAGGCAAACTGTAACTCGCAGCAGGCTAAGATCAGTTTGTGAGTTTATTCATTCATTCATTCTGGAAACATTTACTGCGTACTGTATGACTGCGTGCTGGGTGCTGGGCTAGCCCTAGGAGTGAGTGTGGTGTGGAAATGGGTGCCTAGGGCCGCCTCTACTTTTGTTCTGCCTTTAGTGCTAGTGACTAGACGAGCAGCTACCAGAAAGCGTAGTTAAGTATTATAGTGGGAACTCAAAATGAGGGCAGACACTTCATAATTCACACTGAAATGTGGCCTTACGTATTTTACATTCGCTTGTACAAAGACAAGTACATTACTTATCTCCTTCTTGACTTACCATGCAATTTAATGGAGACTTGTTATTAATGAGTATTTCTTGTATATTGGTTGTAAAAAAAAAATCACATCTACTCTAGTGAGCCTAACAGGATTCTGCATTTTTTAAATTCATATTTGTTCATTTCTTTACATTGCAGATTTCTCTTGGATTTGGCCACAAATTTATAGATCTTCTGCACTGTGTACAGGCACAGGTAAGTTAAAAGTAAGCTTTTCTATTGGTGTATTTTGGTTTTTAAGTAAATTCATTTAAAATTACCCTGTTTATAATTTAGCAAAATAACATATAAGTAAAATGAATGTAAATAAAACCCCAGAATGTTGAATATTTGTGATGGTTTTATTATGAAAATTCTCTGTGAATGTGTTGGAAATAATATTTGAAGGTAAAATGAGCGTATGACCGTATCTGTTTATCAGTGTCTATTTGGGAAGAGTTTACATTTACCAGTTGGATGAGGGGAACTGTAATTTCATAGCTTGGCAAAATGTTTACATTTATTTTTATATGTAAATAAAAAAGAATAGGCTGCTAGATTTTGGCAGCAAGTTTCAGTCTTACAGGGGTAGATTTAATGAGCAAGCTTTTCTTGTCCAACCAGTCTGAAATAGCTTCTCAGTCACTCCTTACCACACAGCCCTGCTGTACTTTTATCATAATGTTTGGATCATGTGATATATTCTTGTTTATAGTCTCCCCTACTAGAATATAAGCTCCATGAATGTTGGGGCCATTTTTGTCTGTTAAAAACAATCTTCCTAACCCTTAGTATGTGCTTATTACATAGGTAAGACTGAGTACATCTTTGCTACAGTAATTATTGGATAATAAATATTATGAATTTATTTATATTCACAGTCATTGAACTCTGCATCTGTTAATACAAACTAGAAATAGCTCCTTATACTTGTTTCTAAATATGCTATTAATTTATATCAGATACTTAAAGTATATAGCTCTTAAGTGTTCAGAGAAATTACCTGTGTTAGATACTTTATGTACTCAAGTATGCTTAATCAGGGTAGAATTCAGAGGATAATGCTTCCAATTCTGTATTTACTTTGTCACTACGCTAGAAGGGTCTTAGGATCCAGTGATGGGTAAACTTGAAGCAAGTATGGGAGCTTCTCCCCTCCTTACTCCATCCTGCTACCGTGCTGGATATGTTTTGTGATATCCTTAAGGAGAGCAAAGTAGATTTCAAAGTAGTTGTCCAATTTTAACCCCTGAAAACCAAGTAACTTAAAAATTTCCCACTACCTTTCATTGCATAAAAATGTAATTTATTTAACTTCGTTTCCTCTTTGTAGATTGGGGAAAATTTGGGGTCACTTTTCTGCCCTCCATATTGATGTGTGGATTCATTATCAAAGATAGCTGCATGCATAAGCTGACCACCTGTTTCCTCGTGTTCTTGGCAGTTTTCTTTAAGTGTTCCAAGGCGTGAATTGCTGCTATTGGGTTCTTGTCTCTTGTTTTCTTGTGAGTTTTGTTTTTTTGGTATATTTCACCTTCTACAGGCATTAATCTCTCCTGCCATTGTGATTTTTCATTTAGAGAAAGAACTAAGTCTGACCTTTAGGTTTTTGGGTTTTTTTTTTTAAGTAAAATTTTAGGGATTTACACAGCCATTTCTTAATTCATATCTAATTTACAAGTGCAAAAATTCCTTTGACAACCCTAATTACAGCAGCTATTACTTACGGCTCCCTTACCGTGTGCCAGGCATTATATAAGAGCTTTTCATTATATTCAGAATAACAGATAAGGAAATTGAAGCTTAGAGAGGTTAAGTGACTTTTCCAAGGTCATATCTAGTAAGTGGCAGTTTTCCACTCCAAAGACTTTGATCTTAACCCCTGAGCTCCATTTTCTGCATAAATAGCCCTGAATACAAGCGTACTTGTGGCAATTGGGGTAATATAGGAAAATCTCATTCATATTTAAGGATTTCAAAATTAATTTTAGAATCAAACATTATTTTTCTAATATTTTTCATTAGCAGGTCTTAACTTTTAACCTTTATTTCAAACTGTGAAATATGATGACTCACTTGGAATTTAATGGCAACCTGAACAACCTGAATGCCCGCGCTGGCACTTTCATTGCATACCCAGCTTTGGGGGGAAGGCCGTTGGGATTAGTTTTTCCGTTATAAACATGGTATGCTATGAATCAGCATTCTTTACCCTTTGCAATGTTAGAAATTTTATTTCTAAGTAAATAAACGAGTGGCATCTGTGGTTTGTTGGATGAATCACTTTTCCTACAGAGAACAGGTTGTGTGAAATACTGTGAATATAGAATTACCTAGAACCCTTTTCTTGGAAGGTGTAATAATTTATACCTCCGGGGAAATTTTTAAAAATTATTTTAGAAATGAATTGCAATAGCTTTGAGGTAGAGCAAGGTTGGTTCACGTAGAACTTCTGCTTTCCTTATTTAGTTTACTTTCAGGGCTGAGTAGGTCAGGAGATAGATACTTTGAGTCTTAAGTGTATAATGTTGTGGAGAAAATATTCTTGAAGGCAGTGTTGTTGAATATATCTTAAAATTTTGATTTGAAAACATGAGTAAGTATACTTCTCACACTTTCAAAAAGGATTATATCTGTGAGTGAAAATGCCAATTCCAGATTTGAATATATGGAAAGGGAATTCTGTCATTTGAATTGAACAAGACAACATTTATTTAACAGACTGAACTGTGCTGTTTCATCTATAGCTACATCAATATTTCCATTCCAGCCTCACATTTTAAGCATTTTCAAAGTTAGCCAATAAAATTTTCTTCGAATTGATAGTCAAAACAGGGGCAGATGTTAGATAAATCTAGTTGACAGCATAGCCTTGAAATGTAATTTTCCCTTTGCTATGGAAAACTGAACACACTGGATTCATATATCTGTATTTTAGATTTATTTATAAGTTTATTTTCTCTATTTTAGAAATATCTGGGGTAAGAGGACAGGGTGGGATGGGTGGGGAAAGAATTGTTCATACTTACTAGGTAGAGCTCAGCTCTTCAACGCTAATAGGGAGAGAGAAGTTCTCCAAAGTACAGTAAAGCATAATACGCTTCTTGTGGTACTAATACATTTTGGTGTTACAACTAAATTCTAAATACTAAAAATTATATTAAGCATATCAAGACATAGAAGAAAATATGTCCATATTGAATATGGCATGGTTGAAAGTACATTTCAAATGAATATTTGTTGGATGTTGAATTCCCTCTTTGTTCATAGATGTGAGATTTGTGATTAGCAATCTGATTTAACTCAGGTGTGTAAATTCCCACAAAGACGGGCAGCTTGATTTGAGCTACAGATCTGAGGCTTTGAGCACTGTCCGCTGAAAATCAGTGTTACTCTAAACAAAAATGTAGAATATTTAAATATGTACGTTTTGCTTTAGGCAAAAATCTGCGAACACTTAATTGTATTGCTATTTTTGTGGTATTTCCTTCAGACTATCAGCATGGTAGGCACTGTGATTTGGAAAATAAATATTTTGACAGTTGACAAAATGCCCTCAGTCATTTAGCTATTCAGACTAGAATCCTAATTCTAGCCCCCCGGTGGAACCCTCCGCTCTCTGTATGTGGAATGGGCTCCTGACCTCAGGATGGAACAGGCTTCCGTGTAGGTTGAAATGATCTTCCAGTGCATGTTACTGACACAGAGCCACAGTTGGAAGCTATTTGTATGACAGCCAGTTTTTTAAATCTTCTTACTATTCTGCTTTCCTCCCTTTTAAGGCGCACATTCACGTACACAGATTGGCTTCATTTTCCCCCTAGAACTACATTCATTCAGCATCTTCTTCTTCCCTCCTTTCCTTTACCTTCAGTCCCTCTTTCCTTCCTTCTGACTGTCTGTACTTTCAGAATATTAATTATTTATATCATGCTAGCCTGTGTTAAGTGCTATGGGAAATAAAGAATAACTACCAGAAATTATTAAACTGGAAAAGGAATATCAATGCAAGCTTAACTCTGTGTTTCCTTGCTTGTTATTTTCACGTTGAATTTCGGCTTTCTGATTTTTCTTTTAAAGAACAAAAACCGAGCGTTGATTTCTGAATTACACGTCTGTTTGTACTAAAAGTCTTAATCTGTCCATGTGAGTAGAGGTCAGGTAGGCAACAGCAGCAAAAGCTCTCTCTTAGGTAAATATTTTATTTACGTGGAGTTAACTGTGGCTTTCAAAGTGTGCCCCTGGGAAGGTACACACCTCATGAGGTAGTTGTGTTGTGTCTAGTGAGGCTGAGGCTGGCCAGAGTCCAGGCAGCCTCCATTTAGAATAGCGGTTTTGCTGTTTCCATAGGTACAGATCAGCAAGTGATGTAAGCATAGTGCATCGCTGAAAAACATACCAGGAGCGTGGCAGAACCTGATTTTTTTTTTTTCTTAGAGGAAGTAGCACTGGAACCAGAATCTTCTGAGAAAGAGTGGGCTCTGATTCTTCGCTTTGCTTTCTGAGCTGTAGGACAGGTGTGTGCATGTTTGGGAGTGGGGAGAAGTGGGTGCAGATTGTTAATAAAATGTATACTCTCATGCCTTTTGTTTGTTTGTTATTGGCCTCTAGATTTCAGTTCCAACTTGTATATTCTACTTACCTGGACAGCAGAATGTTAGCTTTAGGGACAAGGTCTGTGGTGAGCAGAATTTCAGTCATGCTACCATGGTAACTGACATGTGGCATTTGATTGGGGTTAGTAAGAGTTCTGGCTATACTGCTCACATTCACTCTGGAAGGAAAGAGACAGATAAATGTCATTTTCTAGTTAGGTGTTGAATTCGAGCCAGCTGGTCTTTCCAGAATTCCCTTAAAGATAAAATAGCAAGTAAAATCAGGCTGTTTCCATTAAATACCTCATAGTTTTTCTTTTTTTTTAAACATTTTTTATTGATTTATAATCATTTTACAATGTTGTGTCAAATTCCAGTGTTCAGCACAATTTTTCAGTCATACATGGACATACACACACTCATTGTCACATTTTTTTCTCTGTGAGCTAGCATAAGATTTTGTGTATATTTATTTCCCTGTGCTATACAGTGTAATCTTGTTTATCTATTCTACAATTTTGAAATACCTCATAGTTTTTCGTTTGTTTGTTTTTTTAAAGTTCAAATCATTTATGTCATTCCCAACTGTTTGCAACATCTAGATGTAAGGGATAAATTAAGCATTTATTTATCAAATTATTTATATCTGTAAAATTTATATCCTTCCCTCCTTCCTTCCCTACCTGTGATTCTTTGGCATTAGGATATAGATATTTCCATTGAGACTTCTGCGGCTAGCTTGAGACTCAGAAAAATTACAAAACCACAGAAGTTAACAGTAAATTTTGCAAATTGTGATTTTAACCTAATTCCATGCATTAGGTTGTCTGAGCATTGCTTGCTACTTCATGAATGATTCATGGGTGTCGACAATCAGTGGAAACAGACTTTTTGTTCTAGTCTCAGCTACATGTCTGCCTTCCCATCCAAAAAAAGCCAAGGGAGAGGAAGAAACATGTAGTGTTTAATGACGGCTAAATGGGAATTTAACCACATGGAATAAATGAAGGCAGACAGTCCAGTTTTGGAAGCTCTCTTAAGTCCATTCCCCCTGCAAGGCTGAGGGTGTGGTGCCGTCGTCTGTAGAATTATTTGCCTTTGTTGCTTTTGAATGTATTCAAAAAGGTCCTGAACTTAGAATTAATTAATTTGAGGACTTTGCTTCCCTTAAGCAAAGGTGCCAGTTACATGAATTTCATATGCAGAAATCATACAGTTGAAGTTTTGTGGCCCGAACCTAAAGGACTGGGCATCTGTTAGCAGTCAGTACCGCGGACATGGAGCCCAGTGTGGTTGTGCCTCCTTGAGAGGGAGAAGGACTGAAAGGCAAGAGAGCGATGGGCCAGGCAGACTGCAGTGGACAGGTGAGTCGGGGAGCTTGTGGAAGACCTGCCTTGTGCCTTGCATGAACACTGAGAAGAAACAACTGTGTTTGGGGAAACAACTGTGTCATAATTATTGAGTTGGTGGCTTCAATTATTAGAATAGACAGAGCAGGGGCCAGAGGAAACACTTTATTTCTCAGTTTCTTTCAGTTCTTTGTCACCAAAAAAGCTATTTGACTTCTATTTCTAATTCTTCCTTTTATAGGGCAATTTTATTACAGTCCAGAAAGTAAGCTGTTTCCTAGGTTATAAAATAGAATGTTTCACACCCGAGGGTATAACAAGATACTTTTGAATGAGGTATATTGAAATCTGTATGGTGGTTACTCATGCTATTATATTTGAATGGAATGGATATGTAAAATGCCTTTGACTTAAATTTAACATCTGTAAGACAGATTAGGTTGGTTTTAGGAGTTTCATTTAATACAATAGTAGATTTTGTTTTATTAACCCAGTGGAATCTTGATTTTAGATTTTCTTTGAAGCTAGATGCTTTGGAACTTAAAGTTTTTTCTCTAATGTAGAAGTTAGATGTTTATTGTTGTTGTTCCTTCAGAATATTCACAGTTTCATAAAATCTTTATTGGCTACCATCTTCTTACTTTTTTCCTCCTTATTTTTAAAAGGAAAAACCCCAACTTTCTCCTTTCACACCACAATGGCTTATCACCAGAGCCAGATGCTACCTGCAGTGCTGGCCACCGTCCCCATGGTCACCCTGCCATGGTGGCCCAGGACCTTAAACTTACTCACTTCTCTGCCCTTTCCTGTTTCAGGAATAGAAAGTAAATTTATTTATTATCTATATATTCCCATAAATTTGGTATCTTTGGTTTGTTGTGGTATTTCTACATCTGTGTTTTTAATTAAGTCATTACTTTTACTGAGGTCTCTGTTCATTAAGGGTCCTATTTCCTACTAAATTTCAAGGGCTGATTATGAAAATAACATACCAAATCATTAGCTTATATACTACAGCAAGGTTTCATGAGGTAAAGTTTTCACAGTGTGTTGAAGTTGAGATAAACAGGTTACCTTGAGGGTTTTGGAGAAAAGGAAAAATAAATGTTTACTATTACTTTTGGCAAGACATGCTTCTGGGCCTTTACATGTGTTGTATCAATTTAAAACTCTGGATAAATTCTTTGTGTCAGGAATTGAAGTATGTTCTGATTGTGTGTAAATTCTCTTTGATTTGAAGTCGAGACTAAACTGCTTTTTATTTTCAAAGCATTTAAATGTTATATCCTGGGCCATAATGTATAGTGAAATAGGACTTTGTGTCTTTCAGCTCATCTGCTTTTAATTGAATCTTGTAACAATTGCAGAGACATTTTGCACCACCTTCTAGTCTGGTCAAGGAAAATGATTCTTATCTCAGAAAAGGAAACTTGATTAACTGATCCCATCAGATACTACAAAATGAATTTTGTCAGAAGTGCTCAAAAGATGTGAATCAAGGATGTGAAGGAAATTGAATTAGAAGCATGCTACTTCATTAAAAAATTTTTTCATTATGTGGAGTAGCATCCCAGTGTTTTGTTTTTTCACTGTTTTGTTCACAGAACATTTTTAACATTAGTGCTACCTATATATGCACATGAAGCTTTTCTGTGGCATTATGTCATTAAATATACACACTTGTTTTATTTAAAAGAGCAGTACTATATTACCAAAGCTTGAGAATCATGAGGGGACCCCAAACAGATAGAAAGTAGGACATGAACACAAATTAAGATGGAAGTGTTTAAACAAATCATGTGTTTAATTAAATGTACAGTTTAGTTCTATCTGATTAAATGTCCTAGTCTGTAGGCCAGTCAGCAGCATGGTTTCACTACAGAGACATGAATGTGGAAGCATCAGCAATACAGATCATAGTACAAATGTGATAGAAAGTTCTTGGAACTGGAAGATCATTTATAATCACTAGTTTGTATATTGTGCTTATTATGTGCTGGGCCGTGTTCTAAGCTCTCTCATAATCACACAACCCCTAAAGGAAACCTAGTAAGTAGCTGCTGTAATGATCACACTTTAGAGATGGAGAAACGAAGGCAGCAGGAGTTCAGTGACTTACCCAGTGATGGGCACCTAATTTAAGTAGCTAGTTAGAGGAAGAATTGGGGCTCAAACCTAGTCTGTCATTGGTAGTGTTTGCCTGTGAACGTTTGTTCTCTTAAAAAACATGAAAAACATCCAAATAAACAAAAAAAGTAATTTCAAAATAAAGTTTCATGCTAACTTCTGAGTATGGGTAAGGACGTGATGAAGCTTAGCGTTTTGCCATCCCCTCCCTCCCCGTGAGGGTCTGCGGGCCCACAAAGTCGCTAAATTGTATTGTAGTTATAAATTGTAAATATGTCAAAAGTTGGATTATCTGACATTAATTAATAAAGGGAAATGCAGGTCACAGAAATGCTGTTAAGCTATTCTCTGGTTTCAAATGAGGTTACACAGATAATTCATTCAGTGGGATTTGTGTTTAGATATTTTATTAACATGGGTTTTGTTTAAAGGATGGAAAAGGGACTACCCAACTTTCTTTCATGTTCCTCTCTTTGAAAATAACCTTAAAAGTTTTCCTCTTTTGAAAAATCTTAAAAAGGAATCTCCTGAACGTCCCATAATAAGAAATCCTATGACCCTTTCACGCAAAGAAAAGAAAATGTTTCATTCAAAACCAAATTTCAGTTTTTATTTTTAAAAAATTATACTTCTAAGAGTGACTAGAGAATTCTCTCGATTGCTGTACAAAAAAGCTTAATTTATATTGAAGTACAGCTTCTATTTCATGTTGACTATTATATTTTTGATAATCATGATCTAAATGAACAGAGATGGCATTTACATTTTATAAAATGTTAAAAACCTAGGCTGCCCTCCCTCTCAGATTTCCCCTAGTTTTTCTTTCTTTTTTTTTTTTTAGCATAGATTCTCTCCAGAATCAGTACATAGTGTTTTTAGTTGCTTATGAGTTTTTGTGCTATAATGAACAGTATTCACCATGAACATAAAAAGAGGTTTTAATTACTTTCCATCTCAAATTTACTTTTTTCGCAGCTGCCATTTTCCTTTTTTCTTTTAAAGCTGTTTTTAAGCATATACATAATAGTTAATTCTGTGACATATGCTTTCAATGTTTTAATAATTCATGCTATTTCTTAAATCACTGGTTAAAATCTAGCTCTAAAATTTTTACTCGTGAGTCTTTATTTATATTGTAACTCATGGTTAGTAGTAAAAATGTGTTTGCTATACCCCCTGTTTGTGTCTTGACCATGTCCTTTTAAAATAAAATGTGGAAATATTTTATAATTCAGAACATAAAGGAGTTTTTAAGAAGGAAGCTTTTCTTGCATACTTACATTCTATGTTCCTTATATACGTGTTATTTTATCAAATTCTAACTACTATCTTGGGAGAGAGAAATTAGTTGCATTTTATAGGTAAAATCATCAAGGCTCATAGGGATCAGTCAGTGTCATATGTGAGGCAAGTAGCTCTAGAATTCGAGCCTGGGGCTATGAATTTCCTAAATCTGTTCTCTTTGGAGTACAACCTAGGCTCCTCTAGTGGGTGATGCCAATGAAACTTCTTGATGAGGTGAAGCCCTGATTTGCTTTTCATTCCCCAGCCAACTGGCGGTCTTTTTGTATTTAGTCTATATCCATTTTGGAGCAGTTTATTGTGCATGTGGCAAAATAGGAATGTGTTAGGTGTACAGAAGCAATATATATGGCCTTTGTTCTACCCACATCTTTTATGTAAGAAGAGAAATGGAAAACAAACATTGAATTACATAAGTGGGATTACAAAGCACTGTAACAACAGATGTAAAATAAGGTATTGTAGCAGGTGCACAGTGTGGGAAGGTAAGAGACACTGGGCCCATTGCTGTCATCTCTTGACACTCTTGACCTTGTGGTTATCTTGCTAGGAAATCCACAACCCTACTGTGTATGCTAGATCATTACAACAGAATTAGGTACAAATGAAATAGAAATAAGGGATATCTTTTGTTGATGGACTCAGTTGCCACAAAGACAGAAAAATAACTGCAAGTTAGTCTTAGCTGAAAGTGTCTTGAGAAGGCAGGGTCTTAATGGTGGCTACTACATTCCAAACCTAGCCCAGCTAGGTTGTAAATTCCCCTGCTAAATAGGGAGGCACCATAACACTTGGGTTTATACAAAGTACTGAGTAGATTCTGATTTTAATTTACCTATTAGAGTTCAGTAAATTATATCTCATATATTCTCTAATTGAAGAACACCTCTTGTTGAAGAGGTATAAAAATAGTTAATGGTTAATGCTGTAATGTAAGGGTATGAGAACATGTGCTTGTTACAAGTAGTTATTTGCAGGTACATTAGACAGAGAGAATAGAAAGGGGTCCAGTTTTACTGAAGTAAAGCCACCCTGAGGGCCCTTTATTCTTGATATCAACTCGAGTCTAATCTCTACTTCCGGTTAAAATTCCACCTCCCTACCGCCCAAATGCATTCGTCCTTTTTCTACTATGTGGTTTTGTTGTATTGAGATTACTTATATAAAGCACTCAGAACAATGCCTAGCAGGTAGAACATTATTTTTAAAAGTAAGCTTTGATCTTTCTCCTTTTCCTCCCTCTCCTCATCATCTGCTTCTATTTCTCATCTCTCCAATTCTTGTTTCTAGTCTAGGTTGAGTTACAGCACTGAAAATTTCAGATCAGCATCTCAGCATCAGTTCCCAGCTGAGCTCTACCTGTTATCCAGGCCATATACTCTACCCTTTCTCTCTTTTTTTCCCTCCTGGTATTTCTCATCTATTTTTAGACTTGAAAGTCTTAATTCACATTGCCAGAGAGTAGAGGCAAGGCTTCTTTCTTGAATAACAGCTCAATAATCAGTTGAAATTATTACGTATTCATACATACATACATACATACATACATACAGTCACTTAAGAAATGGTACTCACAAGTTAACCACAAGTAATCTGACCAGGCATTTGGTACCAGACAAAATGGAGATGGGATACAGTGGCCCAGAGAATTGAGGTCCCTCCCCATTATATTTTTTCCTTTCTCACCTTCTAAGAGGAAATGAATATAATAATAGCTAGAAATGCTTAAAAAAATGATGGGTCAACACCTGAAAAATCAATTTCCTAGGATTTCTCCCTCTTGAAAAATCACTATTTCTACTAAATTTTCTTTTAATATATGCTTCCTTTGTGATCACTTCTTCACCTCCTTCTGCTTCTACCTTGACAAGCCTCTCCTTGGGGGAGAAGAAAGAAAAGATAGAGAAAGAAGAGGATATTTATTCTTATAATTTGCTCCCAACTAGGGCTTTGCACAAATTGTTAGCCAGGAGCACAGTCTAGAGATTCTGAGGATGAGAGCATGGAAAGAGGTATGAACAGTGATTAAGCATCTTGCCTTTAGACTCCAGCAAATAATCATTTGTATTTTTCAGCCTCTCTCATCAAATTTCTAGTGTACATTGCTGTTGTCAAGAGGTGTTGTCATTATTGGCAGACATCTTCTAAAGAGATGAGAGGGTGATTTTTTAAAAGGAGGGGCTAGCTGTCACTCATTTATTCCAGAGGAGTGTTTTGGAACATTCTTATTTCTGAATTTGTTGTAGTAAGCTTGGGTGAAAGAGAAAGAAAAATCACTCAAACTGTCACCAAAGTAAACAAATATTGTACTTTAACATATTATCAGAAAATACCATTTTAGTGGTGTTGTCTTTAATTTAGAGTGTTTGCCTGACCAAAAAAGGCTTTTAATACTTTTTTTTTTTTTACTGATTGCTCTAGCAGATGCTATAGCAAATAAAAAGTTAAGCCACAGCCTCAGTTTTGCACAGGAGTCACTGAGTAGTTCGCTGGAGTGGTCCCAGACTGGTGGCTTTGAGACCTTAGGCAAGTTGTTTATTTTTCGTGGATTCAGTATGTCAGAATCTGGAAGATTACAAAAAGAATTCCATTGTGACTCTGCAGTTAATCTAAAAAACCATGAGTGACCATTTGGAATGCATCATTTTGGCATTACAAATAAACACTTCTGCTTTGGGGCTGGAGAAGAAGAAACAATGTAGTTTAAGTAGTGTATCCCTAAAACAACTGCTCTGGTATCTGCCATAGTTTAGATTCCCCGCTAGTTTCCTATCTTTTCACTAGAACATCTCTGGAAGCCTTTTCTCAATTTCATGGAT
This sequence comes from Camelus dromedarius, assembly GCF_036321535.1. Lineage (NCBI taxonomy): Eukaryota > Metazoa > Chordata > Mammalia > Artiodactyla > Camelidae > Camelus > Camelus dromedarius. The sequence continues at coordinate 12,009,794 of NC_087465.1, read as the reverse complement.
GAACCGAGTTAGAAAGGTAGCAGTTGGCATTGAATCACAGAAGGTGTTCCTGAGTGGAAAAACTGGATCTGGGAAAAAGTCGATCAGGAGTTGAGTCCACACGGACCCAAGTGCCGGAGGGTAGACTCTCCCTTTCCCAACTTCTGTTCTCAGTGCCTGGCTCTGCAAGGCGGGGCCTTCTGTAGTGAAAATGAAAATCCGGTTTTAAGTGAACACACACCCAGTGTACACACACAAAGTGAGCGCAGTAGGATTTTAGAAAACTAGGACACTGGGATCACTCTGGACAGTCACTGCCCATCAGAAGTGGACCCTGTCACTTGAGTTTAATATTGTACCAAACTCAGCACTAGCAGCTGACACTGTCATTACTGATACTGAAGAATCGTGGAATTTATGAGGAGATTTTACAGTTGGGAAAAAATAAATCCAGCGACCTGCCTAATTTCATAGTAATTACTTAGTAGTAAAGATGAGATCCACTGGAAAGTTACCCTGTTGCCTATCTAGCTTTTTAAAAAATGTTTTTATAGTAGTTGATACGTGCATGAGATCTTTATTAATCTTTATAATTAATCCATATGCATCTAGTTGGATATAATGAACTTAGATTAACGTGAACCCCATGCTGAGATGCTGAATTAAATAATGTTTTTCCTTTACATCACTGTTAAGTAGAATCTCCTAAAAGGAAGCTAGAAAATAATTCTGTATTTATCCCCTTATAAAGTTACTTTGTGTTAGTATCAAATATTCAGAAGGATAGTCCTAAGGACTGTAAGATCTTAAATCATAGAGAAAGAGAAAATAATCTTTAGAAAAAAAATTATCTTTAGAATGTTATATTTATTAAAGTAGGAGATTATGATCATACGTTTTTAGGAGGAATTGGAATAATAAATAATGAATCAGATTTGGTCGTGGTAGGGGGGTAGCATTTGTCATTTCACGAGCATTCAGATTCGTTGTGGGTTTTTTGTATTCTCTCTGTTTGGCAGATGTGAAAGCCTGAAATTCTAAAGCTTGGTGCTCTTTCTAAACAGCCACTGTGAGGAGCTGTGAACCTTCCTGCCCCGCCAGGTCCACACCCGGCGTCCTGGGCGCCTGGCGGGGCGCTGCTGGGCCAGCTCTCCCTTCGCTGTGAGGCCTCTGCTTCTGTTTAGTGTCTTTCCTTTCGCCACTCCCATCCCAGAAAAGTCAGCGGGGCAGTGACTGTCCCGGTTTAGAGGCTTCTCTGGGAATATTCCCTGGCCAAAGTGTGGGGAACTTACTTTTCCCCTAATGCGCTGAAGGCCACAAGCATGTTTTCTCTATTACCAGGTGCTTATGCTTCCTGAATGGAAGAGGGATTTAAGTCGCTACAGCTACAGAAATGTCCTTCATACCTAAGATTTCTAATATATTTTTTTCCTAAAATTTATTTTATTTTTTTATTTTTATTTTTATTTTTTTAACATTTTTTATTGATTTATAATCATTTTACGATGTGTCAAATTCCAGTGTTCAGCACAATTTTTCAGTCATTCATGGACATATACACACTCATTGTCACATTTTTTTCTCTGTGAGCTACCATAACATTTTGTGTATATTTCCCTGTGCTATACAGTGTAATCTTGTTTATCTATTCTACAATTTTGAAATCCCAGGCTATCCCTTCCCACCCTCCACCCCCCGGTAACCACAAGTCTGTATTCTCTCTCTGTGAGTCTATTTCTGTCCTGTATTTACGCTTTGTTTTTGTTTTTGTTTTTTAGATTCCACATATGAGCGATCTCATATGGTATTTTTCTTTCTCTTTCTGGCTTACTTCACTTAGAATGACATTCTCCAGGAGCATCCATGTTGCTGCAAATGGCATTATGCTGTCGGTTTTTATGACTGAGTAGTATTCCATTGTATAAATATACCACATTTTTTTATCCAGTCACCTGTTGATGGACATTTAGGCTGTTTCCATGTTTTGGCTATTGTAAATAGTGCTGCTATGAACATTGGGGTGCAGGTGTCATCCTGAAGTAGGGTTCCTTCTGGATACAAGCCCAGGAGTTGGGATTACTGGGTCATATGGTGAGTCTATTCCTAGTCTTTTGAGGAATCTCCACACTGTTTTCCATAGTGGCTGCACCAAACTGCATTCCCACCAGCAGTGTAGGAGGGTTCCCCTTTCTCCACAGCCTCTCCAGCATTTGTCATTTGTGGATTTTTGAATGACGGCCATTCTGACTGGTGTGAGGTGATACCTCATTGTAGTTTTGATTTGCATTTCTCTGATAATTAGTGATATTGAGCATTTTTTCATGTGCTTTTTGATCATTTGTATGTTTTCCTTGGAGAATTGCTTGTTTAGGTCTTCTGCCCATTTTTGGATTGAGTTGTTTATTTTTTTCCTATTGAGTCGTATGAGCTGCTTATATATTCTGGAGATCAAGCCTTTGTCGGTTTCACTTGCAAAAATTTTCTCCCATTCCGTAGGTTTTCTTCTTGTTTTACTTCTGGTTTCCTTTGCTGTGCAGAAGCTTGTAAGTTTCATTAGGTCCCATTTGTTTATTCTTGCTTTTATTTCTTCTAGGAGAAAATTTTTGAGATGTATGTCAGATAATGTTTTGCCTATGTTTTCCTCTAGGAGGTTTATTGTATCTTGTCTTATGTTTAAGTCTTTAATCCATTTTGAGTTGATTTTTGTATATGGTGTAAGGGAGTGTTCTAGCTTCATTGTTTTACATGCTGCTGTCCAGTTTTCCCAACACCATTTGCTGAAGAGACTGTCTTTATTCCATTGTATATTCTTGCCTCCTTTGTCGAAGATGAGTTGACCAAAAGTTTGTGGGTTCATTTCTGAGCTCTCTATTCTGTTCCATTGGTCTATATGTCTGTTTTGGTACCAATTCCATGCTGTCTTGATGACTGTAGCTCTATAGTATTGTCTGAAGTCTGGGAGAGTTATTCCTCCAGCCTCTTTCTTTCTCTTCAGTAATGCTTTGGCAATTCTAGGTCTTTGATGGTTCCATATAAATTTTATTATGATTTGTTCTAGTTCTGTTTTCCTAAAATTTAATGGCTGCCTCATGATGCCTAGTTAGCATCTTCCTCAGCCGCTTCCCCGGCCAGGCCCACTGATCCACGTGCCCCTCCTCCCTGCCCCACCTTCCCTGGCATGGCTGTGTCTGGTGCTGCGCTCTTTCCACACCACCTCCCATTCTTCATATTTCTTGTGTAGTGGGAAGCCACCAACCATGTTATACAAAACCATTCTTAAGGAGAGAGGGCCTGGTGGTAAGGGATAGGGTGGGTTTCTGTGTGGAATAACTAAAACTAGTCAGAAGATGCTCTAAGCCTGCGTGGGATGCGTGCTAGCACTGAAATCGGATTTTCCGTTTTTCCTTTGTGATATTGTCCTTACTGCTGTGCTCTGTCAGTTACCGAGGACACAGATAATGTCTGAATTCCAATATCTTCCCCTGTCTTCAAGAAAAGAAATCTAGCTTAGGTGAACCACTCAGTTTTATTTCATGAGCACCTTGTAACCTGGCTCCCCGCCTTTTAATTCATCCAAAGGGAAGTAGTTGATGTACTGAGTATAAAATTCGGTATTCCTACATCTTACGTGAAATTGGGAGAATTCTACATAACTAAACCTTAATCTTTTCGTTTCACCAGATTGGTTCCGCTAGGAAGCAAATAAATTTTATCTGTAGTTATATAGATTAAAAAAAAAGTCTAAGAATTAAAGCAAGTGACATGGATTCCCACAGAATCGTGGTCTTCTCTCAGTGCGTCTAATTCTGGTGCTGGCTTTTTTCATCCTGAAAGCTTTAGGTGTCCCAGTTTCCAGGGGGCTTAGGGTTCTGCCCTGGCTCTGGCAACACTGTTGCATTGTTTCACCCAACAAAGGAAGTAGCAGGTGTCCAGCTCTGGTAACAGAAGTCATGCCTTCTACCAAGGTATCCCTAGGGACAGGGCATATGCTTTGCCTGAGCTTTTTTAAATTTGTAGTTTATGTGGTGTAAAATGGCACCAACAATGAGAAATTGGTATCGTCACTTCTTTGATGCCTAATTATAGGCCAACGCAGGTAGATGGTTCCTGAGGTGTAGCCCTGGACTCCGGGCTGCCGGAAAGAAACCCAACTCAAACCAGTATGAGCCATGTTGGAATTTATTTCCTTATCTAAATGGAAAGTCCAAGGCCGCAAGCAGCTCCGGGCACATCTGGATGGGAGATGGTGTCACCAGAAATGTCTCTCTTTCCTTTGATGGCTTATTTTTTCAATTAGGACCATATGTGATGACAGAGAAGGCCCTCAGCAGCTCTGGCTTACATCATTTTAACAGCCAGTGTTCTAAAGAGAGTGTTTCTTTCCTGATAGAGCCAACAAAAACCACAGGAATGACACTCACTGGCCCAGCGTATATTGCCCACCTATTTATCAGTCAGTCCTGCCGGGACTGGGGATAGAGCAAGCATTTTCTCTAGACGCTGGTCACACTAGAGACTGTGTGGAAGTGATGGCTGTCACATCAGGAACCATATGACCCGACAGTGGAGGGTTACTTTCCTGTGTTGTAGAGAGAGAGCCAAGAATAAGGTTTGTTGTTTTGTGGTTTTTTCCCAAGCCCAGAGCCTAGAAAAGTCCTTCCTACCTCACAGGAATCAGGTATGCCAGTAAGTAGCATTCTCTCATCAAAACCACAAATACGTGTTGAGAATGCCATTCATTGTACTAGATCCACTAACTATGAGAAAACACAAATTTTGCTCATTTGGAGCTTATGTTGTCATAGAGATGATGGGTATATTAAAAGGTAGAGTATAAACAATTCTGTAGCTCAGAGACTCACCCCCGGGGGAGGAGGGGCAGTCCCAGACAGAGAGGGCAGCGTGTACAAAGATCCTGTGGTGAGAGACAGTAATTAACTGAAATAATCTCTTACAGATGCAGCAGAAGTAGTCAGAGATGAAGATCATCTAAGAGTTTTTGACTTATGAAGGCAATTTTACTTTAAGTGCTGTGGGGATTTATTGAAGGATTTGATGCAGGGAAATGAAAAGGTGAAATCTGTATTTTGGAATGAATGCCCTCCGCTGAGGCATGTGGACTAGCGGAGGGCAAGACTGGAGGCTGGGCCACACGTAGGCCATTGAAGTCATCCAGGTGAGATGAGGAGGTGAACGGAGTGGATAATGGTGGAGGGGATGGAGTTACAGGAGATTTGAGCAGTGTCAAAGCGGCTTGGTGGGAAGGTAGTGATTGAATGCTTAGGAATGGAGGAATCTTTCCAGGCCCCATAGAAGACGTGGCTTTGTCTTCAGACATCCAGGCGCCCTGTGATCTACATCAGGCACTAGCAAAGGCTAGCTAGTAGATTTTCTGTGTTCACAAAAGTATGAATATGAGAATGTTCACAGCAGCTTTATTCGCAATTACCAAAACCTGAAAATAACTGAATGTCTGTTAGCAAGATAAATAAAATGTGTTACATCCGTACCATAGAATATTATTTAGCAATAAAAAGAAATGAAGTACTGATACATACTGCGAAGTGGATTGGCCTTGAAGATACTATGTTTAGTGAAAGAAGCCAGTTATAATAGGCCACATGTTCATATGGTTCCATGCATATGAAATGTCCAGAATCATCAGATCTGTGGAGATAGAAAGCTGATTAGTTGTTGCCAGGGACTGGACTTGGGGGGGAGGGGAAATGGGAGAGGCTGCCAATGAGGCTTCTTACTAGTGATAAACATGTACTAAAACTGATAGTGGTGTTGAGTATACAACTCTGAGTATACTGAAAACCATTGAATTGTGCACATTTAAATGATCTGAATAGTATGGTATGTGAATTTTAGCTGTTACATAAATATGAATATGATTATGGGAGTAAAGTCACCCCTAATTTATCTGAAAAACAGAAGACCAGCTGGTGGAATCAGGCATGTAAAATATGTCAAGAAATGACAGTGAGGAGATAGCATAAAATTGGAAAATAAAAAACACCTTAAATGTCTAACAACAGGAGAATGGGTAAGTCGTCATATATTCATAAAAAAGAAATGACAGAATGCTGATCATTATCAAATTCATATTAAAATATTAATAACTTATAGATGTGACCTAAGAATAGCATTTGTAGAACATTTAGTATAAGAGTAAAATATCTTTACTTAACTCTCTGGCTGTTAATACTGCTATTAATGTTACCAAAGAACACCATTTAAGAAGGCAATGAAAGATTTTATTTCAACATGCAAGGATTCGGGGTGTCTTAAAACACTTTCAGGGTCAGTTTCATTTAGCTAAAAAAATTGGTGTATTGGAGATCTTCAAAGAGGACCATTAAACAACTTTTTGCCCATTCTTTGAGTTTTTAAAATGGAAGGAAAAGATTCTTACTTGGAACAACAAAAAAGGCATGGGGTAATAATAATAGTAATGATGATGATGATGATGTAGAGCAAAAGTACAGGATGATAGAAAACATGCTCTAACCAGGAAGGTAAGGTAACAACAGCGCAACAAACATGTAGGGTTTCAGAAGGAAATCGGGCGGTTGAATGTCACTCAACTCTCAGGTGACTTCCGTCAATTCTACTTCATTGCAAAAATATTTTGCAGGTCACTTTGGCCTTTTTGTCTCATTTCGTTTTTATATGATCGCTGGATTAAACACAGGAAAAAAAAAAAAAACAACTTGACTGTTTTAAGCAGAAACCAAGGAAATGGGAAGTTACAGAAATTGTCCATGGTTGGGATTGAAGGTCAAGCCTAAGTGGAGAAACTCTGTAAGCTCTGCCCAGAAAGAATCCTAGAAATTGTTTAAGACAAGGTATATTGGCTTCAGTATATTTATACTTTATCATTGTTTGTTACTGATTCTAAAATTATTTTACTTGTAAAATGAGACAGCAAAATATAAGGTAGAATGTTAGTAGCTGATAAAGGTTATCAGAGGTTTTAAAATACCATGTATATGCAGATGATGTCTGTGTTTTTAAAAGGTCTGTGTCAGAATTTTAGAGAATTGTTTCAAGAATTGTAGCTCAATTTAAAAATTGGCACTCAGCTTTGCTGCAGTATTTTTGAATTCGCTTGTTAAATCCCCTCAATTTGCTGTTCTTGAATGTTAATCTTTTTCCCCCAAGAGCAAGTCCCTCATCTTAGAGGCTGGAGGATTTATTTGTCTTCCCCGAGAATTTCCTTTCCTTGTCTTTTTAATTGCAGTGCTGTTATGGGTCCTGTCCTAGATTTCTTTCTTCATTTTTCTCTCTTTTCATTTAATTTTGGCATATCCATTTCACATTAGTATTGTGCCTCTTTTTATCTTAGAGGAAGCAACTAGAATTGTGAGTATATTGTAAAATTCTTCTATTTAAGTTACTGGCAAACATTGAAGTGTGTCTGTGATAATTAGGGAATCATTAATAGAAAGAGAAACAATTCTAGATCTTTTCAAAAGTCTTTTCAGTCAATGTTTTACCTTAAATGTGAGTTGACAAAAAGCTCTTTTTATAGTCTAGCGTTAACTTTGAGCAGAGTGAGCTTATTTTTTGGCCAAAATATTTCTGCCATACTGCCAGCTGTGCAGCCTTCATAATTTTCAGAGGTGTTATTTAAGCATAGGAACCACCATCCATCCATCCATCTATCTGTCTATCTCACAGGATTTTTGTTGCAATTTTTTAGAAATTGGTTAACATTGTATTCTGCTGTTTGATCACATCTGTCCCATCCTGGGTCTCTGAAAGAATTGTCAATTAGGGTCCAGTTCTTTGTGTTGGTGTTCTGATTAATTGGGAAAGGGAAATTTCTTTCAAGTCTGTGTGAAAGCCCTTGCTAATTAGAAACATTAATTCAAAATTTCTTTCATATTTTCTTTGCTTAACTTGCTCTTCATCTCGCTGGGGCTGGTTGTTTTTGGAGTTAGAGTACTATTTTATTACATTGGTTTAAGTCATTTTAATATAACAGATTCCTACATATAAAATACTTTAAATAGGAGTTGATCATAGGTACTACGAAATTATTCAGTTTAAAAATAGGACTTAGAAGGGTTTTTTTTTAAATATTAAATTTTCTTTATATAATGAGAATAGAATTCAAATTTCCATGATTTTTATATGGGTGTATAATTCTTTTATAAGGTAAACTGCTGCTATAGGTTAGTGCTTTCTCATTTCTCCTTAAGGACTATATTCTGTCCTTAGATAGTTTCACATTACTCCTGCTGAATTTATGGTGATGATTTCAATTTACTGGAAATTTCCTGTGAACTAATTAAGGACAGACTTTGGCAAATAAAGTTTGATAACTGTAAATGAGAGAAATGAAGTTATAAAATGAGAGAATTTTAGGAAGTGGCATATTTGCACTTTTTTTTTAAATTTTGGACTTGTTGCTGATTTAAAATCATCAGAACTACAGCTCAACCTACTGGTTGGGTGAAAGGGCCTTTTTATTAGCCATGTGTGGGCTCTTTATATACAGACATTTTAATATGTTTAATTGTACTGTAGATCTGTGTGGTCTAACTCACTGTGACAGTTCTCCAGTCCTGAACTCCAATCATGGGAGACAGTGCATCAGTGTTTGTGCTGTGAACATTAGAGGTGAAATGAGTGGGGTTAGTAAGCATCTTGAATGTAAGTAGAGTTCACTTAGTAACAATGAAATTGAGGTCCTGAGTATAAATACTTGCCAATTCACATTCTGTGTGAACTGTTGGATTACAAGCCATCAGTGGTTTCATCTAGGAGTCTTTGAGTTAGAATAATTGTTATATTCTGTAAGTGGTGTCTTTGGGAGAATTATTTTAGGGGCAGTTTAATCCTTTTGCTCAGAGTATAAATAAATATTATTTGCTTAATCATTAAAAGACTACCTGTAACAGGGATGTGAATGGATTTGGGGATAGAGCTCACTGTGCAAATTTATGATTGGGTGGTACCACATGATTCAGAGTTGTTCAAAGATGACATAACATAAAAGAATTTTGTGATTGTCAATGAGTAGGAAAATACACTGTAAACTTTTGACCCTATTTAAAAAAGAAAAACTAGAGTTGTGTAAAGCACCTATAGATGGCAAGATTTAGCATATAGTCAACTCTTATCCTTCACAGCAATGATGATCAGGCTACACTCTGTACACTTTGGAAATGTCAATGTTTTAATGGGGGAAAGTTGGATCTTTGGGTGTCTGTATATATTAGAGAACCATCAAGTACCTTAAAAATTCAGCATTTTCCAAGTTTTTATTGTTGCTTTAGTCAAATGTTTCCTTGAAATAAGTTTTCCTGGCATGAAGTTGTAAGTTAAAATCATTTAGACTCAAGTTTCTGAGATGTTTGCCAACTGCCTTAGGCTTCCCTTATCATTTACAGAATTAAAAGTATACTTGGCATCCTGTAAATAGGTAGTGATTAATTTCCTTGTCCACTTCAATACTCTTAGAAGATTTAGAAACACAATTATTAAAAGCAGTGTACAGGTCAGTTTTTAAAATAGAAAATAGCAAAGGTAAAGTTATTTTTCTAGTAAAATGCGTAAGTGGCTACATACATTGTATTAGTTGGTTTGTGATTAATGTATTTCCGTTAATATTTCTGATGGCATTAGAAATGACTTTTTAAAAAACCGAGGATGAAAGATCATCTTCATTAAAAAGATTTATTTTTTGTATGTGACTAATAAATCTTCACAGATTGAACAATAAAGGGGGTTATTGCATCATCAAATAGGATTCCTATTTAGTTAGGAAACTAGAATGTTCTTTTTATTCCAAGTATTAAACGTTCAGTTTAATGTTAATTTCTAGCATGATGTCTCTCTGTATGATTGTGTCAAGAATGGAAATCACATTATGGTTTCTACCTGACGACCTAAGCACTGGGTTGTTCCTAGTCCTTGTTTTCCCTCTTCACTTACACACTCCTTGATCCTCTCATTGGGATGATTTGTAATCTGACTCTTGTGACAGATGTTAGGAGGTGGAGCAAAGGGATTCTCTGCTTTTAGACCAGTAGGTTAAGAGTCTGCTCCATTAAATCTACCGCCAGAGGAGAATTTCTTTAGCCTTTTACAATTACTGTTATCAAAGGGGAAGCACACAGTAATATAAACAGAAAATGACAAAGAAAACTTAAGGGAGGAGTAGAAGAGACCTGAAGATAGACAGACACTACTAAGGATGTTTTGGAGGAGGGGGTAGAATTTTCATGTTGAAGCATGTGCTTTGCTTTAACTGAATCTGGCTTAATTTCTGTAAACATCCCTCCTTCTGGGATGAATGCATTTTAGCCATGTCTGTACCTGTAGCGGAATACTTGCGATGAAAGTTTAGAGGCAATTTAAAGATGAGAGAAGGAAAGTGAGAAAGCTTGACATTTCAGAGATATCACAGATTTTACCAAGTTTGAACACATTCTAATGTACAAAAAAGCGTGTTTTCAAAACTCTATTTTTCAAGTATTTATAGGTAAATTTCTACAAGTTGGAAATCACTTGACTCAAAATAAACGTCTTTTTATACATTTCTTTCAGTAATTATGCCTGTGTGCAGAATCCCCAGATTTTTCCAGTCTCCTCATCCAGTTTATTAGAAACCTCTCTAAATTTTTTCCTGTGGAAAGTATCTTCTGTGGAGAGGGAAGGGGTTTCAGCTAGGAACTTCCTTCATTAGACGGTGTGATTCAGGAGCGAGCTAGTTTAACATGTAGAAGCCACGTTGGCAGACACGTGGGTTCTGAGCTAGTGTACGGGCACACGGGATCAGAGCAAATGATCTTTGGTCCTTGCAGTTTGCTGTGATGGCTCTGCCTGTCTCATCAGCGGCCAGGCCCTGGCCACACTGTGCTGTTGCTCACTCTTTGTCTAAAGCTTGGCATTGCCGTGCTGACATGATTCTGCTTTTACTTTTTGATGTTGAAAGCACTAACATATAAGCTCTGGAAAGCATTTAATCACTGTAGTTTCTACACAGTCAAGTCCAGTGAGAGCAGCTTTTAGTAATTTACAACATAAGAAGTTGACTATTTGTTCCCCTAAATACCCAACTTTATTAAAGCATTTAATTTAAAAAGGGAAAAGAGCTTCTCAGTTTTCCCATTAGAGAACACAAAAGAAAGTGCATAATGACTGCCTATTACACAATGCTCACATAAGCATAGCAGTTTAAATTTACAACCAGGGTACCAATTACATGTACATTTAGTCACTTGAAACATGTAAAAAATTAATATTAATAAGCGTAGTCTCCTTGACAGTACTCGGGTGTTTACTCTGCCCCATTTCTTTGAGTTTATTATTTTCTATTCACTAAAGAAAAAGATACCACAAACCTATCATTTACTGTATTGCATCTTGTTTATAATCAGGAGCAGGAATGAATGTGTATTTGAAAGATGGCAAATAGAGGAGTTCTTGCCTTAAGAAAAATACTAAAAAAAAAAAAAAAAGCACACACCTGTGTTGCTTTTTTTGATGGGCTAAGGTACATTTTCAATATATATCTTCTCTTTTACTGCATATTAAAAATAAATAAAACATTAAGAAAATTAGCATTCTGAAGCACATTCATAGATTTTTAGTTACTAATTTAGTCTGTTTTGAAAACTCCTACAAGGCAGTGCTCTATTTTAACTAAATATGGGGTGGATAATTCACCATTGTTGTCTTTATCTTTAAGCTAACTGCTCATAGGTATATGTTCAGAATAAATGAATTCAAGCATGATTTTTCATACAGCACTCTTTTTTATTAACTATGCAAGCATATTTATTTGAACTAACAGTATTGATGTCTGTTGCTTTGGCAGATTTCAAAATAAGTTTTCTTGTGCACCATAAAAAGCAAGTTTCTTCCGTGAAAACAACTACAAATACTTCATTTTAATTTTTAGTTGTTCTAAAAAGAGGGGTGTCAAGGTGGCAGGAAAGACTAAAGCGGTTTCTTTATTTTAATTTTTTAATTTTAAAGAAAATCCATTTTCATAACAAGGAAGTACAGGCTGTCTGGGACAGCATCGAACAGAATTCCAGGTGTTAGGATGTGATTTCTATCAGTAAGAATCATCTGTCCTATGGTAGTAAGTGATTTGCATGCTGATGATGGTACTGTAATCGTCTTTGTTTCTTAGCCTCTTTCTTTTAGAGCTGGAAGAGGCCCTAAGAATCATGTAATTCCTTTAAAGTTAAGGCCTGGAGTTAGAAAACAATTTTCTGTCTGTTCCACAGTTACTCATGGGCTGTGCTGGGACAGGAATCCTGGTTCTCGCCTTCCCGGGCAAGTGGCTCATGTCGTTAAGCCATGGTGCTTCCCCAACTGTTTTTGTAAATGAAACATTTTCACTGCTTGCTAAGTGGTAAATCAAATGTGGCAAAATTAATAATTGGGGTTTCAGTGAGCATTTGTATTTTTAAAACCTCTCCAATAACCGAAGAAGTCACCCTAAGCTACTAGATTGAACATTAAAGTTTCAACATAGGCATACCTGTGAATTTTATTTACTGTGGATGAATTGAGGTGGACAGAATGCAGATTTATGTATTTTACATATATATGTATATATATAGTATTTTATATATTGTTTGAAATTGTTAATAGGTTTGTCTTTGTTCCTATGGAAAAATTGAAAGTGAAATTGAAAATTAGCATTGAAGTTGAAGCCACACCTTTAATATTTTTCTCTTCTTGTGTTTGTTAGGTTCATGCTACAATTGTTGTTTTTGGCTATACCAGACATTAGAATGGTGCCAGTGTTCTACACAAAGTAATCAGGACACTCAAGAAATGTAGATGTGGTTACCATTCTTTTATGGCAAGTGTGCTTATGTGTTAAGTGAAGATCAGTGGCATGGTTGCAGTTGTTAGAAGAAAATCCTGCCCAGATATAAGAAATACATGAACTCAACTTGGAGCATTATGGCACTATTAAAAATTATATTTTCAAAGGCTAAAATAATAAAAGAAAAATACTTTCGTGATGCTGTTAGGTGGAAATGGTAGGGTTCATTTTTACACAGCTGATTTTTATAAATTACATATTGTTAAAAAATTGCCCAGTTTTGTCAATAGGTATCTTTAGATATTGGAAATATGTTTCCATTCTTTCTTTGCTTTTCCCTATTTTTCACATTTTTTCCCCACAGGGAACGTTTTCCCTTGTAAAACCAATAAACCTGATAGGGAAGAAATTATAAATATTCATCCTTACTGAGAAGCTGGTAGGTAGCTGGTAGTATTGTATTTATAATTTTTTTTAGGCTTAAAAGGGCTTACTCACCGGAAAGATAACTCGCTCAACCTTACTGTTTAAGAATTCAAACTGTGCTTACAGCTCTTCCTCTAGTAAACGGTGTTACCTCCTATTAAAAGTACAGAATTTGTATAGAATTCCTATCAGGTGCTGTTCTGTTTTCCTTACACTAACTCATTCCGTCCTATAACACTTCAGAGGTGGCAGTGGTGGTGCTGGTGGTGGTTACTCTTTCATAGAAGAGGAACCTGAGGTACGTAGGTGTGAAACAATTTTTATGAGGTAACACATGTGGTAACTGATGCAGCCAGTGTTTGAACTAGTCTGGCATCAGAGCCCATAACTAAGTTATACAGTAGTTACCTGTATTTTGCATTGTAGTACAGAACAGTGAGCTAGGAAGAAATAGTCAAACTATGCCTAATGTAAGATTTTGCCTACAAACTGAACGGTAAATGCACAAATTTCTGTTTGCTGCCACATCATTTATAAATGTCCAGATTGTGTGGCAGTAATTTAGAGGGGATATTATGGGCTGGGTGGTCTCCTGGAAATTAGCTCTCCAGGGTGGGTCTCAGTGCGCCTCCCAGGTAGCCACAGTGAAGGGCCAGTGGGGGATCTGTGACACTGCCAAAGTGGGGAAGTGGGCCTTGAACATGAAGACTGTGAGGACAGGGAGCAAATGAGGTTCCAGGGATGAGCTCCAAAGGAAGATCCCAAGGGCAGACTCCACGTGGTAGAAATTGATTTCAAGAGCAGCTGCTTCTTCTGTAGGCAGCTCTACCTAGCAGAGCAGCGAGGATCTGTTACAGAGGTTAGTAATTCTTCTGAAAAATCAAGTAGGCCAGCTAGCCAGTCATTAGTGAGTTTCTGTGTATTCTACTTCAAACAGGAAGTCAAGTACAAAATAATTTTGTAAATTATTAAAGGAAGTAAAAAGTTTATGGAGATCATATTTATTCTAATGAGCAATTTTGTAATTTCTCTGCTCTGTTCCAGGCACCATTTTCATTGGTGCTTTTGCAGGGTGATAAATACCTACTGTTTGTACTTAGCTTTTTGTGATAAATAGAATGATAAAGGTGTTTTAAATGTAGAATAATTTTATGGCCTTAAGAGATTATTACTTAATATATTATTAAAATATTTTAATTGCCTTTTTTTGTAGGTCCTCTTTTCTTTCATATGTTGGTCAAAGACGTCATTCCTGTTACCTGTCAGAAAGGGAATGAATCTTTATAAGTACTTTTAGGAAATGAGGATATTGGCATCTATTGAGAAGAGCCTCATAAATTATTTGTTGCACTAAGGAATGAGTATTAGACACTCTTCTTACCAAACAACATAGGTATTTACTAATTTACTTGTTCCTCATAACAGTTGTGAAAGTCTTCTCAGATAGCTGTGAATATTTTCATTTTATGGAGATTAATGGGAGAATTATGAGGTAGTAAGTAGTGGAGCCCAAGTTCAAACAGGACCTTCTGACTCCAAGTCCATTATTCTTGTTGTGCAGATAGGCACAAGACAATGTCATTATTTAAAGCTACGAGGATAAGCATTAATTATTTTTGATCAAAAAATTAGACGATTTAACCTTACCATTTCAGAATTCATTTCACCAGAGAATGTTTGTTGAACTCTGACCACTACAAAGTACTGTGTTATTTTCCCCTGTGGGTAAAATGAATCCCTTGCCTTTAAGAAGCTTATAGCATAGCTGAGGTTAACGTACTCGATAACAAGAGGACCAGGGCAGTTTTTCGTTCATGTGTAGTGTACACAGGCATTCCATGTATGACGCCAGAGCTATGTCTCCTGACACATGCCGACACCCAGTAAGTATCTGAATGGATGAATGAGACCAAATTAGAGCAGATTGGTTAGGGATAGGTTTATGGGGGAGATAAGACTTGTGGCCAAGCCTTGGAAGACAGCTAAGGTTTGGATACCTGAAGGGAGGTGGTGGAGAGGTAGCATTCCAGGCAAGAGAAGACCCAGCTTGAATGAGAAGGAAGAAAAGGGAATGGGCAAAGCCAGAGAGAGCCCTGTGTCTGGAGGAGGGGTACCAGAAGGCACAGCTCTGAGTCCTTGAAACGCTAGGTTAAAAGCCTTTTCCTTCATTCTCCAGGCAGGGCTGCCATTAGAGATTGAAGTTCCAGGATCTGATGAGGGAGATTACCAAAGTGACATTTTATATTGATTGATTTGTTCTTGGTGCACAGGGTGAGTTTGGAGGTGAACTGGAGAGGAGGAGAAGAGAGGCGAAGTCTTGGTTTAGAACAGTGGACACAGTGTCGCAACTGGACCAAGGGTCCTGGCATCAAAAAGGCTTATCAGAACCTGGTTACTGATTGTCTGAAAGAGAGAAATTCAATTAAAAACATTACAAATAGAATAATAGTCTAAAAGTTAAAGAGAACCAGTGTCTTCTAATGCATTCTGATCGAGAACTGCTGAAATATAGCACTCTCTTTTCTGGATTTTAAATGTTTGTTATCAATTAAAAAACTCCTTTCTCTAGATTATTGATACCATTTTCTTTCTTTTCTCAGAGATAACTGCCATCCTGAATTTGTTGTTTATTGTGCCCATGCTTTTTATGTTTGCTTTTTACTTTTACTCTTTGTGTATTTAATTGTTTATAGTACTTGGTATCATTTTGTATGTTTTAAGACTTAGTACGACACTGCTCATTTTGTTTCGCAGCTTCCTTTTTACTATAGCTTTATGTTGTTTTGAGACACTATCCATGTATTTGCAAGTCAGTCAGGCATACAACATTTCATTATATGAGCATATCACAACCTGTCCATTTCCCTCTTGGTGAACAGTTAGGTTGTTTACAGTTTTTTGCAATTATAAGCAGTCCAGCAGCAAATGTTTTTGTGCGTGTCAACTTGTATACATGTGAGAATTTCTCTGGGAGGAGAATTGCTGGGTTGTAGGATATATGATTTAAGATTTAATTTTTGACGATGTGCAGGGTGTGAAATAGTATTTCATTTTAGTTTTAATACACATTCTCTGATTACTGTTGAGATTGGCCATTTTGGTTCTTTCTTCTTAATTGCCTGTAAATGTATTTTGCCCATTTTCCTATTGGGTTATGTTTTTCTTATTAATTTGTAGTTATTAAATATATGCCAGATACTTCAGGTTGGCATTTTAAACTTTTGGTCAACTTTATAACTGTTCCTTTGGTAATCTAATAAGTCTATATATCAGCTATGATCCTAGGTAACATTATGTATGACAGAAATGACCCCTGAGTGGTTAACTGCATCTTAAATAGGAGGATGAATGAAATACGAATACCCGATGGGGGAGTCCTATCTTTGAGGTTCCCTGGGTGATGCGACTGTTACAAATGATCATTTCCCTCATGGGGACTTTGGAAGCTTTGGTTTCTGTGGAACAGGGAGCATCTAAGGGGCAGCTCCTGCAGTGATCCAGTGTAGAGCTGAGTTGAATGGGTGCCCGGTTGGGGAAGCACTTCCACAGCAGAGTAGTGCCTCATGCTTCCCTGCCGGCCCGCCCTGGTCTTGACTGTATCCTTCTCAAGAGATTGATGCCAGACATCGACTATGATAGTTTTGAGTCTGAATATTTAGTTGAACCTAAGAAAACCCATTGGTGAGTGTTGTAGCTATATTGGTACTTAAAATCACCTGAAAGATAGTTAAAGAATTAGCTTCTGACAGATATGATACATCAACGAAATTTTTTCTTCATTTTCTTATAATGAATTTTAAAATATAATTTCTGCATGTTGATTAATGCAATTCTGATTCTAAGTAATGGGCTCTGTTAAGGGAAGGAGGGAAGTATCATAATTTATGTCTCCATGGCTCTGCTGCATGAGTTTAAGTTGACCAAAGTGGAGAGGGCTCACATCTGCAGTTTTCCTGCCATGCTCTGAATATTTTTGATTGATTTTGATTTTTACTAGTAATCGACTTCAACCGGTGGGACTCAACTGATGGCTTGCAGACCCCTGTTGGAATACACACTTCCTAGGCATGTGGTCGGATTTCTCCAAATTTTTTTTTATATAAACATTTTTTATTGAATTATAGTCATTTTACAATGTTGTCAAAGATTTCTCCAAATTTTTAGATCAGCCCATCAATGTGATTTCTTTTTCATGGACACATATTTCTCCAATGTCATATGATTTATTAGGAAAATTATATTTTATATGTGAAAAATATTTTACTTACATTTTAGGAACATATTTATCTTGAGCTAAAAGGATGTCTACTTTGCCCTATTGCATTTAAAATTGGATATTTTGATTCATTTGGAAGAGTTGTTCAGTTTGACTTCTGAATAGACATAAAGTGTATCTTTTTCTTATTTTTAATAAATTATTAAAAATTTTCAGACCTTTATCTAACCCTTAGTAGACCCACATGTAGTTGACATCCCTAATTCAAAAATAAGAATTTGATTGATCTTTGATTTTTAGAATAAAAGGAAAGTGCTTAAACTAGTGATGGAAACTATAGCCTTACCTTAAATGGTGCTCTAAAAAGTAAGAGGCATAAATATGGCCTTTTCTTTATTCTAAAAATGGTCGTACCGTGTGCATGGAATGTGTGCTCTGCTTGCTCGCCACTTCACTTCCTTAAAGACAAAAGAAATACAATTTTTTTGGCATCAAGACAAATTAAGGCAGCCCTCTCAGGCCTTCTTCCCTCTTCCCACACTTGCCACCAACTGTCCTTTAGCGAGACTGTACTTGTATTCACTGGCATCTCACCCCTCCTCTCTCCCCAAGCTTGTACAAGCCTATTAAAGTTGTATAGTCAGTGCATTGAGAGACCAGGGTTTGCCTGGCAGGACGGGTAGTTGTGCCCTGTCCCCTCCCACAGCAGTCCCAGCCATGCCCCTGTCTTGGCTCTGATTCAGGGAACTGCAATAAGAGTGAACCTGGTGTCCTTTTTCCATGTCAGGAACCAATTCTCACTGCTTTGCCTCTCTCCTCTTCTCCATGTAAAAGTACTTTAACGTGTAGAGCTTTGAGCAATTCATATGGTACTCCCATATTATGAGAAGATTGGGTGTGTTAGTTATCCTGTGTATGTGTTTGAGCATTAAATTTACAGGAAAGTTAATATAGTGCATATTACTGTGTAGGGAAAGAACCTATATGTGTTTATATATATGTGTTAACACAGTATATACTACTGTAGTAGTTAAAGGACCAAGTTAGATTTGAGGTATGAACCCAAGCTCTGACACTTAATGTAAAATGGGGAGAAGATAAATATCTGATTCATAGGGATGGTATTAAATGAGATAATGTATGTAAAGGGCTTAGCACTTACTAAGCACTCAATAAACATTAAGTCTCTTAAAATCACTTTAATTTGGAGCTTTGATATTTAGGTACTTAATAATTTCTTTTACTATAATTATTTCATAAAATCTGCTATATGTACTCAAGTGTGTTAAAATTTAACTTTGCATGTTTTACTAAACTAAGACTCAGCTTTCACTGCGGTGTTTTGCCATCATATTCACTATTTGTAGTATTCTAACCTTTTCCCTCTAAACTGGAGCATGCACATGACTTTGTCATTTCTCCATCTGTTCTGTTAAAGCGTATTGTCATGCTAGCAAGGGATGGGGTTAGCCTTGAAGATCCACCTTTCATGTAATATGCTGTTTTATCTTTATCATGACCTACCACGTGAACCCAGATCGTGTGCTTTTCCTGGTAAAATGTCTGCTTCGTTCATTCACCAGTTCATGTTTCAGTAATTACAGTGATCCTTCTTTTTGGTGAGCTCTTTGTAAATATTTTTAGTTGTTAATCTTTTTTTTTTTTTTCAGCCAAGAACATCTAAGGAATAGATTTTCTATCAAAATAAATGATACTGGTTGCTTTTCTGAAAAACAGATGGACAGTCTTTAGTATCCTAAAAGTGGGAGATAGATGTTAGTGTAGTATTCAGTAATTTTCTTAGTTGACTATATAATGGTTCTTTTGACACTTAACACTAGAAGTTGAGCATTTAAACTATTGATTTGTTCTTCATTATTCTGCTTAAAGCAAATGATTAGGTGTAGTGCCCAGCTCAGCACCAAGCACAGAGAGGCCCTTAATCCCCATTAAACTCTACCCATTTGGAAGTATTAGGGCCAAGAAATAGTTCTGAAATGTTAAGACTTATTTCCACTCTCTGAGCATGTATTCATATTTTTACAGTATCTAAGCTGCTGGAGAATTGACCTTTATTTGCTTTTGCTTTTGCTTTTGTTTTCGATGGCTTTGTTAGGGAGGGCCGTGGTTCTAGCGCTCTTGGTGGAGGCATTGAATACTAAGGGATGACTTAGAGTAGATGTCTTCTGTCAGGTTTTCTTCACACTTTATATTTGGCTTGTCCCTCTAACTTACGAGTCTTGTGTTTAACACCTGAGTCAGGGACCCGGTGCAGTGAATTTGTTCTTTATTCAGTCATTTTAATTTCTCATTTGCATATGACATAGTTTGTACCAATCATAAGACTTTTACATGGCACATCTCCACTCAATAGCAAAACACAAAAGTATGTAATAAAAGTTACTCTAAGGATTGAGGGTCTTATTTGTTGCTTTGACATATTCTTTAGACTTTGAACCTAGGGCATAATCTGAGGCTCTAGGATTACCTAGCCTTATATTTAAATCGTAGTAAACTGTTATGCACCTAATTGCTATGTAATACTTATTTCTTCACGTAGAATTTTTACGAATAGTAGTAATTTCTCTCATGCGTTTTAGTAATAGTTGATTCTTTGCTATAAACCCCTTAAACACCTCTGAATAAAAATGTTTTTGAAATATTGCAAAATTGTTATGGGCACCATCAAATTTAACAATTCAAGCTTACATTGTGTATTAAGGTATCATAATACGTGCTGTAGAGAAGACGAAGATGAGTAACGCACAGACTCTGACATCAAAGAACTTATAATCATAGTGCTGGGCCACTTTCAAGTTTATAATGTACTCAGTGTGAAATGAAAAAGTACATGGTTAATAACCATGGTGTTAACGAATACAGTCGTTTTGTTACATTTGTGTCCTCCGTCTCTGATACATTGCCTGGCACATATCAAGTGATCAATAATTATTTATAGATTGAGTGATAGGTGCTGTCAGAGTCGTTGGTGGTTTCTGGGGATTGAGAAGGGGAAGGTCTCTTGTATGAAGGGCTTAGGGAAGATTCCATGAGGAGCTGGCTACTGAGATGATAAACTTCAGGGGATCAGGAGATTTAGACAGAGAAGGGCAAGGGAGACTTCACTCTCAGCGGAATGGGACGGAATGCGTGAATGCTAAGTCCGCATGAAAGTGCCAGACCGCTTCGAGTCTAAGAAAACGGGGTCCTCCAGTTTGGCCGGAACTGAGACCACAGAGGGAGGGAAATATTTGGTAGGAATCCCTGAAAAACTAGGTGGATTGCACAGGCCTCTGAAGGCCAAATCCCAATTTGATTTCACAGGAAGTGAAAGTAAGAGAATTGACATTTTTTGACTCTCTACTGCATGTTAGGGATTGTGGTAGGTGGCTGTTAGAATTGTCACACTTAATCCTCAGATCAGCACTATATGGTGATTTAACACCGTGTTAAACATGATGGAACCACGACACTAAAATCTGAATCTGATCACAGAAGTGGAGAAAGGGAGAACCTTGACAGGGGGAGCAATTCCTGGGGAAGCCTGCTTTAGAGGTGTGGGAAGCCCAGCGGTTGCAGAAAGAAAGTGATGTGATCTGGAGGAACTGCGAAAGTGGAGTCTGAGGATCTTGGACATCTGTTGGGTTTGAGGATGGAGAGAGAAGGAACAGTCCAGAAAACGCACTGGGTGGCAGAAAATGAGAAGCAGCAGAGAGAGGAGGAGGTGTTTCTGCAGAAAAGTGTGGACACGTAGGAGAGATGTCTACGGGGGGTTGAAAGGAGGGCACTGGAGCTCAGGCGATGGCTAAAGTGAGGCTGGAAGTGCAGATCGGGTCCCGTTTTTACAGATGTGATCCCTGAAACTGCATCAGCAGGTGTGATCCACGAGGGCTGGCTTTATAGCGAGAAGCAAAACCAAGGTTGCCGTTCAAGTAATACCTATAGTTTTCTTTTGTTTTTTGGTGTTTTTTGTTTGTTCATTTTGCTTGGTGGCAGGGAGAAGTAGCCCCAACACAGATCAAGGAGGTGGGAAGAAAAGCATGATCCTGCAGTGTCATGGAAGCCAAGGGTTGAAAAAGTGTTCTGATAGAAGCCCAATTGTAACAGGCTTGAAGGTGAGAAAATAGGGTTTATCCATGGCTCTCAGGAGGGTCAGGGAATACTGGGGAAGGAGAGGGGACAGTTCTCTGTCATGGTGATGGCGATCTGCTTCTTGTCTAAAAGTCTGGTGAAGAGCCGGAGAGTCCCTGGCTGCCCTAGCTGAAATGTCCCCAGCTTACCCTCTTTCCTAATCCCCCTCCATTCTTTCTTCCTCCTTAGCACTTAGCACCACTGTGGTACATACTGTGTCTTTCCCTCATTTATCTTGCTTATTGTCCCTCTCTAGATTGTAAGGTAAGAAGGGCAGGAATTTTCATCTCGGTTCACTGCTCTGTCTACAGTGCCTCCACGTGGTGAGGACCTCAGTGAACAGTTGAGGAATAGATG
This sequence comes from Camelus dromedarius, assembly GCF_036321535.1. Taxonomy (NCBI): domain Eukaryota; kingdom Metazoa; phylum Chordata; class Mammalia; order Artiodactyla; family Camelidae; genus Camelus; species Camelus dromedarius. The sequence goes on along the minus strand of NC_087465.1, from coordinate 11,987,880 downwards.
AATGGAGATTATAGTGATTTGTATAGCAGCCCTTTCTCCCTCTTTATGCTGTGAACTTACTGTGTGGGGTGGAATCATCTTTGTACTCCTAATAATAATGCCTTGCATATTACAGCTTCTGTGTAAAGTTTTATTTCCAGCAGCATCAGAGGGGGAAAATGGGATTTGGGACTCAACTGGTCCATGGTTAAATTTTTGTTCTTACTAACCTGACTCTGATTAGATTCCCAAACCTCTCTCTAAGCCTTATTTTCCTTAGCTATAAAATAGGGATAAATTAATACCTGTGTTACAGGGCTGTTGAGAGGATCAAAGGGATAACGCATGTCAGAGTGGCTGGCATATAACTTGCACCCAATAAATAACCAGTGTTTTGCAGTCTTTCGATTGTGTAATCTTGAATAAGTTACTTAACCTCACTGAGCCTCAGTGTTTTCATCTTTCAAAGGGGAAGATTAACCAATCTCATGGTATTTAGAGGAACCAGTGGGACACCACATGCAAAACACCTCGCTGGCATGATGCCTGCACCCATGGGGATCATTAAGCCTGAGCACCCTCTATTCTTTTTGCGTGCAGTGTCACGGCTAAAGGTCAACTCTGGAACCAGGCTGCAGGAGTTCAAACCCTGGTCCTTTTTCTTCCCAGCTTTACTGGACCTCTCTGTGCCTTAGTAAATTGGGAGTAATGATAGTACCAGCCCAATAATACTGGTGTGAGGAAACCAGATAAGAATACCAATGCAAAGCTTAGACCAGCACCTGGCACATGGTAAGCACTGGATGTGTTTGATTTTTAGAAGATGTATCTTTACAGTTTTTTTCTCTCTTCATTTTGTTAAATAGTTTTGACCTGATATAATCTGAGTAAGATGCTTTGCTTATAAATAAGAAGGGGGCTTCTTTATGAAATTGGCCCTATTTAAGGGGGAAATACATCAAAAACATCAAAAAGAATAAAACGACCTTTTCTTGTTTTGAGCTGACTGGATAATGTAGCTGTGGTTCATGTACAGCAGTGAAAATGCTACACTTTGGTTCCCATTCTGGTCAAGACCCACTCAGTAGCAGTGACAGGCTGGTTTAGGTCCTACCTTAGAAATCCTTTTTTTTTTTTTTTGGTCAATTTGCCTCCATTTCTCTGCTCCCCTCCCCCATCCCGTTCTGCCAGCTGGTTTCTATGAATGGCTGGGGTGTAGTTGGAGTAGAACCCAGGAGGATGCGGCAAAGTTGGAGAGACAGGAGAAGCTGGCCAATCTGGAAACCTTCCTCTCCTGCTGGGGAAGGTTTTCTTTACTAGCAAATCATTTTGTACCTGCTTCTCCCCTTCCTCAGAAATGTGATGGAGTCCTGCTTGACCTGCTGTTCTCTGAAGCCTTTCCTGGCCCTTCCCTTTCCAAATCAGCTGTTCTCCTCTTTGTCTGGAGATGGCATTTCTGATCATATTTTATAAACTTTGCTTCCTTCTCTGTTCACCTTCCTTGACTATGGGTCTCTAGAGGGCAGGGATTTTTGTCCTGTTCATTTTTGTATTCCCAGTGCCTGATTTAGTGCATTATATGACATTGGGACTGAATAAATATTTGTTGAATGAAGTGAGTTAATCTGAAGCTAAAAAAGAAAAAGAACGAGAAGGAGAGGTGAAAGACATTAGAGCAGGTGTCAAAAACGTTTTTTCCTTCATTATAAACTATTCCTGTGGCCTATGGGGCTTTAAGGAAAGGTTCCTTTTCCCTCTAACAATTTTTCCCCTCTGATTGCAATTATTACCCTCTTCCAGGCAAGGATCAGTCATTTCTTAATGATATGAAAGGAAGGAACGACTAAGGAGAAAGCAGAAAAAGATAGAACTGGGGTGAGGGGAAGGTGAAAGAAATCCTCCACCTCTTACAAAAGCATGTCACGAGTGACAGTTGTTAAAAGTTGAGTCAGAATTGGCTCAGGTGCTAAGAGCCAGCAATGTGCCGAGAGAGCTGTGGTCTTAGAGACAAACACAAGACGTGTCCTTAGCGCCTTTTGTCACAGGTGCCTCCTGTGCCTGTGGAAATTTAGAATAGATGAATAATTAATTGTTTGCCTCAGAATATAGCATCTCCACAAAGGGGAGCTTTTTGTCTATTCTGTTTATAAGGCCAAGTTTATGAACAAGTTAAAACTTTCAGTCAGATCTTAGTCAAAAGAGGTTGTCAAGGACAAAGAGAAGTCTTACTATCAGTCACCTGCGAAGCCTTCCGTTCCTATACAAAGTGAAGAGCAGGCCAGGCTCTTCCGGTCCTCTGCGTGTGTGACTGTCCCTTTCTTCTGGCTCTATTTGGGAGAAGTCAGTGTGTAGGGGGTCCAGAAAACAGCAGAGTCAGAAGAGCGAACCTGGTTAACACACAAGAGTTTAAGGATGTCAGGCAGGTGTGTTTAAGGCCAAAGGGCATAGTTCTTCTGTTCTGTCCCTGGAACCTCAATCCTCTCTAACCTTTTAAAGAAGCAGTGTGGTCTAGTCTCAGCCTTTGGTTACTTTTTGAACTTTTAATAACAGTTTAGGAAGCTTTCTCCTTAATTAATATGGAAATGATAATAAGTTTCCATATTCAAAAAAGGCTAGCTTGAGACCGTGGGGGTATCCATGTTTGGGAGTTCGAGATGGAAGGCTCCAGGAGTCCCAGGATGAGGTGGATCTCACATTCTTTTTCACCCCCATGATTTTATAATTCTGAATGGTCCTTGATCCTGTTAGAGATGATGCCAATCTCAAGAAAGCTGGATTAATCAATGAATCAAATTCTTGTGGTATTTAATCTACTCCCTGAGCCTTAGGCACTTTTAGAATCCAGAGGAATAAAAGGTATAAACTCTGACAGACCACGGGGGGTTCTCACTAACTCTGGTTAACAGATCACCTAGGAATTTCAGTGGTAACCTAGTACTTCAAAGAAGAAACGCACCTCTTCAAGGCGACTTCCTTTAGAGTGGTTTACATGCGCACTAATTGGGAAGAGCCTGATTCAGTAGTTGAAGCCTCTAAAGTCCTTGGATGAGGTACAGATGCTGAGATGGAAATGTAGCGTGCTATTTGTGTGTTATTTCATTTCATGAAGTGGCGACTTGGCAGAGTCATATTTAGAAGTGATTGTGCTCTCCAGTCCTGCTCCTCAGCTGTCTTTTGTGTGGGTATAATCTCCTGCAGAAGTATCATAGGCATTTATGCACTGCTGTTTGCATAAGCCTTTTATTGGAAACAACCCAACAAAGTAGCACTCACTGCTCACTTAGCACAGTTGGGCCTTGAAGGCTTATTTCCCTACATATCAAAAGAAGGAACTCTTTAGTCAGTGTTAGCAGGATGCCATCCATAGGCAGGGAATTCACAGAGAGGCCTTTTCTCTGTCCCTGGCTCACCTCTTGAGGAAAGAGGCCAGAGGTCCAAGTGACATAATTCTGTGGTCACAGGTGCCTGATGAAAACAGCCAATCCAAAAGAGCATTCTTACTTTTCGCCTTACTCACTCACTATTTATTTATGCAGCATATTCCTCATTGCACTAAAAACGTATTTAACAGACAGTGTAACTCTTCCATGATATTTTATCAGGTTTTAAAAACCTAATATTTAGGTATAACAGAATTACAGTGCTAATGGGTTAACAAATTAATATCATAACTGACTTAAAGTTTGTTCACACTCTCACTCTGCCACTTGTTAAATGCGGCACATTTAGAGTTTATCTCATTTCTAATCATATGAATAAATAAAGTGTATGGTCTTAGAAATCATTGTAGATTAAAGATTTACCCTTTTTGGTACAGTATACTCTAATTTTTTGAAGTTTGTAAAAGGGAAATTTAGCATGGTATTATAACTCCCCCTCCGTGTACCCTTCACCCAGTTTTAGAAGTTATCAACATATTGCTGTATTTTAAAATTACGGAAACATTACTAAAGGTTTGGAAATTAGAATGAAAATCACCTATGGTCCCATCTACCTAATGCAACTCTTTCTAACATTTTATGTATTCTCTTTTCCATTCTTTCCTTAAAGTTATGAGAGAAAGATACTGTTTCTGTCTTCTTTTTGCTGAACATCTTATCAGACTAAGAGCTAGTAATAGCTGCCTTCAGTTGATGGCCTCCTATGCCAGGCTTCGGGCTAGTTGCTTTCCATATAGTTCATAGAACCCTAACTGCCACAGTGCAGTATAGGTGGGTCCCCCTCTACAGATAAGGAGCCCTTAAGGCTCAGAGAGGTTAAGTAACTTGCTCAAGGTTGTGTATTTAGTGATGGATTCAAAATAAAGTGTAATTCCAAGTCCTCTTCAAAAGCATTTTTTCATGTTGCTACTTAATTACCATTTTAAGGAAAAAGAAATGTCAGTATATAAATTTGACCACGTGATCTATAGATACAGCACTAGGATAGATGAAATTGAGGATTTAGAGGAATAAAGGCATGATCAGTGCCTTCAATGTTTATGCTTCAGTGAGAGGAACTTGACCCTTAAGAAACGCTGGCAGAGAATACAAAACAGCGCTTAATGTGGTGGTGTTAGCTGTAAATGTTATAAAAACTCTACCGAGAAGGAAACAGACCCGGATTACACCCTACATGTAGAGAAGGCTGCTAACACATTTAGGATTTCAGTTAAACTAAAAAGACTAACAAATGCCAAATGTTGGTGAGGTGGTGGGACACCCAGATCTCTCATGCATGGCTGGTGGGAGTGTAAACTGGTAAAGCTGCTTTGGAAAACAGTTCGACAGTTTCTTTTAACTATGTACTTATTCATGAGCCCCCAGTGCCACTCCCAGGTATTTACCCACAAGAAATGAAAACTTATGTCTATGAATAGATTTGGACGTGAGTGTTGGTAGCAACTTATATATAATCACCCCCTCCATTCATTTTCTTTTGCTGAGTAACAGATTACCACAGACAACCCCCACTTACTAGCTCACCATCACGTAGAGCAGAAATCGAGCATGGCGTTGGCTGGTTCTCTGCCCAGGATGAAACGAAGGTGTCAGCAAAAATGAGTTCTCATCTGGAGAGTTGGGGGAAAGCTCCTCCCTCGGCTCATTCTTGTTGCTGGCAGATTTCAGGACCCTGCAGCTGTGGGACTGCTCCATGTTAACTGGGTGCCTCTCCCAGCTCCCAGAGGTCACTTGCATTCCTTGGCATGTGGTTTCCCCTATCTTCACGTCACCAAAAGTATACTGAATCCTTCGTGTGCTTTGAACTCTGACTTCTGCTGCTGCTTGTTGGAGAAAACTTGTTAGGATTAGGCCAGGCCCTCCCCAGTAATCTCCTATCTTAAAATCAGTTGTGCAGTATAACATAACCTAATCATTGGAGGGAAAACCCATTGTATTTACAGTGCTGGGGAGGAGGCAGGGTGTGTACCTTGCAGGGTGGGCAAATCTTTCAGAAGCATTTTAGAATTCTGTTTACCACAAGGCCCCCATTGGAAACAACCCAAATGCCCACCAGAGAATAGATGAACTATAGTGTATTGATACAATGGAATTACCCTTAGTGCTAAAACGGGACAAATTATTAATATATGCAGTCAGAAGGATAATCTAAAAAACACTATGCTGAAAGAAGCATGAAGAGTACTTCCTGTATGATTCCCTTTATTCAAAGTTTTAGAGAAAGCAAAAGTAATCTGTGATAATAAAAAATAATAGTAGATATTGTTGGTGGAGGGAGGGAGTAGAGATTGCCTGAGAACAGGCCCATGAAAGCTTTACTGGGTATTGACAGTGTTATGTGTATCTTGATAGGAGTGTGGATTTGGGTGCTTTCATTTGTCAGAACTCTTGAACTTTACTCTTAAGAACTGTTTATTGCACTGAATGTAAATTTTGTCTCAATTTATGAAAAGTAAAACATCACTCTATTGAATCTCTGTTTTACCTCTCACCAGGCTTTTGGTTTAAGAAATGAATCACAGTTGTATACGTATGACCACCATCATAAAGAAACATTAAAGCTAGAAACACCCTTACAAATTATCCAGTCCCAATTCCCTTGTAAACACCGCTGCCCTAGTGAAGAAAGGGGGTTGCAATGGGTAATGGAAGATTCTGCTGCAACCCTCAGGAGGGGGTTAGACAGTGCCACCTATGTGTGCTCACCTGCCAAAGACAACAAAAGGGACATATTTGCTAATAACAGCAATAAATCTTGACGTGTAAGCACAGAATCTGGATTAAGACATTTTACTTGGAAGTGTTTGGCAGGAGACATCTTCTTACTGTGGTGGATTTGATCAGTGAATCACAGTGAATTTTGCTGCTGCCCATGGTTGGCTGAGAAATAATCCATAAAACGCCATTGTAGTTAATAAAGGACACGTGGTGGTAATTTTAGAGTGTCTGTGACTTCACCTTAACTCTATGGACATGACCTAAACATAACCAAAGGTTTGATGATGCTGTGAACAGAGAAAAAGAACAAACTTAGGTTGGGGGGATTTCACAAAACTAACCCCTGCAACTGTTATGCTGTTCCTTTAAAAAAGTTTTTTCTCGTTATCTGCTATGAGATTAGTTTCCTATGAGACATTAATTTCCTGTGATGCCTTCGGTAATTACTGACTTTAGATATTGAGTGCACAGAGGAAATATTTGGGTGGCTGTTAAAATCATTATAACTTTGAAGGATCTTTGTGCTTTGGCTTTTTGTGGTGCGGTATCCCCATGTGCTAGCATTAAATATGTTTTCTTAGTGTCTGCAACATTCTCTGAATTTCTCCGCTCGGGTCCTCACTGAAGCTGTGCTGGTTGATGCCTGTGTGGTCGCTGGAGGCTTGGTGAGATGATAGGACCGTCTTCCAGGGCGGCTAGCATGCCTTCCAGTGACTTGAAGAGAATCAATAAACACCTGCTTCATCCTACCCAAGTTATTTATGTGTGGAGTGGGTGATTAAACTTCCAGTTTCAGAATTAGAATGATCAAATTCTTTTAGTTCTGAGAAATTTACTGAGTTTTTGGTAGAGAGAACTTTTATATGATAATAATCCCTTCTGTCTAGTTGTATCTGTCACGATTCTTGGGTTTTCTGTTTCCAAGAATACAATTTTGGCTTGGTTTGCTTAGGAATAGTGCCGTTAGTGTAAAATGATTGTGTGAGATGAAAACTCTTGGTCTTGCTCTCCAGGTGTTAAAATAATTATTCTTTAAAATATCTACACACACACAAACAAATACTTCAGATTCCACTTGCATGAGGCATCTAAAGTGGTTAAATTCATAGAAACAGAAAGTGATGGCTCTTGCCCAGGGCCTGGAGGGAAGGGGAAATGGGAGTTGTTTAATGGGTGCAGAGTTTCAGTTTTGCAAAATGAAAAAGGTCGGGAGAGCTGTTGCAAAACAGTGTGAGTAGACTTACTGCTCCTGAACTGTATGCTTAAAATGGTAAGTTTTAATCTGGTGTATTTTACCACAGTTACAAGTTTAGTTTGGGATTTGCAGATACTACTACATATAAAATGGACAAACAGCAAGGTCCCACTGTATAGCACAGGGAACTCTGTTCAATATCTTATAATAGCCTATAATGAAAAAGATTATGAAAAGGAATATATATGTATGTTTAACTGAATCACTATACCGTGCACCAGGAATTAACACAGCATTGTAAACCAACTATACTTCAATTTTTCAAAAACGTCAAAATGAAGTTTAAAATATTAAAATACCTACAATGTTTCCTATTTCTGAGATGAGAAAACCAAGGCAGTAAGTAAAACCAGGACATGTGAACTGTAGCTGGGTCTGCGGGCTTCGGTCGAACAGTGTCTCTCTTTTAGTCTTGTAGTGGCTGCCCTCTCCCAGTTGTGTGTCGTGCTTCAGTGTATTTTTTCTTTCTGACCCGTCTTTTTCTCCATTTTCGACTTCTCAGCACATTCTTACATTTAAACTCCTTCCCCAGATTGCTTGATTGGTAGATGAAACAAACTGACTATGAATAACCCAAAATGAACTAAGCGGATAACGTCGTCTGCTGCTGTCTCTTTTCCAAGTACTTCAACCTGTGACCAAGGACGTTTAAAAAAAAAATTACGGAGAACCACCATGTGTTAGGCACTGACCTGGTATTTCCACATTTGTGTTTTGAGAGTTGATGGTTTATTGGAAATAGATCAAATTGGCCAGACTCCAAAGAACTTTTGATTACTATATTTTATGATTGTTTTGGCCATGGTAATATTTGTCTTCTGTGGACCACTTATAAATTTCTTAGGATATATTCCTAGTAAGAATACATTTTGATGTTAAAAAGTATGCTTACATGTGTTTTACTAACACGTGAGACTAATTCCCAATGTGTGGATAGCTGTGATGTCTCCAGAGTGTTCATTATGCCAGATTTTTCAGCTTTGTATCACTGAGGGCAAAGCTTATGAAACAGGGGAGGACATGTTTCCTCCTGACGGCCCCGCTTCATCGACTGTGCACTGGGGAGTGTTCGTGGCCAGCCAGCTGCATCCTCTGAGAGGGAGACCGTGCATCAGAATGTTTGTTTTTAGCAGTTATTTTTAGCAGCAGATCTAGAAATTGTTAGTATTTTCACAATAGGGTATACTTTTTCTTGGTCTATTATGGTAATTCCAAGAAGAATAAATAATTTTAAGCACATGTATATGAGTGCATGTGTGCATTGTGCACACGTGTGTGTGTGTGAGAGAGAGAGAGAGAGACATCCCCTTAATAACAGGAGGGGGTAGAGGCTTACTCAGTCTATTATCATAAAGCTCTGCTAATGTAGCTTGAGTCATGTGACTGCAGAAAAGGCTATTATCTCAATGAAAAGGAAACTGGTTTTTAGAGCAAGCAGTAGAATAGAAGCAGGAAGAATATTCGAGTGTTCCACCATGCTGGATTGTCAAAGGGGGATCTGACTGATCAGCAGCTAAAAAAGGATTTGTGAGGCTAGTTTGTCAGCTATGGTTAGAGACAAGTGCTAGAGGGGGGAAGCGGCAGGGCGCTCGGCGTGCGCTCAGGTTACATCAAGGCAGGATGTTGGTTTGGGTTAACAGAGGAGATTTATCTCTGAGGCAATACATTTATGGCTAATTGTGGGGTTTTTTTTTTTTTCTTTTTCTTTTTGGAAGTGATGTATGGTATTTTTGTGTATGTCACTGGTGAAGATAAAGACAAGCTGCTGAGCTCTGGTTTGAACTGCAGAGGCTGTGGACAATTACCAGGTGTGTTTCACAAGTGCTCTGACTTAATATTTGGTAATGTTCTTGAAATTCTGTGTGCTTGTGGATTGGATGTGCGTGTTGTCGAGGGAGAGCTGAGCATGACAACCAGGCAGTGATAACGTTCTCAGGAAAAAATGGATACAATGCGATCCAAATTGATTCCTTCCCGTTCACTATTTCTTTTGTGTTTATTTAGTGACTAAAGGTTTCTTGCAGTTTCTTTATGTGGCCAAATACAGTCTCATGCTTGTTTTAGGAAATGTATTAGTAAGCATTTTCTGAAATTCCAAAGCAGAATCCAATGCAAATCTTACTCATTAAGGAATAAATAATAAGCTTTAAATTTGTATCTCTCTTAATTTTTCTTCAATGTCCTTTTGTAATTCAAGCTTTAAAAAGAGCTTTGCAGTGAATTTGAAATTATCTAAATTTCAGTTAGGTAATAAATCTTTCCTATTTGGTTGAGGTGTTGAATGAATGATTTTTTTGTTGCATACAGTACGTAACTTTGTCTGATTTATTACATCCTTATGGCACTACATGCAGAAAGCTGAAAACATTCAGTTAGTCTTCAGACTGTGCTTGTCCACTTTTGCTTATGCTAATGCTTTTAATTTTCTTAGCAATCTGTACCTTTCTCTTAACCTTGGAACTTAAAAATCTGAGATTGGTGAAAGATAATCATAAACTTTATCTGAAAAGGGTTAACTATTTTACAACATTACCAGGGGTATGAATTCACTAATGCATTTTTCATTTAGAGCAGATATGCCCAACTTGAGGTGTGTGTATGTTTCAAACCACATATATTATTATATTGTATACATCTCTCTTTTAAAATTGACATTGGAGGAGGTAAGAAATCTATCAGGCTATTATGCACTGTATAAACAGTTTACAAAGAATTCATTCTTTTATTATCTTTTCCAAGAAAAGATGGTAAGAGCAGCTCAAACATATTTTTTAATTATACTAAGTGCAGGAGATTCTCTTCCTTATAATATCTACAAATCATATCTTAGCACAATATAATTTAATAAATCATTAATCTTATTAAGTGGGACTTTAAAAAAAAAACACACATGGTGGTCACCTTAGTTTAGTCTACCTACATAAAAAGGCAGCTTGGTTCAAATAAACAATTGATTACCTGTGGTTTTAATTATTCTGGAATTTATTTCTTAATTGTAGGATTCTTCCACATTCTTATATAAATAAGGTATAAGACAATTACATACTGGTTTCAACCATCCCATGTTAAAAATTTTGAATAGTAAAATTTTTATAGCCAGGTGGTTTAGGCTTTCTTTGTTTTTCTTTGTTTTTGCTTTTAAACTTAATTTTGCTGCCTTATCTAAAGCCTTTGAAGCGATCCAAGGATTTTGGAATAGTTCAGAGTGTTTTTATTGAGCACTTACTATTATCACAAGGCATGCTGTGAAACACTTTGGGAAAACAAAGGCAAATAAGATATTTAAACTAACAAGATAACATAACTAGTACTGGAATCCAGCCTCAATGAATGTAATTATCTTATATCTCAGTAATTTTAAATTGTGAAGAGGAGTGTTTTGTAAAACTTGTTTGGCCAATCCCAGCATATGTTCCCTGGTGACTGTGTCAGTGACTTTTCCCTGAGCAGGTTTGATTGGTAGTTTTAACTGGTGTCCACCTGTGCCTGTTCCTGTTTCCTTTGCATTGTACCAGAAGAAAGGCATTTTACTTACATTCCCTTAAAACTAGAATAGTTCTGGTTCCTGATCATGTTGTTTTTCTCTAGGACATCAAATGTCAGTCCTTTCCAATTTTAATGCACATTAATGAAATGATTGATACATTGTATTGAAAATATCTTAAATATCTAAAAATATCATAACTTCTGGAAGTTAGGGCATGAGGGAGAACCCCAGTCTTAGTAAGAGAGTTAAAAGACACACGTTTTGACGTCAGGGTAGTGTCTAAACAAGCCAGATGACTAGCTTGCAAATCCTGCTGCACTTCAGAATTCCAGCCACAATAATTAACCACAAATATTATAATCAGGCCTGATCTTGTTAGACTGAGGGGGTTTGCTTCTTGGAGAGATTTTTAATTTGTAGGAAAGATAGGGTAGATAAAGATGGAATTAAAGATGATCTTAGTATTCAGTGTTGTAAAACTCACTGAAATACATTCTTAGGAGTTTTTTGATTTTTTTTTTTTTTTTTTTTTTTTTTTTGAGAAAGTCAGAGTTTGGGAAGATTTAGGCAGGATTAAGGTACTAGGCTCCACTTTACATACAGTTTAATTCTTTGGAAGCCAAAGGGATATAAAATTCAATTAGTGAAAAAACCTGCACAACAGCTAGCAAATGGTTCCAGGGCGCTTCTTGCAGTGTTTACTCTAAAAATTACCAGTCAGAAATGCTGAGAAAATTTTGGAGTCAGTTGGCTTCCCCATTTCTCTCACGTGTGTTGCAGTCCTTTGCCTTAAAGAGGGTAAGCCTTGGCGTTTTCTGATGTGTATTTTAGTTGTAGCAAAGACTCGTTTCCCCAACTCATAGTAAACATGCAGGGTTATAGTTTGTATTGTAATAATCACTAATGTTGTATAATATAAACATACATTTGCTTTGACTTTAAAGATAACTTAGTTATTACTATTTATATATTTTTTAAAGATTTTGTGAGGTGCACCAAATGCTATAATCTTAATGTTGAAAGAATTAAGACATTGAGAACACTCCTGGAATATAAACCATTGACTTAAGATTTGTTGTAAGTCATTTTGCATCCATGCAAATTCCCTAGAGAGGAGTCCTGTCTGCATAGTATTTCAGATAGGGATCACTTAGACTTCTTCAAACTTTAATAGTGAACAAGCATATTTCTTCCTAGCTGACATCACTCTTTCTTGTCAGTATTCATGGTGGGAAAGACTTCCCCTCATTAAACTTTTGTAACTGGATTTAGGGGGAAGTGAGTGGGAAAGTTAAGTATGGATAGAGCTTTGTTGTTTATCTTCATCCTCCCTTGATGAACCATCCTGTGTGTTGGTTTATTTCTAAAATGCAAAAATAGTCAGTTTCCTTCTTGCACTGAATTCCTTCTGTTCATTATTTAACAACTATTTGTTGTAAAATTTTGTCCGGTGTTTCACTAGTACAGAGAAGAGTAACTGCCCCAGGGCTGGGGAGAGGATTACTCAGGGGACACTTAGCAGAGAAAGTGAAGGTTGAGCTGATTCTTATGAGAATAGTAGGAGCTGATCCCCAGGCATTGGAGAATGTGTGGGATACTCTAGCATTCACTGCCCACGTGGGAGCCACTAGCCACAGGTGACTTTTGACCATTTGAAATGTGGTGAGTCTGAACTGAGTGCAAAACGCACTCAGATTTTGAAGACAGAATGCCCCTCCCCCCCACCAAAAAGAAATTAAATAGCTCATTAATGATTTTTAGAATATTGATTGCATGTTGAAAAGATACTATATTGGATATAATGCGTTAAAATATATTGCCAAATTTAATTTCACCTGTTTCTTTTGACATTCCCCATGGCTACTAGACTGTTAGTGACCCACAGTATTTTCTGTTGTCAGTGCTGCTCTGAGCCAAGAGGACAGTGTGTGTAAGGCGTTCTTGTAGGTGATACGCCTGTGCCAGATGCGAGGGATACACCAAGGAGCAGGAAGCTATAGACATTTCCCATGCCCAGTGTTCTAATCAGTAACCAGACTAGAGCGTTGTGAAGTCTGCATCCCTGCATTCCTTGGTAGGACATGAAGGCCCTTTTGTGATCTGCCTCTACCCTTCTAGCTTCCTGCCTCATTCTCACCTACTCCCAGGTGCTACCTTTAATGAACTTCAGCCGATTCTTCTCCCCCTCAACCCCAAACCAGGGCCATTCTTTTTTTTTTTTAATGAAAGTACTGGGGATGAACCCAGGACCTCATGCAACCTCGTACATGCTAAGCACATGCTCTACCACTGAGCTATACCCCCACCCACTACAGACGATTCTTGTTTGCAGGAGCTGTGTCCTGTAAGTCATGGCAAACACTGCATTAGCAAATACTGAGCCATTGCTTCTAGGGGAGTGCAGGGTTAGGTCCCTGCAAGTCTCTGGTCACAACGTATAGCCTTATTTTGAGTGTGTTTCTGTTTAAAGACACCTTATTTAGTATATATTGTTGATTCACTAACGTTGGACTTTGGGCCAACAGCTCTATTACTCGTGCTGAGGGAAGCTCGTCTAACACCTGCATCTTCTCCGTAAGGCACATTACAGCCTCCTGTGCTTAGGACGCCAGACGGCACGACAGCGCCATGCTTGGGGGCCGTTTGAAACAGGGAAATAACCAGCAAAGAGCACAAAAACTTGACAAATGTGGCCCACAATACACTGCAAAAAAAAGCATTTGTTTTACAGTGTAAGAGCTCAGACAAGAAGGCAAGAGCAGTGCCTTGTTGGAACAAGGGCGCTATTTGTGGAGTACGTCCTAGAGCCGAGTGTTTCAGGTATCAGGGGCCATGTTGATGACAGCGGGTGACTTACGTGAAGTAATTTCTGTATATCAGACTATGAACTTTTATCATTGAGCTCATTTAATTTTTATACAAGCTTGTGAATATTATTTCTGGATTTTACAGACATGGAAGCTGAAGCTCAGAAAGGTTAAGTATCTTTCCCAAGGCCACACAGCTGGTAGATGGTGAAAGCAGAAGCCGAGGCGGGGGCCAGGCTTGCCCTGCCTTCAGGGCCAAGTTAGGGGATGCAGTGAAATAGGTTGGCCGTGCTGGTAGGGTTGGGAAGGGGTAGAGTTATAGCTCATGGGCCACAAATTCGCCCACATGGAGAGCTTCTCTGACTATTTAATAGCCCAACTGTGGAAATCTGGGCTAGCAGAGCATGTGTTATGATTTATGGGGAGGAAAGGTTGAGAACCATTCTGTATTTGTTGACCAGAGCCAAAGGTGCTTCTGCTAACCAGCCTTCTCTCACTCAATGCATATCTTTTCTCTGCTTCACATCTGGCTTGTTCATTGCACCTTGTCACTTTATCATCCTGCGGTTTCTTCCTCTGTGTCCTTTCAGTTTCTCTCTCTGCCCACAGAACAGCTCTGTCTTCCATATTCCACAGCCTGAGAATCTGCTGCTCAGCCCATCACCACCATCTTTGTCCAGATAGAACCTTGGTGCCGAGGTGCTCCCATAGACTGCCGGGTGGCCTTAGACCGGATGCCCAGATCAGATGCCAGGGGAGCAGTGTCTCATGGTGTTGTTGCGGAGTCTTCAGTGAGAGGAGCCGGATGAAAGCTTCCTTGTAACAGCCCATCGAGGGTCTTAGGACGGGCTGTGGGCATGGATTGTCTGGCACTATGTGTCGCTTACTGAGAAGGTCTGTGCGACTTCTTGTGTTTTTCTGTTCTTCACATTTAAAATTGGAAGACCAATTTAAATTCCCTGACTTTTCTACTTGGTTGTTTGTAGAGTTTATTAGTCTTTCATTTAGATAATAAACCAGGATACTTGTTTGTCCAAGTTAACCATTACTGAGTTATATACAGCTACCTCTGCTCAGATTGAAATAGAATTTCTATCATGGCTCATTCCAGACGCCTCTTCTGGCCTCCCTGGTTTGATCTCCTGTCACCTCCAGATTATTTTAACTACCAGGTAACCTCAAGACAGTTGTAATTAGAGTCTGGAACATAATTTTCTAATGTACTTGGCTGGAACTGTTAATCAGGGCACCAGGGATTAAGAAGGAGGAGAGACAAGGTAACAGATGTAAAAGGGAAGCTGTTTCTTGTACAAGGGTTATTATGAGCAGAATGTACCAAAGGAAGAGAAATCGACCCAGTTATTGCCAGACGCTGAAAACAGATGTTCCACTGGTTTATAAGTCTTGGCTGTGGGTGTGGAGACAAGTCGGGCCCAGTTGAGCCTCTGGGGGCCTGGTGCAGCCCTAAATGTCTAAGCCTACGTTCAGTATAATGTGCTTCCAGTGAGTAACGCACTGCATTCACTGCTGGTCCAGTCAGGACCTGGGGCAGTGGGACCAGGCTGAGGGCTGGAAATGATGCACAGATAACTGTGTGACCGTGACATGAGAATTCAGAAGGAAATTAATGGAAGGGAAAAGCCCATGCTTCCCTGGTGATGCTGAAAAGAGAGAATGAAAAATCTGATGCGTTCATATAGCATTGGTTAAGGTCGTGGCTTTTGGTTCCTCTGTTCGGTTCATGTTGGAAGGTCAATAATTAACTACATGTGGAGATGCCGACCTTACCCGGGAGTTCTGGTGTCAGCTGTCTATCTGTCTCTCGATGTTAAGAGCTGAAGGGCTCCAGGGATGGACATCGCATAGACTTCGAGGATGATGTGTTCTTTTTTCCAATAATGTTTTAACTAGATCGTTTCTTTGTACCATCATCAACTCTCCTGTTACGTATTTTAAGATAGTTATTTAGTGGCTTTTATTAGAAAATGTGAAGAATTGTAGAAAGAGCATGGGATTTGCAATCAGAACTTGGTTTCAAGTCCAGGGCCATAGCGTATAAGCTTTGAGACTTTGAACAAGTAAGTTAACTTCTTTGAATCTGTTTTTTCCTCTAAGACAAGGGACAATATCTGCTTTGTAGGATGATGAGAATTAAATAAAATAATGTAGTGCTAAATACACTATCCAACATGGAATAACTACCAAACACCCAAGACATCTCTTCTCTGAAATATCCTTTCAACACATTGAGTGTGTTTTCTTACCTATGTATGTTTCATCTCCCTAACTGTTTTGCCACACATGCACACACACACATGCACACAGACCCATACATATCCCTGCTTATTTAAATACAGTCTTGGGTGGTGTCTGTTCATTGACTAAATTCCCCAGGCACTTATTTCTATTTTTTTGAGCAACAATGGAATTTCATTTTTCTGTCCAAATTGCAGATTTCTAATTTTGCTTTTGTTCTTATAATCTAAGAGTATATTTATTATTTTTAGCATCAAGTCATTTGGTTGATTCATATTAAGCTGGCCTACTGTTTTTTTGTGGGGTGGTTTTTTTTTTTTCAATCTCATCGCAGAGTCTACCTTTTTCTTTGTGGGTAGTTATCATGCAGGTTATGAAGACTATGTAGTAACATGCTAAAGCTTTTTTAATTTTCAAAAGATGCAAACTGTGTGTTAAGATAATAACTTTAAAAATTATAGAGAAAAATCTGGAAGGAAATATCTACTTGATTCCTCAAAACATACACAGGCAAGAACACCCACGTCTGCATTAGCGGAGGGGAAGAGGTGGGGTGCGGGCCCTGCAGGTTCTCCTGGACACGCCTCTCAGCTCTACCACCTGTTGGCTATGTTTGACCTTGGGCATGTTGTCTGATTTTTTTCTGTGCTCCAAGGAATGATAATGATAATGACTTCATAGGGTTTTTGTGAAGATCAAATAAAATAATACCAATATAGCATAGTAAATTATGTTACCTATTTTGATAAAATAGCTTCAAATGCCATATAGCAGTTTGTAAAGCCATTTATTCAATGGATATTAAGTGCTAGGTGTCAGGTATTCTGATAAAGGCCTAGGATAAAAAGATGAAACATACTTAGTTTTTGCCCCTCATGGAGTTTACAGTTTGCTAAGGAAAAAGATACAGGTAATTAAGATATATGTGGTTAATAGTAGCATTTTATATATATGTGTGTGTGTGTGTGTCTATATACACACACACACACATACATACATACATACACACACACACATATGTACATACACACATATGTACATACACACATATACATATATAGACACACACACACTCTATTAAAAGACAGAGGAAGGGAATTTAATCTTGGGGAGAGGGTCATCTGAGCTAGGTTTTAAAAGATTAGTGGGAGTTAGCCAAAAGGGGGAAGATACATGGTTTGTTCCATGTGTAACAAGCACAAGAAAAGAGGTGAGAACTGGTATGTAGCAGGTGGGGAACCACGGGCAGTTTCCACTTCCCAGGGCGAGCAGAATAGGCAAGAGACCAGCCTGGAGAAACAGGCATGGTGGGTCATAAGGCACCTTCTGAGACATTTGGAGCAGCAGGGACTTTATGTCAGAGGGAGTGGAGTCTACTGAAGACTTTGAGCAGGGAAGTCATCTGGAGGTAAGGAAGCTTATGTCATATAATACAAGTAAGGGAAGGTCTGAGCTGGAAGCAGTGGCAACTATCACAGTGACAAGAAGTGGGGCTTGAGGGTTTTTAAGGGGCAAAGCCACGCCGATGATTTGACGGGGGGAATACAGGGGGAGGATGTTCAGTGGGTGTTGGTCTTTCAGGAGGGGCCATTTTGCAGTGGGGAGATGGGATGGATGAGCTCAATTTTGTGTGTTGGCACCTAGTTGGATTTTTGAAGTAGAAGCTTTGAGAGGGACGGGTGGAAAGAAAGATTTGGGAAATCTTGAAAATAGGTGATGCCACCAAAGAGAGTATGAAGTAGCAGTTCTTAACCCTATTTTAACATTTACATTACTTGGAGAGTTTTTAAGCAAAATACTAACGGTGTTCTGTTGTGTTTTGTGTGTGTGTGTGTGTGTGTATGTATACACACGTGGTTTTTTTTCAATTGTGGTAAAATATACAAAACATAAAATTTACCATTTTTAAATGTATAATTGAGTGGCATTAAGTCCCCTTCACATTGTCATGCAAGCATCACTGCTGGCCCTCTCTAGAACTTTTTTCTCTTCATAAACAGAAACTGTCAACTTGTTAAAGAGTAAGCACTCACCCCTCTCCCACCAGCCCCTGGTAACCACAATTCTACTTTCTGTTTCTATGACATTGGCTATTCTAGGTTTCTGATGTAACTGGAATCATAATATATGGCCTTTTGTGTCTGACTTCTTTCACTCAACATCCTGTTTTTAAGGTTCATCCATGTTGTAGCATGTATCGGTATTTCATTCCTTTGTAAGGCTGAGTAATATTCCCTTTTATGTATATACATATTTCGTCCCTTCATGTGTTGATGGATATCTGGGTTGCTTTCACCTTTTGGCTGTTGTGAACCATGCTGCTGTGAATATGAGTGTACATATATCTGTTTAGTCCCTGCTTTTTATTCTTTTCAATATATACCTATACGTGAAATTGCCGGATCATGTGGTAATGTGGTATTTTTTAAAAGCTCCCCTGCTGATTTTTTTTTTCCTGCTTGAAAAATGGTCTTTATTTTTGTTTAACATTTTTTATTGATTTATAATCATTTTACAATGTTGTGTCAAATTCCAGTGTTCAGCACAATTTTTCAGTCATTCATGGACATACACACACTCATTGTCACATTTTTTTCTCTGTGAGCTACCTTAACATTTTGTGTATATTTCCCTGTGCTATATACAGTGTAATCTTGTTTATCTGTTCTACAGTTTTGAAATCCCAGTCTATCCGTTCCCACCCTCCACCCCCCTGGCAACCACAAGTCTGTATTCTCTGTCTATGAGTCTATTTCTGTCCTGTATTTATGCTTTGTTTTTGTTTTTGTTTTTTAGATTCCACATATAAGCGATCTCATATGGTATTTTTCTTTCTCTTTCTGGCTTACTTCACTTAGAATGACATTCGCCAGGAGCATCCATGTTGCTGCAAATGGCATTATGTTGTCAGTTTTTATGGCTGAGTAGTATTCCATTGTATAAATATACCTCATCCTCTTTATCCAGTCACCTGTTGGTCGACATTGAGGCTGTTTCCATGTTTTGGCTATTGTAAATAGTGCTGCTATGAACATTGGGGTGCAGGTGTCATCCTGAAGTAGGGTTCCTTCTGGATACAAGCCCAGGAGTGGGATTCCTGGGTCATATGGTAAGTCTATTCCTAGTCTTCTGAGGAATCTCCACACTGTTTTCCATAGTGGCTGCACCAAACTGTATTCCCACCAGCAGTGTAGGAGGGTTCCCCTGGTGATCTTTAAGTATGTGCCAGGGTTGAGAAGTTGTGATGCAGAGTGAGGGTGCTTAATCTGGAAGGTCCGTATGTGGTCTTATAGCACATTAATGACTTCTTAGGAGAATTTTGTGCCTTTTTTTTTTTAATCTTTGTGGGTTTTCCTTTTGTCTTTGATCAGATTCTCAGAGCATTTCATAACTCTAAAGTTGTGCTAAGAATCACTGCAAAATCTAGTTTTAAAATAGACAACATTTTGAACAGACATTTCTCCAGAGAAGATAAGCAATGACAAATAAGCACATGAAAAGATGCTCAGCATCGTTAGTTACTAGGGAAATGCAGAGCAAACCAACGAGATACCATCTCGTTCCCAGGAGGATGGCTGTAATTAAAGAAAAGGAAAGAAAGAAAGAAACGAAAAGTTAAGTGTTGATGAGGATATGGAGAAATTGCAACCCTTGGACATTGTTGGTGGGAAAATAAAATGGCATATCCACTTTGGAAAGCAATTTGGCAGTTTGTCAAAAAATTAAACGTAAGGTTAGTATGGACTCGCCAATTCCATTCCTAGGTGTACATCCAGAAGAACTGAAAGCATATATCTGCACGAAAGCTTGTACACAGATGTCCACAGCAACATTGTTCCTAATAGCCAAAAAGTAGAAACAACCCAAATGTCCATCAGCTGATGAGTAGATACATTAAATGTGGTATATCCTATATACATTGCAATCTTTAGCCATAGAAAGAATGCAGTACTGACACATGCTACAATATTGCTGAACCTTGAAAACATGCTCATTGAAAGAAGTGAGAAACAAAAGGCCACACACTATGTTTCCAGTCTTATGTCTAGAGTAGGCAAATACATAAAGGTAGAGCATGCTAGTGGTTGCCAGGGTGGGGGGAGGAGGGAAAGAGGAACAATTGCATAATGCGTGTGGGGCTTCCTGTCGGGGTGACGAAATGTTGTGGAACTAGATGTGGTGATGGTTGCACAATTCTGTGATTAGACTAAAGCCACTGAAATGTGTATCTTAAAAGAGTGAATTTTATGGCTTCTGAATTATACCTCACCAAAGCTGTTAAATGTAATTTTTAGAAAAGAAGATGACTGAGGGAGGAGAGGATTGGACTGAGGGAGGCCTGGCTAACTCCAAAGAGAAAGATCCCATAAAAGAGATGGAAAAGGAAAAGTCACTCAGTTTCAGAAGCAGACCTGGAGAGTGGGATGTCATGAAAAACCTCAGAACAGAGAATCACCGGGGGGGGGGGGGGAACATGACCACAGTGAGAAACACAGCAGAGAGGCTAAGCCACATAACACACGAGATGCCAGAACCTCTGTAGGTTGGCTTTTGAGTGTCATGGAAGACTAGGGAGTGATGGGGGAGAAATGTAATTGTTTTGGATCATAAAGTAAGTGGAAGGGAGCAGGAATAAACTCTAGGCCTGTATCCCTTTATTTGCATCTCAAAAGTCAACAAACTCTGAAAGTGGAAAGGTTTTTCTAAGTCATTTGGCAGTAAAACCTGACCTGCATGGATTTGGAATGACCTATAATCTTCATTTGCCCCACTCAGTGTGAATATTCATACATTTCACTGCAGAAATAATACTGAATTTGATTACAGAGTGCGCTCCCAAGGCCCTGTGGGGATGTTATGAAGGATGGCATATGCCACATATTCTCTTTCTAAAGTTAAAAATGTGTCTATTTATCTGAATTCTAAATTCTGTAGCCCCCAGGTGCTTTGGAAGGGAGCACAGATCTGTAGTCTTTGCCCAGGTCTAGATGTGCGGGAACGTTGTGAGATTGGATGGTTCCTGGAGAAGGATTCGGACTCAAGGGGCTTTTTTTTTTAAGGATGGAAATGACCTGAGTATGCTTACAGGTTAAGTAGAAAGAAAAAGATTGAAAATTTGGTGAAGAGAAGCTTTGCAACAAAGTGTCAGAGAAGATGGGGAAGGAAATAGGAAATGGGGTTGGAATGGTTGATGTTTACCAGAGGACGGTCACACATCCAAATACCAGGAGTGTTGCAGAAGAGAGTGGTACATTTCTTTGTAAGTAAGAGGAAGGGAAGTTAAGTATCAAATTGACGAGCCATTTGCTGAAGTGGTAAGAGCTGGAAATAGTGGCTGGTAAATAGAAGGAGCTGACTGGAGAACAAATACAAGGGTTGGCAGGCAGGACTCTGGGTCTAAGGCAAGTTGGGAAACCTTGGAATGCTCTGAGGGGCCGCTCTGCCCCTTAGCTGTATGCTTTTCTCCATCAGTGCTCAGCTCCCACTTGCAGGAGTGGAGAAATCTTGAGATTCATTTTGCAGAAGGAATTGTGTGAGCAGAGATGTGTGAAAGGGAACCGAGGGTGGTGGGTGCTGGTGGGGAGTCCAGGCTGGGGAAGAGATGAGATGGGCAGAGGGCACAGAACAGAGTCTTAGCACGCACAGTTTTCGGGGATGAACACAGTGGGAAGCTGAGGGCCTGACTTTGCATTCAGGTGGGGCACCAACTCTGGGAGATCACAAGGTTCAGGCCACGATCGTAGGAGGCAGTGGCTGAAGTGAAGTGGAGGTGAACTTTGTTGGAATTGAGACAGGAGGACCTGTGAGGACAGGTAGGAGCTCACCATCCACACAGACTGTGAAGTCACCCAGGGTGAGGAACACAGAGAGAGGAAGACCTCATCAAGTGCCAGCGTTTTCAGTTAAGTGTGAGGGATTAAGTGGCATGTTGGTAAATCCCAGACTGGAACATTGATAAGAGGGTGTTTTAAGGCATGGATTTCAAAGGAACAGAGGTTTTTATTCAAGGCTACCCTGTAATAGAGCGGTGGCCTGGTAGGTGCTCTGAGGAGGGCAGAGGGTATGACCCTCCCTCCTGTTCCCAGTATGTGTGTAACGGGAGGGCAAGCAGCTTCTGCTGAGATGGACTGTGGACTCTGGGGAGGCCTGGTCAGGGGGCCAAAAAGGCTCCGAGTACCGCGACTGGGTTAAGGATATACAGGAGTAAGGACGTCAGAGGGCACGGGGAGAGAGGCAGGAGGGGGTAGAACTGTTATAGATTGTACTTGGGGAGAAACACGAGACAGAATAAGAAAAGTGCATGGTGACCAAATGTGAGAGAAGTTTCACCTTCGCCCAAACCCGAATACCAAATATACTGAAATAGGACGGTTGTGAGGGACTTTCCTTTTCTTTTTTAAATTGCGTTTTTATTGGTTTTCATATAGTACAAAGATACTGAGTAAGTAATGTCGTTATGCTGGCTGGACCTTTCCTTCTTGACCGCCGACGCTGAGGCTTCAGAGAAGTATTTTTTTTTTAACATTTTTTATTGATTTATAATCATTTTACAATGTTGTGTCAAATTCCAGTGTTCAGCACAATTTTTCATTCATCAACATATACACACTCATTGTCACATTTTTTCAGAGAAGTACTCTTGTCACCACACGTGATAGGTGTGCTTTGTGTCATCTGTCTGATAAACAGGTGCTCCTTTTTTTTTTTTTCCAAGTCACTGATTAAAAAAACTAGACTGGAGAACTCCTCTTTGTTTACAATAACTTGTTAATTAACACCAAGAATGCCCTCCCACCCCCGTTAATTCTCCGTCATCTTCCAGCCCAGCAGTTCTGAGGGCCGCTTCCTTCCCACTGCGCGCTGGGCAGGCTTCCTCTGAGCGCCCGGCGCCCTCCTGCAGGGGGCGCTGGTTTCGTTGGTCTGGGTGGAGCCGTGTTTTTAAAAGCTCCTCAGGTGACATTATCAGCCAAACCTGCTTTCCTGTCTTCGGCGGCGGTTTGTCAGGTGCCTCGCCGACCTGAACGTGCCCCGTCTCTGCCAGGTCCCTGACTCCTCGTCTTTGTGTCCAGGTAAACATGAAGTCTTATAAACATTTTCAAGATACTCAATTATTAGTAATCGGTTTAAATCATAAGATAATGTCATACCACAGTCTTCAAATTTTCAAAAAGCATTTTAAAAAACCACAGTACCCATGACTGTTGTGATTTCTGGGATCCACATGTGAAGGTGGACCCTCTCATACCCTGCTGATGTGATTGTGAATTAATATAGCCTTTTTGGAAAACAATTTGACAGTTTATATAAATAGCCCCAAATGTGGTCACACCCTTTGCTCTGGTAATTACATTTCTGAGACTATTGTATTGAAACTATTGATTATTGTTAATCAGAAATGTGGACAGAAAACATATTCATCATGGTGTTATGTATAGTCATAAAAAATGGAAGCAAACTAAATGATTATATAAAGTGGTTAAAATATATTGTATCTTCATATGATGGAATAGCATAGAGCCATTAAAAATCATGTTTATAAAGACATTTTAATACCAGGGGTGGGGGAAATCGTAGCAGTAAAAAAAAAGCATCTATAAAATTGTGCATGCAGTTTGTGCTTAATTATAAATATACATAAACTTTAAAATGCTGAGCAGAATATTTTTCAAGTTAATGGTAATTCTCTGTGTGGCAGGAATATATGCAATTTGTTCTTTAGCATTGTATATTTTCTAAATTTTCTACTATAAGCGTGTGTTACTTTAAGAAAAGTAATAAAATAATAGTTTAAAAAAAAATTCTTCCTCTAATCTCTTTAGCAGAATGAGGAAGATCATTTGGGATGAATCGCTGTTAGAGAAGTCACTCTTGCTCATGGT
This sequence comes from Camelus dromedarius, assembly GCF_036321535.1. Taxonomy (NCBI): domain Eukaryota; kingdom Metazoa; phylum Chordata; class Mammalia; order Artiodactyla; family Camelidae; genus Camelus; species Camelus dromedarius. The sequence continues at coordinate 11,964,058 of NC_087465.1, read as the reverse complement.
AGTCACCAGCGTGTTTTCTAAACACTTGGAAACCATCCCTTTATCTGTTCTACAGTTCTGCCCAGTTCCCAGTATCAGGCCTAAGAACTTGTGGGGCTTGCTGTTTTTGTTTCCTGGCTTTTTGTTTTTAATAGCTGCTTTATTAAGATAATCCACGTAACATAAAGTTCACCCTTTGAAAGTATATAATTCATTGGTTTTTAGTCTGTTCACAAGTTGTGCAGCTATCACTGCCTTCTTGTTTCAGAACATTTTCATCAACCCGCAGAGAAGCCCTGTACTCATTAGCAATCACTCCCCTTTTCCCTTTCCCCTTAGCCCTTGGCAGCCACTAATCTGCTTTCTGTTTCTGTGGATTTGCTTGTTCTGGAAATCTCCTATAAATGCAGTCATGCGATATATGGCCTTTTACAATATCCTATTAGCTAGTCTTCAGCCCCCTCCTTCCACTTCCAAACATGTCGTTTATACCATGGCCATGCTGATCTTTCCAGCACATCATTCCAGCTGTGGTTTTAGCCCCCGTGCGCAAAATTTGTCACTGTGCCTATGGTTTATTAAATCAACTACGACTCCTTCTGCCATTTAAGGTTTCCTATTTCTGACTCTACAAAGTAGGTCCTTACTAAATGTGTGGTGAAGAAATGAATTCCATGAATAAAACGTGCCCTGCTTTATCTTTCCCTTTACTTCTTTCTAGCTTATTACTACAAGTTAGTCAGATTTCAGATCACTGATGGGGCAGGAAAACCTGTCTGGGGAGGAGATGGCAGTGGATGGATTGGTGCTCAGCCGGGCTGGGGCCCGGAGCACCGCCCGACTCCATGTGCCTCCCGCAGTCTGGCCGGGCGTCCCGAGTGTGCCTTCCCAGCTGCAGTTCTCGGGCTGCCCTGGCCAAGGTAGGATGCAGCCAGCACCATAACCAGGGCCTGACAGCAACAGGGCAGAAGAGGTCAGGTGAGGACAGAAGCCCCAGAACCCCCACCGTCCGGTCACCTGGCCATGCAGTCTCCCAGCATCTCTCACCACCCTTGCTCTTTATTAACTGCACCATTTTGGCTCCCTGGGGTCTCAGACACCTTCACCGCCACCCCAGCTTCCCTTTGAAAGGTTGTACCTTCTTCAGAACCCAGCCTGGGCATTCATGAGACCTTTGCTGCGGCTCCCTGCCAACAGGAAGTGATTTCTCCTCGCTAGCACTTGGTATTTTTCGTGTGTGCTATGTTCCGTTTTAGTTTATCCCATACTTGTTGCTTCTTCCTAAGTCTTTGATGTCTTGTGATTAAGTTCTGTTTCATACTAAGTGATTGCATTACAGTGCAGTCCAGAGAGCACAGTAATTTGCCCTTAGCTGCTCAATAATTACCAGTGCAGTTGAACATCAGATGGAAAGAAATGCAACTAGATTTTTAAATTAAAACCGTATAATTTAGGTTATATTTTTAATACCAAAAAGAGACCTGTATTAATTAGAAACTTAACCTCATATAAAATTTAATTGTCCGGGGCCCAAATGTGTTTCTGCCCTAAGTAATAGTCATTACTCTAGGTTTCAAAACATTGGCTTAAAGCCAAACACCAAACTAAAGAAATCATATGAAATCATATGCCTGTGTTGTGAACATACACACACAATGTGTTGTAACATCTCTAAGGGCGTGGTTTTCTCCATATCCTCTAGCCTAACTGGAACCAGGGTTTGAGTTTCAGCTTAATGAATTCTTTTTTTTCCCCCAATACCAGGCAAAAGGAATATAATATAGTTATCTGTCTCTGAGGTGTCAAGCAATTATCTTAATTTCTTTAAAGTTTCACTCCATGCTTATTGCCAGTTACAGTTAAATGAGGTGCAGTAGTCTTACAGAGCTTTTTATCCATAGGTGTCGGTTTTATAAAACACTCTTCACTCTCTCAGTGCAAACACATTTTAGGACTAATTGAAAAAAAGGTAGAGAATGACATATTGTAAAACTTCCTAAAAGAGTTTGTTTTAATCTTTTCAGTGCCTGTTTTAGACCACCCTTAATTAGCCCATTAAATTATTATTTGTAATGCACTTTGTGCTCATTTGGATTTAAATTTGTATTAACTACCCAGAGGGTAAGTAGCAGCTCTATTCTGAAGTCCAGGTATATTTTTACTTCCCAGAATACTCTAAAGTCTCCAACTGGAGCTAGAAGGAGGAGAAAGCTGTCCACTGACAGCTCTCCAGGATGACTCTGCTCTTGCAAAGTCTGTCACATTGAGGAGGCTCCCCAGCCCCTGATCTGGAGGTCAGAGCTCTGGGCTCCACTGAACAGTTGCAGTACGAGCAATATGACTGTACTTCTACTAGAAGCTCTTTGTATGTCCCAAGCTTGAAACTTAAGCTGCAGTACAAAGCTCTCAAGGTAAAGTATAGTTAGTTTTGATGATTACCAAAATCCAGTGTTTGAGAGAGGGAAAAAAATGGTGGAAAAAAAATGGTTAAGTGTTTTGGCTTACATTTTCAGATACCAAGGTAATTCTTAAATTCTCTTCAAACAGTCAATTCTTGTAAATAACTTTCAGAATTTTAGTAATTCTCAGTAAAGCATCCTGTAGGTATGTATTATTTGCAAATAAAAATACCTAATTTGGCTTATTTTTATAAGACCAAATTGGACTGTGGAGGATGGTCAGTTTTGTTGGCCGAGAACTGCCTTTTTCTATTTTTGAATGCAACCACTGCCTCACAGCAAATACTGTTTGGAGTTATTGTAACGGCCTGACCGAAAGAAAGTCTGTAGGAATTTGTGTGGTGAACAGTGAGTCAGGGGTCATCCCACCAAACCAAGTTTTTCCTCCTTGTTCACTTTCCGCTTCTGTCATCTGTTGATGGACACTTAGGTTGCTTCCATGTCTTGGCTATTTATTGTAAGTGCTGCTGTGAACATTGGGATGTGTGTATCTTTTTGAATTGTAAGTTTTTTCTGGATATAGTCTGAGGCGTGGGATCACTGGATCATATGGTAACTCTATTTTTCATTTTTTAAGGAATCTGCCGGGGTCTTTTCTATGTCTGTACTATTTACTGTGTTCCCCATGAGTCTACTCGACAAATGTCAATAATCAGTTTGCACTGGGACTGATAGGCTGGCGCAACCACAAGGCTGCATTTCTGTCTGTAAGTCACAGGAATGCGGTGCTCCGAGTGCCCCAGGCTGGTGGGCAGCTGCGGAACACCATCTCTGCACAGCAGGGATGTTGTGTGCCTACAAGAGCCAGCTTCTTGTCCAAACTCGTTTATGCTAGTTGTACTTGTTATTGTGATCACATAATTTAATTAAATGTTATATAACTGGTTAATTGTGAGTTTGAAAAGACACATGTTTCTATAAAAACTAAGATGAATGCTTTGAAGAACTCATGTCAAATGGACCAAAATTGCTACCAAATAGGTATAAGCCACACAGACTGGGAAAAAGTAATGAAAACCTCCATACCTCATAAGCACTTAGGAGAACTCTAAGTGTCTATGAGTTATAGCTCTGTTTTAAATAAACAAAAATTAGAAATAGTAGACAATGCCTTAATGATAGGTCTGATTTATGCAAGAAAGACAATATGAAACCCCAATGGAGACTGATACACAAATGTGTAATGTTTAAAGTTAAAATGATTTAACTAGTGGGTATCATTTTCTATAATCGCTCTTGATAACTGCCTTTTTAAATTAACCAATTACTACTTCTAATTCTATAGGAAAAGGAGGCTCTTACTATTTTGAATGAAACACAGCGTTCTTGGTATGCCAGAGAAAATTCCTAGCTGGTTTTATTATTTCAATAACTTCATAATAAATTTAGTAATAACAATAATACTTCAGCTCAGGCAAGGTTTTCTTTCTGCACTAGGCTGTGAGCTTCAGCAGGACAGCAATTCATCTGTATATACAGTCTTTACAGACACAAGTGTTTTGCATTTTACAATGATACTGCTATATTTTAGTAAGAAGAAGAGTACTTTCAAGTTACATATTCAGTACTTATTAAATTAGAATATGCTGCTTTCTGTAATACACATAGGTTTACGTTTCTCTGTTCAGTGAATGTATTATAAGAGAGTAGCCTCAAGCTCACGTGATAGTTGTTGCGAATTGAGGAGCTGTTTGCACTCACTGAGCTCTGCAGCTTCCTACCTGAGTGGCCGTGGTCAGGTTCCTGTCTCCCTTCTGTGCGCCAGTTCTCTCATCTGTGAAATGGTGATGATCATAGATTGTTACGGGAACTAAAGGTGCTCCTATGTGTAAAGTCCATAGAGAAACCTGCTGAGAGACGGTGATTACAATTATACCTGGGTCGTGTATTATCTGTGTGACTTGGACAAATTACTTACGGAAACAGGTCAGAGAGGTTAGACAATCTGTAAATGGTGAGGCTTTGAGAGAGAGAATGTGTGCACATGTATAAAAAACAGTAAAATGTGGGGTTTTAAGCAAGAAAATATATGTATAGTGCTTAACTTAAAGTAAGTACTCAGTTAAGTACTAGCCAGAAATAAAGAAAAAAAAGAAAGATTAAAGAAAAGAATGAGAAAAGAAAAGCAAAATACATACTATACTCTGGGAGAGGATCTCACTTATTTATTCAAAAACTTTTTACAACTGGAATAATAAAAACATTTCTTATGGAGGTACAGACTGTCTTGCCCTTGCCATTTCAGTAAGTTTTCATAAATTAGGAAGTTGTTTTTTTTTTTTAGTCTCAGAAAAGTTTAAAATGGGTTTCAGAATAAAGACATGATAATTGAGTTTTAACCTTGGACAAGTTACGAAACTCAAACACAAGCCTACGTTGTAGTTCTTGGTTTGATGACTTCTTTCCAGAATACTAATAAGCCTTCAGTGAAAACTGGTTTTGTGAATATTAACTAGGGACTAAGTACACCCAGTTTGCAGGGGAGGGAAGTGCTTACTCTCTGCAAGGAACGCAGCTTCATTCCTGGTGTTTTCTCATCTGAGGCCTTATTAGAACCTAGTCTTGCTATTCCTGGCTGTATTAGCCCTAGCGGACGTCGTCAGGGATGGAGGCTGCCCAGTGATGGGCTATATTAAGGAGCTGAGCCTGAAAGCATTCAGAAAGTGGAAACCATCTTCTCCCACTGATGTCAGACTAGACGTCTTCCCCCCTGTTGGTAATGATAGTTTAGAGCAGCTTTCTGCTACTTACATATTCTGCACTGAATTTTGCTAAGACATTCAGAGAGGATTTTTCCTTTTTGAAGAGAGATGGAGATGATGGAACTGTTACAGCAAAATATTTGTGTACCCAGTGAACATGAATTTGGCCATTTATCTGATTATTGCAGCATGTGTTAAGGAGCTGCTGCCGCCCGTTTGCAGCCTAATGTGTGTATTACAGTCTTCCCAGTGGCATCTTGAAGTGTCTTTCAGCTAAAAAATTCATGAGTATTATTGGCTTTCAGTCAGAAAATGGAATATGTCTTCTAGTTACTGCCTAATATACCACTTTAGGGCCATTATACAAAAGTAAATCTAAGAGCGGAGCATATTGAAAAGGAAGGAATTTTTAGCTTAAACATTTGTTTATACATGGTTCTTACTGTTCCGTGGAGTAAGAACCAGCGCCAGAGAAGGTAGGTGCCGAAGCCATTTTACTTGGGGAACAGCTGTAGCTGCAGACTGCATTATTTTCGTGAATCCTGTGTCCAGCTGTAAACTGTTAGTGTTTTATTATTAAAAAATCATATCCTGATAATTGTAGATTGTGTTTGGCTCATTGCAGTTAATAGAAAAGTCAAATATACAGTAATTTGCTCAAAAGTAGTGGAGTTAAACTGAGAATTTGTTTCCCTTTATTGTTAATTTATATGAAGTGAGTCTCCTAAAACTTTGCAACTTAACTATTGTCTCTGATGATTTAGTGTACAGTTTTTTTTTTTTGAGTCTCACTCTGTAACATAAACATTCTAATATGTGGGGTAAATGAAAATGTTGTTGTATGAAAAGCAAGAAGCCAAGTAATGTTAGATAAAGTTGGAGTTAAAAGTGTTCCTATGATCTTGGTGAAGAGTAGTAACACTTTGGGAAAAATACCATTTTACCGATAACTAAAATGTGTTTTTGAAATATGGATCAGCATCTTCTATCACTGTGTTAAATGCATTGCCTGTTTTGCCAGTGGGAAGAGAAGATTGGAATTTTCCATGTGCCCTCATCCCCACATTCAGTAAGTCTGCATAGTTCTCCTTAGTTTATTTGCACGTGTGGTTTGTATGAAACAAAAACATATCTGCACATATAATCTGTGTATTTACTGCACAAAATATTTATTTAACTCTTGCCAAAAGTTGGTGTCTTGCCAAAATATCATTTGCTTTGGGTAATTTGGGTTTAGTTGACATTGTTTGGAAAGTGATATTTCAATCAATCCATCCATCCAGTAAAAAATTTAAAAAAAAAAAAAAGTGGTATTTGCCCTCCTGTGAGTTCCACGTCTTTTCTGCTGCAGCATCTCACTGACGTACAAGGATTTGCTCACTCCTTATTTTCCATCTTTCTCAGGCATCTACATCATAAAAGCATATTTTGTATTTTTTTAACATTAGATACTGTGGGGGTGTTTTAGACTTACCAGAATCTGGCCCAGAAATTTTGCTGTTGTTGAATAAAAGGACCCTCCTGGAACACAGTATACTCTGAGGGAGAAATTGTTTCCAGTTTTGAATGAGCAAATGTTTTTACTTGTGATAAAGAAATAGTGCATACATCTAACTTTTGGGGTGGACTTCTGAGCCATGGAGAGCTCTGCAGGATTGTCCTTTCTTAATTAATCTAATAGACTAAATAGAAAAGTGTTTAAGTGAAAATGTGTGTATACACACTTAATATTACTTGAGTATTTCATAGTATTACAACGTTTGTGAAGAATCAGACCCCACATTACAACAGTTCACGTATCTGTGAGGGGAGTGCAGGAAGAACCTGGAAGGCCTTGGAAGCTCTTGGGCCACTCTGGTCTCGTATCAAGACCTAGATAATTTATCAGGCAGCTCCTCCTCATGTAGGCGTTGATAATTAAAGTTGTTTCAACAGCTTTGTATGTCATTTCATTGTAAATTTCATCTCAAAATAAGGAACTTCAGAGCAGGCCTCACTTTTAAAAGGTATTTCTTGAAACTAGCCATAGGGATCTAATGTTTGATCAGTTATTATGTTTGGATTTCAGCAATAGTATTATCCTTATTTATTCTTTAACTGAATTTGTTCAGCATATAATAAATCTGGCAGTTTTACAGGCTTTGTTTGGAAGGTGGCCAGTACTGATAAAAGATAAAATGCACATTATTGTTTACATGAATCCTGGATGATTAACTAGTGTTAATGGTATGAGGCTGTATTGTGAGCAATAGCTTTGTTACCTTGTAAATTGTATTGATGAATTTCATGCAAGAGTGCATTTTTTTTTTAGTCGTGTTGAGGTTTAACACTTTATTTTGCTTTCTTTTATTATGCTAAGGATTTAACTGGCATTGTTCACACCGTCCCCCCAGATTGTTGTTACTTTAAGAAAATAAGACATCAGTTCTTGTGGCTGTAAATTTTTCCTCTGCTGTCTGGTTTGTACGAGTTGATATCAGAGGATGTAAGGGAGGATGTGCTGTGAAAGCAGGACCATTGTTCGGGTCCAGATAACAAGAATGGACACACTGAAACTCCTTTTCCAGTCTGTCCTTTCGCCACCACCCCCATCCCACCTCCACCCTCACCCCTGCCCCCCAGCATCAGAGACACTGGCTTGTCCTCAGTGACTGCAATTACCATCAGATACGATGCAGGGAGTTTACTTGGGTCATTTTCAGTCTTTGTGATTTACACTGAACATTTCAGAATTCAGAGTGAAATGCTCAGTGATTTTAATTTCACGTGAATGTTGAAAACACGCAGACATGTTAGGCCTAGCTCACAAAGTAAACTTTCTAAACCTTCGATGCTGCCCTTCAGTATTCTCCATCTCCTTCCTTTTCGATGGAAATTAATATTTAACTTTGATCTACAAGAATGCATTAAAACTCATCTAGGTATCTATACGGTTCATTTTAGGTGCTTTTTCTGTGTGTTCATTCACACTGGAAGCCATAGATCTATCTATGTATCTGCCTCTGGTTTTTGTCTGTGTCACTTCGGTGGGAAAAAATGGGACTTTGCAGCAGCCCCCCTCCTCCCGCCACCCCACCCCACCTACCTTCTCGGAGACACTAGCACTTGCTCCCAGCCGAGCCTCCACGGGGCACTAAGAACGTCAGTTGGAGGGGTCTCAGCTAGAGCACCTCACTAATGAGGTTCCTGTCGTTTGTTTGGTTCGTCCACTGAGGAACGGGGCATAAATCCGCATGTCTGCTCTGGGGTGGCATCTGCCTCTGGCCCCATGGCTGGCAGGAGAGAGGCACTCAGGAGTCAGTGTTGCCTGCCTGTCACCACCTTCCACGCCCTCCTTCTCTCCCTGTTCCAACACTAAAGTCATTCTTCCCTTTTCTTTTGGAGACTCTGTCTTTTCTCTCCTGGTTAATGAGCAGTGATTCATAGGGGGCATCCCCAGCCTCATGGCTGTGGTCAGCAGAAGATCTGCCTGTCCTCAACTTGGCCAATTACTACAGACCCCTTCTCCTTTTTCCCCCTTTTGGTGGTTTAAAGGTTGGTTGGCAATGTGTCCCGGGCATACGTAGCCCAGGAAAGTTGCTCAGAAAAGAGGACATACGGGGCAGACACAGAAAAAACAAGGAAGCAAGAATGTTTGAAAAGCTGAAATTTTTAGGTTTTGAGGAAATGTCTTTAAGGTACTATCCCACAATAATAAAAGGGAAAACTTGGCATTTAAATAACTTACTTTAAGAGGAAATTAATGCTGTTTCAAAGCTACAAATGCAGTGGTTTGTAAGCCAGCCTCGAGTAGATACAAGTCAAAAATAAAGCGCTCAAGTGGCTTTACTGTGCTTGGGACAGAAACCTAGAGCTCCTGGCCTCACTCCTCACCTCCGTCCAGTCCCTTTGCCGAAACCCGTCAGCCTTCGTCCCTTCATACAGACTAGTTACTCGAGATATATTTTGGGAAAAATAAAGGTGGATGATGCTAATGCTAATGTTAAATCCAAAACTGATTTTAAGTACAGCAGTCACTTGTTTTAATTGTCTTCCTGATAGTGCTATACTTTTATATGCACAGCTGTTTTTATCAGCAACCTTGTCACATAGGCCTACTCTATAGGACATTTAGTTATTGACTGAGAGTTCTATTATGATGATAAAAATTTACTTAAATTCTTATGATTTATAGAAAGCTGCTTCCAGGGTGAAAATTCCTAGGCCATTTGTTGAGACCTCACTCAGATGGGCTGAGTCATGCTTTTTTTCTCACATACCCATGAGTGAAGCCATGAGAATTGTGGTTCCAAGAGAAATACTGGCAATGAACGTTTGTAAGGTATCGGCTGAGAAGGGTTCTGCTGTTGGAGTTTTTGCTCCACCCCACCCCCCATCCTTACCTCCTGCCATGGGCTGGTTCCCCTCCCCACCCCCACAGTGTTCTTCCTTCTCGGTTCTCACAGCACAGAGGAGTGTGTGGCAGTTGAGTGATACCTTCACTTGTTTTTCCTTATTGGAGTTACTCCTACATAAAATTGCTCTCTCCTCTTGCCTTGTTGTTTTTGTTTTTGTTTTTGTTTTTTCTGGAGAACAGCATTCCTTCTGATGGTCCTCACACACTGAGGCTGACTTGACTGGCAGGCAGGCAGTCTTTGAATGAATCAGTGATGCTTCATTGGTGGGGAGAGCCAGGCACTGGAGCCACGCAGTCCAGATCCTCCTGCTTCTCCCACCTGCCCTGTGACTCTGCCATTGGAGGAAGAAGGGCTGTTTCAATGAGGCGACCCTTTACCATAACTCTGTAGTTAAGAGTCGAGTGTGGCAGCCTGTGTACGAATCCTAGTTTTGCACTTTGCTGATCTGTTCAACAGCTATCAGCTGTAGGTGCTAATGATTACATTCCCACTTTACAGAAGTCATTGAAGCATTGAGGTAGCTTTTTAAGGTCCCACAACTAACCAAGCAGTGGAGTGAGTGTGTGTGTACTGGCTTCTTTGCCCTATTGCTTCTCATAGTCTGGTTTTTGCTGATTAAATTATATCTATAAATTGCTTGGTGTGGAGTAAATACTGAATGAATGTAACTAAATACAGATTATACTTATCAGCCCCAAACTGTGAGCACAGCACAGGCCTTGGGGCTTCGTTACATTGCTCCCAGTGGCAGGAAGCTCCGGCATTAGCTTTCAGAATTGTCCCCTCCTGATGTGACCTTTTGAATAGAATGTGCAGTTGGTGCCACCTCCCTCAACCAGTGACAGCGTTTCTTCATCCTCCTCACACGTGACTCCTGGAAACACTAATCCCTCTGCCCCCTTGATCAGAGTTGAGGCCAGAAGACGTGAGAGTAGCGGTACTGAGCACCCAGGTCCCAGCCTGGGGAGCAGCGGGCAGCCAGGCGGGTGTGACAGAGCCACTGCCCTGCATCCTGCATGGCGCCCCCTCGGCCCACCTTCCTCTCTGGCCTCGCTCTTGATGAGCCCCTGAGCCCCTTACTCCTTGGCATCTTCTGTAAGTCCTTGACCTTCTCCTGATGCACCCTTCCCTCTGATTTTCCACTACAGAAAGTGAAGGAGGGAGAAGGTAATGTTCGCAGCCTCGGGAACAGCAGGAAGGGGGAAGTGGCTCAACTCTGTGCTGACCTCAACTTTTTGGGCTGTGTGGTTTTCCTTTTGCTAAGCAATTATGAAGCCCCTTGAGTAAGACCGTCTTCCATTTCCTCGAGATCTTTGTTAGCTCCTTTGCTTAGTTCTTTTGGAACTTAAACCTCTATCACTCTTGTTCTTTGCATATTTAAATTTTATTTTGATGCCATTAATAATGACCAATGTGAACGCATCTATTCTCTTAGGATATGTCTGTTTATTTTCTTACCAAAAGGAATTCAGCGAGCAGGAGCCAGTAGTCGGCCTCTTCCATTAGGGTCAGTCATGTTCCTCATCATCTGAGTGTATCTTAAGACCCCTGGTGACAGCAGCTAGAATCAGCTCAGGGAGGGAGAGGCGGGGCAGCAGGATGTGAGAGAGGAAGCCACAGCAGAGGGGTGTGTTCATGGGGAGCTGCCGAGGAGAGAGGGACCTGAGGTGGGACAGTGAGCAGCTGCTGCAGCAGAGGAGGGCCCGGGAGACTCCCCAGGGAGGTGGAAAGGTCCTCTGTTGGAGTATTGCCCACCAGGATGGGGGTGGCAGGGCCCTGCCTCTTCCTGGGGCTGTTCCTCATGGGTGAGTGGTTGTAGCACAGACTTGACATTGGCCAACCCAAAACAGAGACTGGGAGGAGCCCCTCACAGCACCTGCAGTTCCCACATGGTGCCAGCTCGCTCCTGAGACCGGAGGCTGGCTGCAGAACCACAGGGCTAGCAGGTGTCACTCAGGGTGCTGTTGAAATACAGCTCCTGTTCAAAGAGTGGGCCCAGTGAGGTAGGCTTGTGTTTTTTAATTGTTAAACATTACATTTGCCTAACTTAAGGTTAAAAAAAATACAGCCCTTTCATTAGGAATTCTACGTACACATAAATCAGAACAGTCTGTTCATTACTGTCATCAAGTTTATGATTAAAGTCAAAGTGTTTTTACCGTTGGTAAATTGACTGGGTGCTTTATCATCAGCTCTTTTCACTTGTTTTCTCCTTGTTTTCTGTTTCAGTTGCTGATATGTGTTCAAGATGAGTGGGATGGGAGAAAATACCTCTGACCCATCCAGGGCAGAGACAAGAAAGCGCAAGGAGTGTCCTGACCAGCTTGGACCCAGGTGAGATTCTTGCTGAGAACACAACCGGTATTGCCTGTGACAGCCCCACACGCGCGTCTTTTATCTTTTAGCGTGTTGATTTCACACCTGATTTAGATGCTGGGTTTGGCTTTTCTCCTTAACTGTCAAGCCTCTGAATATGTATTATTTAGCATACATTTTAGAGATGCTAATACGTTACAAATTTTATTATTCTTTATGAGAAGAGGAAAGCTACATACTTCTTCTGAGTCCCCTGTGTACTTTGACTCCTAAAACCAGTTTATCCTATAATCTTGAATTCTTCACATTTTCATTTCTGATTGCTCATAGAATGTCATAAAGACAAGAGATCCTGTAGAAAAAAAGAGATTTTTCTTTTCTTTTTTTTAAGAGCAAGAAATGAAGTGTTAAATCCCCTTGCTTTTGAGTTAGTGACAACGATTGTGGCTCTTCGGCAAATAAAACAAGTAATTTTAAAACAAGTTCCCTGTCGTATATTATGGGTGGAAGTGTGAGTTGTCATAACCTCCATGAGGGCTAATTGAGCAGTGTCACAGTATCTGTTAATTATAATGCATATCCTTTTTGAACTAGCACTTCCACTCCTAGGAATTTTCGGACAATATACTTTCACACGTGCAGAATGACGTATGTCTGAGGTTACTCATTACAGCATTGCTTATAGTACAAAAGATTAGGAAAAACCTAAATGTAAGGAACTATTTAAGAAGCTGTGATACACCCACAACCTGGAACACAGTACAGCTCTTAGAAGGAATAACAACGCTCTTTATGGACTGGTATTTTACAATCTCTGAAGAATGTTGTTGTGGAGAAAAGGCAGAAGTTTAGAAAATGTTTAGAGTGTACTATACCATTTGTACAGAAAAGGAAGAAAGTAAGATCTCAACGTTGTTTTAGGATAATTAAGAAGCACAAGAGTTGTTGCCCATTTAGGAGGATGAGAACAAGGCTAAACAGGGAACAGAGGTAGAAGAGAGACTTCACTCTTTTGATGATTTAAATCATGTAAGTGATTTTTAAAGTTAAACAGCAACTTCTGTTGAATGGCCGGTAGGAAGATCAGATGAGGGAACAGAAGGGAAGAGGACAAGGAAGAGTCACTAAGGGGGGAGGAGGAGGAAGAGAAAGACCAGAAAGATATTCCCTTTACCCCTCTAGTTGCCAAGCAAAACAGGTGGATGAAATGGCCACTGTCCACACCGCAGCCCCAGCCCTAGCTCCCCAGCCGTGGCTCCAGCCCCCGGGTTCCCTGGTGCATCTCGGCCAGCCTCAGCTCAGTGTCACGCTGCCCTCGGTGCCCAGCGGCCCTGGCCGAGGCGGCACCGCTGGAGAGGAGGCTGTTATCTCCCTGATGCTCTGGTGCTGCCCGGGGGGCACAGCTCCGGCCGCTCCCAGTGCCTTCGGGTCTTTGGAACACGCTTCCCCTTTCTCACCCATTTGTTATCTATTTGTTATCTTTCATGAGGGGACAGCTGGCAGGGTGGGGAAGTGGTTGAAGAATCCAGGATGGGAACTTGGCTCCTCCGAGTATGGCAGCCCCTGCCCCACCTTCCCTGGACTTAATAAAGTAGAAGCCAGGGGTGAAAACGAGACTTAGCAAAACCCGGTTCTGGCCCCTGCTCTACTGTCAGTCACACAAATCATGTAACCCCTATACAATTGAGAATTGCATCTTTAGGTTTATTAGTTTTTGAAAATAAAACTAATGTTTAGAGGCAAACATATGAAAGTCTGTTACAAATTACAAAATTTTATAAACTGGTATTACATACAAAGAAAGCTGCTAAACAAAAGAAACATTAAACAGCTCGCTTTTCTTATTTATTGTATTATTTGAATGTCATTCGGCAGGCCCTCTACTGTGAGAAAAAAATTATACGCTGAAATCGTTAAAGGGAGCTTTTGACTTAGCTGTTTTGTCCAACTCAAATGAGATCTTGCCAATTTTTATTTTTCCGTCCTTTCTGTTAACATTTTAAAACTTGAGTTGAACTTGGGCCATTTGTTTATATTTCACATGTCATTCAGCTCGGACAGTTAACAAATCGCTGGGTCAGTTTCACTTTTGTTTCTAGCTGCACTGTGGTTTTTAACATTAACTTAAAAGGCTGTTAGGTTTGATTACTAACATCCTAAGGATGGCTATGAAATTATAAGTATTTATTTTCATTATTTTGTTATGCTTTATCAAAAATCATTGAAGTCTGTTTATTCCTATTATAACTAGGTTCACTTCCCTTCTTTTACTAATCTTAAATAAATTTTTATAAGCATTAATTCCCTTCCTTTTCTAAAACTTTTCTTTATTCATTCAACAATAAGTTTGATGCCTGTTTACACCAAGCATTGCATTAAGGACAGTTGTGAGCAAATCATTCTGATCCTTGTCACTGAGAAATCCAGTGGGAGGCATTAAACACATTGAACAAATGATCACACCAGTAAGTATAATTACAAACTGAGGTTAAGTTTAATTTTTAAAAAAATGCAATATTTAAAGCATATTTGGGTTTTTTCCCCCGAAGTACTTCTCTGCTCCTATAACTAACTTTGTTTTCACTGTCTTTGTATTAGAACATGTTTAGCATGCCTATCTTTTTCATAATAGCTCTTTTCAGACTCATAATAAAAATGTTTTTTTCTTTTTAGCCCCAAAAGGAGCACTGAGAAACGTAATCGTGAACAGGAAAATAAATACATTGAAGAACTTGCAGAGTTGATTTTTGCTAATTTTAATGATATAGACAACTTTAACTTCAAACCTGACAAATGTGCAATCTTAAAAGAAACTGTGAAGCAAATTCGTCAGATCAAAGAACAAGGTAAGAGGACTGAATTAATATTTTGGACAGTTTAATTTTTTCTGTTTTTCTGTGTATGAGAGAAGTCCCTTCAGAGTCCCTTTAATCCATTTCTTACACTTAAATTATTGATGAGAAGATGACATCACAAGGCAAGATGAATGCAGGTATCACTTGCAGTGGCTTATAAATAGGCTTTATATAAAATTCAGCAATTCCCTAAAGACAGGAGAGTAAGGTGAGGCAGGGTGATGTAACTTTTCATCTTGTAAAACTCAGTTAAGGTGCCCACTGATTCTCCTCCCGTGCCCTGGAATTTTCATAGTTTGCACAGCAAGTGACCATCATGATTTGCAAGTGAGGAGCAGCTAAGACTGGAAACCAGAAGTAAGGAAGTGAACCGCCTCCTGTTTCGGCTCGTCAGCATATTTGATTAAGTTTGAGCTTCATTTGGCCATGCCACTAAATGAGTTTCATATCCTGGATGATAAGAGATTTGAAAGGCTGTCTCTAGTTGGAATTCTTTTGTGAAGTTGAAACACAGAGCATGACAGCTTTCTTCCTGGGGTTTTCTTTTCTTTTTTTCCCCCTAAGGTCCTTTTCTGCCGCCTTTGATATTTTTGCCTACAGAAAAAAAACTAAGAAAATAATAAAAACACACTGGACTTTGTGGTGCCAAAAATATCTGTATTAGGCAAGTATGAACAGCATCTTGGTGCTCAGGGCCAATATATATGCTCTTGAAGTCTTCATACGCTGCTTTCCTTCAGGGCCAGGAAGATTATTATCTCTTGTAATCTGTTTTTGTATGCGTCCTCTTGGACTTCAAATTGTTTTTTATCTGCCTTTTATGTAACATTTTAAAGAGGCTGATTTTTGAAAAAGTAATATCTTTGTTTATTTAGCTATGTGAGCCTGAAACTTTGCCTGCTCCACTCAGTCATAAAATCCTTGCTACCTATTTGCATATTTTCATCATAATTATAACATTTTCCACTTTTATACAGATAATATTGAGCTAAGTTTTATGTAAAACAATTTTACAAGTATGGTTCTATCCTCTAAGAACTTAAAAATATGCACATAGCGTACTCAGCACAGTTTCCAATACCAGCCCACTCTGAAAATTAGCATTTTCTGGTCTTTCCATCAAAATTGTATCATCGTAACATTCAGCATTCACGGAGCTTCTACTTTCAGTGCCTGTCTCAGTCTCCCTCATCTCTTTTTCCTCTTCCTTCTTCTGTGCCCTTTGAGAATCACTATTATAAAAAACTCAGTTTAATCTCAGTTTTGTATCGTCTTCATTTTTGGTATTAGCAGGTGGATAAAACCATATTCCTAAAGTTGTTTGGAGAAATAACTGTTTCAAGGTCACAGTGCTTTGAAGTTGCTACATTTCCAGGTGCTGGTATCATTGCAGGATGAAATCATTAAGCTGTTTTTGTTTTTTGTTTTTAAGTGGCATAAAGGTGACTCATTCTTTTTTTGTTTGTTTGTTTAAACAAGTGAGAATAAGTCTATTTTCCCAACCTGTTGTACTGGCAGGACGAGGAAGAGGGAAATGACTGTTTCTGGGTGCTTCGGATTCAGTTAATTTCAGACTGAGCTGTATTATATACAGTAATAATTTATTATATGTGCAGCTGTTTTAATTGGTCCTTCTAAGGAGCCCTTTTTTCTGGTTTGATTAGTTTATTGGGGTTTTTTTTTTAATTGTGGTAAGAAACATATAGCATAATTTTACCCTCTTAACAATTTTTAGGTGTACATTATTGTACTATTAATTATGTGCACACTGTTGTACAAGAGACCTAGAAATTTTTCATCTTGCATGATGGAAAGTGTACTGACCACCTCACCATTTCCCCTTCCCCAGCCCCTGGCAGCCACCTTCTACTTTCTGTTTCTATGACTCTGATTATTTTTTTCAAGTTCACAAATCCTTTTATTCAAAAGTATGTTATTTGTACCATTGAGTAACATCTGTCTAAGCATAAATCAAAAGATGAAGAAATATCTCCTCCTTTTTGTTTGTTTTTTGTTTTTGTTTTTTCTGGATCTGATTACTTTAGATACCTCACATAAGTGGAATCATGTAGTATTTGTCTCTTTGTGGTTGGCTCATTGAACTTAGCATAATGTCCTCAAGGTTCATCCATGCTGTAGCATATGCAGGATTTTCTTTTTCTTAAAGGCTGAATAATATTCTGTTATGTATATACTAGATTTTCTTTATCCACTCATCCATCAATAGACATTAAGGTTGCTTCCAGGTCTTGGCCATTGTGAATAATGCTTCAGTGAATATGGATACATAAGTATCTATTTGAAGTAGGACTGCTGTGTCTTGGTTTTTCTGTTTTTAGTTTTTTGAGAAGCCTCAATACTGTGTTCCATACTGTTTGTACCATTTTTATAATCCTACCAACAGTGCCCAAGCATTCCAGTTTCTTCACATCCTCACCAACACTTGGCTTTCTTCTAGTGGCCGCCCTAATTGGTGTGAGGTGATACCTCCTTGTGGCTTTCATTTACATTTACCTGACAATTAATGATGCTGAGAAATTTTTCCAAGGAGACACTTTGAAAAGAGAAAGTGTCTAATAGCATATTGCATCGCTGAATGCCTTCTGTAGTCATGTGTCTCACTGTCACATACTGCTGAATAGTTTAGGGCACCAGACGTGACCATAAGCTGAGATACAAGAGGGACCATCCCTTGAGGCAAACCTGAAATCAGTAGGAAAATGAAAGAAAACCACGGTGGCATTGAGATTTCCCTTTTAGACATTTTCCCTCATTTCAGCCAATTCTCGTGTTCCCTGAAGAACGTTTCTTTCCCTGAAGCCTTTTACATTAGACTTCATTGTGTAGGTTACAAGGAAGGAAGAAGTGTGCCCTTCACAGATCGTGCTGGCTATCTCTCTGGCCGTGGGGTGGGCAGTCATGGCACTGAAGTGTCCATTCCCAGTTCTTTCCTCCTTTTATCACTGTTGTTCCCTCTGAAATATTTTAGTTCATTTCTGCTTAGAAAATGTTCACCTTTTGCTAATCACGGAGTCATTTCTCTCCTAATAAGTGTAGGAGTCCATTTTTAATCTTCTCATCTTTATGTCAACCCTCCCCTCCCACCCCCAGTGTTTTTGAAGTAATAATTCCAGGAAAAGCATGACTGTGTTCTTCTCAGCTTTGTTGGTAAGAAATGGAGACCCCTACAGCTTATGTAAGCTTTCAAACAGCCTAGTAAAAGTTGGCCTTCTGCCGTTTTGAAGCTTATTATAATTGTTAGTCCAGCTTTTATTCCAGAGTTAGTCTTATCAGTATGTCAGATCTTGAATCCTATTTTGTTTTCTAAGAATGTGGCAGAGAAAAGTGATTCACAGAATTCGAGAATTACAGGTATGCTAATAGTACTTACCCAGTAAAGACTGGATACCAGTTAACTGTAACCTGAGGTTTGACTTTATATGACCCTGTTTTTGTTGTTGTTGGGGGAAAATATTCGTAACAAAATTTTGCCTTAAGTGTACACTTCGTAACATTAAGTACCTTCACATTGTTGTGCAGCTGTCACTGCTGTGCATTTCCTTAAGTTCCTCATCATCCCAAACAGAAACTCTCCATCTGTTACATAGTAAAGACTCACTGCCCCTCCCGCCAGCACCTGGTAACCGTGATGCCTCTTTCTGTGTGAATTTGACTATTCTGGGTACCTCATGTATGTGGAATCATATAGTATTTGCTTTTTGTGGTTGGCTTATTTCTCTTAGCATAATGTCCTCAAGGTTCATCCATACTGTAGTTTTTATCAGCATTTTCTCCCTTCTTAAGGCTGAGTAATACTCTGTTACGTGTATATATACACCATATTTTGTTTTTCTGTTCATCCAGCGATGAACATTCGGGTTGTTTCCAGCTTTGGGGCATTGTGAATAATGCTGTCATGAACATTGGTGTACAAATATCTGCTAAAGTCTCTGCTTTGTTGTTTTTGTTTTGTGTTTTTTGTGTATGTGCATATATATATTCACATATATATACACACACACACCCAGAAGTGGATGTGCTAGTTCAGATAGTAATTCTGTGTTTAATTTTTTGAGGAACCATTATAACTGTTTTGCACAGGGACTATAATTTTACTTTTTTAAAATCAGATTTTAAAATATTTTGATACATGTTGAAAATTTAGTATCCTGTCCTCTAATTTAGAGAATAATCTTAAACTATTATTTTGTCTCCTAAGTGGACTTCATATAACTTCCCTTTGTTTACAAAAGGACACTTGAACTATGAAAGGCCTGCCGTGGGGGTCGTCATGGTTACCAGAGTAATGAGACAGCACCGCAAGGTGAAAATTACCCTGCCGGATCTGAGTTGTGAAACTTGGGCGGGGGTGGGTAGGGGTGAGTCAAAATGATACATGACATTTGTTATTCAGAAAACAGTCTGAGCACCTCCTCTTTGCTGAGTCCTGGGATTCAGCCGCTCGCAGCTCACCTAGCTACTGCCATCAAGCACCTCGGAGTCTGGTAGCAAAGACAAGTGGTGGGTAAGTAATGACAGCGCCAAATGAAACGTACCTCTCGAGTCAGGCCAGCGAGCCCCGGCAGGTGTATTTTCTCACCCGGGGCTCACGGAACGTGAGCACTGGCCTTTCAGCTAGAAATGAAAAGATAAGCCAGGGCCCATAACATTGAGCTCTCACGGTACTTCGTGCTCGTACCGCAGTGGTACGTGCGCGCAGCTCGCACGTAAACGTGCGTATCTGTGTACACGGTACACGGAATCAGCCCTCCTCACTTGGTCGACCCCACGGATGTGGAGCCCGCGGGTACAGAGGCCCGACGGGACTGCACTATTTTATTGTATGAGGAGCTTGAGCATCAATATTTCAGAGGAAATATTCTACCTGGGGTTGCTGAGAAATGGGGGTGAGGCCATCTGTGCCTTTGGAAGAGTGAGGGCGGGAGTGGATCTGCGTTACCTGGCTGAGCAGGTGGACAGCCGAGTGTTCGGTCCGTACTTAGTGGCTTCAAAGAAACAGCAGTTTATCTTTGATAACCGTCTTCTCAATATAGCAGTTACTCTGAATTGTGAGAATATACTCCGTGCCTGTCCAGCGCTGATAGGGCACAGTGAAGCTATTTTTATATATTTTCTAAAAAAATACAGATTTTGAACAGGTGAGTTTTTTCCACGTGGACTCTCAGGGTAAGGACAGTGGGAGGTAGTCATCACGAGCCTGAAAGATGAGTGATCCAGTGTCAGGACCTGTAAAGAGCCGATGTTGGCTCTTCTTGAGCCGAGTCCTGGTGCTCTGATTCTCAATTCTTTTTTTTTTTTTTCTATTAGTTCTACCCCTTAGCTCCCTTCCCAGGCTGTCCTGACTCTTAGAACCACTTTACTTCTCCTCAGTTTTGCTCTTTCATAACATGGTCACTTTGAATATTCGTCTCCTAACTTTGACTTTCCTTCTTGTGTGAGTAGTTGATTCCTCTGATTCCCCTGTGTGCCTTCTCTTCTGCATACTGATCTGAGGAGCCCCTTAGGTCCCTTCTGTGTTCTCTGCTGAATCCTCTTTGGAGTTGCAGTTTTAGGCCTGAGCTCCTGCTCTTCGTATTAAGATAAGTGAGAGGGAAGGTCTGGACACGCATGTGTTTTAGCTTCACTCCTAACTCAGTGACTCATACTTTTCTTAGAAAGGACAGACACGTAACCCATTTTACAGACTCCTTTGTAGCCAAGTGATTGCAGGCTTTTCTCTTTTAAGTTCAGCAGTGGGGTTTCTTGGAAAATTTGACAAACTATTTTTATTCCTGTGGAGTATGCCCTCAGCCTGAATTTTTGAGACTTGTAAGTCTTAATTTTCTTGGCAATTGGGTTTAATCCTGAGAGGATAATATAAAAGATCATTAACCTTCACATTTTTTGTTTCCACAATTCCTTTGAGCTGCTACACTTCAGAGAACTAATTAGGCCCCGTTAGCATCCTGAGGTATATGCATTGTTCCGGGTGTGTTGATGGAAGTTTATTTTGAGTTAAGTAATCAGCTCTTGCCATGTTCACTCTGAAAGCATTTAGTGAAATCTTAGGTCACTCGAGCCCCTGTTCATTCAGCATCTGGATCAATGCCGTTTCCTGAACTTTACTCTCCAAGTAAGCGGAGTCTTCCAGCTGCCTAATTTAAATACCTCCTAATATTTACAGATTTATAGATTTCATTTTTCTTTTATTGCATAAAATCATAACACTTTGAAGAGTCTACTCACCCCCTGTCAGCACTTGGCTTCCCCAGTGTGTGTTACACACACGGGATGGCAGGGCTTGTCTTTTTTATCTTTGCATCCTCACCATCTAATACCATGCTTATGTTCCCTTTAAAAACGTGAAGTACTACTTTTTCGAAAACAAATTTATAAATAAAAATTAGGAAGTGAAATCCCTTAGACCATCTGTGTGCTTTGCGTTGATCCTGTACAGCCGCCCAGACCACTTGAGGGATCTTTCCATTGCTTCCTCTTAGAGTGTGGCTCGGTTCACCCCGCTTGTGCTGAGTGTCTGCATGGGTCATTGTGGACCTGACAGAGATGACGGGGATGCACAGGTGAAAAATACAACTCCTGGCACAGGGACTCGACAGTCTTGAGGGAATTCTGGGGGGCTCCAGGTCAAATCAGATGATTTCCATATGGTGTAGTGACAGCGTGTCTGTGTTACGGAGGAACAGGCGGTAAAAAATGTTGGCTGCCCAAGATTTCCCGGAAGAAATGACACCTGGGACCAAGAGGGCCCCAGTCTTATCCAGGAAGGTGGTGGTACCCGAGAGCCCAGCAGGGCCACCTCAGCCTGGCCTGCTCCTTTGGGGACGCCCCCATCAAAGTGGATTTTCCTGTGTCTTTGATCCCTTACCTGGGTTAGTCGAGAAAGATGCCAGACAGGTGTTTCCCATTTAGGAGACAAACACTGTTGGCAAACAAACAAACAGACAAACAAAAGCATTGTTTTAATATTTAAAAAAGAAAGAAATTTACATTCAGTTCTCATGTTTTATTCCAATGAGAGCTAAAATTTATGTTTTTGGTGTTACCATAAATAACTGAAGAAATTTTATTAGTTAATACTGACATTGATTTTTTTAAAAATTTAAATTTATTGGTAGGAAAACCATAGAAATGATACTAAATTTAATTCATTAACAGCAATGTCTCAAGGTAACTTGAATAAAATATCCTCTTATAAGTTTCTGATTCAATTTCTGTTTTATCACTAAGGGATATAATTTCCTTTCAGTAGAAACTTGTCTATTTCTATTTCTTTTCATTTGACTTAGCCTTATGAAGTCTGTCCATTCCATTTTTCAAACATGAATGATTTCACATTTTTCTTTGTTATACTGTTACTCATATTGAATTATTTAAAGTAGGTTTCATTTGTAATTTGTAAACAGGTTTATTGGATTCTTGTCTTTGTGAGGCTGCTTGTAATTAGAAAGGCAGAATAATAATATCACTTAGCGCCTTTCTTCTGCGGTGTTCAGAGTGCTTCACATGCATTATCCCATTAAGCCTCATAACACCCCTGTGAGGCAGGGGCATTTTGCAGGCGATTATGGATTGCTTTGCTGAATCAGCACAGCCTCACAGCATTATGATAAGCTTGGAAAAGATTGAGGTCATGTACTAACTTGCTCTCAGGAAACCCCACACACAGCCAAATATTTTCCTTGGCAATACAGAGCTAACAACCGCCACTGTTCTGGTCTCTGGAAAAGCCCATTGGCCGTTGGTGCAATTGAAAAATGTTTTGGAATAGCAAAGCCAAGACAGCGTATTGCCTCTGCCAGTTCAGAGGCAGGTGAGTTATACGTGGCATGAGTACAGCATCATCTTCTGGTCCAGCTTGATGTCTACGGAAGGAAGGCTACCCCTGCTCTTGCAGTGCCTCTCAAAACTGGACCTGCCTAGCCGGCACATGTGTCATCGTCAACCACTTCATCTGCCTCGCCTAAAAGCCATCACCCGGCAGGCAGGATTTCCAGAAACAGGTTTCTTGAATTCAAACTATTCATCAGGGTTGACACCAAACCTGTTTCAAAATGCCATTGGGTAGAACTCTTCTGAAGTCTTGATGACAGCACAACACTAAATCATCCAGCTTAAGTAGGATAATTAAAATTGAAAATAGGAAGAATACATTTTATGAAGATTTTATTTCATTATTTGAAGGGTTGTAGAATGGTGAGGAAACATCTCTTAAGGCTAATATATGTAAAACAAAACTGTAATTTTAAGCTAGTTTAAACCCATTAATTTGATAGGGAGTAACTTAATTACTATTATGTCTTTTTCATATTTATAATTAGATAGTTAATTTTGATATATGCCATGGCCTGTATGGATGATCATAATTAACCTCCTGAGGATTTTTTTTTTTTTAATCCATGAGGTAGCTGTGGCACTCACTGTGTGTATATCTTCCAGTTGTGGATTAAACTTTTCCATGATCCTTACTGGAGAATGAAATTGTCAGACTTTAAAGAAGATAATTGTTAAAAAATTTCTTGCAAGTGGATTTGACTGCTTAAATAGTCTTTGTATTTGAAAGCACATGACAGATGTAAAATCCAAGAGGATTCCTAAATTACTGGTGGTCTCATGAAATTTTTTCCCTTAGCTTACAAAATTAGCTCAAGAATTCCAGGACCATACATAACCAGGACCATACATAAAGGAGAGGATTTCATTGTAGAAAAGGTAGTCAGGAAACAATATTCAAGCCACAGTGAGGAAAAAAAGAAAAGAAAATGTAGTCAAGATACCAAATGTAGGGTCTTTGTAAATTTTGGCCTTCGTTCCTTTCACTTTGACCTCATCACGCAGTTTGTGATCACCTCTGGTCCACACTGTTGCTGGGCTTCGAAACGTGCAGGGCCCACAGTTTCTACAGCCTTCACTTGGCGCCTGCTGCCTGGTGAGGCAGTCAGTTTCTGCATGAAGCTGACCCTGGTCTTGTTCATTGCCTGCTGCTGTAAATAGTTGTGGAAGACTGGTTGATGGTTCACTGCCACTCCTGCTTAAATTGAAGAGGTTTCATTGCATACGGTGTTTAAAGGGTCACTTTAAAGACCTATTTATTCCTGTTGTCATGATGAAATACAGCAACTGCTGGGTAGATATTTGACAGGAACTCTCTAGAATGTCTTTTGAACTCAGGAAACTGTGATAGTGACAGACTTCATATTCTAGAAAATTAGGAATGTCTGCATTGAGATTATTTCTCAAATTCCTTCTAGTCTTTTTCTTTTCACCTAATCTCTTCCTCTGAGTACAGTGATCATTCTCCAAATGTAGACAAAGTTTGGGTGCATGTATTTAAAACCCACAAATACAAGTCAAATCATTCTCTTTGTTGTGGAGGTGAACGAACTTCTAAAAATTCTGCAGTGGCATATATTTGGCCTTCAAAACCAGTCAGATCCTTTATTTTATCAGGCTTTACTTCTCATTTGTCTAGACAGTTGAACATGCCATCCTAAGGTGACAGCTCTTCCCTGTAAGAGGGCCCTGGTGATCTTTGTGCAGAAGGTGAGCCATTCATAACAGCTCCGGGCCCCGATGCACCACCTTGCCCATGTGGTCAGCACTGATCCCTGCACCACCGTGCTGGAGCCCCAGTTCATTTTTGAGATTAGGTAGGGGGAAGGGGGTGCCCACTCTTTGATATGTGAAAATGTGAGTTCACAACAAAGCTATTTTAAGCATTTGAATAGAATGGTTTAAACTTCTGTTTCTGTATGATGTAAAAATGGTGCGTGGTACAGTTTTGTAGGACGTAGTTAAGCTCTTCTCAGGCCCCGGACGGTACACTTTTCACTCTGTCCTCTCTTCCTAAAGAAGCCCTAGGGGAACAAACCTGAGTTCCAACCTGAGTTGCCACAAGCAGGGTTTCTCTGGAACAACTGTATACATTTTTTAGGTTTGTGTTGTGTGTATTTAACTGTCAGGTAGCTTCATACATGGTTCCTAATTGGTTAAAGGGGAAAAATACTAAAACAAAATACGTTTTGAACCAGGCAAACATGAACACACAGACGAGGACTAAGGAAAATAACCAGGAAAGGTGGCTTCAGGGGCCCCGCAGGTGTCCGACTTTGCTCGTAGGGATCGTGCAGCCTGCCTGAAGTGGGCTTGACTAGCAGTCACTGTACTTTCACACAGGAGTCCCTCAGTCTTTGTTTATGTCTTAGTAACTAACCTGCCAAGTTGCTCTAGACAGAACCTCATTTTTAAAGATTTTTCACCCACCCATAGGAGATTTTGGTGGTTGCAAGTGGTAAGATTTTTCTGGAGCCTACCTCTGGCGACAGGCCCACGTGCCCCGTGACCCCGAGAGTAGGTCCAGCGTGCCCTGGCCCTCTCTGGTCCCTGTCCACAGAGCGCTCTCACCTGGGATGCCCCACTCACCCTACAGTCACTTCCTTTGTTCTGGTGAATTCTGATTGCCTTGACTCCTTGCTAGTATGCCCTCACCTTGGCCTGCCCTCCGCGGTCAGCCAGAGCCATGGTGCTACATGTACTTATGCAAAGTTATCAATGCTATGCTCTCTGTCCTTGGATGATATGATTTAACGTAATGTAGTGTTTCAGGTCTCTAAATTGGATGATTCTATGTTCTATTATCAGCTTCTTGCATTAGGTGATTTAGATCAGGAACACCTGCTTTTTAAAAAGCCTGCTTGTGAGGTCCTCCTGTGATGGCTCAGCAAAGGCCCAAGCGAGCAGACTGGCACTCGATGGTGGTAGGCAAAGCGAAACGGGGTTGTAGCCTCCCTGCGGGATTGTTGGAATCACAGTGGGGAAGGAGAGGCATGTCTGTGCAAGTAGCTGTACCAATCTCTTCATGAGACACAGGCATCAGGCCCTGCATCTGTAGAGAAAAACTGGAAAGAAAAGATACCCAGATGGGCAAGAACACGAGGGGAGAAAGAGGCAGCAGGTCTAACACGCAGAACAGAAAGTGGATCAGAAAGCAAGAGGCTTGTCGGTGAGAGGAGAGTGGGGAGCGCAGGGGGCTCCTGGGCATGGAGGAATGGCCCCAGGGGACAGAGGAGGTCAGGTCCTAGCCTGGTTTGCAGTCTTCTGAGGGGCATCTCTCTGAACACGCACCACTCAGGTGAAGTGGAAGCTTGAGCTGAAGCCCAGTGAGCCCTGAAGGCAGTGAGGACCCCTGGCAGAGTAGCAAGAAGGGATGATGGGAAGTAGGGGGACCAGCCCTCCTCTGTTTCCTTCGTCCCCGCCCCTCTCTTCCCTCTGCTTTTATTGGACATCTCTGTGGTGTAAGCTTCATGCTAGTCACTGGGTGTCCAAAGTTGAACAGGGCAAGAACCTTGCCCGCCCCTGTGGGGATTCCAGCCCCTCCTCTGGCCCACCCTCACTTTCTAGATGGCTCTCCCAGCTCAGGCAGCGACCCTCCTCTTGGAGGCCCACTCTGAGAAGAACAAGAGACCTGATGAAGCACTCTTTTTTCTGGGTCCCCAGGTAAGTGAGTGATTTGTAGAAATCTACCTGGGTTGGTTTATTTTCTTAAGAACTATGAGTGGCTGGGAAAATCCCAGAGTCTGATTAAAAAAAAAAAAAAAAAACTCCCTCCATGCCCAAACTACCTTTTCTAATGGAACAGGCTGTGACTTCCTAGATGGTGATCTGGGTGAGTAGAGTGGGTCTGTTTTTGTTTTTCATCATCTCTCACTAGTGGAAGGAGCATCAGTGACTTTTCTCCCCACCAAATGCTGTCCCCACTGGCCTGACCAGTGTGGGAATTTTCCCAATGTCCTGAGCATGTACCTTTCTCATTCCTTGTCTACTTCATACTTTGACTACAAAAGTCAGAGTCTTAGAATGGCCCTCCATTATGTTAAGTATGCAGTAAAACCCTTCAGAACAGATCCTTCTAAACAGGCATTTGTGATTTTTAGATTCTATATATCCTGAATTTCAGCTGCAGCTGTAAAGCTCTTCAGTATGAACACAAACATTATTGAGCCCCGACTGTATGCCAACCAGTGAGTAAAATACCTCTCCTGTAGCCAAGGGACAGATGTGAGTGCAAATCATCATCTCACAGTAAGAGGGGGAGAGAGCTGTTCGAGGGGAGTTAGGCACAGGGTTTTGCAGGAGCAGAGGGAGGGGCTTCACAGTGATGGGTCTTTAAAGAGAACAGGTGGAAGGGCATCTGTGCAAATGGAACAGTCTGAGAAAACACTTGAAATCTTCAACCAGGATGGTGTATTTGGGAAGCTAGACACAAAATATTGCTGGAGTGTCGGGTAGGACTGTTGGGAGGTGAGTTTTCCTGTGCTAAGAAACAGAATGATTTGCAGGTTAAAATGTTTATACTACTTAGACCAAAGTGTTTTAAAGGATTTTTAGAAACAACTTTTCATATAATTTCCATATATTAACCTATTTATTAAAATATTACATACTCCTGTAGTGTAATTTTGCTGGCATTGTTTGATTTAACATATATAATTGAAAGAAATAGAGCATTTTCATAGTTTGGTCTTTTGAGAGGCTGCTCTCAAATGTTCTCAGCACTGCATTTGAACTTCACCTCACTTCTTATTTCTTTCACACCTGTTGATTTTTTTCTACCCTCATGTAGTCTCAGTCTCACCTTTCAGCCTCATGATGCCACATAACTCCTAATGCCTTAGTGAGCAGCACCCATTGAAATAGAATTAACTCTAAATAAGCAGTTTTCATGTTTTATTTTGACTTCATCTCTTAATACTCCATTGCTGGAGAAGATTCAGGCAGAGACCCACCATGCTCACGCTGGAGAGTGAATGGATGCTGACCTGTGGCTGTAAGGACATGTGCTCGTTGCCTTTTGCTTGACCCACCTGCAGAATTCCTGAAGCCACTGATGATGCGGTTTACTGTGCATCTGCCTTTTTTTTTCCTTCTGTGATCTATCTTTAAGTCTAAGCTCCTGCACTGTAAACATATTTAGATTAGATAAAAGAAAATTGGACATATTGTTAATACTTTCTTGGCTTACTATGCAAGATTATCCACTGTCAGTTTTACCTATCGATACATTCAGTATTGATAGTTCACGTGTGAAGTGGGGCACCACATAAAATGGTCCAGTGGTGATAGCAGATTCAGTGATAGTTCTTACAAACAACAGCACTTTCTAGCCAGTTATGCCAGGAATCTTTTCTGGTTTCTGTTTTCTCTCTTGATACATGTAGTCCATTCACTTTAAAAGTAGAGCCTACATATTTCAAACTTGTGGAGCCCATGTAGGCAGTCATGCCTCACCATTCATGAGAATGAAACTAAGCACGTTGCTGTCTCTGCTGCAGAGAGCGAGGGGGCTTTGCTGGATGGAGTGGCCTTGAGATGGGGTCATTTTGCCGTCTCTTGGTGCTGAAGGGAACCATGATGTGTGAACGCTAAACTCAATGTCAGAGGGAGGCAGGCGACTGGGAGCTGAGGTTCCTCCCAGTACTAAAGAAAGTGCAGCTGCGCGTTTTTAATATGCACGGCAGGAGATTTCAGCGGCCTGATGATATATAGTGCATTAATGTGGAGAAGATAAACACATTTGGAGAGCACAGGAAGGGCCTTGTGTTTTTATGTTAGCAGAATGCTTCCTAATGAATAAGAATGTGCTGCTGGCTTCACAGAGCCAGATGGCAGCTTTTCTAATTTTAGTTGGGTGCAGATGCATAATTCTCTGGTTTTACCTTCTAGAACCTTTGAGATGCTACATAACTTCTCCTGTAATATTTTATCTATAGTGCTTGGCCAGAAACCGCCTGTCACTGTTTCAATGACTTCTTTGCTCTGCGTGGGTCCCAGGGCTGCTAGGTTTGACGGGCACTTCACCTGAAATCATCCAGCTCCTAAATGCAGGAAAAGATGGAAATTGTGGATGTATTCCCACTAGAGTCTTAAAAATTTGTTGTGGAGGTGATTAGACTTGTGTTTGATGTCAGTCTCCTGAAAAATTGATAGGTATCTGGGTGAGTGATTTTACTCATTTTGGAGCAGTGGAATTAATTATAAAACCTGCATGAAGTATCAGGTTCCATTTTAGTCAAAGATGCTAATACTTTAAATAATACTGCTTTAGTAAAAGCAACCATCCTCATGCTTGACCATCATGAAAGCAACTTGAACCTCTTACTTGTTCTGTGCCAGGGAGATCTAACCGTGGGCAGTGTTAACATTTTTTTGTATGTGGATGTAAATACCCTATGGATTATCTTCCCGCTGACGTATTCTTACAGGGTGAATAACTGATATTTGTTTAATTCTTTTTTAAGATAAACTAATTTACACAAGTTTTCCATGGCATCTTCAGAGGGTTTTAGAAAAGGAGAAAAGAAAGAGTATAAACTTCTCTAATAATGGCCGCATCAAACTGGCCCTCTAATGGGCAGACGTTAAACAGCATTTTGGTTTCTAAGTCATTGGTGGTTGCCTCTGCTGCTGTTGGCATTGGCACAAGGATGTGGCTGTCCGCCGCGCTGTGACTGCAGCCCTGTGAGGAGGTAGGACTCTGTCCGTATTCTGTGGGAAGAAGGCCCTTTGAGGTCATGTTTAGTTCAGTTGCCCAATGAACAAATAGATAAGACCTTCTAATATTATAAGATTCAGTTACCAAAAATCAATAAATGCTGTTTTTTAATAACTCATAAATTTCTTTAAAAAAATCACTTTATACTTTAAAAATAGCTAAGTATACTGTTTTAAAGAATAAATCAATTTTTGCAAGAATTGCAGTTCCTGATTTGCTTCTGTTCTCACCAGGAAACTTAAATTTTACTTTTCCTTTGTATTTTTAAATCACTTAAATATCTACAGCTCACACGCTTCCCTGTTCACCTTTCCTTTTGTTCTGAGAGGAAAACACGAATAATAATTACTTATAAAGAAAAGTGTATGGAATATTATATTAACGACTCCCCCCAGTTTGTGTTGTGACTCATCTTAACACAGTCCCTGAAGAGATGGGGTTTTGTTCTTCGCTTTGAAACTGGAAATCTAATTAATTGGTATTGGATTTCTAGAGTGCAGGCAAATGGAGGAGGGAACCGGATGGATTGCTCTGGGAGCAGCCACCGGGAGGGAAGGGACATGAGGAGGGAGAGGACAGAGGAGAGGCATCCTTCGACAGTCTCTCAAATCAGAGCTTTGCATTTGTGAAGCTGTGCTATTAAAAAGGTCACAGCTATTTTATGGTATTTTTGTCTTTTGGGAGTGAGGAAGAAAAGGATAGAATTATTTTCATTGTTATTCTCTTAGGTCTTAGTCTATCTAAAAAGAATCACTTTAATAGTTAAAGTGCAGCAGGAAGAAATGGAAGTTGGGACATGGAGGAGAAATCTTGGAGGCTCTGAAATTAAATTTTATCTTCTTTTTTTGTTTGATTTAAGAGTTCCATCTGTAATAAAGAGATTGCATATGGTTTTGATCGTTTGAAACTCAAGGATGATCTTTCTACTGTTGAGTTTACTGAAGGATATTTTTGTAACAGAATGTATTTTTATGGTTAATGGATGCAAAATATAGAAAAGTAAATATAATTTGTGACCGCTGAGAAAACTGCCTAATTTAAAAATATTAAATAGTGTATTTTAAGTATGGTAATGCTGGTCTTACAGAAGTATAAATATATCTAAGGATTTAAGCTTATTTATATCTGGGACATAAAAATAGTGTACTTACTACTAAAATGCTCCATCAAGATACCAGTATATGTTCAGTTAACTTAACAATATGTCCCAAAGGAGTCCTTTTTTTCCTCCTATTTAATTTCAAAGCCCGAATGAGCATGGTACAGAGGTAGTGGTTACTTCATGAAAAGTACACAAATAACATAAATTCATGGTCAGTTTCATTTAGATTCCAGTTACATTGGTAAAGCAGTGTTTCTGGATATTTTCTGTCACTTCATATTATAGACTTTTTAATATTGAGAAATAGTCAAAGCACACATCTAATACAGAATTGATTAACAGATGGCAGATTAGTGGGAAGATGCATATATACAAACATTAAGTGAGGACAGGAGTGAGCGGCCCTCAGTTCTGCCCTTTGTCTCTTATTCATTTACCCTGTGAGTAGTGAAAATTTCCCATTCTCGTAATACATGTGTAAATAGTATTGTGTAAATATTGAACATTTTAAAAGTTCTCCTGTAAATAACCAATGGCTTCATCTGGAATTTTCTTTCCCAGCACGTGTTCCACTAATATGATTTCAGATTGACCTTGGGAGACTTTTTGTTGTTTTCATTTTTAATCAGGGATCCCTAGAATTCTAGCTTAGACAAACTTTTTGCCGTTGTTCCTTAATGCTGGTTTCATCATAGGCCAGGGTGAGATGTCCTTGGAGGCAGACGCCACACACCCGCTGCTTTTGCCATCTGCTTGTGGTCCTGCAGGGTCCAGCGCAGCTGCAGTGGACCTGAACTATTTTCAGCTACATCCAGCCATTTTTATCTCTTCTTTGAATATAAAGTTAGTTCCCTGCAGTTCAGCCCTAAGTTGTTCTCACTTGGCTCACCTGTAAGTGTCGTGCCCCTCCCCTGGCTAGGCGTCATCTCTCAGGGGATGAAGATCGTTCACTCCACCTGCCCCGGAAGCATGAGTGAGACCATAGCAATGCGCCGAGATGCTTGGACGGTGTTACTGGTCGATTTCCTCATTCCAGCCCCTCATCCCGTGACTTCTTGTTAGCTGCCACTTTTCTTCTTTTAAAGGCTTATCAGTTGAATGTTATATAAAGAGAAAAAAATAAAGTGCTTCATTATTGCAATTAATTTTCCAGGATGAAAATTATTTTTATCCAGGCTTTCCAGTAGAGCCCAAACACATATTTTATCCACTCTAAGTAATCTCTTCCATTAAATTTTAGGGCCTCACCCTAAATTATATCTGATCTGTAGATTCCTAAAAATGAAAGGAACTGCTGCACAGATACAATGTCTTTCTACGTATTTTCTGATGAAAGTCGAAAATACAGTGAGCATGTTGCCAGAATATTTAGAATACCTCAACCTGAAAGTTTATCAGTGTTTTGCAACCTGCATGAATGAGTTTTCCAAGTTTGAATTTTTTTAATTCCACAAAATATTAATGAGTGAATTTAGGAAGCTTTTGGGTCTTTAGAATGATGATCAGATCTTCATATTTCAATATGTATATTAATTGTAATAAGACATAAGGATACAATGTATAACTCAAGGAATATGACCAATATTTTATAATAACTTTCAGTGGAGTACAATCTATAAAAACATGGAATCACTATGTTGTACACCTGAAACTGATGTAATATTGTAAATCAACTATACTTCAGTTTTTCTAAAAAAGGACTCAGAAATGGATTGCCCCAAACATTGTTATTTTGTATTTATTTTGCCCTAAAATGAGGCAATAAACACAAAAAACAATAATGTAATTGAGAAAACAGATACTCTCTGCTTATAAGCTCTGTTTTTGGAACTCAGTAAGGAAGAGCTAACAAAGACAGAAATGCTAGCAGTGAGTTACACATTTGTAAACTATAGTGTAGTTTTTAAAGTGTGTTGTACATATCATCTCCCTGACTCCTGTTATGGTTCGTGATGCACGAAGGCAGGTACTAAGGCCTTAAAAAGTTGACGTGACGTGCTCTGCCACATACGTCCCCTGAGTCCTACTTGAACTATGCAGGTCCTTTCCCCTTTTCCTCTGAAGCTCTCTGTCGTGGAGCAGACCAGCATAATTCCTAACTATTGCCTAGGTTCTCCAGTACAAATTAAGCTTTACAAGTTTTTTAAAAGTACTGTATAAAATCTTACTCTCCCCCCCCAATAAAAGCAGGATTTACTAAGGTCATGAAAGCAAGTTGATTCTGAGTACTAAATTGATATACAGTTTCCTGTATTTGCATTTAATTACAACGATAACATGCAGTGTAAACAAGGGTGTAATTTATTCCAGTACAAGTCATTGGCACATTGTTTTGTGTTGTTTTCTAGCACGTTGTTGGGGTGTATCTGTCATGCTTTAAACTTTTTGTGGTGTTCTTGATATAACCAGTTTACATAAATTTTGATGACTTGCATCTGTTTCTTCCATGAGATTTTTCTACAACAGAATGTCTTCCAGGGCCTCGGGGTGGGCCTGGAAGTTGCCTCACACATTTCAGTCCAGGGGCGCAGATCACGCACGTCTGCACTAGACAAAAGGGCCACCGTTGGAGTTCTCACGGTGCTCAATAGGGTGCCGCTTCTCCCTGCCTTGAATTGTTAAGCACCTGCAGTCAGACAGGGGCCTCATCATTCTGGTTGCATTAGACGTGCAAGTGACAAGAGGCCGGGCGGTCGGGGAGCCAGGGCAGTGGCTCCAGAGCGGCCCCAGCGGTCGGGACTCGTGTTTATCCTTCCTCAGACCTGCGCCAGTGCCTCTCTGCTTACACGACCAAAGCCTGAACAGCAGGCCTTCCGTCTTCCCAGCTTGGGGAACCTCTGCAGCAGATTCATTTTGCCAAGCTGTGGAGCAGTTTTGCCATCTAGGAAAAATACTTGTCAGGGACTGGCATGAAACCACTGAACTCATTTTCTCAGCAGCCTGAAAGGGGTGCCGGGCCGCAGGTGCTAGAGGTGACAAGTGAACGTTCCGGCTCCTGCTGCCAGCACTTTCTCCATTCAGTGGCGCCGGGGATGTTCTCCAACCCTTAGAGCCATATCCGATCCCACTAGAGATTTTTAAAATCATTAAGATAAAAATATTTCTGTGTCACTCTGTCCTCGAACTAGCACTGCCATTTAATTTACACTCGTGTTTGTTGCAGAGAAAGCAGCAGCCGCCAACATAGACGAGGTGCAGAAATCAGACGTGTCATCCACCGGGCAAGGTGTCATCGACAAGGATGCGCTGGGCCCTATGATGCTTGAGGTAGCACATCCGCGTTTTGGTTCTGTACTTTACACTGTAGTTGACTTTCACAGTATTACATTTAATTTTCAGATGAATATAATTTAAGGATAATCCACACTTGGTTTTCACTGTTCACGTTAAAGTACTGCTAACCTCTTGAGCTTCCTAATATGTATCCATCTTTTAGCTCCTGATTCCTGCTTATATACATTTCAGATTAATATTGTAGAATTAAGTTAACTAGAATATAAATTTGAAAGGCTTTAACTGCCAGGTGAGCATTCCTTTTAGAAAACCATGTTCCCAACGCCTATTAAATTCTGTGATTATAATATATTATGGTTTGAAATATTCCTAGAATTCTTAGATTTTTATATATGCATGTACATGAGCCTGTATATACAGGTTAAAATTGGAAGACCAAAGGAGATTTACACTTTTTATTTATGCTACTTCAAACTAGTTTATTTATTTCATTAAGATGAAAATTGAAGTAACAGGCAGAACTTTCAAGATAAGCACCTCCAGTGTAATGGTTGGACTTAACTGCCCATTCTTTATTACCTTTAGGAAGTTTTATGACCAGACTACTGTCTGGAATTTGTGAAGTCCCACTTTCTTATTTTGTTAACCAGTACTGTATTAAACACCAAGTCCCTTGCTGTACCTATTCCAAAATTAAAATTCAAGATGTAGGCTATGGTAAGATGAGGGAAAAAATGTCAGTGAATATTTAACAAGAAGAGGAGCCCTGAGACGTAAATTATGTCGGTCCTCAGGATAATTTACTCTGCTGATGACATGATGAGATTGCGAATCGCTGCCTGGCCAGAGGCTCTGCAGCACCACCACTGCAGCGGCACTTGACTTACAGCAGCCGCACGTGGAGGAGGAACTGGGATTTTTAAAGCAGAGATAACCAGTAATTGCCCCCTTTTTTTCAGCTGGTGCATAAGATGATTTTTATTTTTAGAAAATCTAATTCTGTGAAAATCTGCCATATAATTGGAGGGTTGGGGGGGCACAGAAAAAATTTAAAGATTGTCTGACCCAGTCTTTATATTTAGAAATGACAAAATTCATTCCTTGAGGCTGACCCTGCTGGCCCTCTAGAATCACTAGCTTGAAAACATCCAACTATAATTTTCAGGGAAAAAGCAAAAACACACTTAACTTGAATTCCCAGAGCCAACAAGGCAGTGGACGGCCAGAGAGTGTTAGTTCTCTCTGGCTGGTTCTCAGAAGCAGTTAAGAAAACTCTTAACTAGATGGACTATTGAGAGTTAGATGAAAGAACCAGATAAATTCCTGTAAAAAATTTTTTTGAATTATAATCAAAATTAGTTTGAAAGTGATGGTAATCTCATTTATTAAAACAAGGAAATTTCCACATACCTCTGTTTATTCCTTATATCAGGGGAAATTAAAGTAGGGTGAAAACTCTTGGGAAGATTTTTGATGCTCCTAGAAAGAAATGCTTGGAGTAACCACAGGGCTATGACTTAAGCTTTTTGAGAGCAAGTTCACTAATTGCAGAAATCAGATTGCTAGATGTCAGCGGACCTTGTCTCATAACATCAAATCAGCATTTTTACTGTTTCAAAATAGTCTTCTGAGAATTCAGAGCATTGAGCAAATACCTGTGTAGCAGGACGTTAGTGCTAAATATGTGAGAGATAAAGTTTTGAATCTGGAGACTGAAGGTCTGAATTTAAATCTTTATCCCTGTTTACATGTAATAATTTAGACAGAGAAACCTCATTCTGGTTGAGCTGTTCTCGGCATAGATGCACACTCATGCTTACATCATAGCATAGTGGTTGCTAGGCAACCAAACCAAATGTCAGCTTTTTTCATCAGAGCATATCACAGTGAGCTTTAAAAAAGAGTTTTATAAGATGAAACAATTCCATTTTTCAGTTGTATTTTGCCACAGTCAGGCTTTGTACATGGTACTACGCAGTAGGAAGCTACATGTACTTTCAAAAGTGAACAATAGGTAATACAATTATGAAAATCACTGTTGAAAGTGTATTTAAAGCAGTGAGTTTAAAAGGATACTTGATCCATAGCTAATCAACTGACTTCCTGTCCCCACCCTCACAGACCACACCCCTTCAGGCACACCCTTATACAAAGTTTCCAACAGTCAATGCCAACTTTTATGGAAGAATATTTACGTATAGTGTTAGTTTACCCCTTTTATTGTTTATTCCATTTGGAAAACGTGGCTGAACATTTAAGAAAAACTTAAAACCAAGTGGTAAGATGTGTGTGTGTGTGTGTATTTTAAGAGCTTTCTTTTGGTGCCTTATGGTCAGTTCTAATTTGAGAACACTTTTGTGATGAAAATAGAATTAAAGATGGAATATACTCAAAGCTCACAAAATAGGAGCCTGTTAAATAATAACTTAAGGGAAAAACAAACTAGAGGAAAAATAAACACGTTATGCCCCATTCATACTCATCATTCAGTGTGTACACATAGCATTCATGTCCACAGTAGTAGTAAATACAAAGTATGAGGAACCTGTGACATCACCTGGGTGGACCATGTGGCCCTGGCCCATGGTATGCCTGATCCATGTTCAGACTCTTCTAGTCCTGATCACTCACCTGACCCACAAAACAGTACTGACAAGTCCACGTCAGAAAGGGAAAGGAGGACTAAGAGAAACTCCCTGAGCTCCCAGCCAAGGTGACCATGTTAGCTAGAGGGGCTGGGGAAGCACTGGAGGAGAGCACTGGGCTGCACAGAAATTGACAGCACGGGCTTTGGAGTCAGGTCCACCTGGATTTGCGTCCCACCTCTACCACTGACTGGTTAGTTGCAAGAGCTTGGGCAAATCAGTTAACCTCTGAGTCTCAATTTTTCCACCCTCTATAAATTGGAAAAGATAAACCATTCCTATAAAAAAGAAAGCGAGAGGGATGGAGGGAGGGGGAGAGACAGGGAGGGAGGGAGGGAGGAAGGAAGGAAGGAAGGAAAAAGAAAAGGAAAGAAAGAAAAGGAGGGAATAAAATGTAAACCATTTCTTTCAGAGTTGTAAATATTAAAAAGACACTGTGTGTTTGAAACTCAGTAAACGTGTCAATATCCATTATTCTTCTCTTTATTTCCTGAAATGATCCTAGATCTTTCATGTTTCCTAATATACTTTGGAATGACAGCAAAGTGAGGCGATGCACCTATCACAGGAAAAATGCTACTGCTGTCTAGGTGATTTAGGAACCTGCATCTTAACAACCCACAGAACAAGGAATACAGATGGGCACAGTTAGTTAAGTTTCTAGTTCTCACTGTTGAAAACCTAAACCTCAGGTCCCACTCTAGTCTCTAGACATTGCTGGCCATATCTCAACATGAGGTCCCCAGGAAGACTAGTTGGTCACGTGAGAGATGCACTTCCCAGACCCCTTCCCCATTTACACCAAACAGTAGAGGATTGTTGTTTCTTACAAGGTCTGAGACCACCTTGGATTCTTTTCATTTAAACCTTGGTAGCTTTAAAGGCAGTAAAATTTTCTGATTTTTTTTTTCTTGGCATTTATCCTTAAACTGAGGGAAAATTATCAGTGACCTTGCTCCCATTGTATTACATGAGGAACTATACAAAAAAATTATTCTGTATTGGATCAGGTGCATAAAAGTTGTTCTTGGTCCTATGGAGTACATTAATCTCATTTGGTGACTGCAGAGAGAGGCCTACATAATTTACTTGGCAATAATTATCCCCTGATAAATTAACAGAGTGTTTGTCATTAGTTGTGACAAAAAGCCCTGATGTAGGCTCTCCCCCACTTACTAAGATGGAATAATTTCACCAAGAGGAAATGTGTTAATTGTATCTGGATGCTGGGAGAGGCGGGAGAGAGATGGCTTTTCTCTCCACATGTGAATTACATGTTTCCTTTAAAGGGACCATTCCCTTCTTAACAGTCATGTGTGATTTTATGCTGCATCCTTTCTAACCCAATTTGTGCCTCTTCCCTTAGGCCCTTGATGGGTTCTTCTTTGTAGTGAACCTGGAAGGCAACGTTGTGTTTGTTTCAGAGAATGTGACACAGTACCTAAGGTATAACCAGGAAGAGCTGATGAACAAAAGTGTATACAGCATCCTGCACGTTGGGGACCACACTGAATTCGTCAAAAACCTGCTGCCAAAGTCTATAGGTAAATGACTGCCTTCTGGGTCCCTCTTCACCACCCCACCCCAGCCCACCCCCATGCACACAGTCTTGACTAGAGGGGGTAAAACAGAACTGTATCATGTCAGTGGGGATGAGAGTAACGGGGTTGTTTTTTAGAGATGCTTGTGTTAAGTGTTTACCTTATAAGTCATGGAGAGAAGGACATCTGTTGACATTGACTGTGAATGGATGATCTATTTGACCTTGTATTTAAAGTACGTGAAAATAATTCAGATGGAAAGTTCTCATACAACAACTGTTCCATGGGGCTTGTCTGATTGTCCAGTGCCCCCCTGCAGACCCTGTCCAGCCAGCCGACTCTGTTTTGTCCTTTTTTTCCATGGCCATGTAAGAAGAAGGTCACGAGAAGCTTGAGATTCGACTTATTTTAAGTCCAACTTGTGAAAAGAGTACCATGTGGGTGTATAAGACGTTCTAAAAATAAAACGCTGAGGAACAGGTGGCGTATAGAGGTCCGAATGCTCTCAGCCTGGGAGCCCTAAATGGGCTTTGCAGACTCTTGGGTGGCCCCTGCAAGTGGCATCACCGGGTGCTGCCTCCACCCCACCCTCCCTGCTTCCCCATCTTGATTCGGAGATGCTGTCCAAGTAGACATGATCATGATGGGCTGTATTGGAAAGTGGGTGATTCACAGCGTGGGCTCACCTCAGTGGCTGCTCCGGAACAGTGCTGCTCCCACTTACTCAGTGGCTCTTTTTTTATATTCTCACTTAAACTGATGATGCTAAGAACATCTTCATGGGTAAAAAGAAGTGCATATTTCAGTACACAATAAGGTCAAGTCCTGGGTTAGCAAGTATTTTTGTTCCTTTTCTGAAAACTTGTCTCTACTAGCTGGTCGTATTGTTACCACAGCAAGTAGGAAAAGGCCCTTTCGGGTTCCTTATGGCTAACGTTTCTGGTGCGATGACCCACAGTAATAGAAAGTACGCGAATACTCGTGAGATTCTTTTATTATATTCTCCAGTAAATGAACGAGAAAATGGGATTTCTTATTTAAAGTAACTAGTATTTTTCAAATCTCTTCAGTAATTTTATGACTTCCTCAGAGGACTTGTGCCTATTAATTCCTTGTCTAAAGAGCTCTTGGCCTTACTTTATATTGTACTTTGAGCATAAAAGCTTTCAACTTACTTATTAACCTGAATTAATAAAACTTTTTTCTTTGATTACATAGTCTCCATTATATGCATATGCTTTTAAGAATACTGGTGGTGAAATAAACGTCTCAGGTGTCTGGCTAAAGCTAGCAATGTTTCCTTCTGTCAAACAATTTCTGGCAATTAACTTGATATATTTCCTTTTTCTCTCTAGGGTTTGTTTCCTTCTTTATTCCTCTGCAGCCCAGTGCCTGTGGCTTAACATTGTATCCACCTAGATGGCCTCTTAAGCATTTTCTAACTAGTGATTTTGGGATATGTTTATCTGTCTAATGGTTGGCCCTTTTTTTGACTCCCTCTTTCCCTGTCCTATTGGTCCAAGTATTTTTTAGATGAAACACAAGGAACAGTAAAGAAAATAATACCAAAATGAGAATTAGGATTTGTTCTGACTCCAGCTCTTCCAGTAGTTGGACATTTCTTTAGACATCAGTTTTCTCATCTGTAGATGAGGAAGGTGATCTGGTGACCTTTACACCCTTTAACTCTCAAAATCAGACATTCTTCGATTCCTCTCTTTGATTTGTCTGATGCATCACCCCCCCAAAAAAAGATGTCTTTTTCTTTTGTTATCTTTTTATTGAACTAGTATATACGTTTCTAAGGATTGATAATAAAACAGAAGTAGGTTTCAGTTGAAAAGAAATAAATGACATTAACAATGTATCCTCAAGGACATTCCAGTCTTACTGAAAAAATATACATGGAGCAAAGAGACTACAACAGGGTAATTCAGCAGCAGCCAATTTACAGAATAGACACTGAAGTTTCTGTAAAATTTCAGATCTGTAAGAGGAGGCAAGAGTACGTTTGGATGGGAGGAGTGGCGGCAGCCTGACATTTTAGATCAGGTGGCAGGAGCAGAGAGATCCGTGTAGGACTGGGTACAGAAAGTGATGGGGGAGGCTTGTGCTGGGCAACGTGAAAGATCCGGTCGGATGGGTAAGATGTGGCTGGTTAGTAATCAAGGCCTGAGCCCAAAGGGAAGGGGTCAGAGTGAAGGGTAAGAAATGTAAAAGACATTTGAAATTCCCAAGAATTTTCTCAAGTTGTTAAAGCACTGACCCAAGAAGTTTTTCCCTTTAGATTATGAAATTACTTAGAAAAGTACGAACACCATATAAAAGTAAAATAACCGTAGGTTTCCCACATCATTTGGAGAATTCGGCAGAAGCGAGTCTGATGCTAAGTTTCTTTACACCGTTGGGTTCATTTTTTTTTTCCTTGCTCAGTGAACGGGGGATCTTGGTCTGGCGAACCTCCCAGGCGGAACAGCCATACTTTCAATTGTCGGATGCTGGTAAAACCTTCAC
Source organism: Camelus dromedarius (assembly GCF_036321535.1). Taxonomy (NCBI): domain Eukaryota; kingdom Metazoa; phylum Chordata; class Mammalia; order Artiodactyla; family Camelidae; genus Camelus; species Camelus dromedarius. The sequence goes on along the minus strand of NC_087465.1, from coordinate 11,923,745 downwards.
CTGAGTCCGAAGAGGAAGGTCACGATAACCAGGAAGCACATCAGAAATACGAAACTATGCAGTGCTTTGCTGTCTCTCAACCAAAGTCCATCAAAGAAGAAGGAGAAGGTAGGGCAGCATCTCTGGGATGTTTTATGTCACGTATTCCTGTGCTGCTGCTTTCATGCTCAGTCATCTAAAATTGGAGGCCACACAAAGAAGAATTTAGAGGCAGTTTCTCTTTTCTACATGTTCAGTGTCTGATGCTTCAGCCACTGGCTGCATGTGGCTTTTGAGCATTTGAAATGTCCAAAATGCAACTGGGGGAGCACATTTTCTCTTCTGTGAAGTTGACATTAAATAGCCACACGTGGCTTAGTAGCCACATGCTAGAGCAGCTCTGCTAGTGGGTGAAACTCTTGGGGATCCTAGGCTCCTCTGAACCTACTGCGAGCTTGGAAAATGCACCCAGCCCAAACATTTTTCATATACCTTCAAGGGAGTCATGAACTTCATGTGGTTTATCCTTGGGTGCTGGGCCCAGAGTACAGTGTAAGAGAATGACACTTGAGAGGATAGAGATGAGTGGGGAGTAGGGAAAGGGCTCCAGGCTATGAGCTCTCAGGCTCTTCCCCTTAAAGACATGCTGATGTAGTGTCCACCTTCTACGCCCTCCGAGCAGTCCATTCCACACCTCTGAGTGTCACCGCCTGTGACATGGGACAGGACTGCCGAGCACGTTCTGCATGCAGAGCACGAGGGGAAGAGCGAGGGCCATTGGTGAAAGGAAACATCATGGGCTTAATAATCAGACAGGCCGGCTCCTAATTCAGCCACTTAGCAGCTCTGACCTCTCTGAACATCCGTTTGCTCTCTTAACCAGTGAAGTCAACACTGCCAGTATCACAGAGTAATAAGGCTAAATGAATATGCCTGAGCTGTGATTGGCATTCAATACTAGGTATTTAATCCTCTTTTTAAAAATATGTAAGTAATTTAAATTTTATTGGAAAGAAATAGAGCTGTCACAGATGATACATAGTTTTCACAATTAAATTTTTCCGCAGATATGAACTGTCAGGTGATTTTATTCTCCTGTACACAGCAGAGTAAGTGCTGCTGATTCACCAAAAATATTCTGCAGCCGAGCTCGCTGATGATTCTGTGTTGTATATTTAACCATTTTTGTACATTTAAAATCTGATTCTGGATATTTACGCAGCATAGCATAAGGGTGGAGTTTCTGAGCCATGGTGCGCTTGGGTTCAAGTCCCAGCTTCGCCAAAGTTTTGCGTGATGTTGGGCAAGTTGCTGAAACTTTGTGCTTTGGTTTTCTCCTCTGTTAAATGGAGATGATGCTAGTGCCTGCCTCACAGAGTTATTAAAAGGATTCAGTGAATTAGGAGCCTGTAAAGTAGCTAGAAAGATACCTGTCTCATAGTAAATGCTCCAAACCTTAGCTTTTATCATGTGGATGATTATATTTTTTTTTGTGTGATACTATTACTGGATATATTTAAAGAAAATTTCCCCCAAATTTAAAGGTGAATGGTCATAAATCAGTGACATAGATATGAAGTGACTTTTTGTTTTTAATGGAGGTGCTGGGGATTGCACTCAGGATCTCGTGCATTTTAATAAGCACGCACTCTACCACTGAACTGTACCCACAGCCCCCGAAGAGACATTTGTTATCAACCTTTTTATCCAGCATTTCTGAAATTGAAAAGGCTTGGCAGTATGCTCTGCATGTTACAAGATAAATAAAACACTTCCCTGTTCTCCAGAAGTGAACCCAGAACATTAAACTATTGAGGTGGGGGAAGCATCGGCTGTGCGAGGAGCCAGCCAGGGTCAAGACTCTGAACTTGGCACATGCTGCATTTTCTAGGTTTGGTCTCCAAATCTGAGTCTAGACTCCACTTATCTTCTTTGTCTTACATTGCATGTCGCCATTGTAGGGGTGTTCACATAGTTTGGTCAAAGGTACATCTAGTTTCCCTGTATCCTGGTGAGCCTCAGACTCAAGAATCCAGCCCCTGACAGAGCACCGGTTTGTCGTTTTCATCATTTGTGAGCTTTATTATGAATTTGTCTGGTTGTTACCATCAGCCAGTTAATAAGGAAGGACTCCATTCTTCCCCACTGCTGGGGAGATGGCTTTGGATGTCTGCCTCTCATGTGGTGGGTATGCTTTTAGCACACGTGTCATGTGGCTCCCGCAGTTTATCCTTAGCTGGACACCCTCCCCTTAGATCTGCAAGTCTGTGCTGTCATAAATATATTTGAGTTTCTTTGCATCACTACCAAAGCCTAAAATGATAATGTATGTGATTGAAGATTTGCAGTCCTGCCTGATTTGTGTGGCTAGAAGAGTTCCCATGAAGGAGAGACCAGTCCTTCCCTCATCAGAAAGTTTTACCACTCGCCAAGATCTCCAAGGTAAATTTTCTTGCCAGAGAAGGCCACAAAATCATTCTTGAATACTCAGATGTTTGTAAATGCAAGGACTGGGTTTAGGGGACTGTCAGGGAGCTGGTGGTAGTGGCGAAAGCGTGGAGGAGGAGCTGGGGGACAGGGAGGGGTCGGGGCTTCCTCATGATTGTTTTCACAGTCTACCCTCATGGTCAGCGCGCTGTGCTACCAGGTCTAAATAAATAAATTTTTATCTTTTTAAGATTTAATTATTTCTGTGAATACGAGATCCGTGTGTAGGTCTAATGCTTACTGTTATTTGATAGGCAAGATCACATCACTGGATACAAGCACCATGCGGGCAGCCATGAAGCCAGGCTGGGAGGACCTGGTGAGGAGGTGCATTCAGAAGTTCCATGCACAGCACGAAGGGGAGTCTGTGTCTTACGCTAAGAGGCATCATCATGAAGGTAACAAACTCTAAATGATATTTTTCTTGAAGTTGATTTTGCTAAATTGCGGCTTTTTGGGAGTGCTTTCCCCAAAACCGTGATTCCTGACGTCCCCCTCCGGGGACTCGGATCTGGTGACCCTTTGCATTCATGTGTACTTGCATCGTCTTGCCCAGGACTGTTGCCATCTGAAGGAAAATTTAGTAGGAGAACCTGTAGGGCTAAGCATGTGGTGAAGGAAATCGAATTGGAGGTTATAATTTCACAAAGACAGACGAAAGGAAAGGGAAAGAGATGATTTATTTGACCCAAGCTCTCTGGATGTGTGAGACGGCAGACTCAGGTACCCTCTAATAGCAAAAGAAGTACCATCTGAATCATAAAGTAAGAACGAAATGAAATTTGCAAGAGCAAGTGAATTCCTGATGGAGCTGGTGGTGGGATCCCACACCCTCCTTCCAGGGGATGACCACAGAAGACTTCCCAGATGTTTCTAGATGAAGTGACTTGTCTGAGGTCACACAGTAAATGAATAGGACACCTGGAACTCAACCCAAGACTTCAGAGTCGTATTTCAGTACTAATAGCAGCCCTCACTGCACCTGATCTTTGCCTGGAATTGTCCCTCTTTACGTGAGCCCGGTGGTCCCCACTGCCCACCGATGAAGTAGGCGTCTGACTCTCGTGGGCGCTGCAGCCAGTGAGATGACGGCCTCAGGAGCCTTCGATTAGAAAGTGTCCACACCACGTGGGGATGAGAGGCCTGTCCTGGCAGCCACGCCGCTGTGCTGTCCCCATGGTCCTGTCTACGGCATCACTTCTTCTCCAGTGCATTCTGATTTTTTGTTAAATTGGCAAGAACCACAAAAAAATTCCTTGGTGCTTACTAAATACTGCGTGGGGAAGAGAGTCACTTTTTCCTCTGTCTTCTGACTCTTCTCCCGGGCCCGGCAGGGGGCACGTGGTTATGGGGCGTGGATTCCACAGGCGTGGCCAGAGGGACAGGGACTGTGTGCCTCGTAGCTCAGTATGGCAAATTGTCTGCATTTTTGCAGAAAAAAATTGTAACTCATTGAAAATAGAGTTGTCATTGGTCATCTTCCTTAATGTGCACCAATGATTTTAGACTTTACTGATAATGTTTGTATGTTTAAACTTAATGCTTTTAGGATTGCTTATTGAGAAGTATGGATGATAGTAAATGACCTCTCTCCCCATTCCCTTATTTTCTTCCTCTTCTTCATCCTTTTCATTTTTTTCATTATTTCTTAGAAGTAAGCACATAATCCAACAATTTGTGTCTTCTTTAAGTGGGAAGGAATAAAAGGAAATAAAGATGCTATGTTTGACAGAAATCAATAATCAGCCTGCCATTTCACTAGATCTAGTTTAAAATAAAAAGATTAACGAAGAATGAGAAATCCCCATGAGGAAACGTCTACTCCTTGGGCCCTGAGTAGCAATGCCTCAGATTTAATTCCATGGCTTCCTGATTCCTTACAAAAGGGTTTACACAGTTGTACCAGGCACTGTGCTAGGTTTAAACAGATGGGGCCCACAGAAAGGAAACCCCATAACGTATGAAATACATTTCTTCCAAATGTATTCAACGTAAACGGGTAATCGTTTACCTTGAATAAAAATCTTAACAGAAGGCTTTGTTTATACGGAGGAGCTTCCTAATGTGTCAGGTGCATGCTTACACATACCTGCTTAGGAGAGATGTTTGATGTAGACCAGATGGAATGGAAAATCTTAAGGGATCACAGCCAAGGTCAGGTAAAATTCTGAAATTATAAGCCATCAGAAATAGAAAATTTGTGTTTATGCTACCTTTTAGGAGCATAGTGTGCAAAGCAAGATGCACATATGTACAGTAATTCATTTCTAGCTCTGCCTCTTCCGAGTCACTTCATGCAACAGTTGGTGCAGAAGGTAATGCCTAAATACCGCGTGTACCTGAGTACCTGAAACTGCAGAGGGGCTTCCATCGGGGAAATTGCTCAGAGTGAAATATTGCCAAGAAATCAGAATCCACGTTGTAGGTCAGCAACTCTGTCTTTCTCTCTCTCTCACTTTTTTCTCTCTCTCTTTCTTACTTGTGGCAATTTTGTAGAATGATGAATGTGCGTGGTCACTTTGCGACCAACTATTCAACCCACAAAATTTATTCTGGGGATTTTGTGGTAAAACGTGGTAGTCTTCTTAAAATGGTTTAGGAGGTAACTAAACCATATGGCTACTTTTTTTCTGAACCAAAATGTTCTTTTTTAAAATGCAATATTTGACAATTTTAAAAGTTTTTTTTTTTAAAGAGAGGCCTGAAATTTTAAGAGAAATTGTTTTAACCTAGTTGATTTCTTATACTTTATGCTGTAGTCTTGAAAATGGAAACACCGGATTCTTTATCCAGATGTTAAACCAATTTCATATCACCAAGATCTGTACTTTCATTATTTCAGTTTTCTATGTAGCTTTTTTTCTCTGAAAAGATTCTTCTGATTGTTTTTATCTTTTACTTCCTGTTGTTCTAACCACAGAAATTTCTTATACACTGAGAAACAGGAATGGGGAATAGTAGTGTGGAATGATGGATTGAACAGTATGTAACTTCAAGATGAATATTTGAAGGATATATTCAATGTCAGCTAAGTTTTCCTGTAATACTTATATTAGTTTAAAGAGAAATTAAAGGCACCTTGTACACTTTAGAGGTATCATTGTATTGTTTTCTCACATTTTAAACAAAGCATTGTAAAGCTCATTTTGAGCTAATAAATTGGTTACACTGTTTTGCCATGATACTGAAGATTTTTAAAAGATCATAATTTTTGAGGGTCCAAGCTTCAGTTGGGGAAGAAACTCAATATATTGAATTTATTGGTATTTTGAGTCAAAGATAAATGTGCTTTTAAAAATTTATAGTGTTCTAATATCGTGAAATACTACTTACAACTTGGTTTAACTTGCTGGTAGGGAAATACTAAACTTAATGATGTTTTTTACTGTTATTATGTCTTGTCCTCCCCTGCCCCGATTTTGTTTCTAAACATGCGTTGTCTCCTTGCCTGCAGTGCTGAGACAAGGGCTGGCATTCAGTCAGATCTACCGTTTCTCCTTGTCCGACGGCACTCTTGTGGCCGCGCAGACGAAGAGCAAGCTCATCCGCTGCCAGACGACTAACGAGCCTCAGCTCGTGATATCATTACACATGCTGCACAGGTAGGCGGTCCTCCTTCTGGGAAGCCATCTCCCCTGCCCAGGTTAGGAGGGAAGGTTATGAAAGCAACAAGTCATCCTACAGCTTTTCAGTTTGGCTAGACATTTCTGTTGACCAACCCCAGGCATGTAAAAATGTAAAATTAAATTAAAATGTAATTGTCATTAACTGTTGGCTAAAAGACGGCTCATGATACTGACATTCAAAGTTGGGGCTACACTTTGAATTTTAGCCTTAATACTAATGAATTTTAAAACCCAGCTAGAAGAACACAGGCTAGCACTTTGCTCTGACATGACTGCCTGTTATATCAGAGAAGGAAAATGGATCACTTCTCAGATGTGGCACATGCAGGGCAGGGATATTAGCCACTAGAATGATTTCTGCTACTTCGTGTTTAAATCTAAAACTTTCAAATATATATATACTTAGAAGGAGTATTTGAGGTTGTTATTCTCAGGTTTAAATCAACTTTTTGACATTAGACTTTAAATTGAAGGTTAATTAACATTTCCATAAAAAAATAAAAGTAAGGAAAATTGAATGTTTGACTTTAAAGTAAATGTCTAATCTATAATGAAAAAGAATATGAAAACGAATATATGTATGCATATGTATGACTGAAACATTATGCTGTACAGCAGAAATTGACACATTGTAAACTGACTATATACTTCAATAAAAAAAGAAAAAATAATAAAAATTTTTGAAAATTAAAAAAGTAAATTTCATAAACCATATTGTTTTAGAGCACAAATTTAGGGAAATGATTATGTTTCAATTTATATAAATATTTATGTGTGTCTACATGAAACTTTATGAGGTACTATCCAAAGATATATGAAGTTGCTCTGGTTAAAGAGTCACCTTTTATTACATTTCTCAATTATTGACTTTCTTATTTAGGAATTAAAAAGTCAAGCATCCCTATATGCCAACTATTAATAAATCTGACCTCAAACTGAAACAATTTGAAAGTGATTACAGACAGATGTGCCAGATTTCACCCCCTCTAACTGAAAGCTGACGTCTGACAATTTGTGAAGCCTGTTTTGTTTGGATTTGTGAACACATTTGGTAACTCACAAGTGACTGCCAGGCTGTAAATTAAAGCTCACAGGGCCTGGAAAATCATCCAGCTCAGAAAAGCTGCTTTTAGTCATGTGTGCGGGAGTGGAGAGCAGGATGACAGACCGAGGGCAGCCCGAGCATCCCTCCCATGTTGTCTGACTTAGATTAGAGGCCCTTGCATCACCTTTCAGGGGGACCCGGGTGGGGCGATCTGTTAGACAGGTTATCTAACTCTAAACAGTTTTGGTAACTTTATTGGCTGTAAATCTTGCAGAGTTTCAAATAGTTAGGGGCAAGTTTTTTCTGTCTAATTTTCCTGTTTGTCTTGAGCCAAGCGGACACATCAGCGCTCCAGGCTCACAGGTGTGTCTTTTGTCAGGAACTGTCATCTCCGGCAAATAACTGAAGACAGCTATACTTGTTTGGGTTGTTTTCTTTAAGATGGTACAAGTTCTCATGATAACCGTTTAATGAGAAAGATGTATTATGTAATTGGAACCTTTCTAACGTCTTGTCTAGCAGCTACGATCTCAATATGGTAGTAGTCAAATTTAAACACAGCCCCGTCTGTAAAACTACAAACATCTTAATGAGTTGACTGAAAAACACCCCTCTTGGTCCAAAACGATGCATGTTCAGTCTTGTCCATCACTGCAGATTGCTTCATCAGAGTGTTATCTTTCCTTTACATGTAGTCTCTTCTTTTAATGAGGCGATCTCATTTGTTAAAGTTAATAACAACTTGCTAAGCATTCTTCCTTTTATCTTGTGTTTCTTTCCTCATCCTACAGAGAGCAGAACGTGTGTGTGATGAATCCGGATCTGACTGGACAAGCGATGGGGAAGCCATTGAATCCAATTAGCTCTAGCAGCCCTGCCCATCAGGCCCTGTGCAGTGGGAACCCAGGTCAGGACATGAGCCTAGGTAGCAATATGAATTTCCCCATAAATGGCCCAAAGGAACAGATGGGCATGCCCATGGGCAGGTTTGGTGGTTCTGGGGGAATGAACCACGTGTCGAGCATGCAGGCAACCACTCCTCAGGGTAGTAACTATGCACTAAAAATGAACAGCCCCTCACAGAGCAGCCCTGGCATGAATCCAGGGCAGCCCAACTCCATGCTCTCACCAAGGCATCGCATGAGCCCTGGAGTGGCTGGGAGCCCTCGAGTCCCCCCCAGTCAGTTTTCCCCCGCGGGAAGCTTGCATTCCCCCGTAGGAGTTTGCAGCAGCACAGGAAACAGCCATAGCTACACCAACAGCTCCCTCAACGCGCTCCAGGCCCTCAGCGAGGGGCACGGGGTCTCCCTGGGGTCGTCGTTGGCTTCGCCGGACCTAAAAATGGGCAATTTGCAAAACTCCCCGGTTCATATGAATCCTCCCCCACTCAGCAAGATGGGAAGTTTAGACTCCAAAGACTGTTTTGGACTTTACGGGGAGCCATCGGAAGGTGCAGCCGGACAGGCCGAGAGCAGCTGCCACCCCGGGGAGCAGAAGGAAGCAAGCGAGCCCAGCCTGGCCCCGGCCATAAGCAGCGAGAGGCCCGACAGCCAGAGCAGGCTGCACGACGGCAAGGGACAGACCAAGCTCCTGCAGCTGTTGACCACCAAATCGGACCAGATGGAGCCCTCACCCTTGTCCAGCTCCTTGTCAGATGCAAACAAGGACTCCGCACGCAGCTTGCCTGGTTCTGGGTCGACGCACGGAACCTCGCTCAAGGAGAAGCATAAGATTTTGCACAGACTCTTGCAGGACAGCAGTTCCCCCGTGGACCTGGCCAAGTTAACAGCAGAGGCCACGGGCAAAGAGCTGAACCAGGAGGCCACCAGCACGGCTCCTGGTTCTGAGGTGACTACTAAACAGGAGCCAGTGAGCCCCAAGAAGAAAGAGAATGCACTACTTCGCTATTTGCTCGATAAAGATGATACTAAAGATATTGGTTTACCAGAAATAACCCCCAAACTTGAGCGACTGGACAGTAAGACAGACCCTGCCAGTAACACAAAATTAATAGCTATGAAAACTGAGAAGGAGGAGATGAGCTTTGAGCCGAGTGAGCAGGTAAGTTTGGTCATGGGTCCTGCCCAGTGTACTAATCCGTGTCCATCAGGGATTTTCTCCACAGGGGCATTCTGAGGCCTCAGGTGACTTGATAAAAATAAGCCTTCTCTCTCGTTCTTGGTTTGAAAGAGAGTTGATTCCCAGTGGAGCTGCATGTTCCAAATGTCCAGTGAAGAGGGACACGGTTCTAGAGCTGGGGACGCTAACTTTTATTCTGTAAAGGGCCAAAGGGTAATATTTTAGGCCTTACAGGCCACATGGCCTCTGCCATAGATGGTCAGTTCTGTCACTGCAGCGTGAAAACAGCCCTAGACATTGCAGAAGCAAACGAGTGTGCTCTGTCCCTATCAGATTTATCCACAGGCACTGATATTTGAATTTGATAACAATTTTCATGTGTCACAAAATACCCTTCTTTTGATTTTTATTTTCAACTATTAAAAAATGTAAATCCATTCTTAGCTCGTGGGCCATGCAGAAACAGGTGGTGGGCAGGACTTAGCTGGCAGGCCAGCTGTGGCTTACTGACCCATTATTAGAAGTTACCTAAATTGGAGATAATCACTTCCTTGAAACTGGGCTTTGTCGGGAGAGACTTAATTAAATTATTTCTTATTCACCTTCCTTTCTTTTTAAGATCAGTCTGTCTGACTGGTTTTCAAACCGAATGAAGATCACTCTGTCTTTATTCACAACCAAAACTTCTGATTAATGCTAAAGAATTTTGTAGACCATCAGTATAAAAAGTATCTAAGGAGAAATGGATAGTAGGAAAGGTGAGGTCAAGTTGGTATATCTGAGCCATCACATATAAACACAGAACTGAAATAACAGGTCACATTATGTTCTCATCTGAAAAATTAATTTCTTGAAAAAATCCAAGGTTATTAAAATAATACTCAGAATCATTCTAGATGATACTCTATAAGGAATTAGTGACATCACAGAGAAATGCAAACCGTTTAATATTTTTCTTTCTTTAAAAAAAATGTTATTAGGGGAGGGTATAGCTCAGTGGTAGAGTACATGGTTAGCATGCCCAAGGTCCTGGGTTCAATTCCCAGTACCTCCTCTTTAAAAAAAAAAAAAGATTGAGTTATTGCTGACAGTAATGGCTTGGCACAAGGCAGTTCCTGGTAAATTGACAGCCAGCCAGGTTAACGATCCAGGGCTCCATCAACTCCACAGCCCCCGAGTGCTGCCTTATGAAGTGAAGGCACAGCATGGCCCTTTCTGCTTAAAATGGTTCGCTGACTTGTCCTCGGCTCTTCTATTGCAAGTGAGCATTTTAGCTGTGGCTGTCTTCAGGGACATAGTATGGATGGGAGAGGGGAGAGCAGCACCACTTAGGGTAACCTTGGACCTCCTAGGCAGAGGCCGCTGGGGCGGCCCCAGGATGGAGAGCACTGATGGGGGCAAGGCCGGGTGTGCTCTGCGGCCGGGCTCCTTCCAGGTCCTGGGCATGCAGCTTCCTGTCTTTCTTTCACTTTGCGATCTGGACAGCTTGCTTCCACTCCTGTGAGGCAGATAGGAGGCTTCAGGCCTTTGTGCCCGAACACAGTGTAGTTATGTAAACATCTTTGATGCTTAATCCTTAAACATAGATGTGAGTGTGGAATTCCGTGTGACTGCTATCCTGTAATGCTGTAAGATCACTGGATGGAGGAAGCTGGGAGCTCAGCAGACAGTTAATAACAATATCTTGGGTAGGATGTAGTGTAAAACCATATTGACAGCTGTGGATGGTGTCACCTTTTGAGGTTTAGTAGATTGAAATACCCAGAGCTAGTGGCAGTTCCAAGTGACACTGTCACTCAGGTCTCCTGACACATGCTGGAGGGCGAGATGGTGACTCATGAGGTCCACCTTAGCTTGGCAGCTGCGTGGCTGGCCCCTCCCTCCATAAACAGAATGTGCTATCCCAGGCCTGAGGCCCTCGGGACTTACAGGGTCAGGGAAAGGGGCTGCTGTTTGGCATTTCCATATTTAAATGTATGATTATACTAATTTCATACAAGAAACTGACAAAAAAGAAGTTTGGGGGTTTTTCTTTTTCTTTTTAAAGTCCTTGAGCCACTTGCAGTTTCTAATTGGTGTTTAAAAGAAACATTTTTCTAGTCTAAATTACCTCACCTTGGGAACACAAAGCCTAGAGTGTGATCAGCACAGATCTGTTACTTAAGGGGGGGAAACCATCTCTCTCTCTCTCTCTCTCTCTCTCTCTCTCCCTCTCTCTCTCCCTCTCTCTCCCTCTCTCTCCCTCTCTCTCCCTCTCTCTCCCTCTCTCTCCCTCTCTCTCCCTCTCTCTCCCTCTCTCTCCCTCTCTCTCCCCCCCCCCTCTCCCTCTCTCTCTCTCTCTCACACACACACACAAACAAACACAGTTTTTTCTTAATGAAACCCAGTCCCTGGTTTTACCCTCCATCCATTCCCATTTAAAACTCCACCAAAAAAATAACTGCTGCAGAGCAATTTTAACATCGAAAACATTGCAACTTGAAGGGTTACCACAGGAAGCATGTTACCTAAATTTAGATCAAAGAATGTTACTTAAAGAAAAAAGCAGGGATTCTTTGACCTCCAAGTACAGATTGATTGGATCTCCTACCAACCCCCGTACTTGTTTACTGAAGACTTTCCTTTTGTTTCTTTTCAAGGGAACACATGTTTAGTCAGATAAACTTTTAACGACCCTGAATTGCAGAGTCTTGTTACTTTGATTCAGAGAAGAGCCACTAACGAGTGTGTGTTTGACCTATCACTGACTTATTAAGGGCAGGAAGTAATTCAATGGCGCTGTTATACTTAAAATAGCATTCTTCACTGGGTAGAGTATTTGAACAGCATTTGTTTCTGCAGTGTTTCACAACCAGCAGGAAAGAAGGGCAGAAAAATGTCGTGTGTTTACCAACCTGTAAGTTATGTATTTATACAATGGAGTATGTGTAAATGATGCTAACTAAAATGATACTCTTATGTTCTTTTCTTAATACTACTGAGCCACTTATGGTGAGTGTTTAGAAGTAGTCTAAAAAGAATTCCTTGTTATTTGGCTCCATTAGAAAAGCAAGCCATATTTTAAACTGGTAGTGTCCTGAGATTTTTCCCTCCGAAAGAGGTAGAATTGTTACCATTTTTTAAAACAATTTTATGTTAGGCAGATGTGGTAAAATCATACTTTCTTTTAAAATTTTGAAACGCTGTTTTGTAATTTATTAGAATACGTGCATATGTTCTTTATATTTCCTTCAGAGAACAAACTGATTTGACACATGAAAAATTCATAAAACCAGAAAAATGAAAAATTACAGAAATCAAGTTCAATTTGCATTTTGTAGAACTTTTACAAAAATCTTTCTGACTCATTTTCTGCCTGAAATAGTTTAAACCAACTATTCAAATTGATGTGGCTAATTTGAGCATTCGAATAGATGCCTAAGCAAAACTTTGAAGTATCTTGGCAAAGCATTTGAAAGGAAGGCATTAATCTTTTTGTCTTGTGAAGAAGTCATGCCTAACAAAGTGGATAGGAACTCGAAGAACTTGTGATGAGAATTAAAGCTTACAAAAATTTAGGGGTAGAATGTTTGGTCAGAAACTTAGTGTGATCAAATCCAGCTCTTTCAGAACTTACATGAACTGCAGAAGAAAATACCATAGTCGTCAAATTTTATTGCTAGACAACCAAAGGCATATAGATACTCTCCTTGAAGAACATTTAAGGTAAAATTTAAGACCACTGGATAAGTTTACATGTGTACTGCAAAAATGGACCAGAAATGAACACAAGCAAAGCCATATTATCTCTAGTGGGGAAGTGCATTATCTCATAATGCCTTTTTCTGAAAAACTGAATGAATTCAAATAGCGTTCATAGTTAATGGGTCTCCAAAAAACCAATTCCGTCTGAATATAGTATACCAAGAAGTTCCTGTATGGCTTTCTTCAGATAAGTAAGTGTTTAGTTATCTGTCAAAGCTAGACTGATCCACAGTTGAATTCGGTCAACTCTTAAAATGATAAAGGTTAAAATTTGAAAGTCAGTTTTAATACATGCTTTTGAAAAATAAAAATCAACCAAGGAAAATCATGGATTTTTTATGATCTAATTATTTGAAATAAAGAAGCAATAAATTGATTTAAACCATCTAAATATATTTTAATGTATATTTGTATATACAGAGTAACTTTATTTTAAATTTCTTATTATTAAATGCGAGAGTAGATCACAAAGTGAGACTCGTGAATCCTATCAATAGATCTCTTTGAAACTATCATAGTTGTTTTTCAAGTTTTTCAATGTTTTTCAAACCATTCAAGATGGTTTAAAGTATAATTTAATTCGTGTGAAAAGAGTGAAAGAAGGAGAGATGGGAGTCTAGACCAGACTGTTAATCTGTATTGTAAAAGCTTTCTTTACACACGTCTGGGATTGGGAGTAAATATAAGAGCCTCCACTGAAGGAAATAATATGCTTTATTATTGCTTATGTGAACCTATTTATTTATTTTGGATTCAAGGCGTTCTGCAAAGCCTTCTTAAGAAACAGCTTATTACAGCGCACCCTTCTCACCCCTCCACACACAATGAATTTCAAGGTCCATGTTTCAAAATACTCTACCTGAGACAGTGTTAGTTCTAGGGAAGCTGGTTTCCTAGGACAGTGATAAACTTCACAGTTTATTAGAACCTCTTTCTTACCTCTGTAGCTGTTTTCATGACACAACTATAAGGATATTTATCAAATGTGTATGAAACTTTTTTTCTGAGAAACTATTGGAATTTCTATGACAAACTGAGTTGATTCTGGGAAGTTTTTTTAAATTACAGGTTAACATGGTTAAAGGAACTCATTGGGTTGACTGAGTGTCCATTTCTGTGTCCCAGGCCCTGTCCTTGGAGGGCAGTAAATGTTGGCACTGCTGTTTGCACCATACGTATTCAGCAAAACATGGTAACAGCAGATTTGCAGTGTGACTTTACGCATACATTTAACTTGCACAGAATCGTCCATACACATTCAGAAAGTGAAGAGGTGGATACTAAATGGCTCAGTAGTGTGAGCAGTCTTGCCCACTGTTGACCCCAGCGCGCTCGGGCCCTAGCGGAGTGATCATGCAGTGAGGACGAGATGGGACTGGGTTTTGGTTCCCATGAAGCTCCAGCAGTGCAAGGCTGCAGCTCAGGTTTTTAAGTGCAGCGTGACCCCCATGTAAACTTCATCATTTTGGACTCAGCCAAAGAAGCAGGGATGTGCTTCCATCCTGGAGGGAAAGCTGGCTGTGTTGCCCTTGGAGGGGACATTTAGGAAGGCTCCCTCCTGAGCTGTTCTCAGGATCATTTTGTCTGTCTCTGTCTATGTTTTAGGGTGCTAACTGGAACCTAACCCTTGTCTAAGATGTCTCTCTCCCAAATTTGATCCCTCCCTCTTTTGTCAGAAACGGGTAGCTAAATTAACTAGAAAATGGTCTTGTAGTTGCTCCTAACAATGTGATAGGAATTCCCTGGAAAATGGCTCTCCAAGTTCTTGCTAAGTTAGTTGACTATGAGTAGAATCAGATAAAATATCACTTCATTTTATCCTTTCTAACTTGAGAAATACGTCCAGTCAAAAGACTTCCTGTGTAGATATTACATTTGCGATAAATTGCAAAAACCTTAGTAAATCCAGCTCCTTGGGTGTAGGATAAAACTGTGAGCCATTCTGCTTTAAGTATACCTCCCACCAGACGTAAATGATTTCATGTGAATTGCCAGTGTAGACAAAAGTGTCAGTCATGGTCAAGGATTCAAAGTCCATCCAGTGACTTTGGGGAAATTGCCTAACTTGTGTTTTTCCACCTACACATCAAGAGAATTGTTCTTACCGCTCTCTTCACCGGAAAGTATTCCTGGCATTTAACTTAGCCATTTTCTTGTGTGGTTGCTGCGCTGTCTGATTTTTAAGTACTTGGCACATAGGTAGGTTCTACTTAAAAGAACATAAATTCAGTTGAGCTCTTTGGAAGAAAAGCGCTGCGTATGAAATGGTGATAACGTACCTTGTTTTAATGTTGGTAATTGAAATAAAAATTATTTTAATACCGGGAAAAGCCGTAAGAAACATTTTTATGGCTTCTGTAAAGTCATATTAGTAGTAGATGCTGTGTTTGGGGACAACTTGTTATGCTGCTTCTCTTCGCTTGTCACCTAAACTGGGGAGTGACTGAGAAAGCCAGTGTCATTCGAAACTGAAAGTGTAAGCAGGAAAAAACACTCAAATGGAAAAGGCAGTGCCGAGCTATTCAGGGTTACTTCAGGCTCACCATGCGTTTTTACCCCTTGCTCTTAAAAAACAAAAACAAAAAACAAAGTTCTTTCTAAAAGGAAATGACCATTTACTAAATACTGATTTAGTATAAATTTGGGTCATATTTTCTGCTGGTTTTTTGTTGTTATTTATTCGGGAAAGTTAGCTACAAAACCTGGACCTGGGCTGTAAGTCATAGTACCCTTATGGCTAATTAGAAATACACATACTCGTGAATAATTGAATTATTAGCAGAAAATAAAGGGGTATTTATAAATTGCCAGTGAGTCACAGTGCTGGGGGAGGGCTTCCTCTCTAAATCAGTCTTCTCTGTTTTTACAGATGAGGAAATTGAGGACCAAGAGCTAGTTATTTGTCCTTTGTCTATTTAGTCTTTTTAAAAAATGATCAGTTAGGCCTGCATCCCCGTGGGTCTGCATCTTATTTGGCTCTGGTGCCTTACATCATACGGGGTAGGTCTGTAATTGCAAATGGGCCTGCTGCGCCCACTCTTTGCATAGGACTGGATAAACTCCTCTGTTTGTTAACTGCAGCCTGGCAGTGAGCTGGACAACTTGGAGGAGATTTTGGATGATTTGCAGAAGAGTCAATTACCACAGCTTTTCCCAGACACGAGGCCAGGTGCCCCCGCCAGATCAGTTGACAAGCAAGCCATCATCAATGACCTCATGCAACTCACAGCCGAGAACAGCCCGGTTACACCTGTCGGAGCCCAGAAAACAGCACTGCGAATTTCACAGAGCAGTGAGTATGAGATATCGGTGGTTATGGCAAGAAATTCCCATGTAATCACCATCAGAAACAGGGATTACTAAAATCTGACGCAAACAGCTTAGTCACTTCAAGGTTTTTATGGTCAAATAGCACCATCTACTGTCCTGGCCCTTCTAGGCAGTATGGAGAATGGATTCTAGGGAATGTGGCCCTCCTGCACACAGTCTGGTTGTTAATTTCATCAACATGAGTCAGACAGACCTGCATAGATAAGGTTCTTCAGATGATTGTCATGTTTCCCTTCATTTCAGTTACTGCCTGCACAAATGGAGTTTAAAATAGATTTTTGTGTGGCTAAATATGTGACTGAATACTTACAATACAGAAACTTAGAAAGTTATGCTGACTTTTTAGGAACTAAAAATATTCTTACCAAAATATTTAATCATTACACATGAAAGGGCTACACACACATCAAAAATAACTTGTCCTGCCCCTTAGGAATTCTCATACAGGTGTCAGTTTCACATGGAACTTTATCATAAAATGTTTCCTAAGTGCATTTTAAGTTTCATTAGTGTGATATAAAGCTGGAAGACCGTAGACTTTTATAAAATACATTTTTAATCGCTTCTTTTATTCCTTTTATTTTATATATTTGTGAGTTGAAGATGAAGTGTTTCTTCACTGTGGACACTTAGTTTACAAAACTGGATAGTTACTTAAAGTTGTCCACTACTTTTGAGTGGAAGAAAATAATGTTTCCTGTGCCAGGGACATAATTTGTAGAAAGACAGAGAACCTCTTTAGTGTTAAATTGGTGAACAGAATGATTTTCCCCTCTTAAAATACAGTTTGACCCAAAGCTTAGCATCTGTTCTCAAATCAGAAATGGCAACCATCAGCCAAGTCACAAAATATCTTCAGTTAATAGATCCTTTCTCATGATTCCTGATCATTCAGAAAAAAAGTAAAACAAAACAGTTTTTATTTGCTATCTGTCAAAACCTGCCTATTTCTTAGGGATTGGAGGGTTACTTATGGCCCATGAGAGATCACAAAGTCAGAAAGCTCAGAAGTGAGTAAGAAACACACTAGCCAGTTTATGCTCATTACGCAGAGGAGTTAATGGAAGGCTGCATGGGAACGCATGGTTTTTCCTCTGTCTGTACCTCCCGATTGTATTCAGACAAGTGAGCAGTAACCAGGTAACTAAACTGAGGAAGTCATGATTAAGCATGTACATAATTTTGTATTCCAAACCCTAATTCTTCTAAATATTTCATTTCTTTGATTGATCGTTAGGAGTAAATGTTCTGTTTCGTACTGTGCTCCTATAATTTAGAGAAAATAAAGTACTTGATATTATTTGATACATTAGCTCTATGAATTGTAATTAACAGTATCTTTGTACTTTTAAAACAATTGTTGTCAAATTACTGGTTGTCTGTGTGATAGTATTGTGCCCTGGTGTAGTACTTACACACTAGACATTCTTGTGAACCAACCCTAGGAATTATTTCAAATGTAAATGTGTCTGAAACTTAAAGAAGTTCTGTTGAGAAGATGAAACAGGGCCCTAAAGCTTTAATACTGACTTCAGGTACCAGAGTTCACACTTAAGGATTTTAAATTCCAATGAGAGTAGAAATGTTTAACCTAACTCTAGCCTTAGGAAAGTCCAGTTAAGAAAATGATATTCTCATGTCCAAACCACATGTATGTCTGCAGTTGGTGCTATATGTGGGAAATGTTTATGGCTTCACAGCTCTGACAAAGCAATATTCCAAAGTTCAAATAATATAACATATGGGAAAAAACATATTAGTCGTTTACTTAGCAAGTAGAATTGAATATTAGAAGTAAGTATTGGAGAAAAATATATGGTAAGTGATAGACATGTTCTCTTTTTTTTTCCTTTCTTGTTTTGCAAGGCTGTCAAGAATAAGAGACTGTCGATTAGATTGTGAGTCTGTATTTTGGTGCCACATGTGTTTTTCGTCTGTGAATTTGTCTTTTATGTAGGCAATTGGTCCCTGACTGCATAGCTTTATTAGATTACAAATGACATTTTCCCTAAACACTACTTCTGTTACTATTCTTTTCCATTATCCTATATTAACCTTCAATTTTCATTTGTTTTCTCCTTAGCTTTTAATAACCCACGACCAGGGCAACTGGGCAGGTTATTGCCAAACCAGAATTTACCACTTGACATCACATTGCAAAGCCCAACTGGTGCTGGACCTTTCCCACCAATCAGAAACAATAGTCCCTACTCAATGATACCTCAGCCAGGAATGATGGGTAATCAAGGGATGATAGGAAACCAAGGAAACTTAGGGAACAGTAGCACAGGTAAGGGCTCAAATGCACTGTTAACTTTATTGGTGGGTTATTTAACTGATGATGTATTTCATCCACATCAAACTAGTAGGATTCTTCAAGTGAATTTTTTAACGTTAGGAACTAACATTTGAATGTAAGAAAATTCTGCAGATTTTCACCGTGAGAGGCAGTGGAAAACATTCCAGTAAACTGACCATTTTGTTCTGTGCTTGTTATTTTTACAAGGTTTCTAATCATTAATCCTGTAGCGTAGATTTATTTCACGTCTATTTCAGTTACTATTCTAGACACTGTAGCAGTACGTGTAAGATAATTTGGTGGTCGCTAGCTTCTCGTGGTAATCTACTGATAACCCCCAAACTTCCTATTAATCCATAGTTTGTATTTAGCGAATTTCAGAATGAAAGTTTAAAATGCAGCCAACCTGTTATGCTCATCAGTGGTAATGATTCTCATTCTGAAAAATACTAATTAAAAATAAAGAACTTTAAATGGTAGTACGCCTGGCATAATAGTTACTAATCCAGGGGCTCCATTTTTGAAGATGTATGAATTTGCCTGTGATCTGGTTTGGACCTTGACCTGTAGTGACTTAAGGTGTCTGCCAAAAGTTGCATATTCCTAAGTGGTAGCCTCTGCCCTGGCAGCTGCCGTGTTCCCAGTCCTCCATCCACTGCAGGTTAGAAATCATTGCAGCAGCATTAGTTGCTATTACCACTGCATCCTGTACCCTGTAATATCTGTTTATCACAGACACAGCAGGATACTAAGTTTTTTAATGAACTTCTCACGGTTTACAGCTTTCTTCCTTTGTCAAAATGAGGTAATGGAGACAAAGATGTTGAAAGAAATAGGTGTTATAAAAAGAACTTACATTCATGGGTTTTAATTCTTGGTATTTTTTTTAGCTTAGTCTCTAATCCCTGTATGCACATTGCCATTTGGATAGTTAACTGAAACTGAGAGTTCAATTTAAGGGGAAAAGATGGGTTTTTTTTAACTTTATATTGTTGGTAAGCAATTCATGGGAAGTATGAACTATATTGTATTAAAATAGTTGATTCACTCAAATATTTTTATGTCATTTTTTAAAAGAAAAAAGTACTGTTTTTATATGATTAAAATATTAATTGTAAAATTTTATAAGAGAAAAGGAGCCAGTGATTTATTAAAGGTGGCCCCCTGTTGGCGGAATGCAAGAAGATCTGGGTCAGGTCGGAATCTAGGAATTTGGGGATGGACCTGTATTCAAATCTGGGCAGCCTGGAGATGACTGGCATCCAGGCTGTGAAGGTCGTACAGTGCCTGTGCTTTGTTGCAAAAAGAAAAAACCCGAAAGAGACTACCCTGGTTATAATTGCATTAATGTTTTTGAATTATGGATGATTTTCCCTTGTTCCTAGACTTCCTATAATTTTGTCATATTAATTAGGTAATAGATGTTTTTGAAAAATAAAATGCCTTTTCTCCCGTATCTTAGTATAGTTCAAATCTAGCCTTAAATGATTTTTTAAATATGTGTTAATATAATACTGTTCTAACTTGTTCAGTCTAATTAATTACCCTTCACTCTCAATCATCCTAATGTAGCGCATTCTCATTTTACCAACGAAAACCCACCCACAATACATGTTCTCTCCATTTCTTAAATAAACCCTGTTTTCAGTTATTTATCATAATTAAAATAAATGAAAGCAAGCCACGCATTTGAAAGTGGAACTTTCACACATCCATCATTGAACACTTCGACTCCCCTGGGGTTGTTCCCCTTTAGTATATCAGGGCTTAGCAATGTTTGGCCAGTGCCAGCCTCCCGGGGAGGGGCCCGACGAGAGAGAGCAAACATGTGATCTGCTCGGCAGTGCTGTGCTTTTCTCACTGGTCCATGTGGTCGAACAGCTGTTACTATCTCAAGTGTAGAAGGATTTTCACAAGTCTGCCACACCCCGCCCTAGATCCCTGCCATCAGGAATGCGGTGGTCCAGGTTCACCGAGGTGGTGGGAGCTCCCTGGCCTTGGCCATAAAGAACTGGAGTGGAGAGACCCTGTCGTTTCCCCTGCTTCCGAGGCTGCCTTGGTCAGCTTTGAAACTTAACCAATAGTTATGCTCTGAAAGGGATTTGCAGATTTAAAGGCTGGCCTAGGCTTCATGGGATATTCTCTGTGATTTGGGTTTATAATTAGAATATTGATTATCAGTTTTTACCTTGTTCCTCTTAGCCTCACCTCCCTTTTGGAAAGTAAAGTGTTGACGTGTATGTCAGCTAATGTGATTCACTTCCTGAGGAAGGAAGTTGGGGTTATCCACACGCCACAGCACCTGTTTCTAAGTACATATGGGAACAATTTTAACAGCTTTTCCGAACTGTAAAGAGTGGCAAGTCCATGCTGTGAAAAACTTCGTAGTAATTGCCAGTTCATATTTCTTAGCCAAGGGCCCACGTCTGTCCCGGGGAGGGCGTCTGCTGTCGGGCCGTGTGTTAAGAACAGTTGTTGTGTACAGAGTAAGAGCATCTGGCGTTCATACGTGCTGACTATGTTTCCAGTCTCTGCACCTCTCAATTCTCTGGCTTGCCTGCAGGCATGATTGGTAGTAATGCCGCCCGGCCCACTATGCCAGCTGGGGAATGGGCACCGCAGAGTTCTGGTGTGCGAGCCACCTGTGCTGCTACCACCAGTGCCATGAACCGGCCAACCCAAGGAGGTATGATTCGGAACCCAACAGCCAGCATCCCCATGAGACCCAACAGCCAGCCTGGCCAAAGACAGATGCTGCAGCCTCAGGTCATGAATATAGGTAAGGTAGTTCCTGTGCTCTGTGCTCTTCATCTTTATGCTTTCTTAGAGGAGAGGAGCAGCTCCCTAAGTTCTGTCCAGACATGCTCCTATTGGCAGTTTAGGTAATCGCCCGTGTCAAGCTGCCATAAGTAGGCTTTTGCTGGAACTCTGCGTAGGATCATAGAATCATAAAGTCGCAGGTTTTCCAGTTACATGAGGAACCCACTACCTTTGTGATGTTTTATTCTCATTAAATTCTCTAATTTCAACTTTTATGGGGAGTGAATTAGAGTGTAACACTGTGAATGTAGTATAGATGATATTTTAAAGAAGTATTACAGTGATACAGCAGTGATTTCTAAGTCTTCATGGTCTTCAGAATCATCTCAGGACATTAAGATACAGATTCCTGGGCCACGGCCCTAGACTATGAAACCAGCTCTCCCAGGTCCTCACTGAAGGTGCAGGGTCTTACAGAACATCTCACAAAATGTAAGGATCACTGGAATTCTATTTGGATACAGTTCACGTGTTATTAAAATTAATGGTCTGATACATTGTGTGATACCATCTGTACATAATACCCAGAATAGGCAGATCTGGAGGGAAAGAAAGTAGATTAGTGGTTTCCCTGGGTTGGGTTTCTGGAGAGGGTTCTGGGGAGTGACTCCTCATGGTCATGGGGTTTCTTTTTTGGAGGAATGAAAATGTCCTAAAATTGATCATTGTGATGATTGTACAACTTTGCAGATATACTAACACCCACTGAATCATACACTCTAAATGGGCTAATTATATGGTATGTGAATTGTATCTCAGTAAAACCATTATTAACAAAAAATTAATGGTATGTGCAACTCAGACTTGATCATTTTCTTAATCATTGACATATTAACCTTCCTCTTATCTTGTACATTAGCTTAATTCAGATAAGTTCATGTTTATGTACTTTTTCATATTCTTAAATAATAATAATGAGTCAGAGCTAAATCATTAACAGGAAGATGCCAGGATTGTTTTGACAAGATCATGCAGAATTCTACCCCCCAGCATCGGTTTTCTTTTCCAGTTTAATTGCTCAGCACATTTTGGTTTATTGTTTCTGAAAGATGACATTCATCTTGCCTTTCTACAGAGAATTTACTTGGAACTAATATGTGTTCCATAAACATAAATTCACATAATTTGAAGCTTGCATGAAAAATGCTAAAGATGGCCAGATTTCCATGCAAAAATAACCTGGGAAGTTTTAAAACTAATGATTCATTCATTTAAAAATCAGAATAATAAATCCCTTCTATCCAGAAACTTCATTTATCCTCATTCTTCATTGAAGGGCACCTGGCTTTTGAGCTCGAAATAAGGCTTTATGAGCTTCATTGTGTAGCTGAGTTTCTCTGATCTTTTAAATAAACTCAAAAACGCCGTTAACAACAACAACAAAGCCGTGAAGTCAATAGAAAATTACTGTTGAAATGTAAGCAGGTCTACAGATAATGACAATCAAATCGTTAAAGAGCTCATGTCATTAGCTTAAACATTAGCTTTAAATTCCTAACAAGAATTCCTAAGAAAGAGCACATCTGAGTTGCCTGGGCCTCCTTTCTGCTCCTCTACTCTGGTGGAAGGGTTAACTGCAGTGCAGTCCTTTAAGTTTTGAAGCAGGTAGTGTAGACCAGCACTTCTCAAAAGTATGTCCAGGACGCCATGCCCTCGGGGGTCTGCAAGGCCAAAACTATTTCTATAGTAATATTAAAATTATTTATCTTTTTCACTCTCATCCTCTCATGGACATACAGTAGAGTTCGCTAAAAAAAATCTTGTTTATGTTGCAAACAAACAAAGTCATTGGAAAAGAGATCAAATTTATAGTTATTAGAAGGGAAGTGGGGGGAGGAGGAATCAGAGGAAGGCAGTCAAAAGGTTCAGATTTCCAGTTATAAGATAAGCAATTTCTAGGGACCTAACATACAACGTGACTAATATGAACACTGCTGTATGTTACATATGAAAGTTAGTCTGAGAGTTCTCATCACAAGGAAAAAAAATTCTTTTTTTTCATTTGTGTCTGTTCACTAAACTTAATCATTTCATGATGTATGTAAGTCAAATCATGCTGAGCACCTTACACTTGCTGTGCAGTGCTACGTGTCAGTTCTATCTCAATAAAGCTGGAAGAAAAAACCTTGCTTATGCTAACATAGTGGATTTATTATGATGATTTTTAAATAAATTGATAATCATTTTCCAGTTTTAGTTTCTTTCCATTTCAGTAAATATCAGTAAGATATACAACATCCTTGAAAGCTTTAAGAACCTCCCAAGTACAAGAGGTTTGGACAGCTGGTCTAGATAGTCCCTGAAGTGAGTGATTAGTCTTAATATTTATTGCCCTTTTTTAAAAAACCAAAATTCTGTCATTAGCTTCACCTCATTATTATTGCTTCTTTTTCATTTTCTGTGAGCCAGATACTTCACTTTATATAATGTAGCTGAAACAGACACTTCCCTGATTACAAGTTGTAAGATGTGGGGGTTGTTCTATTCTCTCCTTTTAGGGTCATCTGAATTAGAGATGAACATGGGGGGACCTCAGTATAGCCAACAGCAGGCACCTCCAAACCAGACCGCTCCGTGGCCGGAAAGCATCCTGCCGATAGACCAGGCCCCGTTCGCCAGCCAGAACAGGTGAGTGCTGGGCACCCAGGAGGCCCAGAGCGAGTTCCTGAGTTCCGTGAATTGCCTCAGGCCAGGCCAGAAGTCCTCTCTCCCCTTTGAATAGTTGGTGCCTGATCAGTTGTCATCTATTCACATTTTATCATTAACTGAGCCGGCAGTGCAGGGGTGTGGGGGGAAATCCAAAAATCAGTGTGACTTAGGGCATGACTTTAAAGAAGTTACAATTTAGTCGGGAAATAAAATATGTAGACTGATAGCTGTAGTATGAGGGGTGCTATGTGCCTTAAGTGCTGTGAGAGAAATCAACCATACTTCAAGAGGTCATACAGTTGAGGTGACTGGGGAAAGCTTCAGAGCCTGGAAGAAAGGGTATCACTGCAGGAAGCAGAGACACAGGAAGCCAGTCCGTCTGGCAGAGCAGCGCCCTCAGAGCTGGAGGTTACAGAAGAGTTCAGGGTAACAGAGAACAGTCTGGTTTTATGTTATGTATATTCCACCACATTAAAAAAAAATAAAATAAAAGCCAGTATCAGAAGATTTGGCTGTAAGAGTAGGTTAGTAATAGATTTATAGAAGGTCCTAAATACCAAACTCTGAAGAATTCAGCCTTTTTTTCATTCAGACATTGAAGAAATTTTTTGAAAAAGAAAGCTGTATGTGATCAAGGTCGATTGAATATTTTTGGTGCTGATTATCAGTCTAATCATCTTTGGTCTCTTGTAGTTAATCTTTTCTAATTGCTCATGAAATATTTTTGTATTTGCTGTGCTGTAGTTTCCGTGCATCATGTCTGGGTGTGGGTTTATTTATACTGCTTGGTATTTGGTATATGTTGTGCCTTTTTTAATCTGTGGATTGGTGTTTTTCATCAGCTCTGGAAATTTTTAGCCTTTATCTACTGCCCCTCCTCCATTTTCTCTATTCTTTCTTTCTAAGATTCTGGTGAGATATGTTATACCATCACTTTCTACATTAGATTTTCAAAAATTCTACCCTCAAATTTTTTTTTTTTTTTTTTGGCAGGGGGAGGTAATTAAGTTTACTTATTTTTGGAGGAGGTGCCAGGGATTGAACCCAGAACCCCATGCATGCTAAGCATGTGCTCTACCGCTTGAGCTACACCCTCCCCCAGTTCCTTAATTCTTAATTTATGTATTTTCCATCTCCGTATCTCTCTGTACCACATTCAGGATAATTTATTCATATCTATATTTCAGTTCATTAATTGTCTCTTCAGCTGTGTTTAATCTGGTTATATTTTTCATGTCTAAAAGTTCTGTTTGCCTGGTCATCTTTCATAGTCTCTTATCATTGGCTTATTTTTGTGATTCCGTCTGTGTATCTTTAAACATAACATTCATCATTATTTTCTAAATTTCTTGAATCGGTAATTCCAATATATGGATTTCTTGTGGTTCTAAATCCAGTGATTGACTCTTACTCATGGTGGCCTGTTTCCCTGCGTATTTTGGTAATCTTTCATTGGGAGTGCCTAGCTGATCTTGAGACACATCAGAGTTGTGTTACATGCATAGTCCCATTGTTTTTTAGCAAAGCACTGGAAGCACAGACATCTCGGAGGTGACCTTGAGGGCTATGTGCTGCTTGGCTGGTTGGGTGGGCAAAGAGCCCTGAGGCAGGGGGCTAGTTAGGAGACTAAACAAGAGGCAGTGTGTGCACTTAAAGGATCAGGCAGTGTTTTCTGGAAGGTAAACAAATTAGAAGGCTTAAACTGGAGAAATGTAGCCTTGAGGCTCACATGTAGAGAGTTCGGGTTGGAGCCCCAGTGAGGACCTTACTGCAGACTGAACATTTTGTCCTTTTCAAGTTATTCTAGTCTAAAATTATAAAATACTTTTATCAAAGTTACAAATGATGAAAGCAGGGTTTCTGAAATTTCGTAAGGGTAGAATATTTCCAGAGCTTCTTGTTTAAAAAATACATATACACACAGGTTTTGTAGTGACTCCTCCTCCGGGCCGAAGTGCTGCTGCTTACTAGCTCAGCACGCTGGTGTGGTGGCCATCTTCCTTTCTGTATCTTAGGGGGCTAATAAGAGTCAGAGGATCAGTGAGGTTTTAAAGAAGCAAAACAGCAGAAGATGGATGTGAACCCAGCAATAGGCTGTGTGAGGAGAAGTTGGGTTATTTCACTGAAAGAAATGAAGGTTAGGGCAACTGCTTCATACCTGTTTTAGGGAGATAATGGCGGAAGGGTAATTGCCAGCTGTATTCCGTTCACTCGGGGAGAAACCAGTGTTTTCAAACCCCACTGTGTCTGTGACCATCTCCGAGGTCTCCTGGAAAGGCAGGTCTGGTCGAGCCCAGGGTTCCACGTGTCTCACAAGCCCCGGGGGAAGCCAGCACCGCCGCTCCTCCCGATACACTTTGCGTAGCAGCGAGGCCGTGGGAGAGTGGACGGAGGAACCGCAGTTGGTCAGTGTGGCTCTCGCTGGACCAGCGTGGCCTCCTCCACTGGGTGTGCTTGGAACAGAGCACCGCGTCAGTGACCGCTGCAGTCCTTTCTCAGGGGTGCTACTTTCTCAGGGTCCTTCCATCTCTTCAAGTCTAATTTCATGGTGTCAGTGAGTATTGTGCTTTTTCTAAATATGTTTATTTGATATGTTAAAAAAAAATCCATTTCCATGGAAACTCACTCATAATAAAAATGTAGTGCAGTAGTTGAATCCAGCACCTGATAGTTGTTTTTGGATGAAATGTCCAAGATTAGTTTTCAGGGAAAGCTAGGCCCAAAGTTCGGGTTTTCACTGTTGCCCAAGCAGAGGAGGGTGCTGTTAAAACAAAAATGTAAGAATTCCAGGGTACACACTGCATCCCATTACAGAGCTAGCTGGTGGGGTTTGCTGCGGGCACTTCTGTGACTCAGCACTGCCCCCCCCTTTCTCTTGCTGCTGCCATTACTGTCTGTTCTCTTTGTATGAGAACTCTGGGTGAAATAAAACATTTTCACTACTTTTAAAGTTATTTCAGTTCTTCCAGACATTAACTCCTCTTATTTTAAATAATTCACTTTGGAAGAAATTTATGACCAGCTTTATGGTAGTCTTACTGTCACAGAAATTCAAAAATGATGGATAACAAAGGTTCTAACCATGTCTCTCTTTTAAGATAAAAGAAAAGCAGTGCTTTTTCCTTAGTCCCCTTTATAAGTATCACCATTAACAGTTTATATTTTTACTACCTACGTATTTAGAAATAGGTTTCTTCAAGTTTTATGAACCCAGCATTAGTTTATATACCCATTTCAGAAAGGCAACAATTTAGCCCTAAAGATCTCTTAACATATTTGTGTACTTATTTATTTATAGCTGAATTTTCATTCCATTGTTTTTCCCCCTTACTCATCTAGTATGTAAGAGATGTTTAAAATACAGCCCCAAATTTATAGGTGATTTTTTTTTTATGATTTTTTGATTTATAAAAGCGAACAGTAGCTCCCTTCCTTGAAAGACTTCCTTTCACATTAAGTTCAAAATTTCTGAGTTAATCTGCTTTTCTCTTATTTGCAATGTGTCTAAAAGTATTTCTTTGGTTGACTATTTCTCATCACATAGTAGCTGCTACTTTTTTTGCAGAACTTTGAAAGTACACATGAAAAAAGCTGGGATCAGAAATACGGATTGGTATTTTTTCTCTAAGGCAAGCCTATCATGATGTCTCTGGGGGAAGTGACGTAACTCACGGTGTGCCCAGATTTATAATACCCAGCCACAACACAGTGTGTTTTTCTGAGTACAAGTTACGATAGCTATCTTGGCTAGGTCAGGGAACCTTTTATTTTCACCAACTGGAAACTTACTGAACCTACACAGTTCAAGAACTGGTCCAACAAAGAGATATAAGATGTCCTCACCAGGCACAGTCAGAGGTTGATGTTTTTAAATAAATGTCAACATCAAGACCATGTAGATGGTCCTAG
This sequence comes from Camelus dromedarius, assembly GCF_036321535.1. Lineage (NCBI taxonomy): Eukaryota > Metazoa > Chordata > Mammalia > Artiodactyla > Camelidae > Camelus > Camelus dromedarius. The sequence goes on along the minus strand of NC_087465.1, from coordinate 11,895,778 downwards.
AGCTGAGAGTTGGGGCGGTCAGGAGTGGCTGTGCAGGAGCTCCATCGACCCTTCTGGGAAGGGAGGATGGTAGCTGGAGACAAGAGTGGGAAGTGTGGGGTGAGAGGTCTTAGCCTCCTGGCGATGCACATGACATCTTCTGGGAAAAGACCAGTTGCCCAAGGTGGCTGGGACCCACAGGGAAGTCGTGGACATTACCCTGGGAGAGGTTAGGCTCTACCAAAGTGTGTGAGTCCTTGAATTCCACCACCACCCTGCCCCAGGGCCTTAGACATCGTCCTGGGACAGTGAAGCAAGAATTTTGAGTCAGCTCAGTAAAGTGTGCTTTGGGAAAAGGAACCTGACAGCGTCACATCAGGAGGACTGGAGAGAGACTAAGCATCTTGAGTCCCCGCTTGCACTGCAGGGGACCTTAACCACAGTAGGAATCTGGGTCACACAGTGTAATTTTTTTAATTAAAAAAAGGAAAAAAGCATGTAATAAAAACGGGTTATTTTACTATTATGTAGGAAATCATATACATGTGAATGAACATGTGCATTAGATTTTTTTTTTCCTTTAAGCACTTGGCTGTGTCTTTCCTGGAGTGAGGTTGTCTTACAAAGGTACAAGATGCTCTCCCCTCCCTTCCAACCCTGCCTCTCAGTCTGATGCACACCGGGCATCTGGGTTCAGGTGGAGCCCTCGCAGCCTTGCTGGAGTTAAAAGTCGATTTCCCGTTAGCCCACCATCAGCAGGGAGATCTGGGGTGGCAGTTGTGGTTGTGGAGGAAGACAGCTTATAAAGAAACAGAAGTTGAAAATTATGAAATAAAGCTAGAGAAAGAAAATATTTAATACCTCACTGAACTAGCATCTTTGGGGAGTGAGGTCCCAGGTCTAAGAGAGGTTGGTAAATGGACAGCTTCCATTCCTGGCTGGCTTGAACTAGTTGCCCATGAAATTTACCACATCTAAATGTTGGTCATTCCTCTTTGGGGAATTTCCTCCGCTCTTTGCTTCCGTGACTTGCAGGCCTGTGGTTTTTCTCCTCGTTGCCACTGTGTCTGCTCCTTCCTCCCACTCCCTGAGTGTCGCAGTCATGGAGTGATCTGATCACAGGTGTGCTAAAAAAGTTAATTTTGGGAGAGTGTGGCAGCGGAAGGGTGGGGGAGGCGCTATTCTGGTGCCTGGCGTCTCTGAGAATCGCAGCGGTGACCAGGAGAAGAGGCTGGTGGAGAAGTGCCCCTGGCCAGAGCAGGGCCCCCGAGAGTGCTGGCCTTCGTAGCTTGGATGGAGCGGGGTGGGCGGTGTGGCGCACACACTGTGCTTGTGGTGGTGGCTGCACTGCCCCTTGGGGTGCCTTGGTGGCCCCGGGATGAGGGCTTAGCTCCGGGGCGGGATGAGCAGTGTCGTCAAGGGCACACTTCATTGGGTGATTTTCTTCACAAGCGACTGGGGCTAGATGGAGAGTATAGATTGTAACGTACTGGGTTAGAGCCGTGTGAAACTGTCTGCTTTAATACTCAGCGTTTCAGGATTCTAGGCCAAAGTGACACATAGCTGTCTTTAGAAAACATGGTACCAAACTGGATAGGTAATTCACCCCTCAGTGAGTGTCATTGCTTAAGATGGGGGTACTTACCTGTAAACTTGATTTTCTCCAAAACGCCATGTAGTAACTCTGAGTACAAATTAGATTATCTTTTCCTCTTTTGGTATTAAAGTAACCCAGAAGCTCTTTTTTTTTTTTTTTTCCTTTTCTTTTTTCATTTTTATCAGAAGCTCTTTTTAATAAGCTCTCCCAGTGAATTTTGTCAGTGAGTTTTAATTCATGTACCGCATAATTTGGAGTTTAGTGTTAAGGTTTTTATTCCCTTATATAATAACAAACTTAGTTTGTGTGTTCATGATCTAATTCTCCTGACTAACTCAGGAAGTCTAACAGCCACACTTCTTGAGGAATTTAATAAGTGTTTACAAGTCCCACTTCTGCATGACTAAGAAATTTCCTTTTAGTCCAGCCAAGTGTAGTCTAACAACAGCTGAGTTCAAAAAAAAAAAAACTTAATGGAGCTTTTATGCTCCCGGCGGTCAAGTCTCCCCCCAAAGGTTATCATAGCCTGGTGTGAAATGAGACTGCAGTCAATTCGTCTTTCCTGCTAAAACTCAGAAATGTCCTTTGATGACTTTAGTGCAAAGTTAAATGTGTATGTGCTTGAGGAGTCAGCGTAGATTTGTGGGAACAGTAGTCAGGTGGGCCCTGGAATCGCCTGGATCAGTGGTGAATCCCAGGTTTGCAGCGTCTGCCTGTGTGAGTGCCACCAAATGGTGTGACAACCTCTCTAATTCTCAGCTTTGCCAGCTTTAAAGAGGGGGCAGTAAAAACAAAGATCATTAACAGCTAAGGCCTAGATGTGTGTCCGGCCTCTGTTAGGCACTGAACAAAAAGTGTATCTACTATCTGGGTTGTCTTTTTGTTCCATGTCTGGCTGGTACAGTATTTCACTACTTTTGTCTTTAAGGGGAAAAAAACGTTCTCTAGTCCACGAGCCCAAGACGAACCTGTCTCTCCACAGGCAGCCGTTCGGCAGCTCTCCAGATGACCCACTCTGCCCACACCCTGCAGCTGAGTCCCCAAGTGACGAAGGTGCTCTCCTGGACCAGCTCTACTTGGCCTTGCGAAACTTCGATGGCCTGGAGGAGATCGACAGGGCTCTGGGGATACCCGAGCTGGTCAGCCAGGTAGGCGCCGGGCGAAGCTGAGGCTGGCGGGGGCCAAGCACTTCGTGGGCAAGGAGGTGTCTGTTTTCTCTTGTTTACAGATAACCTGCAGTCTGCTTTTTAGAATACTTCCTTACCTCGTAACAAGCAAGCACTGTTTTCTGTCTCCCCATCCCCTTGTTACTCCCACAGAAACTTTTGCCCAAGAATGGTAGATACTGAGAATGAGCTTTACATAGAACTCGGGCTGGTGATGGGGAGCTACTTGTCTAAAAGAATACTTTGCACATAAGTTAGCAGAGGTTATTTTAAAGGTAGCTGCCATCCAGTAGTCATTTTGACCTCTGCTTGGATTTAGCCCACAGTCATGTGGAGGAGATTTAAGCATCCATGGGAGGGAAAATGAGGAAGGTAACCAGCCCTAGGGTGCTTATGTAGCTTCCCCCTCCTGGTAAGTAAAGTAATTCCCTGCCTGAAGACTACTTCACGGCGACAGTATGATAAATAACATGGTCTCATGAAATAACTTGGCACTTTCTGAGTCTGGCCACACAGCTCAGTTTGTGTGCAGCAGGCATCCTGGTTTGCTGTATAAAGAGCAACCTGGAAAAACGGTCACAGCCTCGCTGCCGTCTTCTTCTTTTCTCAGCATGAATCTTCCCTATTTCTTACTGCTAAAAAGTACCTTCCGGGCTTCGATCTACTTCTTGGACGTATGACGTGTCATCAGGGTCTGTGAGAAAGGTGATGCAGAGTCATTGGAGGCTTCTCTGAAGCATCAAAAATAGTCTTGTCATAATTCCCACATTTAGCAGACGTAAGTGGGAGTTAAGACTTGTCGGTTCATACCGCGAACAGCAGAATGGAAAGAAATGACTTGAGGTTACATAGTGTAACCTGAAATAAATCAAAAGGAAAATGGAGTTGAAATACTTCCTGTGTGGCTGGTTTGCTTTGCCTCCGGTGGTAGTGAGAATTTAGCATTCAGCGTTGCTTCCCTTGAGTTTTGTCAGTGTGACATTTAAAAATGTGATTCTTGGGGTTGCTGAGTGACCTGTAGCATTGTTTTTATCAAAATTGGTGGTGTTTCATCATTTAATATTTTTAGTCTTTTTTTATTTATTTTTGTTATTTCTATTTTGTCTCATCAAATCCATCCTTATGATATCATCATATTAAACTCAATTATAGAAACATGATTGTTAGGTAGAGTCCAGGGAAACGTAGACTACAGATTGACTTTATTTGCCTTCATCAGAGTTGTGTGTTTTCATGCAAAATGGAAATCACTTAAACTTTCTCTCTGTTAAAGATGGGCAAATATTTAAAGTTCTGAGATAGTTTTGCAGATATGGTTAGAGCAGTAGTTCAACAGTGAATGGTTTCTTTCAAGGAGTTTCCACCCACATTTTCAAAACACTGTGCCAGGCGGGGAATGGGCCCAGTTCGCATGGGTCGACCTGAACTGAGCCCGGATTCTGGGTGGCTCCAGGTCCTGCTCTAACATGGGTCAGCTGGAGTGAGGAAGGCCTGCAGCGTCACTGGCTAAAGAAAACCTGAGAGGATTTTGCCGTTGGGCCCCCTGCTCTATATCAGGAGGTTGGGAGCAGCTCCGCCTGAAGTGGATGGAAGAGGAGAAGGAGCCAGGGGCTCTTTCCTGCTCTTCACAGTCATTTAGGGCCACTTGGATCTCAGGTGCCCCCCGCCCCACCAGAGAAATTCTCGATTTCTACACCTGCCCCAGATAGGGCAGCCGTAAGAAGTCAGGAATGACAAACATGTTAAAATGCCTCCGTGGTGGCAAAGCCTGGGGCGTGAAGGGAACTCTGACAGCCCCAGAAGTAGTCACATACCCTGGTGAGCGGCTCAGGTCCCAAGTCACAGACTCGATAGGAACCCATCCATGACTAGCCAGGTGGGCTTGTCACAGTTTGCTGCATGGCACCAAGTCTCAGTTTTGTTATCTGCAAAATGGGAACAACAGTGGTAGGTGCCCAACACTGCTGATCCCAGCCAGGGACCAAGGTGCTTGTCTGATTTACACAATTTATACAGGTATGACTAATCAGTCAAAAAACTTACCCCTTCAAGGGGACATTCACATTTTAAAGTCCAGGTCAGTCTGGTGGGCGGCTTGTGGAGGCGGCCTTCCTCAGTCACAGCCCATCTCTCCCTTCCCTCAGAAGGGGTGTTGCTGGGAGTCAGGCCTGACCCCTGGCCTGGCCTTGAGTCACTGGATCTTTTGAAAAAAGAGGCATTTTCTAGGAAGACAGTGGAGTGAAGCCAGAAGTGCCTTTGGGTAGTTAAGTACAAGAGGAGAAGCTTCACTTACAGGACAGTGCAAGGAAGCAGCCCCATGTTCACCCTGCCGTCTCCAGTGGGTTTATTTGTTTGTTGTCTGGGGGCTTTCTCTTCAGAGCCAAGCGGTAGACCCAGAACAGTTCTCGAGTCAGGACTCCAACATCATGCTGGAGCAGAAGGCCTCTGTGTTCCCACAGCAGTATGCGTCTCAGGCACAGATGGCCCAGGGCAGCTACACGCCCATGCAGGACCCCAACTTTCACACCATGGGACAGCGGCCCAGTTATGCCACTCTCCGCATGCAGCCCAGACCCGGCCTGCGGCCCGCGGGCCTCGTGCAGAACCAGCCAAACCAGCTGAGGCTTCAACTGCAACATCGCCTCCAAGCACAGCAGGTGTGTTCTTGGCTGTGCCTGCGACGTCAGGGAAGGTGGGGGTGGGGGACATAGGGAAGGTAGGTTGAGGCAGAGCAACAGTGACAGGTCCTCGTGGGAGGCTTAAACCCTGTCTGTCCTTTCTAAGAGGGTGTCCGCGAGGATCACACCCTTTTCATACTCGTTCTACTTTACTTCCTTCCCGTCTTCCTCCTCTGCCAGCTCCACCCATGTAGAGCATCTCGCCTTTGATTTCCTAGCTCCATTACTTACTGATGGTCTAACCTTGAGCTCTCCGAGCCTCAATGTTTAGATCTGTAAAATGGGGTTGTTGTGCAGTCCAGGGCAATCTGGACATGTTTAAAGGTCCTAGCACAGTTTCCAGGCAAATAAAAAGATTCTAGCCCAAAGTGAGCACCCAGGACAGCAGCAGCTCGAGTCTAAGTCCTGCCTCCTGACAGCAATCATCACTCTTAACAGAATGGGGGTAGAGGGATGCTGCCTTACAGAACACCTGTTTAGCTCAAGAGAATGTGTTCTCACTAAAACAAGCCTGGACAGATTGCTGTAATACAGTAACTAATAAAGTTGTGGGCTTTTAAATCTCCTCTTTTTCCCCTCTACTTTTTTCCCAGTCTTCCTCTTGGTCTCCTTAGCTGATCATTCCACCCCGTCTCTCCCTCAGAACCAGCATGTTTTCCAAATAGTCCAGAGTAATTTCTGAGTTACAAGCAGTGGGAACCTCACTGATAACTGGCTTTACAAGGGCATTCAGCTGCAGACCCTGTGGTTTCCATACCCAACAGCATGCAGAGGTTGGGTCGGGGAGGGTGACTTCTTGAGGAAGGTGATTAGAAATAATATACGTTCTGTTTCAAAATGTATTGATTGCTATGTGTGTGCATTTAGAACCGCCAGCCACTTATGAATCAAATCAGCAATGTTTCAAATGTGAACTTGACTCTGAGGCCCGGAGTACCCACACAGGTAAGGCGCAGGCCAGCCACCTGCTTTCACTGCATCCATTTGACTCCTCTTGTCATTTCTGCTCCTTGAAAATGACAAGGGGGGGCCACACGTTGGTCCAGGTCAGCACGCTGGGTCTGTCCTGTCACTCGGTTATCCACCTAGTCTCGCTTTGTGGCCCCCCCTCATCCGGCCATCATTGCCAGGTAACAGCCTCATTATTCACCTTGGTTGTGTTCTGCGAAGTCACTGCAAATGCCAAATTAGTGAAAGTGGAGCCATTCCTCCTAGGAGAGATAAAGGGTCAGGTCCCTTGAGCCTCTGGTCACATTTTCATCAGTGAGTCGGTGTACTTTCTGTTTGACGACACCTTATTTAATATGTTCTGTGACTTTGTTAATACTGAACTCACGGCTAGCAGCCCCATAACTCGTGCCTGCACGCAGCTCCTGTCACACACACGTCCTCTCCGTGAGGCCCATCCCAGCCTCCCGTGCTGTGGACCCTAGACGGCACTTCAGCGCTCCTCTCAGGAGCTGTTTTCACCAGCAGAATCACCAACAAAAAGCACAACAGTGTGAAAACCCATGGAACTAAATAGTCCACCAAAAGGACACTTGTCTGCAGTGTGAGCGCTGAGACACAGTGGCGGTGTGGCCTTGTTTCCGCCCCAGGCAGGTGTGCATGCGGGCGTCCCTCACGTGCTGCTCCACACGTGTCCATAAGTGACGACAGTGCTATGAGTGTTGGTTCTGGGGTGACAAATAAATGTCAGCGGAGGGGCCAGTTCACCAATGCAGAGTCCACGAATAATGGAGGCCATTGCCAGGACCCATAACCTCGTCCTGACGGCCAGCATGGGCGCCCCTCCCGTGCTCCTGCCCAGTGTGTCCTGGCCTCTGTCACCCTCTCTGTCCCTACATTCTTTCTTCCTGCCTCTGTTCAGCCTTTTCTGAACTGCTTCAGAGCCACCTTTGGCCCAGTGATTTGGATTCCCTTTAGACTTGAGTGTCCCTTGAATGAGACTCTAAACTTGCATCCTCAAGGCTTCTGTCACACAGTCTTCTTGGAGACAGGACTGGTGCTCCTGTGGGCTCCTTCAGTTAACTGTGTCCTCACAGTGAGTCTAAAGTTAATTGATGCTAACATCCAACTTACCCGTCAGTCATTGCAGGCTTTCAGAATCACTGTCATCTCTACAGACGTAGAAGCTCACATTCTCAGCCACCAATTGTTCAACTCTAAAATGTTCTCTTTTCTTCTCCTAGTAACTTTGCACGAGACGGTGCCCTTTGCTACCCTATTGCTAACGTATGGTTTCTTTTTCAATCTTTGTCTTCCTCCATGTATTGCCCCCCATTCCAGCCACCTATCAATGCCCAGATGCTGGCCCAAAGACAGAGGGAAATCCTGAACCAGCATCTTCGACAGAGACAAATGCATCAGCAGCAAGTTCAGCAGCGAACTTTGATGATGAGAGGACAGGGGTTGAACATGACGCCAAGCGTGGTGGCTCCTAGTGGTGTGCCAGCAACTCTGAGCAACCCCCGGATCCCCCAGGCAAATGCACAGCAGTTTCCATTCCCTCCGAACTACGGTACTGGACCTACACCCCCACCACCTTTCACCAGTCCTTTCTCCCCAGTGTCCCCCAGTCCTGGGTCACAGCTCCTCTCTCTCAGCTCTTTGCATGGCTCCCAGATGAACCTGGCTAACCAGGGGATGCTAGGAAACCTGGGAGGACAGTTGGGGCCCGTCAGGAGCCCCCAGGTCCAGCACGGTACCTTCCAGTCTCTCAGCTCAGGTACCACCTTTTCTGTAAGAATGACTGAAGCAGGTGTGCATGTGTACAGTGCATCTACCACTCCTGCTTGTGACAGTGTGTGTGTGTGTGCGTGCACGCATGCAAAGGCATATGTTTGTCAGTATCTGTAAATACAGGTACATGTGCATATATTTATATTTGAAAACCTCCGAGTCTGACTCAAATCAATAGATACATACAGAATGTTGAAAGCTACACCATTGTAAGTATTACAGACGTTGTACAAGTTTCGAAAAATGAAGACTTGCAATATTATACCGAGTCTTTAATGAATTGATAATCTTGAGAAGTGTGCACAAAACCCGCAGTGGGCGGCCTCTTAGTTTCCATCGTATTGATTTGTTGTTTAATGTCAGTCTTCAGAGATGAGCGTGCAAAGTGTGCAGTGTCATAAACATGAATATTCGTGTGCATGTCATACTCAATTAATCATTGAACTACTGATAAAAGGAAGTCCTTACATCAGCATTAATATTCAGAATGACTTTCCCCCTCTTCTACCAGAGTTCTCTATAAATAACTACCCAGTCTTTGCGGTGCTTAACTTCACGTCTCCTATTTCTTTAAGGAAACAGAAGGATAATGTGCAGCTTTTTCCTGTGTGATCTTAAGCTTTTCTTTTACAGCTGCTTTAAGTACTAATTAAATATGCATGTTTACATGTTTTCTAGGCCAAAAAGTACTTACCTTTATGTCATCCCTGAAATTGTCTAAGATGTTGCATCCTTTGTTTCCCAGCTCCTTCCTTTTTCCTTTTTGATGATTTAGAAAAAATCAGCTGAAAGTTTTTTCCTTTTAGTGTAAACGCCATGTGTACCTCTAAACTGAACAAGAAGCCTATACTGAAATTTTTTTTGTGTTCTTGCTAGTCGTGAATAGTGCTGAAGTACCACAGAACCCTTGGTAAAGACGCAAGCTAATCATGAATACAGTTACTTATTTTTTAAAATGCATTGATCTCATCATAGAATCACTTGAGTTAATTTAATAAAAAATTATGCAGATGCATTGGGTTTTTATATAATAGCAAAACTTTAATCCAGTTTAATCCTATTATAGTGACATATAAACATTTAAAGACTATTTCAGGTCAAAGAGAACTGTCCATACTTGACTCATTCTTGATTGAGAAAGGGATATGGGGAAAGAATAGTGTTTCCTCTCTCCACCTCTAGTCGTGGTGGTTACTGAGGTTCCTAGACACCCCTTTCATTACTGGAGAGAACCCACTATATGGAGTTTTTCTTCTTCATGTATGTGTGTAATTTACCAGCACGTGATCAGGTGCTTGAAAGTAATTCTCTTTGTGTATTTAATCTGAATGTTCTTTTTTCCCCGCCGTCTCTACAGTAAAGCTAACAGTCTCCCCTGGATTTCTGTTCTGTCTTTTAAGGAATAAGTCAGCAGCCTGACCCAGGCTTCACTGGGGCCACAGCCCCCCAGAGCCCTCTGATGTCGCCCAGAATGGCACACACCCAGAGCCCCATGATGCAGCAGTCCCAGGCTAACCCGGCCTACCAGGCCTCCTCGGACATGAACGGGTGGGCCCAGGGCAGCATGGGTGGAAGCAGGTACGCCGCTGTTCTGTGTCTTTCTAGTAGAAATGATCACTAGGGAATCTCTACAGACCACCTGTCTCTCTTCTGTATTTTCCCTCTTTGCTCAAGGGAGCAATACCAAGTAAACTGCTGAGCAAGCCAGTTTACTTTTCCTAGGGCAGAAGTTACCAGAATTAACAAAACCTTGGCACAATATTTTATTCTTTGGGGGTAAAAGGAACTCTCCCTTAAGAAGGTAGCACCCCCGCCAGTTTATGACGGCAACTGCTGTGGGAGGTGGGGGCCTAGGAGCTGCCCTCCATCAGTACGTGTAACAAAAGCAGACTTGAAAGTGGGAGACATCCTTCCAGACCTTCACAGTGATGTTAGGAGCAGGTGAAGGGTGTGAGGGCCCTACAGCTTCACTGAGCACCTCCCCTGCTGGTTCTGACCTCACCCCCTCCCGCCCGCCCCACCCTGGGTTCCTTCAGCCTGAGAAACAGGTGCTCAGCACTGCCTGCCTGGTGGCCCTGGGGCTCTAACATTTTAATCTTCACTGTGTTCCCAGCATGTTTTCGCAACAGTCCCCTCCCCACTTTGGACAGCAAGCGAACACCAGCATGTACAACAACATGAACATCAACGTGTCCATGGCGACCAACACGGGTGGCATGAGCAGCATGAACCAGATGACAGGGCAGATCAGCATGACCTCAGTGACCTCCGTGCCTACGTCGGGGCTGTCCTCCATGGGTCCCGAGCAGGTGAGCCCCCAGGCAGAAGCCGTCCTTGGTCTTCCGATTGTCACTTTTTGTCTATTTCTGCATGGAATGGATCTTTCCATGTATTTAACATCTGCCATCAACTCCCACATTTATTTTGAAGAGTGTTTTTTCACCTTACTTGTGTTGGTGTGATTAACAGAAATACTTGTCAATGATGAAATAAACATGAAAGGATCCCTGACTGCTCAAAAAACTTTTACTTAATTTTGTCATTTAAATTTTTCTCTCACTTGAGGGTTTTAGCAGTATCTAAGATGACTCAAAAAGTGGGATAGTGAAATGTGCTTTTTTAAAAAGTTAATTTTGGATTTTTTGTGTAAGAACTTTTTTTTTAAACGTAAAACCAGATGAAAAGCAAAGGTCAAACTACCTGCCATCCAATTAGCTTTATTAAAGGTGATGGTTCACCTGTGCAGGGAGACTGACACAATATCCCAGAACCGTTCTTTATTATCTTTGGATTGTTGATGCTATGGGTTTTTTTTTTCCCCCAGTCCTTTTTTTTTTTTTTTTTTTTAATCTGTTTTGTGTTTAATACTGAATGATTCTGCCATCTATAAGTACATGCCAGCTTCACTGGGGTGGCAGAGAGACTCAAACATTTGGTATCTCAGCCTAGAATTCAGAAATTGTGATGGGCTGATCCAGAGGTACAGATATTGGTTAATTTTTTTTTACCTGTATTAAAGATCTTATTTTTAAAGGGCACAAAATGCTTGGCATTCTGCTTCCTCAGTAGTTCATGCAAAGTACTGACATGGCAGAGGCTGTGAATCATATTTCAAATCTGGAGAAATTGAGGCTTGGAAAGTTTAAACCACCAGTAATTCATTGACAGCACTGTAAATTTGTTAGGTCATGATTGTGATAATGGCAAAAGAGTGAAAGTTTAATGAGGTCTATTTAATCCTGATGTTGGTAAACCACAATTTGCTTGAAAATTTATTAAATTTTACAATGCCTCAGTGTTTTATTCTATAAAAAGATGATTGAGAAAAATGCATAGTCGGGGGGAGAGTATAGCTCAGTGGAAGAGTGTAGGCTTAGCATGCACGGGGTCCTGGGTTCTATCCCCAGTACCTCTGTTAAATAAATTAATTAAATAAACTTAATTACCTCCAAAAAGAATAAAGTAATTTTTTTAAATGCGCAGTGATGCATGAGAAAATTTAAAGCCCTTTGCAATTTAAGGAGTCCATACATGTGTGTAATAATTTGTACTTCTCTTGTTGAATTGAGGGTGGCTAAATACTTGTTTAAATTAAACAAAAACTGAAGAAACAGACCTTCCATCTTTTCAGTGGAGAGAATACAGTATGGACATTGAATTTCCCACAAAAATGGGCCACTGGTAGTTTCCGATTTGCTAGTAGGGAAAGTGTCATTTGTAAAAGAAATACCCAAATATTAATGAATAGTTCACTTGGAGAAGATTCACAAGATCCTGCCTGGTTTTGGGTATTCACACCTGCTCTTGCTAATCAGTAACTTGCCTAAAGTAACAGGTATCTGGAGTCATTAGTCTAATTTGCACTCAAAAAGGTGAACATGTTAAGGCATAAGAATGTTTCTAACATCATCTCTGTTGAATTTCTGTACAGAATGCAAATTAGATTTCATTTTGAAGGCATCTAGTGTATTATAAGTATTTTCACGTTCCTCCCCTCTCCCTCCAAAATATACACATGGGAGAGTAGATAAGGGAAGGGATGTAGCCATTTTCCCACAGTACTTTTTCCCCATAATTCTACTCCTGAAAACAGGTGGTCAGGGGTTGGTTGTTTCCCAGTACACTCCCAGGTGTCCCACCAAATGAAGCCACTGTCCTGCCCTGTCGCCCTCAGGTTAACGATCCTGCTCTGAGGGGAGGCAGCCTTTTCCCAAACCAGCTGCCCGGGATGGACATGATTAAGCAGGAGGGAGACGCATCACGGGTAAGAAACAACCAGAGACATAAATACCAGTATATGGTAGCAAAGTGGATGTGAACGTCTCATGGACCAAAATTGGCACTGATATGTTGTCAGCCTGTAGATTGAAAAGAGTTGCAAAATACTTGAGTTTTTTTTTTTTTTTTTTTAGTATCTTCTCATTTTATCTGGCATGCGGTGGTTTTTCTGTGAATAATTATTTCTTTAATAAGCTCATTTTAATTGAGCTGATGGTGGTGTAGGAATTAAGAACACTAATTTTGCCCTGGCATGAAACTATTCTAGAGCAAAGCAAAAAAAAAAAAGTAGCAAAGAATTAATCATGTTAGGGCACACTTTGGTTTATTTTTGCATTTTCTGAATCATGTTTGATTTTCAGTAGGATGAAGAGGGTCTAACTTGTAATTGCTCTCTCTCCTTTAAGTTTTGTCTTTCTAAGGATTTTTCTGTATTTCATTTTATTTAGGCAAGAATCTTGTAAACGTTATTTGCTTATTACCTTAAACACTTGTTCTAAGAAGACTGGTACTATGTTCAACCAAACCTTGAAACAGTAGAATAGTCAATACCTAGAACCCAGCTAAGCTGTGAGCCTGGTGGCAGACCTGTTACAGAGAAGGCTCTGAGCAACTTGGCACCTGGGTGGAGGGGGCTGTGGGGCCCTCTTAAGGCAGGGGTATAATCCCTAGCAGTAGACGGCTCTTCTAAAGTAAAAGTTCTCCCTCGATGGAGAAAATGTAGGGTCAATGTTGAATTTCCTACCAAAAAAGGGGGGATCGTGGGTCATTTTGTTTATATTAGCATTCATGTTTAAAAAGTAATAAAGTTGAATCCAGATTTAACCACAGTGTGTGGATTTTTCTCAGCGTGGTTTGCCTTGTTTGAAGCACAGACTCGCGTGGCAGTGGGTGGGGTCCTGTAGATGTCTCCTGTAGGTGAAGACAGAGTGAGCACTTCATCTGCACGGTTAACGTACTGATCCAGTGAGCCTAACTAACTGAAAATGGAATACATTTTATACTGACCATGTGTTTAGACTCCAAATGTGCCATCAATTAAGGTCTGAAGCCCCCTTGAGGACCAGCATCTTCCCTGCCACCAGGCCTGTCCTCCCCTCCACGGCACCCACATGGGCAGTGGCCGCCAGACTCAGTGACGGCTCATGTGCACAGAGCAGAGGCTGGAAACCTAGGGTGCACTTCTCAGAGGAACGATGTGGTTTATGGGCTCCCACGGGGGATGGCTCATTTTAACCCAGAAGTGCTGGGCACCTAACCTCTGAGTAGTGTCTCTATGGGGGCAAAAAATGGATTTAGGGGGCCAGGCTTACATTTCCCACTTCGGGAAATGTGCTGGCCAGGGCTCTGGGGAAGCACTGCCCGGGCCAGGCCAGCAGCCCAGCCTTCACTCCTGTCTCCTCAGAGCCCCAGAAAGTAACTCACCTTGTGTCCTTTCTTCTGCTGCCACTTACCTCCAAGAAGGGAAGTAAAGACACGCAGGTGGCCCATCACCTGCCTTTTATTTATTTTTTCCTGACTGACCATTTATTTTTTAATTATTTATTGTATTATTTTATTGTTATTTTTGGCAGGTGGGAGGTGATTCAATTTTATTATTTATTTTTAGATGGGGCATTGGAGGTTGAACTCAGGTCCTTGTGCATGCTAAGCTCGTGCTCTACCACTTGAGCAATACCCTCCCCACTTCATCTGCCTTTTAAACAGTTACAGAAACAACCAGCCTGTGTTGAGCATGAACCACAGGCCTGATTCTCTGCCAAGAGCTGTATGTGGAGGAGCTCATTTAAACCACTCCCCAGCCGCATCCTAGGACCACTGTTTTTGAGGGTTTAATGACTTGCCCAAGGTCCCGCCACCCCAGGAAGGAAACCCAGGCAGGACGAGCCCTGAATGTGCACTCTTAGCTCCCCCTGCGCACTACTGCCTACATCCCCGATGGGAGCCCAGGGCTCTCGGGAGAATTTTCAAAGGGTTTTATGCAGGTAACACTGGAAAAGGCCACAAAGGAACAAGTGACTGCCTTCTTTGGTGTCATTCCTTTCTCTCTCTATAGATCGTAAAGGGAAGAAGAGACACTCGTGTATCCTCTGGAACAGGCAGTGACGCCCGAGCTCCCTGTTGAGTAGAGTCCTCCCTCAGGCACGGGTGCCCCATCTCAGCATGGAGGAACCCTCGCAAGCAAGGACAGGGCACCACCTTTCATACTCTGATGCACCAGGGACCTAGGCATTTAGGCCTCCCCCACATTTTTAGATGAGAGACCGAACCTGTGACTCACCCCAGGTCAAACAGCTAATCGTGGCGGAATATGCTGGAGGCAAGAAGGGGGGCCACCCTGAGCAGCACCACAGAGGGGCACAGACCTTCCAAGTTGGCTGGACTGATCGGCACAGGGCAGGGGCAGAGATGTGGGCAAGGTGGGTCGGCAGAACCAGGTGTTCACTGCACACACACCCGGGTGCCGACGGGTACCTGGGAACCTGACCTGGAAAGATTAGCGTTAGGATCACAAAAAGCAACTTGCACAGTAGCATATAGTGTTTTCTCCATCCAAAGTGCCTTTCGGGATCTGTGGTGAGAATTCTGTTATCCCCTAGTCCGAGCCATTTATACCTCTCCCTGTGTTTTCTAGTCCCCCCGCCTGCATCTGGCTCTGCATCATGCTGAATGTTAAGGCTAGAGAAAGTCCGTCTCAGACACTCTCGTTCCTTCAGAGAATAATCTGTATGGTGTATCCCTTCGAATCCATGGGTAATAACTGGAAATCACTCTGCATCTGTCACCGTCCCACTGACGTGTGCACGGAGAGGGGTTCTGTCATCTTCATCTTCTGTGTCTCTGCCATGTACTCCGCTGCTGTGAATCTGAAAGGAACTCTTTTCAGAATTTTTATTGGCAACCAGGTTCTCTTTGAACTGAAAACCACTGTGATCCATTACTAATTGAATCTGTGCTCCATTTATCTTGAAATGGAGATTAAAATTGTATCTTGCTTTAAGCAGAGCTAGAATATACAACCAGGGATTTACTAAAAACTAGAAAAGGGCAGATATTTTACTTAACCTAAAGGTTCTTCCTTTTACAAGGATTTAGTAGCCTTTGTTTTACATATATTTAAATATATGAAAATTGAGTTTACTGCTCAGCCACATGGCTCTTGTATAAAGTATAGTTGTAATTACTTCTATTTACTAGCACCTTAGAAATTGAACGCTAAGTAGAATCGGCTTTGAGTTGATGATGACGACGGTGACAGTTACTGAGCGCTTATTCTGCCCCCGGAACTACTTGAGTGGTTTTGTTTAATGCCCACAACAGCCCTCAGGAGTGTCAGCTACAGAAAGATTAAGTGACTGGCTGCCAGTGCGTGTGGATGTCAATCACGGGAAGAATACTGCCTTGGAGTTTCCACAGACATCTCTGCATCTCAATAGACTTTTTTTCCAGACTAACTGGAAAACTGAGGAGCTTTTTTTTATATTTCAACCAGAGCTGTGGGGTGTTTCCATGTAAAATCATACAAGGGACGACAAACTAGGAACAAATACATTACTGAACTTTACGTTATAGGGGAAAGCACATTAAGTTTTCTTCTCTAGGAGGAAGTGTAATCAGGTTTCTTAAGCTTGGGAGAGCTGTGCACCTGACCAGGACTCTGATTCCACCCGGGAACGCTAACTCTGATCTGGCAAGTCTCCCCAGATCCCCTCTCAGGGCGCTTTGGTGAAATGGATTACTTGGGGCTTACTTCCTCTCTCATCTTCCTTAAACTAGAAAATCTCTAATGGCCCTGATTCGCTAGAATTCTGTGTCTGAATATCTAAATCCCAGATGCAATCATATTATGTTCCTGCAGCAACCAGTACTTTTCCTCACATAACTCAGATCACAGAGTTATTTGTCTGCCTGGCCTGTTCAGGACCGTTTTGATAGCAGTGACTGGAAATATCTTACTACGGTTTCTATTCCCAGCATCCGGTACAGAGTTAATATTGATTAATTAATATTTGCTCAGTGAATGACTCTTGAGGGGAGGATAGCCAATAGCCAGAGAAAAGCATGGGCAGATCTACTTACACCAACCAAGGAAGCACCTCCCCGTGACTCTCGCTTGTGTGGTCATTCAGATCATTGGCATTAGCAGTCAGAAGCTGACAGTAGTTCCCTAAAGTCAAAACCCCAGGCTTCTCCACTTGCTGAAGCCAGCGAGAACACACCCCACTGTGCACAGGAGTGCGGCAGTGAGGGAGCGTCGGGAGGGGACGTTTTACAGGGAAGTGGGTTTGCACTGGATGATTTTGAGGAAGGACTGGGAAAACAGTGACCACTTCTGGATTGGATGCTGTCAAAGAGCAAAGGCAATTCAGCAACTGGGTATCTTGGGTCTTGTGGTAATCTCTGTTACGTGGTCACCAGTACAGGAGTGGCAGTCACTCCGAAGGGTTGATCTGTGAGCCATTGCAGTCTGGGGCCTTCAGAGTAGCGCGCAGGATCTCCTGGCCTTGGGCACCGTTCTCTGTGTTCAGTTAGGAGCAGTGCCATCTGCTCATCTGCATCAAAATCAAGTGTACTTCATCGGGACGCAGCTTTGTGACTGGCATTATTTAAAACGGCCACGTGTTCTACTGTTTTTGTGATGGACTTTATGATGGTTTTACCAAAAGTTCGGAGACACTACACCACTTCCTCTTTGTTTCCTGCAGAAATACTGCTGACACGGAAGGGAGCTGGTTGCCTCTTTCTTCAGCTGATTGGGCTCACGTGCTCAAAACGCTTACCAGTCTGGAGAGCTGCGTCTATTTGTTTTGACCCAACTGACCTGCCATCCAGTCCTGCCAGAGCGAGAGGGGCCAACGGCCTGGGCCCTGGCCGCAGGGTGGACCCCCGGCTGCTGCAGGAGGAGCAGCCTTGTGTGCTGACGGCCTGCAGCCCACGCCCGGACGGTCGCTCCATCTGTTCACTGCATTCACCTTAGTGCAACTTAGATCTCTCCTGCCAAGTACTTGTTGACAGGCAAACTCCATACCCGTGTCAGATTGAATGTATCTAAATGTATATGTTTAAGGAAAACACCCATGCTCTTGTTCTGTTCCTGCCTGGTTCCAGATACTGGTTTCTTGCTTTGTTTCCCCTGGCTAACCAGTCCAGTACAAAAGATTAAAATTCCATCTGGGGGAAGGAAACAAATTTTAAAAAAAGGTGTTTTAAGCTAAGCCTGCCTTTGGGATGAAAGCAGGGCAGACGCTCAGACCGCGCTGTGTGTACAGAGACAGCGCCGCGCAAAGACCATAGATGTATCTTTGTGAAAGCACTCGAGACCCTGTTGGAAAGAGCTTCCAGTTACTGAACAGATGAAAAGGAGCCTGTGGGAGGGCTGTTAATATAAACAAGTACTTTCCCCCGCCTTTTTTTTTTTCTTTTGTTCAAACCCAATGAGCTCACCCAGATCATGAATCGAGAAGAGATACTTTTCATTTCCAAATTCAGTTCCTTTTAGATTGATCAGACAGACAGCTCGAATCAGCCCCTCCTCTTCCATCTGATCCCACCTCTGCCCTTCCCCAGTTCTCCCCGCTTTCATTCTTTTTTTTTAAATAAAAGCAACAGAAACCAGGTAATCCCATTATTTCCTGACATGTTTTGCCAGCCCCTTACCAATTGCTCACTATTAAATTTCAGAAAAATATATTTACTGGCAAGGAGAGGAACAGTTAGGACTTGATACCCAGCACACCGGGGACACCTGCTTTGGAGGCATGTTATTCGATTCCCCAGCAACACTGGCCTACAAAACGGGAGAAGATAATAGTGTGCTTCAAATTGACAGCAGATATCACGACAGATTTAACCTCCACCATGTGTTTTTTATTTTGTTTTTTAGCAGTGCTGACTAAGCCGAAGTTTTGTAAGGTACATAAAATCCAATTTATATGTAAACAAGCAATAATTTAAGTTGAGAACTTAAGTGTTTTAATTGTATCATTTTTGTGAGGTATACATATTGTGGAATTGACTCAAAAATGAGGTACTTCAGTATTAAAATTAGATATCTTCATAGCAACGTCTCCTAAAGGTGTTTTGTAAAGGATCTCAATGCCTTGATTAGACCTAATTTGTAGACTTAAGACTTTTTATTTTCTAAACCTTGTGATTCTGCTCATAAATCATTTATCTAATCTGTATGATATGCAGCCGCCGTAGGAACCGATTCTTGATTTTTATATGTTTATATTCTTTCTTAATGAACCTTAGGAAGACTACATGTTACTAAAAAGCAGGCCACTTTTACGGTGGTTTTTCTTGCCCACTCTGGTAGGGGAATAATCTTTTCTTAATTGGCATCAGTTTCAGACAGCTGGAATACCAAGAAACTGGTGACCTTTTTTGAGCTATGTCTCCCCAACTCCTGATACACATACTTTCTTACCTAAATTTCAGAGTGATGTCTTTTTGATGTCCAACAAGCAAAGCTTTTTATATCTCATTAGCCAGGCTTTTTAGGAACAGAGAGGTTTTTCCTTGAACTTTGATGATTTTGTGGCAGGGTGAAAAGCATACCGACTAGCCCTGTTTGTATCTGTGTGTGTGTGTGTGTCCAGACTGTGGAGGGATAGAAAGAGACAGTGCCCAAAGATAAACAGGAAGGAGACAGTCTGAAAGTGTTGCTCCACACTAAAGACATTTTCTGGAAATTTGCATTTTGATACTTTTTTCCACTTGAGGGGGGGTCTCGCTACAGGGAAGTGGCCAAGGAACAGCACTTCTCAGGGGCCACCAGTTCACATGTCCCCCTCGAAAGGCTCTACTTTTCTCAGCCAGACCATTGGGTTGCCCAACTGTGATGGGAAGAAACAAGCAGATGTCGGCCCGGAACTCCAGTCCTCGTTGGTGCGATGGGCTGGTGATCCACGCCATTCAATGTGACCGGTTTCAAGTTTTTAGAAACATGTGAATTAGAATGACTTTAATGTCACACAGCACAAAAGAGAAAGGGAGTTTAAACTGGATTTGTTTGTTTGTTTTGTTTTAAGTCCCTTTTCACTGTCACACTGTCCCCAAATATCTGTGTACCTTTTTTATTGTTTCTCCACCCGCCCACTGTGTTTTCATGTCAGTCCCAATTTGGACAAATCTGCAAACCTGGGATACTGGTAGTTTAGAATAATTCATGGTCATTACTGTTTTGAAGAAAAAGAGATTGTCAGTTCTCTTATGGCTCAGAGCAGGTAAAAGGGATTTTGCTTTACATCCAATTAAGAGTCAGTGACGGACTCCTGGCCATACTGATCCCTGTAGAAGCAAAAGCCAAATGGACCGCTCATTATCAGTATTTCTCACACTGAACACAATAAACTTGTTAGACTGAGTACTTGGTTTTTGTTTAACAGAACAAATAATCAGTGTTTTACTTATATTAATAAATGTGAAAAACACATAATGTGAAAAGTATACATTCATTAACTTGGTTGTAAAACTCATTTAACTGTTCATGTAATGTGGTAAGTTTAAAAAGTGACGTGAGCTGTTTTCCCTGCAACGAATTCGTTTGACTCGAAGATTCAAAACACCCCCTCCCACGTGTATCTCTTACGGCCTGTACCAACTGAAAGCAATGTTTTTGCAGTTTATATAATGCGGTTTTTAATCTGTGTTTAAAAATGGAGTTCATATGGGCTTAACACATGAAACGAGTGGCACAGACCCACTTGCAGAACCCAAAGATACACAATCAATTTTGAAATGCAACTTAAGCCATTAATTGTTGGTGTGAATTTAAAATTTTCTAGTATTTGTATGGTAGTATGCTGCCTAGGAGCAAAAGCATTCTCTGCACAAAAGAAAATTACTGTAGCGGCTTCGATTTTCATTAGAATTTTCTCCCTGGTGTTTCTTTATAGACTAAAACAAAATCTTTTAAGTTTCTTACTACAGGTAAAAGCTATGTGCAAGAACCTCAAAATGCTAAAATCTAGCATAATGCCTTAGATCTGTTTTTAAGTCTTGTATATTCCTACATAGCTGTCCAATGTATTATATTTGTATAGTGAATTGTGTACAATTTTTTGAATAAGTGCATCATCACTTAACCTTTATGTTGTTGAACAGTGATGATGAGACATTTCTTCAAACATTTAACTGTCATTTTTTTTTCTTATGCCATTTGTGGGTTTTATTTGTACAGTTCCTCATGAAGTTGCATCTGAGATGTGTGTATATGAAAAGATTATACAAGGGTAAAATTAAGCAATATATTACCTATGGTTCTTCAGGAGAAAGCTTACAGTGTTTCAGGTTGTGATTTATTGTCAAAATGGAGTTGACTCCGGACATCACTTTGTTCAGCTGCATTGATGTTTGTATTTCTAGTGTGAGCAGTTTATGCAAAGGTAGATATATTCAGAGAAATTTTAAATACATTTATGCAAGTTAATATTGCTTTGCTGATGCTATTTGCTTATTTGATGTTAAATAATGCTATTGTAAATAAAGAATTCTGTTGTTATTGCATCATTTAATAAATTTTAATGCCTTCGGGTTTTACATGGCTTTGGAGATTTTCACGTGTTTATATTGTGTCTTCATTCATAACTGCAGTTAAATATAAAATTACCTGACTTATAATTTTATAATTTCTTTTTCTTTTTTATGGAGGTACTGGGGATTGAACCTGGGACCTCTTGGCATGCTGCACGTGCATGCTACCACTGAGCTATACCCACCCCCCCTTAATAATTTCTTACATTTATACAATAGTAGATACTGTTCCCAGCACATTAACATTTATTCTCCCAATGACCCATTTTCTAGGTTTTCAGTTTGAAGCCAAGAGGGGTATGTCTGCTTAAGATTACCGAACAGCTTAATGGCAAATACAGGTCGAATCTAGGGCCACTGAGTCCTAATGGTGTTACCACCTCCAGACACTTCTCCAAAACACACTTAACGAGAATCACACGGACTTCTGACTGACCTATGAAAGTTACACTTTACACATTAGAACAATCATGATGGTTCTGATAGATGGACTTAATGCTTGATAGACAAGGCAAGTACAATACTTAAAACCCGGGTCATTAACTACATGAATCATTGTAATGAAGACAATCTGGAATCGTATTTTTTAAATATATGAAAAAATTAGTGATTAGAAAATCCTATCTAGACGATTAACTATGCTAGCAAATTAGAGGACAGGGAAATTATTAACTTAATAGATGCCATTTGATAAATGTGCATAGGATCAATTTCAGTCCCCGTTCATGAGAAAACCTCAAGGAAAAATAAAACCTCCAGGCAAAGTAAAGTTTCTAAAGTTATTTAAAGTTATCTGATAGAATCCCACTGTGATACGTCCACTTCGTGGTGATATATTAAAAAAATTAAAGTCAGACAAAATAAGGAGGCCCACTCCACTATCCATGCTGGTGGAATACAAGAGGTAGAACATTCCAGCCAATCTGACCGTCTATAGAGAAAGCCCCAGTGAATCTACTGACCAGCTCTTGGAGTGAGTCAAAAAGCTCAGATGGTTAGAATATACAAACATCAACAACTTCCGTTCACACTAGTAACCAATTAGTTCCAAGACAGGAGTGAGGCCTCTGGGGTCCCAGGCTACCCACTACCCCCTCCTGAGCGGGGCCTTGGGAACACCCTGTGTTGGCAATACAGAGGCCCAAGCCCATCTCACAGCCCAGGTGCTGGGTCCTCTGTGGGCCCCACACTCTTGGGATCGCACCCCACATTCTGCAGGTCCATCCTGCAGTGTCCTTCCTGCCACAGGAGCAGAGACCACCCTGCAAGCAGCCCCCTCCCAAACCAGCACACAGAGTGAGTGCGAGCAGGGACACCAGAGGAATTTCACTCAGACACCAGCGTCCCAGGGGTGCCAGCAAGGACACAGACAAGGCAGAGCCCAAGAGATGGGACCAGAGGGCCCCCCTGGGTGGCTGGTCGGGTCCTGGCTCATCTGCCCCTCATACACCCTCTCTAAATGCTGCTTGTTCAGATGCAAACAGGCAGAGCTCCAGACTGAAAGTCAGCTCTGCCCGAATGCCCTGTTGGCAAACACCGCAGGAGTCCACTCAAGTGCAGGCCCTGGAGTTGACAACTTACAGACCAAAGTGGCCATCAGGGCCGGGGCTGCGGGAGAGGGTGGGAAGTGAGTGAGACTCTCATGCTTGTGGGATTTTGATTTTACGTGATGAATATTTCCAGGGATGGTGGCGACAGCTCCATGACAAGGTGAATGTACCTAACGCCTCAGAAACATGCACTTCAAATGGTGACGATGGTAAATGGTGTGTGACGTGTTTTATTTCACTTAAAATAATCTTTTTAAATGGATGTCCTTTAAACATAAGACACCATAAACCTCCTAGAAGAGAACATAGGCAAACTCTCTAAATTGTAACAATGTTCTAGATCAGTCTACCCAGGCAATAGAAATAAAAGCAAAAATAAACAAATGGGATCTAATTAAACTCAAAAGCTTTTGCACAGCAAACTATAAACAATAAAAGACAACCTACAGAATGGGAGAAAACATTTGCAAACAATGCAACTGACAAGGGCTTAATTTCCAGAATATACAAACAGCTCATACAACTCAGTAACAGAAAACAACCAACCCAATCAAAAACTAGGCAGAAGACCTGAATAAACATCCCTCCAATGAAGACATATAGGTGGCCAATAGGCACAGGAAAAAATGCTCAGTATCACTAATTACCAGAGAAATGCAAATCAAAACTACAAGATCATCTCACAACAGTCAAAATGGCCATAATTAGAAAGTCCACAAAAGATAAATGCTGGAGAGGGTGTGTGAGAAAAGCGAACCCTCCTACACTGTCAGTGAGAATGTAGTTTGGTGCAGCCACTATGGAAAACAGTACAAAGATTCCTCAAAAAACTACAAATAGACTTACCCTGTGACCCATCATCAATCCCACTCCTGGTCATATATCTGGAAGAAACTAATTCAAAAAGATAAATGCACCCCAATGTTCGTAACAGCACTATTTACAATAGTCAAGATATGGAAGCTACCTAAATGTCCATTGACAAATAAATGTCTGGATAAAGAAGCTGTATGTGCGCGCGCGCGCGCACGCACATGCACGCACGCGCACACACACACACACACACACACTGGAATACTACTCAGCCATAAAAAAGAATAAAATATGCTCAATATTTTATAACCTTTAATGGAAAAAATATGAAAACAAATATATGTATGTCTATATAAGAATGGGACTTTGTGCTGTACACCAGAAATTGATACACTAATTGACTGTACTTCTATTAAAAATAAATAAATAAAATAATGCCATTTGCAGCAACATGGATGGACCTGGAGATCATCATTCTAAGTGAAATAAGCCAGATAGAGAAAGAAAAATACCTGATATCACTGATAAGTGGAATCTAAAAAAGGATGAACTTATTTACAGAACAGAAACAGACTCACAGACATAGAAAACTTATGGTTACACGGGTGGGAAGAGGGGCAAGGGATAAATTGGGAGTTTGAGATTTGCAGATACTAACATATATAAAATAGATAAATAAGTTCATACTGTATAGCACAGAGAACTATATTCAATATCTTGTAATAGCCTACAATAAAAAAATAGGAAAAGGAATATATATATATATATATATATATATATGTGTGTGTATAACCGAATCATTATGCTGCACATCAGAAACTAACACAACGTTGTAAACTGACTATACTTCAATTGAAAATTTTTTTAAAAAACAATGTCTTATTGAGATTCCAATTTGACTCCCTTTATTACAAATGTTTGACACCCTAGCACTGTCCCCCACCTTGGGGGCCATATCACACCCTCACACGGCACTTGGGGGACCATTCTTAGGGAGACTTGTCTTTGTGATACCTGAGCTCTGTCCAGGGGAACCCAGACAGCGGTGACCCCCACGGATTAGATATGATATGTGATATGATACCACCAAGGGTTATCTGTCACTCAGGAGAACATGGAGCAGCAACCCGCTCAAAGGTGCCTGTTCTCATATGAAAGTGACAAGATTAAAAGAAGAAAAGAGACCTCAGGTTAATCAGGGCAACACCCTCAATTCAGATGTTGGGAATCTCAGAGAAGACGAGACACACTGTAGGCAAAGAGCAGATATGGGGCTTCCTCCTGAACCTGAGCCTGACCCATACAGGTGGGGTGAGACCCCACCTCCCCAAACCCTGCACCCAGGGTCACACATCCCCTTGGTCAGGACACCATGGCTGTGCTAGGTGGGCCCCCAGCATGGGAACAAGCTGGGTCCCTCCCTGGGAACTCCTGGCACTGCAGGAAAATGTACAGGATCAGTCCCCTGCTGGTTTCACTTTGGTTTTGCATGACTAATTGTTTTTGACACTTAGGGGCTAAAGTTAAACACTACCTTGGTTCTGGGTGCTCGGCCCTTTCCTTTCTCACTGAGGTGTTGAGAAAACTCACGGGACAGCAGGGCTGAAAGAGGACGGGCAGGTCCAGAGTCCGCCATGCAGGGATGGCCAACCAGAAGAAGATCACGGGGGCTGCCTCACCTGCTGCCCATCGACCCCACGCCCAGCCCCGCGTGCCCAGCAATCAAGTCACCAGGGAAGCCTGCCTCCCTACTCACTGTGTGCGTGCTGGTGAATTGCAGTAATTACCAGGCAGCCCACCTGAGTCTCCACAAGCCCAGAAAAGGTGAACCCAGCAGGAATCTAGGGACTAAGGCCCTTACCACAGCACCGACCCCTGGGAGGACCACGTAGCCACACTCAGAACAGAGCGCCATCCCTGGACAAGCTGGCCTCAGCTCCAGACCCCAGACACCTAAGCACGGACATTCGAGTGCAGGATGGGCCTTCCCAGTACTGAAGCTAGTCCATGTCCTAGGCTGAGCAGAACACAATGTTCTCAGTGCGGACGACACACAGGTCTAAATGAACTTGGTGTAAGACAGATGGTAAGGTCTAAATTTCCCACAACAGACAAAATATGTTAAGGTCCAAACGTCCCTAAGTCAAGGTTCATGGATGGGTAAATGGTCTCGTGGGTGCCGGGAATACTTCAGCGAAGGTTTTCATTGGGGACCAACAGAGCATAGATGCCACGTGATCCTAATAATTATTAAATAGTAACTTTGAGCTAGAAAGGCCTTGAGGACAGAGAAGTGATTGACTTCCCCATACGGTCCTGGGTAGGGTCAACATAAGGACAGGAGGAGCTGTCCAGGCCCAGGACAGCGTCAGTGATGGTGACAGCCTTACCGGAGGGCAGGCAGATCTGGAGAAGGTGCCACAGAGTCAGGGACGCGGGTCATGTGGTGGGACGGGCCTTGCTCGTCCAGCTGGACAGGGTCCATGGCCCTAAGAAGTGACCTCACAGGGGTTCCTGGGGACCCCACTGTGTCTAGGGTCATGTCCTGCTGCTTCGGGAACCAGACGACTCGGACCTCTGCATGACCTCTGCGTGACCTCTGTAGGCTGGCTTGAGCTGAGTGTATTGTTTCCAGAGCCTCAGGCAGGATTCGAACTCAGGGCTGGGGAGGGCCCCCCAGGAGGCCTTGGCGGCCAGTTCTGCAATGGGGGGAGGGTGAGCAACGGCTCAACTCCAACCGCTGTGGGGAGGGTATGCAGGGCAGGCAGCGTGCATGCGTCGATAGGCTGGTGTTATCAGCTCATGTCCTGTCTCCAAGCACCTCCCCCCACTCCCCCCACCAAATTAACTAAACTGTCCCAGTGACCACTTGGCCACGCGTAGTGTAGCTCCACCGCTTCTGAACCCACCCTGTGAAAGTTACCTGATAAGAAACCAATGCATTGATTACACGGAGCTACCTGCCTGCTTTTTCAATCTCAAGACCCCTCTAGTTCACTGGTCACGTCTTGTTCCCTATCTTCCCTCACCTACTACTGTGGGTCCAATAGTGCCCAACCCCCAAATTTATGTCCATTCTGACCTCAGAATGAGGCCTTATTTTGGGACGTCTTTGCAGATGTAGTTAAGATGTAAGTCATAGCAGATTACGGAGAGCCCTAAATCCACCAGCTGGTGTCCTTATAAGAGGAGGGAGATCTGGACACAGACACAGAGGAGAAGCCACGTGGTGATGAAGAGGTGGAAGTGATGTAGCCCCAAGCCCAGAAGTGCCAAGGATTTCTGGAAACCAGCAGAAGTCAGAGAGGCCAGGGCAGATGCCCCTAAGATTCCAGGACAACCACACCTTCATTTTGCATTTCCAGCCCCAGAGCTGCAAGAGGATAAATTTCTGCCACTGTGAGACCCCATCCCCGAGTTGTGGCATGTTATCACAGCTGCCCCAGGACCCTCGCACATGCCAGGTGATGAAACACAAGGCACCTGAGGAAAAAACCTCTCAGCATCTGAATGAGTGTCTCAACTGGGTCCTGAACACCGAGGACACGCAGCAGCCTCCCTACTTGGGCTGTTCTCACTGTCCAGCTCGCTCCTGTCTTGTGCCCAGTGGACGGCCAGCCTCCATCGATGCAGGCACCCCACAGCTTCCCTGCGACGTCCACGCACATCCCACCCACTGGCCCTGCACCTGCGGCAGCCGGTACAGCAGCCTCGGCTTGGTTGTAACGACAGGTCAGGGGATGTGCCAGCCACTCCCAGCCAGGGGCAGTGCCTGCAGTAACAGCTGCCCCCAGTCCCCGACAGGGCTAGGCCTGGAGGAGGCAAGTCCAGCTCCGAAGGGTCTTGGATGCGCCCATGTGCCACTGACCCCGCACACTCCCCAGCAGGCTGGCGGCTCTGTGTCCCGAGACACGACCAAGGCGCTTCTCCTCCAAGGCAGCCTTGGGACACATCTTCAAACCCCTCCACATTCGCCACGACCTGGCCGGCTGCCCTCCTGGGAGCAGAGAATGTCCTTGAGGCAGACGAGGCAACCTGCTTCCGATGTCCCCTACCTGCCTGCTCTTCCTGGCCCTCTCGAGACCTCACTCCCCCAGGCCTGAAGCGACTGACCCCTGGGCCTCCCTCCTGCCTGTCCATTTGTCCTCGAGTCAGGACACTGCTTCCTCAAGAGGCTCCCGGATTCTGGCCTTAGAGCCACCTCCCCACCCCACAACAAGCTGTGTTGACGACCAGCATTTGTCACCCAAGAGGGCCCCAGGAAGACGAATGGACTCCTGGGACCTCAGAATGGGACCTCATGTGCAGGCGGGTCACTGCAGAACTGCCCGGGTTGAGATGAGGCCACTCAAGGGGCCCCGACTTGTGTGTGTGTGTGTTTGTGTGGTGGAGGGGGGTGGTCCCCATGAGGGGAAGTTTGGACACAGACACATGGCGGAGAAGGTGATGAGATGGCAGAGATGGGGTGATACGGCCATGAGACACCCAGGATGTAACCCCAGAAGCTGAGAGAGGCCAGGGACCAACTCTTCCCAGAACCCACAGAAGGAGCAGGCCCTCGAAACCTCGATCTTGGGCTCCAGGAATGAGAGTAAGCGTCCCCTGGTCCCACCCCCATCTGGCGCTTGGTGGTGGGGGTGGGAAGTGGGGTCGGGCGCTGTGCTTGCTGAAACCCAGGACCGTCACTGGCCACCTCCTCTCTGAGCACAACCCCACTCTTCTTCCGGGAGGAAACTGGGACCCAGGAAACCTTCATTCCATGAGTCCCTGTCATGGTGAGCTGCCCCCTAAACCCCACGCCTGGGGCATCTCAGGCCCTGGACAGGAGCCACAGCTGGCATGATGACCACAAGCGAGTGGCCACAGGTCACCCCCTGTCCCGCCCCCTGGACCTAAGTGCGGCTATCTGAAGTGAGCCACCAGCCCCCTACAGGCACCCCATTTCAAAAGGCAGGTCCTTATTTCTAGCTCCAGGGAGGAGGAATCAGACAGTGGTAACTGAGGTCTGCTGAAACTGTGGACCAGAGACGTCCTTCCTGAGAGCCCAGAGCATAGCTAGACCAGGATGCACCATCCCTCCATCCTGTCCTCCACGGAGTAAGAGTGAAGTCCAGTGATCCCCAAGGAGAGATGTGACACCGGAGGGCCAGACCACCCACAGATCGGGCTGAGTGTCCACCTCATTCCCCCAAAGAGAACTCTGTCCTCACCAGGGCTGCCGGACATGCCCGTGTCCCCACCAGCCTCCAGCCACAGGGAACCAGGCAGGTGGAAAACGTCCTTCTGGGGTGCCCTCTATTTATAGCCCCAGCCTGGTGACCATGAAGGTGAACACCCAGCACTGGTGTTTTCAGCAGTGGAGATTGACTTCTCTTCCTGGCCGGGGTCTGGCCGGACATGGGCGGGCTCAGGGTGCCTCCCACACCTAGGCACAGTGTTCACCTCCCCCTGCTGCTTCAGCTGGGCTGTCTCCTGTCGGGCAGTCACCCCTGGTCAGCACCGCCATCATCCCCAGCTCCACAGCCCTCGTCCAGCATCAGGGCTGATCCAGGGCCCTTCCAGACTTCACTGCCTGCCCACCCTCAGTTGGTGTCCTCACTCCATCAGCACTGATAGGTGAGGGCTCCCTCCAGATGCCCCCAAATGCTTCACTCCAACATTCTCCCAGGGTCAGCCCCATGTCCTCCCAGATGTCCCACTGTCACCAACCCCCCAACAGCACAGCAGGAAGGGGCAGCCCTGCCCCAGGATGGGAGGACGCATGACTGACCAAGGGTGGACAGCAGGTCCTGGCTCACCAGGCGAGGGCAGCTCTGTCCTCCCATCTCAGATGCTTTCTCACCCAGCCTGACCATAACCTGGCCTAGTTCCCATGCCCCGTTGTCTCTCCATTGGCCTCACTCTTGTTGTGAACAGAGCAGGACATTGTGGTCAGCGGCCACAGGCTGAGACACACCGGGTGCTGGCTGACCCGCGGACACCTGTGTGGACCACACAGAATGGGCCCTGCACCCGGGCCAGTGCAGGTTCCCCTGCCCACAGACAGCCTGGGGCCTGCTCCTGGCTCCAAGAGGTCACCAGCAATCTGTGGGGTAACCTTGCTACGTGGATCCACTCCAGGCTGGCCTGTGCTGACGGCATGACACACGGTGGGGTGTCTTAAGTCCCTGGCAGCGGCTAGAGTCAAAGGTTGGTGATACGGTGTTCCCAAGGTCAATGTGACAGACCCCAATGAAACCCTGCACCCCAGGACTCAGGTGGGCTTCCCTGGGCGGCCACATCTGATAGACCCCTGACCCTACTCCTGACCTCTGCCCTCAGCTGATTTCACTGCATCCTTTCACCATAAACTGACTCTGACTATAAAGCTTCAGTGAGTCCTGGGAG
Organism: Camelus dromedarius; assembly: GCF_036321535.1. Taxonomy (NCBI): domain Eukaryota; kingdom Metazoa; phylum Chordata; class Mammalia; order Artiodactyla; family Camelidae; genus Camelus; species Camelus dromedarius. The sequence goes on along the minus strand of NC_087465.1, from coordinate 11,866,050 downwards.
CCTCCAAGAAAAAATCCAGGGTGATCTTGGGGCCCCCAACCCCTCCATTGGGGTCAGAAGTGGGGGTGGTCTCTGGGCCCTGGACTCTGCAGGGCCCCTCTCCCAGAGGAGGTGTAGGAGTCCCTGGGTTGTAGTTAAGCTGAGTCCAGAGCCCTCCTGGGTATGGGGTATCTTAATCCCCTGGGTCAGGAAGAGGCTGGCTCCCTCCCACCTTGGCCCAGTCTCTGGCTTTTGTGAAATGCCCTGGGCCTCCAGGCACTGGAGGTCCCCCAATGCTGTGACCAGAGCCTCCAGGGGCAGCCACACTGGACTCTCACACAATGGTAAAACCTTCCCCCAGGGCAGGCCTGTCAGGTGAGAACCACTACCCAAAGGCTGGGTGGGGCCTGGGGCGGAGGAGGCCCAGGGACTGGGGCAGAGGGGAGGGTTGGAAAATCACCCAAGGACTTGCTCTCCCTGCAGGGACTGCCAGGGCAGCCCAGCTGCAGGCGGAGTGAACCCCTCGAGTCAGAGCCCTCATGGCTCAGACACGCAGGTCCTGGGCCTTTGGGGAACAAACACCTCGACACCCCGGTGCTGGCCAACACCTGCTATGGTAGGGCCTGCCCTGTCTCATCTTCCCAGTGAAGTTCTCACCCCTCCCAGCAGGCCTCTTGGGGGCTAATGGGACAGGGCTGTTCATAGGAGGACTGGAGGGCCTGTGGTGGGCTGGAGGCCACAAGGCAGATAGGAGGGCTCCCGCCGATCCTGCCTGTCTGCAGGGCATAGTCACAGGCCCACACACCATGCACCAGGCTGTCAATGTGGTAGAAGGTGCAGTGCTCCAGAGGCCAGTCCAGTCCTCTGGGGATGCCCAGCCCGTGCAGGTGTCTGACCACCAAGCAGTCAGGGTAGAGTTGGCATAGGGAACCTTGGCCACGCTCCCACACGCCCAGGGAAGGGGCCTCAGCAAGGTCCCGGGAAAGGATGGGAGGTCAGCCAGCCTCATCCCCTCCCCTTGAGTCGCAACAGGAAATAAAGAGCCTCTGCACAAAAAGAACATCATCAGCCTGACTGCTGTCCTGAGGAATGTCAGCCAGCAAGGATGGCCATCGGCCGACATCTGGGAACGGGGCTGCTGTAGTGGGTTGAATGGCAGCCCTCAAAAGTTATGCTCATGTCCTGACCCCAGAACCTGGGAAAGGGACCTTATTTGGAAATAGGCTTTTTGCAGATATAATTAGTTAAGGATCTGAGGTGAGATCATCCTGGATCAGGGAGGTGCCAAATCCAATGACGGTGTTCTCATAAGAGACAGGAGAGACAGAGGAGAGGCCACATGAACACTGAGGCAGAGAGGGGAGAAATGTGGTCACAAGCCCAGGGACACCTGGAGCCCCCAGAAGCTGGAAGGCAAAGGAAGACACAGGAAGGACCCTCCCCTGGAGCCTCTAGAGGGAGCTCAGCCCTGGGACATGCTGATCTCAGACTTCTGGTCTCCAGGACTGAGAGGTGATAAATGTCTGTTGTTCTGAGCCTCCATTTGCAGTCATTTGTCATGGTTGCCCCCAGGAATCTACTGCAGCTGCTGAACAGCCCCCTGCCCCGATCTGAACCCTCCCTCCCATTAGGGGCGGCCCCCTGCGCATACACTGTCTGCCCAAGCCATGGGGTTCATGCTGAACATAAGCCCCGCTTCTGGGTGCTGGCATTGTGGAGGGTGAGGGCAGAGGATGCCATGTGACCAGCCCCCAGCCCGGGGCCAAGCCTCTAATGAGCTTGCCTTGGGGGAAATGTCATGGTTCTGCCTTTGTCCCCGGAGCAAGAGGCTCTCCAAACCCTCACAGGAAGGAGGGGGCATGAGGCAGCCAGTGCAGGGATCCCCCGTGCGTCCCCACTGCACACTGTGACCCATCTTAGCTGTGCGCATGCAAGCAGGTTCTGAGTCCCGTGAGCCTCCCAGCAACTCCTCGAAGGTGAGGGTGTCCCTGCAGGCTCCACCCCCACCCTTCCAGCTAGTCGGTGGAAGAACAACTTTCCCTGGCCTTTCTGGGAGCTGTTCTGGGAGTGGTCCTGGGCTCTTGCAGGCTGAGCCCCTGTGGCTATGCACTGACTCCCCCCAAGAGCACCCCAGAACCAGCTGTTTGCCCTAGTGCCTGAATACCCTCTCCCCAGTCTTCTCAGGAAAGAACTCGGGGGTTCTCAGAGCAGTGTCTGCAGGCAGCTCTGCATTTGCCCCCACACTCACATCTTCCATGTAAACAGGCTGAAACCTTCCCTCGTGGACCCCTGCTGACCATCTCCACCTGCCAGCCCGCAGGCCCCAACCCAGGTGTGAGACCCACCTCCATCTCTGCCTCCTACTCTGTAAGGGGACAGTGGTCTCTGCCTGTGGGGTGAGTGGAGGGCATGCCTACAGACACAGCCCGGCTCCTCATGGGCCTGGACCGTTTCCTGACACCACGTGACACACAGTCATGATGCAGTGACATGGGTTGCCAGGCATCCAGTCAGAAGGGACTCACAGGCAGCACCTGGTGACAGACCAGATGTGCCTGTCCACAGGCAGTGGACACACGGGATGTTAGGACTTTGCATTGTGCAGAAAATAAACGAAGCCCACCAGAAGCTGATCTGCTCGTGTGAACCTGAAACCTTGAGAGCTCCCGCTGGACACAGGCTGGAAGCATCTGCACAGGTGCTGACCCACCAGCACTTCCTGCCTGACCCCTCCAGCCCTCCCTGGTGGGCTCCCTGACTCAGAGCCTGAGGGGCCACCAGGGGACGAGAGCAGTCACTCCACCACCGCTGCTCAGCCCTTCCTCCCCAGTGACCAGGAGCGGGAGGGCCAGTGGAGTCCAAGGCCCGTCAGAGAAGCTCCACCCAGCCCCACTGTCTGTACCTCCTGGGGTCTGTGTCCCACCGACCCACGTTCCTGGCATGGATGCCCATGTTCACAAGATGCCCCGTGTCCTGTTCCCACATGGGGCACCCGCCCCCGATCCCTGCTTCTCCCTGAAGCCAGCCTGGACTTCGCGCGTCCTGGGAGGGAAGGGGCCAAGAAGGAGGCCAGCCTGTCATGCTCACCCTCTGGGGGCCTGGACACAGGGCTCAGGTGAAGCTGAACCTTGAGGTCCAGATGCCTCCAGGTGTGGGCTGAACCTGCCACTGCCCACCAGAGCCTCCTCAGTCCATGATTCAGGAAACTGGAAAATCCAAACTGAGCCCATGCCCAGGCTCCGCTACAGATCTGCAAATCCAGGTTTACTCTCCCAGTGCTAAAGACCTGCGGTTCCCTAAAGTTAGTATTCTATGAAATTTCCACAAGGCTCCTTTCCACTCTGTTCTAAGCAACTTTCTAATCCATCCATACTGCCGTCATGGCACAGACTGAGAAGCTGAGGCTCTGAGAAGCCAAGGAACCCATGCAGAAGCACAAATGCGGGGCCACAGAGCAGGGTCTGCATCCACCACCCACCCAGGGTGACTGCCTGCTCCCTCAGGCTCTGTGTCCCACCTCTGAGGGGAAGAGCTCACAGAGCCTCCTCTCAGGGGGATTCACTTTGCAGAGCCATCCCTTCAGTGGGATTTGTGTCACGAAACCTTCCCTTGGTGAGATTCCTTTTACAATCCTATTCTGAGGGTCACCCTGAAGCAGGTTCAGTCTCACGTCACCAGGGCAGCTTTCTTGGGGCTCACCCCACGCTGGTCCACTCCCAGCTCAGACCCAGAGAGGCTCCCTTGGCCCTGAGCCCCATGACTCTGCCTGGTCCCTCCTGTGTCTCTAGCAGGGTCACCAGGAGCTCCCACCTGCCCGAGGCGGGCTGTGCACTCCATCCTGGGGAAGCCTCCCAGGTGTCAGGTGGAAGAAACAAGAGGTACCCGTGGGGCTGCCCGTCACCCACCTACTGACCTCGTTGCTGGGGATGGGCCTGGACAGGGGTCAGGGGCCCGCAGCTTCTCCTGGTTCTCATCCACTCCCAGCGCTGCCGACAGGTGAGTTACTAAGCAGCTCTGCACCTGCAAAGAAAAGACGCTTGCTCGCATGCTCCTCCCAGGGCACGGGGCCCACGTGGGCAGGCACCCAGCAGCCCCCAGGGCTCACGTGGGCAGACGTGTCTCAGGATATGGGACTCAGCTGGGCAGGCCCCTCCCAGCGCATGGGCTGACCTAGGCAGGCGCCCCAGGAGGGCTTGGCACACAGGAACCGTGCACATAGCCCTGGATGCAGAGCACCCTCCAGACCCACCTGACCCTTAGCACCTCGGAGCAGGACCTGACCTGACAAACAGCAGCTCCAGGACATGTCTGTGACCTGGGCTTCACTCTGTGTGGCCTCCCTCCCTCGCTCTTCCAGAGGCTTCCACAGCACCCAGGGCAACAGGCCTCTGTCCCGCCCACCACCCCTCCTCTCCCTGTCTCCTGGTTCTCTCTCATGCAGAGAGGGTCTGCTGGAAGTTGCCCCACCTCATGGGCCAGTTAAAATGGTCAGAAAACAAGCCAGAGCTTCCACCCAAGGCCGTCCTGACCCTCAGGCCCCCACAGCTGTTCCTGGGACTGGCTGGCTCAACAAGGCCCATTTCCTGCAACTGTGAGCCCCTGATGGGTGCGGCCTGGCCGACCTGGGCAGCCTGACTGGCCAGCCTTTCCCAGGTGAGCCTGGACTGAGGTCTGTGTAAACACCCCCTCCAGGCAGCAAGAGCACAGCAGGTGCACCTCAGGCCATACTCCCTGCCCCGCCAGCGGCTGTGGGGCTGGGCCGGCGGCTGGGAGTGAGGGGCCGCGGCCGTGCGGGTGGCCTGGTCTGAGCGAACCTCCGCTGGACCTTCCGCAGGAGTTGCGGGGCTGCCACTGCTAACGTGTCACCCTCACCTGCTGTTCTCCCCAGGCAGTGGGGACCAGGAAAGGAGGCTGACTCAGGGAGGTAAGTGGAAAGTTTCCACAAGAGTGCCCAGGACAGGACCATCCTATGTGGCCTGTGTCAGTGGCATGGCTCCAAGCCCTGTCCTCCAGCCTCCACGGTCCTTGCACGTATCCAGGTGGCTTACCTGGGAAGGGTGGATAAACTTTAGGAGCAGCTAACCTGGGAGACACCTCCGCATGGCCCACTAGTTTCCAATGAGGAGGCTCATTGCAGGGGGCTGCTGGCCGCTTGTGAGAAAATTCCACACCTGTGACAAACTTCAGAATTGTGTTTATCAGTGTAGCAAGCGTCCTGACTGGGTTTCATCTGTCAGGTTCTTAGCAACGTGACTGGTGACATTAAAGGTCCTCAGTCAGGTTTGAAATACCCAAGTGTACAGGTGCAAGAACCCAGGGAGGCGGTGTGCAGCCTGCACCCTCAGGGATGGGCTTCAGACTTGACCCCTCAGCTTCCTGGTGTCCAGCCACGGTTTTAGGATTTCTGCTGGCCCAACGCTGACTCTAAGGGTTCCATAACCCATCCTCTGTCTGCCTTTAATGAGACTCACACCCGCAGAAGCTTACATTGCAGGGTCTGTGTGACTGTCCCGTGGCTTCTGTAACAAATGACCACAAGCCAGGTGGTTCAGAACAACAGGTTTTCTTCCTCCCCTAGTCCTGGAGACCAGACAGCTGAGATCAAGGCATCCCAGGGCAAGTGCTCATATATGGATAGGTCTAGATATATTTCAAAGATAGAATCAGCTTTATTTTTCTTCACTTTGGATCTGGAGTTTGTGAAAAAGGAAGGAGCCAAGAGTGACACCATTGTTTGAGTCTGAGAAATAAGAATAGGCATCAACTCTGGGGAAGGCAACTGGAGGAACAGCTGAGGCAGAAAGTCATGGCTTTGGGCATCCCTTAGACATCAAAGTAAAGATGTTGGGGAGGCAGGTGGGGATAAAAGTATCAAATTAGATCTCTCAGAACTATTACCTTTAAAAATTAAAATCTTAATACTTTTTTGCTTTCAATTCTTTTGCTGAAATTAAAAACTGCGATTACTCTTTGTTTTTATTTCCCTCATTACTGGTAACTTTAACTATATAAATGTATAAATCAGTGGCGTTACTTACATTTACAATGTTCTGCAACCATCACTATTATTTCCAATTTTTTTCATCACCCCAAACAAATGTCTCTGTTTACTGCTTTTAGTAACATCCCACACATTTCATCTACTTATCCTGTCAATTAAAATTTCCAACCATGGCTTTGGGTTTCTCTTTTTCCTCTTAGTTCTATCAACTTTTGCTTCTTGTATTCAGAAGTGGTGTTCTGAGGGTACATAAATATTTCTTCAGGATGAACTGACATCATCATCATCATCATCATCATCATCATCATCATCATCATCATCATCATCATCATCATCATCATTACATAATGCCCCGTTTTATCTCTGGTGATCTCGTTTTCCTTGTCTGATATTAATATAAGCCCATTAATGCTGGATTGGTTTTGCATGCTATATCTTTATTCATCCTTTTATTTCTGTTCCATTTTTTGTTTTTTTTATCCTTTGAGTCATATATATTTTAGATATATATTGCTCCAGTCCTCGTATGGAATTTAAAAATAAAACTGAGTTTATAGTTCATTAAACTTCTGTATCTTACTTTTCTGATTTTAAATAAGCATTTCTCATGTTAGTAAAAAAATGAGTTTACCAATGTTAGTGTCCTACCTAATATCCCATTGACTTAAGTTATTTCCAAATTTTCAGTACCAGATGTAGTACCAAAATAATTCTGTGCTTGCAGATTTCTGTATTTCAGATAATTTGCCTTAGGAAAGATTCTCTAAATGGAACAAAACAGCTCCTGATACATATTGCCAAATTTCTTTTTGGAAAGCACCTACTATAGTGTATTCTACTGTGAACAGTGTAATACCTTCACCAGTATAAGGAAGTATAATTTTTCTTAATTTTTTCTGTGATTGACATTTAAAAAGAACTGATAAGACTATAGGTAACTTTTTTTCTTCAGCTCTTTTCTGTCCTTTGTAAATACCCTACAATGAAGATGAACTACTTTTGTAATCAGAAATGCACACAGATGCATAAGATGAGAGAAAGCAAACGGCTTCCCCCACTGGGGGGCCCCAAACCCTAAGCCAACTATCTGGCACAGCCAACCAGAAGAGGGAGGAGCCAAGGCAGTCATTTACGGCCTCCCAAGAGCATGGCTCCAGATCACAGCGCATAGATCTTCGTGAACGTTCGCTCTTCAATATTCAATCTCTAATTTTTGTTCCCAGAGGCTGGCCACTTTTCCCCTCCCGATCTGAACTCTCTCCTTGCCTTTTCCAAAAAGACACCCTGCACCCACCGTTGGGCTAACATCCTTGTGCCACTGGTTTCTGCAGAAGGAGGCTCTCTTGGTCTATGTTTGCTCTGAACAACCCAAGAGGAATTTAATTTAATTTACCTTTTTTAATTGAAGTATAGTTGACTTACAATGTTGTATTAGTTTCTGGTCAAGAGGTATTTAAAAACAAAACACAGACACAGGGAATGACACTACCTAGAAAGTACGTGCTGTCTCTGAATCCATCCTTCTCCAAACTGCACTGTGGATGACTTATGTCACTTTGAGCCTATGCATTTGTGAAGTGTATGCATGTAACAGTTACTAGAAATGTGGGGGCCAGGAGCCAGGAGATGGGTGCCGCCAAGCCCTCCATACCCATGCCCACAGCCTAGAGACTCCCTCTAAGGCTCTGTTCTGTTATCAGCATCTGTGGTGCCAAAAGGAGAGTCAGCCTCTGTTTATCCTCCTTCACTGGCTCCCCTGGTTTTCCAGAAGCCCCCAAGACTCACAACTAGTGGGCCGGGAGCTAAAACATCCACCCAGGTTTACCAAGCTGTGGCCTGGGACTCTGTCACAAAGCACACCCCGGGGTGGCCTAGCCACGCAGAGCTGCTCCCGGCACGGATGGGCCCTGCATGCCTGCAGGATCTGTAGAGCCAGGCCAGCACCAGCCCGCACTTCCATCATTTGGCAGATTGCCAGGCAAGAGCATCTCCAGTTCTTGTGCAGTATCCTGTGCATGCTGGGGACTGAAAGCTCTTTCTTCTATTTCTGCTCCTTGACAGGTATGTATATCACTCCATCCAAGGCAGTGGGAACACCCGTTTAGAAAAAGGCACACTCTGTGGACAAGACCATGAAAACGGCATTTCTGTCTAGTGAGGCAGCTTGGCTACAGTCATGTAACTATGAGAAAGAGGGGGCAGGAGCATTCTGGCTGAGAGGTGGAAAGGAGAAAGGGCAGCATAGGGTGCAGAGGAAAACGGAAGGGAAGAAGTGATGGGAACCAATGTAATTCACTCCTTCAGTGAGTCACAAAACAAATATTGAACAAGTCATTTAGCAGTAGACACAGAAATGGATGTGCTCATTATTTACCTGGAAGACAGCAACGATTAAAGTAGGATTCAAAGTCATAGTACCCCCTTTGCAAACGATGTGACTGCCAGGGGCTTAACTTCCAGAATATACAAACAGCTCATACAACTCAGTAACAAAAATACAAACAATGCAATCCAAAAATGGGCAGAAGATCTAAACAAATATTTCTCCAGTGGGACATACAAATGGTCAACAGGCACATGGAAAGATGCTCAGTATCGCTAATTATCAGAGACATGCAAATCAAAGCTACAGTGAGGTATCACCTCGCACCAATCAGAATGGCCATCATTAAAAACACCATAAATGATAAATGCTGGAGAGGATGTGGAGAAAAGGGAACCCTCATATACACTGTTGGTAGGAATGTAATTTGGTGCAGCCACTATGGAAAACAGAATGGAGATTCCTTTAAAAACTAAAAATAGACTCATCCTATGATCCAGCAATCCCACTTCTGGGCATATATCTGGAGGAAACGCCAATTCGAAAAGATACATGTATCCAAATGTCCATCAACAGATGACTAGATAAAGAAGATGTGAGATATAGATGATATAGATATAGATATAGATATAGATATATCACACACGTATATATACATATATATGTACATATACATACATACATACATATATACATACACATAGACACACACTGGAACACTACTCAGCCATAAAAAAGAATGTCATCTGCAGCAACATGGATGAACCGGAGATTATCATACTAAGTGAAGTAAGTCAGACAGAGATGACAAATACCTTATGATGTCACTTATATGTGGAATATAAAAAAAAATGATACAAATGAACTTACTTACAAAACAGACTGACAGACATAGAAAACAAACTGATGGTCACCAAAGGGGAAAATTTCTAATTTACATTACCACGACCACCACCACCATTTTATAAAGGAAACAAAGGCTAGATTTGCAAGAATAAAAGGCCTGGATTTCCTTGGCGCCTGCAGCTCCTCCAGTGCCCTCCTGCTGTCGTGCACAGCAGGGGTGACACTCGGAGGCCAGCAGCTTCTCCCAGCAACTCCTTCTGGTGGTTTTGTAGCAGAGTGCCTCCAGGGAGACATCTCCTGTGAACAACTTCACCCACCATGCTAGAGGGCTGATTTCTAGTACGTTCCAGAGGGTGGATGTCCAGCAAGCTCCTCCAGTGTGGCACTGAAGCAACTTGTCTGCCAGTCAGTAGCTGTGACTGAGAATTTTCCAACAAGATCTGCATCTCAGTTCATGGGCTATGGAGCAGCTATTAGATACAGTATGATGCAGTATGCTATCTGCTACTATATATTATATCTGCTACTCCTATGTTCTTTGGCATTCTCTTTACTTCTTACTATCCAATCCCTAGTTGCTCCATTCCCCTGCTATAGATAATAATTCTTTATATTAAGCTTTCTCTGTTCCAATTGCTGTACAATTTTCCTCTCCTGATTGGTCCCAGACTGATACAGAATTTTAAACAAAACCAGATCTCTGCTGTGGCTGTAATGGAGAGGGGGAAATCCCGCTTTTTGAAGGTAAACATTTTGTACACAGGAATAATCTGTTGTATAGGTAACAAATTACTGTTACATATTGTATAAAACAAACTCCAAAAACTAATGAAAACCAGACAGATGGTTCACAATGGCTAGTTTCTTCATATACTTCTAAGAAAAATTTAACAGACCTTTAATTCCCTAAACAAAGGATAAACTAAGGCCAAATTAAGAGAGAGTATCTAGTAGTGGAGTGTATCCAGAAGTGGAGTGTTAGGGGGAGACCAGGAGAAAGGCAATGGCAACTAACCATATTCAGAGTTACAAACATTATGTACATTTTCTCATTTAAAATAGAAAGGTATTTTTTAAAACAGAAGATGCAAGCACTGAGGAAAGAGAACAGGTGACTAATAGGAAATAAGAAGAAAATTAGTGAAATTCATAAATTGTGAAAAACATTTACTTTTCTTTATCTATTCTGTAGAAAAGGTTGCAAATTTTTTAAATGATAGTTTTAAAAAATCAGCAAAGTAGATTCTGGGAAGAAGATACCTAAGTATTTGGACTTCCTTTTTCTTCAATCAGTTCGTTCCCCCTCTGGAGACCAGAACAAAGCTCACATGTACCTTTGAAGCGCAAATTCCTGAAAAGTGGGTGTCAGAAGGCAATTCTCCATAGATCTCTCTGCACATCTTATAAGCAAAGCAGACGGCCCTCTTCTCTCGACCATGTTTTCGAGTATGTTTGGATGGCAAACAGTCTGGGAAGACAGAGATAACATTTCTCTCCAGAGCAAAGAACGGGTTTGCTTCATCATGGAAGATAGAGAAAAGGACAGGCATGTTCACTGTTCATTTAAAGAGTGCAATCCGATCCACTGCATGCCTGTGATGCAGCCCACTGTGTGCACTGGAGTCATCTGACCCTCTTTGCCCTGTGGAACTGGGGTTTAGGAAAATGGTCCAAAAATGCTGTGAGTCTGGCTGTTGCTATTGCTCCAAGTAACAAACTGTCCTCATGGATAAACTGACCCAGGATTCTGATGTCTTCAACCAGCTCCCATGAAACTGTGGCAGGATCTCTTGGTAACCTGAAAGTAAGGTATAATCTCAGACCTTTCACAGATCTTCACAGTGGGTTTCTTATGGAGAACCTATAGTTTGATCTTACATTGTTGTTATTTTTAATCCAATCTGACAACTTCTGCTTCTTAATTGGAGTCTTTCAACTATGTACATTTGATATAATTACTGATACACTTGGATATAAATCTATCATATTTTCCTTTTGCCTCAAGAGCTTCCTTTAACGTTTCTCGGAGCACAGGTTTTTTTGGTTATAAATTATTTCTACATCTACTGGTCTGAAAAGGTATTTCACTTTTATTCTTGAAAGATATTTTTGCTGGGCATAGAATTCAGGTTGACACTTCTTTCTTTCCGTAATTTAAAGACATTCTTATATTGTTTTTCTAGTTCTGAGGGAAAGTCTGCTGTCATTCTTATCTTTTTTCACCTGAAAGTCATCTTTTTTCCCCCTCTGGTAGATTTAAACATTTTTTATTTATGCTAGTTTAAAGCAATTTAATTATGATGCACCTTACTGTGGCTTTTGGGGACTCCTGTTACACATATGTTCGACCACTTCATATTTTCCACAGCTCACTGATACCCTGTTCAATTTTTTTAAGTCACTTTCTTTCCTTTGCTTCACCTTAGAATGTTTTTACTGCATTCTACTGCAGTATCTAAATGACTATTAATGCCACTCAGTGTGTTTTTCATTTTAGAGTGTATTGTTTATCTCTAGAAATTCCTTTTGTGTCTTTTGTACACCATCCATTTCTCTACCCATAACGTTCATGTTTTCCTCTACCTCCTTTAACACATGAAGATACCTTAAGAGCTGACTTAACATGTTTATCTTATGATTCATTCCATCATTGCTGTCCTTTCTGAGTCTGTTTCTATGGATTGATTTTATTTTGGTTGTGGATCCTATTTCCCACTTTTCTGCATGCCTATCTTTTATTGGATGGATGCAGACATTGTAAATTTTGTGTTCTTGAGTGCCATATTTTATTATACTTCCATTAAAGATTGTTGAACTTTGTTCCAGCAAGCTGTTGAGTCACACAGGATAAATTTGGTACTTGCTTTTGAGGCTTGCTTTTAAGCTTTGTTAGGGCAAGTCCAGAACAACCTTTAATTTTGGGTTAATTTTCCCTACTATTCAGGTGATGGTCTTCTAAGGGCTCAGCTAATGCCCTGTGTGCTTTGGTCTCCTCACTCTGGCTGGTTGGAATGTGACGTGCTCTCAGCTCTGTGTAATCCTGGAACTGTCTGTCCTGCTGCTTTCTAGTTCTCTCCCTGGCCTCACAGTTCTCTCTCATACCTGCACTACTCAGTCACAGAGCCAAGGAGATCCCTCTGCAGGTCTCTGGAACTCTCTTCCTGTGCAGTTCCCTGTTTCCTGGCATCCTGCCCCTCCCAAATTCTAATTGCCTTGCTGATCTCCATATTTTAAACTCAGCAACTGTCAGGCTTTATTTGGGGTTCCCCTTCCTGATCTATATCATGGAAACTCCCTCAGTAAGGGAGTCAGCTCAGGCATCATAACACTCATCTCATTACTTTCCCTTCTCTTGGGAATCAGTCCTGTGCTCCCTGTTGCCCAGTATCACAAAACAGCTGATTTAGAGGGGTGGGTATAGCTCAGTGGTAGAGCGCATGCTTAGCATACATGAGGTCTTGGGTTCAAGTCCCAGTATCTCCACTAAAAGAAAAAAAGTTGATTTAAATGCGTTGTCCTGCTTTCTATGTTTACAGTAGAAGGGCAGTTCCTGTAGCAGTTAATCCTTCAAGAGCAAAAGGAGAGTTCTGTAGGATAGATTTTAAATATGTTGCTAGATTTCAGCACCTTGTTTATTGGCAATTTCTGCCCCACCTGATACGAGACATTGAGCTTTTAAAGGTTCTCTATTTTTATCTGTCTTTACTGGACATAAAGATTTACATAGACTTCTCTAATAGTTATTTTAATCTTATCTTTATCTATGGTTGTTTTCTTCCTCATCCCTATTGCTGTGTATTTTTCTTTCTTTTTTTTTCCCCCTTGGTCATGTTTGCCAGAGGTCTGTCTATTCTAGATCTTTCCAAAGAAGCCACTCTTGGTTTTCTTTATCAATTCTATCATTTTTATTTTTTTAATCCATCAAGTTTGATTTTTATTTTTTATGAATTCTTAACTCCCGATTTCATTAAGTGAATTTAGTTGTTCTTTTTCTCGATTCTTTTCTTGAATTTTTATTTTGTTTATCTTCTGTCCTATTTAAGTATTAAAAGCACTACTTATGGCTATAATTTTTTTTTCCTACTTACTGCTTTGACTGCTGTAACTGTGAACCACAGCCCTCATCACTTGTGTAAGACAGAACCAGAACAACACTATCAGTTACTCCATTACAATTGTGCACTGTTTTGCACTTGAGTATCACTTCCTTCTTCAGTCAGAACCTCTCCTCACTTACATTAACCATGGCTTTGAGAAATCAGTTAATCAAAGAGTCATTCCACTTCTCATATCCCATCCCGGGGAACTTCCAAATTCAAAATATAAGAAATAAAAACTGTACACTCATTTCCCCTAATGAGAAGCCATTTCAGGATTGTCTGTGGGGCATTCTCACAAGCTGCTTTATTTGAGGAGAAGGCTTTCCACAGTTTGAGAGTCCCATGGAGACTCAGCTGTGACCCCCTTGCCATGTACCAGGACTCTTAATTTGGGCACCTCATGAGTCACCTTGCTGCTCTCCACTTGAGGTTCCTGGCCCCAAACAGAGAGGTGAGGTACATACTAGGTCCCAGCTCCACTTTCACTGATGTTCTTAATTTTCTCAGGGAAATTAGATGTCACTCACTGAAATCTCTATTTTTCTAATTAGACCTGTATTTCTAGAAACTCTTGGTGAAACGATGTTCTTCATTTAACTTTATCTTTAGCTTTTCCTCTCTTACAATGTTAATTGACTAAAAGGGGGAAAAGAGCAAAGAAGAGTCAATGAATAGAATCCCACTAGGTCCAGAGGACTGGCAAACTTAGCGTTTTCCCTTCTGCAGTCTCTCAGTAGGTGAAATTGGCCTTAGATGGTCATATAAAAACTTTATGAAGTCTATTCATCCTCAGCCTATCTTTATGTCCCTAAGAATTGGTTTAGGAGGAAAAGAATCTCCAAAACTTCAATCACCAGGGGCTGTGATTGTTAGGTCTGTGATCAGAGACAGCCAACCTCTGGCTGGGGACTGAGTTCAGAGATGTGCAAGCAACACACATCCGACCAACCATCGTCAGCTCTCATGGGGTCATCTCAGTCCACACCCATGCCTCCAGCAGCTAAACACCTGTTTCTTATGTATATTCTCATTATAATTCAAATTCTTGTGCATATCTTACAAAATGACATGATTTTCCAAGTGACCACTTTGAGGAGCTTTCAATATGACCCAAATTGTCCATCTTAAGAGCACCTTATAAAAAAAATTTAAAAAATTTAAAAAATTTAAAAAATAAAAAATAAATTAAAAAAAAAAGAGCACCTTAAAACATAGGGGCAAAACAGGTTGAAGCAGCAAATGCAATTAATTATTTAATTCAATATTCAATGGTCAGCTGCTTATGACTAATACGAAGAGCCTTAGAATTTAAGATGGTACAGGCAGACTGTAATCGCAGCCTTCCCAACCTCCGTCAAATAGCACATGCATCACCAGGTCCTCCTTCAGATGCTCAGCCCTGGCTTGAAAGAGTTGATTGGAAGAAGTTGGGAAACAATCTGTGTATTCCTGAGGTCCATCAGACAGAACAAGGACCAAAACAGGCAAACAAAAAGCATAAAATCTGGTATAATCCCTATTGAAGGCAATACTTCTTTGAGTCAAGACTGACTGGGCATTAATCCATTTTTTTAAGGAAAAAAAAAGCAAATTCATTGAGAATTTTAGAAATTGCCTTCAGACAGCAATCTGGGGTGGAGCAATACACAGATGCTTTGGTCACATTATCCTCATTTTTGAATGAACAGCCTTAAGCCAGAAATCAAGGAACTGATACTTCATGGCTAGAATAGGATAGATGTATATAGCATTTGTCCCAATATTTTGAAGTCAGAGAACAAAACTGGAGTTAGACTCTAATCAAGTTAATGCTTTTTCAAATTAAACACCTAGATGAACCCAGGTACTCCTTATGCCTCCCTCACAAAAGCTTCCCCCTCAAAAAAGATACTTGCTGCTACTATGAACAAACGTGCTGCTGGAAGGCCAGCTGATTCACTTTGGGCAAGGAAAAATCTTACAGTGAGAGGGGTTCCAAGGAGAAGGTAGCACCCAACTTGCAATTCTTCCCTTGAAACTCACACGAAGAATTACCATAAACTCTTGTGGGCCACACTCCTTTCGTAGCGTTACAGATGCTACATTTTCAACAATAACCTTGCTAGGAAGTCCATCCCTTCCCCTTGGAGTCAGTGAAAACCTAGGAGGAAGATGTCTCCAGCAGCCCTCAGACAGCCCCTGGGTCCCAGCTGCCATTATTCTCAGTCTTTTTGCTAAAAACCTGCTCTTCCCCAAGCTAAACTTAAGGAGGAGAGAGATTTATCATGGAAACAGAATTGCCAGATTAAGATTTCCTAAAAGGTTCTCTTCCCTATTCGTAATCATAACACAGCAATTTGGGTACAATTACATAAATTAGACACAACTTGAAAATTTCTATGAGGTACTAGAATCCCAATGGACTGGAAATTTACCACCACTTTCAGGGTTACTGGGGCTGAGCACATCTAGGCTCAGACCAACCCATCCCTGCTTTTACCCAGGCTTGTGTGGTAACTGTTGAAGCCAGAACAAAAGGAAGAATTAAAACCCATAGTAAAAGGATTAATAGGCAAAGGATTCATTTCACTTTGCACTAGCACTTAATTTTAATTAATTATAATAGTTATAATTAATTAATTAATTATAATACACCTATCCTGACTATTAAATAAGCAATAAATGAGTGTACAGGCTTACTCACCACGTCAGGGCTATCCTTAAGATGATTATACTCAAAAAATAAATAAATAATAGATTTTAAAAAGACTATTATGCCCCACATTCCAGTGGTCCACAATGCCCAGTACTATTCTCTCCCCCAGTTCCACCCAAGGCCACGGTTTACAGCTGCGCATCTACATTCTGCCTTCAAGCCTGTTCTCTTAAATTCAAACACTGAACACCTGTTCACCTGTCCCTGGGAGAAGCCGCCATATACATACATCATTATGCCTCAGAGATAAACTGTGGTTCCTTACTCTTCATAAGTTCTCAATTAGGACCTCAAAGTTTCTCTGTAGAATGAGCTTTTGCTAAACTAAAGATTAGGAAAGCACTAAAATGAGGTCTACCTTCTCTGACTTTGAGCACAAAAAGACACCGTCCCCCCAAAAATCACAGTTTTCAGCAAAAGGCTCATTATCTAGGGCATGATTTATTGCAGGCAAGCTCTTACTCTCTGATTAACTGCTTACAGGGCCATCCGCAACTTCCCTAGACCCAGTACTGAAAAAGAGATTGTAGACAGACCGTTCCCAACTTCTCTGAAATTGCTTCATCTTTAGGACTTTTAGGTGACAAACCCTCTTTCCTGGAAAACACATGCCATAAATGCAAATTTGGTAGACCAGAGCTAGCTCTTCAACAACCCCTAGCCTTGGACAATTTAACTCACTGTTTTAGAATCTTCCTTGAACCAAATGGTCAAAACTTACATCTTCACAAGTGTCTTGCAAGACCTGGCCTCTGCTGATACTCCAACCTCCCTAGCTGTCTTTTCTCCAACAAGCATCCTTCAGTTCTGTGAACAAGACTCACTCCCTCCAGGCCTCAGGGCCTTGGCACCAGTGTTCTGTTGACCTGGAATACCACTTGTTCTCATCATCTAGTTAATTTCTACAGGTATCTTTCAAATCTTCTGGGGCAGGGGAACTCTCCCTGTCCTCCCAGCCTAGGTCAGGACACGCTCCTTTTCCCTTTTATTGCTACTTTATATTTTCTTCTTTCCCATCACAGTATCTACGTCTCCCATCACAGTTCATAGTTACACATTCATCAAGTACTCACACAAATATTTATCTTCCTGTAAGACTGTTATGAGGACCAGGGCTGGACTGGGCCTCTCTGCTTCCAACTGTGTTCCCTGTGCCTGGCACGTTAATAGTGAGGAATTCAGGAATTTTGCTGGCTAAATGACAAAAAGGCAAATTAAAATAAGATATTACTTTTCACAGGAGAGATGGCAGCTTTAAAGGATATTCAGTATCAGGTAAGGGCGTGGAGACACAGGGTCCTCACAGTCGTTGACGGAGGTATAAATCAGTAATGGTTTGAAGTACCCATCAAAAGGTTCAATGTTGATACCTGTTGATCCAGAGATTTCACAACTGGGTATTTTATCGTACAGACACAGCAGCACAGGTAAGTATCTGTATAACCATGTTCCCAGAAGTGGCTTGAAGTGTTGAAAAACTGGCAACAACTTACATACCTTTCAAGAGGAGGCTGAAAAACTAAGGGTACACTCAAAATGAATTTCTGCACCATGCAGCTGTTATAAGGAAAATAGTTAATACCAATGTACTGATAGGAACAATGACTAGTAGAATGGGAAAAGTTGCATAAAAGTCTAAAGTATAATCCCATTTTGTTTCTTTAAAAATCATGCATATATAAACACAATTTTAAAGTCTGCTTTGTTTTGGTTTTTTAAAGTAATGGAAGTAGGGAATAAACCAAACTGTTAGCCAGTTTTACCTCTGGAGAGTAAGGGTGAGGGGTAGGCAGAGATTCCCACTTCTATTTTTATAGATTTCTCTAAACTATTTAAACAAGCAAGCTTATAATTTAAAAAATATTTTTTAAAAATTATTACAACTTCTAGATTCTTTGCAGAACAAGACGACGATAAGGCTCATGTTGCCTCTGCTAAACCGAAACTACAACCAGTGAGCGACTGCACTAAAAAAATGGCCCCCAGAGGACCCGACATCCACGGACCACCCAAGCGACAGCGCATCAGTCTTTAAATCCTACCTGTGAGGTCTAGGAGGAAGGAAGGAAGATACAGTAAATGGAAGGGGGTCGTGGGGGTCCTGGGTTGAGCATGCCGCCAGAAGGAAGACGGCAGCAGAATTTATTCTGCTTTTCAAAGTACATGATTCTCCCCGGAGGTGCTTGCTCTTGGGACAAGATTCGACGGATACTTTCCCACCCTTTAGCCAAGATCTTAAGAACTCAGGTAGAGGTACAGAATCTAGAACAAGAAGAAAAGGAAACCCTGGGCTCCTTGTCCATCCCACCCTGGTTGAGAAAAATCACGCGCCGCCCCTCCATTTCCTTGAATTTGGGAAACGGGTCTGGACGTGGGCAGCGTGGGCTGCACCGACCACGTCGGGCGGGCGCGGGGACTTGGCCCCCGCACGTGGGCGTGGCAGGAGCTGGAAGAAGAGGTCGGCCGGGCGCGCACCGCGCTGGCCCTGGAAGGCCCCGGAAGGCCCCGGGGACCCCGCGCCTGCCTCTCCTCCTCCCGCACGGCCGTGCCCGCGGCGAAGGCAGCAAGGTCAGGCCCCCGGGGCCGGAGGAGGGGGCGCCCGCCAGGCTCTCGAAGGTCTGGTGGGTCGCGGAGGAAGCCCCACTGAGTCGCAGGCCTCCCTCCTCCGCTGATTTGAGGACCTTTAGCGGTGTCTCTCCGCCGGAAGGACGCTGCCTCCTTTCCTTCCCTCCACGTTTAGTGACCCAGCCAAGGCCAGGCCAGATGTGAGTGAGGGTTTACGCCTCTACTTTCAACCCGCACAACCGCGCCTAGAGGCAGGGAGTGCTCGCCCCACTTTGCAAAAAGGAAGCAGCGGCGGGGGTGGCGAGGACCTGGCCAAGGTCACCCGGCATTACAAGGATATTCCCCCACCCTAGATGTTTCCCTGTGTGAATGTGAATAGGCCTAAGTGCTCCTTTCTTTCCCTCAATGGCCGGCGAGGAGAATAAAAATGCGGCCTTTGAGCGCCGGGTGTGGGCCTGAAAAGTCCTGCACGTTCGAGGTCGCGGGCCTTCCCCGGGGGTAGGGACGACCACGGCGGCACGGTGGCCGGTTTCCGCACATCGAAGGCTGCTTAAGAAGTAAAAGCGCCCGAGAGGGCTCAACACCTACCCAAAGCCGGGAGCGGCACGGGCGCCGAGCCCACCGCGTCTAGGTGTCACCACCTGGGACCCGAGGAACGGTGCCTGGCTCTTCACGAGGGGTCAGGGACAAACGTCCACCTGGTCCCTAGGTTTGACGCCGCCTTCAGTCAAGCTCGGCTCTGCGAACTAGAAGGCGAGAGGCGGGGGCGCGACCCCGGCACGCAAGTCCCGGCCTTACCGGCGCGGGTGCAGGGTCGGCGTGGGCGCACGGGGCCTGTCTGGGGACCCCGACAATTCGCCCAGGCTTTTTGCTGTCCCACCCCACCAGCCTGGAACAACAATAGTTCCCGCCCCAGATAGCGGGCGGCGAGCGCTCTCCGTCGGGGTCCTGGGAAGGGTCTGGAGAAGTGAGAAGGTAAGGGCGCGACCCCCTGGGGACCGAGGGCGAGTCGAGCGTCAGCCAATGGCGGCGGTGGGCGGGGAGGAGACAGACCTGGGAACCTGCGTGGACCACGTCCCTTCCCCACCCTCGCGCTCTCTATGCCCCGCGGCCCCGCCCGCCCGCCACCCTCTTTAAACCCGGCTCAGCCCTCCCTGCCCTCCCGAAGCCTACCGGTCCGGAGCCTGCGTCGCCCTTCTGCGTCCCGGAGGTGCCCGCTCGGCAGCTGCGCTCTCGTAGGTGGGTGCGGACCCGGGCGCGCGGCGGTGGCCACGGGCTGTAGTCCGCTGGGGTGGCCGGAGAGCGCAGGCGGCAGTTGCTGACGCAGTTTGTTTTGGGGGTCGTTTTGCCCTCTCGGAGCTTTTACTCCTTAAGAAGCTTTCAACCGTAAGTCGCAGATTCTTGGGCTGAGGGGAGGCCGGGAGCGGAGTGCCTTTGGGGACTCAGGAGGAGACGGGCGGATGCCTTCGTCGTGGCTGACCTCTTCTCCTGACCCCGTGTTCTTTAATTTCTGAGTCACGACCCTAGTTGGTTTCCTTATTGGGCTCATTGATCTTCTCCTCAAGACCCGCCGACCCTGCGGGATTCCATCTCCCAGCCTTGGTGAACTTCTGCCCATTAAAACGCCATCCTTTCGGGGTGGGGGCCGCGGCGGCTCAGGAGCCAGAGTCTGCTCTCTACCGCCTGGCCTGGGGCTCATCCTCGCTTGCTCCCGAGAGGCAAACTCCAGGTCCCCTAAGCCCATGGATGGGGTAACGAGTTTCCCCAGGGACTTGGGAGATGTGGCGGGACTCAACCCACGTGGGGAACTGGAGATGGCTGCAGAGCTCGGAGGGGAGCCGAAGGTGGCGTCCTCCTCTTAGCTCGGACCGCCTAAGTCCACGAGGTCACACCCCGGCCTCGCGGCGGGGCTGCCTCCCCAGACCTGCCCCCGGGCGGGGGGTGGGGCGCATCTTCTGCTCGATCCGACCCGGGCCCTTGGCTCTCCCCTCCCTGCTAGGGACCCAGTAGCGCCGGGAGTGGGAAGGCCCCGCGGCTGCGACCCATCCTACAAAAGAGGATTTTCTGGACTGAGAAGTAGGTGCAAGAGGGAGCTGGAAAGGATTTTGCAGGAGCCGGGTTTGGGGCGGATGTAGAGAGCGGGTGTTGGAAACCACGGTGCTTGGTCAAACAGTGTTTGGAGAGGGAAAGCCAAGGCAACGCTTACCAGGAACTTGGAGTCTGGCAGAATCCTGGCAGATTTTCGTTTGGGTTTTGGGGGGGGGGGGATGTTTGTTTTTATTGCTGTTTTTGTTTCGTTTGTGGGGTAGGGCTTGCGGGATCGAAGTGAGAAGTTTATCTAATTCCCTTCGACCCAGGACTGCTTTGGATGGTGAATGCTAGGCCAGCAGGAGCCGGGCCTCAGCGGCCCGCGCCCCTCACTCCGCCGCGCTTGTTTTTCCGCAGACCCGCCGCGTGCTGTGGCCGGGGATGGCTCTGCGGCCGCCAGGTGAGGCCGGAGCCCTGGACAAAGTGTGCTACCCGCCCGACAGGCTCCAGAGCAGCCCTCAACACCTGGCCGCCTACTACACGCCTTTCCCGCGCTGTGGCCCCTACGGGAGCACCCTAACCGCTGCGGAGGAGGGTTTCCGACCTTTCCGGCCGCTGGAGGCCTTGTCTGCGTCCCCGGCTGTGCCCCCCTTAGCCTTCCGGCCCGCGCCTCCCTTGCTGAGCCCCGGCCTGGCCCTGCAGAGGGAGCCGCTTTACGACCTGCCCTGGTACAGCAAGCTGCCGACGTGGTACCCCATTCCCCACCTGCCCGGCGAGGTGCCGCACTTCCTGAACAGCGGTCCCGAGTTTACGGGCGCCACCAGTGAAGACTTGGGCCACATTGGCTGCCGTAGCGACAGTGGCCAATGCTGGGGACTTGAAAGTTTAATTCCGCCGCCCCCTGCGGATGCTTCCCTGTTGCCTGAGAGGCCGAAGACCTCCCAGCTGTTATCTTGCTCTCGCAGCGAGCTCTCTGAGGATGGCCCCAAACTCGTGAACCAAGAGGGGAAGGCATCTCACCGTTACCACTTCAGCCTGGAAGACCTGGACTTAGTTCTATACGGAGTCATTCCCAGCCCTCAGCCCTCAGCCCTCCTGCACCATGCGATTTCGGGCCTCCTGGTCCCCGCAGACAGCTCTGGTAAAGGCAGTCCTCCTCGTGATCCAGGAGTTGGGTGTAGGGTCGGATGGAAATTGAGCTGGGGACAGGAGGGGGAAGGGGCACTTTAAGTGGATCTGAAGCTGTGCAAGTACTGAAGGGGAGTGTATGTGCTTCCATCAGAGGATGTACCTGGGATGGCGGGGCTCACCCCCGAGGCCCTATTTGCAAAACTGCATGGCTCCTGGTAGTTTTGTGAGAAGTAGGGTGAGGAGAGAAATGGGCCATGAAGTGGGCGTATTGGGCGGGCTCAGATTCGACCAGGATGTACCAGGTATGTCAATGAGAGAGAGCCTCAGGCAGTTCACAATGGGAGTCTCAGCTCAGCCTTCTGACCTTCGACAAAATCAGCATTATCTCTGATTGTCGAGGTACTTAAATTTGCAAAAGGAATTAATTTACAACAGAACCAACTAGGATTGTCCTGAGTCTCAAATGAGAAACTGTATATGCAAAAGGAGCAGGAAAAATAGAAAGGATAGGTAAACATTAAATGCAGGGTAATGGTGAGCTCTGGGGAGTGGGGGGGGGAAACTGCTGGATGAAAGCATTTCATAGTACATTTTATCAAAAAATAAAAATTTAACCCTGTCTTATTCTAGGGTCTGATTCTCTTCCTCAGACTCTGGATAGCGACTCCCTTCAGCTGCCAGAAGGTAGGCAGGGCTCCTGGCTTGCTTCTCTTTTCCCGAACAAATAAATGCAGGCAGTCTCCTCACTGGCTTTCTTTCCTGCCCTGGGCTCGCCCTAGGTCTCTGCCTCCAGCAGACCGTGTTTGGTGAAGTCGCACACTTCGGTGTGTTCTGCAGTAGCCTGGTTGCCAAAGGAGTCAGGTTTGGGCCCTTTCAGGGCAAAGTGGTCAACGCCAGCGAGGTCAAGACGGATGGAGACAATTCTCTGATGTGGGAGGTAAATGTGTTTCTGGTGGGTTGGTGGAAAGTGGGGAGGGAGGCGCGTGGGGAAAAACCTTCTCTGCTCCTCTGGGAGAGTCTGGGCCTGAGAGAGGGGACACTCTGGGCAGCAATCTGCTAACTATGCTGCTTGTTTTGCAATATAAAAGGAAGGAAAGGCAGACGACCAGCCCAGGGGAGGATAGCACCTCTGCATGGATTCCAGGAATTCTGCGGGGCCTTAAGGCATTTTCATCTAAAGATGAGCCGTAATATACATTTAAACAATTAACACATTGGGTTACATTTATAGACAAAACCAAATGCTTTAAATATTAGTGATGCTAAGAATATACCAAAGGGATGAAAACCAGATTTAAAATTTTTGATGTTATTTGAGGATTTTTAAAAACTGATACTCTTGACTGTGCATGAGGCATGCTGGTAGAACTGCAGTTTTTCAGAATGTATCAGATTGCCCCCCTCCCCCTGAATTTCTACTTCGAGGAATATAGTTTAGGAAAACAATCTGAAATTCGGACTTCACAGGTTTGTTAGTAATAATAGAACATTGGTGTTGGTAGAATTGCCAACAGCAGAGAAAGAATTAAATTATGGCTCCATCAAAATTAAAATTAAAAAATAAATAACTAAATTTTTTTTTAGTTATGGCTCCCAATACACATGAAAACTAAGTTGGGATAAAATACAAAACTAATCAGTTGTCTTTAAGTGGTGGAATTAAATGTAACTTCTTGTTTCCCTTACCTGTGTTTGTGAAATTTAAAATCTGCTTAGAAATTTGGAAATCAAGAAAGTGATAAAAGTAAGAATCTTTTAAAAATATCGTATCACCTGCAGAGATATTTTTAAGTTAATAAATGTATTTAGGCTTAATAATATTAATAATAAATATATTTAGTGGGTCAAGTGTGAGATTTGTATTATAAATTTTTACTGTATAGCACAGGGAACTATATTCAATATCTTGTAGTAACCTGTAACAAAAAAGAACATGAAAAGGAATATGTATGTATGACTGAAACATTACGCTGTATACCAGAAATTGACACAACATTGTCAACTGACTATACTTCAATTTTAAAAATAAACAAATTTTTTAGAAGAATTATAAAATTTTAATAAGTAAAGTTGATTTTATAGGTCAGACCAAAAATATATTCATTCCAAACTTTGTGTTTTATTTCATTTAGATCTTTGAAGATGGTCATTTGAGCCACTTTATTGATGGAAAAGGAGGTGCGGGGAACTGGATGTCCTACGTCAACTGTGCCCGTTTCCCCACAGAGCAGAACCTAGTGGCAGTGCAGTGTCAAGGACAGATATTTTACGAAAGCTGCAGGGAGATCCACCAGAACCAAGAGCTCTTGGTGTGGTACGGAGACTGCTACGAGAAGTTTCTGGACATTCCTGTGAGTCTGCAGGTCATAAAGGAGGGGATGCAGGCGTCCGAGCCCTCTGAAGGTGAGTGCACACCTTTGCCTCACCCAGTGAGGCCCTGTTAGTGGAAGGACTGAGCTCTTTCCCCAGCACAATGTTCCTGCAGCTTCTCCACTTGCTTGTGGAGTTTCTTCCCCAACAAAGGCCAGTGCAGGAGACAAAACCGAGGAGAGTGTCTCTAACCAGGCAGGCCTCACCCAGCTGGAGGAAGATGCCATCATCTTTCCAAAGCTGAGGAAATCCAGATGCTGAAGCTACTTCTGTTCATGACGATATCTTTCCTTTTACCCCCGACCCCTCTCAGAGAATAAAATACAAGTGATTTAGACGGATGCAGCCTCTGCCTTAGGTGAGCCAGATTCTGCTGCATCTCTGCTGAGGCTTACACAGCCCATGAAGTCAAAGCTTTGGAGCAGTGTTTTTCGAGTGGAGGGTTGCGGTATCTTAATGGGTTGGGAAATCGATTTGGTGGTAGAGACCAGCATTGAAGAAGAGAGAAAAAACAAAGAATAAAATAGAATAGAAGATACTGATGTGAATCTCAGAGCTTAAGTAAGCATTGTTTGATGATATTTTTGATTTAAATGGATATGGGTGTGCTGGGTCTCAAACAGAAAATGTATTTCTTCAGTCAGCTTTCAGAAGCATAGAGCTAGACCTTCACTCTCAAGTTTTATGTGGCTTGGAATACCTGGGGATCTTGGGAAGATGCAGATTTTCATTCAAGGTTGGAACCTGAGAGTCTGCATTTTTATCATGCTTCCAGGGGATGCTGCTGGTCCCTGGACCATATCTTAGTAGCAGGGAGCTAGAGGACCACCAACCCACTCCTTGGGAATGAGCCTCTGGAATTTGCATTTTAAAAAAGCTCTCTGAGCGATTGATTTTTATATCCACAAAAGCTTGGGAACCACTGGTCTCCAAGGTGGGACAAGACAAATGCAAATCACTGTAATATGTGTAGTCAGATCGAAGACCACTTCATTAGGTTATAACAAATGTCATAAGTAGCATGTAAAAGAAAATGTGAATTGCATTCATCACATACTGCAGCGATGGTCTACATGCATGTCTCCCTGTTAGAGTGAGACCCACAGGGCAGGAGACAACCCTGAACACCTTAATATCCCCTGTTCCTGGCTCCCCATGTGTGTTGAATGGAGAAAGACATTGCAACTAAACTGGAAGAAGCTGCTTAAGGCTGAGATGAAATAAGAGATACGTTAGGCATGGAGAGGAAAGGCAGTCCAGGCTCCAGGAATAGTGAAGCCAAAGGCAAGGACGGGTTCACCAGGGGTTAGGAGGTGAATAATGAACAGTCTGTTTCCAGAGGCCAAATTATGAGGGCCTGTCTAATTGTTCTGGTGAACTGTCATCCCACTGCCCCAACATGTGGGTGGGATGGGATGGTGGTGGGGCTGAGATGGCAGGATTCTCTTGAGTCCATGGGGTTCACAGTTGGGTTCACAGTTCACAAAAAGCCAAGTAAGTCTTTTTAGTCACTTCCAAAAATGTAGCAATCACTTTTGAAATAAAAGTGAAAAATAGATTTGAGAAAAATGCTTATTATCATGCTTAATAACTCACAAAATACAATCATTATCCTTTTCAAAAATTATTTAACACTATGTGTCAGAGCTATTAAAATGATCATGACCTTCAGTGTATCAGTAATACTTTTTTTGGAAATTTATCTTCAGGAAATAGTCCAAAAGGAAAAGCTTTGTCCACAAGGATTTTTAATACAGCGTCATCCATATTAGGGAAAAATCACGAACAACCTAAATGCCCAATAGTAGAATAATTACTAGGTAAATGATGATATATTAACATGGAATAATATGCAGAGATCACAATCATAAGTAACAGGGATGAGGGCTTTTAATGATAAGTGGAAAAAATCCCCTGCCAGCGGTTGGTTGCGTGGTTACTTCTAAACCACGTTCAGTGCATATTGGCTCTGTTAACGGGGGTACGTATTTAGGCTAATTTGTAGCAGAGAACTTGTAAACAACTTAATTTGTTGGGAAGACTAATGGATGAATTCGTTTGTTTTCTGTTAATAGGAATGTTTTGGGAGAGGATAAAAAGGAAAGAAAAATCAAAATTCCTCTGTCCTCACAAAAGAAAGGCCTTCCCCCCCACCCAAAGGCTTTTGGTGACATTTGATGGGAGCCTCCTTTATGGTCTTGATTGGGAGGGAAGGGCCTGGGCCCTATGTGGGCGGGTTATTTGAGTTTGCAAGCCTGAGGAGTGTGTGTTTTGGGGGCTCGAGGTGTGGAATGTGAACATGGCTCTTACCAAACTCTGAATGTTGTGTTTGTGGTGGGGCAGAAAGCTTCATTTTCAGTATTGAGAAACCCTGGGCTAAAAAGATTGAGATGGGAGGGAGGGAGGAAGAAAGGAAACAGGGTAAAATTTGATTAAGATAAATTTCCAAAGACTTGAGCAGAAAACAGGCAGCTGAAGCCTAATTAGTGAGGGTGCTGTGTGTCATTTCTGCCTCAGTGGTGGTTCTTATGCAGATTTACTGTTGAGCCGTCATTCTGAATTCTGGTGTGCTTTTGTGCTTTGATTTGTAAAGATTGCTGACCCAGTGTTGTAGACTCCCCTCTCTCCCCAGGAAGCAGGAAGGCCAGGTATTTCTAACCAATGAAAATTCTAGCTCCAAGCAAAAACCATCCCAGCAGGGGGATTCCGAAAGCATTAGCACCTCAATGAAAGCGGCAGACGGAACTGGGCAGTGGATCATCCTGGGGTCAGTGGTTGCTTTCCTGGTTATTTACTTAATAAAATGATTTATTTTCATGGCCACCTGTTAAAAGTGCCTGGGACATAGTTATCAACTAACAAAGCTCCCGATGGATGGCTTCCCTGCTGTCCTGCCATTAACTAAAAAGATTTCCACCTACACACTTGCACATACTCACTCCTGGTCCTTCTCTCCCTCCCTGGGGCCAGACAATGAGGTTCCAGTGATGCATTCAGTCAAAGCCACTTTATCCCCTGGAATCCAGAGTGTCCTCAGCAGGGATGCTTTCGTAGGTGGCTCTGGTCCTCTTCCCACCCCTCAACACATAGACACCCCTGAACCTGGCACCTCCTTTGCTAGGGTCGGCTGCATCCTCTCTAACCTCTCCCCCACTGCCTCCACTGAAACAGATTTACCTTTCTCAGTCCTGTCTCATTCAGTGACAGTATCACTTGTGGGTAAGAACTTGCTGTTAATATTAAATTAATCATCGGAACAACCCTATGTATTTGGGAAGGCAAGTTATTGTCATCCTTGCTCTATACATAAAGATTCTAGTTCTGGAATCTTCCCCAAAAGTTCAGAGCAGTGACCTTTAGGCTAAAAAGGTGCCTAAAACTTTCAGTGGGGTCAAATAGAACAGTAACTTGTGAAGCCTGGAGAGAAGCTGTGGGTGCCATCATGGTCCTGGGTGGACTTCCTTGAACTTGTAGCTCAGGCTGATCTGAAAGGGGCAAATGTAGTAGGTATTTGGGCTATGAACCTTGTAACACAGGCCAGTCAGGAGTGTGTTCAAGAACTGTAGGGTGGACCTGCTCTTACATACAGCTAGAGGAAGGGCTTCTTCAGCAAATACATTTCAGGGAACAAAAGAAAAGGAGAATCTATAGATGAAGAGATTGAAAAGACAGCAACCGTGGAAAAAATGTAGGTGTTGAACCCTACGTTGAACAAACTGACAAACTGTTTATAATTAAACAAATAGACGTGTGCATATGTAAATATATATGTATTTCTATTAAGGAATAAGGGTTGACTATTTATGACAACGGCATTAAGGTTATGCTTTTTTAAAAGCACATCTCATTATCTTTTCAAGATTACCATTTGAGATGTTTATGAACCAAATGATAATTGATGAAAAGAATCCATTATGGAGCGAAATGACATGAATGGTCATTGTCAAAGCTTGGTGTTTGGACATATGAGGGTTTATTCTTTTTTAATTTTTTTCCCCTTTTTCAGTTTTATTCTACTATTTTGACTTTGGTATGTGTTTTAAATTTCCTGTAATAAAAGGTTTTTTTAACAATCGCCTTGAAAATAAAAATAAGGGAAGGTAGCTGACACTCCTCCCTGTGCTTCACAGAGTCTACGGAAGGTTACAGATGTGAGCGGTGTGACAGAGTATTTACCTACAAGTATTACAGAGACAAGCACGTCAAGTACACCCCGTGCGTGGACAAGGGTGACAGGAAATTTCCCTGTTCCTTGTGCAACCGATCCTTTGAGAAGAGAGACCGGCTCCGGGTCCACATCCTTCATGTTCATGAGAAGCACCGGCCTCACAAGGTAGGAATCAGAGCAGCAAAGAGCGCGCACACAGACACGGACACACACACACATACACACACACACACGGCCTCCTGGTGCAAGTTGCTAGGATTCAACGCCTGGTGCTTAGCATGCACAAGATCCTGGGTTCAATTCCCAGCACCTCCTCTAGAAATAAATAAATACCTAATTACCACCCCGCCACACCAAAAAAAAAAAAATCAGAAGCTACGAGATTAGTTTTTGTTTTGCTTTGGTTTTTGATAAAAGTAGAATACAGAAAAGGGGTGTCTGAGTCAGGTCAAGAAATGTCTACTAGGATGTTATTTGGATCATTTGCCTAAACAGCATGGACAATGGTGGGTCTTGGTTTGGAGTTCGAGGAGAGGAACTGTGGGTTCCTGGGGGACTGCAGACCAGGAGGTTGAGAGGTGACAGGAATGATGGGGAAGGGATGGAAACTGGAAGTAGTGACGTGAAATGACTCGGACTTCAAGAGAGGAGTTGTTTTTAGGGGAGAGTGGAGGGAGAGTAGTTTTAAAAGGCTGGGTCCTCTTATACTCTGTGTTCCCAAGAGTTCTTTAGTATCTTCTCTTTGCAGAGTCTCCCTGAGTCCTGAGTGGACTGGCCCCTTATCATGACTGTAAATACCATGTCACGTTGGGTTGCAACTCTCTGGCAGGAATTCTGTCCTGAGCTGGAGCTTGAGCTGGTCTGGCAACATCTCAGCCTGAATTTCGCAGGGCACCGACTGCACCTTCAGAGGGTTGAGGTTTTTCTCTTTTCTTATCTTTACTGCTTAACATTTTTAATTCTCTTTTAGTTTTCTTTATTTCATATACTTTAGTTTGAGTACTTAACTTTCAAGGAGATAAAATATATTTAATTTCTGCCAGAGCCCCAAAGAAAACATTTGATTTAATTTGAAAAAAAGAAGCTCAAGTAAAACAGACATGCAGAACTTCAGAGAAATGATTCACAAATCCCAGTTTCTGAAAGAGAAAAAATTACTGATTTAAAATGTTCGAAGATGCTGGGTGTACAACCAACGGTGAAAAACCCTGTTTTACCTTCAAGGAATCATCTTTTAGGATGCATAGTGAAAAATTTTCTGAGTCCTTTGTCTGAGGGTACTTTACTTACATACATACGTCTTTGATAATTTGGCTGGATATAGAATTTCAGATAGAAATAATTTTCCCTTAGAAATTTCAAAACATCATTTCATTTTCTTCTATCATTTGATGCTAATTTGGTTCTTGTTTCTTTGTAGTCAGTTTTCTGCTTTGGGAAAATTGTTCTTTATCTTCAGAGTTCTGAAATTTTAGTAGAATGTGTTAAATTAGATTTTAGAAAATTAAATTAAATTTTAGAAAAAAATTTCTTTTTTTTCTCCTGCTTTGTAATCAGTGGAAGGCAAAATATTCTTTCCACCTGAAGGTACAATTCCTCAGCTCAAAGGAATTTTCTTGTTCTTTCCTTTGTTTTTATCTGCCTTCCAGACCTTTATTCTCTCCTGAAATTCCTTTTGGCCAGATGTTAAGTTGAATCTACCTCCCTGTGCTTAACTTTTGATTTTTTTTATTAGCGTTCTCTGAGAATTCCCCAATCTTATTTTTTACGTCATGTATTCAGTCTTCAGCAGTCCGCTGAGTTCATAACATATACAGCATTAAAAAAATGTTTTTTTGGCGGGGGAGTAATTAGGTTTATATATTTATTTTTAATGGAGGTAAGGGGGATTGAACCCAGGACCTTGTGCATGCTAAGCACATACTCTACCACTGAACTATTTCCTTCCCCCAGCATTTCTATCTATACTTTTGTTGTTGTTCATTTTTAATTTCCAATAACAGTTTTCATGTTCTAATTGCTTCTCTTCTATAATTGAGCTGTTCTTTTTCCAATATTAACTCAACATCTGACTTCTTTTGCTTTAGTAATGATAATACACGCTCATTATTAAACTTCAAGTAGTACAGAAGAATTAAAGGAGACTTTTATATTCACCCCAAATTCCCACCATCCAAAAAGACCCAGTCTCCCATTTGTGCCCATTAACACACCTGGGGAGCAAGGCATGGAAACACCATAGTTTCCTTTATCTGGTTCAGAATTCCTGAAAAGATCCAATAGGAGTCTTCAGGGTCAAGAGCACAGAGAAATGACTTGAACTGTTTACAGCAAGTGACTCTACCACCGCCTCTCAGTGGACCTCCAAAACGTTACCCTTTTTTTATAGGTACATATCCTGAATCACCTGTCACCTGCATCACCATGTTGGTCTATATATTTGTCCCCACCCTACAAGGTTTTTCTCCTTGTCTCTAGCAAAGTGTTGAGCACATAGTCGGTTCTCCATGAATACTTGAATAAATTGCTAGGGGCTTGCAGTTCACTTCCAGCCTTGTGAGGAAGGCAGAGCAGGTATTTTGCCCATGAGGAAGATCGGGAAACAAAGAGTTCAAGTTTAACTGATTTGTTCTGGTCACACAGCTATTTGTTGACAGAGCAGGACAAATTCAGGCCCCTTGCTATCACCGTGATCCTGTCCAGTGCCCATGTTTCACACCTGAAGCAGCTAACATCCCAAGACTTCAGATGAATTGCCTGAAGTCACAGCATGGAGACGGCTCTGGAGCAGAGCCCGAGCTGCCGGAGCCTTCTCTGCCGTCCTGGGTGGGCTTTCTCCTGCCTACCAGACCCTCAGCCTGGATCTGCTCTATCCTCTGCCTGCAGATGCACACAGAAGAAACACAGTCTCCCCCAGGTGAACAGAATGGGGACGTTAACTTGTTAAGGGCAGGTGTGATTTCAGCTCTGTTTTTCTTTTTTGCCTTAGTGTTCTACGTGTGGGAAATGTTTCTCTCAATCTTCAAGCCTAAACAAACACGTAAGAGTCCATTCTGGAGACAGACCCTACCAGTGTGTGTATTGTACAAAGGTAAATGAAGCCTTCTCTTTTTTAAGTGTTTTAAATGGAACTTTCTTTTAAAAGATCTGTCTTGAGCGAGAGGGCATAGCTTAGTGGAGTGCCTGTGCTTAACATGCACGGGGTCCTGGGTTCAATCCCCAGTACCCCCACTAAGAAAGAAGGAAAGAAATCTAATTACCCCACACACAAACACACACAAAGAAAACATCTGTCTTGAGCCCTGTTTGGGTATCCATGGATAAGAATTTGGAGCATAAAGCCTGTCTTATGATGAGTTCTTGGTAAATTAGTTCATTGTCAGCCCAGTTCCCATTTCCAATCCCAGATATACTCATGTTTGCTTACAATGGTCAGATACAACTTCCTATTGCCAGTGGGCATTTGGGGGTGTATAATGAAATAGACCCTAAATTTACAGGAGCCTGATGACAGCAGACATGATCATGTAGTATTTCAGAGCATAGACTCTTAAACGCTGCTAATCTGAGTTTCCAGAACAATATAGCTGAAGTGGCATCTAATCTTCGTTATACAGAATGTTGAGTTACAAGAATGAAGAGACAAATAAGTGGTTAGGGGTTGCAGGGCTAGAAACAACATTTTGACCATGTTTTTAAAAAATACCAAAACACTTCACGTACTATTTTGGTGATAATACATCTGTGCTACCTAATGTATAGTTAGCCATTAACCATTTGTGGCTATTTAACTTAATAAAAATGAGGTAAAATTGAACATTTAGTAGCTTGGTTGCACTGGCAACATTCCAGGTGCTCAACAGCCCCACTCTTGGTGGCTGGTGACCACCGTATTGGATAGCACAGATACAGATCATTTCCATCACTGCAGAAGGTCCTGATGGGTAGCACTGGAACTTGCTGATTCTATCACTGAGTCATTTACTTTTTTTTTAATAATGAAGTCATCAAAGGAATCTAGGTTCCCTTAGGGTGACCTCTAAACCTCCCAGACAGGAACAAAGCAGGAGTAAAAGTCTACCAGGCTTAGGGAAACGAGTACTACCAAAGAAGCTGTGTCAATAGAATGGAAATAATCAGTGTGGCAGAATGGGGCTGAGACATAGCCAGCCCCTTTGGAGCCAGCACAAACATGAGGAAGGTGGCCCTGGATCTGTGTGAACGAGCTGTTTGCCCTGGCGGATAAATGGTCTCCTGCAGGATTCCAGGAGCAACGTCAAAACAGCCCACCACCCTTCCTGTTTCTGGCATTCTAATTCTGATCCTCACTTCGGACTTGTAGCTAACCTGGGGATGAGAGGTGTCTGAAGAGGGAACTGCATGCACTTGGGGTCAGAAAGAGCTGTCTGGCATTCTGACTTACATATTAGACTCCTGTTACTTAAGCAGATGGAGATTGTCCTTGTCTGGGTGTTCTAGGCAAGCACCCTCTGTGCTCCTGACTGAGCAGTGGCCCAACCCCACATGTGTCCGGGACACCCCAATGTCAAGTGCTTCTCTCCTAGCCCCCCACATCCAAGGTCAGTGGTTTAACCTGATGTTTTGTATCACTGTCAATGGACCCCCAAAACAGAATCATCACATCTCTAATAAATACTTGAAAATGACAAAGGTCAGAGCAGAGTATTGAAATGAATTAGGGGAAAGGTTGTAAGTAAGGGAAAGAAAAAAGTAGCAAAGAAAAGATATGTAAATAGAAAAGAATATGAAAAAGAATATATGCGTATATACATAATTGAATCACTGTGCTGTACACCAGAAATTAACACAACATTGTAAACTGACTTTACTTCAAAAAAAATTTTTTAAAAAGATACATAAAAACAGCAAAGTGCTTAGGAATTGAAAATGGTACAGCCATTCCAGAAAACTGTTTGACAGTTTCTTTAAAAATTAAACTTGTAACTGCCATACAATGCAGCAATTGCTCTCCTGGGCACTTACCCCAGAAAAACGAAGGTTTATGCATTCACACAAAAACCTTAATAGCAGCTTTATTCATAAAAGCCCCAAACTGAAAATAACCCAGAAGTCTTTCAATGGGTAAGTGACTAATGAACTGTAGACTTCCACACTGTGGACTACTCGGCCATGAAAAAGGGTGAGCTATTGTACGCAGAACAGCCTCAGTGAATCTACAGAGAATCATCCTGAGTGAGAACAGCCAATCCCAGAAGGTTACATACTGTACCTTCACGTGCATAACATTCTTGAAATAGTAAAATTTTAAAAATGGAGAACAGATTAGTGGTTGCCCTGGCTTAAGAAAACAGTCAGAGTGGGAGGCTATGCCCATCTGTCCCCTCCCCTCCTCTGTTTTTTGGTAGCCATGGAGATACTTATTTTCCCTTTGAAAATGGATAAGTTCTGCTTTTCTGTGATTGGCAAATGAGCTTGGTAAACACGTGGCATTTCTTGCACTTCTCCCTGTAAATTGTCTGCCATCTTCCTTTCCTCTCGCCCTCCAATCTGTCTGCCTTGACCTCTGCTTTGCTACAGCTCCTTTGCTATCTGCTGTTGGTTGACGCCTCACCTGTAGTGCGGTTCCCAAAGCCAGCCTCGGGCTACCTACAGCAATGGGCTCTGATGCGTGCGACAGCTGAGGCCTTGGGCTGTCCAGATTATTTTTTTTTTCTTTTTATTTTGAGGACCCTTGAGGGTCCTTATGATGGAAATGTTCTGTATCTTTTTTAAATTAAGTTATTTTATTTGGGGGGGGAGGGAGAGGTAGTTAGGTTTATTTATTTATTCATAATAGCGGTTCTAGGGATTGAAGCCAGGACTCATGCCTGCTAAGTACACACTCTACTACTGAGCTACACCCTCCCTGTATCTTGACTCTATCAATGTCAGTATCCTGGTTGGGATGTTGTCCTACAGTTTAGTAAGATATAACCATTGGGGAAACTGGGTAAAGGGTATATAGAATCTGTATTGTTCCTTCTAACTGCACGTGGACCTACAATTATCTCAAAATGTTTAAGTTAAGAAAAAGAAGAAAGAAACCAATAATTACTGATTTATGCAAAGACATTGGCCAGTATTAAGTACTCCTTCTGTAATGCAGTTTATCTTGAAGTGTGATCCTGGGATCACTTGCATCAGAACTGCTTGCTTAAACAATAAGGTCCTACTGTGCAGCACCAGGAACTAAATTCAATACCTTGTAATGGCCTATAATGAAAAAGAACATGAAAAGGAATATATATATGTAGAAATGAATTACTGTACTGTACACCAGAAATTAACAACACTGTGAATAGACTATACTTCAATAATAATAGTAATACAAAGACCTGCTTGCTTAAATGCAGTTTCCTTATTACCCCAAAGAGTATACTTAGCAGGATGCTTCGTGGGTAAGGTGGTCAGTCTGCATTTTTGACTAGACCCCCAGGTAGTCTTGGCCACTGGAGAGCCACTGTTCTAACCAGGGCTACTCAAAATCAGCCAGAACAATACAGCAGTCATGTCCTTTTGTATTAAGGCAGCTCCTGATGACCAAGAGTGCTCTGTGGCATTAAAGCCGAAGGTTCCTTGGTTGGAGAACTCAGGGGTGACAGAAGCATCAGTGACAATGACATCAACCCCTCTGACTAATTGGTTGTCCAGCTAATGAAAGTTTACTTTTTCTGCTGCTTTCTGTTCTCTGCAGAAGTTTTCTGCCTCCAGTATACTCCGCACACACATCAGGCAGCACTCCGGGGAGAAGCCCTTCAAGTGCAAGTACTGTGGCAAGCCTTTCGCGTCCCATGCTGCCCACGACAGCCACGTCCGACGCTCACACAGGGAGGATGACTGCTTCTGTGGCATCTGTGGGAAAACCTTCGCAGATCAAGACGCCTTCTACTCCCACGTGAGGTTTCATGAAGACTGCTAGCCCTCTGAGAGTTTGAGGACAATGTCTTTGTATTTCTTTCTTGATATTTCTTGTGTATGGCTGTGTCTTGTGAAAAAATGATAGTTATATTGAGATGAGAAACAGAATGATGGAACTGACCAATTAGCAGAATTTACCAGGTTTACTAACTGTGGTTTTAGCAGCGTTTGCAGAAATGTTTTTCACAGTTTCTTAAAAGAATGGAGTTTTGGTGAATTCAACTAGAAATTGTGAAAGCTGACTGCTAATAGGGCTTCAAGGTCTGGAAACTCAACATCAACCCTGAGAGGGACTGTATTTCATTTCAGGGACTAGGAGTAGAGTCTTTTGATTACATGAGGGAAAAAAAAGGAGGCTTTTTCTCTACTATTTGCCTCAGGTCCCTGATTATAATATGCCTGTAGCCATCCCCTGTTATATTTCTTGATAGAATAAATTCTTTAAAAATTCATTCAAGCCTGAACTTTATCAGTATTGTAACCAAGTGTTCAGACATGAATTAAGCCCCCATCTTTATTTGGATTCATTTTTAAACCCCTAGTTTCTACCCCTCCCCCATCATATGACAAATACCTGTTAATAGTTCGTTTAGCACCCAACAGAATTACTTGGAGGACACAGAAGTTACTTATTCACCCGACCATCTGTGACCTTTACCAGTTGGGAAAGAAAAGTTAAAACCAAAGGAAAGGCTAAACCTTGCAGTAGGCTAAGAAATAAATTAGTGTGTTTATATTGCTCTAGTTTTAAAACCTGATTTTATTCCTGATGTAGAGACAAGTGGAAATTTTGGTGGGTCTTCTAATTAGCTGGTCAGTGCTCATATAGACGATGCCATATACATGGTCACAAGGCTGACAAGCATGTGGAGATCATCTTTTCTAATAGGTAGGGAGACAGTGTCATCTCATGTGGGTAAACGTAGCCAACATGGTAGAGCATGAACCCTGTGAGTTTACCTCTTTACAGATGAGGAGATCAAGGCTGATGGGGGAGGGAAGTGGCACCACATTTGCCTCTAAGAGGCAAAGCCAGGTTTGCCTGACCCCAAAGCCCAGCCTCTTAATGAACCCTTGATGCTCAACTTATGAATCCTGCTACGAAAGGAAGGGGCATTTTTCTGTTAATGGTCCCATTGTTCCCTATATGAAGGCAAGCAACAGCAAACTTTTAAAAATTCACATGGGAAATTGGAGCCCAGAATAAAAATGCATCGTAGCAAGCATTGCTACCCATCTGCTAGGTCACATCCCTAGTCATGACTCTGTTGGCTACCTAGGATTTTTCTTCACTCTTTATGCAGGGTCCACGTCTCAAAATGGAGCAGTTTTGGTGTGGAACAGATGCCCCTTCCAGAGGGAGGCTCCCAGCTGTGGCAGAGTCCTCTGAGAGAGAGATGTAGTGCAGGTGGAAAAGGCAGTGACAGATTTTCCTCTGGGGAATCCTTGGCTGCGTTGACTAGGTCTGAGTAATTTATCCTAATGGGAATGTGCCCTATTGTTTTAGGGCTGTTTAGTTCATGTTAATTAAGTCAGAACAATGGTCTTTTGAAAAGATCAGGGCTCATCCTGTAATTAGGCAGCCTTTCTCTGACTGCTAGTTCAAAGTATATTTCTTACGGTGTATTGGGTTTGAACGTTATTTTAAAACCAAACAGTAAAGCAAGACATCAGGAACTGGTGCAATGCCAGCTTTTTCAGTAGTTGAATAATTCAAATTAACTACTTTGTTCTTTGAATCAGAATACTAGCAAAGGAAGGTGAAAAAAAATTTTTTTTCCTCTTTTCTAGCACTAATTCCAAAATGCATGCATCCCAAATAATCCCTCAGTGTGTGAATCATGCATGCCCACTCTAACTGGAATCCTTTATTTAATCTGACCTGTTTATACAAAGTTTTGGTCATATTGACCGGGTTACATATATCAAGTTTTGATTTGGAAAATACAGTTAATTCATAACATCTTCCTTTGGTACTGACCTTAAACTCTCATGTTTCTTTAAAATGTGTGTCTCACCTATTCCTAAAGATAATTTAGATAAGCTTATAGCAATAAGAATAAAAAACTGGACTAAGAGTAGAAGAAAAATTACCACATGGAAAGAGTTGAACTAAAACTCTCAGCTAGTATACTTGTGCTGGCTGAACAGTGTTGAAACAGGACAATTAGACTGTAGGCAGAATTTGGAGTTGGACAAACTTGTATTTGCACAACAGGTCCTCGCTGTATAGTGTTGGGCAAGTCACTTAATTTGAGGTTTAACATCCTCATCCATAAAATAATGTTTTAGGATATTATGAGAATTATGTAAAGTGAAACTTACATTCTGAATGATACTTAGTGATTCTATTTCCTTTCTCTTAATCTGTCAATGAAGGCAAAGGAGAGACAGAATTATGTGAGTTTTATTATTGATACATAGATTTTCAGTGGTTCCTGGACCAGCAGTATCAGCATCACCTGGAAACTTGTTAGAAAGGCAAATAAATTCTCTAACCCCACCTAATATCTACTAAATCAGAAGTTCCAGGGGGGGACCCAGCAAAGCTTGAGAACCGTCACTTTATTTGATTTATCCTCTCAGTCCCTGCAACCTATTGGTGAGTAAAACTGAGTAGCTGGGTGACTTAGCAAAATCACAAAGTGGTTCAGTAGGAGGAACCATTAGAATGCAGATTGCAGGTCAAAGCGTGCTCTTCTTGGTTATAAAGGATAGGGATACCAACAGAACACAGCTGTCATTTACTGTTGGAAGCACGGAACTTTCTACAGCCACTAGGTTGGTCGATGGGATTTAGAGACCTTCTCATGAGGTAATTTCTCTGCTTACATTCTTTTTCTCTGAGTCTGTGTCTGATGATAAATGTTATCTGTTCATTTATTAAGTAAAAAAAAAAAGGAGGGGTGGTAATAAAAAAGGACATCTGAACCCTGGGGGTAAAAAAGGCTTAAAGTAAAGAGGCATCTGTGATATTGAGGGAGCTCTTAATGGGCCCTCTGGGTGTGCTTTTAGGACTCAGGGAAGCTGGCAGTTGCAGTGGACAAAGCAGACAGATGTTTGGGACCTCTGTGGGGCCTGCAGTAGGCGCAGAGTTGTGGCCGTAAAGTCATAAATGGGTTTGTACCCAGAGAGTACATGGTAAATTGGGGTTTAGAGAAACGGCCGCTCACAATATGATAGAGGTATGATCACAGACACCATCCTAGATGGTCTATTGGTGGTTCTAATTTTGACATGACAGTCTGCACAGTGTTTCATTCATGGTAGTTTGAAATATTTTCAGAATGAAGGAGAAAGGGTATAGCTCAGTGGTAGAGCGTGTGCTTAGCATGCATGCATAAGGTCCTGGGTTCAATCCCCAGTACCTAAATTAAATGAATTACCTCCACCTAATTACCTTCCCTACCCACCCCCAAATATATATATATATATATTTTTTTTTTTTTCTTTTCCAGAATGCTTTATGACTTCTTAGGGGCAGTAATTGCCCTGAACTGTTATTTTTATGGACACTCTCCAAAAAGTTCAGGAGAGCAAATTTATATATTCTTTCCATAGAAACATTTAACTCAAATATATCACAGCACTATTTTGTTCATTGACATAATATCAAAATAGAATAACCAAAATTATTTTGAAAAAAAAAACACAACGTTAAGAATACTATAAAAATAGAGATAAATTTCTCCTTCATTGATGATCTATCTCTACATAAAGTATGGAAATTTCATAGAAAACAGTATATTTTCCCGTTTATTTTAAGAAGTTATTTACTCAGGAAATGTAAAGTACAAAATACTTTTGTTGCTGCAAAGAACTTAAACTTTATTGCTTTGTGGGCTTAAAGTAACATCACAAAAAATTTTTTTTTTTAAATGGGAGTACTGGGGATTGAACTCAGGATGTTGTGCATGCTAAGCATGGACTCTACCACTGAGCTATACCCACCCCCTACCAAAAATAAATTATAGTATTTTGAAGTGAGATATCTAGCCCTGATTACAACTAGGGTAAAGAATTTTACATGTGATCTCAGGACAAAATATTCTTTTACTGTCATTCTTTCTCATCTTAAATTATCTCCGGATTTTTGTAACCTCATATTAAAAAGTGGGCTAAATTGTGTGTTTTAATGGTATGTAAATATCTATCTATAAATCTGTGAAATTTGTTTTGGATTTTTTTCTAGCATGGTATTTTGTGTTGAAAGCAGTTTGTTATCAAGAAAATATACCAAAGGGATTGAAATTCCATTCATGGTTTTTAAAAATGTAAAGTGTTTTTCCATTTGATTCCATGGTGTTTTCTATTTGACATCTCTGTATCAATCATCTTTAAAATGTTAATAAAAAAAACTATGTAAGATTTGATTGTAAGGCCAAATATGTGACTCCCCCCTCCCCCCATTCTTAACCAATTTGATACAGCAAAACGACTGAGAGGGAAAACAGCTTGTTTCTGATGATGAGAGGATTTTTCTTCTTTTTTTCCTTTGGAAAGATTTTCTCACCCTCTGTTGCTGCAAAGTGCAAAGATGTGGTGAACCAGGGAAGGAAGCTGAGTCATCTTGGTGAATTGCACTCTCCAGGGTTATCTGATTTAAAGGTGCCAGCGCTACATTGTCTTAAATTTGATTTTCAAACTTCCTTCCACTAAAAATAGGCTGGGTGTCTTGTTCTTGCAGGTTCTCCCTTAGAGGGAGGCTGCTTTCTGTGTTTCCCTGTTAAAACACCAAATCTCTTCAAACCCATACCCCGCTGGGCCAGCCCTGGGCAGGTCTTTTATTCCCGTACCTGGAGGGCCTGAAACCTTCTGTGGTGACTGGGAGCCTAGGGCTGGGTAGTTTCAAGAGCAGGCATGATACAGGATTCTAGTCTTTTCCATTTGCCAAAGGGGAGGACTGAAGAGCCTGGAAAGGCCAGTGCTGGAGACAGTGCTCGAGTGCAAGCCCCTTTAGGCTCTGCACAGCCCTGGGGTTCTGATCTGCAGACTCACAAACACCCCAGGGGAGGTTCCTGGGGGCAGAGCCTTGAGCAGGGCCAGTCTGCAGTTTCGGCCATTGTCAGCTTGCAGGTCACAAAGGCCTCTCCTGGTCCGCTAGTTACCTGGGGACTTGTATGCCATTGTTCTTCCAAAGAGTGTCAGGTTTTGAGGGAGAGGAAATAAAAATGAAGACCTGGATGGTTTTCAGTCTGTATTGACTAACAAATACAAAATGTCAAGAGAGACTAAAAAATGCAGGTGTATGTGTGAATTTCCTTAATTACGGAAATACTTAAATGCAGAATGGGAGATTCTCTCTGAGAAACCTAATCCCACAACCCATATGTCAGTCATCAAGTGGCCTATCAATCTGGGTTTGAAAACTGATTTTAGATGTAAAATGAGAAGTGTGGGTTTGTGGTTACAGCTGTTTACTTATTCAACCTCTGAGATAGTGCTGGCCCCTAACTTTCTAATAATAGATGACATACTGCAAGACCAAGAATGCGAATTTTGAAAGAAGTACAACCAGCCATCCATTTATCAAGCTTGTAATGTTTTAGATCCCAAACAAGACGGGCTTATAGCTAGTAAAGGGGTCCCTATGGAGCTGAAGCCAAGTTTCTCAAACTTGCCTGAGGTTAAGAATTATGGGGAAGTGCTTAAGAAACCTCAGGGTGGGTGAGGAGGGGAGGAGACTTCAAACCAAGCATTGTTTTCCTAAGAATCTCAGGAAGGTTTTCTGGGCCCTGGAGTATTTTAAAACTGCTGTCAGGAGTCAGGGGTGGGGGGTTGGTATAGCTCAGTGGTAGAGTGAGTGCTTGGCATGCAGGGGGTCCTGGGTTCAATCCCTAGTGCCTCTGTTAATGGGAAAAAAATTTAAAAAAATTTTTAAATCCTAAAAACAAAAACAAACTGCTGTCTAGGGAAGATGAATAAGTGAATTTAGGGTCACTAAAGGAGTCCACACAGTAGCCAAAAGGTGGAAACAACCCCGTGTCCATCAACAGATGACAGGTAAACAAAATGTGGTCTGTACAGTCCGTGGAATAGAATTTCATTTTAAAAAGGAAGAAAATTATGACATGCTACAACACGGATGAACCTTGAGGACACTATGCTAAGTGAAACAAGCCTGTCACAAAAGGACAAATACTGTTGATTTTATTTATACGAGGTGCCTAGAGTAGTCAGATTCATAGAGACAGAAAGCAGAACCGTGGTCACCTGGGCTGGGGTGGCCAGGAGGGGAACCAGGGAGTTAGTATTTCACAGATACAGAGCTTTTGCAAGATGAAAAGAGTCTTAGAGCTGGATGATGGAACCGGCTGCACAGAAGTGTGAAAAGTCCTTAATGCTGCTGAACTGCACACTGAAAAATCGTTAAGATGGTAAATTTTATGTGTATTTTACCACAATTTCTTAAAAAATGAGACCACCGACAGCTACTACAAATGGACAAGCCGTATGAATTCTGGGCTCTAAGAATACCGCCCTGATGGAAGGCCTTTCCTAAGCTGAGTGGCTTTTCCCTGCTGCTGAGGCTTTGTTCCTAATCCTTTCCTGTCCGATCCCAGCACTGACTGTAATGGGATGGCAGGACACTCCCCCGCTCCCCAGAGGAGCTCCACTTTCAGAGTGTTTACCCCAGACCTTCTCTCTAAGTGGCTACCTGTCAGTTTCCATTTCAGCTCTACCTTTCTATTTACAGGATGCCTAACCACCAGCTGACATTACCTGTATTGATTCTCTAAGAGCCATCAAGGTGGAGGGGAAGATTCTCCTCCTGAGCTCTTAGCTGAGTGGGGTCATAAACACCCCCATTAAAGGTTTCATTCAATAACAATCTTTGCTAAAGTAAATGGACATCAGTCTCCGGCCCCCACTATCAATCCAGAGGCCATTATCAATGGGCAGAGGGCTCGGAGCTGCGGCAGTATCAGTTTCCACATTTTCAAATGATTCCTTTAATGAAAAGCTGCATTCTTTCCAGGCCATAAAACGCCAAGGAAAAGTCTATTCATTTAGTTATTGTACATATTAGCTTATTTATTTATGGCTAATGCTGCCATCAGCATTCCCTGGGTGAAGAGTTTACTCGCTTAATGATTGGTTGATAACTAGCTAAAGAGCAGATATGCTGAAATCATGCCATCAGGCAGCATACTGCGTTTTGCTAACATGCAGGGTGATTGGAGTGTATTTTTCACTGTAAATACAAACCCACCACCTTTATACTCTATTTAAAGTTATTCCTCTTGCATAAAACATTCCATATTTGCATGCCTGTGTGACTCAGAGCTCACAAAGATTCATTTCCAAACATGTTCTTAAGAAATAAGTGTATCATCATTATTTTACCAAATATCCGTTAGTTATTTACAGAAGATCTTCACCACCAATTGTGAGCTCTTTTACACCCAGAATCATCTTCCTCTTTGTTCCCCTTCTTTTTCTCTTCCTCCCTCCTGTCCTTCTTCCATGAAATAATTAGTGAGCATCTAATCTGTGTGTCTCAGCACCTGTGTGTCTTGCACAGGAGGGACTCAATGGTTGGTAAGAGAATCAGTTCTGTTGGGGAAAAAATAATGCCCAAATGAGACTTGTCTTTGAGGTAACTGAAAAAAGGACTGGGGCCTCTCTCTCTGTCTCTTTTTGGAGACGGCCCGCACTCTGTCTATGGAGTGTGTACCTGCTTCTAATCTGAGTACCCAATCCCCACACATTGTGGCCTTTCCCTTGCCTTTCAATGTATCTCTTTGAATAAAGCTACCTTTACTCAAAAAAAAAAAAAAAAAAAGAGAAGAAAAGGATTGGGACTTGCAGGTTGATGTTTTCTGAAGATTAGGGCTCAGAACTTCATTCATTATTTTTGTTAGTGCAGTTCTGCAGTGATTTTAAAATATTCAACTGCATTCACTTGTTGTGGCTAAACCGCACACATAGCGGAAACTATGAGTAATGACAAGAGACCCAGGGACATGTAAGTGTTCTTTCATTAAATGATGCCCCCTTTTTTTGTTAGGTGAGAATAAATATGAAAATCTGAAACAAACCACAAAGAAAAGCCCTAAAAGTCAATTCAGAATTATGTTCTGCTGGAACAGAATTGGAACAGGAGGATGGAGGGTCAGCCCCATGAGCCCCAAGAGAGGTAAATTTACATCTAGGCCTGACTTCCATCGCAGACCCCCGTGGACAGTCTAACCTCCACTGGCTGTGGGTCT
Organism: Camelus dromedarius; assembly: GCF_036321535.1. Classification (NCBI taxonomy): domain Eukaryota; kingdom Metazoa; phylum Chordata; class Mammalia; order Artiodactyla; family Camelidae; genus Camelus; species Camelus dromedarius. The sequence continues at coordinate 11,822,692 of NC_087465.1, read as the reverse complement.
GCATTTGAAACTCACACCCCTCTGCTGACCTTCCACACCCCTTTTCTTCTGGAACCTTTACAGGCCTTTTTCCTGTACTTCACCTGTCCACATTGGGAACCTGCAATCCCATCCCACTACACATTCTGTCCCCGCAGTCTCCTGCATGCCCAGCACTGGCTCCACTGCCACCTCGACCTTCCCAGTTTCCACTTTCTGACCTGACTCCCTGCTCAGAATCTCTGTGTCTCGGAGACAACTGGTTTTACCCACATCTAAAACTAAACTTAAACTCTTTCCTGCAAAACTGACCACTCACTGGATCCCTGTCTTGGGAATGGTCCCACCACCTCCCATCCCAGGAAGCTGGTTGTCACACCTCAGTTCCAGTTCACACATTTCATCTCAGGAGCCCAAGGCCCATCCTCTCTACCCCACTGATGCAGTAGCTGTTGCCTCTCCTCGTGCCCCTCCCCGGGTCCTTTCCTTCCTAGCCTGAGGCATCCTTTCAAAACACAAATCCATTGTCTCTCATTTATAGTCCAAAATCTTTAACCTTAACCTACAAGCTCTCCAGTCCTTCCTGAAACACACTCCCCTCAGCTCTGGCCACCCTAGCTTTCTGCCAGTTTCTTAAACAAGCCAAACTACTCTCTGCCTCGGGGCCTTTGCCAGTTGTGTCCCTTCTGCCTGGAACACTCCTCACCCTTCTGGAATCTAGCTTTGGGTGCTGGCTGCCTGGATTATGGATCGGGACTCCACCATGTAACCAGTTGTATGACCTTTAGTATCTGTAGGCATCTGTTCCTTTATCTGTAACATGAGGGGAACAATAGTGCTCACCTGACTGGGCTGTATAAGGAGTAAGTAAAATCATGCACCTAACCTCATCCATCATGTGCTGTAAGACATTTAGTGTGTGTTCAGTAAATGTTAGATCCTAGTATCAGTATCATTTTCTTCTGTGTTGCCAGTAAGCATAGGACCCCATTAGAACAGAAGGCTGGATAAATATTTATTGAATGAATAAATGAATGAATGAGTGTATGAAAGATGAGATATGGCCTCCGCTTTATTGTCATTACTGTAGAACCAAAGTGTTAAGCCACCCAGGGTATATAATAGCGTGGACAGGGGAGGGCCAGGACAGAGGTAAAGAGCAAGTGGGATCCCCAAGACTAAATAAATAAACCTAATTACCTCCCCCACCGGGGGGAAAAAAAGGGCAAGTGGGAAAGCACAGCAGGTGTGAAGATGAGGATGGGGGATATTGAAAGGCTTCTGTCTTGTGGTAGCAGGCACAGAGATGACTGCTCAGAGCCACCAGGCGGGACCTATGGGGGTGAGGGATGGGAGGCAAGGTGGGAATGTGGAATGCATTCATTTAGTCAACAACACGCATGGTCCCAGGTGCTAAAGAGGCCAAGTACAGTGGGTTCAAGGAACACTTAAAGAAGGTGCACTACCCTGGGATGCCTCTGCACGATCCCATATGGCCACCTTCTGGCTGCATCTCCACCTTGTCACTTTTGTGCACTCACAACAAATGCTCAACCTCCTGGGTAATCAAAGCCAATGGGCACTCTCCTGCTCGGTACACTTACAGTCTGGCACAGCTCTTTTAGAAGGCAATTAGGCACTGTGCACCAAAAGCCTTATTTGAAAAGGTCTGTGGCCTTTAATCCATTACTTCCAGTTTTAGAAATCCATTCTATAGAGACAAATGCAAAGATTTATGGACAAGCATGTTCTTAGCAGCACTGTTTTTGACACTGAAAAACAGTAACAGAAACGTTCAGCCATAGGGTTTCTCGCACGTGGGCTCAACAGAGTGTTGGGTGACTAATTAACATTGAGGTTTTCCAAAGAATGTTTGCCATTCTTTCTACAAACCTACTGCGGGACATTGGGAAGAGCTCACAATGCAATGCTGAGCCAAAAAGAATCCAAACTCTCTATACAGCAGGCAGGTATCTGTACAGAGCTTATATGCAGTTTCTCAAGACCAGTAGAAAGAACAATTTTCCAGACATTAGTAGCTAGGCAGCAGGAAATTAGATAGGAAACCCCCATCTCAGGCCTTATTTAAATTCTTTCAGGGCTTTCTTTACATCCAGGACAGGCTGGCCTGTCACTCCACTGGGCTTCAGTTTCCCTGTCAAATGAGGAGGTTGAACCATATTATTATAGCTAAGGCTCCCAGAAACGAACATGCTGGGAAGGCACCATCTCCATTATGGTTTGCAATTGTCAGGCCTTCCTTTTTTGGCCCTGTTTGGAAAGGCCAAACTGGGGTGCAAAGCTAGCAAGCATTTGAATTGGAAAACTCAAGAAATGGCTAGCAGCCTCCGATAGGGCAATTGAGGTGAAGAGAGAAGTGCCCAAGTTTTGGTGGGGGCAGCACATGGCAGATTCTGAGGAATAGATGGCCAACCCCCCCACCCCCCATTTTCTGGTCTTGAGTTTGAGTCAATCTGGTCTCAGTTCCCCGAGTCTCTGAGACCCGTGGCGCCGCCTCCTCCTACAGGCAATGATCAACTCGGGGAGATTTCTGGGTTTGGGGGACAGCAAAGATGACCGCGGTGGAGATCTCCGAGGAACTGGGGGCAGTTTTCTTTCAGGCTTAACCAGAGCTCTAAATCGGAGGACCTTTAATCTGCCTTGTAATTTCCAATCGATTCCCGAATCCAACACACTTTAAAGATGGGCGTCGGAGGGATGGAAGGGAGTGCAGACGCCACGACCCCGGCCAGTCGCCCCCACCCCTCTGCATCCCGTCAGAGGCGAACCTCGGACGCTTGGGTTCCCAGTACGTGGTGGGGGCGGAAGAGGGGTGGGGTTGGGGGCACCGAGGGCTTTCCCTTCCTGCCCCCCCGCCCCCCCCACCTCCGGATTCTCAGGACTCGATGACCCCCAGTGAGCGAAGAGGGAAGAGAGGATTTGGAGAAGAGCGCTCAATCAAGATTTTTGAAATAACTTTTTTTGTTATCCTCGGGGGAAATTTGATGCTCCGCATCCAGCCACCTAACAACCGTTTTCCAGTCTCTGTCCAACCAGATGATGTCTATACATTTTCTTTATTAAGTAGAAACTGTTTTATAAACTGCCCCTCCCCCCACTTACTATATCATGAGCGTTTAATGTTGATCAGAAATATCCTTCCATGAAATGACTTTAAACGTGCACATTAAATCCCACAAGAGTGTGCCCTAATTTAGGATCAATGTTGATCATTTAGGTAGCTTCCAAATTCTCAATATTACAAATAGCTGTGCTAAACATCTGTGTAGACAGATACTTGTTTACATCCTTAATCTTTTTTCATTTCACGCGAACTAATGGGACCAAACAGGTAAAGGATGGTAACGCTTAGGTGGGCGCAGGTGTGCTGACCACAGCACAACACAGCGACATAAACAGTAGCTATTATTATTACTTTCTTGATTTTTCATCTAGCTCTTCCCCCTCCAATAATTATCTAGAACTTTCCCGGATAAAAGGGGCCCAGATTTCGCCGGACTGACCCGGCCAAGAGACCAGGCATCCGGAGTGAGGCTGGAAGTTCTGGAGGGGAAGAGGCACAAGCGTGATCCAGACCCAGTTTATGGATGGGTGTCCCTCCCAGGTGACCTCCAGGGCCCTGCCCCGCCCCATCCCCGTGGGTGGGTGTGGCAGGGGTGGCGGTCATGACAATGGCCTTGACGCAGGTGTCCCTCCTCTGAGCCGCTGGCCATGGGGGAACCGCAGTCTCCCCTTTCCTTCTTTCTTGTCTCCCTCCCTAACCGCATACCGGACCTCTTCCTCCTCCCCTCCACCCGCAGCCGCCGCAGCCGCCGCAGCCGCCGCAGCCGCCGCAGCCGCCTCAGCCGCCGCAGCCGCCGCAGCCGCCGCAGCCTCCTCAGCCGCCGCAGCCTCCTCAGCCGCCTCAGACGCCTCAGCGGCCGCAGCCGCCGCAGCCGCCGCAGCCTCTTCAGCCTCCTCAGCCGCCTCAGCGGCCGCGGCCGCCTCAGCCGCCGCAGCCGCCGCAGCCGCCGCAGCCGCCGCAGCCTCCTCAGCCGCCTCAGCCGCCTCAGCCGCCTCAGCGGCCGCAGCCGCCTCAGCCGCCTCAGCGGCCGCAGCCGCCGCAGCCTCCTCAGCCGCCTCAGCCGCCTCAGCGGCCGCAGCCGCCTCAGCCGCCGCAGCCGCCGCAGCCGCCTCAGCGGCCGCAGCCGCCTCAGCCGCCGCAGCCTCCTCAGCCGCCTCAGCCGCCGCAGCCGCCTCAGCGGCCGCAGCCGCCTCAGCCGCCGCAGCCGCCTCAGCCGCCTCAGCCGCCTCAGACGCCGCAGCCTCCTCAGCCTCCTCAGCCGCCTCAGCCGCCTCAGCGGCCGCAGCCGCCTCAGCCGCCGCAGCCGCCGCAGCCGCCGCAGCCGCCGCAGCCGCCGCAGCCGCCGCAGCCGCCGCAGCCGCCTCAGCCGCCGCAGCCGTCGCAGCCCCCACGCCCGGGTGAGTGGGAAGCCCAGCCGCCACCAAGGCTGGCCTCGGGCCGAAGAGGGGGCGGGCGAGGAGCGTGGCGGCAGACAGAAACCGAGGCACGGATTCGCTCCCTGCTCCCCACGCTGTCCCGGGCATCCCGGAGCATCGAAACCGGCTCCAGGCTGAACCCTGGCTCGCCCAGCTCACCGCCTTAATCCTGGAGGCTGGGCCGGCTCTCACCTAATTTTGGGGAGACTTCCAGGCTGCAGCTAGAGACCCGCCGTTTGAAGAAAGGGTCTAACTCAGGGCTCTCTACATGCACACTGAGATGGGGAGACAGATTTCTTTTTTAATAAGGAAATAGGTTTTAATCATTGCGTACAATTCAAATAAGAATCATGACAATTCTGAGTAGATCTAAAAGTTCCTTAAGGTGTTATTGATTGCATGACGTAATTGTAAGTAATTCAGGAAAGGAAAAATAATAAGGAATGTCTGCACCATAGGGACCCCCCCAAGGCTCATCCCAGAGAAGTCTGCACAGACAGGGACCCTCTGGGGTGTCTCAGGCTCCAGGCCAGGGCATCATCGAAGGGGCTCTGTGAGCCAGGAGTAAGGCCCGGATTCCTTTCCTTCCCAGGTTCCACTCTGTTTTAAGCCTAAATTTTCAGCAGCTTCTAGGGGTGGCCTGGGGTCCTGGCATTTCCAGGCTGATTCCAGCCCCTATGGGCTGTGCTGTCTGTAGCAAAAGCCTCTTCCTGGGACGACTGTCACTCGTCTCAGTTTCAGCCATTGGCTTTTAGCGTTTTTGGCCCCTCTATACTCCAGAAACGTTGGCCTGGTGCCAGCAAGACGCAGCATGCATGGTAGCTCTGTCCTCGCAGCAGAACTATGGGCGTTGGCAGTAGTGGCGGCTCAACTCAGGGAAGTTATCCAGTGCCAGTCCCAGGCCCAGGCCTGTTCTCTGTTCAGGCCCTGTGACATGTGAGGCTCTGGACATGCCCACCGCCAAGACAGAATTTCCAAGGTCCATGCGTGGGGTTCCATAGGTCCAGCTTCCGAAGAATGCCCAGACACATGGCCAGGCTAGAGAAAGGGGTGAGTCATCCTGGTTTCTTTTGGTGGTCTTTTTCTTTTTGAAGGGTCCAGACCTGAGAGAGAGGTTCCTGCTGGGATAGGGCTGAAGGAAGGCATTAGAGGGGGCAGGCAGCCTTCCCCTCTGCCCTGTCCCCTCCCCCATCTTTGTGGTTCTGTTTTGCAAGCTGCTTAGGGAGACAGTGAGTGGGTAAAGCCTGAAGTGCAAGCTTGATGCAGCCACTCACCTGGCACATTATGAAGTTTTTCCAGTATTCCGTCTCCCTGAGTCTGACTACACTATATATGTCCTTTGCTACTTACACGTCCTATATTGGTTCCCTAACAGATGAATGTGCATATATTTTTATATGCTGAATACATGTATATTTAATATATAACCTGCCTACTTGTATACTACTGTTTGGGCAAGAGAGAGCTGGGAGTAAACAGCAGCAGTTGTGTGCATGGCAATAGGCTGCCTCATGGCAATAGGCTGCCTCATCTGAACACCTTCTTTTGAGAGAGGCTTGTTCCTGACATGCAGACCTCTGACTTGGGGCGGGGAGTGGGGGAGTCCTAGGGGCAAGGTGCCTCCCCCCTCCAACTCCTCCAGGTCTCGCTGCCAGGACCCAGGAGGGGCATCTACCACCTCGCCCTCCCAGGGCAGTGCTGCTCCTGCACAGCTGTCGCTCATCCTTTCCTGAACTTAGGTGGGTGGCAATCCAGAGCATTTCTAGGTTTGGCTGAAGGAAAGTGAGAAAGTTGCAGAGGAAATGTCTCCCATAGAGAAATGGACACAGCACAGAGGCCAAAGCCCGGCGGAAGGCAGGTCTGGCTCTTTTCTGTGGGCCCTTCCCCCTGCCCCACCCTCCCGCGCAGGAGACGGGAGCTCCAGCTAGATTCCGTGGGGGAAACAAACTGTTAGGAAGTCAGAGAAAGACGCCATTAATTGCCAGAGTGGATTCTGAGGACCTGAGTTGTGTGAGAGGGTGAAGCACCTGCTGCGGCGGGAGCCCTTCTCCAGCACTTGTTCCATGCCTGGCACTGCTGTGAATGCTTTTATGTCTTAACTCCTTTCACGCTCACAACTACCCCAGGAGACAGCTCCATTTTACAGATGAGGAAACTGAGGACCATGAGTTAAGTGGCCTTTCCAAGGTACCCCCCACAAAGAGTGAAGCTGGGAATCAGATTCAGATACTTTGGCTCCAAAACTCTGTTGCCCACCAGGCAATGCTGCTTCCATACAGGTTGTTATAATAATGGTAACCGTCATTTATGAGAGTCGTTGCTATGTGCCAGGCACCAGTGTGAGCAATTTATAAGCATTAATTCATGTCAAATTTGGGAAAACATACATCCCCTGTCCCTCCCTTGGAGATGCACAATGGGCTTTAGTGTGATAAAGGCTTCTAGAAGCAGTAAAGTAGCAAAGAAATCTGTTAACCTTTGTTTTCTCCGGCATTCTGAGCTGAAGACAGACTCTCTTCATATAACATCTGTTAATGGCCCCAGGCCCAGGGGTCAGAAGGAGGTGATTTGGAAAGCACTGCATTAGATCTGAAGGGTCGCTAACAACTTGCCCCCTGCCATCATCCCATCAGGGGTTCTTTTTTGGAGGTATTCCTTTCCTGGGGTCACTCCTCACACAGGAGAGGCCTGGGTTTGTCCCATTCTGTCCCCAGAGTGCAGGACTCTGGCCCGAGGCTCCAGCTGTCAGGATGGGCTTTCTGGACACCAGGACAGCTCCCTCTTTTATGGCCTCATCCAACTTGAGCCTCACATGCATCCCAGCATGAGGGGCCCCGGCCTGCCAGGCTGACTGGGCCCACTGCCCACCAAAGCACCATTCCAGACAGTCACTAAACAAGAAACCTGGGGGGACAGCTGCAAGCGCACAGGCATACAACCAGGGCTGGGCGTGGCTGGCTCGGGCCCGGGTCAGTGAGCCTCAGAGAGACTGGAAAGGGGCCAGTGCTGGCCTGTGCAAAGAGGGGAACTGGCGACCAAGAACCGTCAGTCCTTAGAGCCTTGTGAACATCTCCCTGTGGGCATGCCTATCCTGGGCGGCCTGGAGTCCCCCTGAGTGGGTGGAGCTCAAAGGGGACCAGACAGCAAGGAGGCTGGCTCTTCCCAGGAAAAGATACACCTGAGCTTCCACGAAGTGAGCTCTAAAAGGCTTCTGACAAAGTTTGGGGTTTCATGTCTTTTTGGGTAAATAAGTCCATTTTTAATAAAACCTTGAGCTTTTAATACAAGTGCAGCCACAAAGACTGGAAATGTTATGAGAAGGAATCAACAGGGAGGAATAGGGGCTCTTGGGAACTCATGGCTCTTGTTTCAGAGTCTCAGTGATTATATTTTCAATATACTGAAACTTATTTCCAAAGATGAGGGGATGGAGAAGTGTCTGCCCCAAGGCTGGGCCCCGCTATGGGCTGGCTCTCCAGGGACGGTCTCAGCTAGGGGTGCACCAGGGCATGGCCAGGAGAGCAGATGGGTGGGCCCAGAAGGGCTAGAAATGGGGTGCACCAGACCACAGGGCTTCATCCCTTCACAGGAACTCCCATTGCAAGGATGCCCCCTTCTGGGAAATGAGGCTTCCCCGAGAGAGGCCAAAGGTACACAGGCCCGTGGGGTCCTGACTCCTCGTGGTGGGAAAAGCAGTATGGCAAGGAGGGTAAGGGTTTGACTCTGTGGTCAGACTTCCTGGGTTTGAACCGTTCGAGTGAGTTACTTAACCTCTCACTGCCTTGTTTCCCCCATCTATAAAATCGGTATAACAACATTCCCCACGCCTCAGGAAGTGAGACACGTAAAGTACTTGCAATAGCACCTGGGCCATGGTCAATGCTATAAAACCAACTGTCACTATTCACTGGGGCCTGGAACCGTGAGCAGCCGATGAAAGCTAAGATACCTCTTCCCAGGCAATGCATGCACGTGATGTTCCAAACAACAAATTCAGACTCCCCAGGACCCCAGGTTAATAATCCCTGCCCTAGTGGTAAGGTGTTTTCTGGCATTCTATAGAGAGAACAGCTAGGCGCTCACAGGGAGAGCTAGCATTTGTTGAGCACCTACTGTGTGCCAAGCCTTGTGCTGAGCCCCCAGCATAGGTTCCCTCACAACTCCTCCCAGTAAGGGGATATGTGGGGAGACTGAGGCTCACGGGGTTTGGGATTTGCTTAAAGTCACAACGTGCGGTGAGTGGGTGGGTGAGGGTGTTGGGGAAGATGGAGGGCTGTATCAGGGTGGGTAAGGGGTGCCAGGCAGCCCCAGCCTCTGAGGCTTGGGTACCAGAAGGGAAGTCGGGGCAGAGTCAAGAGGAGCTGGGATTGCTCTCCCTCCTGTGGCTGCCTCCTTCCAAAGAAGCTGGCCAGGAGAGTGGCTGAAGCTGGAGCCTTGGGGGGCCCGGTCCACCTCTTCCCTGCCAGCCCAGCTGCCTCCCTGCCCCACTATTTCCATGACAGGATTAAGGACTTGAAAGGTGGACGTGCAATTTGCTTCAGGAGTGGGAGGCGCCCTTGTGGGGAGGAGGCTGGTGGGGGCTGAAGGGGACTTCCGACAAGAGCTGCCACAGCAGATTCTGAGGCAGAAAATCCTATTTCTCAGTCCTTAATTCCAGTCAATTCCAGTCAAAGGGCTGATAGGCATCGGCTGGCAGTAATTTGTGCAGTTTATCCGCTCTTTTCACCTTCTATCGGTCCTTCACTGACGGGCAGGCCGACATGCTGCTGCTCGAGTGAGGAAATTAAAATTTGATGCAATAGTCCCAAATAAGAAGGATTTTGTTAGGTAATATATACACTTTAGATGAGGCATGCTGGCCTGATACACTGATAGAGGCAGGCATACATGCTGGGAGCCGCAGATAAAGAGGGGAAGCGAGGGAGAGAGGGGGAGGGTCCGGATGAGGCCCCAGGCCAGCAGAGGCAGGCCTGGGTTGAGGGATGCCTGGGTCCCCCGGCCCTGGGGGCTAACCAGGCCGCGCTGGGGCTCCTCAGCCTTGGCCTGGCCAGGGAAGCACTGCGTTAAATCAGAGTTCCACACTGTAAAGAAACATGGAGGGCCTGGATCAAGGCACGGAAACTGATTAGAAGCAGGGAAAAACCAGGCTCTGGGTGTATGAGAAGTGCAAGAGATGTGAAAATTTTCAAGCGTGGAGGCAGAGGGAGTCAGAGGTGTGTGGACACTGAAGTGATTCCATGGGCACTGAGAGAGCCCAAAATTTTCAACTTACTTCCTTGTCTGGCTCCCTCAAGCCTGGTCACATGACCCAAGTGGCGGGACTCAGACTGGCACTCTGGGAGCGACCCAGGCATTGGCGTTAGTGGCCTCGAAGGAATGAATAAATTGGGAGTTTGAGATTAGCAGATACTAACTACTATGCATAAAACAGATAAACAACAAGTTTCTACTACATAGCAGAGGAAACTATATTCAATATCTTGTAGTAACCTCTAATGAAAAAGAATATGAAAACAAATTTATGTATGTGTATGTATGACTGAAACATGATGCTGTACACCAGAAATTGACACATTGTAAACTGACTATACTTCAATTAAAAAAGAATGTAAATTTAAAAAAAAGAAAGAAATTGTGATATACACACATACATACATACACACACACACACACACACACACACACACACACACACACACACACGATGGAATACTACTCAGCGTTAAAAAGTAAAACAATGCCAATGCCATTTGCAACAACATGGGTGGACCTGGAGATTGTCATACTAAGCGAAGTAAACCAGAAAGAGAAAGAAAAATACTATATCACTTATATGTGAAATCTTAAAAAAAAAAAAAGGACACAAATGAACTTTTTTACAAAAGAGAGACAGACTTACAGACATAGAAAACAAACTTATGGTCACCAGATGGGAAAAGGAATGGGAAGGGATAAATTGGGAGTTAAGGATTTGCAGATACTAACTACCATATATAAAATAGATAAATAACAAGGTCCTACTGTACAGCACATGGAACTATATTTAATACTTTATAATGGCCTAAAATGAAAAAGAATATGAAAAGGAATATATATATATATATATAAAATGTGTGTAAATGAATCATCATGCTATACATCAGAAATTAATACAACATTGTAAATTGACTATACTTCAATTAAAAAAAAACCTGCCGATCTGAAAGGAACACATGTAGCAATGTTTGACTTAGTATTACTCTGCTACGATACACGGATGCCAGGAAAAGACAAGACAAACTGAAGGGTCTGGGAGCACATGCACACCAACAGCCCTCTGGCTGACTACCAAGACTCTGAAATGAGGCTGAAGCTGGAACCCCCAGCCCAATCCAAATACGCAACCACTGTTTACTAGCCTGCTAATGCTGGCATTGCTAGGTGCGCCAATCTCTAATACCCACAGGCCAGGGAGGCACTATTAAGACAGCCTTAGCCCCAGTTTCCCAAGGAGGAAGCAGTCAGGAGGTCGTGTGATTTGGCCAAGCAACAGCACGGCAGTGCAGAGACCTGCACCGAGTTCCCCTGACTGCCCCACCACCAGCACGTCCTCACTTCAGTCGACAAGCTGGCTTTGCCCATATTCCCTGCAGTCAGCCCTGGGCACAGTGCCTTGGGAGGCCCATGGAAGGTGTGAGACCAGGCCCCAAAGACTCAGGCACCTGGATGACCGGGAGCCCCAAAGTAACCCACTTACACATCACTGAACATTATAGGTGTGGCTACAATTCAGTGGTAAGTTATGCTGCATAGAGAGTGAACTCCACCAAAATTGAGAGGAGAGAGATGACTACACCTGTGGGCCATGGAGGATGAAGCCAGGAAAAAAATTCTAAAGATTGTCAGTGAGCTGGGAACAAAGAGATGGGTGATGGGAGCAATCACAAGGGGTGATGAGGATGACAGGATAGTGAGAAGGGTGGCCTGAGCAGGGCATTTGTTTATTCATTCCATAATCACTTCCCGAGCTCCACGGTGTGCTATGTCCACAGCAGACCCCTCTTCCTACAGCACTACCTTCTCAGTCCAGCAGAGAAGCTGAGGGTAAGCCAGACAAGAACACTGAGCACTAAGAAGGGGATGGCCAGGGGCAGGATGGAAGGGTCCACCTCATCTGAAAGTTTGGGGCCAAGAGCACGTGGGCTTAGCAAAGAGGTTTTGTGGGGCGGTAGCCCTCAGTCTCAACAGCTAGAGCTCCTGCTGTCCATGGACCACCAAGAAAGAGAGGGCTGGGGTGTGGACATTCAGAGGTACCCCTCTTCCCTTGAAACAGCTTCAGACACCTGCAACAAGAGGCCCAAAAGCATCTTGCTTGTTGGAGCCCTTAGGCCCCAAGTGGCCCCAAGAAGGAAGTGGCTACCCCCTCACACCTGGAGACTGCAGCACAATGCTTGGAAGCAGCCAACAGTCAGGACAGATCACAGTCCCAAACTGGGGCAGGCTTCCTGGTCCAGGGAAGCCTGTGGACACATCCCTATGGGGTGCCAATCTACAGTCTGGCTGGTGACCTATGACCTTGGGACATGGTACAAAATCACGAGCATGGCCAATCAGGTGTCTCTCTTGAAAACATGGCCTTGAGAAACCCAGAACCTGGGGAGTTGGGAGGGGCAGTTGGAGCTGTGGGCTCTCTGGGAGGAGCCCAGCCTGAGAGGGCCTGCGGGGTGGAGGGCAGTGGCTGCCATCTCGGACAGCATTGGTTGGTCGAGAGACACAGGCTGACCGATGGACCCATGGTGGGCAAGGCTGAGCCCCACTGATATTTTGGTGAGCCTTGCTGAGTCCAAGTCCACTCTCCAGCCCAGGCTGGATTTTCCATGGGCATCCCCATCATTCCACATGAATCCTTCTGAACTGCCCCCCTACAGTGGCACTAGCCAGTCTTTGCTCTTTGGCACTTGGACCCCTCTGGGGATGAAATGAGAGGGTGAGGAGGTGAGGTATGGTACAAGAGGGGTTGGATTTTCACTGTGCTGGGACAGTCATCATTGCCACATATGGGGGTTTGGGGGAGTAGAAAACACCAAGGAGTCTGTCCTACCAAACAGGGCCCCCATCCCTACCAGAAGTGCAGTGGGAAGTCTCACCAGGGCTGGGGAGGGTCTTACCGGAGGAGAGTGCTCATAGATGTTGGTGCTGTAAGGCAGGTTGATGAAGATGGGGTCCATGTCCTGGACGTCTGTGATGATGATGGCCAAGTTGGCCAGCATGGACAGAGGCCTGGTTTTGTCTTGATCCTTAGTGGACAAAGATACGTAGCCTTAGGTTAAGTGATGTTGTGGACGTGTGCACACATGCACACACACATGACACCCATGTGCACAAAGGTGTGCAAACATGTACACATGTGCTCCCACACTCCCATGGGTAAGGGCATTAGCACAGAAGTTCAAGAACCCTAAGAACTCACAGGGATCCACAAACAGTGCACTCAAGGCCCAGTGGCAGATGGTTTATCCACTGTCACAAAGCAGGGCTGGGGCAGAGCCACATCTCTTGCCTCCGGCCTGGCCTAGGCCTGACCACCCCGCACATCTGATGGGTGGGATGGTGGGCTTGGGGCAAAGGGACGGTGCTGCCCTTAGCTCCTTCTCTGGATTCAGGCAGGGGACCCCTCTCCATGCCCATTTCCTGCCCCCTCTCATGCAAGGGCAGCAAGGGAATTGACTGGGATGGGGATTTTTCAGAAGAAGGGCCCTTTGACAGCAGAGGGGTCTACTCTGGGACCTGCAGCCTGCTCTGCACTGAGTTTACTGGTCAAGCAACTTTTTTGGTAGAACCAGCAGGGGGAGCTCCAGGGCCTGTGACACTTGGGGGACTCTGGGAAGGAATCCTGAGAGGTCATGCAGGCTATGTGGCCAGGCAGGCAATGTTTAAACCCTCCCAGATGGAAAGGTGGTCCTATGAAAGCTCACCAAGAAAGAAAACCCAAAATCCATCTTCTATTACCCTAAATGTGATAAACTTTAAATAGCTCTGCTACTGAATAACAATAGCCAACAAGAGTAGAAACTACATGCTCAATACAGATTATATCCCAGGCACCATGCTAGATACCTCATTTGCTTTCATAGGTATTATGTGCCCATTATTCAGATTTAACAGAGACCAGAGAGGTTAAGTAACTTGCCCCCAGTCACAACTGTTAAATGTATAGCCAGGACTCAAACTCAGGTCCTTTTGACATAAAAACCTGCCCTGTCTTGATCTGGGGTCCTAACATCAGCCCCATGGCTGACTAGCTAGGTCACCTTGAAAAAGTTCTCTTTCATTTTGGAGTCTTAATTTCCTATTCTGTGAGATGAAGGGACTCACTGGAATGACCTCTATGGTCTCGGGCTTATAAATTCTCTGGTGTGGGATTTGAAGAGGACTGTCCTTGGGTTAGGTCTCCCTTGATCTGGCTGGGTGATATGAGCAATGCAAGGCATTCCCCACCTTACAAGGCCAGTGCCTGCTTCTGCTCTCCAGAGAGAGAGCTACAGAGCCTCCGAAGGAGAAGAAGGGCTGGTTGTCCTTAAGAGTCCTCAGGGGCAGCCAAGGAGAGGGGGAGGGGCTTTGGAGGGTGCATCGTGGGTGCAGCAAGGGAGGGGAGAGTCTGTGGGTGTGGGGGGAGCTGGGCAGAGGGACCACAGCAGAGACAGCCTTGCAGCCTCCAAGACGATGGGGCCCACAGCCCAGACTTGGGGACTGCCCATGGTGAGAGTGCTCAGCTAGGCACCAGAATGACCACCAGGCAGACAAGGCCAGAGGGGGAGGCCTGGTAGGAAGTCCCTTGACCTCTTGGGTCAGGGATGCCAGTAGTTCTGATTTGCCATTACCAGGCTTCTGTAGGCAGCTGGCTTGGTCCAGCCTGGCACCTACCCTCCCTGTCCCACACCTGTGGCTGCAGTCTAGCTCCTGCCAAGGATGCCCCTGTCTAGCCCACCCCAGACTCCATGGTTTATCCTGCTGGACAGGCACCTGTTACTCTGGCACCTACAGCCCTAAGCAGCTTACTCCCAGGGGAGTCCTCACAAGTCCCCACCTGCTACCCACCCAATGAGGGCTGGGGACCCACACTGCTCCCTGAGATGTCTCACAGGAGAATCTCCTTGGGGTAATGTCCCATGGCCAAGGGCACAGCACCAGCCCTGAGGCACAGCGCCAGCCCTGAGAGGGACTTGTGCATCAGGTGGGGGAGCCACTGAGACCTAAGGAAGTTCTAGGGCCCCTCCTGCTCTACTGTTCCAAGGCCTGATGGCTGGAAGAATAACATCAGTTTAACTGCATTCACCATCCCAGCTTGAGCCCAGGCCTCTTGATAGGCTAGACAACCCAGATTCCTGCCTGTGCCCAGCTCTGGTCTCTTCCCCACTGGCCCAAAGCCATTTTTATGGTAGGTGGAAATTATCCCACAGGGACAAGTTCATAGTGAGAAAGAGAGAAAGTATCTCTGCATTTCTGGGCCCAGGGATGTGCAAATGGAAAGTAGTGGGAGGGGCATCACCTCCAGTGTGTGTGCAAGAGAGCGTGGAAGGGTACAGATGTGTATAAACGGTAAATTCCGCCCTTGTAAATCCCCTTGATCCCAGAAGTCAGTTTTACAAATAGCAGCACACACGTCCTCCCAGGCAACTAACACTCCACGAGGGGAGAAGGAAGGAACGTGGGTGTCATCTGTACTGGCTTCCCCAGGAGCTGCTGGACCAGGTCCAAAGAAAAAGTTTGCATTTCCGGGTTCTCGGTGTCTCCCTGGATCTTGCCCCATCCTAGGGGAAACGCATCTTTCAAACTGGACCCTTGTGTCTTCCCCTGGGATCTAGGCTCTGTGACCTGCCAAGTGGAGACCACAGCACTAGCAGCAGCCCCTGCGGCAGTGATGGGGGCCAGGCGGTGGATGCTGTGTGTCAGGCTAATGGGTCCTGGAGGGTCAGAGGGACTCCTGTAATTTGTTTCCCTGTTGACCTGGGCTTTGTAAACAGACATCTAAGGGACAAATAGGTCAGCTTTCACCCTGCTGCCAGCTGAAGGCTCCAGCTGTGCTTGAAGGCAGTGGCCAGGAGCAGGGAAGAGGGGAGTGAGAGGTAGAACCCTACTGAGGGTGTGGCCTGCCTGTCCCTCAAGCCCTCAATAACAGCTGGTGACAGAGGCCACGCACCTGTGATGTCCTGGAGACTCAGAGACTCCTGGCCATGGGGTACTGGACAAGGGGTTCAGACAGCCTGGGTTTGGGCTTTTGCTGCCCACTACTCATCAGCTGGTGAGTCTCAACAGTGCCAGCCATAAAATGGGATCATTATTCCTCTCCCACCACCCTCTCCTGACTAACTCATCCTGGAATTCCCAGGACCCCGCACAGTGCTCAGCACAGACGGATGCTCCCTTCTGTGTAAGAGTCACCACTCTAGAGTAGCGCTCAGGGGACCTGGACCCTCTGGCTCCTGCATGTTGGGTGGTGTCAGGACACAGCTGGGTTGACATCTCTGTCCTGTGTCCCAGAGAGCGAGAGGACACCTTGCACTTGGCATGCTCTGTGGGATTACAGTGCAGGCTCTGAAGTCCAACTGCTGGATGACCAAGGGCAAGTCACTGAATGGCTCCTGTGCCTCAGTTTCGTCATCTATAAAGTGGGTATCTTAATAGTACTTATGATACAGGGCTGTTGGAGGTTTAACAGACACAATTCGAGTGCTCAGCACAGTGCCAAGAAAACAGCATGGACCCTCAGTAACATCAGTTGTTATTATTATTACGATCTCCAGCAACACCATTAGAAGCCTTGACTAGCAGGGAACGGGGATGATGTTCCATTGCTCTCTTTGAGGGTGGGAGGAGGCAGGCATCTGGTTGCCTGGGGCCTCAGGGAAGTAACTCACCGTGGCATTGACGGTGAGCTGGTAGGCCTGCGTGGTCTCGTAGTCCAGCTCCCGGATCACTGTGACAATGCCACGTGCACTGTCGATGGCAAAGAACTGGGAGGGGGGCTGGAAGGAGTAGAGGACGCTGCCGCCTGCACCCAGGTTGGGATCCGTGGCGTTCACAATGAAGATGGGTGTCCCCACTGGTGTGTTCTGGGGGGTGAAGCAAAGCAAATAAAAGGGTGAGCTGGAGCTTGGAGCAGCTGCCTCAATCAGTGACTATTTCCCCAAAACCTATTAACCACGGACTCCAGCCAACAAGACCCATGGCTTTGTCATTTTTATTCTAAGAGGGTTCAGAGGAATTTAAAATGCAATATCTTTTTTTTTTTTTTTCATTTTTTGATGGCCTCCTGGTGGCTGTAACAGCACCAGTTCCAAAGATGATCTGCTCGTCCTGGAGTTCTGGGTGAGGGCCTTCTGGTCCCCAAACCCCCATTTCTTGGTGGTTTTGCTTCCTCTGTCAGGTGCCCCTTCGCTGCTCAAGCCTCAGGCCCGAGCTGCTCTGGAGGGCACCCAGGATGGAGGTTCCAAGGGCAGGGGGCTGGGAGGAGTGTGGTATGGGGATGTGGCAGAGGGCTTGGGGGCTCTTCCTGGCCCCACAGAGATTACCTGGTTTGCCCTGGGGTGGGGCATCCACATGCCATCCCTGGGCCATGGCAGCCTGCCACCAGAAAGACCCATGAGGCGCACTTAACTGTCACCCCATTTTGGGAGCCTTCCATGATTCCCTCTGCTAGACACTGTGTATAAACCCCTCCCCCTTTATGACTTTCGGTCTCTGAATAGATTTGACTTCTACACGGAGGCCTTTCAAACCCCTGAGGCAGGTCAGCCCCTACCATGCCCCCACTCCTTGCCATTGTTTATATTCAGAGTCCCACAGCACCCTGGAATTTTTCATCACCCACATTTCTTCCCTAATTCCCTGGTTAGTGCCCATCTTCTCTCATAGCGCATGTGCTCCATGGAAGCTCTATCTGCCTTGTCTACATGGTGCCTGGCACATGGCAGGTGTCCAGTAAACATCCTGTCTGAAGACATGAATGAAGCTCTATGATAGTGCATCATATTTTAAGTATCTGTTTGCATCTTCTGCCCAACTGTCAGCTCTCATCACTGCCGTGCCCACCAAAACCATGTAAGCCACGCCTGCAAAATGCTAGGTGAGTAAATTTATTACTGACTTACTGAGCTCTGGACTCATCTGAAGAGGAGCAGTCTAGTGAGGCTCTGCCTGGAGACAAAAAGGAAGAAACAATCCCCGCTCCCATTGACTGATCGACTGTATGTGCCATGTCTGTGCTGTGGGCTACGCCTATCAGCTCTGTAACAAGTAGCTTTTCAGGTGGTAGCTATTACATTGTTTTCAAAAAGGAAATTGAGGCTCATAGAGGTTAAGCAACTCACCAAAATCACATAGCTAGGCAGTGGCAAAGAATGCCTTGAATTCAGGTGTAGTTAACTCTAAGCCCATGCTCTTAAACTCTGCTAAACACTCCTCTAAACATCGATGGTGGTTCCTTCCCTAACTCTTCTGTATGATGCTGAGGTCAACTGTCAGCTTGGGTGGTACCTCCTAGCCAGGAGTGTGGGGTTGGCCTGTCAGTTCCCTGAGGGCAGAGACAACGTTCCTGGTCCTCTGTGATCTTTTTACACTGGGACAATGACTGGATCGCTTCTCACACCTGCAGGGCTCCTTCCAAGGAGGGCATCCACATGGCTGTCCCTCTCCATGCTGCTGGCCATGACTTGTGCCCTGCTTCACTGCCTTGAACAGTTTCTTTCTCTGGGGAACAGTCTCGGGCATGCTGGTAGCCCTTCCCTGGGACTACCTGCTTGAGGCAAGGGTGTTCTTTGTAAGGCCCCAGGTCAGTCTGGAAAGGGCCTCCAGGGGGCAATGCCACAGAGCTGCCTCTGTTTCTCTCTGAGTGCGCTGCCTCTCCCTCATCACCAGGCAAATGTCAGGATGAAAGGACAGGCTCATAATCTGTCCTTCTCCAACTGGCACTGAGACTGGGGCAGACAAGGGAGGCCCTTCTCCTCCATACCTCTGCATAGGACACCGGCCCTCGTGGTCTGGCCCTGTCTCCTCCTTCACACTTTATTTCCTGGCAGGTATTGCTTTCTGGCTAAGATCACATGTAGTATCTTTTCTTATCAGTTTACTATTTCCTGGCAGGTAGAGCTATTTGTACTTCTCCAACCCAGCAGGCTCCCTCCCACTTCTGGGCTTCTGAACCTGCTTTCCCTTTGCTAGGCCTGCCCTACTTAGCTCAACGGCTTGGGAAACAGATGCTCTCTTTCCCTTCAAAAGAGAGTCAAGTGTGCAAGGGGGCAGAATGGGTAAGTTGGGACCCGAGCCTCACTGTTGTGTCTTTGGGCTAGTTACTTAATCCCTCTGATCCTTAATCCCTTCTCTGTACATCGAAGTTAATAACACGTCATAATGTCAATGTGAAGAGTACATAAGCTCACGAGCGTAAACGTCCCAGCGTACAGTAAGTAAGTGCTCAGAAGCTGACCGTTGCGGTTTTATTGTCTGAGTGCCTTCTGGATGACGGCAGACAAGAATGCCTTCAAGGGTAGGGCAGGGAGGAAACATTAATGATCCTGCACTGGGCATTCCCTGTCTGTGCTCCCTCAGATCCACTGAGTACTCTGCACTGCTATGACCTCCCTCTTCTCCTCACTCCAGGGTGGCCTCAATGAATTGTATTCCACAGGCTTCCTTGCTGGCGGGCTTCTGCCAATGGCAGGTGCTGGTAGGAGCTCAGAGTTTGGGGAGGAGGCAGGAGGAAAAAGAGTTTGGGGTATTACTTCCCCAATCCCTCCAGCTCCAGCCCAGCAACCCCTCCTCCCTGGTCTCAGCTTTTGGTGGGCTCTATCCCCTCCTCTTGCCCCTGCAGCCCCAGGAATAGAAGCAGCTTCCCAGTGCTGCTCGTCTCTGGTGCCTCAACATCCCTTAATATCCCCCTAGTCCAGCACCCCCTCTGGAAGTTGTCCCTTCACTGAAATGCCTTTATTGGAACTCTCTGAGATGAACTGTTTCCTGGGGGACCCTGACGGATACGGGCACTCTGCAAGTACCTACTCCAAGCCACCACATGCAAAACCCCAAAAACTGAATTCCCTGGGCACTGGGCTCAGTGAAGCGAGCCTTCACCCCAACATGTCACTACAGTGGCACTGGTCTTGAGGCACTCTTTATGAGGTTCTCAGCTAACCCACAGCTCTCTCTCTCTGCCCCCCCACACCCTCTGTAGATTCAGCATGTATGTCACACACGAGTGCCTGAGTCACTCCAGAACAGACACGCCATCAGGGCCTGTGGTTCCTGCCACGAGAGGGATGGACATGTTCTGATTTCAGAGCCACAGACCCCTGTGAGGCAGCTAGAGAGCCAGCACTTCAGAGCACGCCCCACATGGAGCCTGTACCCAGAGGAGAGAGATGGCTCCCATGAGAATGTCAGCTCTCCAGCCCCCTGCCTCAGGAAGGAGAGGACATTTCACCCATCCATACTGCATGGTCCGGGGTGAAGGCTCTCTGGGCATCTGATCAGAGGATTTAAGAGCAAGATCCAAGAAGACAGAAAAAGGAAAAAGAAGGGATGGTCCTGAGTCTGACCTTCTTGGATTATGTTTCATGCCCTGCAGTGAAAACCCATTTAATTTCTGCATAACTTAAAAAAGACTTTAAAAAGGCCTGGCGAAGAGCCATTTATATACTTAGAAGGGACAAGCCATTGGAGAGAAAAGAATGATGACTTTCTGCATTTCAGGTCCTGGGCGCCATGCTCTATGAGGGAAATGGGGGGCCCTCATCAGCACATACACCGGGGGCTTCTCTGAGCACCCAGCTGCTGTTTCATGGAAATGTGCAGATGTGCTCACAGGTCTACCCCCTCAATGCAAGCAGATTTCCTCTATGGGGCCAGGTGCATTTGGATTTCCAAGTGTACCGCAGACAATAAAACTTGGTGGCTCAGAGTGTGGGCTCTGAGTCAGACCCCCTAAGTTTGAGTCCCAGCCTTTCCACTTAATGGCTAGAGACCTTGGATGTACACTGTCAAACTTACTCTTTTTGGCTCTCAGTTTCTCCATGTAAAGGAAAATGTAAAAATGGAGCTGTTACCAGTACCTACCTCCTAGGGTTCTGAGAAAGAATTACATGAGATAAGGTGTGAAAAAAATAAAAAGCCTCTCGTGGAGCCAGGAACATGGCAATATTGAGCAACATTCAACAAATGGTCGTTGCAATTATTATTAAGGTAATAAAATACCATCAAGGCAGCGTGAGATGAGCCGTTTTTAAAGGAGGGGTATTAGAAACATTATAAACAGCCAATCAATCTCTTCATCATGAAATTAGACAAAGGGGCATTTTAAAATCAGAAACAGAACATCTCTTTTGATTGGTTCATGGCTGCTGCAGACAGGGTCAGGATGGGAGAGGCTCTGAAGACCCTCCAAAGCAGGTTTGGAGAGTGTGAGAGGAAGGGTGGGATCTGAGGCAGGGGTGGGAGGGATGTCTGCAGGCCAAGGAAGCTCCTGAGTACGGAGGCCAGGCCTGACCACCTACCACTCAGGGATGGCTTGAGTGAAGGAGCTGGAAGGAGCCTTGGAGATTATCCAGCCCAGCCTCCCTATTCTATTGATGGGAAAAGTGAGGGGGCATGCCTTATTCTTGGTCTCACAGGTGGTTAATGGTAGAGCCATGACTGGAAATCTGGTACCTTGACTCATATATAAGTGCTTTTTTCACCCCACCCAGAGATGCCAACCACTGCTTCCCTGTCCACCCTCCTCTCAACTAGGGATGCTCTCTGTACCCACAGCTCTGCTCAAGGGATGGACCTAGGTGGCCATGTTTGTACCAAGGGATTTCAGACTCAGGCCACATGTGATTGGTCCAGGGGTAACCACCTGACTCAACCAGGCCAATCAGATGGGGCCTTGGAAGTTAAATCAGTTTTCTGTGGGGAACTGAAAAAAGATTCTTGCTACCTGGTTAGGGCTGGAGTGGGCACTGCGACAGGCCCAAGGCCACACAGAAGCCAAAGTTACAGGGTGGCAGGGAAGCCCATCTGCAGTGAGAATGGAGCACAGTGAGGCAGAAAAGCAGAGACAAGGGGCTAGCAGGGCCTCTCCTGCCTTGGCCTTCATAGGCCCCGTCTGGCCCTCCCCTCCCATCCTGTCTGTGGTGCTGAGACATATTTGTGCTGTCCTTCCTGTGAGTACCCCTGATTCACTCTGGCCGGTGTGGGTCTCAGCTTTTTGCTCCCCACCAGGCACCCTCAGAGTGCATCCAGCCACAGGCAGGGCCTCCTCATCCCCACAGCTCTGCCCCAGGCTCACCCTGCCCCTCGCCTGCTGGGATTTGGCCCCCTTGAATCCCATGGCTGGGCTGCAGAAGACAAAGCTCATGGCCAGCGCTCCTGACTCCTGAGGGCACAGAAAGTAATGTGGGGAGAAGAAAGCAGCCTGGATGGATGAATGCCGGCTCCCGCTTCTTTTTAAGTGTCCCCAGACACTCCTTTAACATGCAAGTCTGCTCAGGTCCCTGCAATGATCAGCGTGCATGTGTGGTGGCGGGGGTGGGCAGGGGACAGCTTGATTGTGGGTTTGACACAATCAGCCAGGACAGGCCTGGAGGAGAGATGCCCCACAGAGTCAGGCTCTGCCTTCCTAGAGACAGGAGACCAGGGAGAAGGCACCTCTCTGGTGTCTGGGCTTGGAGTTCGGGGTCTACAGAATTATCGCCATGTGGGTCTGGGCCATGGAGGCAGGGCCAAGAGGTCCGTTTTGGCTGGGGGTCGGGTTGCCCCATTCTAGGGCAACTTCTCTCCACTTATTCATTGTGGAATATGGCTCTGGGTCCACCTTCTTGCTGGAAAGGAGCAGTTGGTCTTTGGAGGAAAGGCCCCATGGAATGTGATTACCCCTGTTTCTGAGACAGGTCTCTTAGCACACTTCTCTGTCCCAGTTCTGCTTCCAAAGCCCCTTTCCCCACGGTGCCCTCTGCCCAGTCCTGTCCACTTCCTCACAGCTTCTTAGCCATTTCAAGGGAAATCTCCCTAAATGCACCACCCAGGCCTCCAGGGGGGCTGGGAAGTGTGATCGGGCATCATCCCCTGCAAACCTCTTGCACCTGCTAGGTTGCCCCTCTCAGCGCAGGGCCCATTCCCTGCAGGTCGCAGACAGGGCAGGCCCTTGCCTTTTCCAGCTCCACATCACTTCTGATGGACCTGCTGTAAATGGGCCACCCTGTGCAATTCAGAGACAAATAAATCTTTTTGCTACTCCTGAGTTGACAAGGGAATAGGCTCTGGCAAAGTTCTACCATGCAAGGGATCTTGTTCGTTAATAATAATGATAAATAGCTCACTTCTCACATGTGGTGTGACTCACATTACACTCTGGGCTTCGACAGAGGTGGCTCAGGGTGCTCCCTGGAATGGTTAGAGGTGTGCGTGGGCAGTGAGGGAGGAAGGGGGCAGACAGAGAGAGGCAGAGTGGGAGGCCAGAGAAAAGAGAGATGAAGAGAACGTAAAGAAAGGGGAAAGGAGAGAAGGTGGAAGGCAGAGGGAAGACCACAGGGGGACAAAGATAAAGAGGAGGGGGTGGTAGAGAGGGTGGAATTGGGGGCCAAAGGGGAATGAGGATGAGAGGGAACAGAGTTTGTGAGAGAAGAGAGAAGAAAGAAAGTTGGGGAGAAAGGAGAGAAAAACTTAAGGGAGCAAAAGAGACATTACAGAGGAAAAGTTGTGAACAAAGGAAAAGAAGATAAAAATTCAAAGCAGCAAGAGAAAGGAAGATAGGAGAAAGAAAAAGCACACTATATCCCCCCATGCTCGCAGTGTACCCCCGCTTCCCTGCCTGTTAGATTTATTCTCAACTCTCTGCCAAACCTCGGAACGAGCCCGACCATTTCCACCGTAAGTGCCATCTCTAAAGGCGTTATTAATATTTATGGAATGCTTGCTAGATGCCGCCACAGTCTTTAATATCTTATTATAAAGCCTGTTATAAAACGCATTAGTAATAAATTCCTGACAGATGGAGTTCTGACAAGGTGCGGGCACCTCGGTAAATCTGAGCTGGGAATAGACCCTCCTGGACCGAGCTTGTGGCTCAGAGGCTGGGCTGCTGGTCCCTGAGGTGGGGCGGGGGCGGGGGCAGAGAGGGGATTCAACCCTCAATCTGTCAGCATTTTTAAACATCTTATCTCATTACTTCCTCTTCCCAGATGGGGGAAATGGAAACTCAGAGAAATAAAGTAACTTGTCCAAAGTCACACAGCTGGTAAGGGGTGGGAGCAGGATTGAAATTCAGGTCACCTCTGTGTCCCAGGCTTTGGGGACCCTGGAGATGAGGGTGTAGTGTGAGCTCAGGGCCCCTGCTCAAGTGGGACTGATTCATTCCCTTTCTGAAAGGGCTGGGGATGACACAGGGCTGGAAGCTGGGGTATTCAGGCTGTCCGGACTAGAGAAGAGAGGGTTGGTGGGAAGTTTTAGCCCAAAGAGAAGTTCAGAAGGAAGAAGGGATCTCAAAATGTGCACACTTTCACTGGGCATAAGGAAATGGGCTCCCACTGTGACAAGAAGAATTTAAATCAGAAGTAAAGATCTTTCTGACCAGGATGTGCCAGGGCAAAGTGCTGGAAGCTTTGGTGAGGCCCCTGTGCTTTGGTTTCCACCGATGCCAAAGAGGTACCTCTTCACTCATGACTCTGGAGCCGGAGCCCTACTGGGGTGCTGGTGCTCAGGAAGTGTGTAAAGTTTGGGAGGCTTTGTGGCCTTCCAACTTATGGGGGAGGAGAAATGGGGTCTATGGGAGATGTGGGCTGTATTTCTTTCTCAAATAGGCAAGAAGGCTTGTGTGGGCACCAGCTGAGAGCAGGGTCCAAAGAGAGAAATGGTGCAGGGAGGAGAACCAGGAGAGGCAGGTGCCCACCAGGCCTCCGTGCATGTCTCAGGTCACCCTGTTCTAATTGGGGAGAGGGCACTCTGTGTGTACACACACCCACATGTGTACACACATGGTCCAGCATCTCTCCCTGAGGAGGAGTCAGGAAGAGATCATTTCACAGCATCTCTTCTTTGGACTAGTGTCTGCTCTCTCGGATGATGTGCACTGGACTCTAAGAGGTGCTAGTTCTGTCTGAGTGCCTGGCAGATTATCAGGTGGAGATGTCAGCAGTGTGGGCAGAAGGAGCCCCAAAGGGCTGAGCCCCAAGTCTCACACACCCTGACATGGGTTGAGCACTTTCCCTGGGCTGGGCTGGCCTCCTCAGCTGTTCCACATCTCCATGGAGCCAGCTTAGTGCTCTCCCATCTCTGAGTCCCTCCTCCTTCTCAGCCTCTAGCTGTACGGCCTGTTCTGAATCCCAGGAAGACCTCCACCAAAGTGCTTACCTAAAGCCCATCCTGACCTCCTGAGTTCTGGTATCTTCACCTGCTGGAGTGATCTTGGACGTGCCCCTCTCTTGTCTCCCACTCCTCGTCAATCACCATGGCCTGTCAATTCTTCCTTCAACATAACTCAAATCCTTCCCCTTCCCTTATCTTGGCCACCTCTGAAGTCCTAGCACTTGCACACAGAAGGTATTCAATAAATGTTTTAACAGAATCAGGACTTCCTGTTAAACGTGGCTGACTGAACACATCCAATTGTTTCTGTTTTTGTCCCAACCCCTCACTAAAATGCCAATATGGGAATTAAAAATGCTTAAATCCACAAGGGCAAAAAGAATAGGAGAGGTGGTGACAATAGATGAGAAGTGTCAACAAAATCCTGGAAACAGAATGAACTGAAAATTGCCTTAGGAGATGGGGAAAGCTGCATCTTTGGCCAGCATCTCAGAATCTTGGAAAAGCTGGGGAACTGGAGACATGAGGCAATGCTCAAAGCAGAAAGACTGCTGCAAATGTTTAAGAAGGGTCGTTAAGACTCCCAGATGCTGTCCCCAACTCTTGCAGAAGATAGGTTTGCTTTCTGAGGGGCTGAGTTAGTTAGGCTCTAGACACACACTGGGAGCTGGTTGAGGCACTGAAAACACAGAGGTTAAGTGGAAAGCTGCATATCCCCTCCACTCACTCCCGTCTCCAACAAGGCCTCTTTAGCCATCCCCTCTCCCGAAGACTGACTGCCATGAAGGAGATGGGAAAACTGGCCCAAGAGAAAAATGCAAATATTAATATGTTGGAGTTCCTACAAAGAAACATCCACATCCTCACCTAATCATCCCATAGTGAAGCCCACCAGTTAATTAGCAGCCCCCTCCCCACCCTTCCCTGTCCTAATACACACAGAGAGCTTCCAGGCAGCTAAATGTGAACTCACTCTTAAATATGAACAGACAACTAAGGGCCACTAAATATTTGAGAAGAGCCTCTAATGTGAAAGACAGAGAGAGGAAAACAGTGAAAAGGAGTAACAAGTATCTTTAACATGCTTAGAGAGACAACACAAGACAGCATCTTTGAAATAACCTTTCAAGAGAAAGGAAGAGTTAGTAGAAATTAAAAACTTAACAGAAGAGTTGGAAGACAAAGAAACTTCTCCAAAGTAGGACAAAACTCAAAGAGATGGAAAATGGAATGAAAAGTAAGAAAATTAGACTGTATCAGAAGATCCAACACTCAACTAATAGGGATTCCAGAGTGAGGAAACAGAGCAAATAAAGGAGAGGAAATTATCCAAGAAGTAATACAAGAAAACTCCCAGATCTAAAGACATGCTTCCAGAGGGAAAGAAACTGCTATGTTTTCAGAAGAGGGCCCCACAATGAAGCATAAAACTATGAAGTTTCAAAACACTGAGTATTAAAAAAAAAAATCCTGGAGACTTTCAGAGAGAAAACAAAAGGCCGCATTCAAAGGATCAAGAATCAAAATGGCATCAAAGTCCTTAACAGCCAGAACACAAAGAAAAAAGACAATACATTATAAGGAAAACAATTTTCACTCTAGAGTTCTATACCCAGCCAAACTATCAACACACATGAGTGTAGAATAAACACATTTTTCAAAGTAAAAAAAGGAATTTCCAATAATTATTTTTCAGGAAATTACTGGAGGGTGTACTCCACTAAAATGAGGGCATAAACCAACATAGGGGATAATAGGGAATCCATGTAGCAGGGGATCTAATAGAGGAGAGAGACAAAGATATTCTTAGTGTGACTCCTCTCTCTTTCCCCATGCCTACCCTACAGCAGGCCTCTTTAGCTATTCAGCATCCAGAATAGCAAGGAAGTCAGAGCACAGTCAGCCCAGATTGGAGCAAGAGGATTGACACCCCAGGGAAAATGTTGTCAAGAAAAATACAAACCTAATTTTAAAAATCAATATACTTTTGATACACTGAGAGGAGGTATTCAATTATGTCAGAATACTTAGGGATGAATGAATGACAGATTCACAGAACACTAAGCAAATGAACAAAGAAGAGGTAATTATTAATTCTAGAGAAAACAAAAGAGGAAATAAAATTACAGAGGAAATATAATGACAGTACTGTATACTATGTGGCTCAGCTGTGAATAATATTTACATAATTATAATGCTGTATATACTAAATGCTGTTTGAGCTAAAAGGAAGGATATAATTATGCTGGGAGGATGGGTGGAGCACATTAAGAGTGGCAAGTGTGTAGCAAAGATGAGGTAGGGGGTGGTGTAAAAGTGCAGTTCTCATCCTTCACAGCTGAAAGTCAACAGATAATGTCTAAAACTGAAAAGTGTATAAACATGCAATTTGGAACTAAGAAGGTACCTATCAGAAATTGAACAAGGTTATCTCAGGGTGGGAATCAGGAATGGGAAAGGATGAGACAGGGCACTGCTATTTTTATTATATTACTATTCGATTTTTAAATGCATGCATATATGACTAATAAAATTAATATAAAAAATTGAAAAAATGTATCTCCCTATGGCTAATCATTGCAGTGGCCTCTCCTCTTTCAGCCCTGCTCCTGTAACTAATCCTGGAAAGTCACTGGCCTTAAGCACTGATCTCCCGTCTCATTTTCCCCCTCAAACACTGCCACCAGCTCCTCTTTTCCATCCAAGGCAACTTCCTCCTGGACCTTGGACATCACTATAGTCTGATCAAGGCTTCCCTCTCCAAGCTCATCTTTCATTTTTGCCTCACTGAGACCCTCTGCTTCACCCAAACTGGTCTAAACAGCAGCCCCCAGAGTTGGCCCACCTTAGCTCATGGTGCTTGTGTCCTCTCCACATGTATTCCTGCAGATACCTCCCCTAGAGAGTGACATCACCACCCAGCATGTGGGACTGATGCTCCCTCCCTTCCCTGAAGAGGCCGTTGGCTCCCTCGGGTTTCGAGGTACGCATGCCCAGCCTCAGGTTGAGACACCCTCCTGCCACACTTCTAGGCCCTGCTTTACACAGATACTGGGCTTGTAGAGCTGGGAGGAGCCTAATCAGAGAGACATCTGGGACCTTCCTTCCTTCCTTTTTCTCAGAAGTCTGGTTTTCAAAGCCAGGTAGGATGCCCAAGTATGAAATGGCCCCAGCTCCTTCTTACTCAGAGATTAAGGAGATCCACGCAATTTTTCTCAGCCCCATTGCAGCATCCCTACTCCAGCCCAGGGACCTTCCTGCAGAATGAGTAACAGAAGAGTTCCTACATCCACCCACTGCGTGCCATTTCCCATTAGCACCCACATTCCAGGGCTCCTGCCCTCTTCCAGCCACCCTCTACACCCCTCACTTGCTGACGCACAGGAGCTGAGGGAGGGGACATGTGGTAGCACAGGGCATGATGCATCGTGGACGGTGCACAGTGAGCAGGCCAGACAGCAGCTGGCTGAAGGCCACGTGCAGAGAGAAGAGGACAGGAAGGGCTGTGATGGTGAGGCAGCCGCCCCCCACCCCGTGTGCACGCTGACCCCAGTCTCCACAACACGCTACTTTCAACACCAGGCAGTACCACCCCCTCCCTCGGGGCTGGGCTTCCACCTCCCTCTCTGGCATGGGAACAGTAAAGAGAGTAGAGGCAGTAATCCAGACCACAGCTGTTCAGTCTTACCCTCCCAGCCTTCTCCAACCTGAGAGGGTAATCTGATTGACTCCACGGAGCAGCCCCCAGCTCCCTCCCCCAGTAGGGACCTGAGAACCAGCTTCTGGAGGCTGGAAAGGATCCACTTGGTGATGATTATCCCCATGCCTGATTGGCCTGATTGGGGGGGGTGGAAACTGAAACAACTAGGTCACATTCTGGCTTTTCAACAGCAATCTGGGTGACTTCCTTCTCTTTTGCTGCAGGGCATCAACACAAACATCTGACACTTCAGTTTTCCCATTCAGGAAATGGGTACAACAGTCCCTGCCCTGCCTTCTACACAGAGTTTCAAGGGAGATAAAACAAGTTAATAGGGGAAAGCACTTTGAAAAATCAAAGGCCAAAACAAAATCTTTACAACCTTCTGCAGAAGCAGAAAATTCTAAGATAAAAAATTAGGGACAGCTATGATGTAACTTATAGAAAAATCCTTTCTAAAAAGCTCTACCCTAGAGTCCAGAATCAGGGTCATCTGGGTTCCAGGACATTGTCCCTCAGCCTCGGGCTTCAGGGGACTGAGTCCAGGACAGAAACAGGGTTTGGCTGAGGCATGACATGGTTGGTCTTGAGACCTGGTAGATTCTGGAAAGTGGTAACTGATTAGATACATGAAGTCGCCTGTGATTTTTTAAAAATAAGGAAAGGACTTCCAGTTGGTCTAGGGTAATAACACTCCGATTGAGGACTTCCTATGTGTCAGGCCCTGATTTAAGCACTTCCCACCCATTATCTTGTACAATCCTCTTGGCAGCTTGTGAAGCAGACACTATTACTATCCCCATTTTCCAGATCTCCAAGGATGTGTATAATAAGCAGGAGCTCTGGGATTTGCACCCAGGCAGGCTGCACCAGGGCCCAAGCTTTTAACCACCAGCTCTATTATTCTCAGTGATGAATGAGCAAATGCACCAGGTCCAGGAGGCAGAGAGGTGGCCAAGATGACCTTGAGAAATTGGGATCCTCTCATCTGGCTAAGTGCCAGGGCCTACTAATGATGTTTACAGGGTTTGCTACAGAATGACTCAGGCCATCCAGAGGTCCCAGGTTCAGGACTTAACCCGTGTCAGGCATCACCAGGAAGGTGCTGGAAGGGGAGGAGTCAGTTATCAGGAACTGTCAGCTTCTTTCATCCATTGAGCCCAAATACACGTATAGAGCAACACAGTACATGATTGTGTTGGCCATACTCACACTCCTTATCTTTCCAACAGAAAAATGGTTATGAGCAATTACAAGTGGTTATTTATGGGGAAGAAAACATACACAATGAAAGGAGGCTTTGAGGGAGCAAGGGCAAAAAGCAATGGGCTGTATGATTCCCAGCTCCACCTTTTATTTGCTGTGTGACTTTAGGGAAAATAGGCAACCTCTCTGAGCTTCAGTTTCCTTATAGTTACAGATAGGCAATAAGAAACCCTGCCCCAAGGGATTATTGTGAGGCTTACAGGAAATAACACACAATAAGTGCTTAGTGCATAATAGGTGCTCAACAAATCTTAGGCTCTATCATAATGTTATTACCTCATGGAGCAAGTGTAAGGGCTTGTAAATGTTACTTCTGGTGGGGAGGTCTGGAAGGGGAGGGGATGCCTCTGAAGGCCGAGTTCCTCGTTCTGTTCTCAGCAGAGATAAAAGGTTCAGATGAAAGACGGCAGGGGAGGGGGCCTCTATGGCATGCACCCCCATCTCTGTCCTCATGGAGCCTTCTCTGGGTGTGTGGGGGCCTCCAATGCTGCCCTGAGCTCTCTGTGCACAGCTCCATGGCTCACAAATGGCGCTCCATCTCCCAGCCCCCAAATTCATTCCCCTGCATGATGATAAATCATGTTAAATAAAATGAATATGCAAATCTCCTTAGGGCAGGCCTTACATCTACAGGAAGCTGAAGCTAATAAATGAATGCTGAATGAGGAGACAGCTCAAGTAATGCAACTTCTCCTGCTCATCTCTCCTCCCCAACCCTGCGGGCTCCACCCGTCATCAGTCTGTACCTTCGGTCTGCCCCTTCGTCCCTGGTGGGTGTGCATTCTGAAGGTGAAGGAGGCAACAGAGGCCCCGGGCAGGCAGGAGTGGCGGTTTAGGCCTGGTGTGGGTTTTGCATCTCCAGCCCTGTGGCTACTGCTGCTGGCCCTTCAGGCGGTGTGATGTGATAAGTGGAACCTGTCACTTGGTGCCTGGGGGCTTATGGATGGACAGGCTGAGGGAGGCGGCACACCTGGCTGAGTGCTGAGTGAGGCATGGTGAGGGCTGGAGAGGGGGGCTTGGTGAGCCCGGGACCCAGGCAGGGAGAGGGCAGCTGCAGGAACTCACTGGGCCGTGGGACTTTGGGAAATGGTTTAAGCTTCAATAGTTGGAGAGACTGGGAATATTATGGCTACAAAGGACTTTAGAAATCACCTTGTTCAGTGGTTTGCTCCCCTGGCTGTGTATTAGAAAATCTGGGGAGCTTTTAAACATTATCAATGTCGAGGCCCACCTCAGCCTCTGGGTTTTTAAAATTCTCAGAGGAATTCTCCTGTACAGCCCAGGGAAGAAGCACTGCCCTACCCAGGAACCCTATTCTATAGACGAGAAAGCTGAGACCCAGAAAGCGGAGAGGACCCGACCGAGGTTGCACAGATGGTCAGCGGTGGCAGACACACCTCATTGCTTCCTCCCTGACCTCCCCCTCTCTTGTCCTGGCAAAGATGGAGGGTAACTCCCCGAACATACATCATCCTTATCCTTCAGGTACAAGGAGCACTGGGTTGGGGGACAGACCTGGGATCTGTGTGGTTTCCGTATGTCCCTGGACAAATTATGAGCTTCTTTGTCCATCAAGTCCTCATCCGTCAAGTGAGGGAGTTGAAGCACATTATCTCCACATTTCCTTCCTGTCTACAAGAGTATGGCTGTAAGTCCTTCCTGAAGTCTAATCCAAGGGTCTCTTGCTACAAAGCAGCCCCTTCACTTGGGACTGTCTTCAGAAGATATAAAGGCAGCATGTACTGAAGTAAAAATTGATAAAGGGATTTCTCTTTCCCTTTCCCTTTTTTAAGTGCATTGCTCCCCACTGAGACACATAACACTCTCATGTGGACAAGGACAGAGGTTACAATGCCCCAGTGCTGGTGGTAGGTGTTTGCCCTGCACTAGGACTGCAGAGCACAGCCCCTGAGGGTCGGTGTTGAGCTGAGGAAGGACATTCTGTGAAGAACAAAGGGCACCATGGGTCAGGAAGCCAGAGACCTTGCACCCCCATGGTTCTGTTTCACTAGCTCTTAAGTGGTCCCAAAGGGACAGGAAGACAGGAAGACATCAGTGCAACCATCCAGATGCTTATCCTGCCCGCCTCTTCCACTTCTGTGTGGCTTTGGATATGTACCAAGACTCTTGGAGTCTCAGTCTTCCAATCTAGAAAATGGGCATAAAAATATCTACCTCCTGGATTTGTGGGTCCTGGATGAAGTAATGATTATGAAGTACTTAGCCCAGTGCCTGACCCATAGTAACAGTGGCAGCGGCTGCCATCACTGTGATGGACCTCATTATTACCAGATAATGGGAGCCTCATATTCTCCTGCTTGGGTAGGGGTGACCCAGGGAGATCCATTTACACAAGGAACACATTTGGGAGGAGGAAGATGCCCTGCTATGCTGTCCTTGGGAATGTTCCCATGATAGAGGCCCTGAGGGCTCTAAAGGCTAGGGTAGGATGGACCATCTGTTCCTGCTTGTCTGGGGAGACCGGCCCTCTGAGGGGGCTGTGGGAGAAACAGCATGGGAGGTCCAACTCTTTGGTCTACTGTGCATGGTAGACCAAGGCCCATGGGTTCCGCCACTGGCCTCAGGGACAGCCAGGTCTTGGCATACAAAGACCATCAGACTGACCTGAAGATAAGATGGAGATCCAGAATCCCAGATGCACCCTGCTTGAAGGCAGTCCTAGGACTGCATGGCCGCATCTGTTAAGACCAGATTTGACCAAGAAACAAACCAGCCTCCCCTTTCCTACCAGAACCCAGAGAAAGTGCCTCCACACACATCCAGAGTAGTTCAAGTGGATGACCAACCTGGTCAGGAAGTTTCAAGGGTCTTCCCAAGCCCTCCTGGAATTAAGAATGTGGAGACCAATTCCTATGGAGAAACAAATTCCTCCACAGCCCTCCTCTGCCAGGCTCCAGGGTGCCCAGTGAAGGTGGCTCTGAGGGCACACTGGCCTTCCCCTAGGAAGGAGGAGAGACCATGAGTAGGAATTGCAAATGACTTTCATTAAGCGGGGTGCTAATACCATGAATTACAAATGAAATCCAGATGAAGAGGACCCTGGTAGCCTTACCTCTGTTTGATATTAATTGGGCGACACTTTGTTTTTTGGTTTTTTTTTTTTAACATTTTTTATTGATTTATAATCATTTTACAATGTTGTGTCAAATTCCAGTGTTCAGCACAATTTTTCAGTCATTCATGGACATATACACACTCATTGTCACATTTTTTTCTCTGTGAGTTATCATAAGACACTTTGTTTTAATGGTACATTAACTAATGTGGAATTTCGATGGAAGCCCTCGTGACACTCACATTAATACAAATGAATTCATTACCATCGGTGTTATTACAAGAAATGACAAATAAATCTGTAACAGTGGGACCCTTCAAATAATAATCACGAATCATTAGGTTTGCCGCTCGTTCGTACTGTAGCTTGCAAATATGTGTGTATGTTTTCTGCTGTGAATGTGCTGTTGCTTTTTGGCCGGGGGAGGCAGCCAGTGGGGAAAGCTGTGTGGTAGTGGAAGGGGAAGCCTCTTCTAGACTTTGCTGCATCTGCTTTTCCTCCCTTTCACCCCCGACCTCAACCCTGGAAGAATTCCTCCTTCTCTCCCTCCCCCAGGCTCAGCAACCCCCATGTCAGGATTGTGATTGGGGGTGGTCCCCAAATCCAGCATGCCCAGTGTGCAGGCTCTGACCTGAGGACAGGGTGGTGGAGGCAGAAGGGATAACAGCAAGAGGGCCCTGGAGTGGGAGCCTGACTTGACAAGGGTTGAAGGGGTGCAGCTATGGCTGCTATTTGTTCCTCAGAGGTTCCCCATTCTTAAAGTTTCACCCAGACCTCAGAGGGTCTTGGGGAGAGAATTCAGGTGTCCAATGACCAGAACTGTGCTAGGAGTGTTATCCACGTTCTCTTCAGTCCTCATGACGGTCCTGGAGGCTTTATCCCATTGTAAAAGGCAGGAAATAGGTTTAGAGAGTTTGAGCGAGAAGGGGCCAAGCTTGGGACTCAGCTCTGCCTTGCTCTGAAGCTCCCAGTACAGCAGCTCTTTCCATGGGGAAGCTGCCTTCTGCCCAGGATCCTGGTGGAGGCAAGGTGTAGCCTGCATGAACCCAGCAGGTTGGTTCCAACTCTTCACCCCTCTGCTCCGTGCTTCAAGCTGCAATCTCCCAGGGGTGAGAAAGAGGTCCCCCAACAAGCTGGGTCTGCAGCTATCACCCTGATTATCTCTCACAGCCTCTCAGTTCCTGAAGTTGAGATCAAGACCATCTTTGCTTCTAAAGGGCAGTAAGTGAGGCCCCAGGAAACCACAAAGGAGGAAAGTGTCAGAGCAGCCGGGTGACTCGGCAGGTTTTGATCTGCAAATCATTGACACTCAGCTTGCCTCTCCTCCCTTCTGCACTCAGGGCAGACAATGCCAAATGATCACAGAGCTCTTCCCCAGACTCAGCTGCAGGATTCCCAACCCAGTGCTCTAAGTAGCTTCTATCAATGGATTGGAGTTGGCACATGATTTGAAAGCTGTTAGCTATCCCTGTTTTAGAGCAACTTTCCCTGGAGAACTTGAAAATACAATGCAGGCTCCTCTGACAGGGATGCCCAAGAGTGGTTCAGTTTAGTAACCAAGAGATTGGCTTCCTGGGGTCTAATTCAAGAAGTCTGGAACTCCATAATCAGTTGCTTCCTCCCCTCCTAAATGAATCAATCGGCCAGTCTTACCACCATGTACAGCCGTTTTCTGACCTTTGGCTTAACTTGAAACAACTTTGAAGTCAAATCCAATTTTCCTTTATTGAGTCTTTGCTAATGTGGCTAAACTCTGTTGGCCCCTGCTTTATGACTTGCCCTCCACCCTGGCCACGGAAGTCCTAGTTCTCAGAGGCTAATGCCACTTGACTGTCAGATGCTGTTTCAGATGCCAGATTCTGGCTGACTAGCAGTGGGTTGTAGCCCATGGCTGGTGTTTGAGGTGCTCCAGCCCGCTCTCCTGCTCACGTTCACCCCCATTCACACTGGTACTGAGTGAACCAATTAATCACCTACGATTGTTAACTGTACTAATTATGCTCGCTCTTGAAACTTGTGGAACAATTATTTACTGTCTCTGCCTCACGAGCTATCAATTATGGTGATTACAGGCAGACTGTCACTTCTCCCAAGCCAATGCAGAGGCAGCTTAGCCAGACTCTGAGCTGGCTTCTCAAGGAGAACCCTCACAGGGTTTTATCTGAGCTTGGGCTACATCCAACAGATATTGCAAAGGCAGTGGCCTCTTCATGGGGACAGGCCTTGCAATCTAATAAGGGGCAGCTCAAAATTGATCTTAAATGAAAGATTTTATAAAAGTTTTTCCTTTGTTCCCCTAAAAGATGAAATGACAACCACTAAGTACCACTCTGGGGATTGTACTACTTCCTTCTTCCTATGTCTCTGTGAGTGAATGCACAGTGCCCTCCTTGGCCAGACTTGGCATCACATTCCCAGAAATCTACAAGGAGGTTGCACATACATACTAGGTTATATTTTCCTCTGGTTCCTCAAGTCAGGGGCTCTATGTTGTTCCTTCTCAGCCCACCTCAATGCTCGTCCCAGATTCTACTTCCCCTGTTTCCCAGTATCCCTACTTGGGGGAGAGTTGGTGCCTCTGACCAAAATCTTTGCTAAATGAAGGAAGAAAAAGAAGAAGTTGTCAGGCTCTGTCCATCCCAGCTGGACTTTGAAATATTCCTGTCCTCTGAGGCCACTGGACTTTATAGCACAAGCCTACAGGCCACTACCACCCCCCAACAGAGACATATTCCCCAACTCTTGCCCTGTAACACCTCCACCCCCACTCCTGTCAGGGTGACAGTGTGTGATGTGAGGCGTGCATGCAGCTGTCGGGTAAACATGTATTTATTCAGTTGAGCAGCAGGCCCCAGCAGGCTGTGGCTCCCGTCCCCTGGGCTCCCTCCCACATCCCAGCCCTCCTGCTGCCCACAGTGCTCATCTCCAAACGTCAGGGCAAAAAGCACTTAGAGCCAACTGCTGAGCCCAAATCTATTACAGTGCCAAGAAGTGCACTCCGTCACCATGCACTCACAGGCTCCAGGCAGGCTGGAGCGGGTGGCCAGCCTCTGAGTGACCCCACCCCACAGGCCCTCTCTTCTAGTTCCTGTTACCGGCAGGGGTCAGACAGGCTAAGCTGTTCCTTAGCCCTGGCCATAGCAGCCATGGTATCCCCAACCTCCAAGGGGGCCCCTGTGGGTTCTGAACAAGCCATTGCCAACTTGACACCTCCACATGAATGTCACCAAGATGCTTTGAGACTCGACTCAAGAACAAACTCTAAATCTCCCCTGGAAACTGCATCTCTGGCTCTGTGAATGGCAATGTATCCCCTTTGCAGCCAGCTGCTAAGCCAGAAACCGGAGTCCTCCTTGCAATTTCTTCTCTCAAACATCAGTCTGCTGCTCTCCCTCCCTACCTACCGCCAGCTCTCACCTGGGCCATGCCACGGCCTCCAGCTGGGCCCCTGGAATGTGGACTCCCCTAGAAACACACATCTGATTGTGTGGGTTCCCTGTGCTCCAATAACTCCCCAGTGGCCTCCTGCTGACCTTAAGCTATATATCAGAGAATCCCTTGCATGGCCCTGGCTGGCCAGGCCCTGCCCAGCTCTCTGGCTTTGCTCCTCCTGATCATGCTCCAGTCACACTGGCCTTTTTTCATTTCCTCAAATGAACTAGGTGCTTTTTTGCCTCCAAGCCTTAGCCCATGCTGTCCATCCACCATCTTTTCTCATCTTCACCCCCACTGAATGCCTCCTCAGCCTCCCTATCTCAACCAAGTCCCATTTCTTTCAGAACATTCTCTGAACCCTGAGTCTGGGTCAGATTTTTGGCTTTATTTGCTCAGAGCCCCCTCAGAGCTCAGATTTTCCTGGGGGTTCCAAACTCACTTGGTATTCTTGTGACCCTTTAATTACCATCTGTTCCCCAACCAGACCATAAGCCCTTTGAAGGGAGGGGCCACGTCTGGTTCTGCTCACTGTCAAGGCCCAGCGTGTGGCTGGTTCTGAATAAATATCTTGTGGAATAAATGCTATCTTGGGCATTCCTCTCTGCACAGTCTCCTATCTAGTAAGATGGTCAGGAAACACCAATTCCAAAGTTTTTCCCTTTTGTGCATTCAATAAATGTGGACAGAGGACCTCCTATGTTCCAGCTCTGCTGGGTGGTGAAGGGCTATGGACAGGTACTGTCATGGGGCGCACTTTCTAGGAAGTCTGAAGGCATCAATGACAGCTGGGCAGATGCTGAACCTGAGTTTTGGCTCCCAGTTCTGGCACCACCACCACCTGGATCTGGTACCTACTGGCCTTTGCTCATGCTGTTCTCCTGCTTGGAACACTCTTCCTCATTCACTCATTCATCCAACAAAGAATTACTAAGCACCTAATATGTATCAAGCAGTGTTCTAGGTACAATGGCAAACTCCTATACATTTTCAGTCTCAACTTGGTTATCACCTCCTCCAGGAAGCCTTCTCTAATTCCTGAACCTAGGTTGGGTGCCCATCTTATGGGCTCCCAGAGCTCCCTCCCTGGACTGTCCCCATCACAGCATTGATCACACTGCATTAAAATTGCCTGCACTGCATTAAAATCCTGTGACTGTCTTGCTCACCACACCACCCCCAGTACCAATGTACCCCACTGCCTGGCCCTTAGCAGTCATTCAATATATATTTCCTGCACGAACAAATTCCTCCGTTTCTTCCACTTGTGTCTCCCCAAGCCCTAAGGGAGAGGGGGAGAAACTTTGGACCAAAGCATAGGTGGCTGAAATAAACATGGAGAAGGGATATTTGTGAGAAGGCCATGATGAAGAGGAGGATGGGATTGGTTTGAGAGAAGACATTGGCGGGGGGGTGGGGGGGTGGGATAGAAGTTGGAGAACTGGGATTTTCCTGCGCTGAGTCTGAGGCAAGCAGGTCAGAGAGGAAATGAGGCTGTAGGACCAGAAGTCCTCAGACAGGCTGCCTCAAACACCCCTGATACACATGATTCCAAACCCCTCCACTGTCAGCCTTACCCAGGTTTCACCTTGCTGCTTCCCTTGGGTGTCCCTACCTCCTGGATACCCTCCTGGCCTTGCTCTCACTCTGTGGGGCAGGAGGTGGCCTCTGCAATTACTGTGCCCTGTGTCTGGAGAGTTGCCGTCCCCAGGAGAGCATGTGCTTCACTCTCACAAGGTCTCTGCCCCGATGACCTCGGAGAGGCCTTCCCTGGCCACGAATCCTGCTCTAGTCCCCAGCCTGCTTTATTTTTCTTCATGGCCCTTATTGCCAACAGATATAGATTTCTGTGCTGTTTGCTGGTCTTTCCTACTTGATGAAGCTGCCAACAGCAGGGACCTTGTCAGTTTTGTGCAGCTGAATCCCGGGCTCTGAGGACAGTTCCTGACACACAAGAAGCCCTCAAGAACTATTTCTTGAATGAATGAATGAATGAATTAATGAATTAATAGGAAGATGGTACAGGGGACCTAACTCTTCTGGACTACAAGTGCAAAGATTCTTAGAGAATAAGCACCAGGTGCCCAGTGGCACAAACAGAAATCGTCCACCTGCAGCCCCTACCCAGAAGATGGCGATGCTCGCTGACGACGATGACCGCAGAGGGGACCACCTCCACTGGGTGTGAACCACTTCAAGGCGCTTCTAGTGAAACACCAGGGATGAGAACAGCCCAATGGGCTCCTCTCCAGGCCTGACCTCCCTTCGGGGACAGCCACCCCATCATCCCCTCCCAGTAACTGCTCCTTCCCCTGCCAATGACTGCTTCCTCTTGGGATAAGAGAGTACCACCTGGGAGCACCCATGCCTCTTCCCTGCCACCTCCCTCTGCGGCCCTCTTCCCTCCCTCCAGCAGGAACTAGACAGATTAAACTATCAATTGCCAGGAAAGGCTTGGGCAAGAAGTGCTGTCTCTGTCCAACAACTGCATCTAGTGCTTTTGGGCTAGCGGCTCCGCATGGTGGCCCCCAGTGTCTCTCGTGACAGTGAACTTATAGGGTGGAAGTAGCTCATTCTTTTCCTCTGCTATGCCTAGAGGGAGTGGCCTTGACCCTGGCCCCAGGCTGACCTCTCCCACACTGCACCAGTCACAGATGGATCCCAGACCCCAGCCACAGGCCACCCCTAACTTCTCAATCTAACATAAAATGAATCCCAAACTATGAAAAGACTGGAACATCATTTGAGGGGCTGGCTGAGAAGTCAACTTAAAATGATGTGGCTCCCTGGGTATTAAACAGTGGGGAAAGTAAGAAAAAGCAGCACTATCTTCTTCTCCCAGACAGCTGTGCCCGACGTTCTCCCCCTTGTGTGCTTGTCTGCAGCACTGGTGACCTCGACTTCATGCCAGAACATGGGAGGTGGGTTCGAGGTTGCAGCAGTGCTCCCCGGGGCGGTGCACCCGTGCCCCTGGGCCTGGAGTGGGTGTGCCGCTGGTCTCCCTCATCTGGTCACCAGCTGGTTAGCCCCTCTGCCAGGGTCGCGGGGCAGGCTCTGCTCACAGACCCTGATTGCTTGCTGGCCAGCCCCCAGCCTGCCCCATCTCCACTCTGCCCTCCCCTTGGTGGAGCCGGGGGTGATTGGAACCCCTTCTGCTAGGGCTGATTAGGCCTGATTTCACCAGCCTACTCCCACCTCTGGAACCTTCCCCTGTTATTAAAGTTGTTTTCCTCCTACTTGCTTGGTCTGCCGGATGAAGTGAGTTTATTTGATTTGATTTCTCCCCCCATCTACTTTTTTCCTACGTTCATCCACTCTACCTGGGTCTTTGGGAGACCAGAGTTCAGTAAAAACCAGGAAAATTAACTTCTAACTTTAGAGTAAAAATAGCTATAATAAAGCCAAGTGAATAATAAAACCTCCATCTAATGTAACTTTGATTAAAAGCGGAGACCTCCCTCCTCACCCACCTCCACCCCACAAGGATGAGGTTGGCCCTTTAAAGGAGGACAGGGTTGTAGGGACAAAAAAGGCAGCCTGCTCTCGCCTCCAATTTGTTTTTTTCTCCCCTCCTTTTCACTTTCTCAGTGCTCCAAGAAGCCCAAGGATCATATCTGCTAGTCTTCACTCCCCCAAGACTCCCTGTGCACCCAGGGCTAGGTGCTTAGCTCTCTGGGCCTTGGTGTCCTCACCTGTTGAATGGGACTGTGGGAGGAGCGTTCCATAAGTCTGTGTGTGAGAAGTTCTGGGTGGGTATAATTCCCCAGGGTTAAGTCTATGTACTCAGCCAAATCCCCTTCCTGAGACTCCCCACTTTCCCTCCAAAACCAAGGGGCCATAAGCCCACCAAAGCTCTACACAAGCCCCTCCAAGCCACCCTGGGAAAGAGCCCCCTGGTCAGAGCCAGTGGCATCCTCAGAGAAGCCGAACGTGTGAGAACCTGTTCTTCCTGCACTTTCGCTTGGAGGAGGGGTGAGGAGCTTGGAGCCCGGCCTGGCAGCCTGGCTGGGGAGGTTCGGTTTCTTTCACCATCCCAGCCCTCTCTCACTGGGGCACTGAGCTGTGGAGGCAGGAGTCTGGTGCTTTTCAATTTCACGCCAGGTGTCAGTGGCCAGGACTTGGCTGGCCTTATCTACTTGGCCTCCTGCCCAGGTGGCGCCTGCTGAGCTCAGCCTCCCTGCGAAGCCCAGAGCATGGCTGCTCCAGGAGCAAGACTTGTGGGCAGAAGGGGCCCTGGAGAGCTGACTGCTGGGCAGGTTGGAAGGCTGGGTGGAGTCCTGCTGTAGGAGATGGGGCCTTCTGATCCCTAAGACAGAGAGATGAGGGCAGGAAATCATAGTCACAAATCAACCATTATTCTCAGAGCTGGAAGATCCCTGCAGACTATCTCACCCTCTCTCCCACTCTTCCCCATTTCCCATATGGGGAAACTGAGGCTCTAGAGAAATGAAATAACTTGCCCAAGGCCACATGGATTTGATGGAGCTGTGGTCCAACCCGAGGCCATGGAGCCCAGATTCCCCTTCTGGATCACTCAGCCCACCTCTCTATCCTCAAAAAGCTACACAGAAGCTCCCCCAAGGGTCAAGCAAGATTCCTCATGACAAGGGGCCCTCCTTCATGTGACCAAGATGCTTCCTCTCAGAGCCTTGGTTTCCTCATATGGAAAATGGAGAAAGGAGGAGCGGTGAGTGAAAAATCCTTACAGCCCTTTTTAGATCTAAGTCAGCAGTCAGTAAACTATGGTCTATGGGCCAAATCTGGCTCACTTCCTGTTTCTGTTTACCCATCAACTAAGAATGGTTTTTACATTTTTAAGTATTTTGGGGAAAAAAGATCAAAAGAAGTATAATAGTCCATGACATATGAAAATTACATGAAATTCACATTTCAGCATCCATAAATTTGTATTGGAACATAGCTGTACCCATTCATTCATACGTTGTCTGTGTCTGCCTTTATGCTACAACAAAGTTGAGACCATATGGTCTGCAAATCCTGAAATATTTACTAGCAGGTCCTTTACAAGAACATGTTTGCCGAGCCCTGATAAGAAAGGCTGAGCTGGGTCTGGGCTCCAAAGCCCCTGAGTAGTCAGGGCTGGGAAAGCTCAGGGAGAAAGCTGTGTGAAGCAACTCTTGCTGGGCGCACTCTACTCACAGGTGTAGAAGTCTGAAACACTGGGGTACACCACGTGCATATTTCCAGGGGTACCCCTCCTCCACTTCTGGGGAGCGGAGGTTTCCTCCTAGCAGCCGCAGTTCTGGGGACCCACCTGCCACCTGCCCTCCAGCCCAGAGCTGAACCCCAGGTCTGCATTCCCAAACTTTCTGCTTCTGCCAACTTCCCGTGGCTCACAGGTCCACGGGCTCCCCACCTGGCTGGCCCGGCCTTGAGTGTGTTGTCAATAAGCGGGTGGCCGTGTGGCTGGCATGGGGGCCTGGGAGGAGAAGAATCCGAGCAAGTAATTGCCGCGTGAAAATGACAGCACAGCGATTTATCCACCCCAAGCCGGGCCTCAGCATACCAAGAGGCTGCCGGCAGCTCGGAATCAATACCACCCCAGAGGAGGGATTATTAGGGAGAAAAGGGGGTTTGAAAGATCCGTAAGAGCCTGATGACTGTCTGTTTCCAAGGGGACCATCAGCTGCATGAGAATTGTGTGTGGGAGGAGCAGAACTCTGGCTGCCCGCATGAGGGAGGGCTGAGTTTGGCTGTGGAGCCTGGACCCTATCCTTAACCTCAGGCTGACCACCAGCGGGAGGGCATAGGCATACCTGGGAGGAACCTGAGGCTCCAAGAGCCAGGCGTTGAGGTGGAAACAGAGGGTACATGAGGGAGACCACCCATCCCAGTTGTGCACCTGGCCGAGGGACACTAGCAGAACACCCCGTTCCGGGCCCAGCAGCAGCCAGATCTGCTGTGTCATCCTGTGCAGACCTTCCTGTCGGGGCCTGCCATCTTTCCCCCCAGGAGGCCCAAGGAAGGCACGTGGGAACTTGAGATGAGCACAGAGCTGGGCTACTGGGAATTCCTCGGCTGGGGCTCCAAGCAGCACACCTTGGAGGAGGTAGGAGGAGGCATGCCTTCCTGAAAGGGTCTCCTCTGGCCCATCTCAGGGCCTTCCTTTCCTTTCTCTGTTCAAAGAGGGCAGGGAAGGGTGAACAGAGGTAATATAGGCCCTCTGCCCCCCATCTCTCAGAGGAATACTCAGGGATCCCCTTAGGGTACTAGAGACCATATCAAATCATCGCAACAGCATATGTGTGTTTGTGCAGATGGATCAGAGCAGTCCCCACTCCTCTGTCAATCCCCGTGGGCCTGCAGCCATGAGCCTGGCAGGTTGGGGCGGGCAGGACATTCTGTGACCAAGTCAAGTCACTGGCACACACGGGCACTGCCTGCAGGATCCCCATCCACTCTGTACCATGCACTGAATAATCCAGTCAAGCTGAATTTGCCAAGTGACATGTGGGGAAGGGGAGGATCAGGAGCTGC
Organism: Camelus dromedarius; assembly: GCF_036321535.1. NCBI lineage: Eukaryota > Metazoa > Chordata > Mammalia > Artiodactyla > Camelidae > Camelus > Camelus dromedarius. The sequence goes on along the minus strand of NC_087465.1, from coordinate 11,779,928 downwards.
TCTCTGTTCCAGGGTCTGGGCTGATGAAGGGCTGGTTAAGGGGTCCCCAGTCCTGACCCAGGAAGGTCATGGACTGCTAGTCTGTGAGGGGCCTCAGCTCTTGCACCCATGGCTTTGGAGATGGGGAGACAAGAGGAGGATCACCGCACCTGATCACGTAGCATCTGAGATGACAGAATGGGTGATCCAGTCCTAAGGAGCAGAAACTCCTGATGTATTTTGGGAGAGGGTGGGCCCCCTCCCCAGAACCCCAGGGGGTTCCAGTTAAAGGAGTGGTCCCTAACTCCCCAAACACAATCCAGGCAGCAAAAAAAAGGGTTGAAACCAATTTGCTCCCTGGCAGTCCTGCCACCAGCAAGCACACCTGCCATTCTACCATTTAACAGGAAGAAGGCAAACAAATACAGCCCGTCCCCAAGGAGAGAGAACATGAAGGTGGGGGGTGGGGGTGGGTGGAGGTGAACAACAGAGGAAGAAAGAGAGAAAGAAACAGAGAGAAAGAGAGATGGAGGGATAGACAGAGACCAAAGAGTCAGAGGAAGGGATAAACGGGGGAAAGAGGAGAAGAGACCGAAAGCGAGAGAGAGCAAGAGAGACAGACAAAGAGAGGAACGAGAGACAAGGGGAAGGAAGGGAAGGAGAGAACCAGCCCAGCAGAGGGGACTTGAATATTCAAGTTCTTGAAGGAGAGAGGCTGGGTTTGTAGTGCAGCCCTCTGGAGACAGCGGGAACAAATTGGGTTTTGAAATGAGAGATAAAAGGAGCTGTTATATCTCCAGCTTTGCATCATTTAGTTCATCAGGCTTGACATGTGTCTAACAAACAAAGCCACAAGCAGAGAATGAAAGACATTGGAGAAAGAGAAGCAAAGGAACAGTGAGAGCCTGGGAGAGTGGCCCTCCCCTGGCTCTGAGCACTGAGAGGGTGCTCCTGATTTTTATTCTGAGGAGTTGATTCCCTGCTTGAAGGAGACAGGAGCCGTGAAGTGACTGGCTGCAGGCAGGACAAGCACGAGGGAAGTCCGTCCCGGCCTGGGGAGCACCATCAACTAAGGTGCTCACTCTGCCTTCCTGACTAGCGTGCCCTGGGAGGGACCAGGGGGTGTAGGGAGAACAGGTCCAGGCCTCTGCCCTCTCAAGGGTGCTGTCACCAGCTGAGAGGACAGAAGTAGGAGATGGACAGAGGACAGAAGGGCGTGATGAGGGGGTAGTAGGACAGAGGACAGAAGGGCGTGATGAGGGGGTAGGGGACACGGGGTCAGTAGAGCCTCCCTACCACTCTTCTGGGGGCTCATGTCTGGACTTGGGGTGTGGGCACTGGAAACTCACTAGGTTCCCAGGAGACAGGCAGAAACAGTCTCCTAGGGGGGACATCAAGTGAGGGCAGTAGTTACAGGGCCCAGGGCTCTTGCCATCTGACTCCTACATTGTCTCCTGATTTCGACCCTTTCCCTTTACTGTGTGAACTCAGCAAATCACCGCTTCCAGCCTCGGTTTCCTCATCTGTACTTATAGAGATAAGAACTCCTGCCCAGCCAATCTCACGAGGGTTCAATGAGGATTTCTTAGAACAGGGCATGCAAAAGTGCATGGTACACTTTCAGAACCCAAGAGTGCTCATTTGAAGAACAGAAAATACACACAGTTATGATTGATTGTGAACTCCCGGGAGTTTATCGCACGCTGTATCCACCAAGCAGGCAGTTCTTGTAGCTGCCTATCATTTGCCAGAATATATTCACCTCAGCATCAGACTTGATGCACTTGCATTCTATTCTGTTTTGCTAAATCAGATTAATCTGAGGAACAGGAAAAAAAAAAAATATGTTGAACATGACAGGATAGCAGAAAGAATTCCAGGAGGAGCCAGGAAAACAGCTAGGCACCAGACTGACACAGTCCCTCACTGTCACGGTTGCCTGAGGGACCTGGTAGCAGGTTATTAATACGTGCTGAGGGTGTGGGAAGTTCATGGCTTCGGAGTAACCCTCAGTGTATCTGAAAATTAACTCACCCCTTTCTCGGTTGCTCCTCCCTGGGCAACAAGACCACTGGAGACCTCGTGGGGTGGTGCTGGCAGGAAAAATACAGACTTGTTTCTCTTCTCCCTTGCCCCTTAGAGAGTATCAGCCCTGACTTTTGGCCTCAGTCACTCCTATCTGCAAAAAGGACGCAGTGATAGGGACAATGCTGACTGCTGGATCATATTCAAGAGAGCTGTGTGAAAAATCAACCAACCCACTTTTTGATTACCTACAGCTGCCCCTGAACCACACGGGTTTGAACGATGCGGGTCCATTTACATGCAGATTTTCTTCAATAGTAAATGCTACAGAACTACATGATCTGAGGTTGGAGGAATCCACGAGCATGCTCGTGGATATGGAGGGCTGACTATAAGTTGTACTCCGAATTTTGACTGTAGGGAGGGTCGGCACCCTGCCTTGTTCAAGGGTCAACTGTACTTCTCGGAAAGGGAGGTGGGAAAACCACAGGTCTGCATCTCAGCTCTGCCAAGTGTATTTGAGTAGTTGATCTGTTCTCCAAGTCTCAGTCTCCTCATTTGTGAAATAAGATAATAACACCGTCATCTCAAAAGAGTCAGAAGGAGGAAATGAAGTGATGTTTGAAATCAATCAACACAGTGCTGGCCCACAATAAGGACTCCTTATATGGTCTCTGACACTGTCAGTTTGGGGTCCTGGGATGAAACCTGATCAGTGGCTGTAACCCCAGTCAACTGGATCTTTTGTGGGGGGTCAGCTGGGGGAGACCGAAAGCCAGATTGATGGGAGGGGCAGGAAGCAGAGGCAAGCCAGGAGAGGCAAGCACAGAGTTCATCCATTATTGGGTTCCTGGGGGCATGCAAAATAAGAAGGGATGGGATGAGAAATTACCTTGATAACACTCAGTTTTTAAGGAAATATAAAGAGCCACTTGGAAGAGGCAAAGCTATTATTGGCTGCATTGTCCTTGGCATCACGACATCAGAGAAAAACTCTTCAGATTAATGTGCTTTTGTGAATCTTGATTTCTTTTGAGGGGAGGGAGAGTGTCAGTGACATTCTGCTAGCTAACAAAAATGCAAATGGGATGACTTCTTCTCCCCCTGCATCCTCTGTCAGGCCCCTGACGGATCCTCTCTGCTGTGTTTATTACTACTAATGACTTTCTCGTTATGATTTGGCTCTGAAACATAACCAATGGTTCTGGAGCAATCCCATTATTTCCCCACATTATTCAATTACAGAGCCAAGCTGCTCTTCTGCCTGGGGAGTTGGGGTTGCCTCTTGCTCTCATGCCCAGGCCCTCAGCTGTGGCCCCGTGGAAGCTGGGAAGATGGGGATGGAGGGTGGCAGCTGTTAGGTGGTCTACACTGGCTCCGGCGGCAGTTCTGTCAAATGCATGGTGTCAGAGGAACATGGAACCTTCAGGAGCAGCCTTGAAAATAAATATCCAAAGAGTCCTGACTCTTCTCTCACTTTATAGGCCAGACTGTCCTCCTTCCATGACACCAGGGGCCTCCTAGGGCATGAGGAGTGTGGCTGAGATGCTCACCCTTTGGTGTTGGATGGTCTCCCCAACCCTCTAGTCACACTATTGAGCTCCACCACCTCAGACACATCTACTCCCAGCCTCTTTTCCTTATGGTGACATTCCCTCCTGAAGATTTTCCTCCTGTCACATCACACACCCCAGCTGGCCCCACTGACGCCTCTTGGGTCTGGATGGAACAGGACTATGGATTCATGATGGGTGGTGGACTTCCACGACCCACCGTCTTCCACTCTGCCCTGCCCACAAGACTTGAGCTGCAATCCAAATCCTGCAGCACTGCCCACTCAGTTCCTGTTCCACCACAATCTTCCTCCCACGCTCACTGTGTCATGCCATCACTCCAAAACCTTTGGAGGCTCACTGTTTACACTGTATGGAAAGCAAATGCTCTGCGTGCCTTTCGAAGCCCTCCAGTCTGTTTCTTTCCACTAGTTCCAGCCCACCCCTCCATCTTCCCAGAATGTCTTCTGTGACTCAGTCAACCAGCCCCCTCCTCACTAGCCCCAATCAAACCACACTGTCTCCACCTTTGCTCCTCTGCCCACTTCCTAGAATGTGCCCTCCTCATCACTCCATGTTCACAGAACCTCAAGTCCTCCTTCCACGGAGGCCCTTCTGCCCTGACAGCCCTCAAAGATCTCCCCACTCTCTGTCTCCCCATCAGTGCCCACAGCCTGCAGCCCACAGAATAACCCTTCCCCTCAGGTCCCCTGTCCCCATGAACTCCTTGTTTTAGGTTCTCCATCCTGTGATGGGAATGTGTGCTGCCTGAGGGCCGGGACCACACCAAGGCCAAGGAACTTGCCCTTCTGCTGGCCCTCTGACACCCAGCTAGGGTGGAGCCCAGGGCAGCCAATCCCTTGACACGCAGACTGGGAACTTTAGCTGAGAGAATGTGGCCTTTCCTTGGCAATTCCTGACTTGGGTTGACAATGTCTGTTTCAGTTACAGGCACCTTCCAAGGTGTCCAAACTCATGCCACATGCAGAGTTGCCTGGTCAGCACTTCTGGGTGATAACGAAGTGGAGATGTGATGCCACTCTCCTGGCACATGTCATCACATCTCCAGGGCACAAGGGTGAGGGTGGTCCCTAGCCCTGCCCTGGACTGATTAACCAAGCCCCTGCCTTGGGCGGTCACATCAGGGGTCATTCTCCTCCAGCTAACCAGTCTCAGGCCGAATGCCACTGGGCGTGGGGAACAGTCAAAACCCTGCTACTAAGCAGATACAGGTCAAACCCTACCCTACACAGCTCCACAGCGTCAAAGCTCATTATAATGGGTGTTTTCTCATCAATAAAACTTTCATCCTGTTTCTTAAGACCCACTGAATGGCCTCGGCCTGTGGCAGTTTTCCAGGGCTACTAGGGTGTAAAGCAAAGCCTTCTATGATGCTACGAACCCCAACACGTTTGTGAATCAGGGGTAACTTGAAAAATGAGCAGACTCGTGGTGCCTGTGGTTATGAAGACCCCTTGCTCCCCAAGAACAAGCCCCAGGAGGAAGGCGGGGCCTGGGCCCTGTGTGCAGGGATCAGAGCTCACTCCTCTCCCAGCAGAAAGCAATGATCTGATCAGGAATGCAAAGTGGGGATGAAGGAAGACACGGCCCATAATTTACACAATGTCTTTGGGCTTAACCAGAGGTTATAAGCACCATCCACCCCGCCCCCAGCCAGTCTGCCCTTCCTTCAGTTCTATTGCTGTCTTTCTCCTGCTCCATAAACCACCATCTCCAAGCCATAAAAAGTGCAATGAGCAGTCTGGATGGAAGAGATTGGGCATGGAGCAGGCAAGGCAGCCATGCTTCCCTGAAGAGCCTCGGAGGACGTAGGCTGGCAGCAGAGTGAGCCTGCCCCGAGGGGCCCTCTCCTGGCTGCCCATGCAGGGAGGGGTCAAAGGCATCAGGCCAGGAACTACTGGCTTTCTCAGCTAAAAAAGACCTCTTCTCCTGCCTGTCCAAGCTGGCGGGGAGCCTCGAGGATCCTGGAGTTTAGAGCAAAAGCGAATCCTGTAAGTCCCCAAGCCTCACTCCTTGGTCCCAAGCAAAGTAGCCTGTGGCAGTGTCTGTACCTGCCCTACCCTTGGTGTCCCGTGTAGGTGGCAATCACCCTCAGAAAAGAGCCAATGGGCATGGAAGTCAGGACAGGGGAAAGACCCTCCAAAGGCCCCTGGAAAATAAGCCCCACATTTCAGGTAACCTGGCCTGACCATCCAATGAATTTAACTACTGGTTTTAATGTGGATGGTGGTGGTGGTGGCAAGATGTGGAGGGAAATGGAGATGGGTACACTTGTCACGCTGGCAGGAGCGGGACTAGGGGATCCCAGGACGATGGGGAGTGATACTGGGCAGACTGATGGTTCTTTAGTGGTTGGAAGGGGCAGCCAGTCCTTCCAGATAAGGAAGTGGCAGGAAAAACTGTGAAGAAATCAGGACAGATGTCCCTTGGTTGAGTTGAGGGGGGCCTGTTCTGTGGGTTAGTTTGTGAGCCAGCATGACCCAGATTCAGCCTGAGATGATGGACACTCGCCCCCAAATCTTACGAATCTGGGGTGTGCTGGAGATGTGCCCGCCACTCGGAAGGAACCAGTGGGATGTGGGGACAATCACATATCTGGGTGGGGATGAGATCAGGCATTTGGAGTGAAGGGACGCATCAGGGCCTCGGGGGACAGCCTGACACACTTAGGAAAGGCATCGGAAAACATTGGGCTGTTTATCATAAAATCAGTAAAGAAAATAGAATGGTTAAAATTCAGAGCCTGGCTAGGAATGAGGTGGCAGGGGGACAGTGGGAGCCTTAAAGGAGATGCTTTCTGAAACCTCAGGAAAACATAATGCAAGGAAATGAGAAGTGGGACAAGATGCCTTTTCTAAAACAGGGAGTTATAGATTTAGACAGTTTGTGACGATAATGGGGTGGGGGCAGAGGATATTTGCACACCTCTCTCTGCCACCCCCATCCATCCTTTCTGCAGCAACCAGAGACCCTTTTCAAAATCTCAGCTATGACTGCATCCTTCCCTGGCCCCAAAGCCCTCCACCTTCCTCCACTGCCTAAGAGGGGAAAAATCCAAATTATTGAATGGAGTATCTCGGGTCCTTTATATTGTGGCTCTAATCAACCACAGTTTTTTATCTTATGGCCCCTGGGCCTGTTCCAGCAAGTCTTCTTGGTGCTCCCCAAGCACACCTGGCCCTTTCCAGCCTCCACACCTTCCCCATCCTCATGCGGACCTCCTGCTGGGCTGCCCTTCCCTTCATTTCTGCCCACTCAGCAGGGAGCAAAGGCTGCCTCCCGCACCAAGTGCCTTTCAGCCTCCACCCCAGTGGGTGTTTGCATGGATTTCTGTGTGTCTCTCTCATTAGACTAGAGGCTCCTGCAGGACAGGGCTGTGTGGCATTTGTGTGCCTTCCCTCTTCCAGGAGCCAAGTATTTGTTAGACTGATTACCCATAAAATTGGAGGCTAAATACTGGCTGGCAGAGCCTAACCCTGTGAGGTAGGCAAGGAGGTAGTAATAGCCTTACTGTGCCAGTGAGGAAGCAGAAGTCCAATAGGAAAGGACACATGAAGTCTCCTGACGGGCAGCAGAGACAGAACTAGAGTAAGGGGGTCCTTGCAGTTCTGGAGCTGAGCACACTGCATCTCTGCCCATTCATTCATTTGCAAACTCCCAGACTGTCATCTCTGAGTCAGGCAGTACCAGAGATCCACGCTCTACAGGCAGGAGATGTCGGAACATCAGGGGAGTGTCACACGCCACAGTGCTGGCTACAGTGCTGGGTGCTGTAGACAGTCAAAAACACTTGCGTTGATCAAACTCAACACTATTCATCTGAAAGTGCCAGGGCTTCATGTCAGGAAAGCTCAAGGGTGGGGATTCAAAAGGCCAGGCTGTCTGGGTCTCAGTTTAGTCCAGCGTGTTCCAAGTGGAGGGCCCCCTGGCAGAGCTATACTCAGGGGCTGTGCCAGCTGTGGCCCCCCAGCCTCCAGATGCAGAAGGCTAAGGGTTAAGCCTCCTCAAGTTCTACCCCCTTCACCGTCCCTGTCCCTCAAGTTCTACCCCCTCCACCGTCCACCCTCAGTTCCCCTGAAGGAGGACCTGCCATTACCCTGATTGGACTCTCCAAGATAATCGTGGGGCCTCAGATCCCAGCTGCTCTGGTCTGCTCTCCCCTTCTGCTGCAGCCGGGAGGCTGGCAGGAGAGCAGCCTCGGTGAGAGGCAGATGGGGCTGTAATGAACTGAAGATGTGTGACAGCTACAGAGGAACAAGTTCATCAATTAGAGCTTCCTGCCTGAGGACTTCTGGGAAGGGCTGTCGTGGGGGAGGGCGGGAGCCGACTGGCTTCTCTCCACAAGGTCCTGAAGCCCCAATTACCCAGGCCCCAGGTGGGGTCTCAGCCCCAACTCCCAAGAGGCTTCTTTTGCCTTTTGCTGTGAGTATCAGGGGCCTCGGAGGGATTCCCCCTTTCTGGAGGGGCTTGCTAGCAGTTTCACTGAGGACTTCAGTGTCTTCTGAACATGAGGGAAAAATATTCAGTCTAGTCTCAAACTCTTTAAATCCTTAGAAAATTGAACTTGGGAGTAGAATGTAAAAATTAACACTGCTGTTCCCTCCTCTGGCTCTGACCTGCACCCTCAGAGGCCAAGAGACGAGGAACGCCTTGGTCCGAAGAGGCTGTTGCTGAGGTGCCACACTAATGCTGAAGCAGACCAAGTACAGGAGTTTAAAAATGTCAGCACTTCCTGCCTGCACAGAAGTGCCAAATGTGGGTGTTGTCCATGGCTAGGAGGGTCAGAGCACTGACAGCCTTTGGAGGGTCCCTGGTCCTCAGGCCGCTACCCCAACCCAGCCTGGCTTTGCCCCTAGGGCTGAGCCATGCCCACATTCCCAAGGATGGGGTCCTGGCCTATTTCCCAGGGAGGAGGGCTGAGGAGCACAGAGCAGGCACCTCTGGTGAGATGAGCATGGTCACTATTTGTGCAGGCGAAGACTACGGTGACTAACTCAAGTGAATCTCAATTTCATACACTTTAAAATGAGGGGCAAATGGGCATCTTAGAATGGAAGAAATGGAATATTTTTGGAGATGTGTTAGTCAATGGAGTCTGGGAACCCCCAAGAAAGTGGCTGCAGAATCCTGAACAGGGGACATTGGGCTTATGACCTCCAGGGGCCCAGAGGTACTGACCATTTGCCCTGGCCAACAGCTAGAGGAGATGAAGTTCTAGGGTCCACAGCTGGGGGAGTCCCGGAAAGGAGGGGTTACTCTGAGGCCCCCTTGTTCCTTACAAGCCCTTACAAGCCGGTCACATGCTGGTGCTAATGGGCTGAGGCTGAGGCAGTGGGTTCAAACCCCCGGCAGCCTCTCCCCCACCCCACTGTGGCTACATACACTATCAGAGGCTTACCCTAACTCCAGCCAGCAAACCTGGATCTACGCAGTGCAAGTGGAGGCCAGTATATTCTAGCTCAACATAGAAATACTTTTCTTACACTTCAGAGATGACTGAACTTATCCTGGATGACTCTAGGGAGCTGAGAGCTCCCTGTCACAGGAAAGTGTTCAAAAAGAGCACTTTGTTTGTCATAATATTGTGGTGTCAGCTAGCAAGCTGTGTGACCTCTTGCAGTCACTTAACATCTCTGGGTCTCTGCTTCCTCATCTGCATATTGGGAAGCGTGAACACACCTTTCTCCAAGGTGGTCTAAGAATGAAATGATGCTGAGAAAGGGCTCAGCACAGTTCCTGGCACACAGGATGTGTTTGGTAAACATTAACTGTGCAGATTACTCTATCCACTGATGGGACAGAGAGGTGGGAAAAAATTAGCTTTCAGACTCCTCCCTCTTGTGATTGTCAAGGAGGGCTGAGAATGCAACCCTAATGGGGGTGTGAGATGAGAGCTGGTCAGGAAGGTAGGTGCTTGGGAAGGATGGAAAAAGAGAAGAGGTGACCCACCTGCAAGACCACCAGCGACCCTGGCTCCCACACCTGCCAGGCAAGAAGAATGACAACACCATCTACTGCAGTCCTGGGCACAGCACAATGCTGAGGGGTGGGGGGAGTCAGGGCTGAAGCAGAATCGGGGGAGGGGCTTCAGGTGGGTGGGGCATAGGAAATGGGCATGGCAGCCTGCAGAGGCCTGTCCTGTGACTGTGGCTTGGCCCCACCCAGTCAGCATGTGAGAAGAAAGCCTGTACGGTGGTGGTGCGGCAGTGCTGGGAGCTGGCAGGGCAGACCTGGGGAGGGCTGGGCCTCTCTCCCCTCAATGGGCCTGGCACACAGGCCCAGAAGTCCCCAAGGAGGGCTTGCTAGATGCCAGTGGACTCCTGTGCAGGGGCAGCCTGGCTGAGAGAGATAAGCCGCAGCAACCCAGCACAAGCCCTGGCTCCTCCGAGCTGCAGGAGCACATACTAATGGGACCCATTCAACTCAGCTCGCATGGCAATTAATAACAGGCCAGGCAGAGAGACTGAGTTGTTTGTGTGTGTATGAGTGTGTGTGTGTATGAGTGTGTGTGTGTGTCTGTGTGTGTATGTCTGTGTTTGTGTATGCTGGGGCGGGGTGTGTAGGCCGGGTTGGGGTGGGGCTAAGTATCTTTCCTCAAGGATAATCCCTCTGGCAGCAGACCTGGACCCCACCACTAGTTAGGAGAGAGGGGCTGTCCTCTCCTAATCCTTCCAGCTGAACTCTGTGGGCAGGGAGGGAGCAGGAGGCAGGAAAGGACCTGTTTCTTAGGCTTCTGGGGCTCAGGAAGCCCAGAGTATTCTCCTCCCACCCAGGTGGGGCTGGAGTGACTGAAGGGAGAAACTGACTTTTGACATGTCAGCCTGATGCACTCTATTCTCCCTCTCAGACCTCCATACTCTGCAGGAGAAGCTGCAAGATTGGGCAGTGTGAGGGAGGAGCCATGAGGAGATGCAGAAGCAGGCACAGACTGACAGTTGGAGTTTGGGGACAAGCCTGTACAGTGCCCATGTGCAAAATTAGAAAAAGATGTCTCCTCAGAGTGGACCCTGCCCTGTGAGTATACAGCTTGGTGAGCAAACCAGGCCACTGTGCCAAGAAAAACATGCTTCATGAGCAGCATTGGGCTACTTGTTCAGTGCCCTACCTGCACAACCACAGAGGGCAGCGCTGCTTAGAAACTGGCTATGGTCCAACAGGTATCTCCCCACACCTGGACCCTGTGCTGAGACTCTGGGTCACTCTTTCTTGGCCCTTGGCCTTTACTGCTTCCTAGAACTTTCCTCCTTAAAGTGAGGTGGGAGGACCAGCAGCGTCAGCAGTCCCTGGGAGCTTGGTAGAAACACAGTCTCAGGCCGCATCCAAGACCTACTGAATCAGGATCAGACCCCGATCAAGAACAAGATCTTCAGCTGATTCAAATGTGCCTTAAAATGGCTTAGAAAACACTGGGTTGTCCAAACACTGACAGAGGTAGAGTGGAACATGGAGGGGGCAGTCAGAAAGCAAAGAAAGAGACCCTCTACAGAGTAGGGGCAGGAGAAGGCAGAGCAGTGAGGAGGGGTAGAGGATGGAGGCAAACATCTGTTCCAGCACACTAAGGACCTTGGCTATCTGTTCCAAGTGGGTAGACGCCCAGCCTGGCAGCTCAGCGTCCCAGGGGAGCATGCTTCAGGGCAGCCTGGGTCCCTGGGGTGGGGAACGAGGGTTCTGGGGGCCTGATTCCACTCTATCCATCACCCCGCATCTCTGCACAGACCTTTCATCAGGATTCCCAGGCTGGAGTGCGCAAGCTCGCGCGCCTCAATCACTCCTATCACACTGGTTGCAGGAAGAGAATAGCTTTCAGCTCAATTACCCTTCGCATTCCAATATCATAACGCTCCGATGAGGCTTTTTAACCAAAAACAAAAAAGCCATGTCTGCCGCAGGCCGGCTGCAAGGCCAGCCGTGCAGAAGGGACAGGCCTGTCTGCCTAACAGCCCTCAGGTGAGACTCTGGGAAGGGACCCATCCCGGGGCACCAGCTCCACAGAGAGCGCACTGGGGTCCAGGGCCTCAGTTTGCCGACACCTGCCCTGCCTCTGCTCATCAACTATTGGGACTGAACAACTAAGCCTTGGGGAGAGAGAACACCGAGGCTCACGTCCAGAGAGGCAGCAGGGAGTGACAGACTCCAAATGGTCTTCGCTATCACAACACTTGCCCTGCTTTCTCCTTCTAAGGGCAGGAATGCCCCCCAGACCCCTCTTAGTGCCATGACGCGATGGCCTAATTCAGCTGGGCCACCACCTGGGGAACTGGGGTCTTGGTCTACATGTCATTTCACACCCATTGGCTCATCTGCATCTTATAAAGTTGACTAGTTAGGGAGCTAGTTACAGCTAAGGGTATTCACCCCACTGCACAGATGGGTAAACTGAGGCCTGGAGCGATGGAAGGAGAGGCCCAAAGACATAAGGAAGAATCTCAGCCTGTTGTTCCTTTAAGATCCGCTGCTGCCATAGCAGGTGGGGGGTGGGGGTGAGGTCTGCAGTCCAAAGAATCTAGGCAGAAACAAACATATCTCTACTCTCCTACTTATGAAGTGACTGTCCGCATCTGAAAACTGTTCTCATGGGGAGGCAAACCAAGTGCCTATACTGTGAATCCCACATGCTTGGTGAATTCCCAGTGAGCACACATGTTCCATCCATGTTCCCATCCCATGTCACACCTTGGAGGGCTCCAGAACAGTGCCCAGAAAAGAGGCTGGACCGCCCTCTCCCAATCAGCTGTGCTTTCCTCTGCCTGGCCAGCTCAGTGCTAATGGCCTTGATGGCAGTGTCCCCTCCCTGTGTCCTCCTGGCCTCCTGCTGGCTGTGGCCGATTTGCTCATGATTTACCACTCTGGGGCACTGACCCGTGAGGGAGACACATGGGACAGAAGGAGGCAAGGCAGACGTCACGCCTGAGGTGTGTGCATGCGTGCGTGTCCTGGTGCAGGGGTGGGAAGGTGGCTCTCCAGGAACGCGCTGCCCAGCCGGGTTCTCTAGGACTGAGAGCCGGGTCTGGCATTCCCACCCTCGCTGTCCCATGCTGCCCATGGCACTGGGTACTGTGCAGGAGATAGGAGGATAAGGGGAGACCTCAAGAGGGATGCAAGGAGCCACAGCCTGCCAGTCCTGCCCTAAGGAGCCTAGCACCCCCCCCTCACAATGGTCTGCCACCTGCTGGGTCCTCTGAGTATCCAGGGCACGTTCACTGGATGTGCAATACACGAACACCTCCATGCCCTGCCCCCACCCCACTGTCAACAGAGGCGCAGCACAGCGTGGGGGCCCTGGAGGTGTGCCGACTCAGTTCACATCCCAGCTCAGCAACTGACTTAATCTCTGAGCCTCAGGTTTCCCACCTTAAAAGTGGGGGTAATCCCAGTACCTGTCCCACAGCTAGGCTATAAAAAGTACCAAGTGAATGCATGTACAGTCTCCATTATTATTGCTGTTGTTGTTATTCAGTGCTTTCCTTATGCCCAGTACCCCCGGGCCAAAACCCAAGCCAGTCCCTCCCTCCCCAGCCCAGACTGAGAGCAGCGGCGGCAGGTGACCCAGGCTGCTGCAGGACGGAGTGGTGGAAGGGCAGGACAGAGCAGAGAGAACCAATTTGCCAAGCTCATTTAGAGCTCATTTGTCCATTTCTGCTGCCTGGAGGGAGATGTGCTTGATATCCATTCATGTTACAAGGGGCTTGGGGGCCAGGACAGGGTGGGTGGGCGGCAGGGCCCAGGTTCCCTGCAGCACTAAAGCCAGGTTGGGTGAACTGCTCTCCTCTACCCAAACAACCCAGAGAGAGCCAGGCTTTGGGTGGTGGCTTTTTGAGCTCTCTCATCCTGTTTTAAAGGTGCCACTGTGGGTAAGCAGGGCCCAGCTGGGATCTCCTGGGGGCCAGGGACCATGTCCGAATCCCCTTGTGTCCTGAGGACCCAGCATGGACTTGGCATCCATCAGGAATCCAGGAGACATTTGAAGAATGAGTGAATAAATGAATGAGGCACAAAGAACCAACACTTTTGCATCCCATTACTACTCTGAGAGTTAGACCTCTCTCTCAGGCTTATTGGTGCCAAGAGGTCAAGTTTTCCAGGAGGGTCTCCAGCACTCAGGCACCTGCTAAGCCTCCTCCCTGCAATGGGGGGTGGGGGGTGGTTCTTTCCTGGGGTCCCAGCAGCATGGTGGCCAGTTCTTAGATGTAGTACCTTTCAACACCATCCCGAACCCCTTCATCTACAAGCTTTCCCTCTCTCTACACCCACTGTATGGGCTCTTAGGCTCCTGCGTCACCCCTCCTGGTTTCTACAAGGCCCCTTCCCAGCCAGCGGCCCTCCCAGCTCTGGGCACCCCCGCCTCACAGCTGACCCTCATGGATCATCCCCAACAACCACCAGCCTCACACCTATGTCCAGACAACCCACCTTCGGGTACACGAATCCTCCTGCCTGAAGGGCCCCAAAGAAGCAAGTAAACTAGAGTTTGAGGGTGCTGAAGAGGTGCACTGTAGCATGCATCCCCTACTGCTCTGCCTTCAAAGCACCAGTGTGTCAGTTTCCTAACACTGCTGTAACAAAGTCCCATGAACTTAGTGGCTTAAAACAATACAAGTTCATCATCTTACAGTTCTTCAGGCCAGAAGTCCAAAATGGGTCTTCCTGGACTAAAAGCAAGGGGCTAACAGGCCTGTATTTCTTCTGAAGGCTCAGGGGAGAATCTGCTTCCATGCCTTTTCCAGTTTCTAGAGGTCACACTCATTCCTGGACTCATGGCCTCTTCTTCCATGGTCAGACCAGTAGCATAACACTTTCAGATCTCTCTCTCTGACCTCTGCTTCCATTGTCACATCCCCTTCTCTGACTCTCCTACCTCCGTTTTATAAGGACCCTTGTGGGACCACACAGATAATAAGCCAGATATCTCCCCACAAAGGCGCATAACTTAATCACATCAGCAAAGTTTCTTTTGCCACGTAAGGTAACATAGTCCCAGGTTCCTGCCATTAGGGTGTGGACATCTTTGGGGATACTCTTCTGCCTGCCATATCCCAGCCCCATTAGATGACACCCTTTCTTCCAATATTCCTGAGTGAGGCACCTTCATTTCCCACTGGCTGCCTGCATCTCTGATGAAACCAGGCTCAACCCTTCTCCGAAGGCCTTGGTGGGGAACTTGCCAGCACTTCTGCGCTGCCTTAAGCATCCAGCCTTGGGAACAGAGCACACCAGGAATGGTTAATGGAAGTCAGGAGTTCATGAAAAGGGGGAGGGAACAGCCATGCAAAGACCCTGTGGCACAGTGCCCTCAGGGGCGGGAAAAGAGGCAGAGGAGCTAGAGGCACAGGAAAACAGAGTAAAGGGGAGGCGGAGAGGGGGCTGGGCAGACCCTGCCAGCCTGTGGGACTCTGGTCACCATTGTCAGAACACCATGGAGAAGTTTTAGCAACGTCCCTTGCACATCACAGGGACACCGTATAGTTGAATGAATGGTTGGGTGGAAGAATGAATGAATGAGCTCCTCACCAGTGACCTGCCCAATCCCTCCCTTCTGCACAGCAACAGTTAACAGGATCTCTGAGGCTTGCTCACTTATTTATTTATTTCCCCAAGGCTGCTGCCACCGACCCATGCAGCCCGAGCGTGGCTCCGTGGAAATGTCTGTAATCGCCAGCACACTTTAGGCATTACTCCCACACCATTTAGGGCTTTCCGCCCCAATAGCTGCTGGTGCATTTCCCTCCATCTCCATCTTTTGGGCTGTGTTGGGTGGTTTTGTTGTTGTTGTTTTTTAAGGTCAGAGGCCCCTGAGTTTGGGGGATCTGGTGGTTTGGGGAGATAAGAAGAAACAGTATTATTCTTCCCCCATTGCCCTGGCCCTGCCCCAGTGCTGAACAGAAAAGCGAAAGGGGGAACCAACAGCAATCACTTCAAGCTGCTAAGAAGCCTTTAAAGATTTTTGTGTTTTCTTGTGCAGGCTTAAGATTAGGTTGCTGATAGGAGCTGCAGCTTAGTGGAAGGCTGAAGGGCCGGAAGGCAATAAAGGTCACTTCGGGAGAATCTCTCTCCTAACCAAACACTTCCCCCTTTCACTTTCTCCAGACTCAAGGCTAGCCTCCAGGAAGCACTGCGAGTGGATACTCTGGGGGTAAAATACATTTGGACTCACTGTGGGGACAGTACAAAGAGGACAAAATCCAGGACTAGCTGTGTGGCCTTGGGCAAATCACTTAACCTCTCTGGGCCCATTTCTCCAGCTATAATATGAAGACAATCATACCTTTCTTACCAACATGAAGGACTTTTATGAGGATCGAAGAAGACCTCATAGAAAGGGCCCTCCTCCTTTTTTCCCTTTCCCTTCCTGTCAACCTGAGTTTCAGCCACTCCATTTAGTTCCCCGTGCAGCTTCCTGTCCCAGCACCCGGGCAGCTCCATCTCCACCTGCAGAGATGACCCCTGACCAGGGAGGGACTACCCTGAGTTGAGACCCACAGGGAATAATCCTTCCAGCCTTGCTGTGTGCGGGGTGTCGGCTGAGCCCTGCAATGCATCATCTCATGTCACCTGCCTGGTGGCAACCCTGTGTCAGCACCACCCTCATTTAATCAGAGAAGGAAGTTTCCTGGAGATTCACAGAAGTAAGTGGTGAGACCAAGATTCGAGCCACTAACCTAACCACTGTGCTTCTATCCATTGTGAGAAGTGACTTCTGAGAAGCTGGCTGCCTATTCCCAGGGCCTTAGGTAATGATAAAAACCTAATAACATGTATATAATAAAATGAAAATGGGCAAAAGAAATCCACGGGTTTAGAAGCCAGGATAGTGATTACTCTCTGGAGGGAGGAGGAGGGACTGGAAAGGTCACAAGGGGGCTTCTAGGTGCCAGAGAGTTTCTGTTCCTTGATCCAGATGTGGTGACACAAATGTGTTCACTTTGTAATCAACTCATAAATTCATGAACACTTATGCTTGTTCACTTTATATATATGCTTAGGTAATAGACTCAAAGAAAGAAGAGATAACTCATGAAGTCTGGGGGCCCACTGGAGAAATACTCCAGGGATTAATCTGCCCCACTTGTATGAGGCTTTAGGTTCAGGGCCTCCCTGACTTCCACTATGAGGTGGACAGGCTGAGGGCTAACACTCCCATTTAGCAGAGGGGCAAACTGAGCCCTGGAAGAGGGAAGTGACTTACCCAAGCCTCCCAGCTGCAGGTGGTCGGGCTTGCCCCACTCTAATTCGCTGAGTATCACAGACAGGTGACAAGACAGGAGGGGCTGAGGAAGGCTCAGCACCCAGACTGGGGACTGGCTGGCCTCTTTTGCACATGGGGTGGGGGAGCCTGGGGCCACCCCAGGAAGGAAAGGCCAGGCCAAGGTCAGGAGGCAGAGGTTTGGACCAGGAGTGGGGTTTAGAAGCCAGGATGGATGGAGTGGGTGGAAGGAGCAATTCCAAGGGAAAGGACTAAGAGAAGCCTGTGCCTTCAAGTCCAGTGGAGACCAAGTAAAGGGCCTGGGTTGGATCTCAGCCAGCCACTTCCACAGGGAGTAACCTGGGCAAGTTTTCTGACTCTTCTAATACTTGACATGCTTATCTGTAAATGGGGACAGAGAGGACCAGCCTCCTCCACTCCCCCACTGGATTATTCCAAGGAAGGAAGAGTAGGGTTTGGCTACATGGTAGGAAGGAAGATGGTGCTGTAGGTTTGGCTGAGAGCATTTTGAGGGAGGGCACAGTATGAACAAAGGCAGGTGGCTGGAAAGTAAGGATCCAGGACAGGAGGGTCAGAAAAGCTTGGAGATTAAAGCCTCACACAAACAGCATGAATTTCTACAATGCAGGGTGTGTGCTGGGGATCAGACTGGGAGATACCCAGAGAGGAGGGGTCAGTGGAAAAGGCCTCCAAGCCATCTTCCTCTTGAGGGGGCAAGGCTGGGAGAGGGGACCTGAGCCTGTGACTCTCCTGGACAAGGACGTGACCAGGCATTCAGCTCTTTGTGGCTGGCAATTCCCCACTCCAGGGAGGTGGGCTGGCTGACGGATGATGAAGACAGTGAGCGGGACAATTGCACTGCACCTAGTGATTACACCCTGGGTGAAATCTCTCAGCTGCATTATCGCATTGGAGAGAAGAGCAGGCTTTTTTAATAGATGGACAGGAGGCTTCCACTTACGGTTATTATGAAGAGGGAGAGCCCAGCCCCTCCCAGCTTCCAGCCAGCCACAAAGTTGCAAAGTAATTAAAGGCTGCTAAGGAATCAGAGAAATTACAATTCCATCACTAGAGAGTTCTCTCTCTCTCTTTCTCTCTCTTGTTTTCTAGTAGGAAACAAGGTGGGTCAGGCAGACTGCGAACACATCAAAACAAGATTATTGTGAGAGAGCCTCAATGTTATGGGGGGCTGCTGGGCATGTCCCCAAGCTGTTTGGACAATATTTGAACTTGTTAGGGTAAGTAGAGGGGCTGAGACAAAATCCCAGAGCCCCCAAGAAGAGGAAAGACAGCAGTGGTCCACACTCTCACGTGGGCCAAGAAGGCAGCTGGGCAGGCCGCTGCTCCTGGGGTGTGGGGTGACTGCTGGGGTCCAGGAGGCAACAACCCCTCTGCATCATTAATAAGAATGTCCTGAGTGCTGGGGGGTGAGGTGAGGAGACATATGGATAGATTACTTCCTCTCCCTGGATCACTGTTTCACTTGGTTAAATGCCACCTCCTTTAAGTCTTAGCTTAGTTTTCTGCTCCTCTGAGAAGCTGGTTCTGACCTTTCCCTACAAAATTAGAAAACAGAAATCCTTGGGAAATCTACCACGGAATGGATTTGTTAAAACAGATAACCTCTCTGGTGGTTTTCAGTCCATTGGAAGTGAAGGCGTGGGAGTCATGGAAGGA
This sequence comes from Camelus dromedarius, assembly GCF_036321535.1. NCBI lineage: Eukaryota > Metazoa > Chordata > Mammalia > Artiodactyla > Camelidae > Camelus > Camelus dromedarius. The sequence continues at coordinate 11,761,472 of NC_087465.1, read as the reverse complement.
TATACCAGATGTTTGAGAAGCATGAACTATGCATCCAACATAAAATGAGTGAGCCAGGATGAATTAGGAGGACTGAGACAAGATGCAGTAAGAATGAAGGAAAGCTTCATGGAAGGGAAGGAGTGTGAACAGACTTGGAGATGTGAAAAGACAATATTTAAGAAAAAGCCATCATTCTAGAAAGATTGACTCATTATGAGGGAAAACATGAAAGAAAAAAAAAAAAAAAAAAAGCCAAGCATGGAGGCACATCCTCAGAGGAGAGGGAGTGCATTTAGACCCATGTGCAACTGTACAAATTGTGGTGTGGCTTTATTGAAAGTGCTAAGAATAAACTGTTTACAAAACAACAACAACAAAAAAACAGAAAAGCCAAGCAGTGTACAAAATCTAAAGTTGTCTTTTTCCTTTTATTGTCAAGTTTCTGGACATAAAAAAGATTGGGAAGTACTATATATGCTACCACAAAAAAATAAATTGAGAAAGAAATGTCTGCTTTCTTTTTAATTGCTTGGTTTGGAAGGTCCAAGAGAAACATGGCAGTTTGAAAACAGATGTTTGTATCTGCTCCCTCATAAAACCCTACTACAATGATACTAAAAGGGGGGAAAAAGGGCAGAAACCTATAAGAACAAAGGGAAAAGTAATCATAATGGACAAGATATTTTGACAAAATTTTGGAAGCTGGAAAGTAGATGGCCAAGTATTAACTGATTTAGTGGAGATGAGAGAGCTGACCCCCCCCCCCCAAGAGGTGGAGAGGAAACATGACAAGGACCAAGTTGGCTCCCACCACAAGCCACAGGACTTCAAATCAGAGAGACATGAAGTTCTTCTGTGAATGGGAGTATAGGATGGGGGTGAAGTTGGGAGAATTGGGTGCAGGTTTTACAAGGAACAATTAGACCCTCAGATCTTATCCTCCAACCTGGGCATCCAGGCCTAGCCTCAGGTGGGCAGAGCATGCCACAATGAAGATCTACACACCGAACAAGGATCACTGATGTGGGAAAAAGCCTTCGGGGTGCCAGACAGAGGTCAAAGTAAGAAAACAGAAAAAAAAAAATAAATAAATAAAAAAAAGAACTGGGAGGAAAAAGACAACGTATAGAGCAGACAATGTATAGAATTTGTAAAAAACCTCAGACCTTCAGAGACACACTAGAAGATCTTTCATTCATGGAACAAGGACGGGGGCTCTCAACAGGAACCCAGAGGACAAGAAACTCTTGGAAATTAAAAATATGATAGGAAAAAAAAAATAGAACAGTTGGAAGAGGAGAAGATGAAGTTGAGGAAATTACCTAGAAAGTAGAACAAGGTGACAAATGTGTGGAAAATGAGAAAGAAGAAAATTAAAAGTTGAATCTGGGAGCCCCCAAATCCAATAATGGATTACAGGTTCCTCCTCCCCCCAACATTACCTCATAGGCACCCTTCCCCAGGAAGGGTTATCTAGAAATTTGGGGGTAGCTATTATTTATAGTTTCCTTGGTGAGAATAGGAATCAACAATGGGGAAGGCTAGGGTGAGGATCTGCTACAAACTTTGTAAAAGTATCGGAGTTTCAAAAGTTTTTATTTTGAAATATTCTAAACTGAACAAAAAGTTGTAAAAATGGTACAGAGTGTTCCCATATATATTCATCCCATTTCCCCCAATGATAACGTCTTCCATAACCATAGGCCATAGTCAAAACCAGGCGATTGATACTATTATAGTACTGTTAATGCTATGTGACTTTGAAAATCATGTTCCAGTATTATTTTGTTTTGAATAAGCATTTAAAAAAGAAAGGTCTAGGGCTTACTTTACTCTTAAATGTGTAAGGTTGCATCAACCATTCTCTTATCATTTTAAAAAGCTCCCTGGTATCTGCTTTGTGTCTGTTTTCTGTTCAGGATGTTATTCCTGTTCCTCCTTCATTGTCATTCTCTTAATTCTTTTTTTTTTTTATTCCAGATTTAAACTTTTCCCTTTACTGGTCTTTTGTTTTGTTGACCAACTCTAGTAGCTTTCAAGCTTCCTGTATGAAGTGTTTGTTTGTATCTTTTCTTTTCTCCTGCAAAAAGCTTAATTGTTTCCATTTGGTTCCAGGCTTGGGCGAGGACTCCAGGGCGGTTCAGAAGCTGCCTAGTGGCTGCAGAGAGAGGCTCCAGACAGAAACCCTGACCCCAGAGGGGCCCCTCAAAGGCTTCTGGGTTCCGGCGGCTCCTAGCAGTGCTTGTGGGGGAGCCTTTGGGAGCGGGGCTCGCGCGGCCGAGCCTGGGCTCCAGCCGGCCTGAGCGCCAGCCAGACTGCGCAGTTCACTCAGGTGGTCGTCCATCTTCCTGATGGGTTTCACCTCCTCATCCAGGAAGCGGCTCTGCAGGAAGTCACAGCGGTGGGGGTCTGCCCGGGCAGAACCCAGGGCATGCACATCCAAGAGGATCTGATTCGGCTTCTTCTCCGTGAGCATGGCCTGTGCTTCACGTCGCTGGACGGCTTCTGCATGTTCTGGAAGAGGGCGCGGCCGCCATGCTGGTTTGCGTTTTCCAGAGACGCCAGGTGCCCTGGCGCTTCTCCTTGGCCAACTGGCAGGAAAAGCGGCCTGCACCCTCCGGAGCCACATCGCCCTGGTGGAAAAAGAAGCCCAGAGAGCGGTAAGTACAGGGGGCCCACAGATGCATGTGGGCCCTGAGGTTGACGGCGGCCACCACCTGGTGGAAAAATTCTGATGAATTTGGGAGCTCATGGTTGATGAGTAATAAGGAGCTAAGGTTAAAAGATGGTGTTGGCTGGTCCTGCAGGTTGAGGGTAGCAGAGTGGCTGGTTCTGCAGGTTGTGACTGGAAAAACGGTTGGAGGGTGGTCAGAGGCCGGAGCTGGGGCATCCCTGTGTCTGTTCTGTCCAAATACTGTTGAAGCAGAAGACAGACCCGTGGGGCCACCCAGCACACTGCCAGGGCTGCTGTTTATCTTTATTCCTTTATTCAGGGAAAAAGGGGTCCCCAGTTTCCACCATCCCATTTCTGCACATGTCACCTTAGGATGTAGTGAGAGGCAGCCCAGGCAGAAAGGAGGTGGTCCATAAAGCTGGTGTTGGATGGTGAGTGTAGGTTTGGGATCAGACAGGTCTAGGATGTGGGCCCAGTTTCTGTTCTAGGTTTCCTAGAAAATGGAGCCTGAGGCAAGGCTTACATGCTGGTCCTTTACTAGAAATGGAGTCCCAGGGCCTCAAGAGTGAGGGAAAATTAAGGAGGGGAAGGGTGGGAAGAAAAAAGAAGGTGGTGTTTTGTCTAGATCCCTGTTTTATGAAGTCACAGAGCCTCGGCCACAGGAATTCTCCATAAAGACTGTACAGAAGCAACATGTCTTAGAAGATCCCTCAGGAGGGGAAATGGGGAGGGTCCTGCTCTGCTGCCTATGGGCACAGCCCCCGCTCATAGGGCAGAGAAGCATCTGATGCTTCAGATGAATCTGCAAGTTGTGCTAGGGACCAGGGAGTCTGGTGACCTCAGGCGGAGCAGGTGGCCAAGTACTCCAGGGTCAGGCATGGCGAAGGTGAGCTGAGACCAGCTGGGAGTTACATCCTCTTGGATGTGAGGAAGTTACTTTTTTTGTTGTCTTTCCCTATCTTTGAAGTAGGAATGGTATCTGCCTTTTAGGATCGTGTAGAAATTAAATAAAACAATGATAATAAATGATGACAAGTGACATAATGGAAACATTCACCGAGCTTTGCTCCAGGCATGGTGCTAAGCACTTTACATTAATTACCATATCTCACCTATAATCCTGAGGTCATATCAGGTTTTATTCATTAACAGATGAGATAAAGGTCATACAGCCAGTGGGCGGCAGAGCCCAGGTGTGACTCTAAGTTTGAGTGACTGAAGAATGGGGACACAGAAATGACTAGTACACTTTGTTCCCATTGGTTCATTCATTCACTCACTCATTCTTTCACCCAATATTTTTTGTGAACCTGCTGTGTGTCATGCATGTTCCAGGTGCTTGGGACACATGAGTGAGCAAAACCAAGATCCTTATTCTCTTGGAGCTTAATTCCAGTGATGGGGAGCTGGGGGAACATTCACCAGGGAAGAGAAGTGATGGATGAAGAGATGTAATATGTCAGGCCGCAAGAAGTGGTATGGAGTAAAGGGAAGTCAAGCAGTGTTTGGGAGACGGGTGTAGACGTGGTAATTGGACGAAGGGTGGTCAGGGGAGGACCAGCAGTTAAGGTAAGGGAGTCTTGGGTCGATATCTTGGGAGGAGCCTTCCTGTCTGAGGAGTGGGCAGTTTAAAAGTCTTAAGGGAAAAATCTATCAGTGATGGAGGGACAGCAGGGGGCCAGGCTGACTGGAGTGGAGGAGGGAGGGCAGTAGGGTAAGGGAGGGGGACTGAGGGTGGGAGGTTGCAGACCACACAGTCTTGAAGGATTAGGAGGGTCTTGGAAGGGTTTAGCTTATACTCTGAGTACTGCGTGTTCTATTACAATGCCATCTAATGTAAAATCACTTACTACACGTATCACAATTGCACATATTACAATTGCAGTCATTTCATTCTGACTTCTGTCCTCAGCACAACAGGAATCTGCTCTTGCTAAGATCCCTAATGAACCCCTAGTCAGCAAATGCGCTTACACTTTTAACATCTTAATCAGCTCTGTTGCATTTGGTTTCTACTTGACGCTGAGACAAACATATTTCTTTATACCAAAGATGCTCTGTGTAACCCATTAAATGTAAATCGATCATAAGTTGTGCTCCTGTGTTGAAAATTTGTAAGTGTGTTATGAGAGTCAAATTGAGGAAACACTGTATAGGTGGAGACTTTGCAGATCAAAGCAGCATTCTCGACCCCAGACACGGGTGGGTTCAAGCTTCATATTAACTGCGTAGGCAAGTTACTAAATATTTTTGAACTTCATTTTTCTCATCTTTCAAAAGATTATTGTGAGTGGCTTATTGTTATACCCATTCTGCAAATGGGCAAACAAATCCAGAGACATAAAGGAACCAACTTCATATCCCTCCCCTGAACAAAGACAAACATTTCTCTGCTCCTGTGACAATTGTGGAACTTAACAATCACATAGGCTTCCACGGAAGGCCATCCCAGCTCTGCAGAGGGGGGCCAAGGAAGTAGCAGCTCATAGGACCAGGATTCTCCTCTTTGAAACCCTGGAGTCTCACAACTCTAGAACATTGTGACTCTAATAATTTTGCATGGCCTAGAAAATTTAAAAGCAGGTGTAGCCAAATGTCCATCTTAGCTATTTTAAAAATAATGCAATATTTGAATACCTATAAAACTTCTAGTTTTGACTGATACATCATCTTGTTGCATCCTTAAGACTAGGAGAATTTATGTTAATGAAACTGGAATGCATTATAGATTATAAATTATGAAATAATTATGAAGTGGGGGAAAAGCAGAAATTAAGAAACAGGAAAATGAAAGAAAAACTGACACATAAGTAAAATCAAGCTACGGTTATTTGGAAAAAACCAACAAATAGTCAAGTCTGATCAAGATACAGGGAAAGAGAAAATACCAATAAAAACCATTAGAAGTAGGAAAGGTAATATAACCACAAGTCCTAAAAAGATGAAATATTAGACAGTATTTATTTTTTTGAAATATACTTTATTTATTTTTATTGAAGTATAGTCAGTTACAGTGTGCCAATTTCTGGTGTACAGCATCATATCCCAGTCATACATATATACATATCATCATTTTCATATTCTTTTTCGCTAAAGATTATTACAAGATATTGAATATAGTTCCTGTCCTATACAGAAGAAATTTGTTTTTTAAATCTATTTTTATATATAGTAGTTAATATCTTCAGGTCTTGAACTCCCAAATCTATTCCTTCCCATCCTCTTTCCCCTAATAACCATAAGATTATTTACTATGCCTGTGAGTCTGTATCTGTTTTGTAGATGAGTTTATTAGTAGAGATTTTTTGAGATTTTTTTAAAACATTTTTTACTGATTTATAATCATTCTACAATGTTGTGTCAAATTCCAGTGTTCAGCACAATTTTTCAGTCATTCATGGACATATACACACTCATTGTCACATTTTTTTCTCTCTGAGTTATAATAACATTTTGTGTATATTTCCCTGTGCTATACAGTGTAATCTTGTTTATCTATTCTACAATTTTGAAATCCCAGTCTATCCCTTCCCACCCTCCACCCCCATAAGACAGTATTTAAATATAATATTTAAACATTAAAATTTAAAATATAATAATAAATCTGAAAATATGTACCAACAAATGTAAAAATATTCTATACACAATGGAATATTACCCAGCCATTAAAAAGAATAAGATTCTGCCATTTGCAGCAACATGGATAGACTTTGAGGGTATTATGAGTAGTGAATTAAGTCAGACAGAGAAAGAAAAATACTGTATGTTATCACTTATATGTGGAATAAAAAAAAAAAAAGAATGAATATAACAAAACAGAAACAGACTCAGATACAGAGAACAAGCTAGTGGTTATCACTGGGGAGAGGGAAGGGGGAGGGACAGGGTAGGGGTTTAGGAGACTGTATAATCTATAAAAATTTTGAATCACTATGTTGTACATCTGAAATTAATATATTGTTAATCAAATATATCTCAATATAAATAAATGAGTTATACATTCTTTAAAAAATATCAAGTGGAAACAGAACATTAATGACAATACTCATCATTATCCATTTAAGAATTCATTAGTAAGATCTTTTCTAGTGTTTGGAAAATTTATATCTTTTTTTCTTTTTGAACATTATGTTTCACTTACTCCACGGATTCTTCTATTATATATTTTTATATTTAAATCATTTTATTAAGATTTCTTTTATATGCTTCTCTCACAGTGGAACATGGAAGTAAATAAATTTTCCATGAAACATAAAATTTTAATTTTGTTTTATTTCCTGTGACCATGAGGCAGTTAAGTAGTAACAAATTATTCTGCATTGAGTTATCATTATAATTATTTGTTGATAATTGCTATAAATAAGTATTCTACATATTTTGATAAATAATTATTTAAGATAAAAAATAAGCTTAATGAAAACGCAGCTTTTATTGACATGAACTATAATTAAACTTTCTCCGTGTACTTAATGAAAGAGAAAGATAAAAACTCCTAAAAACAAATTGGTCTAGCAGTTAGCATGTAATTTCAAGTTAATAGGAGGAAGAAGATACAAAACATTTTATAAGATAAAATAAGATGAGAATTGACTATAATTGACAAATGTCATGGTCTGATTTGATAAAGTAATTTTTATCTTCTTTAAAAATAACACTGAAAGAAATCACATAAAAGCTTTGAGGGTTTTATACAGCATTTTTTTTTTTTTTTTTATAATTTGGTAGTTTCAGAAGAAAAATTCCAATCACATTTAAAAGGAATCAGTTTTACTAATCCATATTGTTTCATTTATGTAAAGGCATCCCCACTCCCAGCCCATGGTGTTGAGTCCTAGGAAGGAGAATAAGTTAAAAAAGTAATTGTGTTTAAATGATCAAATGTCTTCCTGATGCTTCCTTTCTTTTTCTCTTGGGACTGTCTCAGGAATGAAGCATTCTTTGACAAGTGATCGGGGAAGAAGCAAAGTCAAATAGAAATGGCCCTAATCCCACCATTTACTCTGCCATAGATTTAAAATCAAAATACAAATAATAATAATAATAAAATCAAATCAAAATACCCAATGCCAGCCAAAATACTACATTTCTAAGGCTCTGCTTCTCTTTAATAGAGGTATGATTAGATAGAAGATAAGGAAATGCAGGGGACTAAAAAGAGGTGTCCTTTTTGGGGCCCTGGGAGGGCTTTACATCCTGGAGCAATCACTAAAGTTATTTTGGATTGGGTGAGAGGGACATTTTTCCTTTGTCAAGCTGTTGGGAAGCTGGGTAACAATGGAAGTAAAGGATCTGGAAAATAATTCCTTTGGGACCATCCAAGGTCATATAATCTCTGGAAAGGCTTTGTGTACCCCAGGGGTACCGCAGTCTCCAGTTTGAAGACTTGGCCATGAGAAGGGCCCATTGGAGGCAGAAATTTCCATGCCCCTGGGAATCTCCATCTCCATTTGCTTGGGGCCACAGAGAGATTGACCCTTATTTAAAAAATGTAACAAACCAGTGCTGAGAGGAGTTTGGACTTGCCTAAGGTCACAAGTTGCTAATAACAGAGCCAGCATTTGGGATTCCCTTGATAAAGGCAGGAAAGTATAAGCAGTTTCAACAATGAAGGGTAAAGTGGGAGGCTGGGAGTGGGAAAAACTTAAAAATCAAGAATTAGGCAGGGGATTTATAAACTGAAGTCCAGAGTAGGAGGTCATTGAAGAATTTTAAACAATGACTCTGGATTGGTGTGTTAGATTGTTCCGATGGTCCCTGGACAGTGGCGCTGAGGTGGGTGTAAGGCTGGAAGTGGGGGGAACATTTGGAAGGAGGGTGGGGGTGGTGGGCAGGTCATATTTGTGTTATTCTGACAAGGGCCATCTTTGCCTGAAGCAGTCGTGCACTGAGCTTTGTACCTGGAAGAGTAACTCGTAGCTGTTGATTTAAAACCTAATTACCTGTCTCAGCATCACCAGTCTATGAAGAGCTTTTCTATTTCTTCTTCAAAGTTGAAAGATCTTTGTGCAGTCTGCAGAATATGGAGGAAGGACCTAGGCTTTAGAAATCCACTTTTGAGTCGCAGAGGGTGGCAAAGCTTCCTTGGGTATCTACAGAAGTCATAGGCTTAATAGGAGTCACAGTTTCTTAAGAAAGAAACATGGAGCATGCTTCTGTGTCTGGTTTTTTGCTGGCAATTCAAATACATCTTTACCATTAATCTTATATTCCTTTTTAAAAAACTACTACTCTCTCATTCTTAAAATCATACAGTATACCTTACGCTTAAACAATGTTATCTGTCAATTGTATTTCAATAAAGCTGGATGGGAGGAAGAAAGGACAGTGCCACTGGTAATTTTATATTGCTTACAGTTTGCAATGATAATATTTTTGATATTAGATTATAAAAAACATACTATCAAAATTAATTTGGCTAGCTAATATAATTAATTTTTAATTTTTTTCAATGTGGCTACTAGAAAACTGAAAATGTTTCTTTTGAATAGTGCTGGTCTAGGATATTGGGATCTTTTCCTTAATGTTGGAGAACTCCATTCTGAGTCTGGGTTTGGGGAAGAGGAGTTTCTTGTTCCATTTTTTGTGATTTTCCTTCGGAGAAGGACTGACTGAATCATTGTTATCACCATCATATTCTTTTTTCTGGCCATGAGCATCACTTACCCAGTATCCTGAATAATGGAGGCCCTGTGTTCTTAATGCGAAGTCCCCAAATAGTGCCAACAAATAGTGCTGTTGCAGCAAGTAAAGTTATGACTGGAGAGCGTGTATAGTCTTCATAGGACTATTATTGTATTACCGTCTTCCAACCTGGTTGGTATTAAAAAGTGAGATTAGGTTTAAAAAAAAAAAAGGATGGTTAAAAAAAAAAAACAAAACAGCAGTAAAATTGCCTCCTTAGTTTGCCCTTGCACAGTTTAGCATCAGTGCCTTATTGATCAGAATTAGGAAGTTAATAAGGTTGGGGCTAATTAATCAGAAGGGTAGGGACTGGAACTGCACTGCAAGGCTTAATCAAGTCATCAAAGCTCTCAAGCCATGAAGAAGGTAATTAAAGGAAAAGGATGCCTGTTAGACAGTAACAGGAGGCCAGGAGAGAGCAGGAGCAAGATAGAGAACCTCCATTTTCTTTTGTACACTTTTCTGATATAAATCAGACCCAACGGCCAGAGCACCACTGCTCGGCTTCCTATCAGAGAGTTAAGGTGAATGAATTTATAAATCACCTCACTGGGTAATTTACTTGCCCTAGCACAAATGTCAATGAAACTGTTCTTATTTATAACAAACTTCGTCTTTGCTGCTGAATTCTGCAGAAATGAATTCCTTGGGATAACCTGCTGTGGTCATTCATGGCTATGGCAATTTTGGTTGATAATATAATAATTCAGTAGTTGGTTATTCAACAGATAACTGAGTACCTCTGCTTCTGAACATTGCACCAAACACTGTAGTGTGGACCTTGCAGACTGCAGAGAGCGGTGTGTTCAGGTGGATTATGTTGTATGGCAAACGTTGAGATTCTAACTCATGATCCTCCCTTGTTCTGCCCCTGCACACCTCCCCCCACCCCAACACTTCACTGTACCATCTGAAACTCAAGTGGGAAAGGAACAGGGGCCGTGTAGGGAGGAGACTGAGAGGAGGAAGATGCGAAGGAGAGGAGGGTGCACGAAAGTAAAGGCAGAGGTCCTTGTGTGTGATCTACACATCACTGCGTGTGGATTGGACTCTCTCGGCCTGGGGAGGTGGACGCAACTCAAAAGGAGCTGAGGTTTGCAGCCATTTAAACTGGGTCTGATCTTACAGCTTAAGGAGGGTGTCAGCAAAGCACTGCTGCATTTTGGGGGCTTTCTCAGGACCCTAAGGGAAGAGTCCTTTGTATTTAGGAACCAGAAACCTAGTGTCCTTGTCACGAGCATCACGGGGGAGTGGGGCGAGCAGAAGCTGGATCACAGTGGGGGGGAGTGTAAATCGTCTTTTTCTCATCCCCCCATTTCTTCTCTAGAAACTCCCTCTTCCCTCTCCTCTCTTTCAGGACCTCTAGCATCTGGGTGGGCTCATTGAGCTAATTAACATCTGAATGTTCCTTTTTTTTCCTGCCCCCTCGAATCTCTGATTCCTTGAGTTCCTCTAGTACTTACTGTCTCATTGAAGTGTGAATGTGAAGTGTCTCTAAATTAATTCATCTACACAGTGTAATGGAATTTCCCCAGGTTAGCTGGGAAACTTTGAAAATAAATAAATAAAAGGAATGAAGGAGTCCTATCCTTTTTCTTTTTTTTACATTACTTTTTTTGTGGGGGGAAGTAATTAGGTTTATTTAATTTATTTCTTAGTGGAGGCACTGGGGATTGAACCCAGGACCTCGTGCATGCTAAGCATGTGCTCTGCCACTGAGCTGTACCCATCCCCCAGGAGTCTTATCCTAAACAGATATCAAAATGTTTTATAAAACTGCAGTAAGGGTGACAGTTTCTTTAGTATTGACACATGAATATGTAGATCAGCAGAGCAGAACAGAGAGTACAGAAAAAGAGCAAAACTCTCTTGAGAACTTAGTACAGTATAGGAGAAATGGTGACTTTTTTGGTTTAATTGAACATTGAGGTAAAATACAATTTAGTCATTAAATAATGTCAAGGTCACTAGGATTCTCAACCCCATTTCAATCCCAGATGGAGACAAGGATACATACGAGGGTAATCATTACTACTTTATTTGTAATTGAAAAAGATTGGGGGGGTATAGCTCAAGTGGGAGAGTGCGTGTTTGCATGCAAGAGGTCCTGGGTTCAATCCCCAGGTACCTCCTCTAAAAATAAATAAATAAACCTAATTATCCCTCCCCCCCACAAAAAAAACCTAAAAAAAAAAAAAAAAAGAAAGAAAAAGAAAAAGATGGGAAACAACCTAAAATCTGTTGTAGGGTTAAATCATTTGTAGCACCTGAGGAATACTAGGCTGTCTGAAAGGAAAAAGTTGTGCTCTATCGAATATTTCCAAGAGATATTGCTGCATTTGAAAAGGAGGGTGCAGAGGTGTCCAGCACATCTTTTGTCACTGTATGTATACACACACACAGACATATGTCTAGTGTGCAAGGAAATATGCTAGCAGAATATTTTAAAAACTTAACAGTGCTGGAGTGAGATATACTTCTTACATGCACCCACTTTTACAGTTTGAACTTTTTAAATAAAAACTAGTTTAAAATATATGAAAGTGGTTTAATTATTTCTAATGACTTCTGGAGCAATTTTTGAATAATTTGATGAGATTTGAGGATGAGAGTAGGACCAGAGTTTGAATCCAGGCTAAATCTTTGACAAGCTAGGTGGCTTATGGGCAAATATCTTTTCTCAGTACAATTATTATTATTTTTTTTAATCACAATCTACCAACAGCACTTTATTTTTTCTTTTCAACATCCTGTTCTGCAGCTTCCTTGGCCCTTTTTGCCCGGATGCCAAAGAGCCGGGCGTTGGCACGGGCCATGCGGAGGCTGGCAAACGCCTTGAAATTCTCCTCCTCTGTGATGACTCTGGCCTTCTCCTTCTTGTAGACACTCCGTATGGGCATGACTGGTCCTGTCAGCTGGGCGGCCAGCTTGAGCTCCTCAGCAGAGCTGTCTCCCTTCTTGGGGGCTGAGGGCTTCCTGGGGAAGAGGATGAGCTTGGAGCGGTACTCCTTCAGCCGCTGCACGTTGGTCTGCAGGGACTCCGTGCACTTGTTCCGCCGCCTCGGGTCCACCGAGATCCCGATGGTCCGGGCCACCTTCTTGTGGATGCCGGCCACCCTCAGCTCCTCCAGGCTGAAGCCCTGGCCGGCGCGCACCTTCGTGTGGTACCTCACCGTGGGGCATCTCACCACCGGCCGGAGCGGGCCGGGCGCGGGGCACGGGGCGCGGGGCACGGGGCGCGGGGCGATGCGGCGGGCGGCGATGCGGCGCGGCTTGGCGGCGCGGCTTGGCGGCGCGGCTTGGCGGCGCGGCTTGGCCTCCCGGGCCTTGCGTCTGCGGATCTTGCGAGCCGGCTGGTTTAACCACGTGGCCACGCGCCGCTGCCGGTCCTTGTGGAAGTGGGGCTTCAAGATCACGCCATTCCGGCTGGGCGCCGTGGCTGCGGCTGACCGGCCTCCTTCGAGGGCGTACAGCCGGGGAAAGCAGTACAATTATTTATTTGTTTGTTTGTTTATTAATGGAGGTACTGGGGATTGAACCCAGGATCTCGTGCATGCTAAATGTGTGCTCTACCACTGAGCTATACCCCCACAATTTTTCTTTAATAGGAATAATAACCGCTAACTTTCAAATTTTTTTTGAAGGTCAAATACCTTCCTGTGTATGCGTGTACAAATCATAGCATAATGCCTGGCATTTAATATGTGCTGATTAAGTGCAAATTCCCTCCATTTTAAATAACTCAGGGATCTATCTTCTTGTTGACCTCATTTCAAAGATTTCGTCCTGATAGGCTTTGAACTTTATCCTCTGAAATCAGAAAATAAATCTAGACCCTCCCCCAGTTGCTCTTTCTCAATCTCTCATCTCTTGCTTGTCTTTGTTTCTTTCCTGGCCTGGCTTGGATTTCATGGGAACTCTCTAACCATGCTCCTGCCAAGTCCCTTTACCCTGTGTCCTTTTGTCACATTGTCCCCAGGCAAAACCCAAACACTGGATCCTTCTGGTTCTGCCTTCTACAGTCCTCTCCCGGGCTGCTGGAGAGAAGGTACCCGAAGGCTACTTAGTGTTTGCTGTCGCCAGCCACAGGTGAATCCTCAGCGTTGCCTGGCAACTCCTTTTTTGCCCTGGTGGGATTTCCCACTCATCACCGTGATTATTTCAAGCCTCCACTTTCCTAAAACTTCTGAGGCTTCTCATGGTGTCAGCAAATTTGCCTGATCTCCAATTTCACAGAGAAAGTGGAAGCCATCAGAAGAAAATGCCTTCAAGTTCTGGCCCACTCCATGCTCAAGTGACATTCTGCACTCATTCTGTCTGTCCTCCTGACCTTAAGGAAAAAGGGAAGATGTACCCTTTATTCTGTCAAAAATGCTTCGCTTAGACTTCTGTGTGGGTTCCTCCCTCCTTAGAATCAATGGCTTCTCCCTCCCTCCTTCACTTAAGAAATTCTCTAATTCCCCTATCTCAAATGACAAAGAGGACAATAAAATTATCAGCATTATTATCAATAGCCTCCTCACCATCAACAAATCCAAACCCTCCCTCCAAACCACAACAAAACAACAGACTCAAAGCTCTCCCAAGACTCTCTTCCTTCTCCATCTGTCACCACTCCCTTCCCTTTCAGGACCACATGTTTCAAAGAAGTTTGCACACTTATCATCCACTTCCACACCTCCCACCTCTCCCCCTGCCGCCTGGTTTCTGCTCCCTCCACTCCACTCGAAAGGCTTGACAAAAAGACTTGAGGTTTTTCTGGTTGTTAAAGCCAATGGACTCTTCCCTCATCCATCCAAATGGTTGTTTCAGCAGCGGTGGCTTCTCTGGATGCAACATTTTCGTCATCTTCCCTTGATTGCAGAAACCATCCTATGGTTTTCTTTCCATCACCCCGACAGGAATTCTTCAGTCTCCTTTACAAGCCTCACTTCCTCGGTCCTTCCCTTGAAGGTGGCATCCTGCAGAACTGTGTCCTGCCTGCTACCCCCCTTCCTCTACTGCACAACCCTCTCAAGGACAGTGTCTCCAGCTCAATGGCTTCTAACACTATTTGCTAAGTGAGTCTCTCATTTATACCTGAAGCCTAAGTCTCTCTCTGGAACTTCAGAACCATGTGCATCTGACCGCTCATTGATGAAACAACATTGATGGGTTAAGTGCTTGGGAGCATAAGAGGCAAATGAGGTTTAACTCCACTGTTCCTTCTTTAAAGTAAACGTTCAAAATCTTAATCCTATTTCCCTTTAGATATCATCTTTTTGGGGGAGCTCTATTGTGCCCACCATTGGGCACAACTATTTAGTCAAATATATCCAAGCCAAAGTCTAAATCTATGTGTGAATCTTCCATCCATCTCCTTCCTAAGCTAGTCAGTCACCAAGATCTTTTTAACCACTTGAATTTTCTCTTTCTCTTTAAAATAGCTCTTGAATTGTGCAACTTTCCACTTCTTTATATTTCAGCGTCACTTCCATAATATGGGCCACGTCACCTCTAACTATTCACCCACCTCTAGGTTTGTGCCTTTCCAATGCATTCATGCCTCTCTCTGAACAATCTTTATAAAATGTAAGTATGTTCATGCCCCCTTTTGTGCTTTAATCATCAGTGGCTCCCTGTTGCTCAGCATAAAGTCTGCACTCTCAATCAGGACGTGACTTAGAAGCTCTCGCAAGGTCTGGGAGCTACTTCTCTCTCCAGCCTCATGCTTTCCCACTCCCGCAGTTCCTGGATGGATGCACCACACTTTCTCTTGGCTCCACCTCACACACGTATTCCTTCTACATGTAACACTTCTGTATGCCCCTCTCTGCTCCATTCCTGGTCTGGTAACTACTACTCAGCCTTTATGTCTCAGCATGGACACTGTTTCCTCTGGAAAATCTTCCCTAATCCTTTGTGTCTGAGTTTGGGTACTTAAAGGTGGCAGAATGGCATGGTTAGGAACATGAACTCCAGTTCTGACTTCCTGGGCTAGAGTCTTGGCTTGGTTGCCTCCTTTGTGACCTTAATCAAGTGACTTAACCTCTTTGTGGCTCAGTTCCTCATGGGCAAAGTGGTACCTTCCTCACAGGGTTATTAATGAGGATTAAGTGAATTAAGAATCTGTAAAGCCCATCACAGAGTAAATACAACATGAATATTAGCTGCCATTTTCCTATATGTCCCCACTGTGGCAATTAAAACATGTTGTTGTCACTCCTGCTTTGTAAGTTTGTATTCCATGCTGTGATATCATAGGACAACCTGGGACCATGTCTATCGTGTTCACTGTTGCCATCTCCAGTACTGAGCTCAGTGCGTAGCATTAGCTGAGCAGGTTTCTAAGCACTGCACACATAATGCATCTATCTTGTAAGGTAGCCACTCTTACTGTCCCATTTTACAGATGAGGAAACCATACCACAGGAAGTGAAGTAATTTGCTCATGTTGACTACAGAGTTAGTAAGGCAGGGCCAGGATCTTACCCCATTCTGTGTGTTTCCCAAGCCCATGTTCTCAACTATAACACTCTGCCACATAGAAGGTAACACAAATCAATATTACTGAGTAAGTGGCTGGCTGAATTTCTGAGGGAGTTTTCTTAGCAAGCTTCTTGTATCTCACTGGCCGCAACTTAGGCTACTCTTCTAGGAGAAGAACAAAAAGTAATCAAGGGGAGGGTATAGCTCAAGTGGTAGAGTGAGAGGTCCTGGGTTCAATCCCCAGTAACTTCTCTAAGAATAAATAAGCCTAATTACTACTCCCCACCCTGCCAAAATAAAATTAAATAATACAATAATAAATAACAAAATAATAATAATCAGCACTGTAGCCTCCATTTCATGGCTGTCTTCTCCTCAGTTCTCTGCCCAACTGAGCTGGTCAGGCTGGTGCAGCCAAGCATTCAATGAGGAGTCTATGATTGGGAAAACTCTTATGTAGGAGAAAATGGCTTTGTTGGAAGTTGGGTCATAAATATTAAATACAAGTCTTTCTTTTATATCTGATATCTGCCTCATGGAGAGCTTTCATAATTTCTAATTCTCAGTGATACAGTAAAGTTTCCATTTAGATTCAGTCCAATTTGCTTTGAATTAAGAATCAAAAACCCAAAATTATATGCCAGTTATTTTAAACTTTTTTGCAATCATTTCAAACTTGGTGAAAAATTTTGAGAAAAGTGCAGAGAACTCCCCTGTACCCTTGACCAAGGAGAGTCACCAATTTGTAAAAAAAAAAAAAAAGTTTATTAATCACCTAAATTTTTTTCCATGCATTTTTATTAGAAGTGCCTGCAAGCTAGTATATGACATGCAGTAATATCTAATTTAGCACAAAGTATATATATTTTTACATTACCTTTTTTATGTCAGTTTTTCGTGGTTGTTCATAATAAGAACCTCTATTTCCAGGTGTTATAGCATATGAAAAATTTTGAGAAGTACTGCCCCTAATTTAAGGTGTCCCCTGTTGAAAATGCCCCAGGAATTATTAAAATGAGGAGTATATTTTCCTGAACCTTCATCTCAGTGGGACTTGAAAGTGTTGTTCTAGCTCTAGTCTATGAAAATTTAAGTGCTGTTTCAAAAATTCCCCTTTGCTGTAGTTAACTGGCCACTCTCTTACTATTCTTCCTCTATTGATATACTGTTGGCCCTCCATGTCTGTGGATTCCTCATCTGCAGATTCAACCAACCACAGATCCAAAAAAAAAAAAAAAAAAAAAAAGAAAAATTCCAGAAAGTTCCAAAAAGCAAAACTTGAATTTGTCACTTACTGTCAACTGTTTCCATATCACTTACAAGGTATTAGGTATTGTCAGTCATCTAAAGATGATTTAAAGTATATGGGAGCATCTGTGTATATGCAAATATTATATTATTTTACATAAGGTACTTGAGCATCTGTGGATTTTGTTATGGGAGCCGGGGTGGTTCCTGGAACCAATGTCCCCCCACCCCCGCAGATATGAGGGAAGACTGTAATGGTAAGTGCATGAGTTTGGAAGTCAGACAAACTTGGAACTGAATTATGACTGTTGCTTACTAGAGGTAGAACTTGTTCTTCAAGGCTTGCTTGGAGTCCTTACTTGTAAAGTAGCTGACCACACTGGGTTACTACAAGAATGAAAGGAGATCATCTAAGCAAAGTGCCTGGAACATCATAGGTTTTTGATAAAACTCAGTGCTTAAATGATCTGTAGATTGTTATGAAACTAACATTGGAGGGATCATAAGGAGCTGAGCCTTGAAGAATGTCTTTGATTCCATCACCTTGGTTGTTTTTCCATTCCCCTACCTCCTCCCTTCTTCTCCCATGTGCTATGCTAATCATGGTGTAGCAATCATTAGCATCGTATTAGCTACTGTTAAACTGAGTTTTTGTTAACTTTTTTCTAAGTGCTTTACATATTCTAATTCTAACAATCCTACATGGTATATACTTTTATTATCTTCATTTTACAGATGAGGAGACTGAGGGCTTTGGAGATTTTGTAACTTGCAGGGGATTACACAGTTTATCACCTAATCACACCACTGTACTGATCACACATGTATTTATGCTGAAGACCCTGAAGAAAAGGGCTCAACAATGCTCAATATATTTTCTTAAAAGAATAGGCAAGTGGCTAGTACATTTTTAGAATGAGGTATAATTTACATACTATAAAATTTACTACAGTAAGTGCACAGTTAAATGATTTGTAATAAATTTATATTGTGCTACCAATCCCACAATCCAGTTTTAGACTATTCCTATCACCCCAAAAAGTTCCCACCTGCTCTTTTGCATCCAGCCCCTACTCTTACCGTCAGACACAGCTGACCACTGATCCACTTTCTTTCTCTATAGGTAATTTTCCGTTTTTCAAAATTTCATAAAAGTAGGTAGTATATACATCATACAATATGTCTCTGGCTTCTTTTCCTTACTGTCATGTATTTGAGGTGCATCTATGTCATTTCAAGTATCAACAGTTTGTTCCTTTTCATGCTGAAGAATACTCCACTGTATGGATATACAGCCAGTTAAGTTTTTGGCTATTATGAACAATGCTGATAGGAAGGTTCACATTGAAGCCTTTGTGCAAAGGAAGTACTTTAAAAACCCTGAAATTTTAGGAAATTCAATGATCTAGGTTTTTAGATCCAAACTAATAAGATTTAAGCTGGCTGCTTCTGGGAGTTGAGGGGCTGTGAGAAAAAGAGTACAAGTGAACAAGAGTGAGGCAGGGAAGGCTCAGAGGAGGGGGAATCTCTCATCTAACACCCTCCTGCTGGCCCTTACAATCCTCTCAGATCTGTTTTCTCCTGGCTTCACTTAAAAAAAAAAATCCCATCTGTATCCCTTATCCTGCCAGACTTATCAGCTTTCTTACATCTTCAGACTGCACTGAGGCCTAAGTGAGTGTATCCACACTGCTGCTGTAGGCCTGCATGCTCGCTACAGAGTATGGCTGTGGTGCTCCTGGAAGACCTGCCCTGCCTCACCTGGCCGTTGGAGTGTCCCAGCTCCTCCAGCTTCCCTGACCACCTTTCTCCCACAGGAGAGTCAGAGGCCCTTCTGGTCTCTCAAATGCATCTCCACACAGCACTTGTCCTCAGCTGTCAATCTATCCACCTATCAGATGCAGTGTCTCTATCCCTAACCCTGTCCCTACTCTCACCTCCATTTCTTCTGTTGACATACCTAACTTCCCTCATTAGATGTGAGCTCATTGGCAGCAGAGGACTTTTGGTCTCCATCATCATGTTTTCTCAGCATGTGACACCGTAAATAACTCATTAAATGTTTGTGGAGAGAATAAAAGAACAGCAAATGAGTAAACAAACAGTGAATGAATATTCTGGGGAGAAAGGGGAAGGTGGCCTCCCTGCAGAACCATCAAGGCAAGGGGAGTCAGAGTACGCACACTCATGTGTCAAAGGAAGTTGGAAGGTAATTCACAAATGTTGTTTTCAATAACGTATCAAGTTTACAAATACACCCAAGTTGGTTTGCTTAAAAAAGAAAATCAGAGCAGATGTGCGATTACTCATACGATAATCTCTCTCTTACTCACGTGCTTTCCAGTATACTTTCCTGAGTGATGGTCGGGGGTGGGTTGGGGGAAAGGGTAGCATTATAAATGACCAACCCAGATCGGTGCCTCACCCTGGGGATGCTTGGACATGGTCTGTGAAGGTGGACGGCATCTGTTTGGAGTCAAGGAGGGAAAAAAGACAAAACTTCCAGGCTAGAAAATCATAATGAAGGATTCTGTGAGATGTTGATTCTGGGGGCTCCTTCCCTGACTGTAAATGAACAGAGGCACCCATGTCAGCAGAGTGAATATAGCATTCATTTTTTTTAAACACTTTTTATTGATTTATAATCATTTTACAATGTTGTGTCAAATTCCAGTGTTCAGCACAATTTTTCAGTCATTCATGGACATATACAGACTCATTGTCACATTTTTTTCTCTCTGAGTTATCATAACATTTTGTGTATATTTCCCTGTGCTATATACAGTATAATCTTGTTTAACTATTCTACAATTTTGAAATCCCAGTCTATCCCTTCCCACCCTCCACCGCCCTGGCAACCACAAGTCTGTATTCTCTGTCTATGAGTCTATTTCTGTCCTGAATTTATGCTTTGTTTATGTTTGTTTGTTTGTTTTTGTTTTTGCTTTTTAGATTCCACATATGAGCGATCTCATATGGTATTTTTCTTTCTCTTTCTGGCTTACTTCACTTAGAATGACATTCTCCAGGAGCATCCATGTTGCTGCAAATGGTGTCATGCTGTCGGTTTTTATGGCTGAGTAGTATTCCATTGTATAAATATACCACCTCTTCTTTATCCAGTCACCTGTTGATGGACATTTAGGCTGTCTCCATGTTTTGGCTGTTGTGAATAGTGCTGCGGTGAACACTGGGGTGCAGGTGTCATCCTGCATTCATGTTCTTTTTTCCCTGTAAGTTTAAAGTGCTGAGCTGACCCGTAGCCGTATTTTTTCAGGATATGAAATGAGATTTCCTAAAAGAAAGACCTGGAAACCATTGTTATGAGGTTCACACACTTAGGAAGATTCCTACCTATAATGATTGGAAGTGTTGATGGAAGCTTCTATGACCTAGAAAATTCATTTGTGTACTTCCTTATAGCTTGAGTACAAAGACCGATGGTCCACCCATTCCTCTTAACATTCAATTATTAGAAAATTGATCACATGTCAAAAAGTGACAGATTCATTGCCCCAGAAATCCAAATGGGTTAAGAAAGAGGCTGGCATCTGCAGACCAAATGGTGCTTGCACGTTTGGCTCAAGGTGAACTGACCAGGCTCATACACGTATATCCTTTGGCTGTTTAATAACTAATATGTGTTGTTGCTGATGTGGATTTGGTGGGCAATACAGTGTGATATGGAAGTGGCAGCCAGTGGGGAGGGTATAGCTCAGTGGTAGAGCACATGCCTAACATGTATGAGGTCCTGGGTTGGATCCCCAGTATGTCTATTAAATGAAAAATAACAATACAATAAAATAAATAAATAAGTAAATAAATAAATACATAAATAAATAAATACATAAATAAATAAATAAAACTAATTACCCCCCCAAAGCAAACAAAAAAACCAAAACCAAACAAAAGTGGCAGCCAAAGATCATTTGTTTTATTTACTTATATGAACTTTAATGGAAAATCTTGCAAAGTCTATGTGCAATTTCTTTCCAAGATTTAATTATAAATTAATATTGTTAAGAAGGGCCATTTGTGTTATCATTTTAATTATGAAAAATAGATAGGTGCTATAAAATAATGATAACAGCTAATACAGTTGCATACCCCTTCTCGCTCGCAAGTGTCCTGGTTTCTGTATGATCTGATCATCCTAATCACCGAACACTTGCTTTGTGCTCAGTGCTCTTCTTAGTGCTTTACACGGACTCATTTATTTATATGTAGCCTCAGTCCCATGTATCATAAGACCATGCCTTCAGACTTTGAAGACAATTAACCGTTCGGCGTTAGCTAGAATGATCTTGTGCCTGCTCTTAATAGACTCTTCTTAGCATTTTCATTAGTCAGGAGTGTAATGGTGCTGCAAAAATCTAATAATAAAGGTGAGCCATGGTAATTGGCTGTTATGGATTAATCAAAGGGTATATAAAGCAGAGCATATAAATTTTGGATCTAATCATCACTGTTTGAAAGTGTTCTGTGTCCTTTCAGGGAAGATGAATGAACATTGAGAGAAAACTGACTTTTTTTTTCCTCCTTAATGGCCCTTCTTTTCATTAAAGATGAGTTTATCACTGGTGATTACCTCCTTTCCTTTAAGTGGGCTTGTATAGAATAACCCGCCGACAGAAAAAAAATACTAAAAATCTTAACCATGATCAAGTGGAAATGATAAGGTCTTTCACAGTTGCTCTTCTGTATAACAGGTTAAATTTTAGGTCCTGACAACTCTGTGAATATACTAAAAACCACTGAATTGTATGCCTTATGGGTGAATTGCATGGTATGTGAATTATATCACAAAAAAGCTGTAATAAAAACTTTAGGCTCCTTTCCCACTGTAGTTTATAATCTCAAGTGTATTTATGTAGATATCACATGAAAAAATATATGTAAGGATGTCAATATCCACTTGGTGCAGTCTGTACATTATTGCGTGGTACAAGGTACAGGAGGCTAAGAAGATGCTACAAAAGATGAGTCATGGAAAGAGATTTTGCCAAAGATTCTTGAATTAACTTTTGGTTATCATGGCTTGCTCCAGTTTTCGTTAACCTACAGGATTTGGCCTTCTAACAAGTAACCATGAAAGAAATACCCAGAAAATCCAAGTCACTGTGTGAGCAAGGCATTTGCCCTAGTGTCTCCTCAATGCCTCCTGTAATAGGGTAGCTGCTGTTTTTGTGCTCTGACTTGTCATCACTTTATTGAGAGGATGAGATAATTAATATTCAAAGGAGTAAATATTCAGACTCAGTAGTTGTAGTGGGGTGAATGGTGGCCCACCCAAAAGATATGCCCTGTCCTAACTTCCAGAATCTGTGATTGTGACCTTATTTGGAAAAAGGGTCTTTGCAGGTGTAA
Organism: Camelus dromedarius; assembly: GCF_036321535.1. Taxonomy (NCBI): domain Eukaryota; kingdom Metazoa; phylum Chordata; class Mammalia; order Artiodactyla; family Camelidae; genus Camelus; species Camelus dromedarius. The sequence goes on along the minus strand of NC_087465.1, from coordinate 11,739,052 downwards.
ATCAGTTAAGGACCTCATGATGAGACCATCCTGGATTATCCAGGTGGGGCCTAACTCCAATGACAAATGTCTTCTAAGAGACAGGAGAGGACATAGAAGAAGGTGTGAAGAAGATGCAGAGATGGAGTGATGCCTGTAGCCACCAGATGCTGGAAGAGGCTAGGATTCTCCCCCAGAGCTTTAGGAAGGAGTGCAGCCCCTGCTGACACCTTGATTTGGGACTTCTAGCCCCCAGCTTTGTGAAGGAATGTATTTCTGTTGTTTTAGGCTTCCCTGTTTGTGGGACTTTGTTACAGCATCTCTGAGAAGCTAACACAGTCGCCTCCCAGAGCGTGCCAAAGCTGAGTTTCAATGTTCAGAAGTTCTTGTTAAGAAGATTTATTTACCTTGTTATTTATGAAAATGACTTCAATTGCTTCTTCCCAAACTGTCCAGTGGCTCCTTGATCTTGCCACCAACATTATCTAACCCCCACAAGCTTCTGCCCCCACTTTCCATTTTCCTTCTGAATCACTGGTCTGAGTGGGGCATGCACAGGTAATACCCAAGGTGGCTTGTTAGTGAGACAGCTACCCAATTTAGTATTTCAGAATCTGAAAACATAAATCTAATGAAAGGAGAATTTTTGCCCAAATGAACATCAGGAAGGTAATTATCATGGTGATTTGGGGGTGAAGTACCGCACATTGTTTCCTCAAGGTATTGCTTCTCTCTATTAACCGAGCACCACGCAGGCTTGGAACACCTTGTTAGGAAAGAAAATACATTTTCTCCTAAAGCTGCAAGCCATAGTTTTCTTTGATTTAAAAAAAAAAAGTTTACTACTTAAGTGATTAAATTCTCTATTTTTTAAAAAAGAATCTTTGAGAACCACAAACCTTTAAGGCAAAGCACTAATTTCCCTTAATGGTATTTTTCCTTCAGACAGTGCTCTGCTTTGAGTAAGGTGGTGTCTCTGTTGTTGGAATCCTGGAGGCAGCTCCTCAGGTCTCTTACAGGACATTTCTCTTTCTGACTGCATCTCATTCTCCTCCTGTTACCTTTATCTAACAAGACAATTTCTCCTTGGATTGAAAAGAAACTGTTTTTGAGCAATTCCAAGGAACAGCCCAGATCATCTATTCTAATTGGTTTATTAAGACAATTTACTCTCTAGTAAGTTACAGATACAACTTTATCTTTAGTTTGCAGTCCTCATTTACTTCTCAAGGAGAAGGGAAGGCAATTTGAAATCAAAAGCAATTTACCCTATTGATACTTTTTAGAAGAATTTTAAAATCCTCTCATTGCAGTTTTTTCCCCATTCAATTTATAAATTAATGTGGATTATTGGGAAATGCTACATAATCCCACTAAAAATGGATTTGAAGCTTAGAGCCTGGAATCACCTCACCATGGTGGGTGTTTTCAGCTAAATGACATTTCATGACAGTACCAGAAAATAAAGAACCTTTTATGGATTTAAAAAAAAAAAAACTGTAACTTTCAGTTACATTCTAAACAATGCAGCTAGAAGCATGAATAGTAGCTTTTAAAATACCTTACATTTCATATGACAGTAATTCTGAAATCTACCTTTATGTTAAAGAATTCATCCTCTAAATTGTTAACAAGTAAGATTACCTAAATTTATTTTCTTTTAAAGAAATGGTCCTGTCTTTTCTATTTAATTCTTAATTCTTTAATTTGCCAATATTTTCTACTTTAATTTTCAGTTGCACATGTGTAAATGTCAACCTTTGTTACAAGCATTAGTGGGAAAGACGTTATTTTTGACCCCAGTATTTTAAAATAAGTGATCAACACTCAAACTTTGCAGCCAGCCCACCTAGGTTAGAAATCTGCTCTGCCATTCCATTAGTCACGTGATCCTGAGCAAGGCATTTAACCTCTCTGTGCCTCAGTGTCCTCCTCTATAAAAAGGGGGTGGTAATAACAGTACCTATGTGATAGGATTGTTACGAGAATTAAATAAGATAACGTATATATAAAGTGCTTAGCACCTGGTGAGCTGTATCCCCAGGGGTCAGGATTTTCTTGCCCTGTGGGGAAAAGTTGTAATAGGTTAAATGTATAGAAATAGGGATGTGGTTAAACAAATCATGTTGCATTTGTGACAATTTTTTTAAATGATGTATTTGTGTATGAGTATTCTAAGGACGCTACAAAAGAGTGCTGCAAACTGAGTGGCTTAAAACAACAAAAATGTATTCCTTCACAGCTCCGGAGGCTAGAAGTCCACAATCAAGGTGCTGGCAGAACCAGGCTTTCTCTAAGGATCTCTGGGAAAAATCTGTTCCATCACTTCCATACCTTCTGGTGTTGCCAGCAGTCCTTGGTGTTCTTTGCTTTGCAGCTGTAGAATTCCAGTTTTCTGTTGTCAAACAGCGTCTTACCTCTGTGCTGGTTTTTCTTTTCTTCTTATAAGGACACCAATCATATTAGGTCAAAAGCCCACCCTACTCCGATATTGCCTGATCTTAACTAATTACAGCTGCAGTGACCCTATTTCCAAGTAAATTCACTCTGAGGCACCAGGGGTTAGGACTTCAAGAAAGCTATTTTGAGGGGACGCAGTTCAACCCATAGCAGTTTGTATGTTACTAAGCCATTTAAAAATCAAACTTCCAAAGAATATTTTAATTCTTCTAGGTGTCGCCCTTAAACACTCATGACTGTGTACAAAGAGGGTATTTATGGTAAGGCATTGGAAAAAGCCATATCCAACAGAAAGGTGTTGGACAAATAAGCATAATGCGGCAGCTAGAAAGAACGAGGTAGATCTGTGTTTACTGATGAAAAAACAACAATGAGTATTCAGTTTTTGGACTTACTCTCTTCTGGTCTGTAGTTCTGAGAAATATCTTTATGTGGACAGATCTTATATTTCTATCTTCAGCTTGGACCTCTTCCCCAAGCCTAGACCCTACCCAGCAGCTCCACTGGAAGGTCAGACAGCTCAAACTGAAGTTATGCTGAAACAAACTGGCTGTCTTCCTCCCAGACTCGTTCCTGCCTCAGTTAACACCACCCCAACCTTCAGTTACTCAGACAAAAACCATCAACCAAGCAAGCAGACAAAAAGCTTGGTATCATCCTTCACCCTGTCTCTTACCCTGCATTGAATCTGTCAGCAAGTCCTGTTTTCTCTACCTCACACAAAAGTCTGCCATCTGAGTGTTCCTCACCAGCGCTACTTCATAGGCCCACACCTCTGACATTTCTCAAGGACAGAGCATCACCTGCTAAGGGGACTTCTCTGCCCTTGCTCTCTGCTCCCCCAAGTACTGTCTGTTCTCAACACAATGATCCTTTTAAAACCTAAAGCAGATCATGTATGTCATCCTTGTGTTCAGAACCTTCTGTGGAATAAACAAAGGCCAACCAAATCAGAAAAGCAAAGGCCGTTGATTCAGAGCTTGCTTCACCAGGGAGTCAGCCACCATCCCTTGCACGTGGGCAGTGACTCAAAAGCAGCAGAGCATTGGAAAAGCTCTAGTGAAATAAGGGGAGGGTGCAGGTCTGCCCTGGTTGGATGGGGAAGTGGGGAGAAGGGTTAACCAGAAGAGAGCATCCTGTCTGGTTGGTTGGGGGAGCATATTTGGCTTTCTTTGGTTGATCCTAAGTTGAAAGTGCAGACAAAATCAAGAAAGCTTGTAGTTATCAATCAAGTCATGACCATTTGGGGCCAATTGTTAGGGAAGTTATTGTTTAGCTTCCTGGGTTGTTACTCGAGATAGCAGCCCAGCTTCTCACAAGTCCGGCTTAGATCAGGCTGGCTTCCTGGCCTGGTTGTTACAGGAGAGGAGTGGGTTTCCTGGGTGTGTTGCTGCAGGTTGTAGGTCAGAGTTCTATTTGTACATACGATCTGGCCATTGTCCATCAGTGTGGTCAGTCTTTACTAAAAAACCAATAGGTGAACAATGAAATCAAAGAGGAAGTTAAAAAATACTTTGAGACAAATGACAATGAAAACACAAAATCTATGGGGTGTGGCAAAAGCAGTCCTAAGAGGGAAGTTCATAGTAATACAGGCCATCCTCAAAAAAAACCCAAGAAAAATCTCAAATAAATAACCCAATCTACTGCCTAAAAGAATTTAAAAAAAGAACAAACAAAACCTAAAGTCCTCCCAGTAGCTTGCTTATGTGATTTGCCCCCAGGTGCCCCTCTGTCCCCTGTTCTCACTGTTTTCCACCTGGTCACTCAGCTCCAGCTACACGCCAGGAAGGCTCTGCTGCCAGCCTTTGCACCAACTGCTCCCTGAGATCTCTGCCCAGCTCACTCCTCACTTCCTCCTAGTAATTGCCTGATTGTTGTGTCTTCTGTGTGGCTCATTCTGATCCTCCTTATTTGGCCAGCTTTTCCCCCATAGCACATATCATCCTCTACGCAGCTGTAACATTATAGTCATTGTCATTTCTTCCCATCATGATGTCAGCTCCATGAGGGCAGTGTGTTTTTTTTTTGTCCACTAAGTGTCCCCAGTACCTAGAGTAGAGCCTAGCACCTACCCACTGTGTATTTGTGGACTAGAGGAACATGTGACACATTATACCCTCTTGTTTTTCATTATCATTTTAGATGGATTATGTCATAAATGACTCTTTTTCCCTCCATTTTAACACCTTTTAATGGAAGCTGTGTAGGATGACTCTATTCCTGCATCATCTCAATCTTTCTTCCTACGAGTTGCTCTCTCCTTCCTACTGGGTGAGATTTGGCTTTTTGTTCAAGGATCTTTTTGCCGCCTTTACCCAGATTTAGTGGAGTGATAACCACCTTGCTGGGTGACAGCCCACGTGGACAGCTGTGCCTGTTCGCTTCTGCTGCCCACGTTCAGTGTAGATGACATAGTTCTTCCTGTAAACCTGCCCTCCTCTGCCAGTTCACCCTTTGTAGCACCTGCACACGACCAGAACTTCATCCTTTCCGACGGGCATGGCTTGAACGCTGTATTTCTTTCTGTCTCAGCTCTTTGAAAAGAGGGGAAGACAGTGTTCTGTCAAATGTGGGAAGGTGCATTGAAGTGCTTTTGGTGGTTCTTGCTTCGGTCAGAGTCACCAAGGTATTCAACTTCCTTTTGGCCAGGGGTAGCTTCAGCGATGGCTACAAAAGGAAAGAGTCAAGAAGGCTTTTTAGTGACTTTCCAGTATTGTAATAATTATTACAGCTTTTCCCATTGTCTGTATATAAATTGTTCTTTGTTTTGCTATTTTTAGAAAACCTGCCCCTCCCCCTCTGACCTCACCCCTGCACCCTCTGACCTCACCCCTACGCCCTCTGACCTTTCTCCTGCCGCTTTCTCCCTTGCTCACTGTGAGTCACATTGGTTCTCTGCTATCAAGCCATCAGGCAGCTCCTCCCCAAGCCTGCACACACTGCTCTGACCTCCACCTGAATGCCCTCCCTCCAGGCATCCCCAAGAATATTTGCATAAAAGTGAAATAATCAGATTCTTAGAGCTCCTTCTTAGAACATCCCTCAACATGGGCAGGTGGCAGAACACTGGCTAATAGACCCAAGAGGGTGTGGTCTCCATTCACCAGTCTCTGAAACTCTGACGGATGAAATGGGGACTCTCACAGCAGGATTGGAGGTCTCCACATACTTCAGAAAATTCTCTAATAGGTCCCATTTTTCTGAATCAGTCTTTGACTAAGTGTCAACTGCATTGAGTCAGAGGTTGGGTCCCTAACAAGTGCCAGCAGAGTTGGCCACATGGTATATCGCATTAGCAGCAGACCCATTGGGTTTAGAGCCACTGGAGCAGTTAAGGGGACTCCCATCCTGTCACTGGTTGCAGATACAGACCCAACCTGGAGGGAGGATCCCTCCCTCCCCCAAGAGGATGCAGAAAAAGCCTGCAGGCAAGGCTGCATTTTCCTCATGAAAAAAATTCTGTATCTGCCATGGCAAGCAGAAGAATAAAGCACCGATTCTATGACATAAAGAAAGGCCAAATAATTTTAGCCTGGCAAATTCTAAGCTGGATGTTTAAATACCTCCTGTGCCTATTCCAGAAAATGCAGAAAAATAATCATCGAACATCTGGCTCAGGCATTGCACCTACTGGGCAGAGCCCTCCCAGGTTAACTAATGCCAAAGTGTAACCCTAGGTTAGTGATTTCCAGTTTTTGGAATTATATACCCTTATCAGTAAAACTTTTCAACAAGCACCATCAAAATGTTTATATTTTTACTTTAGAAATTATATTTAGTTAGTCCATAATAATTTCTTGTGTACAGCAGGGTGGGAGGAGAGGGCATTGGATGAAGGCAATCCAAAGGTACAAACTTCCAGCTGTAAGATAAATAAGTAGTAGAGATGTAATGTACACCATGATAAATATAATGAACACTGCTGTATATTATATGTGGAAGTTAAGAGAGTAAATCCTAAGAGTTCTCATCACAAGGGAAAATTATTTTTCTCCTTTTATTTTGTATCTACATGACATGATGGATGTTCACTAAACTCACTGTGGTAATCATTTCATGGTGCCTGTGAGTCAAATCATTCTGCACACCTCAGACTTACATGGTACCTTATGTCAATTTTATCTCAATAAACCTGGGAGAAAAAAATGTTCAGTTTTTTTGGAGAAAACTATTTTGACCTATAGTAAAGGAACTACCAATCCAACACTGGTAATCTTTCATAGAAGGGACTCACCTTCCTGCTTCCCTATGACTCAATCAGCATGAAGCAAATAAGCTCTTGAATCTCATCAAGATTATACACTTTTGGTTTTATTTTGATTTAGAAATTTTAAAATTATTTTATTTTGTTTACTTTCTATTGAAGTATAGTTGATTTACAAGATTGTGTTAATTTCAGGTATACAGCGTAGTGATTCAGTGATTTTTGCAGATTATACTCTGTTATAGGTTATTGCAAGATAATGGGTCTAATTTCCTGTGCTGTACATTATATCCTTGTTGCTTATCTATTTTACATACCGTGGTCTTTACATGTTAATCCAATACTCCTAATTTGTTCCTTCCCCCTTCCCTCTCCCCTAGAAGAAATTTTTTTCAATGAAAGAAATACCAGTAGGAACATCAGTGAGATACATTTATGTAGTGCCTCCTGTCAAGAGAGATTCTTTACCCACTGGGATTGAGGCTTATTAACCTTGGCCTAATTGTGGTCTTGAGCTGTCATTCATTTATTATTTATCTTCATACCCTCTAATCTGGTTCCCTATCCAATTTAAACAAACAAGACAGCCTTAGGGCTCTCTTAAAGCACCTAAAATACAGACATTCTTCGACTTGGACATTGGTCCTAGGTCCTATCCATGCCCAAAGTGGCTGTTCTATGCAGGACCAGGAGCAGAATTCTTGAAATAAGTAAGACTTAATTCTTGTATATCGAAGAGATCCAAGACTAAAAAGCTACTGACAGAAATTTGAGGGGTGTGTTGGTCAGCAGAGGCCTGGGGGCCTCCAGGGCTGGCTTTCTTCCCCTGCTTTCTTTGGCACCATTCCCAGAGTCCACGTGGAAAGCAGTCTAGTGGGGACCCACAGAGTGAATGTACAACTGAAATTACAACACTGTGTGCCCCCAGCCCTAAATTACAGACCCTGATTCAAGAATCTCCTTCTGAGGCAACTGGTCAGCTACACACTGCTTTCCTTACCTCCTTCTTGCCTGGAGGACGTCTCATGCAGTAGCCAGAGTCTAACTTAAGTCTGTCTCCCCTGTTCCCTTGTCCTCCACACACAGGGGCATTCGCCCAGGTGGACTCTCTCTCCCTGGCAAGTGTCTCCTCACTGATGTGAGCACCATCTCTTTCCCTCCCTGAGCCTTCCTCACCCTCCAGTTCAGACTCTAATCCTCACCCTCTTCTCCTCAACCTCACTTTTTTTTCCTCCACCCTCTATTACTGTGATGATAACACTTAATGGGGGCGGGGCAGGAGGAGGGTACAGCTCAAGGGGTAGAGCACATGCTTAGCATGCTTGGGGCCCTGGGTTCAATCCCTGGCACCTCCTCTAAAAATAAATAAGAAAACTTAATTACCTCCCCCCACCAAAAAACAATAAACAAAACCAAAAACAAAAGAAGAACACTTAACAGATCTACCCTCTCAGCAAAGATTTAAGTAAACAATATGGCCCTAGTTATTAACTGCAGGCCCTGTGCCTTGCAGATGTCTAGAACTCACCCATCTTGTGTAATGAAAACTTTGTACCTTTGACCATTCAACCTCACTTCTGTTCTCCGTCCCTATTTCAAAATACTGCACTACTCAAGCAACAAAGAAATAGCCAGACCTAGAAATCAGCCGTAAAGACAGAGCTCAGCCCACCACTTCCCAAACTTGGCCAGGGGAGGTCCCCTGGCTGCTGTTGAAAATACACTCTTGGGCCCCAGAGGAGAACGGATCTTCAAGGGATGGTTCAGGAAATCTTCAGTTTAAATCAGGGCACCTGGATTAATAGTAGTAGCAGTATTTTTATCACCAGGATAGTTTGGGAAACAGCCAGCCAAGCCAGTGCTTCTCAAACAGGAGCCTGCCTGGAGCTCCCTGGGAGGGTTTGTTAAAGCACAGATGGGCCGCCCCCCCCACCCTGCCCCGGAGTTCCGATTTTAGAAAGGCTGGGGTGGGGCCCGATCTTTGCATTTCTGGCCACAGAAGCTGCTGCGGCTGGTCCGGCACCCCCACCCTGACAACCCCTGATTCTAGTGGCTTCTCTTGAAACTGCGTGAACTGCAGCTGAAGAGATTATTTGTCATGATTGATATGCTAAGGGTACGGCCAGGTCTGCGTCACGTATGGAGGAGAACCAGGCTTCTCAACTGAACGTCCTAACTAGAGGTCACGTCCTACAGAGCAAACAGCACCTGCCCTCACACCTCCTGGCCGAGTCCACAGAAGTCTCTATTTCTGCATTTCTCAAGCAGTGGAATTACCAAAAAATAAACCAATTTCTTAGTCTTTGTTTTCAAAGCTCTGTTTAATTTCATTCTTGCTTTCAGTTCTTTTTTATCATCAAGTATCAGAATGACTTAGGAAGTTTTTGTGCCCAAGCCAGAGAACCTCACAACTCTTGCAGCTTAGTGTCTATGGGGAAACAAAACAAAACAAAAGAAAAACTATCCGAAGTCCAGACAAATGAGCTTTGCACACACTTGGGGAACAGGTCTCGCTGATTCCTGTGCAGCGCGGCGTGTACTTCCGTCGGTTCGTGACGGGCGGTGGAGATGGTATAAGAACTGAGCTAGTGACTGGAAGCAGATGCAGCAGCGGCGTTTTGCTGATCAATGAGGCATCGATGCGCTCGCTCCTGTAAGTAGGTCTTCGGGGAGTGACTAAAAAGGGATCCGATACTTTGATGCTGCGCTACTTTGCAGACATTATGAGAGTTAATAAAACTCATTACCTCTTAGCTTCCTTCTGGCAAGGGACAAAATGCTGATTTATTCCAGCATTGTTCAGTGTGTGTGTATGCATTTAAAATAACTTTCATGGAGAGAATTGCAGAGTGAAAAAAAAAAACCGAAGTGTTTACTCACGATTATCCATAATTTATTTCTGGAATCCTACAGTTTCAGTGTATTGTTATGATGATGTTACTTTGTATGTCTGGCTTCTTGGAATATAAACATCGGCAAGAGAGGGGGTGGGAACCTAGTATGCATTTATAGATAAATATTTCTGTTGGTTGCTGCAGACTCGGGGAAAGGTTGGAAGGTACAACTCAGGTTGTTGGGCAGGAGAAGGGAAGGCACATTTGTGAGAATATTCATTATCCTTTCACAGTATAAAATGTGTAGATGTAATGTGAAGAAAACAGTTGAACAAAAAGGAAAGGACAGATGTTCTTTTCAGGATCTTATCTTTAGACAGAAAAGTTCAGATTCATTACAGAGGGGGGAAATATGTATTGGAGATTCCTCGTAATTGATGCCACACGTTGAGTGATGTTTTCAGTACTTTCTAGAGCCTTTGTGTAAATATTGTGTAAATCTAATGAATGTTAAGGAAATTAGATGTACATGAAACTTACAAGAAACTAGGCAAAGGCAATCAGAATTGAAGAAAAAAGAATGTAACCAATCAAAGTTGGGTTTTCAAAACTACTTCTTTATGTCTTCTTTCATGATTTATAGACTTCGTTTTTATCCATTGAGGAGAGATGAGAATCTGAGATTCAGCTTCATACCTTGTGCAGGAAAATAACTCAAACAGGATGTTTCTGTCCAGCACAACATTTTGGAGGAGCATGGGGTTGAGATCTGGGACAACTGAAAAATCAGATACCAGAAGGTGTACTTCAGAGAAATTTTGTAGGGGGCAAATAGTAACTACAAATTTCATAGAATAGATGCATTGAAAGGTAGCCTGTGTCCTGCATACATTCATTTTTTTCTTGAAAAAAAAAATGGTGAAGGTCAATGGTTTGTCCAAAAAATTTTTAATTAAAAAAATTCGTTTTGTGTAATTACAAAAGTACTGTGCGCACATCATACAAAACTCAAATATTACAGAGATACGTGTGAAATATTTTACTTCCCTGCCCCAATATTGTTTTAATCAGCTAAGCACTAGCATTCCCATTTTAATCAGAAAACTAGGGTAGATTATGAATAAAATTTCCGTGAGTTTCCTAGAGAATTAATGGGAAATCATAACCACTGACTCTTGAGTTTGTGGCCCGCTTTCTCAGACTTTCTGTCTGTGGATTTATACAAATGTTTATTTTATAACTACCTTCCTAAGCTGCATCAGTTTTAAGAATAAAATTTGATTTTGGCCTTCAATAGACTCTGTCAGTTAATCATTCTTTTAGAGGATAAATTATTGCGCACAAGTGCTTCACTTTTCCTTTGTGGTCCTATTAATCCATTCATTGATGAATGTCTCATGAAAAAATAAAAAGGTCGGAGTGGATGTTATGGAATATAGACCCTCTCTGTTAATAATCTACAGATTGGACTGTGTGCTTCTTTAGCAAAGACCTGGCTGAAACCCAGGAGCTAAGAAACCTAATTAGTATGTGTTAAAATAATTGTAGTGGCTGCAATGCAGTGAGCAAAGAGTGACACTGATTTTTTTTTTGGGGGGGGAGGCAAGTTTTAAACGCCCTTTGGAGTTTTCAGAGTTTTTCATTTAATTGTGTAAAGGTGTTGCAGGGACCCATGGCTGACTTTGGTTCTTTGTCCTAGTGGGGTCTCTATTTAGGTTGAAAAGAAGCACTTAACCCATCTTTTAAACAATCAAAGGCAGTCATGCTCTAATACCTTAACCCTGCGGAGCTGTTGTCTGCTTGCAAGTATATTCTATAGGCTTTGCATTCAGGATTGATCTATGCAAATAAGAAAGTCTTTTGTTAAGTAAATTTAGGAATGCAAATAAATATGCAAGAAAAAGAAGCAATTAAAAAATCTTTAAGCTATATTACTAGTCATTCAAGCAGTAAAGCAGTTGAGGAAAAAAAATAGAAATTATGTGGGGTTGTAAATGTTTATTTATTAAGAATTACAATAGTCATCTGTTACTTACCAATGTATGTTTTATAAATCAAGTATTGAAAAAAAAATTAAGAATTGCAATATATTCTTTAGTGGAAGTAGCACCATGAAACAAACTAGTGAATATGACAAAAGAGAAGCAGATTCACAGACAGAACAAACTAGTGGTTGGTTACCACTGGGGAGAGGGAAGAAGGGAGGGGCAAAATAGGGGTAGGGGAATAAGAGGTATAAACCACTTTGTAGAAAATAAATAAGCTGCAAGGATATATTGTACAGTAGAGGGAATATAACCAATATTTTAAAATGACTATAAGTGGAGTATAATCTTTAAAAATTGTGGATCACTATGTTGTACACTCGAAGCTTATGTGATATTGTACATCAACTAAAAAACCCCATCAATTTGAAAGAAAAATGAAGATAAATCTAAGCTTAAAAAAATAGCACCCTGAAACACAGAATTGTACCATTTGTAAATCTGACTGGGAGCCAATAAACTGAGTTAAGTGAAACATTTGGATAATTTTTTCTTCTTATAATGTTAATACATAGTAGTCATTTTTTGTCTCTTGAATGTAATTATGGTGTACCAGGTATAGTCTAATCATTTACAATTTTATCTTTCTTGTTACTTTATATAAAGAGGCAAGATAAATATCAAATAATGTCAAATTTACAAGAGAAAATTTCAAGAAGTCTTTCTACTTATGTCACTTTTGACAATCATTTGTCCTCATGGCCAGGACTGTGGGATGGGGGGTTTTAGCTACTACTTCTAGATTGGGCAAATCTCAATGACATTTTACTTGTATAGAAATTTTCTAATGGGCATGGGTGGTGTGGAGATGGGGAACACGGAAAGCAGGCTTTGTCCTTCTTTTCATAGCTTTTTGCTGGGCCACCACCTTCTTCCTTCATCCCCTCCCCCTTCACACCTACAATGAATGTATGACCTTTAACAGGGCAGCTAACCTCTCAATGCCTCCGTTTTTTCATCTGTAAAATGGGAGTCGTAAACATCATATTGTATGAGAGAAATGCTCCGCAAATTGAAGAGACTAATGTAAAATGCCCGGCACTGTCTTTGAAATCTAGCAAGTGCTTAATAGAAGTGAGCTGCTTATGATGGTGATGTCATTAGTTTTTAGTCATACTCTGGAGGTCTTGAACCTACTCAATAAATATTTCTCAAATAAGGTTCTTTTAATTAGTTTATTGCTTTTAAAAATACTGAGGATTGAATACAGGACTGTGTACATGCTAAGCATGTGCTCTACCACTGAGCTATACCCTCATTCCTTAAAATAAGGTCTTGAATTAATCAAAGTTGTAAGTCATAGGAAGGGAAGAAGTAAAAGAGAGAGCCATCTATATGGCTTTTGGCTCTTGTAGCTCAAGTTATGTCTTTACACAAGAGTATTGGCTAAGATTCTTTTGATGACAAATGCAGAAACTGGCTCAAGGTAGAATTTATTATAAGGACCCAGGTAAGCGTCAGGGAAGCCAAGGTCCCCAAACTAGAGCCAGAGACCTGAGTACACTCAAGCTGTTTTCTCTTTCTGTGGTACCTGTCTTTCTTTTCAGATCTCTGCTTGATTCATTTTCCTCTCTCTGCAGCCTCTGTCCACACAGCAGGGATCAGCATGTCTCTCTTGGCTTCTGAATTTCGTTAGTACAAATCCAGCTCCCTGGTGAGGTTAAGTCTCCTGGGTCCCAAGCATGGATTGAGGAGGAAAGGATTAAAAAAAAAACAAAAAACAAACCCAAGTTAATCTTTTATTTTAAATCTTAATTTAATTAAAATTTCTTCTTTTAGTTTTATTGAGGTATGATTGACATTTAGCACTGTAGCATAAGTTTAATGACCTGACTTACATATATTGTGAAATGGTTACCATAATAAGTTTAGTTATCCATCATCTCATATAGATACAAAAAAAAGAAAAAGTTTTTTTCCTTGTGGTGAGAATTTTTAGGGTCTTTTCTTTTAGCGACTTTCAAACATACCTACGTCCGTGTTAACTCTAGTCATCATGTTGTACATTGTATCCCCAGTACTTATTTATTTATCTTCTAACTGGAAGTTTGTACCTTTTGAGCACCTTCATTGGATTCCTCCCCTCCCCATCCCCTGCCTCTGGTAACCACAAATCAGGTCCCTTTTTCTATGAGATTTTTTTGTTTTGTTTTTTATTTTTAGATTCTGCATGTAAGGGAGATCATACAGCATTTGTCTTCTCTGTCTGACTTATCTCACTTAGTATAATGTTGTCAAGGTCCAACCATGTTGTCACAAATGTTAGGACTTTTTTTTATGGCTGAATAGTATTCCATTATATGTATGACATTTTCTTTATCCATTCATCTGTTGGTGGCCCTTTAGGTTGTTGTCCTGTCTTGGCTATTGTAAATAATGCTGCAGTGAACATGGATGTTCAGACATCTCTTTGATATAGTGATTTTGTTTCCTTTGGATATATGCCCAGTAGTGGAATTGCTGAATCAGTCAGTGTTTTGTTTTTAATTTTTGAGGAAACTCCATTCTATTTTTTATAGTGGCTGTACCAATTTACAGTCCCACCAACAGTGCACAAGGGTTCCCAAGGAGAAAAGGACTGACTGCCACAATTTGAGCCAGGTTCCCAGTGGGACTAATCAGCCATGACCAGCTCAAGTTTAGGTCACTTCATAAAGTTGGAGGGAGCCATTCCTAAAACCAAGAGTTTAGACAGAGGGTACTCACCTCACCCTCATTAAAAAAAAAAATGAGTCACTTGGCAGATGATTTGAGAAGGGTCCACTGTGCAACATTATAGCATGTTTATCAAGAATGCTTAAAAGTTATTGGCCAACATCTAAACTGTCTGCCTTGGCTCACTTCTCAAATTTTTCCCCAATATTCATCCAAAAGGAAATTAATATTACTCAGACAGCACTTAACAGTTAAGAACTTTCTTGCAGTTCTGTGCTGTGCACCCTCCTTTTCATGAGCTCGATTATTCACTTGGACTATTGACTAACCCTCTCTTCCTGTACGCCTAAGAGTTTTCTTTGAAATATGGTAGGATCATGACCAGTCAAAACTCTTGTTAACATTTTTTTCTTACTAATATCTTAATTTTAAGATTATTAGAATAAAAATTTAAATAACAGGAAATAACATCCAACAACCCTTAGGTCTATAAATGGAATAAGGAAGCAGAAATTTCCCCATGTCATGCAAATCCCAATTTCCGGATGCTTTTTTACTGATTAAGGATGCCCGGGCACGGGGAAGCACCTGCACCTGGCTCTTGCCCTAACTCTTGATGCACCTGATTGTTGTCCCTTCTCTGCCACTTCATTTGTGAACACAGCTTCTCGTTCCACCAGAACCCTCAGACAGCCGTGTCCTCTCCCATTGTGCATGTGTGTGCTTGACCCTTTGGAACAATATGAAACCTCCTATTCACACCACGCGGTCTGAATGAGAGGAAAGCAAGACCTTCAGTTCCTGTTTTGGCAAATGCCAGTACGTTTTCTTTTTTAGGACCTTGCCCCCTTCAGTGCCACTTTGATTGTCATAGCATGTCACCATTTCTCCTTCTCTCTGGGATTCCCCCCACCCCACCCCCTAGGACAGATGTTCCTTTGATCTCTTACCTAGAAATCTGCCAACCTTTCTCTTAAAATACTTTCTGGGTCATACCAGAACTTCAGTTGGTGACAAACCAAGGCTAGACTGACACCATGTGAGCACTCGTGACAGCCACTAAATGGAGGAAATATTTTTTTCCATGGTAGTCCTTTTTAAAGAGTTTTACTTTTTTAGACACAACATTGTAAAATGACTATAACACAATAAAAAATGTTAAAAAATAAAGTTTTATTTTTTTAAAGAAAAAAATTACTTTTAAAATACATAAATATGTATGAACTTAATTTCAAAATAGAAGAGTATGTATAAAAGAAGCATTTTGAGAAGTCTCGCTCTCTTCTCTAGTCTCATGAATCTTGTTCTCCATTCCATATGCCTTTTGTACAGGTAACCACTTTTCTTCAGGCTTGGGTTCCCTTCCATTGTTTCTTTATGGAAAAAAATCAGAAAATGTAATTATATATTATTTTCCCCTTTATTACACACAAAATAGCCTGTTTTAAACACCTTAGTTAACTACTGCTTCATAACAAATTAACCGCCTCCCCTCTCCATCCCCTGCTGCCCCCCAAACACAGCATTTTGAAAAAAAGCAAACATCTCATCTCACACAGTTTCTGAGTCCTCAGTCTAGGATTGACTTGGCTAGGTGGTTCTGGCTCAAGGTCTCACGTGGGATTTCTGTCAAACTGTTGGCCTGGGCTATAGTCATCTGAAAGCGTGACTGTGGAGAGAGGGTCTACTTCCAAGCAGATGGCTCGCTCACATGGCTGTTGGCAGAAGGTTTCATGGAATCAAGCAGATTGCCCTCATGACATAGCAGCTGGGCTCCCCTGAGTGCATGATTAAGGAGAAAGAGCCAGGAGGAAGCCAGAGTGCCTTGTATCACCCAGTCTTTGCGGCCACACACCATCACTTCTGCTCTTATTTGTGTCATGAGAAATACCTGACTTAGCTCAGCCCACACTCAAGGGAAGGGGCTTTGGCTCCACCTCTTGAAGGAAAAGTATCAACGATGTATGCATTTAATACCACCATATTTTCATTGTTTTGGACCTTTTTTAAAAAAGTAATGATAACGACATGGAGATTTTTCTACACCTGTATGTACAACGATTTCCCATTCTTTTCTTCATCATATGAATTTTAAAATTTCCAGTGGATGAACGCTTGGGTGGTTCTCACCTTTTGCTATGGCAAATAATGCCAATATAAATAATCTTGTCTATTTAGAATGTATGTAGGCATATTTTAGGGTAAATGCCCCAAAGTGGGTTTGCCAGGTCCAGGGGTAAGTGCATTTGTTATTTGAATAAATATTGCCAAGTTGACCTCCAAAGGGGGTGTACTCGCTCTGCATTCTCACCGCAGAGCATGGTGTCATCACTGTGAACTCTTGCCCGTCTGATAGATAAGAAGTGGTATCTCCACGGAGGTTTAACATCATACCACTTTCTCATGTCACGACTGTAGTTGACCTTCCTTTCCTGCGTTTTAGCCCTCTTATGCTTCCTTTTCTGTGAACCATTTCTTCACGGCCATTCTTTGTTAATGTCACAGTTACACATGGCGCCTTTTCTCTCTTCGTGTTGTGTGTGTGGCACATGTGTGTAAAGACTTGTGAAGTTCTCTGGTGCTGTACTTCTCTGCCTTCTCCACTCTGACTTGTATGACTTTACATGCCCATCCTAGGTTTCTTCTCAGCCACCACATGGAATCCAGAGATTCTTAGTCAATTAATTTTAGTGACCTCCCCCCGCCAGCAGTGAACTCATCAGATCTGTCAACTTCGGTATGTGCTTCCTGCTTTTCGTACTCGCTCTTTGTAGTTTCTTCATGCATCAAAGGGGCAGATGACACTTGAGAGCTACTTTCCACGTGGGAGCTGCAGATCCCCACCCCATTTCCTTTCAAGGAGCTGATAAGGCAATGGGCGGGTTCTCAAACCCTCCCTGAGGACTGGAGGGGATGGCTGCAGAACCTTAATGACATTTCAGGACGCACAGGGGAACTCGGGAAGCCCAATGAGCTTCGAAAACCACCTGTGTGACATCCTCCAGCAAAGTTCTCTCTTCAAAGAAAAGAAAAGTAAGCGTGAAATCCAGTCTCTTTCCTCTGATCATGCTAAATCCCTCCTGACTTTGTACGAGTCTGACTCTGCACAAAATAGGGCTTATAATTTTCCTATGAAACTGTAGGGATTAGAAATGTCTGTGTACCCAAAAGGCAGTCTTCCAGCCAGAGACAATTTCATTAATTAAGATTAT
Organism: Camelus dromedarius; assembly: GCF_036321535.1. Taxonomy (NCBI): domain Eukaryota; kingdom Metazoa; phylum Chordata; class Mammalia; order Artiodactyla; family Camelidae; genus Camelus; species Camelus dromedarius. Next base: position 11,721,660 of record NC_087465.1, on the reverse strand, counting down.
GATTTTAAAATCCGCAAACACTTTGGGAAATCTGAAATTATGACAGGAGGTCATTTCCTCAAAAAAACCCTCTGAATTCAGCAACTCTCATAGTCAATATGGAAACAGCAGTGATGCGAACATGTTCTGCAGGGGGTGGTTTCTAGGCGTTGGGTTCTGTGTTAGTTTTCTAGGGCTGCTAGAACCAAAGCCCACAATCTGGGTGGCTTAAAACAACAGAAACATCCTCTCACAGTTCTGGAGGCTACAGGTCTGAAGTTGAGATATTAGGCGGGACATGCTCTCTCTGAAACCTCTAGGGGAGGGCACTTCCTTGTCTCTTCCTACTTCTGGTGGTCCCAGGCATCCTGTGGTGTGACTTCCATCTCTGCGTCTGTCTTCACATGACGGTCTCCCCTCCTGCTGAATTAGAGCCCATTCTAATGACCTCATCTTCATTTAATTACATCTGCAAGGACTATTTCCAAATAGGGTTCATAGGGAAGGGAAGGTTAGTACTTTGCAGTGTCTTTTTGGAGGACACAAACCCTTCTCAGGCCCCAAGCCTCTCCCTTTTCTAATGGGTTTTATCCTCAGTCTCTACCCCTGGGTTTAAAATTCCTAAGAGAAAACATAGATCAGTTGAAGCAAGTGTAAATTCTTAAAATCTGGCTGGGGCTTTTGCCCTGGGTATCGAATCTTAAAGAACCACCTTTAATCCTCATTCTTTGCTCAGAGATAGGAACTTTCCCCAGGATCCCGCCCGGGCTCGGGTGAGAAGAGCTCCCCTCCTTGGTGGGAAGGGAAGAGTCTTGGCTAGTTCAGGTCCTGCATTGTCTCATCCCCTCTTCCAGGAAGGCTCCCCACTCCCCCGGCTTTGTTCTGGGGAGCTCCAGTCAGGGCTTTGTATCAGCGCCCTTGCCAACATCTCGAAGGAGATGAAGTCGGGTGGAGGAAATACATGTCCCGCAGGCTTTCTGTGGCAACCTAAAGGGCTCCTCTTCCTTCTTCTGAGCTTCTGTAACAGGAGATCTAAGTGTCTCTTCACCCAAGCCAGCAATGTGCTGATGGCTGATCACCCTCTCGGGGGGAAAATTTCACAGAGGTCTATCTACAGGGTTGTTGCTTATCTCTGTGTCCCTGAAATCTAACATGACAGGAAACAAGGTGGAACTGCAAAATGGTGATATTTTGAGCCAAAGATGTTGGTGATAACATGGACGCAAAGGCGTCAAGAGGATGTTATTGCTGGTGGGAATGTAAAATGGTACGGCCGCTGTGGAAAACAGTGTGGTGGCTCCTCAAAAAATTAAACATAGATTTACTGTATGATCCAGTAATTCCACTTCTGGGTGTACATCCAAAAGAAGTGAAAATAGGGACTCAGATTTTTGTAAACCCATGTTCATCGCACCTTATTCACAATAGCCAAAGGCAGAAACAACCCAAGTGTCCATGGACGAATGAGTGAGTAAACAAAATGCAGTCTATACATACAATGGAATATTATTCACCTTAAAAAGGAAGGCAGTCCTGACAGGAGCTACAACATAGATGAACCCTGGAGATAACCTTTCTAAGCAGTGTAAGCCAGTCAGTCATGCAAGGAAAAGTACTGTGCTTCCTCTCTTCCTAGAGTAGACAGATTCTTAGAGACACAAGTAGAATGTTGGCCATCAGCGGCTGGGGGAAGGGAGAAAGGGGAGCTAGTGTTTAACAGGTACAGAGTTTGAGTTTGGGAAGATGGCAGAGTTCTGGAGATGCACGGTGGTGATGGTTGTACAACCTGAATGCACTTAGAGCCACTGAAATGAACACTTAAAGATGGTTAACTTGGAAAATTTTATGTTGTGTGTATTTTACCATGATTGAAAAAAAAGGCTATGCTGATTCCCCTGTGATGGAAGAAACTGACCATGTCAGTGGTGGTGGAATCCCTCTGCCCTCAGTGACTCCTTTGAGGCAGTGAAGCAGGGTCTTGTCAGACTATTAGAGGTAAATGTGGGGGGAGATGGGGGGACGGTAAGGGAAGGGGTACTGGAAGGTGATTCGATGTGGAGCTGTATTTATTGCAAGGACTCAGCATTTTGATTGAAACTCCTTTTTCTTTCTTTCTTTCTTTTTTTTTTTTTTTCTGTTTGACATCTTTACAAAGGAGAGTCACTACCACTCCTCTGATTCTGGTGATCTAATCACTGCAGAGCTGTTTTCTCATAGACCCGAGTTCTTCTCTGATCCTGGCTGTCCAAGCAGTCCAGTGCTTCTGGTACCTCTGATTAAAACAATGGTGACAGTCTATGGTACAAAGGGTGGGTATCTGGGATGAGATCTTTGGCTTTTCATCTGGTGACTTCTTGAATCTCAAAGAGCAAAACATACCATCTGGTTTTCTAAAACCAAAGCCAGAAGACTTTTGATATTCAAAATTTCCAATTAAAACAAAGATTCAGATAGTGAAGAAATTGAAAGTCATCTTACTCACCTCATGTGTAAGTATAAAATAAGAGATAAAATGTGCAGCTTTCTGATTCCAGCCAGATCTGTGCTCTGCATAAAAGCTCGGTGTCACCTCTCTCTGTATGGCTCTCTTGTGATCACAGGTATTTGTCAAGTTGAAAATGGTAAATGACCCTTCAGCCTCTGCTGAGAAACATTATCTATTCAATTAATGGCCCATAAAATGATTTAGGTAAAAGACAAGACTGCAATTACTTCTTCCAAAGGAGAAAGACGATATTGTCTAATTTACAAAACTTCAAGCTTTTAAAAGGTTTTAGGAAATGTAAAATATCACTTGCATAGGATTATAGGAGCCACTAGAGGAAACCAGAGGCAGAGAGGTAAAGAAAGACTGCAGGTGCATTTTGAAGAGGAAAAACCTCACCAGTTCTTTTCTGTATATGGGAACATTTATGCCTTGTCTCTCTGCAGACTGATTCCTCATCTGATTAGAGCAAATGTTGTTCTGGAAGGAGGTGAAACAGTCATTCTGTGCACTTAAAAATTAAATGTGGAAAAAAGTGAATCTGGCCTCATGGAATATACACAGAGTTCTTGCTTTATCACAAACACTGTAAGTCAGTAAATTGCTTAATAAAAGTAATCTGACCTAGGAAGGAAAGTGTGTGGAGCACATTATAACCCCAGATGGTATTAGGACACCATTCTGTAGAAGGTGCTATACTCTGGACATTAGATTTGATAGAAATTTTCACCCCATTAGAACCGTTAATTTTATCAATACCCGAAGAGGTTCTTTAATTCAGGACCTCAGAATAACATCAAAAAGTTTAACTGAGAATGGCTGGACCACATGATTGAGTGAGACCTCTGATTTCTGAAACCATGAGCTTAAACAGGAGTCTCTCTACCACAGAGACCTTGCAGCAGGGAGCTGGCATTAACCTCCAGTTCCGCAGAGGAAGCTGGTGGGACCCTCACTGCCATGTCTCTGCTGGTTGAGCCTCCTTCCCCTTGGCTGCTGGGGTCCTTTTCTGGCTCCCTCTCTGTCTTCTCATGATCTGCTCTGACCCCAGCTATGGAAACAGTCTCTCTTGCTCTGTGTTCTGAAGAGTTGAGGTTTGCCAGCTTTTGGAAGCCCCCTGCCCGTTCCTGGTAGGGTCTCCCCACTGCACTGTCCCACAGCTCTCTTGTCTCTGAGGGTCCCTCTGAGCCACAGGGTAGGAGTGCAGGTAGTGAGGAAAATGTTCAACTCTAAAATGAGCAGAGCAGCTTCCTACTTGAATTGCACCTGAAAAATCTTCCCCTGCAAAAGCAGGAGTTATAGACTCTGGGCTTCATCCAATTATCCATCCATCCATCTTTTTTTCTCACAGTAGCTAAAGCAATCAAAAACATAAGTTTGATCATGTAATTTTCCTATTTAAAATCGCCCCAAAGTCCCATTGCCCTTAGAACAAACCCCATCTTTTTCTTGGCCAACATGTCATTCCTTCATCCACCCAGTACTTACCATGGGTTCCATGCACCATGCAAAGGGCCAGTTGTAGATAGATGCTTGGGATGGATCCATGAAGCAAATAGATGAGATCCCTGTGCTGTGGGGGCTTGCGTTCTGGCCAGGGGACATAGTGAAAAATAAATATGCTATGTAAGTAATATATAGCTTGTTAGAAGCTGATGAGCACTATGAAAAACGAAGAAGGAGCACACAGTGGAGGTGTGTGGTGGTGAGTTGCCTCTTTACTCAACCCCCTAACTGCCTGCCTCCTGCCCACAAGCCTCCCCATGCACTGAATACCAAGGCTGCGCCTCAGGACCTTTGCACGTGCTGCTCTTCCATTTGTCCAGTTGTCTCCTCCCTTCAGTCAGTTCTCTGCTCAGGTGCCATCTCCTCTGAGAAGACCTTCTAGCCCATGACATCCAAAGTCCCACCCCAGCACCCTCTATCCCCTTACCTTGCTTTGTGTTTCTTCATGATGCTTACTCCAGTGTATCCGATTTGTGCTGGTTTATTGATTTGTCAGCTCTCCCCCTGCACTAGAACAAAAACATCAGGAGCTCAGGGATTTCGTACAAATTTGCCACTTTTTCTCGCCACCACCTAGTATTTACTCCTTTCAGGTTCTGAGCTGTTGCTGCTGCAGTTGGAGATGGAGGTAGAAACTGATGTGAATAATAATAATCCGACTTTCCCCAGAAGCTCCCTCCTTTATGAGACAGTCTCTCTGGGGGCTGCCCTGGGGAGTTTTTATCTACTGTTGACCTATCTGAGGCTCCATGTGGGTATTTATAATATGAATTAAGGGCCCTGATTCTGCCAGATCAGTGTGTTCTAACTCAGCTTGAAAAGCCTGGTTATAATCACAACGGCTGTTGTTTATGGAGCTCTTATTCTGCACTCACTCCCTGTAATCTCGTTCTTGGCTTCAACACTTTCCATTCTTAGCCCTCCGAGGTGGGTGCCATCCTTATCCTCATCTTACAGGGGAGGAACTGAGGCTCCAAGGTCACACAGTTGGTCCGAGGCTGAGCCAAGATGGAAACCCAGCTCACCTGACTCCGGGATTCTGCTTCCAGAATGCCCTGCATTTGGGGAGATGGGTTTCCCCAGGCTGACAGTCCAAGTCCCTTCCCAGCTCCTACTCAGATGCTTGGTTCCAGGGGAAGAGGCCCATGCAGGCAAATATATGTATATTCCTCCTACAAGTTTGTCCCAAATCCCTATCAGGTCTCTCCTGTTGATAAGCTGAGGAGGATAGTAGGGGAACCTCCGAATTTCTTTCTTCCTCCTGTCCTAAGGCGAAGGAAAGAGGCAGCTGGAGTCTCCCTGCTCTGGGCTTGCTTCTTGTAACCCGGGGCCTGCTGGACCCCACAAGCTGGACAGGGCCCTGCGTCCCTTTTACCTGTGCTTGGTGGTGGATGCCAGGCCTTTTGAGCTCCGTTTTTCCTCCCACAAAAAGTTCCAGTAATGTTTCTAGATCACACACCCTGGGGACGCTGTTTCATCCTTTATCAGAGCTCCTTTGGTGAGGTGGGAGTGCAGGGTGGGAGGGAGGCCTTGACCTCTCCCCCTAAACGTTAGAGAGTCTGACCCAACACGGAGCAACATGCATGTGGACTTAGTTTTCATTTCCAGAAAGAGGAGATGATTTTCCAAAGTGACATATAATCATTAACTTGCTAGTTGGATTGAAAAATGAATCTCTCTCTGCAGCTTCTGTGCTTAAACCATTTCATCACACTGTAGTCTTTGGGTAAGTTCAATCAGAATATAGACTGCCTAGCAGAGGAGCACGTCCGTGATAATACAGTGGCTGGCTAAAGGACAGGGAGAGGGGAAGGAGTTATGTGAATCATATTCATTTTCCTAGAATATCTGGTTTACAGGCCTGTGGGTGAGCAAGGCTGGTCAATGATTCAACACCTGCTTAAAGTATTCTGACAAGTGGATAGAGAGTTCTGTAATTGGGGTGAAGATAGGTGTGTAAAAATCTGCACCCTTAGCCACAAGGACATCATTTGACTGCAGTACTGCTTCAGGGACCCGAGGCTTGTTCCTTGCCAGGGATCTGAGATACAGCTGCCCTGGAGATCTGGTTTGTTCCTAAGAACCTTCAATTACTGGACATTGAGCCTCAATTGCCAGTTTTGTGGGAACCAGAAGATTCTGGTTATGATTCCTCATCTGCCTCTGCTGAGTGTGTGTGTTGCACGTAGTACAAAAGTTCAAAACCAGAACATTCCATCCGCATACTCTTCCAGCTGCAGGGTCCCTGGGGAAAACTAAAGCTTGGTACCAGTTTATGCTCCTAAAGGATTCAGGTCTTCTGCCCTGGCCCTAAGGGCTTCTATGACAATGGCAATAACTCAGGAAAGTGTTAGTTGAGGATCACGGAGCCTGCTGCTCCTGGGAAGAAATTATTGTGATGAATTAAGGCTCAGGCTAGTTTAAGAGTGAAGCCTGCCTGTTTTCTGGAACATATTGATGACTACTGCTTGTAGCCCATAGATTCTCAATAAAAACTTATAATTGAAATGGACATAAAAAGCAGTGCCACATGAATTTTAAAAAGCAGCTGATTTTATATGAAATGGAAATACTTTTTTAAAGGTGACAACATAAAAGTCCATTCAATAAATACATTGGATAATAAAGTAGATAATTTCCAGTAACCATTAGGGAGCAATACTAAATGAAAAATAGGACAAAGGGAAATATTTGGATGGAGTCATCAATGTTCTGCTAAGCTCTATGTTATGCAGATGATGAAACTGGACTTGATGAGCCAAATCTAATATCAATAAATTCGTTGAAGGATAAATGTAAAGGCCTTTGATTTGCCAGATAAAAATCAGCTGCAGAGGTACAGGGTGGGGGAGATTTAACTTGGCCCTTGGGTGTCAAATAGGCCACACCGGTGTGTCAACTCTCAGTGGCTGACCAGAGATTGTGTTGGGCAGGAACCTGAGGACACTCCTCAATTCCATGGAACCATGTCCCACATGATTACCATTAGATGCATGAGGGCACACGTGCAGTGGATAGCATCGCAGAAAATCATCTGTGCATTTGAGTGCATTGCAAGTTCCGAATGTGTCAGTCATAGAATGTGAGTGTCTCAAATCATTAGTCTGTGTTAGAGGAAATGGCCTCAGGAGGAAGGGAGGGAGGTGATACCCCATAGAGCTGCTGTGCTCAGTGCTGGGTACTGTGCTTAGTGCTGGGTGCTGTGCTCAGTGCGGGGTACTGTGCTCTTTATGAGGGATGTTGATGAGTGCACTAGAGTGTGTTGGAGGAGGGTACCTGGGATGGTAAAGTGATTCGAAAGCATGTCAAAGAAGAATGACTGAAGTACTAGGAATACGGTCGTCTGGAAATGAAAAGAACTGAGGGTCACTTAACTGCCTTCATACAGATATAACTATACCCGCCATGTTGGAGAAGCACTGGGTTTATTCAGAAGGCAGAAGTAAGACCTGTGGGTTGAAGTTGTAAAGAGTCAGACTGTCACTTAATTTAAGGAAGGATTCCTTGACAATTCAAGTGTTTTGCAAATGGAATGTTTCCTAATGAAAGAGCACCGAGGCCCCTGCTGGTGGAGATGTTTTAGCAGTGACAGGATGGTTTAAATTGCCAATTTTGTAGGGATGTAGAACAGACCAGAAGTTTGAATGAAAGGATGTCTAAGAGTCCTCTAAAAGTCCCTGACCCCAAGTAAGGGAGACAATGGGGCATGAAAGCGAGAGGGAAAGGCTGGCTCGTCCTGAACCTCCATCTGGAAAGCAAGCTCATTGAACGGTCTTAACTCCATCGCTCAGGCCCCAGAGAGCCGGCGCCTCTTGCCTGGATTGGTACTGCCTGCGCTCTGGAGCTGCTGCCTCATTTATCTCAGCTGCTGTGCTGTGGGGGTTAGTCTCCTTAGATGCCTCCCCACCAGCCCCAGGCCTACCCTGACCCTGACCTCGCTGATTGCCCCAAGCTTTCTGTCCAGCAGCTCTTTGGCAGGAGATAGGCAGATGAGGTATCTGATGGAAGATTGAAAAGTACTGTCTTTATCCTATTACATTAAGTGAGTTATTATTTAGCTAAAAAAAAAAAGCACATCCAAGGTAATGCTTAATTAATGTGTTGTTTTTAACATGAGAAGTGATTTCTTATAATGCCTTCAGCCTTGACTTTGTCAATATTTTAACTGAAGACTTGGATGACTATAAACTAAGTTTACTTATCAAATTGGTGGGAAGCATGAAGTTGAAGGGGACTACAAATATATGGGATCAAAACTCCTAAAGACCATATTGCCTGGCTAGAATAATAAATCAGATCTTAGAAATAGAAATGTAAAAAGGATTAATAGAAGGTTTGATACTGGAATCTGAAACCCAACTGGACAAATTTGCACGGGCAGATATTTGCAGCTACTTGCAGCTACTCTGAATAATTTGGAGGAGTATGGTCTAATAGAACAATTATAAGCCACATATGTAATTTTACATTTTCTAGTAGGTCCATTAATAAAAGTAAAAGGAAACAGATACAATTCATTTTTATAATATATTTTATTGAACCCAATTTATCCAAAAATCATCATTTTGATAAGTAACATAAAATTGTGAAGATATTTACATTTGTATATAAAGTCTTTGAAATCCTGTGTGCATTTTACATTTAGAGCACATTGCAATCCAGAAGCTAAATTTTCACTGGAAATACTTTTTTTAAAAAATGGAAATATAGTCAATTTACACTGTTGTGTTAATTTCTGGTGTACAGTATAGTGATTCATTTATAATACACACACACACACACACACACACACACACTCCTTTTCATATCTTTTTCATTGTAGGCTATGATAAGGTATTGAATATAGGACCTTGTTGTTTATCTATTTTATATATAGTAGTTAGTATCTGCAAATCCTGAACTCCCAATTTGTGTCTCCCTACCCTCTTCCCCTCCTGGTAACCATAAGTTTGTTCTCTATGTCTGTGAGTCAGTCTCTGTTTTGTAAATAAGTTCATTTGTGTCCCCCCCCCTTTTTTTGTTTAAGATTTCACATAGAAGTGATACCACATGATATTTTTCTTTCTCTTTCTGGCTTACTTTACTTAATATGACAATCTCTAGGTCCATCCATGTTCCGGCAAATGGCATTAATTTTTATGGCTGAGTAGTATTCCATTTTATGCACACGCGCGCACACACACACAGAGCAGCTTCTTTATCCTTCACTGGAAGTACTTAATCATATTTAGATTTCATAAGATTTACAGTTGAAGAAGTAGATTCACACATCCAATTTGTTTCAAACATTTAAAAGCTTTCTACTGACTAAACTGAGTATCTGTTTTTCAGTTTAAATTAATTTAAAATTACATAAATTAAAATAATCTGGCTCCTCAGTCGCATGGGCCATATGTCAAGGGCTCAGTGACCACAGGTGGCTGGGTGGCCACTGTATTGGGCCGTGTTGACCGGAGTTGTTTAGGCGTCTCTAGTGCAATGTGGCTACTAATACTGTGAAATAATAAAGGTGCAGTGTTTGGAAGAAGGAACTTGACAGTTTTGTTCGACTCCACTTTGGTTAGACTTAGAGCGTTTCATTGACTTCTAGATACCAGGATTAAAAGGGATACAGACAGGCTGGGGGTGTGTGCATGCGTGTGTGTGTGCGTGCATGTGTGGGAAGTAGGGGCCATGGTCACTGTTTCTTGACAGAGGGAGGGCTGCCCACGGGGTTAGACTGACCCGAGAACGTAGGATTAGGGCCAGCGTGGGAACTCAGTGATAGGAACTTCCCAGTGGTCATACCGGCTGTCCTGTGAGTTAGTGAACTGATGAGTCCTGGATGGTGGTAACCTTTTGGGGGAATTGTGGCAGAGGGTTTCCAATGAATGACTTTTTGAGCTAGATCACCCTCATTGTCCTTTTAAAGTTTGATTTTATAAATTCCCTTTTTTTCCCCTTAGGGACTATTCAGGATTCTTTGGGTGGGGTTGGGGGAGTAACAAAATAAAATGTATGAGTTAGAAGGGATGTTAGAGGCTGTCTAGAACACCCTTCTTGTTTTCTTATAGGTTGGGTGTCTGCTCCAGGTCACATGGCCGGTCAGGCTTAGAGGTATCTGGAGGCTGGCACTTCTCTGTTATATCCTCTTCAGGTGGGAGAATTTTTAGGTGAGGTTACAGAGAGCAAGGCTATACTTACTTCTTTCTTTTTCACTTTGAGTGAAAGGAGTCTGGTGAATGCTCTATGCCTGTTAGGATTCCTGAAAGGTCAGCGCTGTGGTCCTTCTGCTGAAGCCAGTGCACGGGTGCCACCTACAGGACTTGTGGAAAAGAGTCGCACAGCATTTTCCACTTGGCTTTCAGGCACAAAAGCCCTAGTAGGCACTTCAGGTCATCTGAAAATTACTGTTGTTAGCATTCAAAGATGGCTGCTAACTAGCGGTTTTGCCAAGGGAAATGGTGGACCTAGGAATAATGGAGATGGCTGTATGCCTCTGGGATATGTTGTCAGAACCACCTGAACAAAAGTCTTTCCCTCCTTCCTCAAAGGCCCACTGTTTGCCAAACCTTTTCTTCTTTGGCTCTTATGTACTTATCCCTTCAAAACATTGTCTTTTAGTAAAATGCAGTTACTAAGAGTGTTACTCTTGAGAGAGGCAGAATGGAGTAATGAGAACCACAACACAGTTTTCTGACTTCAACAGACTCAGGTTCAGATCCTGGCCGTGAGGACATTTAACGGGTGACCCCTGCACTCAGTGTCTTCATCTGGGGATAATAAAATAGATAGGCTGGACCTACTGTATAGCCTAGGGGATTATATTCAATTTTTTGTAATGAGCCAAAATGGAAAAGAAACTGAAAATATTTATAGGTATATGTATAACTGAATCACTTTGCTGGACACCTGAAACTAAACTTGTAAATCGATTACACTTCAATAAAAAACAAGAATAAAAAAAGTATAGTGAGAATAATAATAATACCTTGTCTGAATATCATGAGGATAAAAGATACACAAAGTCTAGTATCAAGTCTGGAAGTTCTCCAAGGCAAACAGCAATGATTTTTATCAGTTCTTGCCTCAGAGGGCATTTTGATGTCCACAGTAGCAGGACCTTTGTAAAGACCTGGAGACTGCCCAGAATAATGCTCAGTAAGCAAGGAGTGGTCTGGTGAGCCCCCATCTGCAAATGGTCTCCTCATTATTCTTCTCAGCCCCCCATGAGCTTTTCTACTGTCACCCACCCACTGTGCCTCCCTGATGGAGTTAGCCATATTCTGACTGGTAGAATGTGGTAACCTGTCTATTTGTCTCATCTTCCCTTTTAAAATAGATTCTTTGCAGACAGAGACTGGATTCACACATTTCAAGTCTCCACAGCATGTGGCATCTTGCTTGCCCATAAAAGGCACTGAAAATGGGCTTATAAAGTGAATGTCCAAAGTACAGATAGGACATACTGGGGGAAGTTATTAATAAAAGTTAGTTATTAATTGCTAGAGATATTTTACTTATTTTTGGTGACCATTCTAAGGGTGGCTGAAGCCCCAAGGATTTCTAGGGGCAGATCCCCCCTACATCTCCCCCTTCTGTGTAAACACTTTGTAACCCCTCCCGGCTTACACCCAGAATGTTACCCCAAGTGCCTTCTCTAGAGAAACTTCTCAGCTGGGTGGGCAACCAGTATGGGCTTCTCCGGATTTTCCCTAAGAGGTAGAGCACATTGCTGTCCTTTGTATTGATATCTGAGCACCCTCTGCTGGAAATACCCAGAAGCCAGTCTCAAAACTGCTGGAATTGGCACTTCTCCCTCATTTGCTGGGAAAGATGACCCCTTTTTTCCTTTCATTTGGGAGAAAGATGTGTATTTCCATTTCTTCTTGTGTGTGTGTGTGTGTGTGTGTGTGTGTGTGTGTAATGGGGGAGGAGGCAATTAGGTTTATTTACTTATTTATTTTAATGGAGGTACTGGGGATTGAACCCAGGACCTCATACATGCTAAGCATGCGCTATACCCTCCCCTACCTTCCATTTCTTTTTAAATTTGTTCTCATCCCTTTCCTCAGCCAGGATGGAGCTTTTTCCTGGAAGTGAGCACTTCTGTTTGTGGAGTGGCCCTGAGCTCTGTTCTGCTCTGTTCTGTCCTGTTGCAGAGTCCAACTTAGGGTTCCCCCACAGCTGAGCTCTCTGACCGCCATTCATGGTGAAATGTCACCTTGCAGTCCACTGAGTCCTTCGGAAGGGCACCTGGAAAGTCCGAGCTTACTGAGCCCAGCACTGATGCAGTGAATTCTAATTCACTTTAGAAGGCTCTGAGTTCTCTAGCAGTCCCCAGGAGGAGGAAAGTGTGGTGGGACAGGACAGTGTGTGAAGAAAGATGCAGGTCAGCCGACAACCCAGCTGTGCTGGCATGTGCATGCTGGGGTGTCAGACCCAGTTCTCAGCATGTCATGCCACATGCGGCACTGCTGTGGCTGTGAGTTAAACTTGAGGTCCCTAGGACTTGTCTCTTTTGAGCTGTTGAAAACACAACAATCAAATCTGCAAATGTCCACGGTCTACTGTTTATGGTTTGTATCTAAAACTAAACTGGCAGCTGAGGGAAAAGTACAGGCATTCCTGGAGCTAAAACAAAGATAAATTTCTACTGGTAGGCAGAGGACTTCATATTATGTACTGAACAGTATGCTCACCCACATTCTTACATTAAGTGTGAGTGTCATATGGTTATTTCTGTTAACATTGCCTCATTGTAAGCTGAGGGTTGGCTACCAAAGCACAATTCATTAGAAATAATTTAAGGATGGGTTCGGCCTGGGTTTGGTGTGTGAGAAGTCAGTCCCAAACACACATCAGGAAGAAGAATATTCTGGCAAAGTGGCAAGTCACTGGCATTTGCCTGAGTACATTTCCTTCCATAGAACACTTTCCAAGCTGGTTGTGGACACTATTTTCAGCAGTGGATTATCCTCTGTCCTAGTTGTTAAATGATCATTATTATTTCCTAATACTCAGCAAAAATCTCACCTCACCACAATTAATGAACATGGGAACTTTCTGACCTTGGGCAGAACATTAGATGATTTAAAATGAAATATAGAAGGTGGGGAGAATTCGTGATCTTGCAGTGTAATGCAGAAGACTCATTGGGCGGTGATTTGATAACTCCCAGCTCTTGTGTGGGCATCAATTCCTGTCAGTTTTCATCACTTGATCAATTACACATCATACAATGGTGGGTAAAACACATGGAAGGTCATATTGATTTAGTCCAGACAAGATCATTTGTCCAGGCTCATCTTTTCAAAAATTATCAATGATAGTTCTTTCTTCTCTAAAAGTGGTAGAAAAAAATAGGTGATCAATACCTTTGATTTAATTTATGTATTTGTTTGTATGGAGCTTCTGAATGTCAGAACTGGGGCTGGGTTTTAAGTGGACCATTCTGCATCTGCTGCAGCTGCACAGCGGTGGTATTCAGATGAACCATGTCAAGATGTGGGTATCAAAGGTTACTCAAGACATGCCCATCAGAGGCTTTTCTGGTTAACACAGACCAAGCATTCTCAAGGAGGGAGGCTTGGCAGGATGGTGGGGGCAATTTCACTCTAAGGGGATGATAACTGATTCTTGGGGATGGGGGAAGTGGAGACAAAAATATCTGTGCTATATCAATAGATAGTACCTTGATTTGTGAAATCAAGGGGAGAAAGTCCATAAATAGCACATTTATAGTATTAAAATGTCATGGTGGGGCATGATTAGGAAAAAATGTCTACTGGTGTAGAAAGGTGTATTTATATCTGGTGCAGCTCTTCTGGTGTGACAGATCATCATGTGATGATGAAAGAGGGTTACAAATGCTTTTTTAAAAAAAAACTCTAAAGGTCGGTCTTTCTTTCTTTCTTCTTCCTTTCTTCCTTCCTTCCTTTCATTTCTAAAGGAGGCACTGAGGATTGAACCCAGGACCTCATGCATGCTATGTACACACTCTGCCACTGAGCTGTACCCACCCCCTAGATTACTCTTAACTTATTTAATATTATTTTATTATGATAAGAACACAATGTGAGATCTCCCCTCTTAAGAAATCTTGAAATGTAGAGTACACTGTTGTTGACTGTGGGTACAGTAATTATAGGTAAGTGTTCTTCAAATCAAGACTTTCAGTGGCAGTTTCAAAGACAATAGCTTTTATGGCAAGTAAGTTATATAGCATTCTAGAAATCATTTCTATAGGCCTAGAGCTTGCTCATATTTACTTAACTTTTATGTGTACTCAATTTCCTGTATTAAATAGCTTTGACTGTTTAATTCTAAATTTGGAAGTCACTGCTGCAACTTCCTCTCCATACTAACAAACTGGCTGGGTCTAGAGATGTGATAAAGGAAAATTTCATGTTTCCACAACCTTACTTGCTAGTTAAAACCAACCAAAACTGTCAGGATGATGGGTTGAATTGCCAAAAAAGATAGATTGAAGTCCTAACCCCGGGGACATAATGTGAGCTTGTTTGGAAGTACAGGCTTTACAGATGTAGTGAAATTTAGGTGAGGTCATTAGGTGAGGTCAAAACTGTTGTCTTTATCAAAAGAGAATATTTAGACACACACAGGGACATACACAGAAGGAAGACAATGGTAAATCCACAGGGAAGTTCCCATGCAAAGATGGAGGCAGAGTTTGGAGTAATGCTGCCATAAATCAAAGGACACTTAGAATGACAGTCACCACCAGAAAGCAGGAAGAGTCAAGAGAGAGTTCTTCTCTGTAGACTTTGGAAGGTGCCTGGTCCTGCTGATACCTTGATTTTGGGCTGTGAGATGACACATTTTTGTTATTTCAAGGTATTCAGCTTTTGGTACTGTTACAGCAGTCCTAGGAAACTAGTACTATGGCCTATACCTGTCTTCTGCTTTAATATCTCAAAATGGCATTTAATCTATGGAACCTTATTTGCATCCAGAATCCTAGCTGCAGTGATGGCTGTGAAATGGAACGTTCAGCAGCCCACCCTTGGCAGTAGAGTAAGACATTCTAGAACGAGGCTAGAAAGGAAGCTGATGTAGTTTATACTGTACACCTTGGCCCATTTTTTGTGTGTGTGCAAAATTATCAGCAAATGAAAATGTGGAACAGTAAAATGTTTCAATAGTCCTAATTTCATCATGCAATTTCCCCATTATTTAGTTTTGTTTATTTTTTGTAACAGAATTAGAATATCATTGATAGAATCAGTATAAGGAAGAATCAGGGGCAGGAGTGTGATAAAAATAGATTTTGATGGTATCTTCCCCAAATTTTATTTTTCAAATATAAGCAATGAATGTACAGTAATAATTCAGACATGTTTGCAGCCTGAGTAGAACTCACAGATGACTTATCAGTGAATTCAGTCTAGGAAATGTGTTTCAGTTGAATTTGTGGCCAAGAGAAATCTCTTAATGAACCAAAAAAAGGGAGAAAGGTTAAGTTAGCTCATTTCAGAAAAATTAAATTTAGAAGATACATGTTATGCATTTGCACTTATGGAAAAGGGGTTAAGGAAGATAGCCTGGCCAGATCTGTAGGAGCAAATTGAGAGCAGCAGACTCAAGAGGGCACTGACTGAACCGTGACGGTGATGAGCAGCACCATGCAGTGAAAAGCAGGAAAAGCGGAGAGGTAAATGGTAATAGCCACACTGTTATTAAGAATTGAGCAAAGAATACACAGAAAAAACAAAGACCCATGCAGAACAAGAACCCAAGATGATTTATTTGAATTGGCATGTGTGCATGTGTGTGCATGTGCGTGTGTGTGTATGTGTGTGTATTGGGGGTGGGCAGATGAAGGCTTTGTCCTGGGGAATGAGACAACCAGAGATATTGTGGGTGAAGCTAGAAAGAAAGTAGATGTTAGAGGTCTTCTATTTATTCCCCACTTCCAGTACCCCGATATAAGCTGTGCCTACCTCCCAAACCTATGATGACCCAGAGCTCTGGAACAGAAGATCTCAGGAGTAAGATTCAATAGTTACAGAAGCCCTGATTTTATGAAGTGCTCAGAACTGGTGAGGACAAAGTAGCTAAAAGCAGCCACTTTCTTCATCCTTCCTGCTCCAACATCCACAGCCTATTAAATTACAATGCAGAAAGTGAAGTGTCTCTTCTGCTATTGCTTCTCCTTAGGGAGAAAAGATAAAGACTTTATTTGTGAAGTTGTTTGGTAGGTGAGGTGGGGCTGTGATGTTCTGCTGATTTGGTTATCTACTATCGAGCTTATCCATTTCCCACTCCACAGTCCCTGGGGTTTTGGAGATAAATAATATGCATTGTCAGAACTATCGCTATTTCCAGTGAAGTGGAGCATACAGATGAAAATAACAAGACATTTAAGAATTTTTAAAGACAATACATTGGAATAAGCAATTTGACAGAATTAGAAATATTAGAACAGATGCACCAAAATTTTAAAATTACCTAATAGAATTCAACAGTCAGAAAGGGAAGATATTAAATATGTATAATAAAAAAAAAAAGAAAAGAAAATGGTGAAAATATTAACTATTAAAAATAATGCTTAAAATAAAGAACTATTCTAAATAAGACTTTATTCAATGGGAAGGGTATATAGGTCAAGTGGTAGAGCACATGCTTAGCATGTACAAGGTCCTGGGTTCAATCCCCAGTGCCTCCACTAAAAAACCGAATAAATAAGTAAACATAACTACCTACCACCCTGCAAAAAAAAAAGTCTATAAAAAAAGATTTTACATGGTTTCTTGTACAACTTTCAAAGATTATTCTAAAAGTTATATTGAAAAGAATTCCCTGGGTACATCTGTGATGTTTGGACAAGAGACACTTGTCAGATCTGATACTATCAAGCTGTTGTAATTAGCACAGTGTGGTCGGTGTTCGTGCAGGGATATGTCAGCTGACCAATGGAACAAAGTGCAAAGAAACAAAATCACAAATGTGTGGTGTTTGGCATATGACAGAGGTTGCATGTGAGATAAGTGCAAAAAGGAATATACTTCAATGGGAAGTAGGATAAGGTTTATACATGAAAAGAGAAAATTGTATATTCTCTTCAATAATCAACTCCAGTTGCATTAGAGACTTAAATATGAAACATAATGTTAAAAATAGAAAATATTTCTATTTTCTAAAAGAAAACAAGCATTGGCTATAAAATAAAAGATGAATGAATTTGAATATACAAAATTTAAAAAAAAAAAGAAAATGAGAACAAAAAGTGGCTTATTTTGTTGCCACCTACCTTTGCTATTGCATCCTTCAGACTCTTGCAGCCGACTTCCAGCTCCTGCATTATGCAGTTATTAATTTAGGAATTCCATATGCAGATGGTTGAATGACACCAGATAACAAAATCCACACCCCTCCTGTGCCTAGTAACAGGCAAAATTGAAAATATTCTAAGCCAAACACTCACCAGTATCAAACAAACAAGAAAAGAATTTTAACTTCATGTTCCTAAAGGCCTCACCTCAGCCTCAGAATCTACTCTCTGAGTAAACACAATCCCGTGATTTCTACTTCGATCATCACATTTGTAAGTAATGAAGCATAAAGCCATTTTCCCCTTCTTTGTTTCAAGAGAATTAGTGAAGGTGGAGGGACATGAGATGGTGGAGTAAAAATACAAATAGCTGCCACAGGGGGTCTGGCCAAGGGTGGGCAAGGGTGCCTGACGCCCATGGACAGAAAGAGAGCCTCTAGGCTCTGTTGGAAAATTAGGGGATCCATGGGAATACATGCTTCTCCTTATGATATGTGGCCACATCCTCTACCTGGTCACACACAGCCTCGCACAGGACAGTTAGAACGATTCAGGAAAGGCCACAGATATACTTGTAATTTCTACTGGACTCTGTTTATCTGGACAAAACTGTTTAAGTTCAACACAAATAAGATGTAAAGAAGAAAGATGGTGGCTGCTGCATAAAACTACTAAAGTAAGAAGGAATTAAATTAAAATAAAGAATATAACTTGTAAACAAAAGCTGAAGTGCTGATTTAAGGGAAGAAACTCAAAGATGACAATTTCTCCTGAACATTTTATTTTTTAGAAAACTTAATAAAACAAGGGCTTAAATACCAATGATAAAATAGCATAGCAAGGTAATTCCATGGTTTGATTCTGTCCCCAAATTTCAGATTAATAAAGTCAATAGTCAAACTTGCCTCTCTAGGGGGATGCACAGTAAACATTTCAAAGTAAACACAATCAGAGCTGAATTCTTCAGTCCTGAGTGTGCTCCTTCTTTAGTCTTCCTTACTATAATAAAGCCAGCACAAGTACATGTTTGCTCCTTTATTCTTCCTTTCCATCATCCCTCATGGCCAATTCATTATCAAATCTTACTCAGACTTATTAACCCCCCAAAAAATCAAAGAATGAGATTCAACAAACATCAACTATGAAAAGATTTCCTGAAACACAACTACAAAGCAGAGGAAACTGTATGACCACACTCCACACTGAATAGATTTGCACAAGCTTTAGTCAGCAAGAGAACCATGCTGAATGAGCAACTCAAAAGCAAGAAGCAGAAGTAAATAAGAAAAAACTGAAAGAAAGAGTTGCTAGAGGTCAGAAAAGAAATATATGTAAAAGAAAAAAATGTCAGAAAAAAATGAAGTGCAAAGTGCACAGGAAGAGACTAAATTTAAATGATAATTTAATAAGGAAATCAATGATACCTCAATAAAAATGAATAACGAATCATTGAAACAAGAAATTTTAAAAAATGAGACTACTCATGTTGACTTGTAGATAAATACATCTGAAAAATTACTTGAAGTGTATAATTTTCTATGGAAACACAGGTTGATACCATCATCTAGAGAAAGCTTAAACAGATCAATTTGTTAGAAGAAACATAGAAAATAATTAAGTAATTGCACTCCTTTCCTTTTAAAGAGTAACTGGTCCAGATATTTCTAAAGGAAAATTCTACTAAACCTTTGAAGATTAGGTAGATTTAATGCTTCATGAATGGTTCCAAAATGTGTTGATAAAGTCTACTCCTCAACTCTTTTATGAATCAAGTATAACTAAACCTAATAAATACAAAACATATTTGTCAATATTAACACAAAAATACTAGGTGAAATATTAGAAATCTGAATGCAACTGCATGCTAAGAAAATAATGTAATTGACCAGGTAGAATTTATTCCAGGGATAAAAATTTGGTTGAATGTTAGGAAATCATTTAATATCATAAACCATGATAATAGATCAAACAAAAAATTATATATTTCCATAAATGTGAAAACTCTGACAAAATTCAATACTTCTTCCTGATTAAAAAAAAATGAAAATCTCAAGAAAATAGGCAATGTCTTAGTTCTAAGGCCAGTATCTAATGAAATGTGTAGTCAGTGAAGGGCATTTTACTGATAGGGAAGAAAGCCATGATGCCCACTACTTCCAGTGTATGTTTGCTGAGGAGATTACACAGGATAAATGGTTAGAGGCAAAATACTCTGTAAACAGTGAGGCTCTTTATTTATAGGTGATATGATAGTGAACTTTGGAAACCTGAGAGAATCATTGATAAAACTAATAATTAAGTACTAATAATGCATAATAAAAACAATGACAATGCTGGGATTTTAAAATGCAGAACAGATAAAATTATACGGTACAGCACAGGGAAAAATACACAAGATCTTATGGTAGCTCATAGCAAAAAAAAATGTAACAATGAATATATATATGTTCATGTATGACTGAAAAATTGTGCTCTACACTAGAATTTGACACAACATTGTAAAATAACTATTACTTAATTAAAAAAAGACAATAAAATAATTCAGTAAGGTAGCAAACTACAAACACACATACATAAATCAATAGCCTTCATCTATGTAAAGAATAAACAGATACTATAATATTAGAGAAAACTCATTTATAATAGTAACAAAGATTAAACACTTTTAAAAAATTGAAGAATTATGCAAAACCTATATCAGGAAAACTTTAAAGCACCCCTCAAAAGTACTAAAGTAGACTTTGAAAAAGTAAGACGTCACATGTTCTTGTAAGGATGACTCAACATCAGAGTCATGTCATTTCTCCCTAAGGCAATGTAAAAAGTCGATGCAATTTCAATAAACATACTAGCAAGCTTTTAAATAAACTTAGACAAGTTGGTACTAATGTTCATATGGTAAAACTAAGCATGCAAGAATGGCCAGGAAAACACTAAAAAGAGAAAAAAAAGTATGTGGGTACTAGTCCTACTAGATTTTTGAGGCATATTTTAAAGCACTGAATTACAACAGTGTTGTACTGGCACATGATAAACAGGACAGTGGAACAGAATAGAAAGTCCAGAGGTGTACCCAAATGTACATGGAAATTTTGTGTATGATAAAGGTGGCATCTCAAATCATTAGAACAAAAGTGAAGAGGAATAAAGAATGCTGTGACAATGACAGCCACTGGGGATTAGATGACATTAGAGGTGTACTTCGCACCTTACACAAGAATACACTCCAAATGGATAATGATGTAAATGTTGAACAATACAAATATTAGAAGAAAACATTTTAACCTTTGTGTAGGAAAAGCATGTATACACTGAAATGGATAAACATGAGTAAAGTGAATTGCAAAAGGCCACCTGTACTATGGTCTTTTTCATGTAGGAAAGAAGGAGGGAGGAGAAAAAATATGTATCTATGGAAAAATAAACACTAGAATGATAAACCAGAAACAGATGAGTTTATTTACTGTCTAGGTTAGAGATTGGCTGGGAATAAGGTGAAAAGAATACAGGAATAAGGCCAGGACAAAAGGAATAAGATGAAATAGCACCTCTATGAGTACAATATACACACATCTGTGTACATATTATATATCTAATATATATACACACATTTATAGACATGTCTGTATACACACGTGTATGCACATATATCCAAATAGAGATGTGTGTGTATTCATATATACATACAAGTAGTTTCTAGGTTTGCATGCTTACTGGGAAATGTCACTTCAGTAGCAATGAGTTCACACCTGAATTTTGGTGTCTAAATAAGATTTTTCACTAAAAGTTATCCCAGGTTCTTTGAAGAAACTGTTGATGCTGGAGTTGTGGTAGGGAAAATACGAGATGACTCCAGAGCATCTTGTGGTGCTAGAGAGAAGGAAAAGATAAAGGAAGTATGTCAAAAAGAATCAGTTTTGTATTTATGTTTTTTTTTATGTTTATGTAAAAAAAAATTGTGCTCTACACTGGAATTTGACACAACATTGTAAACTGACTATAACTCACTAAAAATGTGTTTAAAAAAAAAAAGAATGAGGAGCTTCCTTGAAGGAGCGCCCAGTGTCAACTCTGGGAGAATTTGAGCTGTTAAATAAATAATGATAGTAACATACTGTAACCCATGTAATTAAATAATTTATCCATGCATTCATATTCATATAAGTAAATAAACAAATTAATAAATAAATAGGAGAGACTGACAGCTCTTCCTCACACACAAAAATTTAATAATAAATGTATAAAAGATTGTGGGAATAATAAATAAACATTTGGGAAATGGCACAATAAATTATTCAAACAAGAATCACTACTAGATGCTGAAATTCATAGATGTGTATTTGTATAATCTCAACATATTGTGATTATACAAATAAATGCCACCAGGTACTTATTAATAACAGAGAAAAAATAGTTACTTTATAGTGAAGAAACTGGCAGACAAAACCTCTTCCTATTACGTCTGTGCTCCAGACCTGCCATCCATCAGCTGCCCCGGGATGCTAAGCTGGGTGCCCTGTGCATCCTTCCTCGGCCACCTGGCAGCATGTTGAGCCTGCTTTTCCTGATTCTGCTTCCTTTGTTGAGTCCCTGAATCAGCGCATGGCTCCTGCAGCCTGCAGAGGCCAGCGTTGTCTCTGCTTCCTCACTTGGTCTCTCCATAAGTGCCACTGGCCTAGCATCCCCCTGCACAGGGTCCCAAACCCTCTCAGTGGCTCTGCTCTTCAGCAGGCTCTACCATGTGGCACCTCCATGGGCAGCTTCCCCTGAAACCCCGAAAGGTATGTCTCCAGAGAGTTCCATCAGAGCAGACCTCAGTAAAGCCACAAACACATCTTCTCCAAATAGGTCTCTGTCTCAGCCCTGGAGAGGGTCCTTTCCAGACCTGCACCTCCCTTGAGGGCTTTGAATCAGCACTAGCCCTGAGCACTTCATAAGTACCAAGAGTGTGGCTGCCCCTGTGTCTGTTATTTCTGTATTCTTTAGCATTCTCTGTCTTACTAGCAATCTCCCAATTACTCCAATTGGCCTTTGGGTAATAATTTTATATCATTAATTTTCCCTGGTCAGATTATTATCTGTTTTGTCTCTTGGTGGGATTAGGTTGAGGCACCAGGTAAAAAGGTAATCAAAGCTGACATCACCAGCATTAAGATATAACAACCTCATGTACTTTCCATTTGTTGCCTTTCTCTTCTTGGAATCATACCCCTTTGTACTGTTCTTGCCAAAAATGAATAACTTGAATTTAATCATGAGGAAACATCAAATAAGCCCAAATCAACAGACTTCTTCAAAATAACTGATCAATATACTTAAATGTCCACCAACAGAGGACTGGATAAAGAAGTTGTGGTATGTGTATACAAGGGAATACTACTCAGCCATAAAAAAGAATAAAATAATGCCATTTGCAGCAACATGAGTGGACCTGGAGATTGTCATTCTAAGTGAAGTAAGCCAGAAAGACAAAGAAAAATACCATATGATATCACTTGTATGTGGAATCTAAAAAAAGAAAAAAGAGGACACTAATGAACTCATCTACAAAACAGAAACAGACTCTCAGACATAGTAAACAATCTGATGGTTTTTGGGAGGAAGGGAGTGGGAAAGGATAAATTTGGGATTTTGAGATTTGCAAATATTAACAACTGTATATAAAAATAGATAAAAAGCAAATTTCTTCTGTATAGCACAGGGAACTTCATTCAATATCATAATAATCTTTAATGAAAAAGAATATAGAAACAAATATATGTGTATATATATGCATAACTTGGACATTGTGCTGTACACCAGCAATTAACACACTGTGACTATACTTCAATTTAAAAATTTCCTCAAAAGTGTGAAAGTAAGAAAGACAAATATTTAAAGAAGAAAAGAATAATAAGCCTTCCAATGGTTTCATAACGCACTGGTCCAAGCCCCCAACACTAATCCTAATTTACAGAGTTCTGGGTGACCTGGCCTCTCTCTAAATCTCTGACCTGATCTCAGATCACTCTTCCTCCTTCAGTGTGAACCAAAACTACCTGACCATATATCACTTATGCGCACTGTCTACCCCATCACCCTTTATCCCTTTATCCCTGTGGTCACACCCTCTGTGCTCAATAAATCCACAATCAAATGCAATCTGCCTCAACTAAGCTCTTGTAAGTAGCCACCCCTCTAGACTGAAACTCTAGGAAGTTGAGCCCATGTCTTCCTGGCTCTTTGTCCATCTCTGGCTAGTACACTACCTGGTACACTCTAAATGCTAAATATTTTATGACATTGATTGTTTAGCTCTCATATCCTCAACTGGGAAAATCAATTTTTTTACCCTCTGTTATACTGTGGCCTTTGACTCTGTCAGTCACTCTTTCCTTCCCCAAGTTCTGCTCTGCCACACTCTTCCTTACTCTTCTTGCCTCTCATCTTCCTTTCTGTTATCCATAGTTTGACCTCCCCTGCTGTCCATTTAAATGTTTTCTGTTTTCTGCAGAGATCAGTTGGGCTAGAATGGCAGATCATAAGGGCAGGTGCCAAAATTTGGGAGTATAATACGTGGCTAAAACCCACACACCTTCCAATGTGACAGGTTCAATCTTATTTAAGAACCCTATCTGCTTTTGTGTCTGTGATGTAGGAATTTTCACCATCTTTTCTATTATTAAGGTAACAGTTGTTGTAACAAACATCCCCTGACAACATTAACTGCATAAGAGTGTATTTCTTGTTTATAGTTCAGGAGACTTGTTTACACAACTCTTTTCCTGCTGGGGCTCTGACATCCTCTAGGAACTTGGAATCAGTTAGGTACAGCTAGTGGATGGAGGAAGAGCATGAATGGAGATCACACACACAAGGAAGCTATTTGGGCCAGGCCTGGAAGCATGTTGCATCATGTCTGAGCATGCGGCACTCAGCCACAAAGCCAAACTCAACTGCAAGGAGTCTGGGAAACACAGCCTCGTGGTGGGCTCAGGAAGGCGAGGACACAGGCTTTGTTAACAGACAATAGTCTCTGTCATACTCTACATGGAAAGATAGTGGAAGTTTACAAGGCAAATGTGATACCATTTGCTTGTGAGCCTGATATAAGAGGATGCAGTAGACATACATTTCATGAGCATGTTTAGGGTTCTCTTTACTAGGACAGGAATGACCTTGATGGACATAGTTGGGTTCTTTGTTTACAGTGTTGCCTAGTCAGTCATGAACTGACACCTGACGGGGATTTCAGAGCTACATTTGTGGAGATTGTTAGTCCCTCCCCTCCCATGGCCCCTTGGTTCAGAAATGATAGCATTGGTTTTCCCAAGTTTAGACTGCTTGCCTGACTCTTATTCTCAGCTTTCAAAGGAGCTGTGGTCCAGGGCCCAGGACTAAGAGATTAATCTTAGCAGAGTTTCTTTGGTTCCCTTATTTATCTGTGCTCTGTTCATTGGCCAGGTCACAAACAGGCCTGCTTTCAAATGTTCTCTGTGCTCTCATGACATGCAAAATAATATCTCGATTTTCTTGAGTTTTATAATACTATTTACAACTGCTTTCTGAATATTCTAACTTAGATGTTGTGTTTGTAGTTAAAGATGGGAGCTCTGGATCCCTGACCTCTCACTTAACAGCATTTAATAATCTTAGAGCATTTACCTTACCCCTCAAAGCTTGAGGTATGTGACTCAAAAAAAGATGCAGATGTGAGAGAACCTGTTGTTGTTGTTAACATCATCCAATCATAATACAATTTGTAGGTGATACTTCCTTCCTGTATTTCTTGTTCTAATTAAAAAATGTAAGTACCCACCAAATTGTCCAAGTAAGAATCTGTGAACTTGAATACTTTTCCTGTCTCACTTCTCCACATCTAATTAGTTGCCAAGATCTATTAATTTTACCCTTGTGACAGAGACTGCTGTCTGACAAAGAAAATGGGTTCCTCTTCTTTCTGGGGTTGAGCTAGACTACATTTTCCAGACCCTCTTGTGGTTAGGGTGGTCCTATGACTGATCCCCAAATAGGGAAATGTGGGTGGTGATGGTACAGATTCAATTCACCATACTCTTTCTTTTCTGCCTGCTAGGTTTGGACCCGCCAGAGTGAACTTTATGTCATGTGTTTGAGACTTGACCTTACATCACTATGGGTTTGTGAAGGACTGTGGAGCAAAGCACTGTCCCATTTCAATTTTCCCAACCCCAGTTAATTTAGATCTTCCTTGGAGGAATTGCACTTTTCAACTGGGTGAGAAATATACTTGTGTTTGAACTGTCCAATATTGGGGGATCTATTTGTTATAGTGGTTAAAATACTTCTGAAATCCTTTGAAATCTCTCAGTCTATTGACGGTCCACAAGGCCTTTCAAGTTATCACATTTTCTGTTCCTTTGAACTCTGCTCCCACCACCCCCACCGTGCACATCATGCTGTATTTCCTGTACTAAACCATCTCACTGATATCACAATGAAGCACATGTTATTTTCCCTTTGTAGGCTATTCCCTGTCCCTAAAATATCCCTGACTCCTTTATCTACATAGAGGGTTCCTAGTAATACACAAGTGCTCAGAAGCCACCAAAACCCTACTCATCAATGAATTTGGTAAAGCCGCAAGACACAAAATTAATATGCACAAATCTATTGCATTTCTATACACTAAAAACAAACTATCAGAAAGAGAAATTAAGAAAACAATCCCATTTACAATGTCATCAAAAATAATAAAATACCTAGGAATAAACCTACCTAAGGAGGTAAAAGACCTGTACTCAGAAAGCTATGACACTGATGAAAAAATTTGAAGATGATACAGATGGAAAGGTATACTGTGTTCATGGACTGGAAGAATCAATCTTGTTAAAATGATTATATTATTTAAGGCAATCTACAGACTCAGTTCAATCCCTTATCAAAATGCCAATGGCATTTTTCAGAGAACTGAAAAAAAAAAATAATTCTAAAATTTGTATTGAAACACAGAAGTTTCTGACTAGCCAAAACAATCTTAAGAAAGAAGAACACATCAGGAGGTATCATGCACCCTGATTTTGAACTATATTACAAAGCTACAGTAATCAAAACAGTATGGTACTGGCACAAAATAGACACACAGGTCAATGGAACAGAATAGAGTGCTCAGAAATGGATCTATGCACAAATTGTCCATTAATCTACAATGAAGGAGGCAAGAATATACAGTGGAAGAAATACAGCCTCTTTAATAAATGGTGTTAGGAAAGCTGGACATCTACATGAAAAAGAATCAAACTGGACCACTTTCTCACACCATGTACATAAAAGTACATACTTATAAAATATAAGACCTGAAACCATAAAACTCCTAGAAGAAAACATAGACAGTAGCCCTTTGACATTGGCCTTAGCAAACTTTTTTGGATCTGTCTCCTCAGGCAAGGGAGACAAAAGCAAAAATAAACAAATGGGACTTAAACCAAACTAAAAAGGTTTTTTTGCACAAGGAAAGAAACTATCAACGAAATGAAAAAGTAACCCACTGAATGGGAGAAGATATTTGCAAACAATGTATCTGATAAAGAGTAATATTCAAAATATACAAAGAATTCATACAACTCAATATCAAAACAAAAACAAAAACAACCTGATTAAAAAATGGGCAGAGGATCTGAACAGACATTTTTCCAAAGAAGACACACAGATGGCACGTGGTACCAAAGAGGTGTGAGTGCGTTAAGAGTCAAAGAAGAGAAAAAAGGAAGGAAAGGAGTAAAGGAATGACAGAGGGAAGCAGTAAGAAATGTACTTACAGTCATTTTGTTTTTCCTCCAAGGGAAATGGTGACTAAATGAGTTGCACGTTCACACAGCATCTTGGTTGCTTGGCCATTTCATGAGGAAAGGGTTGCACATTTCAGGCCTTGTGCTGAGTGGGTCAGGTTGAGGGGATGGGAAACAGCAGCAGCAAAGAGCTAGTTTCACGGTCTTGCCTGCAGTTTTATGTCTTTCAGAATGCAATTCTTTGTATGATTGTATCATGCCAATGAATTCTCTTAGTTTGTAGATTAAACAGACTCAGATATGAATGTGTCCTTCTCCTGGGGTGTTCTCCAGAATTTTAGTGAGAAATCAGAGCTACATTTCAAGAAGGTCTTATTTCATACTTAGATAACGTTACCACCTCCAATCCTGCTTTTAGCTACAGGAGTTGAATGAGTCAGTCTAGTCTTTTGGAGATACTGTTGAGAAACTCTTTACTTTGTGAAGGTCCATGGTTTCATGGGTCATTAGCGAGGCATGCAGCTACTATGCCAAAGCTGCCTGGGTAGGAACTTTTCTAAACAGGTTTCTGGAACAGCCCCATTGGCTTTGGTCCTTTATGGCAGTGCTGTTTCATTAGCTCCTGAACATATGGCCTGGAAGCCTACATTCTGACTATGAAAGACATCAAGCTTCTGTGCACAGGGACACTCCTGTCAGTTATTTTTCTTCACCTACATGGTCTTAACATATTAGGTAAAGTTTTTGTGTTATTCATGTTTTTATTCTCTAGGACATAAAGCCTAAACATGATAGGTCTTCCTTAAATGTGGAAATGAGTGTACCTGTAATTGTGTGGAAACCGAAGCCCACAGACCGTTTTTTGCTCAGCAATCTCATAGTAGATTTAACAAGCATGGATTTTCTAGTTAACCCAAGCTCTGACAAATATACACACACACCTTTTCTAGTTTTAATCATTTTGTATTATACATTTTGCTTCATACAAATATTTATATGTAAATTATGAAGCAAAGCTCTGTTTTCCTCCCTAATAATAAAATCACTTTCCCAGCACCACTTAATGATGTCAATAAACCTGATTAAAGTAAAGAGAAAAGAACTTAGAAAAAAATGTCTAGTAAGTAAAATGAAAACATAACCAACAGGAAAATACGTATCTCAAAGGAGAACTGATTAGATAAATGCAAAAAGGAAAAAATGCAAATGTCTAAGGCATATAAAATATTTAATCTCACTGATGATATATAGTTGATAGACATGTAAGTTTATATACTTCTAAGAGTAAAAAATTTGGCAATGTATACAAAAAGTTTTCAAAATTATACTGTCCTGTGAGTGAGTCATTAATTTCTAAGGATGGGTTTAAAAGAAACAGATGACTAGAAATTTACTTTCAGTAAGAGCCCACTTCTGGCCAGAATGAGAAAGAAAAATGCCATATGACATCATTTATATGAGGAACCTAAAAATAATAACAATAATAATAAGGACACAAATGAACTAATCATTTGTAAGTGATGATTGATTTCTTGAATGTGTATAAGAACATGTGACTGTCCTTTATGATTGGATTGCCACATTCTGTTGATTCTTGTCTGTAGTTGGCTTTTTTTTTTTGATAATTATGTAAGTTTAAAAAGCTAAAGGTCTAATCTGTTCTTAGAAACAATGATCAGTACATATATGTAAACTAAAAATATATGCAGTATACTGTATTTATGTGTTTATATGCAATGTAGCGTGTATGTGCAGACAAACTGTAATATTTCTACCTAATAAAACTGAAAAGGGGGGGAAAATTTTCAGAAAAAAAAAAAAACTCTCCAGAGATTCCTTGTGAAAAGTAGTCTTGCCTTCAGGAGGGAGACAGAAAAATGTGGTCACCTCCTTTCTCTGGTCATTAGCCTACATGGATAGGAGACCCAGAGTGTCTGCAACCATCTAGCTACTAGTCCAGGGATGAAGTCAACATGCAGAGGACAGAACCAAGAGCATCACGGTCAGTGAAGAGGATTACAAGCCACCTTGAAGCCCACTCCGCCTGGAGACTTCAAGTAGTAGGTATCAGTAAATTTCCTTATTATTTTAAGGTTTAAAAAAAGCCCACTTTCATGTTAAAAGAAACTAGGAAAAAGATCTTACAACCCCAAAGGCCAGAATGTTTGCAAACCCTCTAAAATTTTATACAACAGCTAAAATCATTTTTTACAGGATATTGACTAATACTAGAAAAGACTCATGACAAAATAATTGAGAAATGCAGGATATAAAATGGCTTGCATGATAAGGTTTTCAATGTTATTCTAAAATTGTGTACATTCTGTGTAGATACATAGATATACTATACATGTATACACATATATGTATTTACATACATATGTATATACACGTATGTATTAAGTTTACAGCTTACAAAAATACACACTTGTACAAATGTTTGTTGTTATGGAGTGAATTCCCCCCCTCATTGATGTGTTGAAGCCCTAACCCTCGAACTCCCAATGTGACTGTATTTGGAGGCAGGGCTTTTAAGGAAGTAATTAGGCTAAATGACGTCATACGGTTGGGGCCTTAATCCAATGGGGCTGACGTCTTCCTAAGAAGAGGAAGGGAACCCAGAGCTCTCTCTCAAAGTGTTCTCAGAAGAAAGGCCACTGAGGGCACAAGGAGAAGGCATCTGTCTGCAAGCCAGGAAGAGAGCTCTCACGAGAAACCAACCCTGCCAGCACCTTGATCTTGGATTTCAAGGCTTCAGGATTGTGAAAAAGTAAAATTCTGTTGTTTAAGTTACCAGTCCTGTGGAATTCTGTTATGGCAGCCTGCATAGATTAATTCATCTGTCTACAAGGGTTTTTCTGAATTGTTTTTAATAGTGAAAAACTGGCTTGTAAATGGGACTCCGAGTCTGAGTCCAGGCATTTCTGGCCCTGGTGCGGCTCCAAGAAGGTATCCGCATTTGCTATCACCAGCGGTGGTGGCAAAGCCAGGCGGGTCCTCACCACCCAGCACCCTGGCCCCCTGCAGCCCAGTGAATGCACCACAGGCCGGGTGGCCAAGCTGGCGCATCCCAGCTGTGGCTTCTCCACTTGCTCCGCAGATAAGGGAGGAGGAGCGAGTGGAGCTAGAAGTCCAGCCAGCCCTTGGCTTCCAAGCAGGAAAAGGATGGCCCTGAGGAGCAAGCCAAGGGCCTCAAGTGAGTCCTGGCAGTGCTGGTAGGGAGTCAAAAGGAGCCCAGCGAAATGCCAACACCCAAGAGATCTTGGGGCCACCAAAGGGCAGCAAAAACAAGGCTGCTGCCAAGATCCAGAAAACCACCACAGCTCCAGGGAGGGAACCAAGGGGCTGACCCCAAACACTGGAGAAGGAGGAAGAAGCGAGCATCAGGCAGGAATCCTCAGAGGAGCAGTAGTGACCGTGCCACTCTGCCACCGGCTCCCTCGCCAAGGACCAGTTTTCTTGGTGGACTGCACAGCTTTGCTCCCTCCCACTGCCGCCCACCCCTTCCCCCAGGCCCACGCATCACTGCCAGCCACCTGAGTCCTCACCACCACACTACATGCACACCAGCTGCTGCAGGGCCCCTGGGCCAGTGGGAAGCAGTTTTCCTTTGATTTCAGTTCCCAGCGACCCCTCTCACCCACGTGCCACACCTGTCCCCTGGACAGAGCTGACTTCCCACTTCGCTCCTCCATGAGCTGCTGTGTCCCCACTCCTTCAGTGGTAGGGACACTGCTGGCTGGGCTCTTGGTCTGGGGGTCCCTTTTGATTCCTGACTCTTCCCTCTGGCTTCCCATTAAGGGGCCTGGGAGGGCTCCCCCGGCCTTAAAAGGAGCCCAAGACCCATCGCCTCTGACACGGCCCTCTCCCACTGTACCAGCAGCAGCATGTGTCGCTCACATCCATTTTTCTCCCCAGCTTGCCTCATCCCTGCACTAGGTTGGGCAGCCCCCTTGAGGGCACAGGAAGGAAGGCAGGAGGGTCTAACCTCCTACCCCCCTCTAAGCAGGCTCTAGCCCACATTGCCATCACCCTGGAATCTACTGCAGTGATGGAGATGCAGTCACCTTTATCCAAGGGAGGCCCAGGGGCCTGGGTTCCCTGTGGCAGCCACTCAAGGTGGACTTGAGCCACTCCCCATCCCCATCTGTTTCCACTCTCAGCCTCAGTTTCCCCTTCCCTCACATGGGGCACTAATAACAAGGAGCTAACCCCCCCCACACACTTCTGCTCCTCCCTACCCCCCAAGGTTCTGGTTCCATCTTTCCTCTGGTCACAAACTACCTCTGGACAGTTATGCTGTCTTTTGTTCAGTGTGTCATTCTTAGACATCCATCATTGCTGCTGCTGCCAGCAACAAATATTCATCCTCATGGCTTCCTGTTCTGCCCACATTCCCCTCCTCCAAGATGCTCTTAGGTGAAGGGGCCTGGAGCAAAGCAGGCTGGATTATGGACTACCCCAGTCTCAGGGAAGGTGGGGCCCTGCCCCTGGGTTGCTGCAGCAGAGTAAAGAGGGGAGGCCTGTTTTGACTGGCAGGTGTAGGGGCCACCTCCCCATGTTCTGTCAGGGAGAAGGTATTTGTCCCAGCCTAAGATCTCCTTCTGGTTTCCCATGTGACAGGCCAATGAATCAGGAGACAAGGTGTTGGGGCAAGGAATAGCGACTTTATCTGGAAAGCTGGTAGACCAAGATGGCAGACTGATGTACTGGAAACCCATCTTCCCCAAGTCAGAATTCAGGCTCTTTTTCAACTAAAAAGGGGAGGGAATGTGCTTGCTTGTTGCAAACTTCTTGGTGTAGGAATTCTGTTATTGGAATCCTTTGCTTTTTGCAGCTGTCCACATGGGTCACATTATGGTTTCCCTGTAAACCTCCAACAAAACAAATGTTAGTTTCTATTCTGCAACTTGTTATCTTTCTATGAACAGAAAAGTGTAAATATCCTTAAAGGTCAGAGCCTGAGAATAGGCTCTCCTGTACATTTCAGGCTCTAGGCAACATTGTTTTACAAAAGGTGCAAAACCAGGAAGACGAAACCTAGGAAACAGCACAGGGTTAAAGTCAAAGGAACAGATTTAGTATGAAGTCAGATTTGTCCTTTTCTTTTACACTCCTATCATTAGGACAACCCACAGTGTCCCTGTGAGTAAAGGATGGAGTGAGGTGTGGAACCCATGGAGATTTTCACCTCAGGATTGTTACATGGCTTTATGAATGCACAGAGAGGGGCACTGCAATAAAAGCCCTTAGTGTTATTAACACTCTTCTTTGTTCCTTTCAAAGTAAACTGGTCAAGGAGAACTCATTCTGTCCACTCCAAGCTTGAGTCCAGACAGATCTTGAAAACTTTTTTTCATTAAAAGTCAGTGACATTAAGATCGATCCGACGGTCTTATTACTTTTCTTGCTGTGTCTCTAGGATGAGAAATGTGCTAGAGGTATTTTTCTCACGCATAAAAGTCTCCTGCAAATATCACCTAGGCACTGACTTGTTTTCTATGAATGATTTTACTTTGTTTCCCTTTTGCTTTTATTTTTTTCTGCTTTTGCTTTGGCTTTCTCTAGTAAACTGGGAATGGAAACCCAGGGCAAAGTGCAATTACTTGCCAAAGAATGGAGTGAAGTGAAAATCCTGGCTTAACCTACATCGTTGGGAGGAAAACATTAGAAATTAAATAAGAAAAAAAGGGAAAGCAATGAGTAGTGTGAACAGGGCTTCTCTGCTGCATTAAGCAGTTTAGAGCTTTCACATGTCCCTTTCTGCTTCTCTTTTTATACTGACTTTAGGCTGTTTTGACAACGTAATTTATGGAATATGTTTTGGATGCACTCTTCCTCTGTATTAGATCTCTCTTCTTGGCTCAGAACAGGTTGTTATCAACATTTAAAGTATTTATTTTTTCTTCACATTATTTCAGAAGCAATCTAAGATACCAGAGTTACTGTATGATTATGTGGGAAAGATTTTTTTACCACTAGATTTGAGAAGACAGTATTTATATATCTTATTGGGACAAGCTATACATATATATGGAGATATATATGTCTCAGTAGTTTAAAAACTAACAGCTTTATGGTAACTCTACTTATGATACATGTAGAAATTTTAACAACTTAGGTGATTTAATTGGAATTGAGAAAATAGTTAAGACTATAACATCATCATCCTAAAACCAAATCTGAAAGATTTTCTAAGCATAATCAAATGTTATGATTTAAAAAAAAAACTTACAGGCAGATAGGTCTAGGGATCCACATATTTGGGCAAAAATAAACACCTTACCATTTTGCTGATTGAAATTCACAACCCAAGAACAAGGTTTATCTTCTAAAAAACTTGTTCTACATACAGTTCATCTGCACTTAAGCGAGACCAAGAACAATGAATTCCAGCAGCAACAGCAGGGGGGATGATGCCACATGGGAGACACTGGATTTGCTACCATCTCCAATGGGACCTGGCCTCTGCCGCCCCAGGTTGCAGAAGCACGTTTCAGTCAGCCTGATCCTGGGAAGCGGCCCGGTGGGGTCAGGTGACCCCGGTGGTTGCAGCGGCAGTGGATGTGGGGGGAGGTAGGTGCTGCCCTTTGGTAGCCAGTAGATTTGCTCCCATCTTCCCCCTCCTCAGCCTGGCATAGGGGAGACCTCTGCTGGCTCAGGTTCCCTGGAATCATCTATGCCTGTCAACCCGCTGCGGAGAGGTGGACTAGTGCCATCAGGTGGCCACGGCGGGGGTATGGGTGTTGCCATACGGGAACCCATTGATTTGCTCTCATCTCCCCCGTGGCCTGTCCTGGGGCCGCAACTACTGCCTCAGGTTCCCTGGACGCAACTCTCCAGGTTAGTGGGCTCCCAAGAGGCAGGCGCGGTGTGAACGGGAGGGAGGTGGGGTGGGGTAGAGGGAGGCTACCCATAGACTTTGCCTATTTGCTCCCATCTCCTCAGTCTTCCCGCAGCTAGCTTGGGGGCAGCCTCTGCTGCCCCACGCAGGTGTCCGGGTAAGCTTGGTCTCAGCAGGTGCGTGCGGTGTACTCCCGAGGGCAGGGGCGTTGGCGGCACTGGAGGCGGACGTGGTGGCGGCGGATGCGAGGGTAGAGGGGCTGCCTGTGTGAGCGGATTCACTTGCTCCCGTCTCCCCCGCGGCCTGTTCTGTGGGCAGCGCCTGCAGACCCCATGTTCGCAGGACGCACGGTTCCCTTAGTTGGCTCCTAGGGAGCGGGCGCCCTGCGATCCAGGGGAGGCGGTGATGGCGGCCGGGGTGAAGCTGCACGTGGGAGCCCGTCCATTGGCTCCCATCTCCCTCGCGGCCTGGCCTGTGGGCCCCCTCGGCTGCCCAGGTTTGCGGGAAGCATTTCTCCGCGTCAGTCCGCTCCGAGGCGGCCCGGTGATCTCCAGTGGCGTTGGCGGTGGCGGCGACCGCGGCGAAGCGGGCAGCGGGCAGCGGGCAGCGGCAGCGGGCAGCGGGCAGAGGGCAGCGGGCAGAGGGCAGCGGCAGTGGAGCGGGGCTGCCACGTGGGAGCCCATCGGTCTGCTCCCATCGCCGCCATGGATTATCCTGGGGCGCCCTTTGCCGCCTCAGGTTCCCCGGACGCACCTCTGCAGGTCAGTCAGTGGGCTCGCGGGAGGCTGCGCGGTGAGGTTAGGGGCGGCGTTGGCGGCGGATGGGATGGGGGCTACTCTGCGGGAGCACGTCGACTTGCTCCCGTCTCCCCGTTCTCTCCCGCGCCTGGCCTGGGGGCCGCCTCTGCTGCCCCCCGTTTGCCCCACGCCGGTGTCCGGGTCAGGTTGCTCCCAGGAGGTGCGTGCGGTGTAGTCGGGAGGGCAGGGGCGTTGGCGGCACCGGAGGCGGACGTGGTGGCGGCGGATGCGAGGGTAGAGGGGCTGCCTGTGGGAGCGGATCCACTTGCTCCCGTCTGTCCCGCGGCCTGTCCTGTGGGCAGCGGCTGCTGCCCCCCTGTTCGCAGGACGCTCGTCTCCCTTAGTTGGCTCCTAGGGAGTGGGCGCCCTGCGATCCATGGGAGGCGGTGATGGCGGCCAGGGTGAAGCTGCCCGTGGGAGCCCGTCCATCGGCTCCCATCTCCCTCGCGGCCTGGCCTTTGGGATCCCTTGGCTGCCCCAGGTTTGCGGACAGAGTTCTCCG
The DNA here is from genome assembly GCF_036321535.1 of Camelus dromedarius. Taxonomy (NCBI): domain Eukaryota; kingdom Metazoa; phylum Chordata; class Mammalia; order Artiodactyla; family Camelidae; genus Camelus; species Camelus dromedarius. The sequence goes on along the minus strand of NC_087465.1, from coordinate 11,686,528 downwards.
CGTCAGTCCACTCTGTGGCGGCCCGGTGATCTCCAGTGGCGTTGGCGGTGGCGGCGACCGCGGCGAAGCGGGCAGCGGGCAGCGGGCAGCGGCAGCGGGCAGCGGGCAGCGGGCAGAGGGCAGCGGCAGTGGAGCGGGGCTGCCACGTGGGAGCCCATCGGTCTGCTCCCATCGCCGCCATGGATTATCCTGGGGCGCCCTTTGCCGCCTCAGGTTCCCCGGATGCAGCTCTCCAGGTTGTTCTGTGGTTTCTCAGGAGGCTGCTCGTTGAGGTTAGTGGGTGGCGACGGAAGTGGGATGGAGGGGTGCTGCCCCATGGTAGTCTATTTGGTCTCTTCCGTCTCCCTAGTCTCCACTCCGCCTGTTCTGTGGTTGACCTCTGCTGCTCAGAATCTTGAGCGCAGCCTGCTGTCTAGAGTCAGGTGTGCTTGGTTAGAGGCATTGGCTGCGTTTCCGACGTCGGTGGCTGCTGTGTGTGGGGGATCCCTTCAGGGACCTCCATTTCTTTTCATCTCCCCCCGCGGCCTTTCCTGGGGGTGGCCTCTTTTTCTCTTTTGCATGGTTCCCCTGATGCTCGTGTTCATAGCCGACTCTTGGGAAGCAGGCACAGTGCGATCAAGGGGAGGTGGCATCGGAGGCTGGTGTCAGGTGGCCTCGTGGATTGGTTCCCGTCTCCCTCCTGGCCTTGCCTGTGGGCGCCCTCTGCTACCCCAAGTTGGCCACGCATCTCTCTAGGGCAGTAGACTCGGGTAGGCAGGTTGGTTTGGTTCATGATATGTTCACCACAGCGATGCATGGAGGTCGGCTATTCTGTGGGACACCATTGACTTGCTCCTGGCTGCCCCGTCTACCTCGCGCCTTGCCTATGGACGGCCTCCGCTGCTGCAGGTTCTCAGGAAGCATGTATCCTAGTCAGTAGGTGTTCGCGAGGCGGCCAGGTGCTTTCAGGCCACGGCATGGTGTGGTGGTGGTGCCTGCATGTGGAAGCCTGTTGATTTGCTCCCATCTCCCCCATGGCCTGGCCTGCGGGCAGCCTCTGCTGCCCCAATTTTGGGACACAGATGTCTCAGTCAGCCTACTCCTGGAATGCGGACTCTGGGCGTTCAGGGAATAGCACTGGCGGTGGCAGCGGTGGCTGGGGAGGGCAGATGTCTGGGGCTAGCTGGTCCACTTGCTTCCATCTCACCTGGGTCCTGGCCTGGGGACTGCGTTTGTTTTCCCAGGTCCTCCTGATGCCTGTCTCCAGGTCAGCTTGCTCCCTGGAGGCGGACACCGTGCGTTCAGAGGGTAGGGTTCATAGGGTAGGGGCGATGCAGGCGGCATTGGCAGGAGGGGTTGCCCGGGGAAAGCTGGTCTATTTGCTCCCATCTCCCCTGTGGCCTGGCCTGGGGGCAGTCTCTGCTGCCCAAATCTCAGGACACAGATGTCTCAGTCAGCCTGCTCCCGGAAAGCGGACTTCGTGCGTTTAGGGGATATCACTGGCGGTGGCAGCAGTGGCAGGGTGAAGGGAGATGCCCAGATTGAGCTGGTCCCCTTGCTACTATCTCACCCAGGGCGTGGCCTGGGGACTGCGTTTGTTTTCCCAGGCCCTCCTGACGCCCATCTACAGGTCAGCTTGCTCCCAGGATATGGGCAGCGTGTGTTCAGAACATAGTTGCAATGCAGGCAGCATTGGTGGGAGGGGGTTGCCCCAAGCAAGCCATTCCATTTGCTCCCATCTCCCCTGCCACCTGGCATAGGGTTGCCCTAGATTTTCCAGACGCTGGTGTGCAAGTCAGCTTGCTTCCAGGAGGAGAGTATGGTCCAGATCACCATGTGCGCCATCACCCACCCAAGGCCCACTGGTGAGCAGCCTGCAGCCTGGGACCACCCTGACCCTCTGGCTCAGAGGAGGCCATGGGCACGGGGCTGGGGCACAGGCCTGCACCCAGGCAGGAATTGGAACGGCCTCCAGCCCTGGCCATCAAGCTGTGGAGGAGCCTTGGATGCTGGGCTGTGTGTCCACTGTCTGGTGGCTTTTTATTATGATGAGCTGAGTGCAGACGGCCCCACCCCTGGTGGGGTGAGGGTTGAGGGGGTCAGCTCAGGTAGGGGTGTGCTCAGAGCGAGGGGGGATCCTGTGATGAGAGGGAACAGGTTGAAGAGTGGGGGCATTATCGACTGGAAGTAACCTGGCTGAGGCGTGAGGGGGCCGGCCCGGGTGAGGGGCGCTCGGAGTAGGGGGACCCAGCTGAGGGGTGGGGGACAATCCCAGGGTGAAGGGCTAAGGGATCATCTCAGGATGGTGGGGGACCTGGGGTGATGCATGAGAGGCAGCTTGTTTGGGGGGGGCTATAGGTTAGAAGCTAGTGGGGCAGAAACTGGAGTATAAGGAGAAGGAGCCTTGTCTTGGGGGTCCAGTCGGGGATCAGGCCTGGCCAGGTTGTGCGGGGGCCGTGACAGGGCTGGGGGGTTTGTGTGGCGGCGAGCATGGGGAGTGGGACTGTGGGGTGTGTGGCCTGGCCCTTGGTGGGTAGTGGTTCTAAACGGGTGCCGGGACCCTGTTGGGGTTGGGGACAAGGCCAGCCAGTCCCAGGCCATGGGGTGGGCCAGCCCCACCACCCCACCGCCGAGCCCCACATGGCCTGGCTCGGCCCCACTCATAGCATCCCACACCGCAGGAGCCCCAGCCCCAGCGTCTGCACTACCCGCAGGAGGAGCTGAGGGCACTGTGCCCACGGATGCACACTTGTGGATGGACGCAGGAGCCCGCCCAGAGCGTGTGGAAGCTGGGCCGGAGCCGGGTGCTCCTGGGCCGGCTCTCCGAGGGGGAATCTCGCCTGGGATGTAGCTAGCCTTGTGCCTTTGCCTCCACTGTCGTCTCCTGGCAGGTAAGGGGCGCTGGTGGGGGCGCGCAGGTCTGGGAGCCAGAGGGTGAGGCCTGGGATGCTTCGGGGAGGAGCACAGGTAGGGGTGTGTAGGTGAGGTCCGGGCCGTGCAGCCCGTTGGGACCCGGAGGTGGGTCCAGGACCGCCACCATGGTTCGTGGTCGCCCCGCCTCAGCGTTAGTAGTCACTGAACTCTGCGTCTTCATCGCCACTCACACATGGTTTTGGGCAAGCTAGTGCAGCCCAGGGAGGTGGGAGGGCACCACCGGGCCCTGGAGCACCTCCGACTGGCTCTCAGGCCGTGGCCTGCCTGCAGAGGTGGACCTGCCTGGCGAGTGGAGGATGCACTGGACCCTCTGGGTAGGAATTATGGAATAACAGGCGAGGAGGCCCAGGCCTTTGGCAAAAGCTTGTGGGCCTGCCCCCGAGATCAAAAGCTTTTGGCAAGTCTCGTTTTAGTCTTTAGAGGACCCTCAAGCTTTTCCACAGTGGCTACCCCAAACTACATATTCCCACGGGCAGCGTAGGAGGGTTCCCTTTTCTACACAGCCTCTCCAGTGTTTGTCCTTTGTGGACTTTCATTGAATGATGGCCTTTCTGACCAGTTGAGGTGATACCTCATTGTCGTTTTGGATTTGCATGTCTCTGATCATGAGAGATCCTGAGCTTTGTTTCACGTGCTTGTTGGCCATTTGTACGTCTTCACTGGAGAAATGCGTTTTTAGGTCTCCTGCCCATTTTTGCTTTAGGTTGTTAGATTCTTGCTTAGGAAGTTGTACGAGCTGTTTCTATATTCTGGAGATCAAGCCTTTGTCAGTTTCATCTTTTTCAAATACTTCCTCCCACTCCGTAGATTGTCCTTTTCTTTTGCTGATGGTTTCCTTTGCTGTGCAAAAGATTGAAAGTCCAGTCAGGTCCCATTTGTTTGTTACTTGGTGCTTTTATTTCCATTGCTTGGGTAGACTGCCCCAGGAGAACATTGCTGAGGTGTATGTCCAGTGTTTTGCCTGTGTTTTCTTCGAAGAGGTTTATCGATTCCAGTCTTCTGTTTAAGTATTTAAGGCATTTTGAATTAATTTTTGTGTACGGTGTGGGGGAGTAGTCTAACCTCATTGATTAACAGGCAGCTGTCCAGTGTTCCCTACACCATTTGCGGAAGAGACTGTCGTCCCTCCATTTGTACGTTCTGGCCTCCTTTTTCAACACTCAATTGACCAAACGTTCGTGCGTTTATTCTTGGGCTCTCTGTTCTGTTCCGTTGATCTGTATGTCTGTTTCTGTACCAATCATGCTGTTTTGATTGTAGCTCTGCAGTGTTGTCTAAAGTCTGGGAGGGTTATTCCTCCAGCTTTGTTCTTTTTCTTCCAGGAGTGCTTTGGAAATTCTGGGTCTCTGTGATTCCATGTAAATTATGGTATGAGTTGTTCCAGGTGTGTGAAAAATGTCCTGGGTGAATTGATAGGGATTGCGTTCAATCTGCCAATTGCTCTGGGCAGCGTGGCCGTTTCAGCCATATTAATTCTTCTAGTGCAGAGACATGGGCTTTCTTTTTGTTTCTCTAAGTCCTCCTTAATTTCCTTAGTGTTTCATTGGTCTCCGCGTGTAAGACTTTCGTGTCCTTGGTTAGAGTTACTCCTAAGTATTGTCTTGTTTGGATGCAATTTTAAAAGAGATTATTCCACTCGAGGAAGGAAATGCCACTGATTTCTGTAGGTCGATGTTGTATCCTGCTGCCTTGCCAAGTACTTTGATTAGTTCTGGTCATTTTTGCGTGGAGCCTCTAAGATGTTTTAATGTATTGTGTCATCTGCATACAGTGACGGTTTTACCCCTTCTCTTCCAATTTGGATCTCTTCTGTGTCTTTTCGTTGTCTAGTTGCTATGGCCAGGACCTCCAATACTAGATTGAAGAGAAGTGGTGCGAGTGGGCATCTTTGTCTTGCTCCAGAGTTTAGTGGAAAATCTTCCAGCCTTTCTTGGTAGAATGTCTCGGTGTCTGTAGGTTTGTCACAAATGTGTTTTTCTCATGTTGAGACAGTTTCTGTGTATGCCCACCCTGGTAAGACCACGGGCTCAGTGAGGTCAGGCTGTGGCTGGGAGGATGGCAACGCGGTGGCGGCGAGGGGAGCCAGTTGTCTTCTCCCGTCTCCCCCGCGGCCTGGCCTGGGGGTGGCAGCAGTCCATGGGACACAGGTTACAGATCAGCCTGCTCCTGGGAGGCGGGCATGGTGCAGTCAGTGTGTGGGGGCGGCGGCAGGGACAGTGGGATATGGGAGCAAATGACCGGTGGTCACACAGGGCAGCCCCAATCCCGCAGTCGCCACCACTGCCACCCCGTGACCAGCCCCCGCCCACCTCCAAGGAGCAGGCTGACCGGGAGAAGTGCTTTCATGAAGCTAGGGCAGAAGGGGCCTCCTGCAGGCCAGGCAGTGGGGTAGATGGGAGCAGAGCAAGTTGACTGGCTCTCCCAGGGCAGCGCTCCTCCCCCACCACTGGTGCCACTGCCTGCCGTCCGTGCCCAGGGCCTCCCACCCTCGGTGTCCAGATCACCATGCGTGCCATCACCCACCCGAGGCCCACTGGCGAGCAGCCTGCAGCCTGGGACCACCCTGACCCCCGGCTCAGAGGAGGCCCTGGGCACGGGGCTGGGGTGCAGGCCTGTGCCCAGGTGGGAATTGGGACGGCCTCCAGCCCTGGCCATCATGCCGTGGAGGAGCCTTGGATGCTGGGCTGTGCGTCCGCTGTCTGGTGGCTTTTCACTATGGTGAGCTGAGCGCAGACGGCCCCACCCCTGGTGGGGTGAGGGATGAGGGGTGAGGGGGTCAGCTGAAAGAACACGCATTTGGGGTCTGGGAAACCTGTGTTTGAAACCTGGCCTGTCCTAGGTGCCTGAGCTTGAGAGTCCCTTTGCCTCTCTGAGACTCTGTTGCCCTGTTTGCAAAATGGGGTTGATGCTGACTCCAGGATGACAGGTGGATGTGGGACTTTAATGGAGAGAAAGCCCTAGAGTGAGATGTTCCTGGGTTCAAGTCCCGCCTTCCTGGCTGTGTGACCTGGAGCAAGCTGCTTCTTCTCTGAGCCTCAGATTCTTCTGCAAAGTGGGAAGAGCAGTCCGTGTCTGTGCCCACTGGAGTAGGGTGGAGAATGGCTCCAGGGTGGTGTTTGGGGAGTTGTGGTGGTGGGGCGGTTGGGAGACAGCGTTCATGTGGTTACTGGCCCTTGCCTGGTGCTGCCCCAGGCTCTCTTCGCCTCAAGCACTCCCATCCCCTTCAGGCTCCCAGGCTGCGGCCTCAGGCCTCTGTCCTGACCAGTGCATCCTGAAGGCCAACGGCAACAATGTGATGAGTGACGGTGCGCCAGAGGTCCCGGAACACCTCCAGGCATTCCGGAGCCACTGGGAAGAGGCCCTGGTGAGCTACCCAGAGGCCAAGGGGATCAGGGAAGCCCTGTTTGTTGGGGAGGGGTAGTGAGGGCCACGGACCTTTCTCAGGGGAAAAGATGGAAGGTGCCACAATATGTTGGGTGGGGTGGGGCTGCCTGCCTACCTGGCAGGGCTGAGCTGGGCTTGGGTTCTATGATCCCTTTGCCTCCCTAAACCTCTTGGCTTCAGTTTTCACAGCTGTGAAATGGGTGTAATATGACATTCTTTTCTTACCACGCAGGCACGTTGGGCAAATAGTCATGTGAATGGTAAAATTTGATGTTATACTTGGGTTGGGGCCAGGGTTCTATGTGGCATGCTCCATCACTGGTTCGCTTAATAAGTGATTATGGAGCACCTACTGTATGCCTGGCACACTTCTCGGCCCTGGGGCCCTAGGGGAGACAAGGTTTCTCCTCCTGTGGATCTAATTTACATTTTCAAATGCTCCTCACTTCCCTCACTTCTGTGTAGAGTGTAGATTATAGAGGGTGAGCACTGACTGTGACTGGAAGTCCCTCAGGAACGCTCCAGAGCAAAGTCTGGGAGGGCGTACAAAGTTGGTGTCACCGACAGGCTAAAAGCCTGAGTTTTGGAATCGGGGAACAGTGTGCACCTGGGCTCCTGGCATGTTGGCTGCCCCTCTTACTCTGCTCCCCTCACAGGGACCGTACCAGTGGGCCTACCAGACACACAAGGATGTGCAGGAGTCCCGGGAGGCCCACCGTGAGGACCCCAATGACAAGGGTGCCGGAGAGGAACACCAGCCAAACTCCGGTAAGTGGACAGAAGAACCTTCGTGTTTACACTGAGTTCACCTGGATAATCATGGCTACTCTCCTCATTGTAAAGTCGTCTGATTAACAACTTTATTTCCAGCTGCAGCCATACTTCCTCCTAGCCTGGGAATGCCACGTACTTGCAGGGTCTGGATAGGATGGGGGCATCGCTCAGGGATTGTTATTCTGCCCACCAGGGGCTCCCACATCTCTCCAGCCCAGCCGCAGCCCCGAACCCCAGTCCTGTCTTTCTCCCCGACACCCCCTGGATGTCTAACAGGCGTCACAGACTTAGTGTGGCCAGAATTGAACTCCTCACCTTCCTCTGAGACTTGTTCCTCCCCTCAGTGTCCGGTCTCCATCCTTCCAGATTCTCAGGCCCCAAACTCAGAGTCCTTCTTGGCTGTTCTCTTTCTCCTCTGTCCCACCACCTCAGCTCCAGCAGTAGACCTCGTTAGCTGTGCCATCCCCACATGACCTGAATCTGACCACTTCCCATCACCTCCATTGTGCCTGGTCCAAGCCACCACCATTTCTCACCAGGACTATTGCAGTAGCATGCTCACTCATCTCCTTGTCCTGCCTTACGTCTTCCTCTGTGGGGTATTCTCAAAAAATAGAACAGAACCTTGGAATGGCTTCCACCCTATGTAGGGCATAGACCAAGCCCTCCCCATAGTCTTCCAGGCCCGACCAGTCTCCCCAGCCTCTCCTCTCATCACTCCCACTTGCCCTCTCTGTTCCATCCACTCTAGCCTCTTATTCTTAAATGCCAAATGGATGCATGCCCCAGGGCCTTTGCACTTGCAGCTCCCTCTGCCTGGACTGCTCTCCCCCAAGTACTTCTCACCTTGTACTCCTCACCTCACTCAGCTCTCTGCTCAGATGTTACCTAGAGAGACCACATGGAGTGCTGTGGTTAAGCCCTTTTTGTCCCTCGGTGACTCCTTATTCTCTTTTATTTTCTTTCACCACGTGTATGAATTAGTATACATCATTCAGTTGTTTATTGCTTATCTTTATTTTCCCTTCTAGAGCATAAGCTTCCTGAGGGCAGAGGTTTTGTTTATTTCTTGCTGTATCCACTGATCCTAGAACTGTGTGAGGCATATAGTAGGCACTCAGTGAATACCTGTAGTCTGAAAAATAGCCTCTGTTCTGCAGTCACTTGTCTGGACTCTGTGCTGTACTTCTGCTGGGCTGGGCTGGGCTGGGGACAGAGGCTGTAGAAAGACCAGAGGCTTTGGATGATTCTGTGTCCAGTAGCTCTGGGCTCCTTGCTGGTAACTTTGGGGTTAGCAAAGAACTGGGGTGTACAGGGGTGGCTGGGGAACCGTCCCCCACTGCTGGAACACACACAGCCTGGCAGAGGGATCCTAAGCGGACAGGTTGATGGGGACAGGGGAGAGACTAGCTGGCAGCTCTGAGCTCAGCTTATGCCCCTCTGACAGGAAAGGCTCTGGGCTTCCTTCCCCGGCACATCGGTGACCCCTGATGATGGTGGTAAACCACGCTAAGAGGAGCTGGTGGTTTCTGTCCTTCTGTTCCACAAGTAGAAGCATTTGCTATGTGCCGGGTCCTGTTCTGGGAGCTGAGGAGACACCAGTGAGCAAGGGGAACGTGGTTCCTGCCCTCAGGGCACTGACGTGAGGGGAACCAGACAGTGAACAAAAGAAGAAAAACTTGACAAGTGGTGACATAGCGTGAGGGTGAGGGGAGGAAGAGTGATGGTGTGTGGGTTTAGAGGTTCTCTTTGGAGCAGGTTGGGGGAAAGCATTTCACTCCAAGAAGGTGCCTGCTTGCTTCCTAGATATGTCACTACCTAGCTATGTGGCCACTAAGGAGCCACAGTCTCTCTGGGCTTATGGTAATTAGACTTAACTTCAGCTACATAGAAACATTGGCTCAGCAAACTGAAAAGTATGAGTAGGGTCAACAAGCTTCAGGTCTGGCTCAATCCAGCACCTCATATAGTGAGGAAGCTCTTTGTTTTTCTCCAGTTCTCAGCTCTGCTCCCGCTGTGTCGCTTTCCTCCTCACATGCATTTTTCTGCACCTGGTGGCTCTGGTAACTGGGAATGTAGTTGAGAAAGAGAATGTCTCCTCTCTGTAGATCCTGCCAAAGCCCCAGAACTGACTCTCATTGGTCCAGCTTGGGTCACATGCTCGTTCCTGAACCAACAGGGGAACTGAATAGGGCAAATCTAATATCCTCCTTGGCCAGGCCTTCGCCTCTAGGGGAAGGTGTGTTGGGGGTCCGCTTTTGTGAGCCACATAGACTGGGAATGGGGCTCAAGGGTTGGTTCTTAGAAGGGAAATCTTCTAGAACAAAGAATGAGTGATAGTGGGCTGGCAAAAGTGAACAGAGCTACAGCACAGCTTCGGTCTTGCCATCTATCCAACATGAGCCGTCCTCGGTGCTGGGTCGGAGGGCTGGCCTGGTGTGGGGTGGTGCCCCGTCCTCAGGGTTGCCCGTCCCTTTGGCTTCCAGTCTTCCCCCTGCTGTCCCTGGGTCTCCAGCTGAGCCCACATGAGGACAGCCCTGCGGTGAGCCTGACCGAGGACAGCATGCACCTGGAGCAGGGCATGGTGCGTGAGTGCATGAGCACAGCAGGTGTCCAGTGCCTTATGCTGGAGAAGGTCTTGGAGCCATGCGGATCTTCAGCCTCACCACCAAGGTCTCGCTGGGCGGTGTCCTCCCCAGGGGGGTGTAGCAGACTTCTCCCCACATCCTGAGTTAACCTGGAGCCCTTCTAGTCCCTGCCCCACCACTTGGTAACTGTGGGACTTAGGAGAGTGACTTCCTATCTCTCAGGCTCAGTTTGCTCATTTGCTAAGTGGGCCAGTAAGACACCTGACCTCACGGGGTACTACGAGGCATACAGTAGTCACCGCACACCAGCCCCTGAACACCCGCTCTGGGGCACAGTGAGTGCTCGGTAGCTGTTAATGTCTCTGTAGGTCCCTGAGGCCTGTCCCGCTTACAACAGAGTCTTTGTGCAGGACTGTGGACGGCTGACAGCCCTGAGCATCGTCGTGAAGACCATGTTCCACTACGAGTTCTGCCACCTGCGACACCGAGCTGGAGAGCATTGGCCAGAGGACCGCCTGCAGCCAGGAGGTGCCCGCATCCTGCAGGGTCTCCGCGGGGGTTACTGTGGTTGTAAGTGTCAGCACCCAACCCACTGAGCTTAAACAGACAGGAGAAGTTACTGGTTTGTATTACTGAAAAGTCCAGAGGTAAACTTCAGGCATGGCAGTATCCAGGCACTCAAACAGATCTCACACTAGCACAAGAATAGGGTCTCCCTCCTTCTCTTGACTGTGTTCTTCTGTGTTGGCTTTGCTCTCAGGCACTCTTTTCATGTAGTGACAGAATGACCCCCGGGAGCTCTAGTGTTAGCAACCCCAGTAGAAAGGGGACTTGATGAGAACTCTTGGTGGCTTGGCTTGGGTCCCTTGCCCAGCACTGTACCAGTGTCTGCAGGGAAGAGGGTGCAGTCTTACCTGAACCCCATGCACTGTGAGTCAGAGAGAGCTGGTTCCTGAAGGACAGCCCAGATGCAGCAAAAGTGGGGAAATGAATGTGGAGAGGTAGCCAGAGGCCTCAGATTTCTCCAGGTCTTCCCTGAAATCTGGGTGCAGGGAAAGGCAGTGTAGGGGAATTCACTCTTCCATTTGGAACTCTTGGCATTTTGTCCAATTCTGGAATGTCTGGCCTAGGCCAGGATAAAGTGGGTACTCGGGGTGGGCCAGAATTCCCAGAGCCCTGCATCATGACCTCATGTCCCCCACCTTTCTCAGTAGCTGTTAATCCACTGTGTGGCCTGGACTTTTTGACCCACAAATTGCCACATCAGCCTCCTGGAAGTGTGCTACCCCAAGACCATGCCCTTGGTTGGTAGGTGCTTCAGCGTCCGCTTTGGTCACAAACCCTCCCTCGTCGACCTTGACCCAGAGCAAGGTGACTGGGTCTGTCAGAAATTGTGGTCAGGTCTCACGCTACAGATACTCAAACAGAAGCATGTATGAAGGCTAGTGGCCCAAGACTGGAATGGTGGCCCCACAGTCATCAGGGATGAAGCCTCCTTCTTTCTATGACACCATCTCTAGAGGTTGCTTTTATCCTGAAGGATGCCTCATGGTATAGAATGGCTGCTGGATTACCAGTCATCATTTCTACATTCTAGGCCGGAAAAAGATCACAGGAGTTAAAAGCATATTAACGCCAAATGGAAACTTTTTTCTAATTGAAGTAATTTAATGTATTGAAAGATTGTTTAAAAGGGAAACTTTCCTCATTCATTGGGATCCTTAAAATGGGTTTGTATAGCTCTGTCAAAGGGGCTTGTGAGTATCTGGGGGCTGTTTGTAAGTGAGCTCTCTCTCCCTCCACTGCAGGTCACCTGAACTCCATGTCCAACACCCAGCACTGCATCAGCACCATGCCTGCCGCCTCCTGGAAGTGCCTACCTGCTGTGGATGGGGACTCCCAAAGCCAAGGTCCCAATGACAGCATCTTTGAGCCAGCCAGTGGAGTCCTCAGCCAGGAGGACCGGGGCCTGAGCTCAAGCAGGAGGACCATGAGATCCAGGACGCCTACCTGCAGCTCTTCACCAAACTGGATGTGTCTGTGAAGGAGATGAAGCAATATGTCACTCAAATCGACAGGTGAGCCCTGGGCCAGGAGGGAATGGCAGGGCATCTCAGAGTCAGGATTTCTCAACCTCAGCAATGTCAGTATTTTGGGTAGGGTCACTGTTTGGAGTGTATCCTGCACACAATAGGCTGTTAGTGGTATCCCTGGTCTGTACCCACTAGATGCCAGCAGCACACCCTCCCCAGGTTGTGACAATGAAAAATGTCTCAAAGCGTTGTCACATGCCCTGTCAGTGGGCAAAATCACTCACAGTTGAGAACTGCTGCTCTGATGTAAGGATGGATGTAGGCAGCATCCTCAGCAGAGGGTAGAACTGTTCGGTGAAAGGTTTTGGGGGAACTTTATCATTTAAACATTGCAGAAAGAGATGGCTGGACGTGATGTGCCTTTTGGTACCTTGTGTCCGGACACACATACAGCATCCCCTACAAAGTGTTTTTACCAACAGAAGTTGCACCGTTCTCTGCTCAAAGTTTAGGTCTCACTACTGGGCTGGAGGATGTGGGGTGTAGGGAAAGTGAAGTGGCACCTCAGGGACACCATGGGCCAAATCCAGAGGGTGGGCAATCCTGGATGACAAGTGACCCAGTTTCTTTAACAAATAAATGACAAGGGAGAAGCAGGTTCAGGGAGGAGGAGGAACTGGTAGAGAAGGGACTTGAGAGGCATATCAACCAAACGCAGTGAGTAGGCCTGGTTTGGGTTCGGTTTCTAAGATACCGTCTGTGTGAAGGCACCTTTGTGACCATCAGGGGCATTTGAACGCGGACCGGGGACTAGAGGGTCTTATGGGATGATTAATTTTGTGAGGTTTGATAATAGCAGACTGGTTATGTTTACAACAGTGTTTCTCAGCCTCAACACCATGGACATTTGGGGCTGGACAGTTCTTTGCTGTGGGGTATTTAGTGGCACTCCAGTCTCTGCTCCTTGGATGCCAGTAGTTTCTCCCCACAACCCCCACCCTGCTTCGGCTGTGACAGCTAAAAATGTCTCTGGACGGTGCTGTTTGCCCGTCAGGAGACTCACTAAACTGCTAAATGTTTCCTGGTGGGGGTGGGGGGGATGGGACGGGTTGAGAATCACTGCTTTAGAAAAAATGTATTTTTGTGCTAGAGAGACATATGAAAGTGTTTCTCAGGGGAATTATATGGTATCTCAGGTTTGTTTTAAATACTACTCTGGAAGGAGAAGAAGGTATAGGAAAGATTGAGGGAAGAAATGTGGATTCTGAGTTGCCATTGTTGAAGCTGGCAGCTGGGTACGTGAGGTTTGTCATGTTGTCCCCTCTTCTTCTGTATATGACAGAAATTCTTCATGATAAATGAAAAAATAATGTGAGGTCCCGCGCCAGGTTGCTGTCCCTGCCGCTTATTAGCTGTGTGGCCTTGGACAAGTCACTCAGCCTCTCTGAACTTCAGTGTTCTCATCTGCTGAAGTGGGGCTAGTCATAGTACTGACCTCATTGAGATGTAGTTGGATTGTGCCAGCTAGGGTTTACTGATCACTTAGGAGGCACCAGACACTCTTCTGGGCACTTAACACATTTTAAGTCCCTTAATCTGTGTGGCATTTAGGACATAGTGATCGTACTCCAGTGTATGGATGAGGAAATGGAGTCTCAAGAGTGGTTTAATAATTAGCCCTAGGTCTCTAAACTAGGAAACGGTAGCATTGGGATTTGAATCTGGGGTCTGTCTGTGTTCAAAACCCATGCTTCTAACTGCTACACTCTATGCCAGGGTTGACACTAAGGCCTGTGGGCCAAATCCAGCCCATGGCTTTTTTTTTTTTAAATAAAGTTTTACTGGGACATAGCCATGCCCAGTCCGTTACGCAGTGTCTGGTGCTGTCACATCACAGCGGCAGAGCTGAGTCGTGGGCAACCGTGACCGTGTGCAGCCCTGAGAGACCACGCTCCCCAGTCGCCTTCTATCCTCCCGAGCCTGGTGTCACTTGGCCATGAGTTTAGACCCTTGCATCTGACAACCCCTGCAGGAGGGCTGGTGTATGCGCATCTGCAGAATTGGTGGCAGGATTTTCAGGGTAGAGACAGAGAGCCTTTGGGTCTGCTTAGGGTCAGAGGTGTGGCCTGAGGTCAGGGCCTTGCCCGGGGCCTCCTGGGAGTGAGTGAAGCCACGCGCTTGTGCCTTTAAGTTCAAAGTCTTTCCCCCCACAGGCTGCCATCCACCATCACGGAGACCACCTCAGGTGGGTCCTGCGATCCCCGCTTGGCCGAGGAGGCCTCGCCGCCCCCGCTCATCAGTGAAGACAGTGAGACGGACGGGACCGACCACGGGGGCATGAAGAAAGTGTGCGTCAAGCTGTCTGAGGAGGATAGGGAGGACTCGGGTCACGACACCATGAGGTACCGCGACTCCTACCTGTGGGGCTCGGTGTGGATGGTCAGGGGCACAGCTGAGGTCCCAACTCAGATGTCCAGACTCAGAGGACATTTCCCAGGAGGTGGTGGGATGGGGTGCTGTTACTAAGCCGTTTGGTTCTGGCAGGGGGTTTCTGAGCCCCACAGCACATCCCGGATGCCCCCTTTTGGCCCCCAAGCCCAGGCTAATGTTTCAGGGCCTGTCCCTGGTTGACACCATCCATCTGTTCTGCTTTGGCTCCTTTCCGCACGCACTGATGGATTGTGGTCATAGAAAAAGTCATGATGTGCAGTGTGTTTTAAACTCAACTTTTAAGACCTGTGGTTTCTGCAACAAACACCGTGTAGTTTTACTTGACTCCAGGAGGCTGAGAGGTGTTTTTCCCTCCTACCTCAGAGTATCTGAATTGTTTTCTCCTGGTTAATTTAATGATAACAATGTCAGTGAAGTCCTAATTAGTGGGTGAAATGGACTGAAAATTGAATTTCCTGTTATAAACCATATCGTTGGTGAATGGAATTCCTTACACACAAACCAGCCCCGTGACCTCCCATGAAAGGTGGTACAACATCCGGCCATGGTGTTTGTGGTAGGGTCTTGGGGGGCACTTTGGTTGGTTGTGGGCAAAACACAGAGCTGATAGAATTTGGGAAGAAATGCCTTTGGTCCTGTCCTCCAGCTTTTTTTCATTCTTTCAGTCTTTGAGGGCCCTGCCTGGTCAGTGTCTCTTGGTGACTGTGTGATGAGATGGCGTGGCTTCCTGGGCGCTGTGTGTCCTTGGAGCCTCATGTCCAATGAGCCAGATTTCTCCATCTCGATGGGTTTCCATTCTTACTTTTTTGGGTCCTCTGATGTTTCCTCTGATTGTCAGGGAAGTGAAGAACATCCCAGCGAACGAGCACCAGTCCTCCTTTGCCACTCCCTCCTGCACTGTTTTTCTTTTTCTTTTTTTTTTTTTTCCTTTTCTCCTACAAGATTTTTGGCATCTTTGTCTTTCAAAGAGGGTGATGTAGTGTTGAAGTTTGGTAGGTGCTCTGGCTGGCTGAGTAGGTCCGTAGATCTGAGTTTTCGTGTGTTTGTGGGAGAGGGTGAGCTACGAGCCTCCTTCTACTGTGACATCTTGCTTCTCTTCTGCCTGTTTTTACTCTCATTTACCTTGGTGCCTGACTTAATGATAATAGAAGACCTGTTTCCTGAGATAAAGTTGACTTGCTGTTCGTTAGGAGTCAGGGTCACTCGTGAACACATCCTCACCCTGTTTGTCCTGACTGATGCATGACTTAATGTCATTGAAAGAGGATTTTCCTGAGACAACTTGTGCCAGTGGTCTTCCTCAGAACCTCAGGGAGCAGGTCACAGGATGGGCTCCAGGTGGAATCGCTTTACAAGGTAGATCTTGGTTCAAGGTAAGGTTACAGCACTCGTCACCCCTGAGACCCTTAGTTAACTCACAACCCCTCTGAATTCTCATCCATAAAATGGGTTATTGAGAGTGTTGTGTAATTGGAACACTGCAGTTTGAATTTGGTCAGTTGGCACATTTTATTGCTCAGTGTGAGACCTCAATACCTTTGACCTGATGTTAATTGGTAATTTACAGGGGGTCCCAACTCCTGAGGGTTGAAAGGAATTCTGGTTGACAGTAGGAGGAGATCCAGTATCCTTGAGCCTTCTCACCCTGGATGGGATTCAGTCCCTCCAGGCCGGGGGATCCTGAGGCCAGCATAGTGCATGAAGCCTGGCTGTGGAGCCAGGAAGGCCTAGCAGTGGTTGGAAATGCAACACCACTGGGTCTGTGAGGAGTCGGAGTCAACTCCCCACAGGGCAGGCTCCAGTTTCCTCCCCAAGGGTAGCCCATTCTCCTGGAAGTCAGCCCCAACAGGGACAGACATAGAGGCTGGAACCAGCAGTCCCAAGAAAAATGGGAGGTACCGGTCTTTGCAAGTATGGTGACCACTGGGGAGCTCAGCTCCAGGGAGGTCAGAGCCTCAGAGCGGGAGGGACTGTGAGGCCAGGATTCCTGCCTTTTCTGCACCCTCCACTCTGGGCCCCTTACCAGAGTCAGGCCACCCTGGCCCTTTGTCCCCCAGCATGCACTGTTGTAGGCCCCTGCCTGAAGGCTCTAGAGAATAAGCTGTGGGCTGACCTGATAAACAAGCTGTGAGAAATGTCATGTAGCCAGCTGGATCAGAGATGGCCTATTTAATGTATCCAGTATGGACGGCTGGGTAGCCAGTGACGGGTAAGATCCTCAGAGGAGGACAACCTAAGACAGGCACAGCCGGCTGGATCAGAGATGGCCTAATGTGTCCAGTATGGATGGCTGGGTAGCCAGTGACGGGTAAGATCCTCAGAGGAGGACAACCTAAGACAGGCACGGCCGGCTGGATCAGAGATGGCCTATTTAATGAAGTTTTGTGATGAACTTTAAAACAATCTGTCCTTGATCATGTAACATCCTGTGCTTACTGCAGGAGCCTGGGAACCTGGAGCCTGGGATCCTAAATAGCTTAAGATTATTAACATTGTTGTAACCTAGGTGGTATGTGAGGCATTGTGCACGTCGTATATAAGCCCTTTTACAAGAATCAGTAAACAGACAACTGCTTCTCTTCTCTCCGCACGGTGTTTGTGTGTACATGATAACATGCCACCGACAACTGTGGGCTGGCTCCTTCTTTCCTTGTTGCCTTCTCTTGTCTCTGCTTCTCCCTACCTGGTCCCCCTCTGTCACCTCCTGTCACTCTCTAGGACTTGACCCCCACCTGTCTTTCAGTCACTCAATGCGCTGTCTCTCTCCCTGCCTGTCCCTTTCTCTGTCTCTCTCCCCAGGCCCTCAGGCCTTGGGCTCTGGTCCAGCCCTGTCCAGGGCCACAGGGCCCCACCCTTCTCAGCCCTCCCACCCTCACGGCCAAGTTGTGGCCCCAGCCCTGCTCACAGTGGAGGAGCCAGTTACAGAGTCTGCTCCTGCTGGTATTTACTGCTGCACCGCTGTTCCCCCCTCTTTCTGGGCAGCACAGTTACATCTTGACCTGTTGGTGGCTTGATTTGGACCCAGCCTGGACTCCAGAGCTGCTGCAGGGCTGGCCACCTTCCCCACCTGGAAGGAGGGAGGGCCCTGTGGGCTTAAGGGGCTCCTGGGGGATTGGATTGAGGGACATGTAAGGAGCCAGGTATTTTCACCCAACTCCTTTGTGAGTGGCAGAGTCCCAAACCACTGACTGTCCCATGCCCGTTTCTCACTAAGAGCTCCTGAGCTCCTGAGACTTAAGAGGGAGCTGCTGCCCTTAGTCCTCCTCAGAGTTTGCTTGGAATTGAGGCTCCTGCGGGCAGCTGGCAGGGCAGGGCTGGGGCACAAAGCCTGGATTAGTGCGGGGCCCTCTCACTGGACTCCCATGGCCACTCCAGGCACCTCATCCATCCCTCACTGTCAGCAGTTGGCCACTTCACAGGGACAGATATGAGGGTCTCTCTGACCCTTGAGACTGGCAGGCCCCACGTGCTCAGTATTTCTTGATTGAGTGAACACAACCATGCCCCATATCTAGATACCAAATCTTCCCACCACCCCAGAAGGATTTCTCTGTCCCCCTCACAGCCAGTACTGCCCCAAAGCATAACTTTGCTTCTGTCCCACCCGGGTAGTTTCTGCCTCCTTGGATCTGGGTGTACGTGAGTCACCCGAGTGCAGAGTACAGGGTGTGACAATATATAATTACACTGTATAGTTATATATATGGCAAAAATAATAGGGTTTATTTTTATGCATGTATTGCATGTACCTGAAATGAATGTGTCACCTACAGGTTTACTATAGATAAGGACGGCCATATGGGTGTGGTGATGTGATTAGGATGGTTTGCTGTTTCGATCTTCTCCATCTTGTGGATGTTCTCTCTGCCTTTTGTATGAAGTGCTGAGTGAGGGGGAGTGAAGACCTCCCACTCTGCTTGTATATTTGATTCCTCTTGGTTCTGTCATTCTTTACCTTACATCTTTTACAGCCACTGCCCAAGGGAAACCCTGGGAATTTGGAGGAGAAGGGAGCACCCAGAATTGGGGGTCAGGGAACCTGGGTTGGGCAGGGCCAGAAAGCATAAGGTCAGGAAAGTTTGCAGAGAGGACCCCAGGGTTGGATGGCAGTTGGTTGGGGGGGATCAGTTAGGTGGGGTGTATTCTAAAAGTGAGGTTACCCAGAATGTCCACTGTGAGATGCCAGGGGCAAAGGCAGGTGATTGGTCTAGAGGGGGCATAAAGCCAATGGCATTGCTAAGGCATCGTTCAAACTGGAGTAGGCAGTTGGAGTCTCCAACTGCTCCTGAGAGTCCACTTGAACTGCTGTTTTCCTGACCTGCTGACCTACTCCGCTGACTGAACCCTCCTTCTTCCCCTCAAGAGCTTGATTGACTGTCATCCTTTCCGTGACCCCCTTCTTCTCCCAAGTGCCCAACCCCTCTTCCTGTCACACTCCCTCCCCAACCCCTCCCCACCCCTCCTCATCCCTTTTCCTCCCCTCCCCTCCCACCCCACCTCCTGCCAGGGCCCTGAGGGGACCCGGACATGGAGCTGATGGGGCTGCTTTCCTGGCCCCACGTGCTGGCAGTGTAGTGGATATAAAAACACAACTGTGAGTAAACATCAGGCATCAGGGGTTACCTCCTTAGTCCTGGGCTCTCACACTGTGGTTAAATAGCTGCTTTCTCATGGGGTCCTTGATGGGAACGCATCATTGGTGAAGACCAAGGGCCTCAGGACAGGTTACTTGACCAGCCTGGAGTGGCCATGGCCACCAGCATCCTCATCAAGATCTGGGTCCTTTCACGACCTCTTGGACCAAACACAGCAGGTTGACAGGGAAGAAACCTGAAATAGTTACTTTATTGCATCAAAGAAGGAAGTGTGAATGTACTAAAAGCCATTGAGTTGTATGCCTAAAATGGGAGAATGTGTGAATTGTATCTCAATAAAGCTGTTTTTTACAAAGTGAGAAACTGTTACTTACTCAAGTCATAGTTAGACTGGCTCCTGAAAATCTTGTCAAGATCCTGCTTCAAGCTGTGCATGTTTGGGTGCAGTCCCTGTGAAGTGTGCTCTCCTGTGTGTACACTCTTCCTAGTGGTGATGTGTGGCAGCCCTGGGAGCTGTGGTGTCTCAGCACTGGGTTGGTGCTGGTCTGTTGAACAGTGAAATGTCATTTGTTCTGTGCTTTCTGGTTTGTTAACTTCTAGCAACTTTTGTTTTTCTTTGAAGTGTATTTTGAGACATTTTAATGTAACAAAAGTATTCAGTGGCCCTATAATTTAAAAAATATTTTTATTGAAGTATAGTCAGTTTGCAATGTTGTGTCAGTTTCTGGTGTACAACAGAATGCTTCAGTCATATAGGAACATAAATATATTCATTTCCATTTTCTTTTTTAACATAAATTACTACAGGATATTAAATATAGTTCCCTGTGCTGTACAGTATAAACTAGTTGTCATCTACTTTATATAGATTAGTATTTGTGAATTACAAACTCCCAATTTTTCCCTTCCCACTCCTTTCCCCCCGGTAATCATGTTTTCTATGTCTGTGAGTCTGTTTTTGTTTTGTAAATAAGTTTTTTTTTTTTTGAATCCACATATAAGTGATATCATATGGCATTTTTCTTTTGCTTTGTGACTACTTCACTTAGAATGACATTCTCCAGATCCATCCATGTCGCTGCAAATGGCATCATTTTATCATTTTTTATGGATCAGTAGTATTCCATTGTGTAAATATACCACAGCTTCTTTATCCTGTCAGTGGACATTTAGGTTCTTTCCATGTCTTGGCTATTGTACATAGTGCTGCTATGAACACTGGGGTGCATGTATCTTTTTGAATTAAGGTTCCCTCTGGATATATGCCCAGGAATGGGATTGTTGGATCATATGGTAAGTCTATTTTGAGGAATCTCCATACTGTTTTCCATAGTAGCTACACCAAACTACATTCCCACCAGCAGTGTTAGGAGGGTTCCCTTTTCTCCTCAGCCACTCCAGCACTTATTGTTGGTTGACTTTTGAATGATGACCCTTCTGACTGGTGTGAGGTGATACCTCGTTGTAGCTTTGATTTGCATTTGATTTGCATCTGATAATTAGCGATACTGAGCATTTTTTCATGTGCCTATTGGCCATTTGTATGTCTTCATTGGAGAAATGCTTGTGTAGGTCTTCTGCCCATTTTTGGATTGGGTTGTTTATTTTTTTCTTATTAAGTCATATGAGCTGCTTATATATTCCAGAAATTAAGCCCTTATCAGTCTCATCTTTTGTGAATATTTTCTCCCATTCTGTAGGTTGTCTTTTTGTTTTATTTATGGTTTCCTTTGCTGTGCAAAAGCTTCTAAATTTAATTAGATCTCATTTGTTTATTTTTGCTTTTATTTCTATTGGACATCTAGCAACTTCTGAGTCATCCCTTTCCTTCTCCTCTTGGAGGCTACCCCTGGGGACTCTATGTCCAGTTAGGTTGGTGGGAGCCCTAAGATCCTAGCTGATGTGAAAATCAGTGGCTGCAACCTGCTGGGATGTTTATAATGGGGAAATGCCTAGGAGTGACATGACCAGGAGGTGGATGAGTTGTCATCCTTTCTTTAGTGAAGTGTCCATGTGCAGAGTGTTGATTTTTCCCAAAGCAGAAAGGGTCCTTCATGTCCTTAGAATTGTCCAAATATAAAGAAAATTCAGATACATGCTATGAAATTTTCACTCTTATCAGGAAAAAGCACCTCCACACCCCAAAAAAGAAAAAAGAACACCTCATGGATTTAAGTGGGTTTGTTCTGATAGGCTTGCAGCAGATTCTTACAGACCTGGAAAAATTGAGTGTCAGGAACAATCCTTGCACTGAGGCAGAATCACGCCACATGAACACTCCACCCAAAGAAGAGTCTGTTCTGTGTCTTTTGAGCCTACTAAGAAGGGCATTTCTAGGTCATCTTTGTTGGAATTTTTTCCCTCAGAGGGAATGAGGCTGAGTTCTCATAGGTTACTTAAGCCCTCTTTCCCTACCACATCTTTGAGCATTTGGTTAAACTAACTTGTCCTTCACCATTGCTCATGGCTGCTGACAGAACCTGAGTCCATCGGCCCTGGTGGATAGACTCTAGGTAGGAGGCAGCTACTGACGTCAGTGCTCAGACAGTGCCATGTGTAACAAGCATGCCCACGATGGAGGGGGTTTTACCAGTTAGTGACTAGATGGTATTTGTTTTTGTGCCTTTGATCTGCATGTCTCTCCTTTGTGCTGAGACCCACTGCTCTCTCAGATGGCAGCTATGCAAAGACAGTGCATGTTTTCCAGCAGCACATGTTTTACTGACCCCAACTGTGAGAGCTGACAATGACAGTGTTACTGATTTCAGAGGCTGCTTTCTAGAGAGGTTTTATTTGCACAAGACTGAAACTTGGTGTCTAGATTAGTACAAATTACATTGCGCATTTATTCCCTCCTATAAGACTTATATTATAAATCTGGTTTTTACAAAACTATGTGTTTGCCTTTTGTTTTGGTGACAGTACATTCCAGAAATACAAATTGATTTTCATGGTGGCTGTTAATGGATGTAGGTGCAGTACTGTGAAATATGCATGTGAATTATTTGTACTGATTATTTTGAATTCTCTTTTTATGTAACTTTATTCTTAGAGTTTTAATCATATTATACAAGATTACTTAACTATACAAATCCTTATTTATTTCAGAAGTCTGACATTACGTGCTCTGGTTCAGAATCAAACTGAACACTGAAGGAAACCTCCATGGTTTTTAGAAAGTTGGGCTGAAATAAATCATTGATTTTTGCTGGAATGGTAATTTTGGCACTATTATAAGAGCTGCTCTGCTTTCTCACTCATGTCTAATCTATAAACGTACAAATACATCTCTGTACATCTCTCTGTATTTTAACACATATTTTCTTCGCTTTTCCCCCCATATGTTTAGGGTGTATTTTTGGAGATATTTCATAGGAGTTTGTCCAGGTACTTCATGAATATACAATAGAAGATGTAGGCTTCCCATGCCCTGTAGGTTTGTGTTTACTTATTTTCAATTTCAAGTTGGCTTCTGCATTCATAAGTTAAGTTCTGTTAACTGTTTTAAAAATATTTGCAATGTGCCTGTCAGCAAAGTCAAATCTGTAACATTTTGTGCGTCATATTTTTCTGCAGCTTTAGTGTGGTGTATTTACATGTAATATCATCACCTTCTCAATGATACAGCTTGTTGATATTTGACATATGTGAGCAGCAATGAAACTATCACCAAATGAAGGCAGTAAACATACCCACAATACAGCGTCCTCCCAATCCTTTTGAACTCAAGTATCCCTTCTCGCCTCTCTGAGGAGCTATTTGAGGGGTGTGGTTGATGGTTTCTAAAGATGATTCTCTGTGACAGATACACTGTGAATGTCTTTGAGGTTCCTCATTATCTCCAATATTATTTCAGGTCTTCCACACTCTGCCTGACCTTTTCCATCCTGGGCCTGATGTTTATGAAATTCTGTGGAAGCTAACTGTTATTGCTGGTTCCTGGGGAATTTTTGTTTTTCTTGTATTTGTCTGGAGGACTGTCCTCGCTGTGAGTGTTACTAAAGTACCTGACAGTGTCCTTTTAATCACACCTAACAGGAATTTTTATAGTCACTGAACATTTTATTTCCTTGCCTGGACCAGAATCCAGGAGTCTTTTCTTTGTTACCTTTTAGATTACTAACTTGAACAGAAATTAGTTTTGAAATGGAAATTTGTTGCAAAATACTATCTTTATAGTAAGAACTCATTGAGCAAGACAACAATATATTCTCAATGAGCAAATGACAATTTATAAACTCTTCTCTTCAATAACAAAACAGAAAGGTTAAGTATTGGTGAGCCCATCTCTCTCCCCACCTGCCCCACCTGTGTGTTGGGTGACAGGGGACAGGGATGCTCAGTGTTCCCTGAGCAAGTGTGAAGTGAAGGGAACATCTGTGGCTTCCTGTTTGCCCTCTGTGGGTGCATTCTTCTATCGCCACATTATTGCCACTGGAGCTTTGACACTGTATGATATTCCAATATCTTTGCAAGGTTATAGGCTGGCCTCAGTCTCTGATATCACTTAAAGTTTTGAATGAAGAAATACGTTTTAAAGGTCATGAAAATGTGTGTTTACATAGTATTAAAGTGGAGTCCTGCCTGCATTTTACTGAGCTGCTATTCCTCAGATGATGACTCATGTCTGAGTCAGGAAGCACGTTTGCTTCTTGACAATGGTCACTGTGTTTCCTGCTGCTGTGTGTGCTTTCATTACAGCCATTGCTCACTTTTCGTTCTCTTCTGATGTCTCACTTGATGTCCGTATGTTTTTAGTGGTCTTGATAAATCTTATGACCTCATATGTTACAATTGCTTATCAACTCAACAGTCAACTCTATAAGAGTTGAGAAAACCTTTCATTGAATGGAAGGGGTGCATCTTAGTATAAGGAGTTTGCTTTTATTTTTCTTTTAGTTTCTCTCTCTGTCTCTCTCCCTCTCTCGAAGGTTACACAACAATCCATGTTCTGGACTTAAGTGTGGATGTTTGGTTTGACAAAAAACAAAACAAAACAAAACAAAAAAACAGATAAATGATGCATTACAACATACTATGAAAATGATATAGTTCAGTGTTAATGAACATGAATATACATTATGAAAATTGAATAGATTGGTGTTTATTTAATAGAATGTAGACAGATTTTTTTGCTTAAAAATAAGCTGTTGACCAAGTGTGCTGTCAGAAATGGTGTTAGTGAAAGATCATGCCTTAAGTAGGAAATTTTGATTTTTCCTGATTTTTAATCATATAAATCGTTATGCTGAACCAAAGTGATAATGGTAATTTCTATGGATTACTGTTTTGATAATTTATTAGAAACCACATATTTACTAATTATATGTTTTGACTTCAAATTTAATGTTTCTGCCTCTCCTAGGTAAAAAAGATGACAATGCCAAGAGGTAAGATACTATATTTTAGTTATCTTTGTAATATTTTCTCAATACCAGGATGTGATGTGGGTTTAAATTCAACTAAGAATAAACACAATGACTTCTGATGTCTAAATGACTTCTTAACTCTTGAAAATTTTACTCCTGTGATGGTGTCTAAATGACATCATAGAGGAAGTTGACATCTATTGAGCTAAGAGACCAGGGGGATCACAGCAGTAGGGAGACTAAGATGAGTTTTAATATTATATAGAAGTCTTTAGAAACCAGGGGATGTGAAGAGCCTAATGTTAGGAGTAAGTACATTAATGATTTCTCCAGCTACTTTGAGCCATGACATTGCACAATGGATGATTACTAATGAAAATACCACAATAAGGAGAATGTGATCTACACAGGAAGAGTCAGGGGAACTGCAACCACCTTGCTCTGCTGTGGGAAAGAGTGCAATACGATAAAGTAATGCTTGGGAGAATTGTAATGCTTAAGAAAAGTCAAGGCAGAAAAGACAAATCCTCAAACCTTTCTGTGGTTTTTCTTCGATTCAGCATGTGGTGCAGCTCCAGTGCGGCACCGCAGCTGCATCCGAAGTGAGGGGACCATGGAGGCCCAGGTAAATGGGGTGGTCGTTCTCGGTTGGAAGTGTGTCTGGGAAATGTGCCCTGTTTTTTTCCCAGCAACCTCTCCTGCCCTCGTCCCCAGATTGTGTGTTCTGCGACGGGTCTGGCGTGCCATTACTTTTCAAATTCAAACTCTTGCCCAGGAGCCAGTGGCCGTCTCCCCTCAGCCCCAGTCACCTTGGGTGGTGCCTACAGAAGCCATGGGGGAGTGCTTAGAAGCTGAGGAGCGCAGACTTTGAGGGTGCGTTTCTCGAAATAGCACGAGGAGGGTGAGCCCTCGCTCCACACTGACTTCTTCTGGCTCGGCTGGCTCCTTTTTGACCTCCTCCTCTTGGGGTTGCTCCTGGGTCATTGGGACAGATTCCTATCGTCATTCCTTGACTGGTTTCCTGGCTCAGGCTAGGGGATTCTCCTGGTTAGAATGTCCGTTGAAGTCCTCGTAAGTGAGAAATGAGCAAAGCCCTCCCTCCAGCTTTATGCCGTGTGCTTTGTGCAAGTTTGAGTCTTCTTGGGTGTAGTAAATGTCACAACCCATCACGGTCTGTCCTCGAGAGGTCAACGTGCCTTGCATGCTCCCTCCAGTTGCACGCTGGGAGGAAAAGCCCGACTCTCAGAGGTGTTGCATTTGTAGTAGGAAACAGAGGCTGGAATTGAAAAAGCCAGCAGTGAAAATGTCTGTTTCCTTGCAGGGGGATTCTGTTTGGCACAAAACCCCTGACTTTGTGTTCTCCACCCAGCGCCAGGTCGGTCATCCCCCGGAAGCTCTCAGTGATGCTCCTGTATATCATCAAACACCGTGCGGTTTTCTGCGTGAGGTAAAATCCCTTTGGTTTTAGCTGTGGGATTTGAGATCTCCCACTTCACTTTCCCATAGGAAAAATGTAGTGTGTGTTGCATAGCAAAGTTAATGTTGAGACTTCCCTGAGAATAAGGGTGATTGTGGGGGAGCCTAAGTACCTTTTGAGGACAGCAGTGTCCCCTCAGGAGCACTCTGCCGGCTCCCCCGCAGGACTCCGTGAAGGCCAGCTCCCCAGAGCCCTTTGCGCCCAGGTGCAGCGCCTGCAGGGCGCAGGGGGGCCCTTTGTGAAGTGGGAGCAGAGGGCCTGGCAGGGTCCTGCAGACAGAGGAAGTACCCAGGTGCGTCTCTGATTCTATGTGTGGAAAACTGGGCCTTCACTTCCTTTCTTTGTCTGTGTTCTTGGTTCATGCAGACCATGCTTCTGTGGAGCTGGGAAAGGTGTCAGGGTGGGTTGTCCTGCACAGAGAGGCTTCCTGTTTGGGAGGTCCTACTTTATCAATTTGCTGGAACCTCTGTACATCGTCTCAGGCAGGACTCTCGCCTCCTTCCACTTACAGACACCGGCGGTGTTGTGTGGCAACAGTGTTTTATCCCCAAGGTCGAGTGTGTGGCCGTGTGCTGCTGTCTGTTCACCCGGTGGAGGGGGAGGTGCCCGTTGCTGACATCTGCTGCATTGGGTTTCAGGTTCTGTAGGTGTTGTTCCTTTTGTCTGTCATCCAACACAGCTCTCTCTTCTATTCTGCAGGTCACTGTGGATTCCAGAGGTCCCGGTAGTTGTCCAGGACCGCCTGGTGTACCTCACCCGATGGGCCGCCCAGCGTCACTTCTCAGAGGCTATTCATCACCCCCACCCCCACCTCTGTTGTGGCTTCTGCGGTCTCAGCCACTGCCACCCCCACCACCACCAGTTTCAGCACTCGGTAAGATGAGAGTATGTGCTTCTGCTCCCTTGTCGAGTCTTTGCAGAAGGGGAGATGGCACTCCAGGGCCTTGCGATGCCTGAGGAAAGCTGACTTGGGACATTGTGACGTTTGTCTAGCTTCCCAGCACACACATCTGATGGACTGTGTCATTTCCCCGTCCTGACCTGGGAAGCAGTTGTCTCTTTTATAGAACAGAAGAGACTTTTGACAGAATATCAAATGAATTTGAAGTCCCAGTTTGGCAGATGTGCCTCTTGCATGGACAATGTGATGTGCTCTGTGAGGGGTGAAGCACACCCCTAACTTCAGGGGCTCATGGGGTTGCCTCGAGGGGTGAGGGAGCGAGTGAGGGAGAGAGACATTCACAACAGACAGCTTGTCACCATAGCAGATGTGCCCATGCAGGGCCTCAGAGTGCAGAAGAGGGACACGTGAGCCACACAGGAGTGAATAGGAGGGTGTGGATGGGAAGAAAGAAATTGAGGGGCTGCCCAGTGGGCTTTTGTTGAGTTCACTCAGATGGAGCTGGAAGGTCACTCCCAGCAGGGCAGGTAGTTCAGGCAGGCCATGTGAATGCAGCGTGAGGTGCACTCAGAGCCACGTGTGTGTGCAGAGGACTCAGTGCAGCCATGCACGTATCCCCTTCAGAACCCACTGCCTCCAGAAAGCCCTCAGTTCACAGCCTCATGTAAAGACGATTGTTCTCTTGGGTTTCTGAAAGTTCTGGATCTGGATGAAATCTCTGGATATCAGAGAAACTGAAATTTAGCTTGTTTTTTCAGGGTATTTTGTGTGGCTGAAGTTTTCTTTTGCCCCAGTGATTTGAAAAGTGCAGGCAGGATTTAGATCAGCTGAGCAGGTGCCTTGCCCTTCAGCATGAGGCAGGTTCTTAGGGGGAATTCAGGGGTGATCAGGAGACCCCCTGTAGGACCCCTGTCCCCACACCCCTGCTCCCTCCTGTCACCATGCCCACTGTCAGCTTGGCATCTCCACATTTATGTCACAAGATCCAATTTCTGATTCTTTGAGTTCTTGCAGTTCATCCCCTAACACCAAGACTCAGTGGGGCCCCCACAGGGTCTCAGCATTGTTGTCTGTGAGCCGGGGGGGGTAACGCTGGTCCCTGACGTCATTGTGAGGAGGGTTGGGTCAAGCACACACATTGTATTGCAAAATGACTGGGACATATTTCTCACTCAGCATTCTCATAGTTTAAAAGAAAGTGTCTGCACACAGAATCATCAAAAGAGACCTCAGGAAGTACATTAAATTAAGCTGAATATATAAGAGCTCAGGCCCAGAGCTTACCATTCTCTGCTTTAAAGATAAGGCGAAAGGTCCCTTTCTTCTATTAAATCTTAGGTCTTACTAGTTAAAGAAGGAACCATAATAATGAGAATGTGCACATTTTGAGATCTGTGTCTGAGATGTGAAAATAATTATTTTCATTCTGTATAGACACGGAGATGCACACACAGACTACAGTGTCCGTCAGAGGCCATACATACATTAGAGAAGACAAAATCGGGAAAAAATAAGATCCTATTAAAATAAATAACTCTTTTTGCCTTACAGCACAGTCCATTTGACAACTGAAGGGGCCCCTCAGCTGTGACAATGATGTGTTTAGAGAAGATGTCGGAGGTGCATTACGACCCGAATGTTTCCCTGCTCCATCCTGCCCCCTCCGCTGTTGTCTCCTATTGTCACCCCTAATGAATTTGTCACAGTTCTCTCTGTGTCAGTGTCTGCTTCCTGGAGGACCAGTGGTCACACCCTCTTGGGGGCATGCAGTGATTCACGGGCACACAACTCACAAACTAGTAGGAACTAAGATGACAGGGCAGATGCAAGGTTACCCCTTCAGGGCAGCAGTGACCGCAGGGGCCCTGGGGCTCCTCCTGGGTGGTGGGTACAGCCTGTGTCTAGATCTAGTGATGGCTGTGCTGCTTCAGTCTGTAAACCCTCACTGGGCATGTGGGGCCTGTCAGTCACAGGGGTGTCCGGTCGTGAGCTAGATGACCAGAATGAAGTGGCATGTCTCATGGTGAGGAACGGATGAGGTGCAGTGGGGGCCATGGGTGTCCAGCGAGAGGCCCTGCACTGACCAGGCCCATGCCCCTGCCCCGCATCAGCTGCACGGCAGCCCCGGCTCCAGGCAGACCCTGAGGGGGGCTGAGGGTGGCAGTGCTCTCAGTGGGCCCCATGAGCACCCTTCATCCTCCCACAGCCTCCTGACTCTGAGGTGGGCGGGGCAGGGTCAGTGGGTGGGGTGCCACCACTGCCAGGGAGAAGGTGTTGGGTATAAAAAGAGTCCACTCCACTCTGCGCCAGCTGTCCCTGGAGCCCACGGGGCCCTCCCTCCTTCCAGGTGGGGGAGGCAGCCAGCCCTGCAGCAGCTCTGGGGTCCAGGCTGGGCCACAAACAGGTCAAGGTGAGACTGCTGCGCTGCCTGGGAAGTGGGGGGAACAGCGATGCAGCAGTAAATGCCAGCAGGAGCAGCTCTGTAACTGGGCTCCTCCACTGTGAGCAGAGCTGGGGCTGGAACATCACTGTGAGGGTGGGAGGGCTGGGAGAGATGTGGCCCTGTGGCCCTGTGGCCCTGTGGCCCTGGACAGGGCTAGACCTGAGCTCAGGGCCTGAGGGCCTGGGGGAGAGGCAGAGAAAGACACACGCAGGGAGAGACAGTGTGTGAGTGAGAGAGAGAAAGGTGGGGGTCAAGTCCTAGAGAGGGACAGGAGGTGACAAGAGAGGGACACCGGGTAGGGGGAAGCAGAGACAAGAGGAGGCAGGAAGGAAAGAGGGAGCCAGCCCAGGGTGCGTGGTGGGGGACAATGGGCCAGAGTGTCTGGGAAGGGGAGTTGGCCCATCTTTCAAGCTGTGTAGCTGCCACTGTCAGGGCCGCAGGGACCAGCAGCCCACCCAGCTAGACAGGCACCATCGGCCCTCAGGATGGGACTGAGAGCCGCGCCCAGGGCCCTCCGGCCACTTCCCAGGTAAGGAGGACCAGGAGGGCTCTCCCCAGCACCACAGCAGCACCATCTCTAGCTTCACAGAGACCCTGTGAGCAGGCACCGTGCCGTCCCCCGTTCCACAGAAGGGAAACTGAGGCTCGGCCAGCCAGCCGACTTGGCCCTGTCTTCAGGGTTATTCACTTTCCTGATGCTTCTTTCCCAGGCAGGCCTGTGCCCCTGTCCTAAGGGGGCCTGTGACAAGCCCGAAGGCCTGGGTCCCACCCGACTGCCCTCCTGTGCTGGGTGACCTGGGCAGGTCTCTTCCCCTCCTTGGGCCTTGACTGTATGACCAGCGGCCCTTCTCCCCATTTTCCTGGGTAGTGGGACCCCCGCAGGGCCATCACTCCAGGCCTCCCAGGCCCCTGGATGGGTGTGGGGTGAGCTCTGGCTCTCGGAATTCCTTTCTGGGTGGGGGGATGGCTCACGTGCGCTCACCACTTTTTATGGGGTCACATCTTGCTATTTCCATCTGGAATGGTACTTATCTACCATGGAGCCTGAAACTTGGTTTTCCACATTTTTCTAAATTGGCCCTTGTGCAGAAGAGCGGCTCCCCTGGCCGGGGTGACAAACTCAGTCCTGGTGAGGAGGCCCTTCCTACTCCCCTCACCTCGCTGCTGCTGGTCACCCCCAAACTCCAGAGCTGTGCTCACCCCCTTGGATTCCCTGCTCCCCCCTCCCCATGCCAAGCCCAGCCACCGCCTCCTGCCCCAGAGACCCCTCCTCCTGAGGGAAGTTGTGGGGCCCTTAGGGTCAGGACTCCAAGCCTTGTGTCATGGCAGGGAACACCCCAGCTGATTGGTGACAGGCCTGGAAGCAAGGGTGGGGCCCTGAGCCCCAAGACGGGCTGTGTGGCCTTTGTCAGGTCACAGCCTCTCAGCCCAGCATCACAGCCTCGCACACCCCTCCAGGCCCACGTGCCTGAGATGTCACTCAGTCACACACACAGGCTCCAGACCCACTCCCCACCCCCATGCAGGCACATGGAGGGCACACATGCACACACATACAGGAACACACACACATGCACAGGGACACACACACAGGCTCATCCCCCAGCCGCCAGGATGCCACTTTTTCATTATCCTACATGTTGCTGCTGCAATAAAATAATTAAAACATGAATATTCAAATGGTAAATGCTGGAGAGGGTGTGGAAAACAGTGAACCCTTGCACACTGTTGGTGGGGATGTAGTTTGGTACAGCAATTACGGAAAATGGTATGGAGATTCCTCAAAAAACTAAAAATACACTTACTATATGATACAATAATCCCACTCCTGGGCATATATCCAAAGGGAGCCTTAATACAGAAAGACACCTGCACCCCAATGTTCATAGCACTATTTACAATAGCCAAGACATGGAGACAGCTTAAATGTCCACCAACAGATGACTGGATACAGAAGCCGTGTCATGTATACAATGGAATACTACTCAGCCATTAAAATAATGTCATGCCAATTTCAGCAACATGGATGGCCCTGGAAAAAGTCATTCTAAGTGAAGTAAGCCAGAAATAAAGAAAAACACCATATGACAACACTCATGTGGAATCTAAAATTAAACAGACATAGAAAACAAACTCATGGTTACCAGAGGGGAACAGGGTGGGAAGGGATACACTGGGAGTTTGAGATTTGCAGATAGTGACTGGTAAATATAAAATAGAGCAACAAGCTTATACTACACAGCACAGGGAACCATAGTCAGTCTCTTGTAGTAGCTCATGGTGAGAAAGGACATGAAAATGAATATACGTATGTTCATGTATGACTGAAGCATTGTGCTGTACACCAGAAATTGACACAACATTATAAACTGACTATACTTCAATAAAATAAAAATTTAAAAACCTGAACATTTAAAACGACCCTTGAGAGAAATGGCCCCATCTCACCAAAGGCAGGAAAACGCTGAGAGACTGCGGGAAGGAGGAGGGGAGATGGCACTGAGAGGCCGGGGGAGCAGGAGGGCAGCTATAGAGGGGCACCAGGCAGGGGGCAAATGTGGAGAAGAGGGGATAGTTGCTCTAGCCCAAGGAACACTTGCCAGCCAGATGTGTGACATGGCCCTGTGGCATTTGGACAGGCCAGGGTGGGGCAAGGCTGAAAATGGGCCACGGGCTGACCTGGGCCTCTTTCTGGCTTCCAGCTGGGCTGGGGATGGAGGGACACGTGTGACCCAGCCTCCCCTAGCCAGTGTGAGCTGCAAACCTCCCTGGGCACAGGCTCAGCTGGAAGGTCTGAAGCTTGGCCCCTGCCTGGGTCAGCTGTGTGCTTTCTGAATGACTGCTGGACCTCTGGTCTCCATGCCACCCCACACTGACACACGTGCGTACACACACACACACTCACCCTCCCAGTAGCGTGCCTTGTAGGAG
This sequence comes from Camelus dromedarius, assembly GCF_036321535.1. Taxonomy (NCBI): domain Eukaryota; kingdom Metazoa; phylum Chordata; class Mammalia; order Artiodactyla; family Camelidae; genus Camelus; species Camelus dromedarius. The sequence goes on along the minus strand of NC_087465.1, from coordinate 11,654,669 downwards.
ATGCTCCATGTGGGGCCACGAGGTGACATAAGCTGGCAGTTGGGAAGAGGTACACACAGTGTGTTTGTTCCATTTGTACTTTTTGTTTCTTTGGTCAGGTTGGATATATTATCATTTGTTATGCTCCTCTTCATTTTTATGTACTGAAGTTTATTGATTTTTTGAATAGAAAACATGACAATTAGGCAAGTTAAATGGCTGAGAGGTGACACACACACACACACTGGGGTGCATCATGAACCTCCTGGATCTTGGCTAATGATGGAAGTGGACACATGAAGGATTCCCTGGTGTGACAAGTGAATGTGAGCATCTTGAAGCCCAGTCGTGTGATGTTTCTACCTTAATGTTCTTTGAAATAAATGATTGCCTCCCCATGTTCCTGCTTTACTGAATTACCCACCACGTTGGTGAGTCAGCCTCAGATATCAAAACCTGCAAAGCAATATACCACATCATATGCTTTCACTCATGAAAAATAAATGCATTAGCTTCCTTTTTTTTGAAGTAAATCATTTTAAATTTGCATCTTATGTTTGGTTATCAAGAGGCACACAGAACCCTCCAATTTTAATGAGAACAGTGCTTTTGTGTCTTTTTATCACATATCTGCTTAATGTTAGGTGTGGTGTTGCTAAGGCAGATCCACATAGTTTTTTTTTTTTTCAGCATAATAGGAAAATCCTGCTTCACATAGGTGCATGGTAGTAAACGAAGCAGTACACAACCTGCACGCCTTGCAACGCTTGTCTACTCCTGACTCAGGCTGCTCCAAAAATCATTTCATGAAAGTTCAGTGAAATTTTGCTTCACCTGGGAATCAGATGTTAAATCAATCAGGCTCTCATAGTCCCATGACACTAATGAGGTTGGGTTAAGTTACTGTAAATAAATTTCTAATCCAAGCATTATTACCCTTTGTTACAGGAAAATATTAACAGAGTAGAATGCAAACCCCTGCGGAGCTGCACAGCAGCCCTGAAAGTATCTCCATCAACCATAGGATTAATTTCAGTCAAGTCACCGAGTGTAGGAAAACAAAGTTTTCTTTTGATGACATTTTATCAAATACTGTAAAAACTGTCACATTTTCCCCTTTCATTGACAGATTAACCTCATTTAATTTAGTAAAAATATCTGCAAGATATACAAGTCTTAGCAGCCATGATGAATTTGTTAAACAATCAGATCTTCAAAAAGCAGAATCCATGAAAACCAAACGTTCACGACTAAGCTCAAAAAGTCTTACAAGATCTTTACGTCGGGAAGCCGCCTCACCTCCGTATTTAGAAGTGCTGTGTGCTGGGCACCCAATTCTTCACATAAAATTTTTAGTAGTCTGGGCTGATGTGGCCGAGCTTCAATATAATTAACGATTTGGACTGCCTGATCCAGCATGTTTTCCAGAGATGCAGGCATTATTTTAACTGCAAGTGCATGTCTACGTAATAGGCAGTGACTCCTGGTGCTTTCGGGAGCCACATATTTTATCCAGGTGACAGCCCCAGCAATTTTCCCGTCCACTCCCACTAGAAGCATCACTACAAACACCAGCACATTTTCCCCATTCAATTTCACAGTTTTGAATAAAGCTGTGGACGCAGTTGAAAATGTCCTCACCAATGGCATTCTCTGCAAAGATTCACATAAGAGCAGGTCATCCTCAGTGGACTTGTTAAACCTGCAACAAGCAAACATGAGCAGCACAGTGAGTCCTGAGACGTCGGCTGGATCTGGCAGCTGCAGTGAGAACCTGCCACAAGTTTCCCATCTACAAACAGGCCCTTCTTCAATGGCAGCAGCTAGAGCCCTAATTCGACCAGCAGCCGTACTGACAGCTGCACTGCATCTATTTGTTTTTACTATACTGTTCGTCACACATCCGCATCACGACGTCTTTTGCACAAGGCTTGGTGAGCAATTCTCTGATGTATGAGCCTCCACTCAGGGCTGCGTGGTAACTTATACTGCATGATGCTTCTCTAGCGCTTCCATGATCTGTGTTGACAATTTTAGGTGCTGGGGGTTTATTGTTTTCAGGTGAATCAAGATGTTGCTTGAAAAAGATAATGTCTTTGTCTTTATATGCAGCATGTTTAGTTTCCAAATGTCTTCAAAACTTACTAGGGGCCAAAGAGCTTTTCAATAAAATTTTCTTACATAACACACACTGAACATGAGGTGCAAATCTATTTCCAAAGGAAGTAAATCCAAAAAACAAATAACTTTCCTCATATTTTCTTCTTAGTGGTTTCTTACTAAATGTTGTTATTTTGTTGGAATTGGACATAAACTTGACCCTGGAAAGCTCACTTCCTGAATTTCTAGAAACGGAAGGCTGCAAGTGCTCATCTTTACTTTGTAATATTCCGACCTTTTGATCACTTGATTCAGACACAATTTGATAACAAAAAAGATTCTACTTCTTGTTTAAGTCTTCCTTGTTTCAGCAACAGATCCACGGGCAATGTGTTTGTGGTACAAAACATGGTTAATTTAGAATAAACATTGAGTATCACAAATGTGTTGAAATTATAAGGCAGGACACAGAAGATGAGCCATCATCAAAGAGATGATGCCAAGCATCTCATCAGTGACTGTGTTAAGTGCTGCCCAGGCATCAAGGCGCAGGTGGAGCATCGCACGCTCGTGTATCAGGTGATCTCTCACTCGACATCCTGGTGCTCTCAGGCATGGGACACCTTTTCTTAAAGGTAGGGTATCACATAAAAATAAAAGCCATAGCAATGAGTTTGGTAGTCTTAAACTTTTATTTTAAAATAAATTACAAAGGAAAAATTACTGTTAGCATGGATCTTTTTCCCACAACACTTATTAACTTAGACAATATTAATATTCTGCAGAAGACAGTTTGGGAACCATTGGACTAAGAAATAATGAAGAGATCATAAGTGTACTTTTAAGGAAGGGACTTCGAGGTCCCATGGCAGGGGCTGGCAAACTTTTCCCTAAAGGATCACACGGTAAATATTTTTTACTCTAGGGGGCCACACGGTCTGTGTTGCAACCACTCAGTTTTGTAGCTGTGACAGCAGCCACAGGCAATACGGTAAAGAATGGGCACAGGGGTGTCCCAATGCATCTCTATTTACAAAACCAGGATGGGGCTAAAATTTACCAACTCCTTTCATGGATACAGTATCCCGGAATCTCTTTTAGCTTTCTGCTGCCTGCTGCCATTAGACAAACTCGTTGTTGACACCATTATACATCTGAAAGCTGCTTTCAGGGCTAGTGACTGTTCTGATGAGCTATGTCAAAAACACACAAACACAGTTCAAGGTTTTGCAAGACACAGAATTCTGCTGTATCCCAAATACTGTGTGTTAACATTGAAAAATAAACTATAAACTGAAAGTTAGTTACTACTTCTCTGGACTTAAAAGTACGTAAATATTTACAGTATACAGATTAAGACTCATTAAAACTACTGTATATATTTTACTGATTACTCTGCATCCCATTATTTTTTTTACTGAAGGCTTAACGAAGACCTAATGAATACATAATCTCTCATTTTAATAGGTTTATTCCTCATATAATAGCTTTTAAAAAGCATAATTAAATGGAAAGGTAATGCAAGTTTTAGGACCTCTAAAGAATGCTGGCTTTGTAAGTTTAGGCATTCAGACTTAGGGTCTGCCTAAACATAGTTACTTTTGATTTAAGCTTTATGATTTGGCTGCAGAGTGAGCATGGGCTCCTCATGTTAGATCCTGACTCTGAATGGCTTTCCTAGTGACAGCTAGAGAGCAAGGTACCTGGATGAGGAGCCCTTCCTTCTGTAATCACACTCTCTGCCCTAGCAGCTTGAAATGCAGACTCTTTAAAAAAATAAAATTAAGGGATCGGGTGGAAGGGGAGTAACCAAAAGCCTAGAATGAGAAAAAATTAAAACTAGACACTGCAAAAGCAGAACTAACTACAAACCTCTTAGATGACCATTCCTTACAATTTATTTTAGAGCCAGGCAATGTAAATTCTTCTTCACCATAATGCTGATCTTAAGAGTGAAGTAGAAGGTGCCTAGCATAAGAGAAACACTAATATTTTTGTCCTGTTTACTACCCAGGTAATTTCATTGCTTTGAAATGCTCCCCCATCCGCTGACTTCATAGAAAGGCATTAAAAACTTTCAGAAATAAACCTAACTTTTTAAAGTACAGCCATACCTTAATGTCTCTAAAATTAAGCATTGAAAGTAATCTAAAATGGAATTATACATAGAAGTGTTACACCATGACTTTTTGCTGTAACGACTCTTGTCTCAATAACCAAGCTCCTAAGGTTACTAATGTTTGAGTGACCATTGTTTACTATGTGCCAGGAACTGCTAAATCTTTCATATATTGGCTCATTTAATCCTCAGAACAAACCTGAGAGTCAGAGACTATCATTTATCCACTCCCACCAAGCAGGGATAAAGAAATAGACACAGAGGTTAAGCCACCTGCTAAGTTAACACATCTGTGAAGAACTAAGAACAGAACCCAACAAGTTCACCTATGGAGCCCACGTGCTAGTCAGTGCTGTGTGTCCCTGAACACTCCTAACTTCCCAAGCACTCGAAACACCTGGTACCAGGGGTTGGCTGGTGCAGAGAGAAATGACCAATGATGGGTCGCAGCTGCCAGGAAGTCAAGGGTCTCAAACTGGTGGCAGCAGTGGCAGCAAGCCCTGCTTCTCCATTGCTGGGAGCAAATAAGACTGTCCTTCCAGAGTCCCGAATGGAATTTGGTGACAGAGAACTTTATGGAGCCATTCGCTGGGTGACCTAAAAGCTTAGGATCCCTCTCCTTTGCTGCCCAAGAAGGACACAGCGGAGTAGGAAGCTTTGTTATCAGGAAGGGGGGCCTCATCCCCACCTCTTTAGAGGTGCTTCCCCGAATCTCTTGAGGACAGAGATCGTCCTCTCTAAAGTTTCTGTTTGACTCCCTGAAAAGGGCAGGGTGGGGGGGACCCTCAACTTTTGTCTCTTCCGGTTAAGCTGACAGGTAGCACAACCCACTCACCCCCACCTCAGGCGGTTCTGGCTTTGAACAACACCCTTGGGGGCAGGAAGGCTGAGGAAGAGCACAGCCCATTCACAAAGGCAGGATGGGCACGGACACACCATCCAGCACCTGAATGTTTTTTTCAACAGTCACCTCAACCTGCAGCCTGGGCCAGCTGTCCCTCGGCTTCTCCTTGTCACAGGGGCGCGCTGCCCGCAGCCCCCGACAGCTGGGAGCTGGCTTTCCTTCAGAGTCCACCCTCGCCTGTGGAGCTCCTCTTATGTCCCTGGGCAGTGGTCTCAGCTAACAACCACAGGAAAAGGACACTATCTTTCTCCTTCATCTCCATCAGTGATGGGGAGAACCTTGTGGCTGGGCTGTGGAGCCTGCGGCCGCCCTTTCACAGAGCGCAAGGCAGCCTCTCCAGAAGGCACCACTGGGCCGATTCGGGGCTGTGGTCCCACCCGCATCCACACCCAGGCCTGAGCAGGGTCAACAGCCAGTCCTCGTGGACGGTAGGGGGGAGGAAAGAAGTGGGGAGGGGGAGGCAGGGGGGAAGGGGGAAATGAAAAACAAAACAGAGGAAAGAAAGGAGGATTCGGGACTGGGTAATGCTCTCAGCTCGGGGATATTGCCTGTGCCTTCTCTGCAGACATCCATTCGCGGCTGGTGCAGCCGCTCATCTGAAGACACATTTAGTGCTCTGGGGCACCCAGCTTCCCGTCTTGCACTAGCTTCTTGAACTCGCCAAGTTTCGTGATCCTTGCAGCACTAAGTTCTCACACCTTGAGGGTGAAGTCCTCCTCTTCAGGACTCCTGACGAGGCTGTGACACCAATAATCCCATCCACACTCTCCCCGGAGAATGGAGAAGAGATGGTTTAAGGACATTTTCCCGAGTGTGCAAACGGTGTTTCCATTTCTATCTCTGGGGGAATTTTTGTCACTTGACCACATACAGAGACCTTCAAAGGAGTCTGGAAATTATGATTTATTTTTTTAAAACTGAAGTAGAGTTGATTTACAATATTGTGTTAGTTTCAGGCGTACAGCACAGTGATTCTGTTTGCTGGGCTTTTTCCTTACAGATTATATTTCATTCTGGGTTATTACAAGATATTGGGTATAATTCCCCATGCTGCACAGTAAATTCTCATTGCTTATGCATTTTATGTTCAGTAGTTTGTGTCTGTTAATCCCATATGCCTAATTTGCATCCCCCTTTTTGGTAACCATAAATCTGTTTTCTATGTGAGCCTCTTTCTGTTTTGTATATAGTTTCATTTCTATTATTTTTTAGATTCCACATGTAAGTGATATCATATAGTATTTGTCATATAGTGTTTGTCTTTCTCTGTCTTACACTGGGTGTATTGAGACTTGTATTTGAGATTCAGATTCTAAAGGTGAGGTGAGACTAGTTCAGAAAGAGCAGTCTTAAACACGCCCAGCAAAGAGCATTCCTTACATCGTATGTTCTGGTTACCTATGGCTGTGTGCTAAACCATCTCAAAGCAATAATCCTCTCTGTGTTCAGGATCTATGGGTCAGGACTTTAGGTAGGACTCAGTTGAGTGATGCTTCTGCTCCTGGGTTTGACTGGGGTCACGCAGTGGCATTCAGCTGGCAGCAGCCAGTCCCTAGTCTGAGAAGGCTTTTTCCACGTGCCCAAGACTCTGGTGGGCACAGTATGAAGGTTGGCTGAGTGGGCGTGCTGTCCCTCCCCACGCATCCTCAGGGCTTCTCCACACAGTCTCCCCGGCAGGTAGCTGCTCTCCTACCTGGTGGCTTAGACGCCCAGAGCAGGCGATACTTGCAAAAGGGGAAACTGTCAGGCTCTTAGCAATCAGACTTTGAAACTGGCATGACAAGCCTTCAAATGCAAGAGAGGAGACACGGGATACAGACGCCCCATCCTGCTGGAGGGATGGCCAGACAACTGTGGCCATCTTAAACCCGCCCTCCAGGTGGGAGGCTCAGCAGGGTCCTTGTGCTCACTCTTATGAAATCTGAATCATAGTGCTCAAACTGTAAAAGTAAATAAATAAAATTTTAAACATCAGGTTTAAGAAATACCCTGGAGAGTTTTCCTAGATACAGATGACTTATAAAAAGATAAGCTATTGGTTGTATCTACATTGTAGGATTTTTCACAATTTAAATTTTAGGTTCCGGAAGTAATTACCAAAGTTTAAAAATATTTAATGTCCTTTTGAGTACAAATAGCCTGTTATCTTCCTCTTGAGTTAGTCTGAGTGAAAAAAAAATCTAGGGTCACACCTTTCATAATATAGTTTGGATACCAAGCAACTGGATGTTTGGGGTATATGTTGTGTGTATTTCTAGTTTAGGAAGAGATTAAAAGGACAGGTGAGTTGTCGCACATCAGTGTGCCATTCCTTCTGGGATGAAAATGAAATTTTAGACTTCTAATTTGGTGTTAGATGCAGAAAACAAAATAACCTCAAAATAAACATAGAAGGCTGACCAAGTATCATCCAAGACCATTACAGCTCCAGAGACACCCCATAAACCATATAATCTTCTTTAGCTAAATACACACCAGAAGAGTTGTTCTTTGTTGACTGGACAAGTCTTTTATTACTTTGTAAGTAATAAAATAAGAAAGAGGCCACTTCTGAAAGTTTTATTTGGAGATCCTGAATTTATCTTTAACCATTCATTCTTAATTAGAGGTCACCTGTACTCTCCATTATTCCATTCCTTAATTTTACTTTGAAATAATTTTAGACTTTCAAAAAGGGTAAAATATTACAAATATTGTCCATATATCCTTTACCCAGCTCCTCCAAAGACTAATGCCTTATAAAGTCATAGTGCAGTCATCAAGACCCGGGAAATTAACAGTAACAAGACGTCACTAACTAACCTAGAGGCTTTATTCAAATTTCACCCTTCATTCTACCAGTGTCCCTTCTCTGGTCCAGGACACACACTGGGTTTAGTCATCAGCTGTCCTCAGTGTCCTCCAATCTGTGGCGGTTCCCAGCCCTCCTGTCCTTCACGAACTTGACACTTTGGAAGAAGAGAGGCCATTTTGTCTATTTTCCCTCATTTGGGTTTGTCTGACTTTTCCTCAGTTTTATGTTTAAATTGCCTTTTTTTTTTTTTTTTTGCAAAAACACCAGAGAAATGGCTCTGTGCCCTCCTCAGTGCCTTATATTGAGGCGTATATGACATTGATATGTCTCATTATTGGTGGCGTTAAATGAAAGCTTGACTAAAATGATATCCAGTAGGTTTCTTCACTATAAAATTAGCTTTTCTATTTATAATTATAAAGTATTTTGGGGGGAGACATAAACATGTGCAAATATCCTTTTTTCCATTATACAGAAGTTTTGGCTACAAATTTTGGCATCCATTGATGGTTTTTTTTCCTGCAAAAGTTATTACAGTGGTATATGCCAAAAAGAGATTTTCTATTTCCATTATTTTTATACATGTATCAATTGGAAATACTACTTATTGCTTAAAGGAATTCTGGATTTTATTTCCCACCCTACTGTGGCTTGATTATAACAATGATTACATTTGAAAATAATACTGAGTTTTAGGTTTTGTTTCCCCTCTGTTTTGGGGTAGCTATTATTAGCCTTACTTTGATCTATTTGTTATTAAGGCCATTTTGTAGGGAAGTATTAAGGCGATTCCATCTTCTTTCTACCTGTCTTTTCCTCTTTGTCTCTAAAACTTAATTTTTTAAAACCATACTACCTTTTTATTTTCCACTTTTTTTCTCTATCATCTCTTTCATGTGGAAGATATTAACCATAATGTAGAAGCTTTGGATGTGATACCATTTGAAGAGAAATAAATTAATTAACAGAAGAGAAGAAAACAGTATTTTATTTTGGTTTTATTTTTTGATCCAGAAAGTTGACACATTAGTGAGATGAGGGAAAGCAGTTTGGCATGACCAGAATGATCAATAACTTCCATAGCCCCTAGGAAACAGGTCGGAGGCAAAATTCAAACAAACCAAGGGGCCAGTAGGAAAGAAATTAAGTACACAAGTTTGAAACAGAATAACTGGTCCCTGGAGGATTTTTAAAACAAAAGAATTTTAACTGAATCTTGAAATGTTTCTGACATTCCTTGAACAAGAAGAGAAGTAGCCCTCAGGCCACAGATGGAGTGTTTTGGGGAGACTGGGAGACATCTGTCTGGAATCCCACTACCAAGAGCAGAGTGAGGCCAGGATGCTTGTGAAGATGAGGAGCTGGCTTGACTGAGACTCAAAGGATGGTGGTGGAAGAATGGTTTCAATTAAAAAGGGAAAAGACCTGTAAAGTATGTTTATTTTCATCTGAAGAAGAGTTAAGGACATGTATCTAACTAACTAACTCGCTAAATAAATAAATAGAGGAACAACAACAAAAAACCGAATGAATATATGTTTGTTCATGTATAACTGAAAAATTGTGCTCTACACTGGAAATTGACACAACACTGTAAACTGACTATGACTCAATAAAAAAAGTTAAAATGCTGCAGGATGTAACCTTGTGAACTTGTCATTACCTATATCTGTGAATAAATCTATAGGATAAAATCCTAAAATAAATAAATATAAATAAAATAATCTTTGAAAAATTCCCATGCAATCTCCATTGAGCAAAATTGTTGAAGCAAAATGTTTTCACTGTGTGATTGAGATTGTCTCTCCTCAAAGGATTCCTGCTTTTCAGTGTATCTATTCACTTTCCCTTGTTTGCTTTGATATAAGTATTCAGTTTCCTTCTTTGGACACTAATGCTTGACTCAGGCCTCTCTGTACACATTCTAGCACCACAATCTTTTCTCTGAGAGCATCTCTAGTGTGATGGAGCTCAATTTCTAGGCTTTTGAATTGACTTTCAGCTTTAGAAAGTTGCTGAGAAAGCACTACATTATCTTTCAGATTAGATCTTAAAGTATGAAGTAACATTATACCTGAATTAGAGTTTGGTGACATAAAATAAACACCTAGTATAAAATAAAACCAATCAAAACCAAAATTTGATTGCCTTTGTTATCCATTGGTAGAAAACAAATTTTACTTGATTCTTATGTGACTTAAGGGCTCTGTTTTGCTTTTATGGTACTCAGTCATAAGTTTTATTTTGGCATTCTATGTGCAAAAAGAAGCATATGGAGGCTTTAGTAGGTTTTTGAAATTATTACAGTTTTCTTTATGTTTAAACAATTACTAATTGTATAATAAGTAGTATAATTTGTTGAAAGAACTGCCAAATACTTCCAAAAATATGGAGATTAAAAAAACAGTACTCTACTGAAAGTTACTATGTAATTTTAAATTATGCGATCTAGACATATATTAGGTGATTGCAAAAATAGCAAATTAAAGGATTAAATGAGCTTATTAGTGATATGTAAACATACAAATTCCTAACTCTATTATTATAGTGTACATAAATGAAATTAAATAATGAAAACAGAACTATAATATTTTTAATATGCTTTTATTTATGTTTTACATAATGTAAAATTCTACTAAATAAAGCAAGTTGGCCAAAAAAAAAAAAAAAAAAAAAAAAAAAGAAAAAAGAATAATTTTGTCCTGTAAGTGAAAGCAATCATCTCTTCCTCTCTGGAAGGCAATTTCCAGGGCTCTCTGCTAACTTTGATCATGACTGTAGATGGCAGTAGTCAGTCTAGAATGGTATGATTCAACTTCTGTTTCCAGTCTGTCTTTGTTTTGCTTTTCCTTCTCCAGTTTAGTGTTTAGCATTGAGTTCTCAGCTGTCAGACCATTAAGCTGTCCACTATATTGGAATATTGTTTTTATAAATGTTTCCTCATTCCATTTTATTGCCTTCTGAAGATCATTATTCTTTTCCTTCATAATTTCCATGTCCACAAAACAGTTATTTTCCTTTTCTCAGTTCTGATTTTTTTGTTTGTTTGTTTTTCTTTCTCGTTTCAGCATGGCAATTTCTTCTTGCAACAATTGGTTTTTATCAATTTGTCATGACTGTGAGAAACCTAAGTAAAACAAAGGAGACTTTTAGCTAGTACTTAATAAACTGACACATCACAATTTTCTCTGGAATGAAAGACTCATCTCTATGTCTATATAACGAAAAGCTTGCAATAAGCGGACATCCAACTGGAAAAACCAAAGTTGGATACACGTCTCAAACTATACAAGCAGAAATCCTCCCAAAGTTGAAAAATTTAACTGAAGACAATGAATCCATGAAAGTAAAAAAGAAACCACAAGAGATTTTTTAAGAAGCTCAGAATTAGAAAAGCCTTTCTCTGAATTACAACAAACCCACAAGGCTTAAAATAAAAGATTAATAAATCTGACTACACTTAAAAATTACTTCTGATATCTAAACTATACAGCTCCCCTCACAGTAAGAGCCTTAGCTCTGTATATATTTGGACAGAGTAAATTTCCTAAAAAAATTTTTCCTGATAATATTCCATAAATATTCTCCCTTTCTAACACTTTTATAGTGAGTTATAAGAATTACATCTACTGATATGTGATAAATCTAATTGTACTAAGCATGTCTACAAACATTAGTTAACTCATTTAGCTGTGACAGTTCTGGAATAAAGAGGTTAAAAATACAAGCAAGCTGCAGGGTTTTCCCCAGGTCTTCTGACTCCATGACTCATCCTCTTACACCAAACCAAAGCTATTTCTCTAGGACAAACATATTAACATGAGAGAAGCCTTCTGTTTCACTAATGGTAAAGAAGGTAAAATTTACAGAGCTCTTCTTTAAAAATCATTAGATTATTTGCTGCTGCAATAACTTATGACTCTTCATAATGTTTATAACAGTAATAGATGTGAATAGGGGGAAACAGTGAACTGTTTTACTAAAAATAAAATACTAACCAATAAGTTATCACTATGTATAGATTATGGCATGTCTGTCACTGTTTTCAAAAGCTCCTTGCACTGAAATAGGACACCACGGGGAGCAAAGTGTTACTGCCATCATATGGAGGAGAATGATGCCCAGGACATGGTCTCTGAACTGGCCATACATTTCCTTCTTGCTGTCAGTGGAAGTGATGAACTAACCTTTCTATTCATCTATCAAGGGAGTGGAATCACTGCCTCAAACTAGAATGTCTGCCTTTCATTAGTCGCAATAGTTTTGAGATGATGGAAAGTTCATCAATTCCTCTGGAAAACATGAAAAGCCTCTCCTTGGATGAGGCCATTGTGAACGTCACTACTTGACTGTTGCAGGCAAATGGATTTGACTTAAAAATATTACTTTATCCAATGGACCAGAAATGCAACCCCCTAAAAAAAGTATACAAATACAGGCTTTAAAAACCCTCTATACTTTCTGTAATGTATAGTATCAGGTTTTTTTTTAATATGTAAATATATAAATTCATACACACACATTTGAAAATGACTAAAGAAGACGTCAGCACTCATTTCCTTATTTCTGTCTCCTTTTGTTTGGAGAGGTGATCGGTCAGGATTTCACCTTGTAATATTCTGGCATTCTGCTCTCAAGAAAGTTGCTTCTTAGTGTTGTTTCACTCTTCCACAACCTGGAGACACACTTCATTAGGTTTTTGGTTCCCATGAAAAAGAAGTAAAAAAAAAAAAGTTAAAAAAGTGGAATCTTAAAAAATATAATCAAAACACTGTTTAAAGGACGTAGCCTTTTTAAGCACAAGGATCTTTATCGCACATGAATAACTCAGATTTTAAAAAATCTATTACCAGAAGGAAAAAGTAAACTCAGGGGACCTCAAAACTCAGTTTTCTCCTTTGGAGATAAATGCCAGATTTTTTGCTGAGGGTTCGTATTACCTCTATGATACTGTTTTAAAACCTGAGGTTTATATAATCACATGATGTTTCATAAAACTTTGGTTGAGATATTGGGGCTTCAAGTCAATAATGTGTCTATTTTATTATCACCCTGGTTTTAAATTTTTCATTTAATGCTACCACAAAGCTCTGGTCACTGGATAAAAGTATTTCTAACAAAGAACAGAAAGGTAAATACACTTAATATTTAAAAGCCTCGTATAATTGTTTAGGAAAAGATGACCATGGCTAAACCCCACCCCTAACTAAACTGGTAAACATACTGTTTACAAAAGAAAAAATACAAGCAAAAACAAGCATATAAAAAGACTCATTTCAATGTGATCAAATAATGTAAATTAAAATGACAGGGTGATTCCACATTTCGTTTATCCACCTGGGTAAATATTTAAAGAAATTATGATTCTCAGTGTATGGGAGCACTCTTGATGCTGGGCAAATTACAGTCTCATAAGTATTCTCATGCATTATTGGGGTGGCTACCAGTAGGTAAAAATTTTATAGAGGGTAATTTGATCATTCTCAAAAGACTTTAAATTATATACATATTTGTCTAAGTGGCCCCAAAATAAAAGTTTCACCTAAATAATTCATTGAAACACACACTGCACTCATGCCAAAGCAACAACCAATTCCCTAAACTTGATAGGAGAAAAATAATTAAAGTAAGAATGAAGTAAATTAGGTAATTAAATTAAATTGCTACATCCATAGCATTAGAAGAATTTGCTGGAAGAACACAACTGTTATTGCAGAAACAGATGCCTCTAGTTAAAAGACAGAACCCAGTTTAGATGCATTTTTGCATTTAAGATCCAAAAATGTAAACCTAGTATTGGGCTCAACAGTCAATTCCTTTCCCCAAAGAGCTATAACATTTCTCACCCAGCAGAGGTCTGGCCCCTGAGATGCAGGATGTTATATTTAGAATTTAACAATAATGCCCCTCTGCCTCATGTACAGGAAGAGAGTTTCTCTGGTAATGTAGAAATTTTAACTTCAGTTATTATCTTAGAATCTGCAACCCTTGGTTGCTTAATTAAACATGTTTGGTTTCTTAACTCGCCTTCCTTTTTCATATTTTTGTGAACTCATTAAGTAAAATAGGGCACTTTGCTTTAGAAATTGGCACAAATTATATGCATAAAGAGCACAAAAGCAGCCTTAACTCAAGGCAAAATTGTGGAATTATTAACACGTGTGTTTGGGGTTTGCCCTGACCTTTGTCTTACTCTATTTCTTCCAATCTTAGTTTCCAAATCTTTGGTATTTGACCCAGCTCATCCCAGATGTATTTCAAGTAATAATTGCCTAAGAAATCCTTATTTTTCACTATTAAGTCAAACACAGAGGATGCAAATACAGCATGACCTCACGTCCACTTGCCTGTGTGTTTTATGCCCATATGGATGTGTGTGTGTGCGTGTGTGTGTGTGAGTTAACAGGATTCCTCTAGTGAAGATGGTTTTATTTGTTCTTTTCATTCTCTTCTTTGTTTTTATTTTATTCTGAAAAGCTGAATAATATTCCATTGTATGTCTGTAGCACATTTCCTTTATTGACTCATCCATCAGTGGACATTTTTAGATTGTTTCCCTATCTTGGCCACTGCGAACAGTGTTGCAATGAATATGGGGGTGCAGACATTTCTCCAAGATCCTGACTTTAATGCTTTTAGATAAATACCCAGAGATGGGATTGCTGGACCACATGGTAATTCCATTTTAATTTTTGAGGAACCTCCATACTGTTCTCCATAGTGGCTGCACCATTTTGCATTCCCACCAACAGTGCACAAGTGTTCCAATTTCTCCACATCATTGTCAACACTTGTCTTTTATGATAGCTTTTTATTGAGGGCATGTCATGTGCCAGGCCCTGTGCTAAACACCATATATATGTATAATGTCATTTAATCTGCAAAGGACCAAGAATGGAAGTTGCAGCTTGAGGAGCTTAGAGAGTAGTCAAGGGGAGACAACAATGTTCAGTGTTGAGACTCAGGCTGAGGCATGAGGCCAGTTCTCAAAGTATAGCATTTACCAGTCCTTTGACCCTTGCGAAGCCTTGCTTCCTCAATTTTAATTTATTATTTTAATTTTTTGAAAACATTTTTTATTTAAAAAAAAATTTTCCCCCTTAATAGAGGCACTGGGGATTGAACCCAGGACCTTGCACAAACCAACCAACTAACCAACTCACTCTACTACTGAGCTATACCCACCACCCCCAACTCTAAATTAGAAATATTAATAGTACTTCTCTAAAGTACTGTTTATACATTTATTTATTTATTTAGTATAATCCTTATACTAAAGGATAATTGTGAGAATTTTGTGAGAAAACATATATAATGTACTAAGCAAAATGAGGAATGATTGGAGATTGCTACACTACTATAATTTTTATTGTTAAGGCCTGTGCTTTTATCCACTTCCCTTTTTGTTTCAACTGGAATGCTATACTTGGTTTTAATATATGTGGTTTTTTTTTTTTTTTGTTGTTGTTGTTGTTTTTTTTTTTTTTTTCTTAATTCCACTTCTTGGGTTTACTGTCTCCCATTGAACTCGAGAAACATCAACAAATAACACCTTTAGGGACAATACGCTGACATTCCAGGGAACGGCCCAGCATGCAGAAACACTCAATTCCATAGATGCTCTTCTATCTTTCAAAAACATTTGATTTTTGAAATGCATAGTAACAGCAGACAAAAGACTAACTAGAACATTTTTGTACATATATGACAGAGGATTTACGGAATTAATATCCAAAGAACTTTAATAAATCACTAAGAGACAACAAATTTTCCAACAGGAAAATGGACAAACGACATAAAGCAGTTCGTGCCAAAAAAGAAATGCAAATGGCTAATAAACATGAACAAGTTTTACTCTGTAACATTATAATGATGAGTGATCATTTTTGTTCATAAAATTGGCAAAATTTTAGAATAATCAGAATATCTGTTGCTGGCAAGCATGTTATAATTGAGCAATTGTGCACTATTGTTGGCAGCATAAAATGATATAATCCGTTAATAAGAATAGCTGTTTCTAGAAGAAAGTTTGTATGTATTCAAAGCCTTAAAAATTTGCAAGCCTTTTGACCTAACAGTTCTACATCTAAGAATATCTTAAGGCCAAAATTAGATGAGTGGAAAGCTGTGTATGTATAGGGATGTTCATGCAGCTGGATTTATAATAATAAAAAATGAGAAACAACCTAAAAATGCAGTAATAGGTATTACAGTGATTATTAGCAAAGACAACATTGTTCAGTGAGATGGAAAAAGTTTTTTCAAGTGATATTATTGAAGCCAAAAAGTCAGACCCATGCTATGTTTATTTAAGAGGAAAAAGTGTGCATATAGCCACAGAAAAATATTGGAAGCACAGAGCTCAAAATTTGGAAGCAACTGTCTCGGCCTGTAGAATTACAGGTCTTTTTGATTTTTCTGCAATGAGCATGTCTTCCGTTTTATTTGTTATTGCTGCATGACAGACCATAGTCAATTTATGGCACAAAGCAGCAGTCATTTTCCTATGTTTACAAGTTCTGTGGATCAAGAATTTGGAAAGATCAGAGCAGGGGCAGCTTGTCTCTGCTTTGTCATTTCTCACGCCTCAGCTGGGAGGACTTGAAGTCTGGAGTGTGTCTCCACAGCTGGGGGCTGGAACTATCCAATGACTTTCATTTGCATGCCTGACCCCTGGGCTGGGAGGATCTGAAGACTGCTCTGTTGGAGCGCCTACAGGGGGCCTCTCCACGTGGCTGGGCTTCTTACCTGGCGGCTGAGGGCTCCAAGTGTGAAGAGTACAGTGAGCAAGGCAGGCGCTCCACTGCCCTTTCTGATTTGGCTTTGGAAGTTGTATTACGGTTTCCTCTGCTACTTCTGAGTAGGAGTCACAAGCTCGTCTGTATTCAAGGGGGGCAAGACAGAGACACCATCTCTTGGTCACATTGGAGAAAAGCATAGTGGGAGGTATTGTTGCACACATCTTACTTTTGCAATTAGGGAAAAAACTCCATAAATATTGTTGCTTTAAAAAAAAAAAGCTTGTTATAAAATACCTATGAGCCTAATTACCTGGGGTTCAGATTAGAGAACCATTTTGCATAATTGTGTTGAAAGCAACCTTCTCAAGCATCTGTGTGTTGTTCCCTGCATCCTGGATGAGTTTCCTGTCCCTGATGAGATCCTGTGTGTTGGCACAAGGTTAGAACTGGAGATAAGTGGGTGCAGGGTTGTCAGATACAATTTAGAATGTTTAGTTAAATTTAAATTTTAGATAAGGAACAAATGAATGTTTAGTATAAGTATGTCCCAAATTTTGCATGGACCATACTTACACTAAACAATTACTTATCATGTATCTGAAATGCAAATTCAGTTGGATGTCTTACATTATTGTTTTGCTAAACCTGGCAGCCTGAAGAGGGGTGGGGGCAGCGGACATGGGGAGATCAGCATGAAGGGCCACAGTTATCTTCTGCCTCTCCCTCTGCTGGGCAGGGAAGGGAGGAACTTTTGGCAGTAGTGTGGGTTTCTATTTTCAGCATGGGCATCAACACTGTCTCAGAATAGCAGAGGGTGAGAGATGGAGTGAGGGAAAGAATATTTTCCAACATGTGAGAGGAATCAGCCACTAGAGGCTGGAAACCTGGCCTTGATTCCTGGACTTGTTGAAAACTCATGATGACCTTGGATAAGTCACTAAATTCCTCTGTGGCCAATTCCCTGGTGTGAATCGTACATAGGGTTGTTGGGAGGATGGATATAGTATGAGTGAAACTACTTAGAAAAATCTAGACAAGCAGACTTAATGCGTTGGTGCTGGTTCCCTCTCATTCTGGGCCTGGGCTGCACAGGACAGCGGGAGGCACACCTGAGGGGTTCTCTGCTAGCTTTCCCACTCAGCACACATCACTGACTTAAACAAAACATCCCACCAAAGTGTTATTGCTTTTTCACGTCCATCATCCCTGCTCCCATCATGAGCTACGTGAACCAGGCCAGTAGCAGGTGATCTTTTTAATGACAGGGTTAAATACATCATTCAGTCCTTTTTCTTCCTCTTCACTTACAGATGGACTGTCTTCTGTAGAGTTCACCCAAGTTAGAAGCTAAAGTGCTCTAAGAAGTTACATTCTTCCAGTTAACAAAAAAATCACAGGGATATAATGTACAACACAGAAAACATAGTCCATAATTTTATGATAGCTTTATATGGTGTGCAATCTATAAGAATCTGGAGTCACTATGTTATAATAAAACTAATTTAACATTGTAAGTCCACTATACTTCAATGAAAAGAAGAAAAGAGCTTAAAAAAAAAAAAAAGCTACATTCTTTTTCTTCTCTCTCTGCTAAGATGCAAATTCCAGTAGCTAAAATTAAGAGTAGTGAATTTATGCTTGTTTCCAAAAAGAGATCTGGCCAATGGCAAAGGTTTTTTTGTTTTTTTGTTTTTTTTCTGTTTTCTTGTTGTTGTTTATCAGTTGCTAGGTAGAAAAGAATCCTGTATAGCTGTAACCTGGCGGAGTTTTACAAAGCAAGAAAAAAGCAGGCAGGCTGCTCTGCTAATGAGAGGAAATCATTTTTACATCATTGTCATAAAGGTAGAAGAGACAATCAGTTTTTTATTGTTTGTATTGTTGGTGATTTAACTAGAGCAGAACTTCTATTAATTATGAACCAGTTGTTTGAAATCTTCAAACTCGTCCCCCCTGCAATTCTAGCTCTTAGCACTGAGAGCATTGTTCAGTGAATACTCCATACTTGTTGAGTGTTAATTTAGCGAAAACAAACCACCCTTAAGAAAAAGTCACAGTAAGTTCATCAAAAATAAATAAATTCAAACAATTTTAAGGATACCCTGAGATGGGTATACGTTCAGCTCAGTTCTGCGTGTTTGTCTTTTTTTCAGCTGTAGCATTGTGGATGGGGCATATACAAGGAGACTATGTCTAGAACTATGGCTGAGGTCTGGTCTGGCCATATCCTTAGTTATCGAAGAAAGTTGAACACATATATATGTTACTAATATAAAAGCACTGTATGATACTTAGTCAAGAGGAAATGTTTATGTTAAAAATAAATAACTGGCCACAATTAAGGAAATAAAACCTTTAAAAAATAAATTCAGGCTCTAGGATGTATGCTCATGTCACTAGAAGTTTAATGTAAACAATTGCATTCACAAAATATTCTTCATAATCATAGTTTTACCATATGCTGGATGACATCATTACAAATGTTCTGGAAGACCAGTGACTAAAGTCATTTCTCACTGGAATTGTTTATTGGTTACTTGTGGGCTATTTTATGATGAGTTAGATTCCACTTAGACTGTATCTAGATTCCGCTGATTTTTTTTTAACATTTTTTAATTGAGTTATAGTCATTTTACCATGTTTAGATTCCACTGATCTTGCTTGTACATTAGAGTGCTACAGAGGTGAGACCTTGTTCATCTTGTTCCCAGGGCCTGGCACATAATCAACTCAGTAAGTACTTGATGGACACAATGCAAGGACTGATGAGTTGTAGTTTCTTAAACTTGGATCTTATAACCGTGGCTTAGAGGTTAAGTGAATTAATTCCTCAAGGTCACACAGTAAAGATGGCACAGGGATTCTAGCCCCAGGACCCCAGGGCCATCTTAACCATGATGTTCAATTGCCTGTTATGGTTAATTGTGATGTTTAATTGCCTTTAAAAATGATCCATAGATACTTGTGTGTATATGTATATAGGTGTACATATATTTAATATAAAATATTAAATGTCTTAGAATTCAGAGTTATCTCATGAGGCTTGGGTACTCAGTGGAGGTTGGGGGAATTGACCTTGAAGAATGGGAAGCAATTCAATAAAATGCTTCAACAGAATGGTAATGGAGCATCTCATGAAGGCGGAATGGGGTAAGCAAGGCGAGGAAGTGGGTAAGCGCAGAGTTCCTGCGGGAGAGGAATGAGAGGAAGTTGGAAGGGTTGGTTGGGGAAAGGACTTAGAACCAATTTGTTGTTTTATTTCCACTTGTGTTTACCAGTGTCATGTATGTCAATAAAAAGCCATCTAGAATTAACAGCAGTGAATTATGGATCCTTATAGCATAATAATCTTTTTTTTTAAAGAGGCATTTTTTTTATCATGTATTTTCTTTCTAAAAACTATTATTTTTTTTTGATGGAGGTATTGGGGGTTGAACCCAGGACCTCATGCCTTCTAAATATGTGCTCGACCATTGAGCTATATCCACCCCTGCCATGCTAATCTCTTGAAAGTTTTCCGGGGAATTAAAATTCGTTTCTCCAAGAGTTTTTATCTTTGGGTCTGAACCATGTAAAGTGCTTTCCGTTGCTCTTTCAAGGACTAAATTCCTTCCACCTCCTTATGCCTGTCCCACTATTGTGCGGCACAGGCGGGGTGACGTGAAGGGGATGCAGGCTGCCCTGGCAGCGCTTGGGTCTGCAGCAGCCCCTTTGAGGGGGACCTGCCAGCATCTCCCTTGCTTCCCTGGGTGACACCGCAAGAGGTCTGGGCTCCAGCTTTCTATTACAGAAAACAATTCCTGTAAACAATAAAGCAAAACTCATATCCTTAATGGCCACATTGGGAGGGTTGTTAGCTACTTGCCACAGGGCCTGCCCATGCAGATAAATTCTGATTACTGATAACGGTGCATGCCTGGGATTAGAATGATGCTTGCACAGGTTTATATTGGGGTGACAGCTCAGGGGCTGGTGGGGAGAAAAACCCAAGAGTTGTACTTTAAATCCAATTATGTACCACTTCTATCTGAAAATACTTTTAAAAGTCTTCATTTCCTAAATGTGGATTATTATTCTTTTATCCTCCTGCTCCAAGGACTTTGTAAAATCTTGGAGTATTTGAGACACCTGACAAAAGAAGAGTTTAATTCCACTTACTTAGGTTCAATCTTAAAAAATTTTTTTTCCCATGACTATTCCCAATGCAACTGAGTTTTCATTGCTGTTACTCTATATTATTGAATTCAAATTCAAAAGAGCTTGAGAGTTTATGGTTAAAAAGTAGGCTTTCCTCTTATTTCCTTAGCTGTTCATTTCCTGTTCACAGGGGCCCTGGAAATGATACAGTTTCTTGTGTGTGATTTCAGAGAATTCTACAGCACCCAGAGTGTGTGTGTGCCAGAGTGTGTATTTGTGTATATATTTAAAATTTGCACACACACACACTCAAAGGATGGCTTGTGCATGCACCTTGCTTTTTGAATTACATTTATTGGGTATACTGCAGCTAGAACCACCTAATTTGTTTCCATATCTACATAGTATTCCATTTACCTAAGCAGTTTTTTAGCCTGACATTTTGTTGTTTTCAGTGAAAATTCTTGTACAGACAGCATTTGTTACAAGTGTGAGCATAACTGTTGGATCACTTTCTAAATATGGAATTGCCAGACCAAGGAGAATATGAATTAAATATTTTTTTATAGTATCATCAGTTACAATGTGTCAATTTCTGGTGTATCGCATAATGTCCCAATCATGCATAATTATATATATATTCATGCATTAAATGTTTTGATAAGTATTTCCAGATAGCTCCTCCAAAGAAGTTGTGTAAATTTACATTTCCACCACCAAGACAGGAAAGTGCTAGTTAGCTCATTTCCTCACCGACACAGTGTGTTATCAAATATTTGGTATTTGTAATAATGGCCTCTCACTGTAGTTTTAATTATCATTTTTCTTATAAGTAAAATTGAGCATGTTTTTATGTGTATAAAAGATCTTTGTATTTCTTCTGAATGAACTGTTTACCCTTTACCTGTTTTTGGTGATTGGTCTTTTTCTTACTGATTTTAGGCATTCTTTATATGTTAATGAACTACTTGTTGATTGTCTGTGATATTTGTTGCAAATATTTTTCTCATATTTTGTCATTTCTTTTGATTTCATTAATACATTCTTTCACAACTTTTGGGTGCTGTATCTTACTAAAGCTTCCCCAGTTCTGAGATTTTAAAAATTCTCCCATGTATTCATCTCATACTTGTGTGTGTTTGTGTGTGTGTGTGTGTGTGTGTGTGTGTTTACACTGAAATCTTTGATTCACTTAGAATTTAGTTTGGTATGTATTTTTTTTAGATGGCTACCCATTTGTCACTATATTATTTACTAGCTTATCTTTCTTTTCCTTGCTTATTTGAAAGTCCACCTTTATTGTATACTAAATTTCTGAATGAATTTGGGTTTATTTCTAGACTGTATTCTGTTCCACTTGTGATGCCAAGTAAATCTGATAACTTTTGAGGAATTTTTGTAAAATGATTCAGAATTTTATCTATACACAGTGTTTCCTATCATGTGAGATGACTGAAATAATCAGAATTTTAAGAGATTTAATTTTTGATTTGTTAAAATTCCTCAGAGACCTTTAGATAAATTCAATGTTTTGAGTCCAACCTTCAGTCAAAAATGCCTCCACTTTGTGCTTGTGAAAAATTGTGGTCTCCCATGAGAGCATTAGGCCTGAAAACAAAACATTTCACGTTGGTTTTATTCATTCTCTTCCTTGTAAATGACTGTTGTCAGCATTACCTTGTGTCTCCTAACCTTATCATTAATGATGAAACTTTCCAATATGTCTCTATTTACTTTTGCTTCTAAGTAAAAATGTAAAAAATTGTGGTAAAATGTACATACCATAAAACCAGGTTATCTGTTTCTAAGCATGTCTATTTCAGTGTCACTAAAGCACAGTCACAATGTTATGCAACCATCACCACTGACCATTTACTTTTTGCAATAAATGGTACAATTTGTCTTTTCAAAAACAGAGATCAGCTTAAAATGGTGCATTCAATCCCTGAGAAGCAAAAGCCAGTCAGTAATTTGAAGCTGATGTGCATACTGTCTTTCTGGAACACAAATGCGTTCTATAAAAGGAATGTATTTCTTGGCTCTAAATGCCAATACATTAAATCTGGCCATTTGGAGATTGATCTGAAACCTGGTTCTTAAACTCTCAGATTCAGCCTGAGCTCAGAGTCAAGCTGTGGCCTCCGCCCCTCATTTCCGTTAGGATGAGAGGATACGCCAGCCCCCTCTGCTTAGTAGCTGTGACCTTCTGTGTGGAGTTGTCCAAGGCCCAGATCTTTGTATTTTTTGGATGAAGTTATTCTAATGTTATTGAATTTAATGGTGAAATTTGTCTTTCGCACCTCCTGATTATGTCTCCAGTCCCCTTCTCCTCTTGCCTCAGGTGTCGCTCCCACCAAATGAGCTGGTTAATCTGGGACCATCATGTTTTTAATTGCACGTAGACATATGCCGGTGGTGCTCTGAATGAAGGTGCTAGCTGGCCATATTGCTGCTCACGGCCACATGCAAAGCGTTATCCAGGCGGGACTCGCAGGGCCATTCTTCTGAGTGGAGAGGCACATTTCCAAATTGCAGTGTTGGAGGGACATATGTTAATAAATGGGGCAAGAGAGAGTCAATTAAAGGAAGCTCTTGGCCTCTTGCCGGAGAGTGAGCACTTGGAGCCGGATCAGGAGCAGCTGTGCCATTCTCACTGACAAAATCCTGACCTTCTGCCTATGGAAGAGGCTCTTTTCAGCAGATTGCTGCCGGAATAGAAGATGGAAGGGCCATCGTTGTCTCATTTTCTGTTGCTCCTGCATCCTATTTTGTGCATTCTCTTTGGCTGTGCTTACTTGCAAAGCTTGTCTCACAAAAATTAAAAATTGTCATCCCATTATGGAATTACAGGACCCGACAGATTATATGTGTTACTGGAGTTAATCTTTGCATGAGAAAGGAGTAAAGATTTCCTCTGTCTCCACTTTCTAAATCATGCGGAGAGACGCTGGAAACAG
Source organism: Camelus dromedarius (assembly GCF_036321535.1). Lineage (NCBI taxonomy): Eukaryota > Metazoa > Chordata > Mammalia > Artiodactyla > Camelidae > Camelus > Camelus dromedarius. The sequence continues at coordinate 11,630,941 of NC_087465.1, read as the reverse complement.
GAAAAAATCTGAACGAGTGTTAAACCAACTAATGAAAATTACTAAGTGCAAGAAATAATGTCAGAGCCTTGGCCGTTTTTTCTGTAGTTGATGGAAAGCTAAATTGGTCAGTTTTCCTCATCTATAACATGAGGATAATAATCGTATCTTCCTTATAGGGTTGTGGTGAGGATTAGCAAGTTAGCAGAGTGCCTGCTGCTGAATCATCCAAGTGCTAGCTAGATGAGTATTATTGTTATTACTGTTACTTCTCTGTCCATCTCCGAGTGTATTCTGAGACATCAGCATTTTGTTTTCCTTCTGTTTAAGCATTGCTTCTACTTTTTCTCATGAGGCAAAAGGTACCATGATCCTTATCTTATTGTGAAATGAAACACAACAAAACAGCAACATTGTTCCAAATTATATTTCTATTTGGATCAGAGCCAGAGGTTATCTTTCTTTTCTTTTCTCTTTTCTTTTCTTTTCTTTTCTTTTCTTTTCTTTTCTTTTCTTTTCTTTTCTTTCTTTTTCTTTTCTTTTCTTTCTTTTTCTTTCTTCCTTCCTTCCTTCCTTCCTTCCTTCCTTCCTTCCTTCCTTCCTTCCTTTCTTTCTTTCTTTCTTTCTTTCTTTCTTTCTTTCTTTCTTTCTTTCTTTCTTTCTTTCTTTCTTTCTTTCTTTCTTTCTTTCTTTCTTTCTTTCTTTCTTTCACAGTGCTTCCTTTAAGCATATATGTTCACAGAAAGATATTTTGGGAGAGAAAATAGGTCCTGGAATCTTGCAGCTGGAAGGTTTTCATTCATTCATGCAACTGCCAGGTGCTGTTCCCTTAGCTGGGAACAGAGATGAGCAAGCAGAGCAGCTGCTACCTCCAGGGAGCTGTCCTTCTAGAGGGGAAGACAGGCAGTAAAGATGGGAACAGGCAGACAAGACAGTTTTAATTCTAAACACCTGTCATAAGAAAACAAAGCAGGCATGTTGATAAAAAGGCACTGGGCTGGGGGAGAGGTGGCTCTAGATTGGGTGGTCTTGGAAGATTTTTTTGAAGGAGGTGACATTTGAGGCCCGACTGATGAGGAGGAAAAAGCCCTGGAAGTTCTGGGGGATGAGTGTTCCAACCAGAAGGAAGGATGAAAGCGCCAGGCCCTAAAGTGGAAACCGGCTTGGTTTGCTCCAAGGACTGAAAGGCCATATGGACAGAAGGGTAAATTGAGGCTGGAGAGGGAGATGGGGCCACATCTTGTAGGGCCTTTTCTCAGGGTAAGGAATTTCATTTTTAATTCTACATGGGAGGCAAAGCCATTTGAGGGCTTTAAGGGGGGGGATGATCATGACCTGATTTACAGTTTTAATTGTCCTGGTTGCTGAGTGGAGACTGAATTGGAGAGGAAGCAGAGGGAGTGCTAAGATCCTGTTGCAGGGTCTAGTGGGAGAGGGCCTGGGGCTTGGCTGAGGGCCACCATGCTGGGGAGAAGGTCCCTTTGTGGACACGTGGACCTAGAGTTAATGTGACATGCTAATGTTGAATGCAGGGACTTGGGAAGACCCAAGGTTTTACATTGACCCTACCCCAAGGTTTGGCTTGAACAGTAGTTCCCTGACTTTTAAATTCTATGAACCATTAACGTAGAAGGAAAATTAGGGGTGGCCAGCATAGTGATGTTCTTTGTACTTCGGCCACGGAAGTCACACAATCAAAAGTAGCAACTACCATCATCTCCAGATGGCTGTTTCATAGAAGAGTGGAGACTAACAGAGAAAACGTAGGAAGGGTTAATTTTGCATAATCTCAGGATGAAGAGCAATCTTTTAAATTCAATAAAGGGAGCTTTGGGAAAAAATAATGACATTGTCCACTTATTTTCTATTATTCTGTCTCAAATCAGTAGAAACTTTGTCATAGCTGGACAGGTATTTAGGAACCACTGGTCTAGTCTGTCTTTTCAGTCTAGGCAGAAATCCCAGTTACGGCATCCGTGACAGGGGTTCTGGCTTCTGCAGGATTACTTCCTGTGGAGGAACACGCCGTCTCCCTAGGCAGTGCATGCTGCTGTGGGGGAGCACTAATGCACAGTGGACTCCCCTCCACCTCTGCATCCTAGCCCCGCCCTCTGCAGGTGCACAGAGTAAAGCTAATCTGTCCTCAGCATCTCAGCCTTTCAAACATCAAAAGATACCGTTCGTGTCCATGTTTTACAAAGGGCAAACATTTCTAGCTCCTTTAACTAATTTTCACTCTGTACAAACTCAGAAGATAGAAACAAACCACATGTGCAATGAAGGATCCTAAGGTCACTGTCCTTTAAGTCATGCAGCAGACCTTCAGTTGCTGAGTGGAGGTAGGTGTTTGGTATCTATTCTGCTGTCTAGTCCTACACACAGGAAACAGAAAGCTGGAGAAAAAGCCATCTCCCTTTAAGCAGATTTGAAGGCTAGATACTTGGACATCTATTTTGAAATTGAGGCAGGATGAGGAATTTATCTGATCTTGATCTCATAACCCCCTTGAGCATTAATATCATTTGTTTAAGAGAGACCTGGATTTAGAGGACAAATTAATTCATATTCAAAGCTTTAGAGCTTTAAAAAAAAATTCTGGCCCTGCTGGAGATTAGTGTCAGGGAGACTCTTTCTGACTTAACAGCCACGTAATTTAGAACTAACATTTGTGAAGTCACCTAACACAGTACTGGCTAATCAGTAAAGCATTATTTCATTTCTTTCCTTTTCCCTTTCCTGACTTCTTTCCTTCTTTCCCTCATTCCTTCCTCTTCTTATTTGAATCTGTTAAGAGAGTGCTGCTAGGATTTATTATATTTCCATTTTGTCAAAGCATGAGTGCATTTGTTCAATGTCTGGTTGCAACTTCATAGTCCTTTGACCTTAAATATTTAATGACAAAAATATGCCCCATGAAGACAGGACTCTAAGGAAGCAGCTTCCTAAATCTTGCACATATTGGACATTAAGAATTCTAAATATAGAAGGCAGGTTTCTTTATGTTTAGTTGTTTACTTAACAAGAAGCAATGTCATAGACACAGGATGAAAAAAAATTCCATGTGGGGGCCACAGATAGCTCCCTAACTTTTCCTTGTATTTCTAACAATTTTGCTTTTTATCTTCAACTGCCATATAGTGGAGTTTTTAAAGATGTGAGATGATGATTCTTTCCTCTGTGTGGGTGACACATTTTGTCAATATAAAGTGTGCCTTAAACTTTTTTTAACTTTTTTTTTCCTTTTTCAGTTTTGTTAGGTAGAGTTATTACAGTTTGTACATATACATTATATTGTATGTAAATACATATATACAATATACTGCACATTTTTTTAGTTTACATCTATGCACTGATCATTATTTCTAAGAACAGATTAGAGATTTAGCTTTTTAAACTCTCATAGTTATCAAAGGAATAAAGCCAACCACAAAATAAGAATCAACAGAATGTGGCAATCCAGTCATAAAGGACAGTCACATGTGCTTACACATATTCAAGAAGTCAATCATATAAGTTATAAATACTAAGTAGTTCATTTGTGTCCTGTTTTTTTTTTTTTTTTTTAAGATTCCACGTATAAGTGACATCATACGGCATTTTTCTTTCTCTCTCCAGTTCACTTAGAATGACGATCTTCAGGTCCATCCATGTTGCTGCAAATGTGTGCCTTAAACTTTTGACTTGAATCTCACTTCACCTGATGTTAAACTTGAACTCCTTTCTTCTGCTAGGAATGACCTCGAATGTCCTTGTCTCCAGTGTGAACTGCTAATGTTGGTGGGCACCACTTGTTTAGGTCTTGGGGAGGGTGCCCTGGCCAGCATCAGACAAACCTCTGCTAGGAAGACCTTCCTGACTCTGGGCCTGCCTTCACTCTCCAGCCACTAGGCACGTTTCATTCTGCCTGCCCGCTCTTGTCTGCTCATGCCCTGTGAATGTAGTTCCTGGTGGACAGCTGTCTGCTGAGCTGGAGTTGTGTGCTCCTTGGACAACAGGGTTAATCGGCACAGCACAGAGGTTGTGGTCCACAGACTGATGGACTTTCCCACATAGAGAGCATTTTCTCTGGCTTCAGAGCTGCAAAAACCATTCCCCTCCCCTGAAGAATTTGCTATTATTTGGGGCTTCCAGCCCACATGGAGATGCTAATTCTGCAAATCAAATGCAATGCCAAGAGCATGTTTACTATTTAAAAAATTCTGTTGTAGAGAATTGGAGGTTCAGTTACTTACTAATAGGATAACATTAACCATTATTTACACATTTTTTTTTATTAGTTAAGAAACTCCTGCACAGGGAAATATACACAAAATGTTATGAAAACTCAGAGAGAAAAAAATGTGACAATGAGTGTGTATATGTCCATGAATGAAAAATTGTGCTGAACACTGGAATTTGACACAACATTGTAAAATGATTATAAATCAATAAAAAATGTTAAAAAAAAAGAAACTCCTAAGTGTTATTTTTCCTCAACATTTTATTATGAACATTTTCAAATATAGAGAAAAGTTGAAGAGTGTTACAGTAAATACCTGGATATCTAACTAGGTTTAGGTGCTGACCATAATAATCTGTAAGCTTTGCTGCCAGCAGGTGTTGAGCATTTCTAGATGTTTGGAGGGAAAAATAATTATGAATGTGACAAAGATTTAGCTGTAAGATGTTTATTGATGTCCAAGAATAAAATTGGAAGAATTCCAAATGTTTATTTAATTGTTGTTTCTCAGTCCTGCCTTTACATTAGAATTACTTGGAAAGCTTCAGAAAAAATACTAGTGCCTGGAACCCCCTCTGAGATTTATAATTAATTGTTCTGAGGCAGGGCTTGGGTAGCTAATTACAATATGCAGGTAGGATTGAGATCCTCTGGGATAAAATATATTGATGAGTTATTATATAAAGGAATACTATGCAGCCACTAAAATGATGTTATGGAAGAATATTTACTGACAGAGGAAAATGTTCAAGATATACTGACTTGTGGAAAAAAAACCAGGTTGCAGCGTACTATATATAACATGATTCTAGTTTTATAAGAATGATATTTTATATCTGCCTACAATTATTTAACACATATATTCCAAAAAGTTAACATTGGTCATTTTTTTCTTGTTAATTTTTTTTTGATTTAGCATGTTGCCTTTTAATTTCTGGTGTACAGCATGGTGATTCATTTATACATGTATATATATATTCCTTTTCATGTTCTTTTTCATTATAAGCCATTACAAGGTATTGAATGTAGTTCCCTGTGGTATATGGTAGGAACTTGTTGTTTATCTACTTTATAACAGTGGTCATCTTTGATTATTTTTTCCTTCTTTTTAGGGGTGGAGGGAGGTAATTAGGCTTATTTATTTATTTTGATGGAAGTACCTGGATTGAACCCAGGACCTCATGCACAGTAGGCATGCACTCTACCACCGAGCTATACCTTCCCCCCTATTTCTTCCTTCTTATTGCTTATCTGTATTTTACAGATTTTCCATTGTGAGGACACATTTCACTGGTAATAAAAATAAGAGTTACTTTAAAAATTTTTCCAACTGTTTATGAAGCTCCGCCAGAAGGCATCAATTTGTGAATGATTTGTGTGAACTAGAAACACAGCGCTTACGTAAATCCTGGTGACATAACTAAATTGTCTAAATGGAACTTAAACTGTTTGGAAACCCATTACATCATCAGAGTTCTCAAACTCTGATAACTTTCAGCCTGCTTCTGATTCGGGAGGTGTGGAGGGAACCAGGGAGCCAAGCTGATTCTGTGGCAGTTGTCACAAACCACACCTTTAAAACACAGCAGTATGTATGTCATCAACTGTTATCAGAAATCCAGACCCATGAAAGCAAATCACAGAACAGTCTCAAACAATGTTTAATAATGATATCTTCTGTTTAAAATACAGTTCAAAAAATACATTTCTTATACCTCCCTAAACCTCCCAGCTAGAGTCATTCATTTCACAAATATTTCTGGGTAGGTACCTTGTGTTGGGCACTGTGCTACACACTGGAAAGCAGTCGTGAACAAAACAGGCATGGCCCCTGCCCATGGATCTTGGAGTGGTGTCACCCTCCTCTGATGCCCAGCCACTTCTCTTGTCACTCCTCTGATGATGTCTAGCAAATTCCGTCAGGCCCACTCATCGCCATTCTGTTGTCCCCTTCATCTGTGTATAGGGAGTGTTGACTTAGTTTGGTGAAAAGGGCCCCTTTGATTTGCAATCATTCTTCATCTCAGGTAAAGAATTTAGCCAATGTTGGCTGTGCAAAACTGAGAACCTTCAAATGTTTGCCGCAGGGTGCCACTGTGTTTGAGAAATATATCAAGCCAATAGGACTGGAGGTTGGAGATAAGCTGAGAAGTCACATTAGTGACTAATCCAGAGGTGGAGTGTTATATGAATCTGCACTGGCAGTGGGATGCGTAGGGAAAGGGTTAGATGGGTGTGAGGATTTAAAAAGAAGACTTGACAATACACATGATGGATTAAGTTGTAGGGCTTACTTGGGACTCTGGTTTTCAGTTGGGTGTACATTTGGGGATATTAACAAGAAATACTACCTCAGCTGACTTAAACAATAAGAAAAATATATTCACTCAAATAAAAGTAAGTCTAAGGTGTTTCTGGGCTTGGTTAATGCAATAGCTCAGCGTCAAAGGTGACATCAAAGACTCACTCTCTTCCGTCCTCAGTGAGTTGGTGCGTCTGAATATGGCTTTGGTTGGTTTTCTTTATGTTCCAAGATGGCTGCTCTAGTTTAATCTTCCCTGTGAGATGCAGATATTAACTCTAACGGGATGATGAGAGGCTGTTTCTTTCTACCATTTCTCTCTATCATCAGAAACCCTCCTTCCTCCCCCAACAGACTTCTTTTCATGTCTCATTGGCCAGAATCATGTAACATGCTCATGTCTAAACTAATTATTGATGAAGGAAGTAAGAGTATGAATAAACCAATCATGACTGGGGAAGGGTCCAGAATCCTCTTAAGTGAATGGCCATGTGTTACCAGAATAAAATCAAGCTTCTCTTAGCAAGGAAGAAGGTGGAGGAGTAACTGTGAATATAGGCAACCACCAGTGTCTGCCTGGATGCCTGACAAAAATCTGCTCAGAGGTCCGGTTTTTATAAAACTTCACCCAGAGGCTCAGAGTTACAAGTGTGACGATTTTGAGAGAACAGCATGTCAGAAGCCCCAGGGAAAGGACACTTCATACTGTTGGGAATGGCTTTAATTATTTCTACTTCAGTTTGAATAATCTTAGTCCTTTTAACTGTCTCTCTGAATCTTTTTTTCAACCTTTTAAATCACCATTGTGGCTGAGCTTAAAGAGTTTTTCCAAGTTTCAAATAGGCAGGTAAGAAACTAGGAAATATTATGTTCTGTATATATCGAATTCCAGGAAAAGAACTAAATGTGACTTCAAATTACTGGCATCGTATGATGTATCTGTAAATCAGAAAGTGGCAAAAATAATGGGATGTTAGCCAAAGGTACTCTAGGGTTCACTGCCACAAGGAGCAGCATGTGTGTTGACATTTTCTGAGGAGAAATTGGTCCCTCGGAGGAAGACCCTTGGATTTATGTATTGTTGCCTTAGCCATGGAAATTTTTTGCAAAAACCTTCATGTCAACAGCAGGAACACAGCAAATTTAATTAAATGAGAGCCAGGAAATTAAGCTGAAAGAGATTTTCTTCCTATGTTAAGTCATTCATACAGTTTATTTGAAATATTTTTGTTTTTAGCTATGTTTTGTCTCCAAGTATACTGACACAGTATGAAATATGTGCTATTCATAGAAAACTTATGGGTTCATTTTGTTAAGGAGAAGTCTGTGGAAAGTGTATGTGTGATATTGTGCACATTTTGTTCCAACACTGGTGTCGGGGAGAGATTCCAGGACTGGAAAGCATCTCAATTCTGCCATAACTTAGTCAGTTAAATGAGCAAATGCTCCAGAGGCATGATTGTGGTATCTTGTCTTGTAAAAACTCACATCCACTGCTTTTAAATCTTACATATTAAGAGGGGAGGGTATAGCTCAAGTGGCAGAGCGCATGCTTAGCATGCATGAGGTCTGGGTTCAATCCCCAGTACCTCCTCTAAGAATAAATCAATGAATAAACCTAAATACCTCCCCCCACCAAAACAAACAAACAGACAAAACAAAACATAAATCTTATGTATTAAGAAGCAGAGTAGGACTGTCTCCACTTTACATATAAGGGTTTATATAACACACAACAGAGCTGGGTTTTGAGCTTTTAAGGTAGTGAGATGCCTCTTTAACCCGGTTTTCTTAGATGCTAAAAGAAGATATTACTGAGGCCCTTATTTCCTCAGGTTACTTTCCTAAGGTCTTGTCAAAACCTGGGGAACAACTGCAATGGTGATTAGAGCCCCAAGCCGCCTCCTGGTGTTGTTAGGGAGACTCCCAGCCCCTCTAGCTCCTCTCCTTCTCCTTTTGGGGGTTTATGCCCTGTCTTTGAATTTGCAGCTTCAGCTGTGGCCATTCACAGCTCCTCTCCGTCTGTTTCCACCTGCGGCCCTGCCTTGTCTGCTCCTGTGTTTTTGTCACATTTCTGGCCGTTGATGGGCTGGAAGGGGGTCTTTGTCCTTTAATCAGTGACTCTGTTATTTTCCAGGTCTTTAAAAGGTAGCCTCCTCTTTCGGGCGTAAAGCTTCTTGCGGCCAGGGACAGTGGTATCTCAGGGACGCTCCTCAGTTCACAGCCCAGTGCATTCCTTGCTGACTGTTTCATCCAGTTACTAATTGGTTAGATATGCGATTGTATTCATCAAGTTCTTTGCTCTCCTTTCCTTCTCGTATCTCAGACTTCTACCTGGTGTCACATTCTTTACGTGTGGGAAGTACAACAATGAGAATTTTCTTTAATGAAGATTTGCTGGTGGCAGGCTCTGTTTTTGTTTATCTGAAAAAGTCTTTATTTGTCCTTCTTAAGGCTACTTTTGGTCTGTATAGAACTCTAGATTGGCAGTAATTTTTTTTCCAGAATGTTGAAGATATTATTCCATTGCTTTCTGGTTTCCCTCACTGCTGTAGAAAAGATGGCTGTCAGTCTAACTCTTTGAAGTTAATTTGTATTTACTCTTAGATGCTTTTAAGACTTTTTTGGTCTTTTGTTATGATGTACTTATTTGTGTATTTGTTGTTTTTATTTATCCATCTTGGAGTCCATTGGGTTCCTTGAATCTGTGTATTGGTATATTTCATTATTTTGGAAAATTATTAACCATTTTTTTTAAATTGAAGTACAGTCAGTTACAATGTATCAATTTCTGGTGTACAGTATAATGTCCCAGTTATGCATATACACACATATATTCGTTTTCATTCTATCTTTACATATTACCTCTGGTCCATTTATCGTCTCTCCTTCTGGAACTCTGATCAAATGTACGTTAGACCTTCTCACTCTCTTCCCCTCTCTTTAATATTTATATGTTTTGTTTCTCTTAGCTGCATTCTGACTTCTGATCCAAATTCTAGTTCATTAATTGTCTCTTAATTTGCTTTTAAACATATCCAGCAAGTTTTAAACACTTATTATGGCTTCTATTTCTAAAAGTTCAGTTTTTCCTTTGTTTTGTTTTACTTGCTTTCAGTCTATTAGCAGGCTTACTTCTAAGGAAAATGAATGGACTCTTGGTATTTCTGGGACACTACACTACATTTCACATGGACTTGTTGCATTTATGTTATTTGAGAGGAAGGGTGCAACAAGTTTTCTTTATTCTTATCCTAGCACATTTCTGTCCCTTGAACCCACCCCTTATTCTGAAGTAGTGTTAGTCTCTGATGGTGGCTGGGAAGAACACAAAAGGCTTCAGAGCTTTCAGATGCAGCTGACTGTTGATGACAAAAAGAAAGTGATATGGAGATGCTTTTTCTGGGGTCTGAAGGGTGTTAGTTATAAAAATGAAAAGTGCAAGATCCTGAGTGACAGTGATGCTCCTGTGTTCTTTAATATATTTGGTTTTATGTGTGGTATTTAGGGCTCCAAAGTGTGTGGCCAAGAGCAGGACCCTGTTTGCCCTCTTGCCTGGATCTTAGAGTGGTACACTCTGCTAGATCTCTTCTCTAGTCTCCTATTTTCTCTCACATTTCAAGATTTTCTTTCATTTCTTTAAACACAGTGAGGGAGATTGTTTGCAAAGTGGCCACTGTGATTACCACACTTGTAGGTATTGCTGTCCCTGCTGTCTCTGGGCTTGGCTATGTGACTCACCTTGGCTAATGGGAAAGTAGCAAACTTGACCTAAGAAAAGGCTTGAAAAGTGCCAGTGCTTTAGGGCTTGTCTTCTGCTGCTGCTGGGAACGCTTTGCCACTATGTAGACAAACCTCGGCCAGCCTCCTTGGAGATGAAGGACCACGTGGAGGGAGACTCCACCAATTTCAACCATCCCAGCCACCCCAGCCATCCCATCTGAGGCCCACATATGTGAGAAAGGCTGTCCTGGACCGTCCAGTCCCAGCTGAGTCCTCCCAGATCAGAAAATCCTCCCACCTAAGTCACAGAATCATGAGCAATAGTAAATGTTTGTTGTTTTAAGTCATTGAGTTTTAGGTGGTTTGTCACTTTGAAAAAGCTGGTAAACATAGTAAGCATAGTTAAAAAAAACTGCTTGTCTGTAAATCCAGCATTTGTAGTCTTTGTGAGTCTATTTCTGTTGTCTGCTTTCTCCCTGCTGATTCTATACTCATGTTGCTGTTTCCCTGTTGCTTGTCATTTTTAATTGAGTACTTTGTATTTACTTTTCTATGCCAAATGTGAACTGTAAAATGATGGGTCTCTTAAATTTAAATAACAGATTTAATGTAATCCAATTTACAATTAAAAAAAATTTGACATCAATTAAAAAAATTTTGACAAAAAGATTATATCATTCAGTTTAAAGAATAAATTAAGAAAAATAGCAAAGAGGAAATATTCTAGAAAAAAAGTCACTGAAAGAAGACTAGCCTTACTGAATATTTAATTATAACTTGGACTAGTGCCTCAGTAGAAATAAATACTAGTGAAGCAGAAGGTGGCTCAGGAATAGACTTCTCTGTTTACCTGTTGACTTTTCTCCCCCCTTAATGGCTTGTAGTCTTTCCTTGTCATAATAAAACTGCGTTTTATTCTAAAAAAAAAAAAAAAAAAAAAGGCCTCGGCGACCCGCGAGCGCAGCCCGGGCGGCGCCCGCCACTCCCGTCGCGCGGCTCCGCTTTGTCCTTGGCCCGTCCAGCCTCGCGCCGCGCTGGCGTCGTCCTCGTCCCCGCCGGCGCCCCGGCCCGAGCCGGACGGCGAGGCCATGGAGTCGGAACTGGTGGTGACGCCCCCGGGCTGCTTCAAGGTGGACAACTGGAAGCAGAACCTGCGCGCCATCTACCAGTGCTTCGTGTGGAGCGGCTCGGCGGAGGCCGGCAAGCCGAAGGCGAAGTCGTGCGTCTGTCACGTGTGTGGCGTCCACCTGAACAGGCTGCACTCCTGCCTGCACTGCGTCTTCTTTGGCTGCTTTACGAAGAAGCACATCCATGAGCACGCCAAGGTGAAGAGACACAACCTGGCCATAGAGCTGGTGTATGGAGGCATCTACTGCTTTCTCTGTCAGGACTACATCTACAAGGACATAGAAATCATCGCTAAAGAGAAGCAGCGGAAAGCTTGGAAAATGCAAGGTGTTGGGGAGAAGTTTTCCACCTGGGAGCCGACCAAGCGGGAGCTGGAGCTAATGAAACACAACCCCAAGCAGCGGAAGATCACCTCCAACTGCACCATGGGTCTCCGCGGGCTCATCAACCTGGGGAACACGTGCTTCATGAACTGCATCGTGCAGGCGCTCATGCACACTCCACTGCTGCGGGACTTCTTCCTGTCAGACCGGCACCGCTGAGAGATGCAGAGCCCCGGCTCCTGCCTGGTCTGCGAGATGTCATCTCTCTTCCAGGAGTTTTACTCCGGGCACCGGGCCCCCCACATCCCATACAAGCTGCTGCACCTGGTGTGGACTCACGCCCGCCACCTGGCGGGGTACGAGCAGCAGGATGCGCACGAGTTCCTCATCGCGGCCCTGGACGTCCTGCACTGGCACTGCAAAGGTGATGACAGTGGGAAGAAGGCTGACAACCCCAACCACTGCAGCTGCATCATAGACCAGATCTTCACGGGCGGGCTGCAGTCGGACGTCACCTGCCAGGTGTGCCATGGCGTCTCCACCACTATCGACCCCTTCTGGGACATCAGCCTGGACCTGACCGGCTCCTCCACCCCTTTCTGGCCACTGGGCCCTCGGAGCGAGGGCAGCGTGGTGAACGGGGAGAGCCACGTGGCGGGGACCACGACCCTCACGGATTGCCTGCTGAGGTTTACCAGGCCAGAGCACTTATGAAGCAGTGCCAAGATCAAGTGCAGCGGCTGCCACAGTTACCAGGAGCCCACCAAGCAGCTCACCATGAAGAAGCTGCCCATCGTGGCCTGCTTCCACCTCAAGCGCTTGGAGCACTCGGCCAAACTCCGGTGGAAGATCACCACCTACGTGTCGTTCCCCCTGGAGCTGGACATGACCCCCTTCATGGCCTCCAGCAAAGAGAGCCGGATGAATGGACAGCACCAGCCGCCTACAGACGGTTTCAGTAACGACAACAAGTACTCCTTGTTTGTGGTGGTCAACCACCAGGGGACCCTGGAAAGCGGCCACTATACCAGCTTCATCCGTCAGCACAAGGACCAGTGGTTCAAGTGTGACGACGCCATCATCACCAAGGCTGGCATCGCCGACGTGCTGGACAGCGAGGGATACTTGCTGTTCTACCACAAGCAGTTCCTGGAGTACGAGTAGCCGGCGGCGCGTTGGCAAGGCCCGCAGAACAACCCTGACCTCCCCAGCCTCCGGATACCGCCACCCACCAGGAGCATCCCAAGAGTGCCGGCTCTCGAGAGTGCCAATTACATGTAAGAAAAAAATGGGAAATGAACAGTAAGAAAAGGAATGATTATTTCATAAATGGGATTTGCCTATGGACTGCGAGGGCAAAGCTTTGATTTGTCTTATGTAACTTTTATCCCTTTCTTTGACCATAATGGAAAGCAAAGAATCAAAGCTCAAAAGAATGGTTTACATTGAAAGTCTAAGCTCAGTAAGTCTATAGAGAACTAATTGTTGGTTTCGATGTGTCAAGTGGAGAGAGCGGTTTTAGGTGTCCGGTCTAGATATGGGAATGTGTGTGTGTGTGTGTAGCATTATTCAACATAATGAAAACATTGAAACTACTTATGGTGATCAACATGGAAACGGTCAAGTTTGTTGTGGTACATTTACATAATATTGTATCAAACTGTGAAATATTGCACCAGCTGTTAAAAAGAATGTGAGATTAATATGTATTAATTTGGAAAGATATTTCAGAGCAATACATAAAAACTATGACTTTTTTTGTGGAAAAAATACATTAAAGAGAATGCCTATATGTGTAACTTAAGTGGTACCTGCTTAGATGCTCTCAAGTACTCTATGTCTCTGGGGTTTTCCTCCACTTTAATATTAAAAATGTGACCACGCCCCCTAAATCTTGGTCAGTAGGTTTCAAACTGTGTTCCAGGGAGCGTCGTGCATTGGTGAAGCCCTGCTAGGGAGCTGGAAGGTGGGCATCAGAGGTGAGGATATCCAGCCTAACCAGTGGCGTTCTAGCTCTCATGTCCCTCCCCCGACCAGATCAAGTCTCCCTCTCCCTTATGTCTTTGGATACCAGTGAACTTTTTGTTTCAGAAAATTTTATTGGCTCCTGCTATGGAACATGGCTGCAGTACTATGTGTAGAGGCTAAAAGTGAAAAACTAGCTAAACACACAATAGGAAATAATTAAGTAAATACAGCTGACCCTTGATCAACGAAGGGTTAGGAGAAACAGTCCCCCCTCCCCCCCGCAGATGAAAATCCATGTGTAATTTTCAACTACTCCCAAAACTTAAGTACTAATAGCCTACTGTTGACGGAAGCCTTACCTATAGCATAAACAGTCGATTAACACATATTTTGTGCAATACATGTATATCTATATATATTTTATACATTCATGACATAATTAACTTTTTCTTAATTTGTTCAGTATTTTAGGCTACCCAGTTTGTCTGCAAGTTTTTTCAAGTTCTTGCAAATCTCCAAAAAACATTCTAATATATTAACTGAAAAAAATCTGTGTATAAGTGGACCCAGGCACTTTAAACCCATGTTCTTCAGGGTCAACTGTATTTAGGATTAGGTTCAGCTGCAAATAAAGGAAACCCTCTCAAAGTCACTTAAGGAAAATACGAGTTTATTTCACATTCAAGAATTTCAAAGGTCATCAGTCTTAGAGTGTTTTGAAATTCCATAGACCAGAGACCCAGATTCTGTCTTGTGGCTCCATGCTGGGTTATTTTCATTCCCAGGGTCACCTCTTGGCATACAGCATGCTTGTTGGAGCTCTTGGCTTTATGCTTGTGTTCCAGTCAGTAGAAAAGAGGAAGCAGGAAAGAAAATGGAGTTTTCCACTTCTGCTTGCATCTCATTGGTCAGAACTTAATTATGCAGTCACATTTAGGTGCCACGGAGCTTGGGAAAAGTTGTCTTGATTCTGGGCATTCCAGCACCCAGCTGAAAATTTGGTATTTCATTACTATGGCAGAAGAAGAGTGTGCACCTTAGGGTGTCAATAGCACAGTCTAGAACATTAACTCATTTATTTATTTGTTCAGCCTCCTGCCATGTGGCAGGCACCTTGCTAAACACTGGGAATATAAACTGGATACAATTCAAAGTCTGAGATCTTATATTTTTGATGGCTCCTGATGGCTTTTCCAGCTTTGTGGAATTGCAATCCAAACTGGCTTTAAAAAAAAAAACAAAACTGTCTTGCTTAGAACTGCATGTTTGACCACTGTCAATTGTGTATGTAGACTGTATCTTTCTTTCTTTCTTTTTTCCTCCATCCTTAAGAGTCCTAATGAGTGGGGTTGGAGCAAAGTGTGTGGAGTTCTCCTGCTATCATCATTAGTATGTTTGAATTATTGTCTAGGGATCTATCATTCTGGAAATAACAATGACATACCCATAGCAGTCCTGTGCTGAGGAGCAAAATAAAAAGTCCTGAGTAGGATTCAGTGGGGTCCTTTATTTTTAACTACATACAGCTTTGCATTAGACCAGTATTCATTAAATGAATAAAACCCCAGCATACTCAGTGATGACTGGATGCATTTATAAATGGATTAATCTCTGGGTCAGCTGAACAGTTTTCTGGGAATCTTCTGCCAAAAGCCTTCAGGCTCAAATGTATGGTGAGTGGGTTGGGGCTTTTATCCTTTTCTAGGATGACTCATATCATTCTAAACTCTGATAACAGTTAAGAGGAACTCAAGAGGAGGCTGATAAAAGTGAAAAATTTTTTTTTGTGGTTTAGCATATGGTTTATTCATAGGTTTAATCATCCTAGAGAAAACTAGGATGTTTTCTCTCATTAAAAATCCCTTAAGCTAGTGAAATATTTGGGGATATCATTTATTGTTTATGAGGTTGACTTTGATTAAATGCATATAATACTTTCAGGCACTTTGTGTTCCCAAATCACTTTATGGCTACCGCTGTATTTTTATCAGTAACGTGGGTTTACAGTGATTTTCCCCTTTGCTTTCTTCCTCTTGCCTTTGTTTTCCATTGCCTTCTAAAGTGTTTCTACTGTAAATCAGGTCAGCTCCCAGATTAGAGATGTGGGAGTTGAGAAGAGAAAATGTAATCAGCTCCTATAAATCCATGCTGAGTCAGCATCATTTTTACAGCTGATAAATTTAATCCCAGAGGCATTGTGTGTTCCTCTAAATGGCTGATGCTTTTTAAAAGGCAAGCATATCAGGACATTTAAAAAAAAAACTTAAATGATGTCCAGGCAATGAAAGCTCTCATTTTACATATTTTGTCCATTGCTTGTTTTTTTCAGGAAGCAGGACAAATCTGAGCTTTGCTATCCCATCTTAACCAGAAGCCAAATTACCACCCCTTAGTATTTTTTAAGTAGTAATTTGAGCCTACTGTTACCTTCCAGAACATTGATGTGTATTTTTATAAACTGGCAGTTAGATTGAATGCCTATTTAGATTCAGGGTAAACAGCTTTGGCATGAATCCCTTCAGGGGTCATACTATGTATTTCATATTGCAAGTTGTTTTGCTTTTAGCAATGCTAGCTTTGATTACTTGGAGTGTTAGTCCACTCAGACTTCTGTAACAAAATACCACAGACTGGATGCTTAAGCAACAGACATTTATTTCCTCACAGTTCTGGAGGTGAGGAGTCTGTCATCAAGATACAGCAGTGTCGGTTCTCAGGGAGGGCTCTCTTCCTGGCTTGTGGAGGGCTGCCCCCGCGCCATGACTTCACACGGTCTTTCCTTGGTGTGTGTGTTGAGAGGGACAGCAAGTTCTCTGGTATCTCTTCTTATGACACTAGTCCTATGAGATCAGGGCCCCACTCTTGAGGTGTGAAGCCCCATAAAAAAGACCAGCAGGACCCCCAGGCAGGGCCACTACTCTCATGCCAGCACCATGTTGTTCCCTGGCCCAGTGGCTTTATCTCAGTTTTTGCCTCGGAAATGGCTTACTTCTAGGAAAGTGGAACTTACCCCTAAAATTCTGTTGGTTCCCTGAGCGAACTCCTGATTTGTCCATTTCTACAAAGCTTGTTCCTAATTAGTCAACTCTTGTTATACCCTATTTGCATATGATGTTGCAAAGTGTAAACTGGCAGCCTATAAAAGCCTGTGTAAACCTACAGTCTGGGGTCCAGAGCTTGGAGTGTTAACTCCTCTGGGCCCACTGGTATAATAAACCTGAGTTTTCCAACCCTCTGAGTGTCGCTTGTTCTCTTGCCCGGATCCAGGTTACTGTCACAACTGAGCTGTAACACACTTTTCTGCAACACTCTTGTGACTTCATTTAATCTTAATCACTTTCTTAGAGGTCCCCTCTCCAAATACAGCCTTACTAAGTGTTAGGGCTTTATTGTATGAATTTTGAGAGGACACAAATATTCAGTTCATCACACTTGGTGAAGGTGACGATCAGCAGATCTTACCATTATAACTGTACTTTCCCAATTAGCATCAGCAAGGAATGTGTGGGGTGATACTTCTGTACCTTGTGACTATCCTATTGCACAATCATCCTCACTTGCTGATTTTTTATTTTTTTATTTTTTAGCATTCATTGATGATCCTTGCTGGAATCAATGTCTTTATTAAGGTTTGGAAAATAGTGAATTTTCAATTGTATTTCTCTTCCTATATTTATTGTATGTTTATTATATTGCATTCTTCTGAAAAAGGGAGCTTTCTATCATTGATTGAGGATGCATTGTTTCTTCTTAAAAGGTAGATGATTAACATTATTAGTTATTAGGGAAATGCAAATCAGAGCCATACTGAGATACCACTTAACCCCACTAGGATGGCCAGAGTCAAAAAAAAAAAAAAAAAAAGGAAATAACATGTATTTATAAAGATGTGGGGAAACTGGAACACTGGTACACTCATACATTTTTGGTGGGATTGTAAATGGTGCAGCCACTTTGGAAAACAGTTTGTTCCTCAAAATGTTAAAATAGAGTTACCATAGGATATATCAATTCCACTCCAGTTATATCCTCAAGAGAAATGAAAACATATATCCACAGAAAGCCCTTGTACAGGAACATTCACAGCAGGATTATTCATGATAGCCCCAAAGTAGAAACAATCCAAATGTCTGTCAACTAATGAATGGATTGAAAATGTGATAGATTCATATAATAGAATATTATCTGGCAACAAAAAGAAATGAAGTCTGATACATACAGATTTTGGTACCAGGAAGTGGAGTACTGATATAAAAAATACTTGAAAATGTGAAGTGGCTTAAAATTGGGTAATGGCTAGAGATTATCAAAAAAGAATTTTGAGAAGCATAATAGAAAAGCCTAGACTGCTTTGAAGAGACTATTAGTACAAATACGGACATTAAATGTGCTTTTTGTGTGGGTTCAGAAAGAAGTGAGAGCATGGCAGAGATATCATCTATCATCTTACAGATACATATATCATCATGAACACATGTTGATAGAAATTTGGATACTGAAAGCACTTTTGATGAGGGCTCAAAGGGAAATGAAGTGTGTTCACCACTGGTAACTGGAGGAAAGGTGATCTTTGTTATAATGGCAGAGAACTTGGCTGAATAGTGTTTTGCAGTTTTGTAGGAAATAGAACTTATAAGTGATAAACTTGGGTATTTAGCCAAGGAGATTTCCAAGCAAAGAGTTGAAGGTGTGGCTTGCCTTCTTCTTGCTGCTTATAGTAAAATGCCAAAGGAAAGCAAAAAATTGAGGAATAAACTATTAGACAGAATGGAACTAGTACTTAATGACTGGGAAATTCTCAGCCTATCCCGATTGCAAAAGATGCTAAACTTGGGAAATTCACTATTAGGAAAGCATGCTCTGGAGAAAAGGTTAGAGTGTGGCTGGCTGGACAACTCTTTGCTGAAAATATTACGTGTATGACTCATGGATCCCATCAAACATCTCAATAGAAGTCAGGAATTGAGATGAGTTTACCCAAGAAGGATCTATGGAAAACCCTCTTATCTTATGATGTGTTGCTCCATGACATACACAGGAGACTCACAGGTTTTGAGGATGTTATATCAGCAGGAACATGGCTAGCTCGGACTGAAAGGGACAGAGGCTGGACTCAAAGAAAGAAGGCTGTTGAACTTCCAATATCCTACAGGCAGGAAATGGCTGACAGAGCTACTCAGCTGCAAACATGTGCTACTCTCAAAAAAAAAAAAAAAAAAAAAAAAAGAAGAATGACTCCAAGGGCAGAGCCTGGGGCCCTGAGTGTGGAGACAAAGGCATGGAGGCAGAGGGCAGTGGAGCCACCAGACACAGAACACATAGGATTACACCTAGGTTTTAAAACCTAACAAAACTTGCCCTGCTGGATTTCAAAATTGCTAGATGGAGAAGAATTTTTTTCCCCAGGATGACTCATACCCATAGTCTCAAGCATACCTGATGTAGATGACTTAGATGATAAAAACTTGGGACTTATGAATTGATGACATTTAGACCAGATTTTTGGACTTAAGAGTTGATGCTACAATGGTTTGAGACTTTTGGTGATGTTGGGATTGGGTGAATGTATTTTGCATGTGGATGGATGTGAAATTTTTGGTGTCTGAGAACAGACTGTAGTGGGTTGAATGAGCCCCCACAAAGATATGTCCATGTCCTAATCCTTGGAACCTGTGAATGTCTATTTGGAAAAAAGTTCTTTACATATGTAATTGGGTTAGGACCTTGAAATGAGATCATCCTGAATTATCTAGAGTGGACCCTAAATCCAATGACAAGTGTCCTTATAAGAGACACACAGAAGACAGAAAGAGAAGAGGCAGGTGGTAGAGATTGGAGTGGTGTGGCCACCAGTCAAGGAATGCCTGGAGCCACCAGAAGCTGGAGGAGAGAACCAAGAGTCCCTGAGAACCTTTGGAGGGAGCTTGTCCCTACCAATACCTTGATTTTGGGCTTCTGGTCCTGAGAACTATGAGAGAATAAAATTCTGTTGTTTCAAGTTATCCAACTTGTGGTTGTTTGTTATGGAAGCCACAGGAAAGCAGCACAGATTTTGATATACTTTTCTAAGTCAAAGTAGCCAGTTACAAGTGACCATATTTATGCCATTCCATTTATATGCAATGTCCAGAACAGATAAATCTATGGAGACAGAAAATAGATTAGTGGTTGCCAAGGGATAGGAGTAGGGGAATGGGGGAGACTGGATTTTCTACTGCAGAGGGTTAGATACTTAAAAGAGCCTATAATTTTGAAGCCCTTTTCTGTATCCCACCAGTAATGTACGGGAGTGCTGATTTCCCAGCAGCATCACCAGGAAAGTGCATTCTCAAGCTTACGGATTTTTGCCAATCTGACATCTGAGAAACTATATCTCAGTGCAGGTTTAATTTTTATTTCTCTTATTTTGAGTCGAGGTTAAACGTCTTTTTCATATGTTAACAAGCAAATGAACTTGCTTTTTCTGAAAACTTTTTTAAGCTTTTCTTTTCTATAGGGATTTTAATCTTTTTTTTCTCAAGTTTAAGGAATTTTTCCTATATTAGTTCTTTGTGATGTAAGTTGTAAATATTGTCTCACAAATCATCATTTTTTTGATTTTCCTTGTAGTTGCTTTTGAAATTGCAAAAATAATACAGCAACATTGCCAAAGGAAAAAAAGTCTTATATGCCTTCAACAGAACTTTTTATTTCACAAATTCCCTCCTAAGATATATCCATATTCATGTTTAGATATAATCAATTCTAATTACTCATCACATCTTTTGTCACTTCAAAGTGTGGGATATTAAAAAAAAATCCAAATTAGGCAAAAAAAAAAAAAGTGTGGGATAAACCTCATGGATGGGTCAAATTCTGACCAATTAATCTGTTGACATTGGTCATTTCTTAAAAAGGAATCAGCCTGCTCCAGCCCCTGGAGTCCTGATTCACTTCCGGACCTCCCAAAGTCACTGGAAGTTGTTTGCAGGCGAGAATCACATCCTTCTAAGCACCTGGAAGGCTAAGTCAGTTCTGGGGCCAACAACTGTACACCAGAGTTCCATTTGGAGTCTTGAGACTAGTTAATTCCATGGTTTTTATGTCTGTCCTCAACCACCACCCACAGTGGCGGCGCTCGGAAAACTCTGTCCAGCTGTCCTGTCCTCTCATTTCAGTGTGGCTTGTGCCTCCTACCTGAGCAAGCATCTCTCTCCTCTATTCTCTTCTTCTTCTTTCCACTCCTTTTACACTCAACATCATATCTATGGTTCACAGTGTGGAGATAATTTATTCCATGTCTATATCTGTCTAACAGAATATTTCTATTGGGAGGAGGTTAGTGCTCAGCTCACACCCAGTCTTCCTTTAAATATCTTTCCTTGGTAAGTGTGAGGTGACCACATCCACACACAAATAAATACACAATTTAGTGGTCTTTTTTAGGCTTAAAGCTCTTTTTTGATATAACACAAGCATCTTAGGCATCTAAATAATCTGTAGAAAGTACACTGAAGCTTATTTTTATTTCTTATTTTTAGAAAGATAGTTACATAATGAGTCTAGTCACATCTTAGTTTGAAGGCATTTCTCGTTGTCCTATTTTCCTTCCTTGTTAAATAGGAGAAGATGTTTTTGGGGGTTGGGTTAGTTATTGAAGGATGACAATATAGGATATACCTCTTTTCTGGGGTCTCCATTTCTTCTTTAATCCCTATAGTCCAGAAGAATTTTTAAAGCCACAATACTAGTAACAGTGGAGCTATACATGAAATCATCATGCTTTAAATATATACACTCTCTATTTGTTATTATAATTTCATAAAACTGGAAAAGACTTTTAAAAATGAATAAAATACATATTGACATACACACACACACACACACACACACACACACACACACACACACACACACACACACATACACACACAAATCCGAACAGAGGTGCCTTGTATCAGTATGACATGTTCACAAATGTTTCTGCATGGATTAGCTCATTGGCCTCTGGCCAGTTATGCCTCTGATGCTAATTTAGTTGACAGAATTTGTTAAATTTTTCAGAACACTAAGGAAATTGTCTGAAATCTTTGTAAAAGTTTATTTTAAAAATTGTTTCCAGCTTTTTTTTTTTTTACTGATATTTAATTGACATACAACATTGTGTAAGTTTAAGGTGTATAGTCAATGTGATGATTTGATATATGTGTATATTGAGAAATGATGACCATGGTAAAATTGGCACATCCATCACTTCACATAGTTACCACTTTTTTTTTTGGTGATGAGAACTTTTAAGATATACTCTCTTAGTGACTTTTAAGTATACAATAAAAGATTGTTAACTATGGTCATCATATTGCACATTAGATCCCCAGAAATTGTTCATTTTATAACTGGAAGTTTGTATTCTTTGGCCACCTTCCCTGACACTCCTGCTGCTGGCAACCAATCAATCTACTCTCAGGTTTTGTTTTGTTGTTTTTATTTTATTTTATTTTAGATTCCACATATAAGCGAAAACATACAGCACTTATCTTTCTCTGTCTGACATATTTCACATAGCAAAATGTCTTCTAGTTCCATACATGCTGTCACAAATGGCAGGACTTCCTCCTTTTTCATGGCTGTATAATATTCCATTGTATACACCATATTTTCTTTATCCATTCATTTGTTGTTGGACACTTAGGTTGTTTCCATGTCTTGGGTGTTGTAAATAATGCAGCAATGAACATGTGCATGCAGATATCTATTCGAGATTGTGTTTCCACTTTCTTTGCACATATACCCGGAAGTGTGATTACTGGATCATAAGGTAATTTTATTCTTAAGTTTTTAAGGAACATCCACGCTGTCTTCCATAGTGGCTGCACCAACTTACATTCCCACCAACAGTGCATACGAGTTTCTGTTTCTCCACATCTTACCAGCACTTGTTATCTGTTGTCTTTTTTTTTTTCATTTTTAAATTGAGATATAATTGGTATATAACATTAGTTTTAGGTGTACAGCATAGTTCAGTATGTGTATATATTGTGAAATATTCACCACAGTAAGTATGATTAACATCCATCACCACATCTTTTTTTTTTTTTAATAACCATTCTAACAGGTGTGAGGTGATATCTCATTGTGGTTTTGATTTGCATCTCCCTGATGATCAATGATGTTGAGTATCCTTTTATATACCTGTTGGCAATTTTAGGTCTTCTTTTGAAGGAGACATGTCTACTTAAGTCTTTTGCCCATTTTTAAATCAGATTTTTTATTTTTGTTATTGAGCTGTATGAGTTCCTTATATATTTTGGATATTAACTCCTTATCAGATACATGGTCTGCAAATACTTCCTTCCATTCTATAAATTGCCTTTTCATTTCATTGATTGTTTCTTTGGCTATGCAGAACATTTTTAGTTTGATGTAGATGTACTTGTTTATTTTTGCTTCTGTTGCTCATGCTTTTGATGTCATAGCCAAAAAATAATTCCCAAGATCAATGTTGAGGAACTTTTATCTTATGTTTTCTTCTAGGAATTTTAAAGCTTCAGGTCTTACATTTAAGTCCTTAATCCATTTTGAGTTAATTTTTGTGAGCAGTGTAAGATAGGGGTCCAGTTTCATTCTTTTGTATGGGAATAGCAAGGGTTCATTTATTGAAGAGACTCTTTTCCCCATTCAGTATTCTTAACTCCCTTGTCAAATATTAGTTCACTCAAAATCTTCTTAATTTTTATAATTGCAGGTATTAAAAATAATAGACAGCAGAACAGTGAATGTCGGCTTTGCAGTTCTTAGTTTAACCGTATGTCTAAATGTCGATGAACCATTTCACACATGGACCTAAGAATTTGTAAAATCTTTTCACAATTTTGCTTTTCACTGTGTAAACCGTTAATTGGGAGATGACCATGGTAGTCCACTAACCATAGTCATTATTCTGAAAAATAAGTGAAAACCTGCTTACAGTGTTCTTAATTACAGTGAAGAGCCAATCATGTGGGATATTTCTGTCTTAATGAAGGTTCATTCATCTGTATCATTACAAAGCTTTGTTTTAGGGATAGTTCGTTCCACTTGCCAGTTGATTAAAGTATGATTTTCTTTCTGTTGATGTTGTATAAAGCACTGGGTGTGGTTTTTTTTATAATCCAAAAGTAACGTATATTTTCCATTGATGTTCTTGCCGGAGGCATTCTCCTCCTGGTTATGCCCCGTATTAGAGCAGCAGCATTCTATTTTTGCCTCTGCAGATTGGAGTAAGAGTAGGAGTAGGTAAAGAATGGAAAATAGGGCTCCTTTGTTTGGGGCCGCTTCGCAGTTATCATGGGTGTATAATTTCTGGAACTAGATGGAGCTGAAGGGCACTGTCAGCCCTTTAAAAACAGCTGGAGAGGTCGTTTCCCTTTGTTGCTCTATCATTACTGTGGGATGGTGACATTTTCTCCTCTCACGATTCAAAAAAAAAAAAAAAAAAAAAATCCTCCCAGCTGCCTGGATAGTCCACTTGCCACAGAAAAGTGATTTTGAGATTCTTCTTGACTCCGTTGCTTCTTGTAACCGGCTCTCCATTTTCCATGCTAATGAGTGTTACCTGATAATCCCCCAGGGTCCATTTAAGCCTCTAGTTTCAGTCTTATCCTTCACCCAGTCTCCTATGAGCAGTGCTTGCAAGAATGGGCACCACGAATGAAGCTGAGTTTAACCTCTTTTGTTTCCTCTGCCCTCACTCCTAACTGCCAGCTTCAGAGGATATTGTCCCATGTTTTCAGTGATTCCCTTGTCCCTTCATGTTTAAAAATATGGTGAGTTTCTTTCAAGAGCTTCTTCCTCTCTGCGTTGGTCTTTTAGGACTTTTAATCAGCTAATTTCCATTTTCTCCTTCTTGCTGCTCCAGCATCTACTGTATCCATGTCTCCTGGATCAACACCTTCTAATGGTTGAAAATCCCCGGGGCTCCTTTATCTCCTTGCTTTTCTGCAGGAGTTTGGACAATGGGACCGGTTGTCAGATTCAGGGACTGTCTATGGCGATCAGAGCGGCCTGCCTGCGTTTGTCTCCACTCTTTGCACCTCCCTCATTTAGGCAGGCTCACCTCCTCTCACCCAGGACCTCCGTGCTGTCCCCTCCTGGCCATGGACTGTGGTACCCCATTCAGATCCTTACAGGCTCTGTCCCACACACCCAGCTTTTCTCTTCTCAGCTGAGTTTTTCCTATCAGTGAATCTCATTTTCTCAGGGCCTTACTCTTGAGGGCCAAGATTGCCTCATCCTGTGGGCAGTTAGCCTTTGCATGCCAGTTCCAGGAGGGAGGCCTTGGTCTCTGCATCTAAGATGTTCAATGTCTGGTCCCTCCTCCATCCACCTGGTCCCTGCCTGACCTCTTTTCCCATCTTGCTTCACCCAGAACCAGTTTAACTCTTAAAAAAAGTTTTTTTATTACCATTATTATTATTATTATCATCATCATCATCATCTTAAAAATAGATATATTATAAGTTTAACTCTTAACTCTGACTTTGGTTCAGCCAGCATCAGACCCATATACTGATTTCACTGTGGCTCCCCTGGGTCCCCATGACTTCCTTATCAGCCAGCTTCATTTGGCTGCTCGCTGAGGGGAGCCACCCTAGTTCTAGCAACTGTTGTTTCCCATCATTGTGTACTTGGCTGAGTCTGGCCTGACCTGGGAAGTTTTTGATGTTAATCTGAGAAATTAATTCAGGTCCCTCTCCTCCCCCTACCCCCAAGCTTCTTTGCTCAGGTCTTCTACGATTTATGGGTCACACTTTATATGAAGATGGCTTGATGTCACTGTTAATCCTCTTCTCTGAGTTCACACATGGCCTTAGAATTGTTCTAACTCAGAGCTCAAGGCATCCACTAGAAGTTGAGTGAGATTGAGAGAAGCGTGTGGGATATTTCTGATTTAGATGCTCCGTTTCTCGGGAATGTTGGTCAATTACGAGGATGTTTGCGAACAGAAAGAGTTTTTGTCTGTCTTTAGGCATCCTGGATTTGGATATTCTATTTATCCACAAATATAACTGACCCATCATTTAAGCAATGCTGCTTTATTGACAGCCTTTGTTGTGCATTGGATTTATGGATTTTTTTAGTTTATGCTGGTATCTGTTTTTTTGTAAGTAAGATTTATGATAGAATTTTACATTCCACACATTTAGCTGAATTCAAATATGCATACTCTGTTCTACCACTATCATCCTCATCCCCACCCCACCAAATCCCCACATTTTTTTCTTTTTTTAAAAATTAATTTTTATTTTTTAATTTTTGGGGGAAGGTAATTAAGTTTGTTTGTTTGTTTGTTTGTTTATTTAATGTAGGTACTGGGGATTGAACCCAGGACGTTGTGCATGCTAGATACACACTCTACTACTGAGCTATACCCTACCCCCCCACTTTTTTTTAACATTATGGCTTAAAAATGCAAGCCAAATATTTAATTCATAGTGTAAACAAAACTTTAGTTATTTGCTCCAGTGCTGGGAAAAAGCTGGCTTCCTAAAAGATGATCTGGTGTATCTAAAACCACATATGCCATCCTTTAAAATCACTTTAGAGATGTAAGGAGCAATTTGACTACACAAGAATTTTGTCTAGTGTGGTCTTTAGACCCTTATCTCATTCTGTTGTGTTTTATTTATTCATTCAATAAGTATGAAGCATCTACTGCATGCCAAGTCCTGAGTTAGGTGTGCTGGGTGTAAAGATAAATCAGATAAATCAGCTTCTCAAAGAAGAGAAACTGGACAGTAGACAAATGAGAAAATAAGGTATTATGCAACGTACATATAGTACATGTTGGGAGAATAACCTCTTTGTGGTTGCTGGGAGGGCTATGGCTAGAAAAAGCTTCAGAGAGGAGGTGACTCCTGAGCTGTGTCTTAAAGGATGTTAATGAGTTAGTTAGGTGGACAGGTCGAAACTTATAAAGAACTGGAGGCAGTTAAATATGGCTCTGTGGTACGGGAGGCATGCGTGTGTGGAGGACGGAGAGTTGCTGTTGAAGCAGAAGGAGGAGAGATGATGAGGTAGACAACTTTATATTCTGCACTGTCAGCTAGTGGGGGACATGGAGGGTGGTGGGCAGATGATGGAGGGGAGACTGCAATAAGAAGTGATCTTTATTTTAGAAAAGTTTATCTACCAACATGATAAAAGACTGGAGGAGAACACAAGGAGGAGGAAGTTATTGTAATGATACAGGGGGAGATTATGAGAACCCAGACTAAGGCAGCTGCAGTAGAAAAGAAAAATAAGTGACAAATATGAGATACTGAGGCTGAAGAATGGTGTGGGGGTAAGGATGTCTGAGGGAGGGTAGTGGTTAAGGAAGAGTAAAAATCAACTGTAACTCCCAGGTGACAGGATCACTGGTTGCTGTGGACTAAATGTTATGCCCTACCCACCACCCCCAAATTTGAAAGTTGAAAGCTAGCATCCAACGTGACGGTGTTAGGAGGTGGGACTTTGGGGAGGCGGTTACGTCATGAGGGTGGAGCCCTCACGAATGGGATTAGCGCCCTTATCAAAGGGCCCAAGAACTGTGAGAAATAGATTTCTGTTGTTTACAAGCCATCCAGTCTGTGGATTCTGTTGGAGCAGCCCAAATGGACTAAGACAGTAGTATATCTCCATTAAAAGTCGACAGCTCTTCACTCTGACTTGAAAAAGTGCCAGAAAAAAGAGAGTATTTTATAAATAGAATTTTTAAAAATTAGGGCTTCTGTTAATTCAATCTGGCTAATATTTATAGCTAGTTTATTTTAGGTGCCTAATACTGTTATAGATGCAAAGTTGAAGGTTTACAATCTCATGGTGGAAACAGGCATAAATAGATAATCTTCTAAGATTGTGAAATGAGATGGTATGGGATTAATTATCAAAATGCAATATATATGAAAATATTCTTAAAATATTGCCATGTACCATAAAGAAACCATTTAAAACCATTTAAAAAACAACAAAGAAAAAAAGAAAAAACTCAACCCACTGTGCCTACTCATTGTAGACTCCCGTAAGTACAAGTCATAATAATAACACTAGGGAAATGATAGGCTTGTATTATTTTACTGAATAAAACAATTTTTATGCTGGAAGAGTTATTAAGATCATTCCCAACCATGGAAATCCAGGCAAGGAGAGGTAGCTATGATTTCTCACTTGAGCCTTTAAATGCGAACTAAAGTCCTAGGATGCGTTAGTGACTTTTGCTATCTAAATAGGGCCTAAACAAGGCCTTAAAAAAATAAAAATGTGGGGCAAACTTTACATAAAGCCATGGAAACAGAAGGGGCTATTTTGCTTAAAATAGAACACCTATATTTAGGAGCTTTTAGTCTGGCATGACCTTGACATTTAAGTCAACACAGTAGTTTTAAGTCTGTTTATAACCTCCATTCTCTACCTTTTGTCTCTGAACCATTCAATGGGCTTCGCCTCTCTGCTAGGGCAGAATGAAAACAGCACGTTTCTACCTAAGGATTGCAAAACATTAATCTCTTGGGCAACCTGGCCAGCAAGTCTTTGTGAGTGTGCACTGCTGGTGATCCACACTAATTTTATGTACAAGCATTCCTGTGATTAAATAAGGAGTGTACCAGTGTTGTACTCCAGTCTGGGCTAGGAGTTTCCTGGTCTAAGCTCAAGTCTGCCACTTACTAGCATGGTGGCTTGCGGCATGCTCCTGCCTCTGCCTGGACCTCTGTTTCATCATCTGTAATAGGAAGAGGTCAGGCTAAAACAGTGGTTTTCAACCTGGCTGTGCTGTAGAGTCAACTGGGGAACTTTTAAAAGATGCAATGGCAGGCCCCATTTCCAGAGATGCCCATTTAATTGGCCCAGGCATTAGTTTTTGGGACAAGGTCCCCACTTGATTTAAAGGTGCATCTGGAATTAAACAGCTTAACCGGAAAGGTCTCTAAGGGCCATAACAAGTTGAAAAATTTTTATTTTATGAAATGATGTAGACCTGCCAAGTGACATGTTTCCTGGGTCTTAAGCAATGTCAGAGACCATCTCTAAGAAAAAGAACACAAAATCACAGACACAAAATTAGGTGTGAAAGAGGTCATTTATTTATTTATTTATTAAAAATTTTTTTTATTTTGTTTTAAATTTTTTTTGGGGGGGGAGGTAATTCAGTTTACTTATTTATTTTTAGAGGAGGTACTGGGGATTGAACCCAGGACCTTGTGTATGCCAAGCATGTGCTCTACCAGTTGAGATATACCCTCCCCCAAGGACATTTATTTAGACTGAAAAAGAAATCCCAACAAATTATAAAGTTTAAAAAGCTAACAAACACCACAGACATAAAAATAAACCAGAGAAATAACATAATATTTTTTTAATTAACTGCCAAACATACACATTGGATACTTTTTTCTTCTAAATTTCTTGACTGCATACTCTTTGATTGCCTCTTCATTTGACAGCAAATTTGTAATATATTCTATGGAGAGAATAAAAAAATTTAATCTTTTCTTTTGCAACTGATCCATTTGGTTTTATTCTGGATAGTTTGGAAAGGTTTGTTTCAGCTTCACAGTTCATTATTGGTCATGTTATGTGAGTTTTAGGATTGTTGTCAAATTTCAGAAAATCTCTAGTAAGAAGCCATCACATGTGAGCTGTAAGATTTGGCAGGATTTTCTGGCTTGGTACACGTGATGCTTTATTTTAGGTGTCAACTTGACTGGGTCATGGGATGCTCAGACCTCTGGCTAAACATTATTCTGGGTATGTCTGTGAGGGTGTTTCTGGGTGAGATTAATATTTGAATTGGTAGACTGAGTAAAGCAGGTTGCCAGTGTGGGTGGCCTCATCCAGGCAATTGAAGATCTGAATAGAACAAAAAGGCTGGATAAGAGGGCCTCCTTCTGCCTGACTGTGCTGGGACATGGCCCTTTTCCTGCCTTTGGAATGAACTGAAAAAACAGTTTTCCTTGGATCTCGAGCCTGCTGGCTTCTAGACTAGAATTTATCCCAGCTGTTCCCCTGGGTCTCTAGTTTGCTGGCTGTATTTCTTGAGACTTTGCCTCCATATTTCCTTATAATAGATCCATATCTATCTATCTATCAATTTATCAATCATCTCTCTCTCTCTCATTAGTTTTGTTTCTCTGGAGAACCCTGGCTGCTACAGCACACTTCCTTATTTCTCACCACTCTCTGTAAGTTGGCAGGCACAGTGTCCCAGTGTGACCTCTGGTGCTACAAATAAGAAGACTCCTGAGCCCTGTTTCCCCTTACTTGGATCCCACAGATGCCCATGTCAATTCCAGTGCCAACAGGTAGGAGGGGAAGTTGCATTGGAGAGCGACCAAGGTCTTCTTGGATTATAGTTAAAAACACTTTGCCTTTGCAACTTTGTAAAAACATATGAACACTTAAGGGCATGTGTAGGGGCCCTCCCGGGCTATTATTAGAAGTCGTGCAAATGAGAGGCCCTGAGGCTTAGCTTCCTTGGATTTGCAGTGCACCTGACTGAGGCCTGTCTTTTCTTTAGGGTTATTGTGCCCTGTATGTACTGAGAATCTTCACTGGAGAGGGGCATTGTAGATACAGAGTAACACTGTGCGAGGTGAAATTGGAAAAGGTCAGAAGATGAAACAGCCTTGTGTTATTGAGCGGCGAAAGAAATGTCTGGGAGGAGCGCACACAGGAGCCAGTCGTGAGCTGTGGCTCTTTTGACTCTTGTCCATCTCGGTCCTGACTGTGATTGGACACCACCTGGTGGAGGACGTGCATTGTCATTTCACATCTGCAAAATGATTTCTAAATCATTTCAAGTAGTGTGATCTGAATAGTCCTCATTCCTCCTGATTCCCTCCCAATATCAGTCTGATGGGTGCCTACAAGAATGAATGTGTGTACACTAAGCGTAAAAAGCAAAGCCACTCACCTTTGCATTTGTAAGGAGAATTCCATTGCCTGAAAGAACTGAGTCTGAACTCTAAGTAGGGGTTTGGCTCTTGTCCAGAATTTTGCATTGGCACAGCAAAATTGCACGGGCTCTAAATACTGTCTAAGAACACGCAGTGGAACTTATAAATTAAAACTTGATTTTAGGTCATTAGAACCTTAAAAAGAGGCCAATTCAACCAAAGGGGAAAATGGTAATATGATTTTTTGAAGCATGTTTGTTTTATGAGAGGCCTTCCATCTCGGTATTGAGTCATTGCGGTCTTGTTGTCTGCAAGACCCATTAACCAGAGGCTCCTTTTGAAAGGTTAATGGTTGTGAGATTCTGGCAGGAGGTCAAATGCTGATGAGCTTTGCTCGCTGCCAGGTGTTCTGGCAGCCTTCCTTGGAGGAAGCTGGAGGGTAACTCCAGTGAGGAGTGTCTATTACTAACAGGATTGATTAGTAAGCAAACATTTCAGAATGTCTCCATCCCGATGAGTGCTGCCCCTACCCATAGTAGGATTTTGGAGATACTAAAAATTGCTTTCAATATTGCCACCATCAGCCAAATTCTTGTGGACTTTTCTGGTAAAAGGTTCAGACCTTATGGCAAAATCCTTTGAATGCCTTCAGTGATTCAAACTATCAGAATTTGGGACTGGACTATATTCTTTGGAAACCAAAAAGATTTTCAGAGTCAACAGTGAAAATATAGTGTCTGATCAAATCCACTAAGTGTATTTTTTGTCAAACCAAATTGTGACCGTAGGATCCTGAAATACGGTTTTCTCCTACAGTTGACAAACTAGTTCTGAAGGCAGTTTTGTGGATCAGTCCACACTTCTTTCATGCTTTCCTATATAGGAGGGGCTGGGAGGCTACAATCTGTCTTTCCCGGGCCTTTTTGCAGCTGGGGGTCCAGATGTGGCTGGTTTTGCCGACCCAGGACATCGGCAAGGGACATGGATGGAGGAGTGAGCTGTGAGAGCTGGTGGCCAGGCAGGGAAGAGAGTTGCTCTTGGAGGGAACAGCAGAGGAGGAATTTGGTTCTTCTGGGGCAGTTCTTGCCGAGGTTCAAGGTTCTGCTGCCTAATGTTGGAGGTGCCAAGTAACTTGAGGTGGTTGCACTGGGGTTCTGATTGGGAGTGTCCCATAATCCTTCTTCCAGATACTGGCTCTGGCTGTGTAATAACCAAGTCTGCTTTCCTGACCTCTTGGAGATTCCACATGTGGCTAATACTCTCCAATCAATTCCTTACTACTTAAACTAGCAATAGCGAATTTGGTTGTTTGACAATCCAAGCTCCAAATGAGCGATGAAACTATTATTGGAAAAAGCATGGGGCCTCCCAAGCCAATAAACTGGAAACTAGAAATTCATTAAGAAATAAACTTGGTATTGGTATAATATTTTCTCAGTTTTTTGTAGTATTTCACATTTGGAGAACTCTGTAGGCCTTAGGAACAATTTAAACAAAGATTTTCAGCCAGGGTAGGTGGCTATGTAGCTCAGTGATAGAGTGTGTGCTTAGTGCGCACGAGGTCCTGGGTTCAATCTCCAGTACTTCCATTAAAAAAAAAACTAAAACAACAAGACAGATAATCAAAGATTTCCTCCTACTTTAGGTGAGTTCACTTTTATTCCATGTAAATAAAACAAAAGGCGTGAAAATGAGGCTCCTATAGACTCTGTCCTAGTGGTAGACTGGGGCACAGGAAGTCAACAGAGATGCTTCACTGGAGGTGATGAGTCATGGGTGTTGGTTTGCACTGTCTGATAACTTGGTTTATATCAGCTGCTTTATGTTTATCTATTATATATTTGTTCCCATATAATTCACAAGGATCTCCAAAACCATTTGTATTATTTTGTTTTCTTTTTTAGTGCTTGTATTTGATGACTGTAAGCGAGTCTGCAGTAAAACACTGCTCGGCTGGCTGCCTGGGTCAGGTGCGGGTGCTTTGGTGGGCTATGGAGGCAGGCTCTGAATTAGCAGCTATACCTACACCACTCCCAGTGAAAAGAGACTCAGCTTTTGCTTCCTGGGGGCTAACTATCCATACCTGAAATCCTCACCTCTGAGCTGGAAGACTTTGGAAATCGTCTTGTTCAGCTCTCTGCACGCACCCTTTCTGCCGCACCCTAGCTGTGGGGTGTGTTAGCTTGCCAGGGTTGCTGTAACAGTGCCTCGGTGACGTCAAGAACAGAAATGGACTATCTGGCAGTCCTGGTGGCCAGAAGTCTGGATTAAGGTGTCGGCAGGATTGGCTCCTTCTGAGGGCTCGGAGGGAAGGCAGGCTCTGGTATGGCCTCTCTCCTGCCTTCTGGTGGTCACTTGGCTTGTGGCAGCATAATTCCATTCTTCACATGGCGTTTTCTCTTTGTGGCTGTCTCCAGATTTCACCTTTTTATAAGGACGGCAGTCATGTTGGATCAGGACCCACCCTAATGTTCTCATTTTAACTTGTTACCTCTATAAAGACCCTATTTCCAAGTAAGGTCACCTTCTGAGGTACTGGGTGTTAGGACTTCAACAAACAGATCTTTCTTTGTGTGTGGGGGGGTACAGAGTTAAGTCCATAACATTAGTCAGGATGCCTTTGGTTGCAAGTGACAGAAACTAAATTCAAATCAGTCTTGTAAATGGGGAAATGTATTGCCTCACATAAGAGAGAAGGACAGAAGGCACTCACCTCAGGGACAGCTCAAAGGAGGGACCCAGTTGTTCCTGTCAGGACTATCTTTCTCTGTCTCCATCACTCCTCACCATGTGTGGCCTCATTCTCTAACACTGCAGGTTGGAATGTTCCACGTGGCGTGGAACATGGCTTCAGGCAGTGCCAGACTTTCAACAGTCCAGCACGGTGGTGCAAAAGGAATAGTGTTTTTTTCTCTCTCTCTCAGCTTCCATTGGTACAAGCCCAGGGAAGGATTCTGGCTGCCCTTCTGGTCCCATGCCTAGGCCTGGAGCAGTCACTGGCGGGACAATGTGGTTCCTCACCACACATGCCTGCTCCTCTGGCCACCGGGCTGGGTAGGCTCCTGGGAGTGGAGGTGGAAGATGGTCAGTGAAAGAGTGTTGGTCAAAGGAAATTATCTGCCACACAAGGCGCTAACTGTACTGCCTCTTAAAGCAACCTGTTTCCCTTTAATTCATCTCCAGCATCTGAAATGTCCTTGTGGACTTTCAGCAGAAACCTACATTCATATACTCTAAATCTTTTTCTATAGTAAAGCTTTAAGTTTTTGAAAACAGAATCCGAGGTCTTTCCTTGTCGAAACATTTTCAAAGCTTTCATCCTTTCTGTGCTTCTGGTCCCCTGCCAGCGCCTCCATGCCCAGTCAGTCCTCTCTGCTCAGCCCTCCCGTGCTCGCTCCAGATCAGCGCTCCACTGCCCTGCAGTCCGTTCTGTGTCTGGAGGCTGACTTGTACAGATGGCTTCTGTGGTCTCCCTTGCTCCCTCAGCTTCCAGTGGCTTCCAACCAGTCGGAGATCAGAGGTCGGGAGAGGAGTGAGGACCCAAGACCGTTTGTTCACCCAGGGTCACTGCAGGCTGGCCTTTGCCTCTCCTGAAGGCAAGGGCTCCCATCTTGTGGCTTTCCCTGTGCAGCATTCTCTGTCTGACTGAAAACTGCCTCCCTCCCTCTGCCCCCCTCCCTCTGCCCCTTCAATCCTGGTGTGGGAATAGTGTAGCATCCCCCTGTTACGATCTCCAGGGCACTGCACATCCCTCTTTGCTCCCTGACACTTTGCCACATCTTGGTGAACAGTCCCCTCAAACAACCTAGTAGAGTTGGTGACTTTTCCCATGGGAACCCTGATTACCTCCCCTCCCCACCTCCAATTTCTAAAGGTGGTTGGTTTCAGTTATTGAGGGAAAGATATGAATGATGTAATCCATACAAAAGTGTGGATGGTTGATAGCATGATCCTTCAGGCATGTTTTGTTTGAAAAAGTTTTGTGTGGCCAATTTAAGAGAATTTAAAACTGTGTGGTTGAGATATATATTTTTTTTCTTTCCCAGAGCCCTCTAAATAAAATACATATCTCTTGAGGATAAAACTGGCACCAGATAAAGGTACTTTTTAAACTTTTCACAAAAGTGGCTGGACTGAAGGGAGTGGCGACATACCCCAGGGAGTCTGGGATGCCAGTAGCCCTAAGTGACCTTAAGCAAGAACTACATTTCTTAAAAGGGTCCTATTTTATTTAAAAGTATAAATCTGAATTTTTTTTGCAAAGGTTAACCACTATATATAAAAACAGATAAAAAACAAATTTCTTCTGTATAGCACAAGGAACTATATTTAATACTTATAATAACTTTAATGAAAAAGAATATGAAAATAAATATATGTATGTATATGCATGCTGGGACATTATGCTGTACACCAGAAACTGATACATTGTAACTGACTATGCTTCAATTGAAAAAATTAAAAAAAGAATAAAACTATATATCTGAATTTTTCTTCTATTTAAGACATCTCTGTTTGTCATATTTCCAAAACTTAATAAAGATGACTTTCTAGGAAGAAGCTCCATGTTTATTGTGTGACTTTATTACTGGCAGGTGGCCCAGGGCCCCTGGGGACACACAGCCCCAGTTTGAGAAGCCTGATTTGAGAAAAATCTGGACGCACGGATATCACAACCACTTGTTTATTTATGGGTTGTCACTTTCTGTCAGATCTGTGTTTTCTCATATACTTTCAGATCTTAGGGATGTTTTAAGATTTGGGATTAGCATTTCTATTTTAGACACAGGTACAATATATTTCATTTCTTTTCCAATTGGGCATACATATTTGACTTTTTTTTTCTTCTTTTATATTGCTCACTTACTGATTACATTATTTTGGTCTAAATTGCTTTTATTTTTTAATATGTCTCAATCACAGTGTTTTTCCCTATCAATCATTGTAACATTCCTCACAGATTAAAATGCACCCCATGGGAGAGTAACAGGCACCATGGGGTGTTTTAAGTCCTCTTCTTCCAGTTTAGTCTGAAAAGTGAATTTTGAACAATTTTACAACTTTTTCTTACCATCAGAAATGTTTAAAGTCCTGGAATTTCTTTAAGAATGAACTTTAAAATAAGTTATTGTTTTATTATTATTTTTAAATATTTGATTTTGTTTTCATCAGTATTTGTATTCGTTTGCTAGCGTTGCCATAGTGAAGGAGCCCAGATTGGCTTAAACAAGGGAAATTTATTTTCTCACAATTTGGGAGGCTAAACAGTGAAGGTCAAGGTGTCAGGAGGGGGGATTTCTCTTGCGGCCTCTCTTCTGGACTTGGAGATGAGCCATCGCTGTTCTCCCTGTGTCTTCGCATGGTCTTCCCGCTCTACCTGTCTGTGTCCAAACTTCCTTCGCTTCTAAGGACACCAGTAATATTGGACTAGAGCTCACCTTACTGACTTCATTTTAACTTAACTTGCCTCTTTAGAGATCCTATTACCAAATACAGTCACAGTATGGAATATGGGGGATTATGGCTTCAACATATGAATTTTGGACAGGATATTTATTTATTTATTTATTTATTTATTTATTTAATCAATTTTTAAAAATTGAAATATAGTTGATTTACAAGGTTGTGTTAGTTTTTTGTGTACAGCATGGTGATTCAAATGTATATATATATATATATAGTTTTTCAGATTCTTTTCCATTATAGCTTATTATGAGATATTGAATGTAGTTCCTTATGCTGTGCAGTAGGACCTTGTTGTTTATCTAATTTATGTATGGTAGTGTGTGTCTGTTAATCCCAGACTCCTAAGTTATCCCTCCCCCACCCAATTTCCCCTTTGGTAAGCATAAATTTGTTTTCTATGTCTGTGAGTCTGTTCTGTTTTGTAATAAGTTCATCTGTATCGTTTTTTTTTAAAGTTCTGCATATAAGTGCTATCATATGCCATTTGTCTTTCTCTCTCTGACTTACTTCACTTGGTATGATACTCTCCAAGTCCATCCATGTTGTTGCGAATGGCGTTATTTCATTCTTCTTAATGGCTGAGTAGTATTCTAATGTGTATATATACCACATTTTCTTCACCATGACAGCATTTAAATAAAAGTTTAAGAACCATAGTGTACACTGTTCACACATATAGCAAGTTCAATTCTAAAAGCATGTCGACATTACTGAGAGTGGAGGAGAAACAATCTTATTTTCCTTGAAAAACTGGAAGGGAGGAGGTACCAGAGGGCAGAAAAACCAATGGTCTGATTGTGTGGAGTAAGAGAGACAGCAGGGGGAGGAGCTCTGAGTTGCTGAGCACCTGCTGGGTATGTGGTGCCCCATCAGGAAGCTGGTGGAGGGTGTGGGTGACTGGACCAGAGAGCAGATCCAGACTGTTCTTCACTACCCAGGGCCGTGGCACCCTTTCAAAATCCGTTTTTTTTCCATTGACATGTGGATGACAGCACCAGTTTCATGGAGTGTAGGGATCTTGGCACAACATATGGCACAAGTGAACACTGGGATTCCTACTGTATGTGCTCACTGCTGTTCGATATGTGTTCGTTCCAGCTTAGAGACCAAAAAGCTGAAACTCAGATGGGCTGAGTGACAGCCTGTTGTCACACAGCCAGCTGATGGCCAGTCCAAATTTCGAGCAGGTTTTCCTGGCTCCTAATTAGGATCTCAGACTAATTGTGTATAAAAAGGACTAGGGTGCATCTAGGTTTGAACACTGTCTCCACCACACCAGCTTGGGACACGTTTCCTAGTCTCTCTCTCTCAGCTCATTCCCTCCTATGAAATGGGAATAATGATGTCTACTTTTTAAGGCTTGTGAGGACCAGAGACCACATATATCCAGTTGCTGCAGGGGATAGAATTGTCAGGGTACCACATCATCCCTCATTGATTTTGCCAACAACTGTTGATGAAACTTTGGGAAACTTTATTTACCTTCCTTCCTCAGGTTTCCATTTCTTCATTTTTAAGGTTGGGGTAAGGAAGGCTAAAATGGAATTGGCCCAAATCAAAGGATCTCAAACTTAGAGGCTCATATGGGTTAAGCAGGTAACTGAGGGCCTTGAATCCAATATGATAAATGCCAGCAATCTGGAATCTTTCATCTGAAATCTCCTGACTTTAAAATTAGTTTTGGCAACTAATTCTGAAAACTAAAACATATGAATGTGTGGGCTTTAGCGGCAGCTTAATTTGGCCATAGGTTTGTGAATTTTTGGCTAAATGATCCCTAAGATCCTTCCAATCTAAAGTCACCCACTCCCATGTCATAAAACAAGGGTGGGCCAATACTTGGTCTTTACTTAGTTGTCAGAACCCGGGGTCATGGTTTTGCCTGTACTGAGTGCTTTGGGGTGGTGTCTCTAACTGCAGTCTCTCCCCGACTCCAATTCCAGCCACCTCTTTTTGAGAAATTAATCTTTGTATAGTTTCTGCCTAATTCTGCTCGGCTTAGTTACCTTTGATGAATCTCCATTTGTCTACAGAGTAGAGTCTAAACTTCTCGGCTGGGAGGTGACCAGGTTTCTTATCTTACTTCCTGTTTTCCCCTTCATGTGCCCCAGGTTTCCCCCAAACTCTCCATCCTCGAGATGTCCTGCCCCAGAGTGTTTCTGTTTCAGTTTCCCTCTTCAGGTGTCTCAGAGGCCACCGGTCCCACTTACACATCTGACAGCTCTGCTAACTCTTCTGGTCCAGCTCAGGTCCTCCCTCCTGTGTACTGTGTTTCCCATTGTGGGCTTTGCACTTGGCAGACATCAGGATCTTGGTCTTTATTTTCAAAAAAATTTTTAAAGTTCTTTTTTTGTGGGGAGGTATTAGATTTATATATTTATTCACTTACTTTCTTACTTGTTTTAATGGTACTGGAGACTGACCCCAGGACCTTGTGCATGCTAAGCATGTGCGCTACCACTGAGCTATCCCCTCCCCCACCCAGGATTCTGATCTTTAAATTGCAGGAGACTGAGAAGATTCTATCTTGGTGGCATATGAGGGAGTTAATTTTATTAGTTTTTCAACAGCTTGGATTACTTTGTTTGTTCTCTGGTTTTCTTTTTTGTTACATGTATAAAAGATATTCATCAAAAAACATTTTCTAAGACTAGTGAAAATTGTTTACAGGGCTTCAGACTTTTCTTCCTAAAGTTATTTTTTTTCCCTTTAGGAAAGCCCAAAGAGGATGAACGAATCCAGGGAGAAATGCTTATTTTCATGTACCTGTACATCTCTTATTTCTTCTGGAGCACTTTTCTGTTTCTGCACTGGCATTTAAAATGGATCCTGGGTCCAAAATGGGTGAACTTTCACAACAGTTCTTTTCTGTTGGGAAAAGTCACATTTTTTCCTCTGGTGTGAAATTGCACCAACAAAACCAGCTAAAGGAAGGAAAGAAGAGTGCGATGTTTAGACGTTACATTTCCACTGCTTCCATGCCTGTTCCCCTGGTCGTCCCTCAGTGTGGGTGAACTAAGTTTAGACTCTGACAGCTCTGATTTTCACAGAGGGAATGACATAAGACGACTCATTTGTCGTTTGCATCCCATTCCGTGATGACAGGTTTTGCAGTCCCCAGATGGAACACTAAATCCTTTAAAACCACTCCCCTGATGGTCCAAGTGGTACATTCTGCTAATATGGGGTCATTAATTACAGCAAGGGAAACAGAACGATTATCAGGGTATCAGTGCCATCCAGAGAGAATGGAGCATGCAGGTCAGGCACAAGCGCACAATGTGCCGAAGCCAACAGTAACAATAATAAAAATCATATAGCACCTCAACCTGGATTTGGGGAGTTTTTGTGCAATCAGATAATTATCAAAATTGTCATCAACAAAAGAGGAGAGAAGGGGATTTGAGTGAACTTTGTGAAGAGCTCTTTTCGAGTGTCGTATTGAGGAAAGAACGTTTGACAAGACAGGCAGCTCTGAGCTCGTGATCGTTCTGCACAGCCCCCTACATTTCTGTATTTTTTTATTAAAAGGATGCTGCTCTGTGGTGTTTGTGATTCAGGATCTCAGGACGCCAGGACTGATCTCATCTGTCTTTACAAGACTGGCTCTGCGGGAGTGAGGCTGGGTTCTCTCCCCATGAGAGAACCGCTATTTTCAGACTCAGTGGTACTCAGTGGTGGGATGTGGTGGCAGGTGGGCCGCTGCTTTCTGAGGGATGGGCTTCATGGCAAGCTTGTCCCGTGATGCTCAAGGTCCCTAGTAAGAAAAGGAATGCAGAGCAGGCTGGGGAGGAGTCTCCAGCTGGGAATGAAACCACAGTTAGTGACTGGAAGATTAGGCAGCCCTGGAAAACCTGAATCCCAGTCATTACAGAGGTCATGGCTCTCTGGGTAGCTTGTTTTCTGTGTTTATTCTGAAGCAATAGCATGTATCGTTTGTACTTAGACTGCTCCATCCTTCAGTCCACTTAAATGTTTCTATATTGATGAGACATGTTTCATCTTCATCAATAGGTGAGTTCCTAAAAATTATGTAAAGCCCAATTAGAAGATATAGCAAGGTGGCTAGGAGTGTAGGTTTGTTTTTATTTTATTTTATTCTCCCCGACTCCCTTTTCAATGGAGGTACTGGGGATTGAACCCAGGACACACGCTAAGCGTGCACTCTACCTCCAAGCTATACCCTCCCCGAGGAGTGTAAGCCTTGAAACATGGCTGATCTGGGTTTGCATCTCTCTCCACACTTTCTAAGCTGAATGGTTTAGGGCAAATTGATGATCATCTCAGAACTTCAGCGCCCTCCTCTATAAAAGGGATTGGTAATATATATCTGAGAGGGAAGACGAATAATGTCTGTAAAATATGCAGTCAGTCCTAATATGATAAATGAGAGGATAACGATGTTTTAACTTTTGTAAATACTTGAGTGGTGGTGAGGTACTGATGAGGAAGGAATTCCTCTGGTTGGAAGATGGAAAATGAAACAAAAAACAAAAACAACAAAATAATGGTCCTTAGAAGGATATATGAGATTTTATCGGTCTAAACATAATTTCCCGGATAGGAACCAATCTTAGATAAGTGTGTGGTGTGTATGAAATAAAAGATTCTGGATCCCCTGCTCTCTGACAGCCAGGGAGGAAAACACAGATGTGGTGACTGCAAAAGTCAGCAACGCATAGCTCTGACAGGGGCTTGTGTTCATTAGCCCCAACCTTGGTCCAGCCTTGCTGTAAGCATTTTGTGTACATTATCTCATTATCCACTGATCACCACCCTGCGAGATAGACACTGGGGTTAACCACGACTTGGAAACTGAGGCAGAGAGGTTGAATCAATTGTCCAAGGCTCTACTGGCAGAAATGGCAGAGCCAGAGTTAAAATTTAGATAGTTTGTCAAGAGTCCTCTTTTTCTCTCTTGACTCATTAAGGTTAAATGACACATTAAGATGTGTCAGAGTCTAGCAGGCTGTATTTTTTCCTTTTTGGTGATATGCAAAATAACAGTGCATCTTAGAATTGGGGCTGCTTCTGGTGATGAAGTGTGTACGAGGGACCCCCATGTGCTCACCACACAGATGGAATAGTGTTAGTTTCCCATGGTGTCCTTGTTCTGACCCACTCTGCTCTATCTGTCCCACAGAGGACACGGACCTTGGAAAAGAGGGGAGGGGACATGAGGATTCTGCTGTCCCCCAGCCAGGCTGCCTGTTGC
Organism: Camelus dromedarius; assembly: GCF_036321535.1. Taxonomy (NCBI): domain Eukaryota; kingdom Metazoa; phylum Chordata; class Mammalia; order Artiodactyla; family Camelidae; genus Camelus; species Camelus dromedarius. The sequence continues at coordinate 11,589,726 of NC_087465.1, read as the reverse complement.
CAGCAGCAGGACAATACCAAGGATTATTTATAGCTGTCTAAGGCCTTTTAGACAAGTGGAAGGCAGCGAAGCCTGCTGCATCCCACCTGCTTGTGTAGGGGGCCTCAGCAGTGTGTCACTGCAGCGATTTGGCATTCATCTTATCTTGTGTTAATTATTCTTCTACGCCCTGAAATAAGACCACCTCCTTGAGGTCACATCTGTGAGCCCTTCCGGGCACCTAGGGAAGAAGCAGGCTCTCAGCCAGGAAATGGGGAGCTAGAAGGAAGGAAGGCAAGAGGAGTTTGAGCTTTCTCTTGGCTTTACTCTCAGGATCCAGGCTTTGAGTCATCTCCAGAGAGTTCAGGGTCATCCCTAGGGTAGATCCCCAAGGAGCATCTGCTGCGGGGAGGGGGGCCCGACTGTGGAGGAGTAGCCCTAATTTACAAGCTGACTCTCTAGCGTATTGCTTTTTGCCCAGAGAAATCGCTCCGGGCTTTTAGGCAGAAAGGGACGCCCTACAGGAAACTGTGAGCTTACAGTCTCTGGCAGGGCTGGTCTTCAGGCTGGGTGACCAGGAACGACCCTGAGGACTGCAGGTCTGTCCCTCCAGCAAAGCTGGTCCATCTGCTGCAGTCTGGAGGGTGGAATCAAAGGCCTTCCATGGTCTACTGACTTCAGGACACCCTGCTGTGTCTGGATCCTGAGGTCCAAAGCTGTAACTGCCTCTTGATGTCCAGAAGCTGGAGTTTGGACAACGACGGCTGAAGCAGAAATACACTATGTCCCCATGACCTGCTTGCTGGCCTAAGACGGCCAGAAAGATGCGGCCTATGCCTCATACCAACTTCTAAAACTCACAAGAGTGTATCAGTTCTTCTCCAGGACCTGACTGGCAAAGGAGTCTGGGAAATGTAGTTTTGTTTGTTTGCTTGCTTTCTAGACTCTGCTGTTCAAGATAGAACAGAAATGTTGGGGCTGCATGCTGAGAGCCCGTCAGCCACATCTAACATGTTATCCTGTGTAGTTACTTCCTTTATTGGCCTTTAGGCTTAAGGAAAGCTCTGTTTAAAGGCGCAGGCCCCGGCCCAGCTGTCCTGCACAGTGAAAGGGAAGCTAGTATCTGGGTCAGGGTGTTAAAATCAGGTGAGACCTCACAAGGACTGTGTACGGTCTTGGATTTCACCCTCCTTCTGAGCTAACAAGTTAGCCTGCTTCTATTTCATGGGTCCTGGGGAGGAAAGGCTGCAGAGTCAGAGGCAATGGGCATTGTTCTTCACATCAAAAGCAGCAGGCCGAGTGTCAGGCTGATGTCTGCTCCAGTCCCCCGTGGCCCTGGGCCCCACGGGGCGATGCACAGCCCACTGCGGATGCCTGTGTACATGGGCAGTCACCTTACAGGAGAGGAGCCTTGAGCTGGGGGTGCTGCCCAGAGTCAGCAGAACTAAGACTGCTCTTTTTCCAGGGGTAAAGGGTACCTCACCCCTCAAGGTCGCTGGCTGCAAACACCACCATGAGAAATGGCCTGGGTGAAAAGTGGTCAGGGCCCTGATTTTCGACATATGAAGAGATGCTTAGGGTCACGCAGATGGCCTCTCCTCTCTCCTTCCTCCCACTTCCTGTCCCGCCTCCTTCCTTTCCCAGGCCCAGGTGGCAGTGGAGGTAATTACAAAAATCTTTCAAGGGAATGTGAATCTCTGGGGACAAATGTCTCATCTTCTCATTACTGGCCTATTTTTATTAAGGGAGGTGGCAGTTTCTAGAAGGTTGGTAGAGTGTTGTCTTCTTGTCCTGGCTGCTTCCCAATGGTGCTGCCTGATTTCTTTGCTCCTTTAGAGGGTGACTAAGTGTCCACGTGTTCATAGGACTGTGGTTTCTTGGGTTGGAGACCTGCAGTGCTAAAACTGACATGGTTGGTTGCCATACTCAAACCACAGGGCTGGAGTGATTGCCTGAACTCACTGTTCTCCCCCAGGGCCAAATCTGTCCCTCTTCTGTTTTACCCAGCTTGAAATTTACTTCCTAAGTAAGGGTATAAATGCCAAGTTCTGTTAAGAGATTACCTTATAATCTTATAATCAATAATATCATATTGTATATTTGAAAGCTGCTAAGAGAGTAGATCTTAAACATCCTCATAACAAGAAAAAAAATTCGTGTGTCAGGTGGGAAGGGTATAGCTCAAGTGGTAGAGTGCATGTTTAGCATGCAGGAGGTCCTGAGCTCAATCCCCAATACCTCCATTAAAAAAAAAGAAAGAAAGAAAAACCCAATTACCTCCCCCATTAGAAAAGCTTTGTAACCATGTGTAGATTTATTGTGGTGATCACTGTGCAATATATACATACTATATCAAATCAGTATATTGTACATCTAAAACTAATAGTGTTATGTGTCAATCATATCTCAATAAAAAAGGTAATTAAATAAAAAAGAAAAGATATTGAGGCAATCAGTCATACCATAAACCACCTTTTTGAATCAAGAATAGAGATGTAATTTAATTATGTCACAGAGGTTAATAGTCTATCTACCTCTTCAGGATCTGTGAATAAATCTACATTTCAATGATATATAAAAGGTTACCTTAAAGATATAACTTATCTCTTCTTCAAGAACCAATACCTAATTCAATTAGAGCAGTGACAACTATGTATTATATTTTAAGCCCAGAAAATGTTCTGGACCAAAACTCAGTTCTTCTTCTTGTGTCTGGGAGACCTCTGAATTGAACCCTCTTAAGGAAAAAGGAAAGAGAGTGGAGGAAAGGGTACACTCTGCTTTCCCTGCCCCATTCTCCAGAGCAGCTAGATTTTAAACCTATAGGATGCCCTAGGTAATTCCAAAGGCTACCATCTTATTATGTGAAGACTGAGAAAGAAACAATTTATGTGTAAGTTAGACTGACTTAGTGACTTAGAAGAAGCATCAGCACACCTGGAAATTTGAAGCGAGTTTATAGTCATGTGCTTTCTCTCCCAATATGCCTAGCAGGGCAGATAGTCCAGTCGCAGCGACTGTGAAATAAGTCATGGGGGTAGCAGAACCCCATGATATAAATCCATTTCTTTCTCTGACTTGAAAGATGAGGGCTGATGGAGGCACACCTGGCCTTTTCCAAAGTCACATTTACTATGAAAGAGAAAGTGTAAGAAATGTCTTTTGCTAAATGCTTTCTTTTTGTTTCCTATATGGGTAGTTAATCGGACCTTTTGAATTCTGTCTATAAATCATGATCTTTCTATTAGTGGGAGTAAAAAGTCTATAGGTTCTTAGCATTGTTTCTAGTGTAACTATGGTAATTGACCATGAATAAACACAGTGTGTGGCAGGGACGTGATTATTTGACTTTCAGCAGGGAAGCCCTCTGCTGGCACCTGATGCGACAGATTGAATTTGGTGTAGAAAAGTGATGTCTGGGGCTGAGGCTGAAATGAGAGGATGGACCAAAGAGCTTGGAAGGATGTAATAGGAGGTAGATCAATTCTGTTTGGATCCAGAATAAGCTCAGAGGAGTAATAGGTACAGGAAGTGCCACATAGCTAAGATCTGGGCAAGGCTGGCACTGGAGTCATATTTCCTCTTTGTGGAAAAGTGACAATGGGCTTGATGGAGATCTCAAGAAAAGGGGACAGGGGCAAGGGGATGAGAAATAAACGCCTTCGGCCTGTTTGATCAGCAGTTTGGCCGTTGCCAGATTAGTGCTGTCTCAACATGGATTTGGAGCATGAACCAACTGTTCTTTGGTGTCAGCTGACTTATTTTGTTCTCTAAGGATGACTGTACATAGGATGGTTGTTGGACTAAAGTGAGATAATTAGCAGATGCAAGCTGCATTGAAAAGTCAGGCTGCTACAGATGATAAGGGAGAGAGGGTAGAGTCAGAGTTAAGAGCATGGACTTCTGGAGCATGAACTTTTTTTTTATCATCCAGAGACTAGCTATGTGCCTTTACCAAGTTACTTAATGTCTCTACACTTCCTCCTCATGCTGTAAAGTGGACACAGTGCTCTTATTGGATAAAGCCAAGGGCTGCTGAAGTGGTTTTGACATTTCAGCAATGGCCAGCACAGTCACTGGTAATTGTGGAACCCCCCTCCCCATGCACACACACACTCTCATTAGGTCACTATCTCTCTCTGTCAAGTTCTCAGGGTCCTCCTACTTGCTGTAGCGCATGGACTCTAACTTCTTAGCTATTTGACTCCTCTGCAGGTGTTCTGGCATCTGACCACCCCCTTCTTAAAGTTTTCTGCTCCTTTGGCTTCTGTGACACTCACTGTTCTCTGATTATTAACACATTTCTTCTAATCTCCCTCCTTAGCTTTTTCTCTTTCCGTCTCTTAGGTCATGGTGTCCCCAAGGCTCAGCCCTTAGCCTCCCTCTCCTCACATCTCCTGCATGATCTGCCTTATTCACCTCATGCTGCCTTTGGGCTGATGCCTGTTAATCCACATTCCTAATCCCGACTGCCTGTGTGTTATATGCCCAGTGGCTTATGGGACATGTGCACTCAGATGTCCCAAAGGCATTTCAAAGTCAACACATATAAAAGGACAAACATCTTTCTCCTAAGAGCATGTTTCTCCTCCTGTGTTTTTCTTGGATCTTACCCACCCAGTCACCCAAGTGTGAAACTTGAGAGACAGCCTACGTTGGCCTGTTTTCTCAGCCTTCAGATTACATCAGCTTCCAAGGCTGGCCACTTCTACCTTGTCAGTGTTTTCAAGCAGTTCCTTCCTCCCCTGCTGCCCGCACCCACCCCGCACCCCCAACCCCCATCACATATTGTGCAGAGATTGCCTCCTAACTTGTCTCCATGCTCTCCACATGGCCTCAGTTCACCCATCACTGCCAGAACCAGCTTTCTGGTGAGCAAGTCAGTGAAGCCCTTTTCTGCTCTGCCACTCTTGCGGCCCAGCCCTCTGCCCCATCCCTGCAACCACTCTGTGACTCATCTACCTATTTCCTTGCAGCATCATGCCCCCGGGACTTTGCACATGCCTTTCTTTCTGCCTGGAAATGAAGATCTAATCCGTTAACAATGGACATTAGGTTCTCCAGTATCTGCCGTATCTATTTTGTATAAAATTTATCGTGTTATTTTAGGCTACTTACAGGGGTATATCTTCCACAAGACAGAGATTTCCTTAGTTCAGGGATCCTGTCCTGTTCATCTTTTGTCCCCAGAACCTCCTATGGTCCCTCAGACACGGTGAATGGCCTCGGCACAGAATAAAACAAACAGAAATAGTTTCTTTATTCCCGAGTGGGCTCTCTGCCTCAGCAGCTGACTTTTCTGGAGACCTGCTCCCTCAGGCTCCTCGCCCTCCCGCGACGCTCAGGTGAAGGGCAGCAGGGCGGCTCGCCGCCTTCAGGCTGGGCTGGGCGGCTGCCCGCGCGCCTGCGCTGTCCGCTGCTCCGCTCCGGGCGCGTCTGTGCGTGTGTGTCTGTTTGGAGAGGCTTGGGGGACAGGCGAGCGGTGGGGGGAAGAGTTCAGCCTGAGTCACAGTCTCATTCACTGATTTCTTGACGCTGTCTTGCCAGGAGGCTCCCAACTACTCCTGCACCTTCAAGGTCCCCACCTCCCGGCTCTCTACTCTCAGACAGACCGACAGACAGACACGCAGACTCCCGAGTGAGTAGCCGCGGCTCGTGCTCCCCGGCAGCTTGGCCAGCTGTCCTCGGCGGTCCTGTTCTCCCGCTGGCTGTGTGTGTGTGTGTGTGTGTGTGTGTTTGCGTGCGCGCAGTAGGTGTCCCCGGGGTCCCGCGCTGGCTTTGAGAGCCCCCTGCCGGGGTCCGGGTGCCCATCGTGGCTGCGCCGCGATGGGGGTGCCCCCTCGGCAGGAGCTCGGAGCCCCGGGCGCGGGGAGCGAGTTTGCCGGGATTCCCCGGCTCGGCGCGCGGCCGCCGGTGGGGTTCCCCGGGAAGGCGCCTGGGTAAGGAGGCGGCGGGGAAGCCCCGGCTGTGAGCGGCTGGCAGGCCAGGAATCTGGGAGCGGGTCTGGCACAGCAGAGCCGAGGGAGACGACAGAGCGGCCGCCCCTGGATCCCATCCTCTCCGCCTTTCTCCCTTACCCTCCCTCCTTTCTTTTGTCAGTAGCATCACAAAAGCGCGTCGCAGAATGAGACCCAAAGCAGCTAAGTACGGCTCTCCTCTCCCACCTGGTACACATCCCCCCGGGCGGGAGAAATGGAGTGGCAGTCCCGGAGATCAGGGGCCCGGGCTCACCCTGGGGACACACCTGTTTTCGGCTCGTGCTGAGTTCAAACTGGGTGCTGGATCCCGCGAGGGTTTCCAACACATACGCACCGGGGTGTGCGCGCGCGTGTGTGTTTGTGTATGTGTGCGCGCGCCCCAGGCCCGCGCTCCCAGGGTGCGCTCGATGTAAATAGCACACCTCCTTACCGACCCGCGCGTACCAAGCCAGCTCCGTGGGCTCCTAGAGCGCTGTGATAGCGCGCCGGCATCTCTTTGTTTGGCGTGGCTTCCCCACCCCTCTGCAAAGCAAATTGATTTTCGGTTTTTCTTGACACCGCGCGCTGGGACTTGGAGTGGGCCGCAGCCTCGAATGCCCCTGGTATTTGTAATTGAATAGTTCTCTCCCGCGGCAGAGGGCAGGGTTGTTATTTTTAGTGTTGGGAATAAAGAGGCAAGCACGCTGACCTTTTTGCTGCTGCCTTGGGCTTTGAATAAGGGTCTGTAATTGATGAGGAAGACGGATTCACATCCAGTCGCGCACACGTGCCTGCGCACGAATGTGTACGCACATTTCTACACACGTTGCTTTCCTCCTTTCTTTTATTTTCTTTTTAAAAATCGGGACGGGGGGGTGCATTGTGTTTGTAAAACCAAAAGAACAAACAAACAAAAAAACTTTCCTTTGTTCTTTTGAGCCTTTTCTATTGTGAGTAATGGAGTAGGAGTACCTAAAGGTTGCAATTAGTTCACTCGAATAAAAGACACTGCCTCTGAGTCAGAGCTGCCAGGTTGATAATTATTAACATATAAAAGCAGATGCGCTGTTTAAGGCAAAAGGGGCGGGGCGGGGGCAGGTCCACAGTAGACAGGGAGGGAGGGTCTCTGCCCACCGCCTGCTGCTTATTGTTTGGGCACTGGGGACTGCAGCCTGCAAATGCCTCCTCCTCCAGGGCTTCGCTCCTCGTTCGTTCCTCGGTCCCACTTGGAACGGTCAGAGCCCCCCAGCGCTGTCCCCCGGAGCGCTGGGGCGCCAGCCGCAGCTGCCCTTCGCTGACTGCCTTCTCTCTGCTTTGCAGGTTGGCAGCTTTGCGCCCGAGGGTGTCGCGAGCCGAGGCGGCGAGGACAGGGCGCCTCTGGCCCAGCCAGCACGCGGGATGCGGCGCGGGCAGCAGCGCTAAGCTCCCCTACGCTGGGCACGGGGCGTACGCGCTCTGGGCGGCTGGCGGAGCGGCGGCTGAGGAGGGGATGCGCCCGGGACACGCAAGGCTCCTGCCGCGAGCTACCAACCCGAGGTGGACCCTAAGTAGGGCTCATCGCAGGACCGCGCGGACCCCTGCCCTCCGGGGCACGCGGCTGCGGAGCCTCGGGGCCGCGGCTGCGGTCAGGATGCCGTGGGCACCTCACTGCTGGTGAGGATGCCCTGCTGCGCGGCTCTGCATCCCCAGCCCCGGTCCCTGGTGGGCACGACTGTCTGGGCCCGGCTTTGGCCCCTCGTGCGGGTGGATGAAAAGCGCCGGAGGTCTTTGAATGCGATCAGCAATCGAATCTGAATTCTAAGAGCCATGGACGAGGGCACGGGGCTGCAGCCCCAGGCGGGAGAGCAGCTGGAAGCACCGGCCAGAGTAGGAGCTGTCCAAGAAAAGTGCGAACCAGAGACCTTTAGGTCCCAGAGTTTACCGGCTCTGAACAGCACCTCCTGCAGGCCAGACCTGAGTCCCGCGAGCGTAGGCCCCAAGCCCGCCTCAGGCTGTACAGATTCTTCCCGCCATCAAGAGTTGAAGCCACGCTCCAGCCCGCGGGCCCCCAGCCCGTCCGCCCCATCTACTTCGGCAGAGACTGCAGGGCTGGTGGAATGTAACCAGAGGGTGGAAGTCAGCAAAACCATGTCGGTGTCCTCCACTCTGGCCATGCTCCAGGGGAGAAGGTGCCTCTATGTGGTCCTCACTGATTCCCGTTGCTTCCTGGTTTGCATGTGCTTTCTGACCTTCATCCAGGCGTTAATGGTCTCTGGGTACCTGAGCAGCGTCATCACCACCATTGAAAGGCGCTACAGCCTGAAAAGTTCCGAGTCGGGGCTGCTGGTCAGCTGCTTTGACATCGGGAGCCTGGTGGTGGTGGTTTTCGTCAGCTACTTTGGCGGCCGGGGGCGGCGGCCCCTGTGGCTGGCGGTGGGGGGTCTCCTCATCGCCGTGGGGGCCGCCCTCTTCGCTTTACCTCACTTCATCTCGCCCCCATACCAGATCCAAGAGTTGAACGCCTCAGCCTCCAACGACGGCCTGTGTCAGAATGGCAACTCCTCGCCCACTGTGAAGCCACCCACCTGCCTGAAGGACTCGGGAGGAAACAATCACTGGGTCTATGTGGCTTTATTCGTTTGCGCACAGATTCTCATTGGAATGGGCTCCACACCTATTTATACCCTGGGACCAACCTACTTAGATGACAATGTCAAGAAAGAAAACGCATCCTTGTACTTAGGTAAGAGTTTCTTGTCTTCTTAGATAAGCTTGAACTCAAAAGTCACAAGGAAACACATTTTGCTCAATGTTATGTATTTTGTATATGTGTTTAAACATTGAGCTTCAGTATATTTTTTGTTTTCTTCTTTTCTTTTTGCCTTAGTGTAGTGTGTTTTCTGTTGGGGAAAGAATCCAATAGTTGAGAGTTCTTTGAATGAATTTTCAGACTCCCACTTCACATTTGTCTTTTCCCAAGTGATACAGACTTTTAAACTGGGGCGGTGCTTTTCTCTCTTGCTGCCTGTCTTTAGAAAAGCTCTGATTTATGAGGTTTATCTTCTCAAAGATGTCCCTCCAGAAGGGCTCAGGAAGGAACAGAAGTAGCTGGTGTGTGGAGTGAGGTTATTTACGTCTTTCATCCACTGCTGCTTCTCATTCCTGCCCCAACAGCAGGGTTAATGGAGTACCCAGACTACATTGAACATGCTTTATCACCTCCCTGTCTGTATTGTTTGCATATCATCTGGATCACTATTTAAAAAAGAACTTGAGTGATATCAAGTGACTAAGTTATCTTTATGCAGAAGCAACATCACAGGTTGTAAAGTTTATCCAAAGCTATTTTTATTGTTGCTTTGAAGACCCTCAATTACTTGAACTTGGGAGAAGAATCATTACTATTTTCTGAAAAGTGGTGGCTCTTGGACAGTGAAAGGGCAGTGAAACTGATACTCAAGTAAGAGGGTTATGTTTTCCCCAGTACAACTGCAGCCCCCAGAATTGGTTATAGAGGCTGTCTGAGCCATTTATAGTCCTCAGTAACTGGCCCAGACTCCTTAGAATGAGAATTTTATAACTTAGTTTTTTTTTATTAAATGCAAGAGAAAGAAATTTCTATGGCAGAGAGGAATAGCTTGCTTGTTACATTGCCTCCATGTTTTAACATTATGACAAATTTTCAAACAGAAAAGTTAAAACAACAGTGCAATGAACATCAGTCTACCTGGATTCAATAATTGTTCATTTTGTCCTGTTTGTTTTATCAACCTGTTTATGTGTGTGTGTGTAGAAATATATATATTTTGGGTGGGAGGCTAAGCCCTTTGAAAGTGATTGCAGACACCTTTAGGCTTCAGCCATATCTTCTGAAAATAAGGACATTCTTTTATATAACTCAGGAGCTTAAACATTCTAAGAAAGTTAATAACCATTCCATCTTACCAGATAACCAGTCCATATTCAGATTTCCTCAATTGGCTACCCAGTGTCTTTTGTAACTATATATTTTTTCAAATCAGGAGCCAGTCAAGATTCACTCATACATTGCACTTGGCTGCTAACCTTCTTCGCACTTTGTAATCTAGAACAGTGCTTCAACTTTTTTTTTTTTTTTTTACTACATAGACTTTTTGAAGGGACAAAACTAGTTGATTTGTGGAATGTTCCTCATTCTAGATTTACCCGATTATTTCCTCATGCTGTCACTTACCTTGTTCCTCCATTCCCCATGTTTCTTGTAAACTGCCAGTCCAGTCTAAAGGCGTGATTCGATTCAGACAAAACACGTTTGGCTATACTACTTCGTAGGTGACGCTGTGTATTTTCTATTACATGCATCTGGCCATTCATTAGTGTTATTGAGTTTAATCACTTGACTGAGTTGGTGAGTGCCAGGTCTTCCCATTGTGAACATACACTTTGAAAATAATAAGTCATCTTTAGAGTGACTCTGTAAACATCCCAATTGTTCTCTGTATTCTTGCTGATCTTTGCTTCCATTTACTTTGAAAACTTGAATCTCCCTTCCGTTCCATTCCTGGGTACCAGTGATACAAATTTGCTTCATGAAAAACCCGGGAAGAGCCCTACACAAAGGGAGAACCTCCACTAGTTAGAGCCCTGAGGTTTAACTTTTCTGGAGGTGATTTCCCATCAAGAATATGCCCAGCAAGTGCATATTCTGTGCTACTTATGGGAAGACCAGAAACGAGACGTAGTCCCAGCATCCGAGGTCCCTCCAGTGTAATGAAGAAATATTTCCAGTTTAAGTTAAGGGTGTGAAGTGACCTGTGAAAGGGGAAGAAATTTCCTCAAATGAGATTTGCTCTTACCCCCTCTTCCTCCTTTTCCTCCTCATCTTCTTTTAGATATTGACTGATAATTGTGTTTTTTTTTTTTTTGGAAAATATTTTGATGGATGCCTTAGGACACATTCTTTGGAAAACTCTGGAGAATTCTGCTTTGTATTAAATGGATCTCACTAAAAGCTCCAGTAGTTTGAGTCCACGAATCTCACATATATTATTTTATTTAATGTTCTCAATGTCCTTATGAGATTTCCCCTGTTTTATGAATGAGAAAACCAAGGCTCAGAGAGTTTAAGTGACTTGCTCATGGGCTTCAAATAAAGCACCTGTCCAGTCCCAGAGCCTTGAACTTGCCTCCACGCTGCATGTTCTTTGGCAAGAGGATCTGAGAGCCAACTGAAACCAAAGGATGGCTCATGTTCAGTAGCATTCTGAATATGGTGCAGAAGGTGCAGAACTGAACTAAAGCCATCAAAACATGATCAAAACAAGATCGTTCTGTAGACCTTAGACCTTTTAAAGGAGCTTTTTACAGATTACCTGTGTACAAGTTCAGATTAGAGAGACCAATATATTCTTAGAACATGAGCAGTGTTAACCTAATATGATGTGGCATTTTTCCTAATGAGTAATTGGTGATATATCTTTGTTATTTTCCACAAAACTGTTCTTCTGTATTACCTTGTGCACTCCCCACCCTTTTCTTAACTTTTTGTCAGTCTTTCTAAATGATTACAACCACAGAAGAAGAAGGAAATAAAAAAGCAGGTAGCAGGTTAGTAATTGCAGGCAGGAACAAATATCTGAATTAATGTAAAAACCATTGACATGGAATGTAAATGTATATCTTAATCTTTTGAATGTTCCAGTATTAACATTCCAGCCGCTTTCAGTGTAAAAGAGATATGGTATAGATGAGATAGAGCTGCCTTTACACCCATTAAATGCCCTAACTCTTTCTGCAAGGAGAGAGGTTCAGTGTCGACCCGGTGCACAGAGAAAGCTTTGTAGGTATGAAGAAGTAAGGTTGGCAACGGAACCATGATTTGTAATTGTATCTCAAGGAGAGGGAGAAAATGTGACCTTTTGGGGGAACAAGAAATTCATGAGCCAACAGGAAAGGAAACAAGAAAGAAGGGCTAACCAGGTGGGAAAAAGGCAAAAAAGAAAAAAAAAAAAGTACATTTCTAGAATAGAAAGCCACGACTCCGATTGGGTGATTCTCAAAATGATTAACAATGGGCTGGCCATTGACCAGGTGGTGTGGGGGCAGCCACTCCACCCCTCTGGTGTGTCCACCCTCACTTCACACCACAGAGAAGGGTCAGCATTGACAGGGCATCTTAGAAAGAGCACCAGCTCTTGACGCAGCCGATCTCTGTTTAAGTCTAACTTTCCCAGTGACTGGGCATGAGACTTTTGACGAATCCCTTGACTTTTCCCAGCCTCTGTTTCCACATGGGCATTATTACATTTGTTCCCATCATTGTAATGTTTTGAGGACCAAACGGGATTATGTGTGTGCAAGCACTGGGCCAACTGTGGGAGGCGGTGCTTTGCTCTGTTAAAGCCGAATTCAGACTTGTCCTAGAGAGCAGACAGAGTGAGGAGCAGGAGATATTTTACTCCATCTGAGTATGAAAACCTTTAAACATATGTTTTAATAATTGGGGAGAAGAAAAGGAGCATTATGTAAGAAATTAAAACATTGTATAGGAAACACTCCTTAGACATTATAAGGAAAATCTTTTTTTTAATATATTTTGAATATTTAGTTGTCCATGGTTTTTTTTGTTGTTGTTGTTGTTCTGGAATATTGACTTTGTTCCCTGTGTTGTATAATATATTCTTGTAGCTTACTTTGTACATAGTAGTTTGTACCTTTTTTATTCCTTACCCTTATATTGCACCTCCCCCTCCCCTCTCCCTACTGGTAACAATTAATTTGTTCTCTGTATCTGTGATCTTTTTTTGTTATATTCACTAGTTTGTTGTATATTTTAGATTCCACATTTAAGTGATTTCATACAGTATTTATCTTTCTCTGTCTGACTTATTTCATTTAGCATAATACCCTCCAGATCCATCAATGTTGTTGCAAAAGGCAAAATTTCATTCCTTTCTTATGGCTGAGTAGTATTCCACCGGGTACATATACATATATATACACACCACATCTTCTTTCTCCATTCCTATACTGATGGACACTTAGGTTGCTTCCATATCTTGGCTATTGTAAATAGTGCTTCTATGAACATTGAGGTGCATGTATCTTTTAAAATTAGTGTTTTTGTTTCTTTCAGATTTATAGTGGAGTGGAATTGCTAGGTCATATGGTAGCTCCGGTTTTAGTTTTTTGAGAAACCTCCACACTGTCCATAGTGCACCAATTTACATTCTCACCAACAGTGTACAAGGGTTCCCTTTTCTTTGTACAGGGAAATCTTGATCAGTGTTGCAGCAATGTTATATTCTGATTAACTGAATTTTCTGAGACCTCAAGATTTTACTACCAGAACTTTCTACCTGTCAACCTTTGATGAACACCCTTCTTTAATGGAGGAACATTTACATAATGTACATTTGCACCTAGTGTAATGTAACGTAAGTTCTTCTGAGGTTTGTGTCCCAGCTTCACCACTGCGGGCCTTCATTTGTCCACATAGACTGTGCAGGATGTTGGTGAGCAAGAACTGGTCCTGAATCAGGAATTAAAAAAAAGAAAGCCAGAAAGTAATCACTATTCTTTTAAAATCGTTTCTTGATGACAACTTCTTCTTTTTCTTATTCTTCTTTAACATTTCTTCAGCCTTTTAAAAGTAGAATGAGCTTGAAGTAAGTTAAGTTCTATTTCATCAAGATTTTGTAGTAGTATAAAATAGTATAAACATTGTGTATATATGTATACACACATATATGACTATTTCTCTCTCTATCCAGCAATCTATCCATCTATCTGGCATATATTGCTCTGAGTATGAAAATACTTAAACATACCTTAAAAAAAATTTTTTTTAGTGTTTCTTATTTTTTAATAGGAGGAGGTAATTAGGTTTGTTTGTTTATTTAATGGAGGTACTGGAAATTGAACCCAGGACCTCATACATGATAGGTGTGCACTCTACCACTAAGCTATATCCTCCCCATCATACATATTTTATATGTAATTAGAAAAAAGAAAAGAAGTTCCTTTTTTTGTATATGTATTTTTATTGAAGTAGAGTCAGTTTACAATGTTGTGTCAATTTCTGGTGTACAGCATAATGCTGCTGTCATACATGAACACACATATATTCATTTTTATATTCTTTTTTACCATAAGTTACTATGAGATATTGAATATAGTTCCCTGTGCTCTGCAGTATAAACTTGTTTATCTATTTTATATATATTAGTTAGTATATGTGAATCTTAAGAAAAGAGGTCACTTAAAAACTGCCTAGAAAATCTTGATTGGTGTTTTGCAATGTTATATAGAGCAATCTGTATCTGTATATATAAGGTTTTATTTATAGTAATAAAACCAAAGAAAGATACATTTACGTGTCTTTCAACTCCGAGTTCCCTAGGACCATATAACCATGTGTATCTGTGGCTCTGACAAGTTAGGGGTTAGTTATCCTGAGCAGCAAGCCGGCCAGGGTAGGTGGTCAAGGGCTGGTCCAGCCTCTGTGGTGCCAGCTTCCTCTCTGTCCTGCCCTGGCTTGTAGTGTGAGCTTTCTGGATCTTTTTGTTGGGATTTTGAAAGGGCTTAATAAATAGCACCCTTTCCCCTCACTTGAGTTCTGAGCTAAGTGAAAAATATGTCAGAGGAATAAACACATGGGAGCCAAAATACCACTTTCTAAAACTGATAGAGGTGAGGTTGAAAATACAGCTCGTATCTTTGTGCAAATGGACTTTCCCATAATCCCAGCATTAAATAGACTTACCCATGCAGCCACCAGCAATGCTGGACCTCAACAGGGTGGCAGCCCTGGGTCTCCCTCTGTGGCCTGGGGCCAGGGTGTGTGTGGATCAGACTTGTGCCAAGAAGGAGCAGAATTTCCCTCCCTGTGTGCAGGAGAGGAACTGAGCACCCCAGTCCATTTTCAGATTCATCCGTCATGTTAACCCCCTTCTGCCTTCCCAGGGAAGAGCAGTGATGGGGGTAGGGGGCGAGCCAAGAAAAGAAAGATGATGTGGAACATACATTTTCTTCTAAGCCTTCTAAGTGGGTATTTATTCTGCTTTCCTTTTGCTCATCTTGTTTACAATGTGTTCATCTTTGTAAGCCACATACAATTCCTTTGGGAAGTAGGCTCTGTACAAATCATGAATAAATAAAAATAAAGTCTCCCCTGGATACTAATAGGAGGGAGGGCGATGGTGGAGGGATTTGAGGCAATGATCCCGGACACGTGGAGGAGTGGCTGGGCTGGATCAGTGCAGAGAGTGAGGACAGCTGGGCGCCAGTGGCCTGTGGCAGCCGCTTGCTGGTATGTTGATGAGTTTCATGTATACCTGGGACAGTTCCTCTGTGTCAGGATGTGTGCATCTTCCGTACCCTTACAATTCTTGAATTTATATGTTTATATATAAATACCTTTGGCCTCTAAGACAAAGTAGTCAAAGAGGCTGGTAAACCAACAAACTTCAGATTCTAACTGAAAAGCAAAGGATTTCCTGTCTCACTGTGGAAAAGGCAGTTGAGTGCCCATTGATCTATTCAGCCCGCCTGCAAATAGCAGAGAACAGCCTTTTTCGTAGTATTTCTGATACATCTTTCACATTGCTATCAGTTTAGTTATCTACGTGGATCAGGACAGTCCTTCTGAAACTCTAAGGGGTGTATGTGTGTGTTTGTGAATCACCAGGGTATTTTTTTCAGAATGCAGATCCTGCTTCTGGAAGTCTGAGCTGGGGCTGGGACCGGGACCCTGCATGTCTAATATCCTCCCAGGCGAAGCAAGTGCTGCAAGCCCAAAGGACCACATTTTGAGCAGCAAGGGGCTAAAGACCACAGATCTTTGGCCCTTTTGACAGGTGGAAAGTCTCTGGGCTTGGGGTTGGGGCCACTGCTGCTAATTGAACTTCTACTTTATCAGGAAGAGCCCCACCATCTCTCATTGCTTTTTTGAAAGAAGGATGTCAGTTCTGGGTGTTTCATAAGCCATGGCTCCTTTTTTGAATTCCACAGTTGTGTGACATCGTGATCACTGCCCTGAGTTTACTGAGAGAGTGGCTTTGGACAAAAGGTGTTCATTTTACTATTAACCAAAGGAGGCAGCACTTTCTTTTTCCTCTCACCACCCTACAGGCTCTGTGCTGGTGGGTTTCTCTCTGGTGGTGGAACTCTGCGTGTCAGAGGTAAATCTGTGAGCTCTGTAACCCCAGGTGAGCTCACCTTATAAGCCCTTTGGTGGGGGAAGCAAATACACCCACACGCTTGGCTCTGCTTTTTAAACAATCTAGAAATTTTAGCAGTGAATTGGGAGTTTGGTGGCAGACAGACGTAAGATCTGGGCATATTGGAAATGGTTTTGGAGACTGAGGGGGTCAGAAGTTTTTCCTTGGAAAAAGGTGGTCAGATAGAAAAGGCTGGACTGGTTGGCTGAGATCTCTCCAGCAGTCACAGTCAAGCGAGTATGTGTCCTCAAGACCATCTCATTCAGCCCCGTTTGTAAACATGATCATTTGACGGGTGAGGAATCCCCGACTCCAAAAGATGAAAGGATCTGCACTATGGAAAACGGTGTGGCATTTCTTCAAAAAATGAAAAATAGAATTATCATATGATTCAGCAACCCCACATCTGGGTTTAGACTCACAGGAAGGGAAAGCAGGGTCTCAAAGAGATGTTGGCACAGCCATAGTCATAGCAGCATTATTTATGACAGCCAAGAAGTGGGAGCAGTCCAAGTGTCCATTGATGGTTGAATGCATACAAAACTGTGGTAGGTATATATGCTGGAATATTACTCAGCCTTGAAAAGGAAGGAAATTCTGAGATATTCATTACAACATGGGTGACCTTTGAGGCCATTGCGTTAAGTGAAGTCACAAAAGACAGTCACAAAAAGACAAATATTGTAAAATTGCACTCATATGAAGAATCTAAAATAGTCAAATTCATAGAAACAGAAAGTAGAATGGTGGTTGCCAGGGACTGAGGGGAGGAGGGCTGGGGAGTTAGTATTTAATGGGTATAGAGTTATGGTTTTGTATGATGAAAAATTCTGATCTGTTTCACAACAATGTGAATATGCTTGACACTGTTAAACTGTACACTTAAAAATGGTTAATGGTTGAAAAAAACACTAAAGGATTTGCCCAAATCTTGCAGCCAACTTGTTTTGAGCCTGAACTGGTTTATAGATTATAAACAATTCTGCTTAAAAAAAATCTATACCACATAAATGAAAATTTGGAGGAGTTCAGGTCCTTACATGGTAGTGTCATTTCTCCCCAACTCTGCAACGTTCTAGCACAAATGTTGATTGGCACATGTCTGTATTTCAACAATGAGAATTTTTTTTCCAAATGTGTGGATGTTTCAAGTCATTCCTTTTGGGTTTAATTTTGAAAAGAAGGAATAGGGATTTTGGAAAAGAAAATAGATGCAAAATGGATTTTAGAGTAGGCATTTTCGGAGTGAAATGCAAGTAAAGAAACACAGTTGGGCATTTGGATTGTCCTAGTGTGTCTTTTGGAGGAAGGAGGCTAGAATATTCAGACATGGAGGCTGTGGGTCCCTGCCGATGTGTTCTGCTGTGCTGGGTGCTTCTGCTGGTGCTCATGCTCTCACCCTGTGCTTGCTGTCTCCCATTCCAGGGAAAAGGCAGATTCTGCAGCCACCTGGTCCTCCTCTAAGACCATTTTCAGTGTCCTGACATGGCATTTCTGAACCTCAGCTCCCTTTGGAAAACTGCATATGTTACAGGTCATTCTGAAATGGTGGCTTTAAACTAGGGGCAAGTCTCCCCAGTCGCAGGGGACACACTTGTTAATATCTGGAGTCGATTTTGATCGTCACAAATTGGACAAACCCTGGCATTTAGTGTCATTTTGGCCCATGTGGCTGCTAAATGTCCTACAGTGCACAGGACGGATCCCACAACAAGGAATCACCCTGCAATACATGGTCACTGGTGATGCTCTGACCTTTTCCCCTCTTAAGCATTCAAGTTACTCTGCTATTTTGTGCTTCTTAGATCTTGGGCTTGGAAGTAGAAATCTCTAGGTCATAGAATTAGAAAGCACTGAACACTTGGATGGAGGAGACCCAGGAAAAACACGTCTTTATAAATAGGAAAGCCTTCTAGCAAACAAGCGATAGGAAATGCAGATTAATTGTGCATTACTCACTGCTTTGTCGTTACCCAGGTGACAGCCTGGTATCTAGACTGTATTGTATTCTTAGTAGGTTATGGGAGATACTGTAGTGTGCCTTAGTAGGTTATTTTTAGAGGGTGTAAAACTATGAAGGGTTTCATGGTTTTCTTTGTGACTTCACTTCCCATCAGCTTAAAAGTTTTTTTAAGCATGGAGATTTTCTAGGCATATTTTCGTAATTGGGACTGTTGTAACCCTTGAGGAGGGAAAGATGTGTGAGTTTGTGCACGTGTGTGTGTCATAAGGGGAGTGGGAGGTCATTTCCCCCTATAACTGAGCTCTGTGTTAGTGGTGGTGTCTTTAGTAAAAGAAGACATCAAGATGAGGAATTCTGGGAAACACAATTAATCAGTATCTTAAAACTGAGCTCACCAGCTAAATAATTGAACTTCAAGAGGAGATGTAAGATAGATTTAATGAGATATTTAAGACCTAGAATTTCTCTTTAAAATAATCAAGAGCTTAATTAACTAAAAAACCTGCGGTACAGTTTCAAACATGGGGCTTAACAAAGGCTATTTTTAAAAGCAAGTATTTTTGACTGTTTAATATATGGCAGGCATTGTGCTAAATGCTTTATCATCTTGTTTCCTCCTCAGAACAACTCTGTGTGCCAGCTGTATTTTTTCCTTTTTTATTGTGGTAAAAAAACATATAACATTAAAATTACCATCAACCATTCTTAAGGGTACAGTTTAATAGTATATTCACAGTGTTGTGCAACAGATCTCTAATTCTTTTTCATCCTATGACACTGAAACTCTGTACCCACAAAATAATAATTTTCCCCCTAGCCTTTGGCAGCCACCTTTCTTTCTGTTTCGGGGTTTTGATGACTTTAGATACTTACATAAGTGGAATCACACAGTATTTGTCCATTTGTGACTGGCTTAGTTCACTCAGGAGAATGTCCTTGCATTTCATCCATGTTGTAGCATGTGACAGGATTTCCTTCTGTTTCAGGGCTGCATAATATTCCATCACATGTATCTATCACATTTTTAAATCCATTCATCTGTTGATGGACACTTGGATTGCTTCCACTTCTTGGCTATTGTGAATAATGCTTCTAGATCATGGGTGTGCAAATATTTCTTTAAGATCTTGATCTAAGTTCTTTTGGATAAATACCCAGAAGTGGGATTGCTAGATCATCTGGTAACTCTTTTTCAGTTTTTGAGGAACCCCCCATACTGGTTTCCATAGTGGCTGCACTATGGATTTAAGGATTTCAGCTTCACTGCATCCTCACCAACACTTCCTATTTTCTGTTCTTTTGACACTAGCCATCTTGGTGGGTGTGAGGTGATAGCTCATTGTGGTTTTGATTTGCATTTCCCTAATGACTAGTGATGTTGAACATCTTTGCATGTGCTTATTGGCCATTTGTATATCTTCTTTGGAGAAATGTCTATTTAAGTCCTTTGCCATTTTTAATCAGATTATCTTTTGTTATTGTCAACCTGTAGGAGCTCTTCATATATTCTGGATATCAAACCCTTATCAAGCATATGGTTTGCATTTATTTTCTCCCATTCTGTAGGCTGCCTTCTCACTTTTAATAGGTTGCCTTCTCACTCTTAATTGTTTCTTTGAAATGTGCAGAAGTTTTTAGGTTGGTGCAGTCTCATTTGTCTATTTTTTTATTTTGTTGCCTGTGCTTTTGGTGTCATATCCAAGAAATCATTGCCAAATTCAATGTCTTGAAGCTTTCCCCCCATGTTTTCATCTAGGGATTCAATAGTTGCAGGCCTTACATTTAGATCTTTAATCCAGTTTGGGCTAATTTTTGCATACGGTGTAAGGTAAGGGTCCAGCTTCACTCCTTTGCACGTGGGGATCCAGTTTCCAAAACCATTTTCAGATGAGGCTTTCCTTTTCCCATTGTTTGATTTTCAAAAATCAGCAGCTACTTTTATTTTTCACGTTTTATAGATGAGAAAAACAGGGTTAAATACATTGTAAAATGACTATAATGCAATAAAAAAAGTTAAAAAAAAACAGGATTAAATAAATGTGCTCAAGGTCATCTAAAAAGTGACAAAACCAGCACTCAAGGTCATCGTCCAAAGCATGAGCTTTAACTGTTGACATAAGGAGAGAGAAGGGGAGGGAAAAGTTTATCAACTTCTGGTGCTACTTTGCTGAGTTTCTTGATTTTATTATATTTAGAGGAGACGAGGAGGCAGGGTTAGTGGTTTCTTAGATGCTGTGGCCTCAAGTTCTTTAGTTCTGTTCCTTGTTCAGCCTGGCTTGGTATGGTCTTGTTCCTGAGCTTAGGACTCGGGTCTGGAGAGGAGTTGTAGCCTCTTCTGCTTTTCTTGAGCCATCAGAAGCGAGTGTCCTGGGCATTTCTTCCCCACGCTGGTGGCTTGAGTGATGTCGCCATGTGACAGCTGTCCCTGGGAGTCAGACATTCCTTTTGCTCCTTTTTCTGGCAGCTGTGCATTACCTGATGGTAAATTCAGACTCTTCTTCGCCTCCTGGAAGTTACGATGGCTTGTGAAACTGTCACCCTGCAAAATGCTAATCCCTGTTACCTAATATAACCGGGAAAGGCAGGTGCAGGTTACTCTTGCTTAAAAGTAAAGAGCATATTCATGTAATTAATATTTTCAGCAGGATGAAATGACATAATTTGCAAGTGTCTGAAGTTGAATTGTACAGTTCCTGACTTTCTAGCATGTGAGAATTCTTAACTATAATAATAATAATAGTAGTAGTAGTAATAATAATAATAGTAGTAGTAGTAATAATAATAATAATAATAATAATAATAATAATAGATTTTTGGTCTTATCAGATGTTTTCCTATTTTTCTGGCTTTGAGTTCTTATGAAGGACATAGAAGTAAAGTTGTTTTTTTTTGTTTTCTTTTTTTTAAAGAAAGGCGGGCAGGGAAATTTAGGTGAACAAGAATGTGTGTAATGAATTCTAGACCTAATGTTCTGGCTGTAAATTAGCTTCTGATCAATGTATAAAGATGGACCAATAGTCCTAGTTTGCAAAGTGTCTTTGTATTACTGGGTAAAAGATATTTGCCACTGTTTTGTCTAGAAATATGCTTATGTCCCTGGTGTTTAATTTCAGCTGGAGGGGGAACCTTTCCTGATTTGAACTGCATTTTAATGGCTTTCCTTTAGGTGGAAGGGCAGCAGCTTTTAACAAGATGCAAAAACTTTCTGAGATAAATCTGAAACATTTCCTATGAGAAAAAAATAAATCTTAGGGTAATGATTCTAAAATTTGGTTTTGCTGGTCTTTAAGGTGTCTCTGGTTATTTCATTCTTGTGAAACTCTCAAAAGAAATTAGTGTTAATTTCTTTAATTGAATTGTTGGAAGGCCGTGGTGGCTAAATGCAAGAAAGGAAGATTGATGGGTGTGCTACTTCCATTAATCGTTGGATTTTAATCTAATCTGTGGTGATTTTTTCCAAAGCTGAATTAGGGTTTGGAACAGTGGAAGAGAAGATTCATTGTATACTGTATACTGTAGTTCTACAACGAACCCTGAAAAGTGGCTCCTGATCGCCAAGGAACTTACAGTCTCATTTGACTACTTACTTAGCACCATCTATTCTGGATGATTTAATATTCTGTGTGAGCTGTGTGCCCTCTAGTAAGTCACTTGACATCTCTGGGTTTCAGTTCTCAAATTTATAAACTGATGGAATTGAATTAGAGTGTCTCAAAGGGTCTTCCTGGACTATACTCTCTGATTTCTCTGAACCTCCTGTGGCGTAGATCCAGAAGCTAGCATAGTCAAGGCTGGTTGAATTTTGGGATTAAGATTGTGGCTGCTGGAGCCAGGCTGCCTGGGTTCGAATCCCAGCTCGGCCAGGGCCAGGGGTGTAACCTGGGGCGGGTTCTGTGGCTTCTCTCTGCCTGATCCCACATCTGTTAACCCTGGGATCATTGGGCTAGTTGAGAGTTAATGTGATGCACTTGAAACAGGACCTACACTGGCACGTGGTTAAACACTTAGAAAGTGGGCTGTCATTATTAAAAAAAATTCATCCTGTTCGGGAGGAGAGTGGGGTTGGCTTTCATCATAGCTGGCAGGGCTCAGCTCCTCTTGTGGCTTTTCTGAGCAGGTTGCCTGTGCTGACTGCCCCGGCTTGGGTCTTGGTGTGTTAGGCTGGCCCTGGGTGAGTGGAACGAGGCATGTGGTTCCATTACATCAGGGGTGCTCTTGCCTGGGCAGTGCCTCCCCCGGAGGCATCCACTCCATTCTCCCAGGCCCCCATCAGGATGCTTGGACTCTGGGCTTTCTTGGGTCTGGAGGGTCTGTAATCTCCCCTACAAAGGAAGGAGTGACCACGGGGAGAAAGAAGACAAAGCCTTTGGGTTATAAATAGTTTCTCACAAGATGTTCTTGCTCTGAGCTTCTGGTACTTATGATGGAAGATTTAGGCTGTGATCAAATGTAATTGCCGAGGGGTGTAGGGAAGTAGCTCTAAACACGTGCTCATGGGCTGTCTTTGTGCTTTTTCTGTCCTATTCTAGACTTCAGAATCTCGGATCAGGTCTTCAGCCAGCGAGGTCTGGTGACTTCACAGCCTTTGTGGTTCCTGCAGTGGGCCTGTGACTCTCCTTGGTGGTCCACTTCCTCACGTCTTGGCTCCTGTGGTTTATTATAGACGGGAAGGTGGGATGGATTATGTGAAGCTGCAGAGAGCTGCCTGGGAAACATAGAACGGGACCTTCTTGCGCACCTTTCATAGAGGGCAATCTGCGATCACGTGTGCGCATGCATGTATGTGTGTGTGTATTAGAGTTGGGGGAGCAGAAGAAAAACAAAATGAGTAGAAGAAATAGTGACATAAAGGAATGGCTTCATCCCATCTCCCAGAAACATGACCTGACCTTGCTGTTGCTGGCTTCAGAATGTTTGCGTTTCCTCTAATCCGTATTTTTTCATGGTCAAATGATATTTTATAGATTATTGCTTAAGCCTCCTGTACCTTCTCACTCTCTCTCCCTAGTGAGTTTACTGCCTGTGGGGCCACATTCAGAGTTTGCCTGGGCAAAGAAAGGGAGCAAATGCCTAATTAGTTGATTTTCTATATTTAATTTTACTTATTTTGCCTAAAAAGTTGAAGGGGGTGATCTCTGAAGCAAAGTTTGGATTCATATCAACAAGCCATGTGATTCAGGCCATGATGTCACAGGAAATGGTTGAGTTATAAGTATTTGTTATTATTTGGCTTCCTTCTGTCTTTACTGTGGGGACTGACCCCCTCTCCCTCCCTACCCACTTTTAAGGCTTTTGGCTACACTAACATCTGGCAAGTGGCTCAGAAAATCTCCGCAGGGTCTATTTCCTACCCTGAATTCTCAGCCAGCCTGCTGTGCCCGGCACCTCCTGTATATGCTCATTGCCCGGGACCTCCTTTCCTTTGATCTGCTCGGTCCCTGTGGATTCCAGTGGACCGTTTCCTTGGCTCTTCATTGTGGCTTTACCAGGATGCTGAGCTTTCTCTCTCTTGGCTTGGCAGTTTCACTGTGTGCTGAGTGCCTAAGCAAGCTCTCAGAGCCTCCACTGAGGTCTGGGGCACTGGACTCCATTGTCCAGGGTGGAATTCTGACGTTTCAGCCACATACAGGTGCTCCACTGTACACGGCTATGCCTCTCGGTTGGGGTTACCTTGTGTCTGCAGCTGGTGAACTCACTGGACAGGCAGAGCCCAATGTTAATGAGGCTTGTGACTGTAAGTTCCATGTGAGTCAGACACCGTCGCTTTGTTCCATAATGCATTGCTCGCACCTTGTTCTGTCAACTTGCAAATGCAGTTACTTGCTGACCTCCAGGAGGCAGGGAATAGGAGCAATGCTTACCCATCCTCACTGCAAAGAACAAACAAAAACAAAACACAAAACCCACTCTCCCTCCAAAAAAAAAAAGATCCCCAAAACTATCTCAGGTCATTAACTGTATCTCAGTATATGGAAAATGTATACTAAAAATTACCATCACCTTATCATAATAATGATGGTATGGTAATTATAATAATCATCTTGTGAGTAGCCTTAGGAAGGTAGGGTGTTTAAATATTCTAACCAAGCTGATTTTAAGGGACTCCAATGATCCTACGTCTTTTCAAATTTTCTTTTGACATATTTGACTATGTTTTTTTTTTAAGTATAATTTCCATTTTATTGAGTTTTTTCTTTTCCAGAGAACAATATTTCTTCAGTCATTAAGGACTGAGTTCCTTACATGGGCTTTGGTGGAGGTCGTGGGGCAGCACCTGCAGGTCTAAATCTGGGCGGAGATATTCGGTCCCTCCGGGCTTCACGAGAACGATCCCTGACTACCTTGCTGTGAATGGCATAGCTCGCGCAGTAATGTAGTTTTACACACAGCTTGGGAAGCACATAGGCGTTGAAAACGCTTGCTTCCAAAATATCCCTGACGGCTGCGGCTTCTACTATGTTTCCAATAATGAAATTCTTAATGGCCTTGTCCTTGGGCACGCATCTGGCACAGCTGGTGCAGCGAATAAGCTGCACATGGCCGCAGCCCTTTTTGGCGCGATCATTGTTTTCTTTTCTTGGTCATCTTGGAAGTGAGGATACGAGAGAGCATATCTGACTATATTCTGATAGGTTGCTTGTCTTCCGCCCCCCCCCCCCAATTTGTATGTCAAACAAAATATTCATAATCTCATTGGCAATTGGGTTTAGGTTAAAAAAGTATTCTTTTTCCTCTTTGGTCTTGATATCTTTTTATATACTTAAAAGATATACTGTTACTCTTTTTACTTAGAGTTATTAGGCTAAAAAAAGGACATTTGATTATTGCACATTTTCTTTAATGAGTTGATTTCAAACTATGCTGGCTCATTTTTGAGCCTGTAGGTTTGTCTTGTTTAAAAAAAAACTTCTATGCAAAAATAAAAACTTAGAATACATCCTTTTTTCAGGTGGGAAGGTATATTTCTCTCATTATAATAAGGTTTTTTGCTTGTTATGAATTCCTTTAGCTATGATTATAAAAAATATATTTTGTAGCTTTTAGGAGCATATCCATAGATTAAAATCTCACACATGTATATTCTAATTCCAGATGTTTATTTTTCACTGATCACAGAATCTGGCTAATCAATGGTTCTCTCTCTTTTGAGTCTTTTCTCTCTCTCTCTCTCTTTTTTTAATGTGGTATCTGATTCTTAATTTGAGGGCTTTTAACCTTTTCATTGGTCACAATTCAAGCTCACTACCAGGTCTCTGGGTTTCCACTTTGACCTTCCCTAACTCTAAATCATTATTGGTTAGTTATTACCCTTTGCTTCAATTTACTCCTACTGATGATTTAAAGTCTTTTGAATGTTCTAATGTGACTCAATCAAGATTAATGTTTCAGGAAGAACCCTAGGAGGCCTATGGTTAAATGCTTACCAAGATTGCTATGCTTATTTAGTGACTCAATAAAAAATCAATTTTTTCTAAAATGGCTAGATATTTTACCACTGATTTTATTACCTAATTTGTTATGATTTGCCCTCTCTTTTTGTGAGATATTTGCTGGAAATACTTTGTGTAAATATTTAATTTGAAAAATTCACTGATTTCTTAAAAAAAAAATTGCCAATGTGTTAATAGGTTCAGTAGCTGATTTCCCTTGTGATTCTGTACAGTCTCAACCAGCTGTCATGATTAAATGTCATTTCTCCAGGATAGGATAAATATGTCAAAGTCTGTGTTAACAAAGTATTACTAGTCCCAAATGGTTGAGTTTCTAATTTCATTATAGTTAAAATCAGACTTTTAATGACCAGTTAGGTCATTTCAACATTATTATTGTATTTTCATCCATTTAATTTCCAGAATTCTTCTTCCTAGATATTCCTTTTAATTTCCTATAAATTATTTAGGTTAGAATAAACTCATGCTATTTTATTCATTAACCTCCATCCATATTCAGGTTTCCATTAAATGTGCTTTTTTTTCTAGCGAAGGATTCTGTTACTATCAGTTTTGTGAGTTTTTTTTTTTTTTTGTAGCTAACTAGTCTTCCTCTCATAATATGCCTTTTTCTTTTTACCAGAGCTAGAATGTATTATGCCAGAGTTTTCCAGTGAACTTTCATTTTCCCACTTTACATTATGTGTGTTGTTTCTCTGTTAAATGTGTAGAATGAGTTCAAGGTTTCTACATAAATTCCCAGCGGCATATGCGTCTCAGAGTTGCACAGTTGCCTGTCATGCAAATAAACATGAGACTTTGAGACCCATGGGCCAGCTCGTCAGCAAGTTTGATAATTAATAAATTGGAATAAAGTTGTGATATCTGCTGAAGCGTGGCAGCATGGAGAGAGAGGAAGGGGGTGAAGGTGGAACCTGAGTCTTGGTGGGAGACGTGGCCCTGCCGCTTAACTATCACATGATCTTGGGCCACCCAGCTGCTCTGGTCCATCTCATTGACTTAGGAATAAGGACACAATAACTCCCCAAAGATCTAAGGAAGTAATTCTACTCAGTCGACATTATAGATGTGGCAATAAGATGAAATGAAATGAGCGAATACAAAATCCTTTCGTGGGACTTAGTCTAGTGGAGAAGACAAACAATAAACAAGTAACTGATAAATAAAATCATGGTAAGTGCTATACATAAAGGAAACCACATGGCATTGCGTTTGCAGAGGAGGTATGTAAATAGGAATTAAAATCCATTAGAGGAAAATGTGGCTTAAGGGATATTGGAGAGCTGTGACATGTGAAATGTCAGTCCATCATTCTAATATCAAAACCCCAGAGCAGGATTCTTAGAGCATCCTTAAAAATGCAGATTCCTGGACCCAGCACTTGGGGTCTAATTTAGCAGAGCTGTGGTCAGGCCCTAGAATCTATATCTTTTAAGAGCTTCCTAGATGATCCTGTTTTGAACCGTTGGGGTTGGAAACTATTCTGGAGAAATCCGAGACAGAACCGATTACCTATCAAAGAAATGGCTGCGGCTTCATCTTCTTGTTTCTGGCTTCCCATCTGCCATGTGTAGCTTCTCAACTTCAATCTTCACATTTCTGAAACTTATGTGACACTGAGCCCTGGGCTTCCCCAGCCCTGGTCCCCATGAGCTGGTCCCCATTTCCCAGCACATGTGTTGTATCGGGGAAACCTCTGAAGTCTTTTTAAGCTGGGGGAGTGAGGTCTGTTCCTGGTGCATATATTGGAATTCTGGTGCGTAATACTGTATGTTAAGTAGATTGTTGTGGGTTGTTTTGGGGATCTGAATGCAAACCAGTGGGACACATACTGGAAAGTCCATGGCAGTAATGGCTGAGATTCCCTCCTAGCAAAACTCACTGTACTTCCTCCCTGCCTAGTTTTAAGATTTTATATATTATAAAAAATTTTATATATATATAAAGATAATATATATGAAGATTATATGTATATATATAAAATATAGTTGAGTGGTTTTTGGTTTTTTTTAACTTTTTTTATTGAGTTATAGTCATTTTACAATGTTGTGTCAAATTCCAGTGTAGAGCACAATTTTTCAGTTATATATGAACATATATATATTCATTGTCACATGTTTTTTTCGCTGTGAGCTACCATAAGATCTTGTATATATTTCCCTGTGCTATACAGTATAATCTTGTTTATCTATTCTACATTTTGAAATCCCAGTCTGTCCCTTCCCACCCCAAGCCCCCTTGGCAACCACAAGTTTGTATCCTATGTCTATGAGTCTGTTTCTGTTTTGTATTTATGTTTTTGTTTTTTCTTTTTTAGATTCCACATGTGAGTGATCTCATATGGTATTTTTCTTTTTTAAAAATTTTATTTATTTATTTTTAATTTTTATTTTGTGTTTTAATTTTTATTTTATTTATTTTTATTTTGTGTTTTTTAATTTTTATTTTATTTATTTATTTTTAATTTTTATTTTGTGTTATTTTGTGTATTTAATTTTTAATTTTTATGTTTGTTATTTTTTATTGACTTGAGTGGTTTTAAATATGGAACTAGCTCTTATGTTGGGATCCTCAGGTCTAGCAAAGCTCAATTTGAGTCTTGTAGAAAAGGAACCTGGAGTCTCTTCTTCTTTTCTCATTCCCTTTGGGGATGTTCAGGAAAGGCAGGTAGCAGTTTGTTTGGGAACATACAGTACCCACTGGGATTTACCCATGAGAGGCTTTTTCCAAAATTTGTTTATTTTAGAAACCCTCCTGTGTGCCAAGCTGTATTTTTAACAGGTTGATTGCTTGCAGTCCAGTGAATTTTAGTGGCTCATAGGGTGTGGCTTTTGGAACCCAGCGTGTCCTGAGCAGTGATGCTTTGTGGTCTCGGGGTGTAAACTCAAGTCACCTTTCGTGTGCAGTGATCGCTGCCTTGAGAACTCAGAAGCTTCAAGGTTTCTCTGGCAGGAGGCCCTGCAGGTGGGGTGAGTGACTCACCAGGGGGCTCCGACATGCCTGTCTATCTTCCCTGAGGATGTCTCACTTCTGCTTCTGCATCATTTCCACACTCATCCTGAGGTGGAGGGATGGGGTGGGTAGCTGCCTGTTTAATGTGGTAATAACTATGGGACAGACAACCCCTTCCTTTGTTTTTGTTTTTTTTGGGGGCATACTGAAATAAGCTGAAACTTGTAAAAGACTCCACAAATCCTGAGATCCACAGGAAAATAAACTCACAAAATACAGGAAGCCGAAATTCTGATTGATTTTTAAGATACAGATTTTAGATCCTAACAAAAATGTCTTGCTTTCAGGCCTGGCTTTATCTTACATCTTCTCCTGGGGATTCTAAAGTCTTGGACAGGGACAAACTCTCATATACCATGCCAGACATATTGTCTACCCTGGTCTCCGCCCTCCTTCACAAGGAAGGCGCTATCTCATAACCACCCCCTCATCCTGTAGTCACGGTTCCTGCCAGTCAGGACTCCCTCCTGGCTACCCGCTCAGATTTCTCCCTCTCTTCCCCGCAGGGAGGTGAGGAAGTGAGGAGGGGAGGTGGGACTCACTTGGCTGCTGGAATCCCTTGAGAGCTGTAGAGATCGATGGTCTTTTAGCTAAAGTTGAAACCAAGAGATGAACCAAAGATGCCAGATGGCAGGTTCAGGAGGAGAATGGGTGAGGGAGAGTGCAGAAATGTGTATGTCCTGGGCCTCTTCTTTCATTGATACTAATCATAAGAGGAGATGAAACACACTCACATCTGATGAGAATGGCGTAATCCAGTGCGGCCAGACTTTTGGCCTGGATTTGCAGACATGGTCTGCAAAGGGGTCCACCTTGAGTGAAGGGCAGGATGGAGCCGGGCCAGAGAGGCTGAGGGGGTCTGATACACACAGAGCAGGTGGGGCAGTGTGAAAAGCATGGTGAGGAGCTTTCAAGTCTATCAGTCTGGCAGGAAGAGAGCTTCTGGGTGAGCACGTTAGCATGTTTGGGCCAGACTGTGGAGGCCCAGAGAGTGCTGTGACTTGTAAATGAGGTTTACACCCCTGGCTTTTTGCTCTCAGTAATGCTTGCTTGATTTTACATCTAGTAGAACTTTTATCAAAAATTACCCTGCTGTCCATTTTCAGTTAACGAAAAGGGACAACAGACAGAAATGAGAGCGTGTAAATTATTCTCTGGAGTGTTTTTCAGTATTAAAACTAATTGGATTTTCTGCATTATCATTGGGAATGTAATCAAGGGACTGATTCATAATAAGAATGTCTTTCTCTGTGTGTGTATGTGTTGTGTGCGTGTGAATATTTCTTATTTTGGGGGAAGAACCCAACCTTTGTTAGAGAGAGCTTTAATTATTCCAGGGCAACTTGTTTTTCTGTTATAACAGATGGTAAAATGACCCTCAAGTGCGTTGGGGTAGCTGTTAAACTGATTAATTCTCAGTGGGACATTGTGTGTTAATTAGGGCTTTATTTCTACTGGAGAGAAAAGCCAGTATGTTACCATATATGATAATTCTAAGGCTCTCAGGAAACATGAGAAATTAGTTTATTCCCCTGTAAAATGCTCAAAGGACCTTAAGAGAATTGCTCACAAATCATAGAATTCCAGAATTTCAGGGGTTGATCTTAAAGATGTTCTAGACCAGTGGTTCTGAAACTTGAGTGGGCATCAGAGTCATCTGGAAGGTTTGTTGAAACCCAGATTGCTGTCCACCCCCACCCCACCCCCACCCACTGCACCCAGTGGGTCTAGTTCAGTGGGTCCAGGGTGGAGGCTGAGAATTTCTGTTAAGTGTCCAGGTGATGCCGGTGCCTGGTCTGGCAACAATTCCCCTTGTTCTACACAACACTGTTTGCCCCGGCTTCACTAAATGGCTCATTGGTTTATCCATTCAAGAAATATTTACTGCATCTCTCCTCTTTGCAGACAGTGTTTTAGGTGCTGGGTTTACAGCGATTCACAAGACCAACTCCTGCTCTCCGGAAGCCTCTATGACAGGGCAGGGGGCTGACAGTGCACCCTGTAACTCTAGGCAGGGATAGGAGGCGTGAAGATGAAGAAGGCCAGGCAGGACAGCGTGGGAGCACGGTGACCAGGGAAGATCTCCTGGGGAGATGAGCCCACCAGGCAGAGGGTGCGGCAGGTCTGAAGGCCTGAGACTGGAAGTGGTTGCGGTGTTTGGGGCTCATGTTACTGGAGAAGAGTGAGCAGAGGAGGAAGAGTGATCAGAGAGGGAGTCAGGACACTGAGGACAGTAACACACGAAAACATTCCTGTTACCAAATGCATTGGAGAAGCCCTGGCATCAGCAACATTCCGTCTTTTTCTTGACTGCAGAATTCCTTATAGCCTTTACTCTGTTGCCGTCCAGGAGAGGACTAAGGCATCTAGTCTTTCTCAAACTTGTGTGACCAAAGAACTTTTAATTCCACAGTCATCTCAGAGGCTGGTCTTCTTGAAACCCGTTTGGGAAATCTTGATCTAGTGAGTCTTTCTCCCTCATTGCCGTGAAGGAAACTGAAGGCCAGAGAAATGGAATGACTTGTCCAAAACAAGGAAGCTTGGGGGAACATGGGGTGCTGGAAAGAACACTGAGTTTGGAGCTGGAAGCCTGGAGATGAGACTTTGCTCTAACTTGGTGTTAGTGGGGGAAATAGGCACGTGGCTTGAACTCTTTGGGTGTCAGTTTTCTGCACTAAATGAAGGGACTGCACTGTCTACTTTCCCATGACCCTGGAGCCACTGTGGGGGAGTGAGTCCTGCTTTCATCTTTTTTTTTGTTTGTTTGACTACTGAGTTTGTGTCAGCTAAGTAAAAGCAAAGGAAAGATACTGCAAGACATATAAAGATCTATTCATCAAATACCGCCATGTAGATTCTTTTTTGCTTGCCAATGAATACACTTCCCGGACTAGAAATTAAAATAAAATCTGTCAGAGAATTTAAAACACTGAATCATAAAATGTTGGTAAGGAAAATAAGAAACTTATCAACAGTAAGATCTATGATAATGTACTTTCCTGAAAAATATTTTAACACAGATTTCAATTTTAATGAAGTTTGTGGTTGATTCCAGTACATATGGTACATCTCTCAACAGGTGAAACATACCTTTTCCTTACATGCTTTGTGAAGGATTATTGAGGGAATCATAAAAAGAATAAACTCTTGAAGTTTAGTCTGTTACTTGTTGGAGTGACTTTGGACTGGTGTCTCTGGGCTTCATTTTTTACATTCATAGAAGGGGCCTGGATACTCTTTAATGACTCTGTGAATTTAAGCTGGTGCCATAAAGGTTCCTTTACAGCTAATTCAATCTATATTGACCATTTTTGCCTTAAAAGGATATTAGCAATAGAGTCTTTGTCAAGGTGTGGCTTGAACCGGAGGGTTCCAGGGACTCAGTGTGAACTGCATTCAGGTAATGTGAAGTCAGAGGTGTTCCTCCCCATTCTGGCCCTCTGGGCAGAGTGTACTTCCTGGTCTCCTTGTGGTTGGGTGGGGCCATTTGACGAGTTCTGGCCAATGAGTCATGTGCAGTGATGGGTGCTACTTCCAGGCCAGAGTATTTAAGTGCCACAGCAAGATCCTGAGGAACCTTCTTTTCCTCTGTCACCAGAGTGGCAACATTCTGGTGCCGTCAACTTGGGTTCTGGAGCCAGAAGTCGCGGAGCATATCTCTCTGATGACCCTTGATGGACCATGAATTGTGTGCAAGGAATCAGCTTTTGCGGTTATAAGCCCTAAGATGTTCTGGGATGCTTGTTACAGCGACATTATGTAGCCAATCCTGACTACTGGATTCAGTGAACTGGGGAAATCTCAAGAGACTACAGGAAGACCAGCTATTGGGAAAATAATTATTTTAGGAGAGGTTTCCTGTTGGCAGCCCCACCTTTAATGGCGTTTGCCTAAGGAATTCTGCTGCTCCTATGAACAGCAGAGTTTACAGTCTTGGTTAAAGAATGAATGAATGAGCATAGGTTCTGTTATTCTGTATCCAAACTGATATACATTATAAAATCACATAGTGCAAGAGGCAATATACGTGGTAGGTCGGGCTGGGTTACCTGGGTTCAGAGTCCAATTCTGTGTTACTTTGGGCAGTTTTCTCAAACTCTCTGGGTTCCAGTTTCTCCATCTGCAAAAAAAGGATAATAATAGTACCTATTCCTTAGGGCTGTTGTGAAGAATAAGTTCCTTTATGTGTGTCAAGAGCATGGACTAATGCTTGGAATGTACTAGGCAGTCAATAAATCTTAGCCATGTTTTCCTTTCTGTCTCCTCCCTTTGTCTCTTGTTATTGACATTGAAAAAAAATACTGAAAGGAAAACACAGTGTTAGAATCGTCATCTCTGGGTAACAGGATTCTGAGCGATTTTTGTATTTTTGTTTTTGTTTTTGGTTTTTTTTTTTTGGTACCAAGTGTGTTTTCTTTGAACTTGAGTTGCTTTGTGATCAGAAAAAGTTCTATTAAAAAATATTTTCATACTATTGTAAAAATGACATATTTATTACAATTATTCTCCAAAAGAGTATGTGCCTGTGTCCACACTAAATCCTATGATTGCTGTTTTGGCCTCACCATTTTGTGATCAATTTCTGTTGGATTTTACTTGCTCTGAAACCAGCTTTCCACCTTGACTTTTTAATTTTGTTAATGATTCTTTCCATCTCTTGCCCACATGTTGTGAAGACCAGTGAATCTCTTGGTTTCTTATAACTTACCAAGTCTTATAAATTCTCTTTCTCCTAAATCCCTCTCACATGACCCTCCCCCACCCAGCCTAGTTCAGATCCTTATCATTTCACGCCTGGACTATTGGAGTTTTCTTGTCTACAGACTTCTTTCAACCCTTACATGGTGATGCCAGACGGATGTTCTTAAAATAATACTTCGATTGTATCATCCCTTCGCTAGAACACTTCCAGGGGCTCCTCAGGTTCCCCATTACTGAGGATAAAATCTAATCTTCTGGCGTGATGTTGAAGGCTCTCCCCAATGGCTCTGTCCCGGCTCTCCCAAATATTCTACTCGTTACCTTATTTATGGAATTTTCTAACCATATTTCTTCATGTGCTCTTCTGTCCCCGTTATATCTAAATTTTACTCATCCTTGAATATCTTTGTCCAAAGTGTTCACAGTTTTGCTTTTGTAAATTGCAGTAGCTCTGTTTGGCGGTTAATCACTGGCTTGTGCTTTTCTTGTATTTGAAACAGTGTTAGTCTCTGTGCCTTTGAACAGTGCACCTGCTTCCCTTGTCTCTCTAAATTGTAATGTTTCTGAGAGTGCTTACATTTTTTAGCACCCAGTGTCCTGCAGAAGATGGGTCATCTATGGGTTGTTGATTGATGAATTCTTGTATCTTTAATACTTGATAAAAATAGATGTAAGAATGCAAAGGCTTCAATTAAAGACAGAGTTTCAATTTAGCTATTTTCCTTGTTGACTTTATTTTCAACTTTGCTATTTATAGTATTGTTTATCCTGATAGTCTTCCTTTAATGGTCAGATCAATATTTGCTTGAATATCTCCCGAAGTGAACCTTCTGTAATTCACTACATAGAGAAAGCCATTACATTGTTGAGGATAGGATATTTTTAAATGAAATAAACTCCAGCTAGTAAAATCTTAGTGACAGGAAGCAAATGCTTGTGTTGTTTATGACCCAGATGCTGTCCCACCAAATCGTGAGCTCCCTGTGGAAGTTACTGCTTCTGTCCTCTTCCATGAGCCCAAGGACCTCACATGGTTCCTGGCACATAGTGAGTGCTGGCTGTGTGTTCTGTGCAAGACCGCAGAGCAGCACTGCAGACGTGGAAGGAGGGGAGAATTTCATCCCAGATTTTTTTTTTAATGTATTGAATCTTTGTCATAAATTGAATACTTTTCTTCTAGTGAACAAACAGAGCACAGTTTTTTTAAATGAGGGGAGGTAGTTTGAAGTTTTTAATTTATTTATTTTTAAAAAGAGAGATATTGGGCATTGAACTGAGGACCGTGTAGCTGCTAGGCATGCACTCTACCACTGAGCTATACCCTGCCCCACCCAGAGCACAATTTTCAATGACTGTAATTTAACAATATAATGATTTTTTTTTAAAAAAAGACTCCTACTTCCTGTTATAGACTGAATTGTGTCCCCCCAAAATTCATATTGAAGCTCTAACCTCCAGTGTGACTGTATTTGGAGATAGGGACTTTATGGAAATAACTAAGGTTAATGAAGTCAAAGGCTGGAACCCTGATCTAGTAAAACTGGTGTCCTTGAAAGAAGAGGAAGGTGCATGGAGGAAAGGCCATGTGAAGACAGTGAGAAGGCGGCCATCTGCAAGCCAGAAGAGAGCCCTCACTGGAAGCCAGCTCCGAGGGCACCTTGATCTTGGACTTCTAGTTTCCGGAACTTTGAGGAAATAGTCTGTTGCTGCAGCCAGCCAGTCTGTGATGTTTTGCAATGGCAGCCTGAGCAGACAAGGACATCTCCTGACTCGGTACATCCGTGGGTTGGACTTACAGCACTCACTTGTTTTATCCTGACAGCTGCCATCCTGGTTTTGCAGAGAGCTCACATTCCCCTTTCTCCCTTCCTGCAGAGTGATAATGCCAGCTGGCTGTATGTGTGTCCTCACCTCCAGTGTGTGCTTTCTTGAAACTTACCCCACAACACCCAAGGCTGGCCCTTCCCAGTGAGCAGAGAGCGAGAGAGTGAGCAGATGCGATCAGAGAACCTCTGGGATGTGGGGAATGGAGGGCAGGAATAGGAAGCCTCAGCTTGGACCATTTGATGCCAGCAAAACAGGGAGATCCCAGCCCTTTGCTATTTTTCCTTTTTTTTTTTTTTAAAGATGTTAGTAACATTTGAAAGGAACATACATCATGTAATGGCAGCCTTGGCAATGGCTTTGAGTTCTCTTCAAATCCCCTGAAGTTGTGACTGCCACTGGCCTTAGTTCTGTCCTGAGTCTTTCTGGGCTGCAGTTCTGTGTATGATGCCCTCAGACTATCACAGGGCTTCCTTCCTCAGTCCCACTCGCCTGCTGAGCTTCGCCCTCTGTATCCTTGACCATGTCCTTGATGACTCTCGAGATTACATGAAACTTACAGGTCCTTGCCTTTCCATGTCCAGGCTAATTCTCCTTCTAGGTCTATTTGGGTCACAAGTCCAGCATGAGTTACCTGTATACTCTTTTTTGGACAATATGGGTCAAAGTTGTTCACACATAAATGGACAAAAGAGAAGCCAGCCACTGGGCAGACGTATTCACCCCAGTCATTGGCTGAGATTCATTGGCCAAGAGGCACAGTGTTGTGTCCCAGGCCAATTTCTACTGCTGGAAAACAGAATGTGTTGCTTGGGGCAAGGAACACACACACACACACACACACACACACACACACACACGCACACACGCACACACTGTACTGAAATAGACTATTATGTGTGTATAAATAAATATATATGTTTGAGGGTATTTCAGAGACAGATGGTATTTAGATGAACCAGCACTGTGTGTGGTATCCCTAAACTCAGTATGCATGTGTTCCAGAATCACGCTAAACTACTTGGACTCAAATCCTTATCTTAACGTCTGCTTCTGGGGGAATCCAACCTAAGATATTCGCTACAGCAGCTTTCATATTAGTGAGAAGATAATTTTAAGTTGTACCAAGGCTATGATTTTAGTTGGAATGATTCCCTTGTTCTGTGATTAAGATGCACAGTAGGGAAGGATCTTATTTAAGGAAGAAAATGATTATACATTATGTTGTTATGGTGTCTGATTTATTGTTTGAATTAAATGCATGTTGAAAATGATAACTGCATGTGTAATCAATTTATACCAGGTTTGTTATTGTGAGCTATTCACCAGATGTGAGGGGATTACCACCATCAATGTGGTCTCACACATGACAATGTTTGTGACCCTTAGAGTCTCACATTTACAAAAATTCCACAAGATACGATGTAGGCCAGTGTTTTTCAAGCTGACCTGGCAGGGTTTGGATGAAGACTAATCCAAATTACTAGGGTAAATGTGGAGTAAACAGTTAGGAAGCCCAGGTCACTTAAGCTGCTTATGGTGACCATGACCTAGGACAGGTAATGAGATTTACCCAGGACTCTATGCTTGTTTTGGAGTCAGTAAGTCACTGTCCAATCCAATAAGAATACTTTGAGCTCTTTTACTGTCTTTTATGCTTTAAATCAAGCTTTTCCTTGTTGTGGTAATCAGAATAGACACAAATTTCAGAATTATGGGGTGATCATAGGGAAATTCACTAAAAGAAGCGAAGCCGCCTGAAAGGGATGTTTGTCAGCATATGATTTTGGTTGAACGAGCAGAACTAGTGAGTAACCTAAGGGTTGATCCTGTGGCTGTCCGAATCTCCTGAAATAATTTGAAATTATGTGATTTTTTTTTCCCCTTTAAATCTACCTCTTGACTTGATATGTATATTTCTAATGATACTGAAATCCTAGAATCAAAGAGACATAGAAGTAATGTTCAGATGGAGGAGATGGAGGAAATAAAGGGCTAATACCAATATTGGGCTTGATTCATGGTTCAGGAAGGAATCTTTTATCGGTCTAGTTAAACACTCTTGAGGGATGTAAAGCTGGTGCCTCATATCTGTTTTTGTGGTAATTTCAAGCATTTTCTACTGCTGCTGCTCCTCTACTAAAACTTTCCATTCTATTAAAATCTTTGAAATCCAAAAGGTAGCTTTGCATCTCGTTTCATGGCCAATCCCAGCCTGATCTGATAGGGGCTAGTTTTAAAATCACGCTTAGTATGACTGTTCATTTATTTTGTCACAGAAGTCATAACATGTCTGATTTTGGAGCACCGTTCCAGACTCTGCTGGGGGAGTTACATAATATAGAGCATCACTCACCCTTTACTTTTGTAAAATGTGAAAAAGTGTTAATTCCAGGACACATCCAGCCTCAAGGGTTTGGGCTGTGGCCCATGGACCTGAATTCATGTTCTTATCTAGCACAGACAATTTTGATTAATTAGCATGGTGCATAGGCAGGTCAGTGGCTGGATATGACTTAATCATGATAATCACAGGGCATGAAGGAAGATATTTGAAGCCAATCTGTGTTAGAGTTCTCCAGAGAAGCAGAGCTGATAGGAGGTCTATATGTACATGAGGAGATTTATTATAGGAATTGACGCACATGGTACTAGGGAAGTCACACCCTCTGCCCTCTGCAGCCTGGAGAACCAGGAAGGCTGGTGATGTAAGTCAGTTCAAGTCCAAAGGCCTGAGAATTGAGGGGCTGCTGGTGTTAAGTCCTGGAGTCTGAAAGCCTGAAAATCGAGAGCTCTGATGTCTGCGGGCAAGGGGAGATGGCTATCCCAGCTCAAGAGGAGAGAGAATTTGCCTGCCCGCCCTTTTCCTTCTATTAGGGCCTATAGGATTGGGTGATGCCCACCCACATTGGTGAGGGTGGATCTCTTTACTCAGCCTATTGACTCAAATGCTAATCTTCTAAAAACACGCTCATGGGCACATCCAGAAATAATGTTCTGCCAATTGTCTGGGCATCCCATAGACCAGTCAAGCTGACACACAAAATTAACCACCAGAACTTCTAATTGGAGGAAATGGTACATCGGTTTAGGGCATGTATAGGTCTGAATTTCAATTTATCAGAAATGTATCAGAAGTCAGAAAGAATAAAGTTACTCTTTACAAGAAGAGGTGGATGTATCATAGTGCATGAATTCTCCAGGGCTGGAGTTTGATACCCACACCTGGGCAGGAAGCTCCCTGCATGAGTTGATCCAGAACAGCACTGCCTTTCCTGTTAGAGGGATTAGAGATTCTCAATAATTGTCAATAATCAACAATAATTGGGGGGCAGGGTATTGCTCAATGGTAGAGTGTATGTTTAGCATGTACAAGGTCCTGGGTTCAATCCTTAGTACCTCCATTAAAAAATAAATAAACCTAATTACTCCCACCCACCAAAAAAAAAAAAAATGGGGGGATCGGTGGGTTTAGCTCAGTGGTAGAGTATGTTCTTAGCATGCAGAAAGTCCTAGGTTCAATACCCGGTGCCTTTGTTAAAAAAAATTAAAAAACAAACAAAAATACTTGATTGTTTTTAGGGCTTCTTACTATTTAATAGCATTACCAAAACTCCATTAGCTGAGCTACAAAGATGCAGGACACTTATGAAAACTTGGTGTATAATATTAATTAAATGTTGTAGTTTAAGCCCTGAAGCTTGCTAGGCACAGCTCAGAATTCTAATTTTTTCCCAATTTATTCTCTTTATTTATTAAAAGAATTCTGATTTTTAAAGATGCTTTTAGTAAGTATCTGTTTTCACCCCCTCAGCATATTTGCCTATTGGTGAAATTTCCTGAGAGTAGTTGAAAATTGAGGGACTGGATGGATCATAAGGTTAGTGATAAATCTGTGTCTCTGAGAATGGGCTAAAATCTAACAGAGTTGCCACATATAAAATGATGTTATTTATTCCCAACATCCCTAATACAAAATTAGAGAATTAGGACTCAAAGCCTTCTTGATGACCACAGTTGACATTTTTATATGCTAGTTTCTTTGCTATTTTTAGAAGTATATTAACTTCTCATTTTGAACTATTCAATATTACATAGTAGCTATATTATCTCTAGTCAAGTCTCAGAATTAATGCTCCGTAAGTGGTGAGATTAGTCTGGAAATGTCCTCGAGAGCTTGATAAAGTGCATGAATAAATTTAAAAATGTAACGTAGTAAATTCATGAAAACATCTCTAAGATAACTTTGCTCTGAAAATTATAATAGCTCCTGTGACAATTCAGGATTTTCTTTTTAAAAGTTAGAACTTAGTGTTATGGTTTCTTATGTATTATATGGCTGTTGTATAAATTAATCATATCTTTTCTTCTGGGAGAACACTAAGGGTAGCTTAATGTTTTTATGCTTTGATTTTGGTATTTGTTGGGTGTAAAATGTGACTTCATTTAAATCGCATGGGAGGCCGTTTGGTGCAGTGGACATGGGTTTTGGAGTCAGACTGTGGCTGGAATCTGCCCCTCTAGTTTGCTGACTTAGTGTTGTGGCTTGGGTATGTAACGTGTCAAAGGTCAGACTCCTTTTGTAAAGTGAGAACTAATTAAACTTACCTTTCAGATATTTCATTGGGAAGATTATCTATTGTGTTTAAAAATCTAGGAGGAGGCACTTAATCAGCATTAGATTTTTTCTTCCATTTCTCTCCTTATATCTTCTTGTAGTTTTTATTGGGCCCACGTTGTAGCACTAACAGAATGTCTTATGTTGCCACTTCTCTTTTCTTGTGCATTTTGTTCCTCCCCAAAAGAGCTCCCACTAACATTTTTTGGAGAAAGGGCATGATAGTTCTCTCACTCATAATATTTAACACCAGGTAGTTCAGACAATATAATTTCAACAAGTAACTACTGATTGATTAATGATTAAGGAATAAGGTGTTTTGGGTAATTGAATATTCTGATGATCTGATAACCAGATGTATGAATTCCATAACCGAAGACTTTGGAAACAATAAAATATACTTAACACTAAAATGGTACTGAATATAACACCCTTTGGTGGTTCTGAAGATACTTTAAAGTCCTGTATTGTCTCAGAATAATGATTTTAAGTATGAAGTTAAATATAATAATAGAAGTAATAATGCTGATAATTGTTACAGCCGATGCTGACTGAGTGCTTAGCAAGTGTTAATAGTTTTATGTGCATTATCTCATTTAGCCCCTCATTAACTCTTGGGAGTGGATAAATTACGATCCCCTATTTATGGATGAAGAGGCTTGTCCAGTGAGATTGAGTATCTTGCCTAAGATCACAGAGTCAGCCCCTGACAGAGACCTACACAGACCACTCATGCTGAAGCCCATCTTTTACAAACCGCCCGAATATTGAGCTGAATCATAATTGCCCCGAGAGAATGACACTGAACATTACTTTTTATTTTAACACAGAATGCCTCATGTTAGATTGGTCATTTGTCCTATTTCTTTCTTATAAAAGTAAACTGTAGACCAGCTTTCCAATGAGAATTGACTACTCTAAGCTAAAGTACTATGTGACTGACATAGAAAACAAACTTACTGTTACCAATGGGGGA
This sequence comes from Camelus dromedarius, assembly GCF_036321535.1. Taxonomy (NCBI): domain Eukaryota; kingdom Metazoa; phylum Chordata; class Mammalia; order Artiodactyla; family Camelidae; genus Camelus; species Camelus dromedarius. Next base: position 11,549,067 of record NC_087465.1, on the reverse strand, counting down.
AGGGAGTGGGGAGGGATAAATTGGGAGTTTGGAATTTGCAGATACTAACTACTGTATATAAAACAGATAAACAGCAAGGTCCTACTGTAAAGCACAGAGAACTATATTCAATATCCTGTAGTAGAACCTATAATGAAAAAGAATATGAAAACGAATATACATATGGAAATGTATGACTGAAACATTGTGCTGTACACCAGAAACTGACACAACATTGTAAACTGACTATACTTCAATAAAAAATATGTAGATAATCTAAGAAAACAAACTTTACAGATTAAAAAAAGTGCTGTGTGTTAGAAGAAACACAAAAAGCTTAGGCATATCACCTTAGGTAATTTATTGCCTTCATTATTGTTAGCTAACAGAGAGTCAGAGAGTATCTATTTTTAGTTTAGATGAATTTATTAGAATACATTTCATCCATAAGATGGTTACAAAGGAGAATGCCTTAAATTAGGGCAATAATAGTACCTACCTCATAAGGTTGCTGTGAAGATAAAGTGGGAAAATACATATAAAGGCATTTAGCACAACATCTTACATGCAATAAATGCCCAGTGTTATCTTTTGGTACTAGCTCTCCTGTCAGTAACTGTAGACTTTGTGAACCCTTCTCTAAATACAAGAATAAGCTTTATAGTGAACCCTAGTGCAAGCAGTCTGACTGTGATAGAACTAATTCCTGTGGATTGATGGGGGAGGGTGGGGAGAGTAGCATTAAAGGTGACCTAAAAAGTTTATATCATTTGAATGTCTATGAAATCCAATGGATGGCCATGATGATGTTGGTGACAGCAGGGACGTTTGCACATGACATTATTCCACTTGTGTCTGAGTGTTGCTCTAGACTTGGATCTTTCCTACAGAAGTCATGCTTCTTTGAGTGCCTGGAAAGCAAACTGGGGCTGTGTCTTACCTATGGCTGTTTACCTGGAAGGTGTTTCTTGGCAGTGACTTCCCCTTCCCATGAGGTAAATTTAATCTGCTCTTAACAGCTGGTACCCTCTTCTGAGTCTTCACTGTAACTATTGAAGTAAATGTCATACGACATCTTTGGAATGTATTTCTCAGCTAATGTACATTTCTCTGCCATCCTTAACGGCAGCCAATTTGGGATGAAACTGGAGAAGGGAATTTAAATAGTGAGCTTCTTTTTCATTTAGAATGTTTAAAAAACTCCTGCTACTAACAGTTTCAAAAATATTTGAGATTTTCAGCTCTAATGGGATTCATTTCTTCAGCAGTAGAGAACTATATAATTCTTATAATTAAACTCTTGTTGCTTTCTTTTTGTATTTTGGAGACATGTGTCCATAAATGGAGAGAAGATAAGCTTTGGTTTCAGATGGAGCCAAAGTTTAATTTTGGCTTTACCACTTACTAATTTCTGGCTCCTTAAACTTAACTGCTCAGGGACTCAGCTTTCTCATCTGTAAATTGGGAATAAAAAAAAAATATTTTTCCCCATGAAGTTGTTAGTGTCAAATGGGCCATAAGATGTCAAGTGTCTAGTGTAGTTTCTGTAAGATAGTTATTCCACTTCACAATGAATTATAGTTCAACTAAAATATTACTTGGGGTTTATATTCTTAGAAAGTTGAATCTTTGATAAATTGCCAACCCTGAAAAGATGGACTTTACAAATGAATTTTTTATATAAATATTGCTTACCTTTACTTTTATAATCTACATAGATAATTGGTTAAAAATAAAATAAAACATATATAGAAAAGTGGCTTTTCCAGAAGTGCATTTAAACAAAATCTCACCCATACTTCTGTGATTTATATCCATAGCTTAGATAGTTATAACTACCTCAGAGGTGAAAATTAAAAAGAAAAATTATATGCAAACATTTAGCTGATAATAAACGTGCAATAAATGACTGTCATTATTTACTACAGTGGCTGGCAAACTTCTTCCTTTTTTAATTAAAAAAATTAACTTTTAAAATTTTTGTTATATAATTTTTAAAGGTTGCCCTCCATTTACATTTATTACAAAATATTGACTATATTCCCTGTGTCATACAGTACATCCTTGTAACCTTTCTTACACCCATCAGTTTGTACCTCCCACTCTCCCAGGCAAACTTTTTCTCTGAAAGGCTGCATAGTAAATATTTCAGTTTGAGGGTCTTTGCAGCAACTACAACTCTGTTGCTGTGGTTGAAAGTAGTTACACAAAATATGGGAATGAATGTATAGGGCTGTGTTCCAATAAAACTTCATTTACTGGATTTGCCGACCCCTAATAATATATATAATAATTTAGCCTAGGAGAAGTCACCATGAAGTATTGGGCAGATCAGTCATAAGAAAAATTGGAGGATTGCTTTAAAAACACTGTGTGCTCATTCATCAGAGATGCACTCAGTGTTCATGATGTGTCAGGCGCTCCTGTGGGAGGTGCTGCAGATATAACAACAAATACAAGTCCATTAACTTGTAAAGGCTTCCTTCCAGTTTTTAAAAATATATTTATCATAAATTTACACAAAGATGATGCATTTGTTAGCTATTAGTATCTTAAAGAAATAAAAGCACTAATTCCAGAAGACATAGTCAAAAATTTTTTTGGCTTATTAAAATTTGTATTCAGTTAGAAAAACTGAAAATGCAGAAAGTTATAAAGAAAGTGCAAAAAAACCCCACTGTAATTTCACTACCCTGAGCTAACAACTTTCAGTATATAGTGTGTTTCCTTCTCATCTTTTTTTTTCTTTTCCATCATAGTTTATTACACGGTATTGAATGTAGTTCCCTGTGCTGTGTAGCAGGACCTTGTTGTTTGTTTTAGACAAAGTAGCTTGCACCTGTCAATCCCAAACTCCTAGTTTATCCTTCCCCCACCCACCACTTTCCCCTTTGGTAACCATAAGTTTCTTTTCTATGGCTTTCTTTTCTGTTATATAAATTAGTTCATTTGTATGATATATATATTTTTTAATTGAAATATAGTTGATTTACAATGTTGTGTTAGTTTCTGGTGTACTGTTTCATATTTTAGATTCCACATATAACCACATATGATATTTGTCTGTCTTTTTAAATGATTTTCTGATGCATAATTTACATACCATAACATTTACCCAGTTGAAGAATATAATTCAATGATTTCTAGTAAATTTATAGAACTGTGTAACCATTACCAGACCCCACTTTTAGAAAAATTGTCTTTTTTTCCCTTGAGAAGTTGACATAAAATAAACTGCACATAATTAAAGTATATAATTTGATAAAGTTTGGCATATATATGTACCCATGAAACCATCACCACAGTCAAGACTGCAGGACATACTCAACATTGCCAAAACCTTCCTTGAACCTCTTTGTAATTCCTCCCTTCTGCCTGGTCCCCATCCGTCCCCAATCACCACAGACTGTTTTTTTTTTTTTTTAAATTACTTTAGATTAGTTTGTGTTTTCTAGAATTTTATAAATTGGATCATACAGTATGTACTGTTTTATATCTGCTTTCTTTCACTTAGCATAATTATTTTGAGATTTACCCATGTTTTAGCGGGTATCAATAGTTCCTTTGTATTGCTAAACAGGATTGCATTGTATGAATATACATACAGTACAGTTAGGTTATGCATTCACCTCTTTCTTGATGGACATTTGGTTGTTTCTAGTTCTTGGCTCCTACAGATAAAGCTGCTCTGAGTGTTTGTATACAACTCTTTGTATGGGCATACACTTTTGTTTCTCTTGTGAAGATATCTAGGAGTAAAATGGTTGAATTGTATGATAGTTATATGTTTAACTCCTTAAAATGCTACCAAACTGTTTTCCAAAGTGTCTGTAACATTTTACGTTTCACATCAGCAGCGCATGAGAATTCTAGTCGCTTGACGTCCTCAACAATACTTGGCAAAATTTATCTTCTTAATTTAGCTGTTTGAGTAGGAGTTTGGTGGTATCTCATCATGGTTTTAATTTGCACTTCCCTGCTGATGCTGAACATCTTGCAGATGCTGATTTACCATCCACAGATCTTCTTTGGTAAAGTGTCTGTTGAAAAATACTTTCCCTAATTGTTTTCTTGTAGAAGTTTTCTAGTTTTAAGTTTTACATTTAGGTCAATGATCTATTTTCAGTTACTTTTAATATGGATATCTACTGGTTTCAGCACCATTTGTTGAAAAGACTATCCTTTTTTGATTGAATTACTTTTACACCTTTATCAAAGGCCAGCTGTCCATATATATGTGTGGGTCTGTTTCTGGACTTTTTTTCTATTCCATTGATCTGTCTATCTTTAAGCCAATGCTGCATCGTCTTGATTACAGAATCTTTATAAATAAGTATTGAAATCAGGTGATCATTGTTCTTTAACTTTGTTCTCTTTTCAAAGTTGTTTTGGCTTTGGCATTTCTATAAGAATTTTAGAATCAATTTGTCACATTCTCCAAAAATTCTGCTCAGATATTGATTGGAGTTGGATTGAATTTACAGGTCAATTTTGGGAGAATGGCTTGGTTACATGTGGATCTTTTAAAATTTCAATGTTTTGTAATTTTCAGTGTATAGATGTTGCACATCTTTTGATAGATTTATTTCTAAGTATTTTATTTTTTTGTTTCTGTTGTAAAAGGTATTAATTTCTGACTGTTGCTTATATATAGAAATATGATTGATTTTTAAAGTATTGATCTTGTATTCTGCAATCTTGCTAAATTCACTTATAAGTCCTAGTAGGTTTTTCATACACAGCCTTTTTTAAGTGTATGCTTTTTGACATAATCATAACACTGTCAACAGAATTTTGTATTCTTTTCACTTAAATTTTACAAATGAGTATGTCCTCAAAGTATAAAAACTTATTGTAAACATTAAAATTAATAGTTGCATTATGTATCAAAGCGTAGTTAGCAATCACTGTTATTAACATTTCTGTTTTTCTGTAAACTGAATGCAGTGATTCATGTCATCATGATATACATGGTGAATTGCTATCTGAAGGCACGTACCAGTTGTGTAGCTCTGCTCCAGCTATGGGTGAAAATAACCAATTCACTGATTTTGTAACTGTGCTGAGTGCTGTCATGTTCCAGTCATTGCTAGTTTATTTAGTTAGGATGGTTCATGGTTCACGGCTTCTATTTTTTTGGATAACTAGTAAAGTTAGTTTGTCATGAGGTCATTAATATTTTGATCATTCTCTTAACGCATTTTCTGTTTGTGTTCTAAGTGACTCCATTCTCAACTTTTAGTAAAACGTTTTTTGCCCTCAAATTATAATTAAAATTAATTTTTATTATTTTATTATAAATAAAATAATATAAATTATAAATAAAATTATAAATTATAGAAGTTTTTATTTAAAAATTTGACCTAATTTTTTTTTTCATGCTTTCATGGTAGCTTTTCTTACGGTCCTTCCTGAGGACTGGATTAAGTTTATAGATAGCGGTCACTCACAGGTACCCAATTTGACGTTTTAAATGCCTCCCATGCCCCAGGTATTAAATCCAACCGACTACCTCCATGTATACTTGTGAGTTCCCTTTTGGAATACAAATTACTTCGAAAATATTTCTAAAAGAAGAGAGTGAGTTTAGAACAACTATTGCTTGCTCTGGTAGTGAGGAAAAAATATTCTGAATCTACTCAAATCCATTTCCATCCTTTTCTCATTTGTGACCTAAGATGCTACCAGGATGTTTCAGGAAAGTGATAGACTCTTCCCTGACTGTGGTGGCAGCTGTTCCTTTGCTGTCAGGCCTGTGTCAAAATAACTGAATCACTTAAAAGGAAAAAAAAAACGTTTGCTGCTCAAAATAACTGAGATCAGAAGTCTCTTATCTGCCTGTGCCTGTGAGTGAAGGAATGCGCCAGGGACGATTTCCCTGCCGCATGGTGCCCTGGTGCTCGGAAGAGCCCTGGCTCATTTTCAAGAAACAATGCAAGTTGAATGCGAGTTGGTGTCATTGCTACTGTGTTGTGGTGACATGTGGCTTGAGTTTCACATCCTCCTGGTCTGCGTAGTAGCTGTCATTCGAGGGTGACCTCCTCTGCCTGTGTCCCAGGTAGGTTTGGTAGTCATGTGAGGCAAGGATGCAAGACGTTTCTCTGCGGGACCGTCCTGGTGGCAATCCCAGGTCCTGACACTGAGCCTAAATTTTACTTGTCATCTAAACCCCTGTCAGCATCTGTTCCCAGCAGCATTCACCGCCACGTGGGTCACTGAGAAAGCAGGTCCTGCACTAGAGGAACCGTGGCCGTGATGTCGTTCTAAAACACAGTGTATGAATAGAAAACTGGAGGTTTAGCGAGGCCAACAGATTAGGAGATGATTGCCAGGGAAAAGACAGTCTGCTGCTGATGGTTGCCAAGAAGGGGCACATGACACCGTGGGGCCACACGAGGAAGCAGCAGGGGCAGCTGCAGGTAGAGAGAGGGAGGGATCGTGGGCTCCAGCCTTTATTGTCATTTCCCCAGGGAGGAATGGGTGAGGCCTGCGGGTGAGCTGGCTTAGGACTGGCTAGTCTGAATATCAGCGGGTTCTGGGGTGCGGGCGCTGTCCCTGGTTCTGGTTCCTGGCCTCTGGGGGACTAGGGAGGTGGATAGTGGCCTGGAGTGGGAAGTCAGTAAAAGAGGTGGTTTGAGTTGGGGCTCCGGATTGGTTGGTTTGTATTTGAAAAGTGCACTCTCACTGTTAGAGTTGTTTGCCATCCTAGGGGTTGGCTAACCCTGGGAAGGGCAGTCCCTCTGGGGTCTGTAAATCCTCAGATGTCAAAACGTAAGAATACAGAAAATAAAAGACATGGTTGATACAGATATGTAACCAACCCATAAATATTTATTGAATGCCTCCCATGCCCAAACACTAAACTATGTGCATCAGTTAATATAAAATAATAACAACAATGAAACCAGCATAGTCTTATATAGCCCTCACCATGTGCCAGATATTCCACATGCTGTACAAAAATTAACCCAGTTAATGCCTATAACAGCCCCTTGAGTAAGTACTTTTACCATCCCAATTTTACAGATGAGGAAACTGAGGCTCAGAGAGGTTAAGCAACTGGCTAATGTCACACAGTCAGGAAGAACTGAAGCAGGGATATAAACTCCAGAAGGCTGGAGCCTGTGTTTTAACTACTGCATAGTACTATACATGATATGATTTCTCCTGTCAAGGAGGAAGAGCTACTTCAAAAGAGAAGACAAATATTTGAAGGGAGAAGTGGAAGTAAAGAGCAGGGTACATTCATCTCAGAAGAATGGAATGGTCCAGTGCTCCCTCAAAGGGGAGTTGTGCACAACCTAGGGGGTATGTGAGACCGTTCAGGTGGGGAGGCAGGCAGGAAGACAGGATTGGAACTTACACGTGTGTGTGTCTGTTGCTAGCTCGTTGAACAGCCGGTCCTCCCAGAGAAAACCAGTGATGGAATAGTCACATCTGATGAGACACAGTCAAAAACCATGGAATTAATCAAGTTCACTGTATGAAATATGGATGGACATCTATGTCATTAGCTAGTGTCTCAAGAGATGATAGACACTGAGGGATATCTGTGTCACTGACATCCGCTGTTCTTAATGACGGTGGATGATTCAGACTCACTGGGAGAGTTGAAGGTCATGAACAATGGGAGTGAACGGGGTTGATGCCTCCTGCGCTCCTGGGTATGGGGGACACCGTGTGAAGCATCCGTTCTAGTCGGGGAGGACAGGTGACAAATAAGATGAACCAAGGCAATGTATGGTATATTAGGGAGTGATACATGCCGGGAACAAAAATACAGCAGAGTCGGGGAAAGAGTCGTAGATTTTAGATAGCATCGCCCAGTAGGGCCTCGGTGAGAAGGAACAGAGTTACTACCTAGAGGAAGTAAGGGAATGAGCCATGTGGCCATCTAGGGGCAGAGCAGTGCCCACACACACACACTCCCCACCCCAAAAAACCCCCACCCAGAGCAAGTACTAACACACTAACGTGGCACTGCTCCTGGAAGGATGAAGCGTAAGGAGGTCAGTGCACCTCGAGCCCAGTGAACAGGAGAGGGATGGAGACCAAATGGATAATAGGTGTGGGGCAAGCGTGTGGGAGGTCCTTGTAGCCACAGAAAAGACCTTTGGCTTTTTACTGGGAGTGGAATGGGAAGACACTGGAGCGGGTGAACAAAGAAGTGATGTGATCTGGCTCGTGTTTCTAGAGGCTCCTTTAGATGGCTGTGTTGGAAATACGTTGGAAGTAAGGACAGAGGCATGTTACCCACTGGAAAACCCAGAACAGTTTTCCAGATGGGTGATGATGGTGGCTTGGACCACAGTAAAGGCACGGAGAAGGAGCTGCATATTGGGCATGGTTTGCTGGTAGAACCAGCAGGGTTTACTGATGCAGATTTGAGCTGTGAGACGGAGACGAATTGTACATACACAGTCTTTTACTGAAAAGTACACCAGGGGTCCAGGCTTACAACACTTTACTGGTGGGATGTGCAGTGAAAAGTTGTGGAGGCCACTGGCATAGACAGTATATTGTCTGCAGGGATTTTGAGGAGGGAGAGAGCACTCAGGGGAGGGTGGTCAGTGCTGGACGTGGTGGGGCCTGGAGGACTGGGTAGCGTTCAGACAGAAAGGTGGGGGCGGGGGGTTGCACTGTGGGAGCCACAGAGGAAGGGAGGTGGCTCTGCCCAGGCCTGTTCTGAGTCAGTCCACGTGGAGCCCTGAGTACAGGCAGTAGATTGGCCAACTTGTCCCACCCTTGAACTCCAAATAGAATTTTTACATTGGGCAGTGAAGTGTGATGGGGACTTTTTGAATGGGACTGTTAGTGGTTGAATGTGCTTCAACAGTTCGCTCCTCTGATAAGCTCTGAATGAAGGCCATTAGTTACCGAATTAATAAATGTTAACTCAGTGGCCAGAATGATTTATGTACTGAATGAGACCGTATCAGTAAGTTATTATACATACACATACAGCTATTGATATATATCCATACATATATAAGCGTGTTTCTGTTTAGAGCATAGTGGTTGCACTCTGTTACATAGTATAGCGTGTAGTGTAATTGTAGATATACTTACGTAGCTGTACATGTAGATTTCTGTCAGTGAGAATGATTCCATTGGACTTAAAATTATTTGCTATATAATAAAAATGAATTTTTCTGATTATGTATAGCTGAATTTAAAAAAGCCTTGTCTCTTTGTCCTAAAGCAGTTGGGGTTTCTCGGTGAATGTTATTTATTTGGTTTTCCATTCACCAGCTCATCGCGTGGTCCTGCCAGTATACATCCTGCACGTCACTTCTTGGCTCTCCAAGATGCAGCACTCGAGTGCCCCGGGCATAAACAGTGTGGTGGAAATACCCTTTCCCCGTCTGTGTTTGTAAGACAGTCCCTTTCACACCAGAAGAACTATTTCAGGAAGATGATTCATGTCACATTTTGGCCTCATTACAGTTTTAAGTTGTAGATGGTGCTGCTTTGCCTGGAGGTGTAAACATCAATTTTATCTTCATACGCGTACGGGAAACCTGGAGCTGAAAAAAAAATACTTTCTAATCTTGAGTTCAGTTTTATGTTATCAACAAAGAGGTTAACAAGATATTTATCAGAATTCTAATTTTACATTATTAAATGCATGCTTCTGAAGAATGCCATTCACTTGTGGCCGTGCCTCTGTTCTTCATTTCCAAACACAGATGGAGAAGAACCTAATGTCTTGCTGTTACAAGCAGATGATTCTGTAAAATAAATAAACACTGCACTTTCTCTTTGGAAATGCTGAGGAGAGTGAGAGCAGGTGTTAAATCACCGTCTGCAGTTATAACAGGAGGGACAAGATTATTCAACGTTTATTTAGGTCGCAAAGCATGAAGTCAGGTGAAGCTATTATGATAAGTCCAATTTGCTTTTTGGTACTATTTAAAGATATGACAAATCATTTATTTAATTTTTGGTTAAAATGCATGACAGCAACAGGAATGAGAAGCAAGTTATCACCTGAGTTTATTTCATGCCTTGTAAACTCTTGGAAGTGTTTATGGATTTGTCCCCAAACTGGGTCTTAAAAGGAGGGAAAGTGAGTTTGGAGGGTGGTTGGATTTTTCTGTGACTTTCAAGGAATTTTACATCCTACCTCAAAATTTAAAACTTGGCAAAATATTATTTATTTAAAAAATTTTAATTACAGCAGTGAAAGCAATGTGAAGAAATGACAGTGAATTTGTTGCTGTTGTTTGTGCTATAATGCCCATTTTGATGGCCACATTTTTTGGATAGAATGACCACCTTTCTGGTCTACTTTAAGCTCCCCCATGGATCTGTGCTTTAAAAACTTTTCTATTTCAGCTGTGGGTTGGTGTTTTGCGTTTGGACCTTCTCACTCACAACTTTTAAGGAGCTTGATTAATCTTTAAGTAAGATTTCTCAATTAACAATAACCCTAATGCATTGTGAGGTCTTTGATTCTAAAGTGGTGATTTGAAAAATATTAGTGATTTGAGGATATTTAAGCAGCTTTGCCAATTCAACTGAATCCAGAAAAACTGTCCTTTGAGTTCCCTCAACCTGTTAGAATCTTCTAGCTGTGACAAGTGACATCTACTTTTATTCTTTTTCTTGAGAGACTACCTGTTACCTTCTCTTGGTTATTCAGTGACTGCCTCATTAACTAGCCTGATCTTTACTTTCAGAAGTAACCAAAAAAAGTTCTCCAGATGATTCTGATGTTCTAAGAGGACAATAGGCAACAGTTAAATAAAGGATACAGCTTGAAACTCCAATGTTAACACAGACACAACTGCTAAAGTTCTCTGTTTTGGGAAGTTGTTAACTGGATTTATCTGTGACCTATGCACGGTGTGATTGACATTAGACAGCTACTGAAACAAATAACACGATGTTACATTTCACATTTCCCCTTCTGTCTTCTCAGCCATCATGTATGTCATGGGCGCACTTGGTCCTGCAGTGGGATATTTATTAGGTGGACTTCTTATTGGTTTTTATGTTGACCCCAGAAATCCCGTTCATCTTAATCAGAATGATCCTCGTTTCATTGGAAACTGGTAAGAATTGTTTGCTAAATCTTTTATTTCACTTGTTACTATGATAGAGTCATAGACCCCTTGTGGTTAAAATAAAAATTTCCAGAATGAGAAGACAAAAAATAGCTAAATGTCACCCAGGAAGGGGTGGTAGGCAGAATAATAATCCTCAAAGATATCCATGTCCATTTGGACCTTCTCACTCATGCCTTTTACAGAGATAGTGGAAATTATAATCCCCAAAGATATCTGAACCCCCAGAACCTGTGAATGTGCTACCTCTACAGGGCAAAAGGACTTTGCAGATGTGATTGAATTTAGAATCTTGAGATGGGGAGATTATCCTGGATGATCCAAATGGGTCCAATACAACTACAAGGGTTCTTATAACAGAAAGAAAGAGGCAGGGGGGTCAGAGTAAGAGAAGAAGTTATGATGATTGAAGGAGAGTTTGGGGTGATGTGCTTTGAAAATGACCACGAGCCAAGGTGTACTGCAGAAGCTGGGAAAAGCAAAGAAATTGGTTCTTCCCTGGAGCCTCCAGAAGGAATGCAGCCCTGCCAATCCACTTTTTTACATCTGACCTCCAGAAGATAATATGATAAGATAACACATTTGTGTTGCTCTAAGCCATGCAGGGTGTGGTGATCTGTTATCACCTAAGAAACTCTTTTGGAAGAGTTGAGAGCAAGGGCTTCATCCACATTCTTTGGGATTCAGACAGCTGTTTTCTTCATAGCCGAGTAAAGGAAAAGGGGAACGTGGCTGTCTTGGGACTTTCCTGTGTACTTTAATCATAGCTTTCATTATCTTTTCTGTGCCTTTAAAAAAGTATTTTCTCCCCACTTCCTCATTGTATTTGTGTTTCTGCTTCGTCTTCCCCCACTGTCCACTGCCACACTCTTAGTGAATCCTCGCACTCAGTAATTGTTTGTTTCCCGGGTGTGCTGGAGATTCAGCTGCTCTCTCCCTTAGTATCCTTTAACTGTTTTGCTAAATCAGTACGCTTAGGACTTAGAATGAGAGCTCCAACTTTGGATGGTAGATTATTTATCCATCTACCCAGGGCTGCATCTGAATTCTTCTCAGTCCTCAACTTGAACATAAGAAGTTGTTTTTTCATGACTGCAAGCACTAACTGGATGTGTCGGCATCCCGAATTCATTTAACATGGGTTAGTAGTAGATATACATGGATAAGAAGTGTTCATTTTCAAACAGAGAGAGTATTTCATTATTAGAAACTAGTGCCAAGTAATTACTTTCTAAAGAGTTTCTTAGATGACTTGTGTTCTCTCTGTGTTTCATCATAAGATAATAACCCCATAGCTTGAGATATGTGGGCATAATGTTTAGCAGTATTTTCTAAGCAGTTAATAAATGTTAATTAAATTATAGAACACTTCTTATTTTCATAAGTAAATACTCTTTGAGAATGGAAGTGCTGAGACCTAGATGAGCCTTGCCTGGTAGAATTTTCTAATTGTTCAAAAGGGAGTTCCCTTGTCAGCAGTAGGGGAATAACACAGGAATTTTAAGGTCTTGATCCATAGTGAAATTTTTGGTCTCAATGGCTGTCTTCTTTGCACTTCTTTGAAATAATTCAAAGTAAGGATTTTTTAAAAAATTCCCAGAAAACTAGATTATTCAAATGTGTCTGTGAACATCCCATGTACAGTCTGTGTTCTCTGTAGGATCCATGAGAAGAACAGGGCAATAAGGGAACATCTGGAGGGGGAGAGAGAGGCGTGGGGGACCAGCTCAGGGGCAGGGAGAAGGGAGAAGGCAGGAGCTTTAGGACACAAGGCCTTACGCTGTTTTCCAGAAGTTTTCTAATGGACGTCAACCCAGTTGGTAGCAAAGTGGAGTGACTGAGTGCAGACCCTCAAGCTATACTCCCCTGGGTTTAAACCCCAGTCTGCCACCTAGTAACTGTGTGACCTTGGGGAAGTTACTTAACTTCTCTGAGCCTCAGGTTTTGTTCTGTTTTAATCCATAAAATGGAAGTAGTTGCAGTACCTACTTGCAGTAGGGTTGCTGTAAGGAATAAATGAGTCTATGTATGTGGAGCTGTAAATAGTTCTTGCTCCATAATGTGTGTTTGCTGTTAGTCAATCCTTTGGACTTAATCAGTGTTCAAGTGGTTTTATTCATTTCAATGGCTCCATAGCAGTTCTGCAAACAGTAAAGTTGTCCATCTAGAAATGCATAATAGGGGTCTCTTTGGAAATGAATTTTTGTTTATTGAGCAGCCCTGTTTGTAACAGACATCTACCTTGAACAGAGACAGTGTTATCTGATACAATGTTATTTTTTATGATGCCTAGTGGTAATGACAGGGTTTTTGGTGAATAGATGCTGGAAGAGTGAAGGAAAGACTGAGTGAATGATGCTGATATTTACTCTGTGCCTACTATGCGTCAAGCATTACACTAAATGCTTTACAAGCATTTTCATTTAAGCCTTATAACAACCATATGTAGTCACTAATGGTATGCCCATTATGCAGATGAGGAAACTGATGCTCACCAATTTGAATACCTTGCCCAAAGCCACAGAATCAGTGAGAGATGGACAGGGAACTGAGTCCAGCGGGGAGGTCTTAGACAATATGCTTATCTGTCCTCCCTTCAATAGGGAGTGTCTCTGAGCGATGGTTCATGAGAGGGAGTCAGGGCCGTGGCTTTTCAATTTTAGCTCTGACTGATGTAGCTGTTTCCCACATATAATGCACACTTTCTTGCCTGACTCAGCTTTTCTCAGCATCCTCTTTAGTACCACTGTTGTATCATGTGTTAACTTTGATGTTCCTGGAGAATGTTGAAGAATGTGGGCTGGTTTGCTCTGCTTAGAAAAGGCCCCAGACTTTTACATTATTTTTATTTATTCACTGTAATTCTCCCCCTTCTTCTGTTATTTGCTCTCCTTTCGAGCTACTCTGAGGGCGTCTTTAATGTTTGCCTATAATTTTAAGTCAGTGGCTCTGGGTGGAGGTGGGGGCCCTGAGTTTGTTATTAAAAACAAAACTAGCTGCTATGAATTGATTGCTGATTTGAGGCTAGGCATTTTATTAGGTCTTATATGTTGTCTTATTAATTTTGATGACCCCCCCCAAAGTTATTATTACCCCCTTTCAGATGAGACAGCCCATTCAGAAAAGCTAACTCTCTCTCTCTCTCTCTATATATATATATATAAAATGTCTTCGATTTTTCTTGAATTGTCTAATTTCTCACTAATAATATTTTGCAAATGTTTTCCATTTCTTTTGTCTTTTTCCTATTGTGTATGATTAGTGATAAGCATTATAACTATTTAGCAGCAAAACCTAGCTAGTATTTGTACAGCAAAAAGAAAGAAAAAGAAAGAAAGAAAGAAAGAAAGAAAGAAAGGAAGAAAGGAAGAAAGGAAGAAAGGAAGAAAGGAAGAAAGAAGGAAAGAAAAGAAAAGAAAGAAAGAAAAGCTGACTAATTTCTTCAGGATCTTAGAGCTAGTAAGTGGTAAAGACAGGATAAAAACCCAAGTCTGTCTGAAACCACAGCTCAAGACTGCCCCTGACACTCGGCTGCCTGCTCTCTTCTGGAGAGAGTGTGACAGATCCTGGGAAGTAAGGGGTTCAGGGGACTTGAATGCAGAGTTTGCAAAAAGCAATTCAAGAACCGTAACAGCAGTGCTGGGTTAGTAAAGGCCTTGTATGCAGCCAAGTACAAACAGGGCCAGATATTATTATAGCTCTGCTCCCTGCAGACAGATGACTCTGGTTTTTAAAAACCTATCTCATTCAGTTTATTTATTTAGGAAAATTTTTGAGTACCTAACCTGTGTCAGGCACTGTGTTCGTGATTATATACTGAATAACTGAGGTTGCTGGAAGTCTGCCTTGAGCCGTCTTCTCAAAATAAAACCTTTTTCTGATTATTTAATATCTTAATTGGATATAATGTTAAGTATCTTTGAAAACAGCACAGTGGATTGTTAATGACTGGTTCTAGGAATCATCCTCTCAGCCAAACCGTGACCTTTAGCAGCTGATAACAGCATTTTAATAGAAACACTTATTTTTCTAAAAAATGAATTTTCACTTTGCACTTGATCTGGATTCTCACTGGGTTGTCGTCAACATGAACGCTCAGAATGCTGCTTGCATTCTGATAACAACCGATGGTAACATGTTGATACCAAGGCCAGAATCTGAGCATTTATGAACTTCGAAGCTTTGAGGCAGAGTTTGGAGCTGAGGAATCCTAGTTGGAAAGGCATGTTAGGCCATCTCAGGCATGACCAGGGACCTCTATTTGCTAAGGAAAGGCTGGAAGGAGACTGAAAAACTGCCCTTGGGGAATTATGCAGGCAAGAAGCCCAAGGCCTTACCACATGGTTCTAATACAAGACTAGAATCTGAGATCTACGCTGGTACTCACTTCCTAACCTCTGCAGCATGGCAACCTTAGATGAGTTTAAAGACAGAATCTCAATTCTGCGTAGCTCCAGGTCTACTTTGCCTCGGAAGCTTTCTGACCCATTGATTTCCCCTCCGAACTTGTATAGCGTTCATCTTCTGTGATCTAACATGATCTAACACTTAATCATGGACATTCTTGCATTTCTGGGAACTTTTTCTTGTATCTTTAGCTCGCTTACAACTAGGTTGTAAGTTCTTGATGGCAAAGAGCAAGTGTAAATGTCTTTAGCAGCACTCTCACTTGCTTAAGTTTGGGGAAGGCCAGCTCAGAAGGGTCAATACCGTCTCAAGTGCTTGCAGAAAAATATTTAAATGCCATCAGCAATTGAAATGACTTCACACCAGGTATTAATGGTTTTCTCTTGAGAAAAAAGTATCTGTATTGGTCCATAAAGCATGCTATGCAGTTTATATTATTTTTCTATTAAATTTATGAGCCATTGATTTCTAATAAAATGCACATTGTAGTAGAACTAACAGTGTTAGTCAGCAGAACTAACAACGTATGTGCTCAAAAACCCTTGAATGAAATTCCAGTCAGGCTGCTAATGATAATATTCATTATAGTAGTGGTATGGTCATTGGGTAGATTTCTCATTTATACTGCAGAAAGGGAGGGTTCCTGTATTTTCTCAGGTTTCCTAACTTCTTACTGCTGTACAATTGATGAAGGTAAAAAGTTTTCTCTGGAGGAATTTATCATCATAAACGTCTGCTTTGCTAATTTGTTCTCACTCATGATACAAAAGCCGTAAATACTATTCACATTTCCCGATTTTTTAGGTGGAGTGGATTCCTCCTTTGTGCCATTGCAATGTTTCTTGTGATATTCCCAATGTTTACTTTTCCAAAAAAGCTTCCACCTCGACACAAGAAAAAGAAAAAGAAAAAATATTCTGCTGATGTTGTCGGCGATGATGATGTTGTGAAGGAGAAACCAAACAACTGTGAACAAGTGGACAAAAAAGTTTCTTCTATAGGATTTGGAAAGAATGTCAGAGGTAAAGTATATCTTTTGAAAAAGTATGTGCCTGGCTATTCAGGTCAGTGCTACTCAAAAGCGTGGAGCCAGGCCAGTGCTGCCCACCAGCAGCTACTGGTCTGTGACAAGATAAAGGCTGAAATGAGAGTAAGTGCTGAGAAGCTTTTAAAAAGAAATTTGACAGAGTGATTTTGTGTCTCTTGAATCCAATAATGACAGTAATAACTGGGGCTTAAATTTTATACATTTAAAAAGTTCACTTTCTACTCATTCATCTTGAATGAATGCATCTTGTGAAAGTATCAGTAACAGTAGAGTAGAAGTAATAACAAAAAAATGGTCCTTCATCACAGATGGCTTGAGAAAGCACTGATTTAGATGTTAAAGGGACAGACTTCATGTATCTATCATTTACTGTAATTAGAGATGTCTGATTTTTAAAATACTTGTTGCGTTGTACAATGGATGGTTTGCTTCAGGGAATGGTGGGTTTGGTAGTGTGGCCTGATTTTTACATAAATATGAAACCTACCCCTGGGAACGGACCTCGTTCAGCAGTGGTTCTGTCAAATGCTTGTAAGTGGACTTGGAGAAGGAGAAGCCGGGGGATGGGTCTCCAAACCAGGCGTGAAAACATCCAGAGAATTTTCAGTGATGTGTACTGGTCTACTTTTTCATTTTTATTTCTCTTAAAAATAATGACGTTACTAAAGCTAGATTAGGCAATCTCAGTTCTACACAACTTAATCTCATTTTAACCAGGTCGTCTTTGTTCCGTATTCAATACCTCTGTTGAGTGGCAATAAGTTCCTTTAATCCAAGAAATCTATAATGCCCTTGTCCCATTAGTTCCTGCCTATTTCCCAAATTCTCTGATTTGATTTTTTTAAATTGTGAAGCATAATATTTATGAAATGCTTCCATCAGCCGAGGTTGTTTTGGGTAAAATGTACCTGGGCACATTATCCTCTCACTTTGACTACATCCACAGTAAAAGCAAACAGGAACCTTTCAGACCTAGAAGGAAGCTGCTGATATATTGTGAACTGTCCTTGCAGCCTAAGAATAGTTAGATTGGGCTTTTTTTTTTTTTTTAAGACTATATGTGTTCCAAGCAGTGAAGTGACCTTTCACTGGAAATGCTTCTTCCCACTTAAGTTTTCGATTTGCCTTCCCCGCTCCCTCCCCACTATTTTGGGATGATGTGTACTTTTGCAACTGCCACAGTGATTTCTGCTGCTCTTGCAACATAAAAGGTTCTCTGAATGCTAGCGTGGCCCGAGGTCTTACCCCATGGACCAGTCCATCATTTTTCATGGACATATTACAGACCATAATACTACTGAAGGAGTGATTTTTTTTTTAATAACTCAATTGAGAGCAAAGCTGATATTAAAGAATTTAATATGCGAGAATAGACTAAGAGTCTTAATTTATGGAGAATATAAAGTAGAGTCAAGGGGAGAAGTAAGGGCTAAGCTAAAATTGCGTATTTATAGCTTAGGAGTAGGTGGCTCGAATGTGAAATTTTGGAGGAAGCAGTGTGAACGATACTTTCAGTGCCCCATCTGTACCTGGGACCTTATAGTCTTCCTGGTGGGGAACTGTCTCTGTGCATACTTCCTGAAGGTCTGCGGGTCCTCTTTGCCTGAAGGTCTTCTTTTGCCTGAAGGTCTTCTTTGTAGGCTGGGAAACCACTTGGCTTCTTCAAGTGCCAAGGAATTAACACCCTGTTCTCCCACCGCTAAAACTGACTTAATCAATGGCTGATAAACATCCCAGCCCCACCCCCTCATAGTGAGACAGTTCCAAGGTATGTTTCTACTTCCTTTGTAAGCTGCCCTTTCTTCCCATGCATCACGTCGCAGTCCTGGTCCAGCCTTTTCCGAATCTAAACTACATGCACTTTATCCTTGACTCAGGAGCTGCTTCTGGGGGAAGCTCACTTAGGCACGCAGGCTCAAGTGTTTAAAGTTGTCATGCATTTTAAAATTATTTTTCAAAATTGAATCTATTCGCTGTTTGATCTGATCCCTTCTTGTGCTGCTAGGGGTTGCTCGTCTCCATTTTTTTCTATGCTCAATTTGATGGTTCAGGATATTTTCTGTTAAAGGAAAGAATAAGAGGAGACTTTTGACAGTGATGGGGAGTTAGTTTATAAAATCCATTTTCATTCTGATTTTTTTGTCAGTATTTCTGATCAGTTCTCAACTGTTTTATTCTATGCCTTAATTATGATGACTGGTCTCACTTCTACAGCTAGCCTTCCTGGTTAGGACCAGAGCTGGTTCCTTTTATTACTTCCACTTGCACTGGATTCTCTAATTTTATCTAGACTTCAAGAGATGCTTCCTCTTGTTAGAGAAGAATCCTGTTTAAATGGGATTATAAAGTGAGAATGTTTTGCTAAAAATTATTCAAATGATGTTGATGTTGGAACAATGTTCAACTCTGATATTTAAAATTAATCCATATATATCTGGCACATATTGATTTCTGATACCTATTATTTATTGGAAGTGACAGTCTAATATTTAATCTGATTTTCAAATGGATAAATTAAATCTTTGGGAATCATTCTACCTTAGACATAATTTGTATTACAAAGCTGAGATTCTACTGAGGTCTTGAATTAAAGAATGGTTGTTAAGATATCATTTTGAGTTAAATCTGAGTTTGATTCCCAGATCTTCTTTCTCTTTGTCCTGTTTTCAGGAGCAGGGTTCCTCTTAGTCTTTATTCTATATTTGAAAATTGTAAATCAGTATTAGCTTCCTTAAAGAGAAGGTGGAAACATAGCTAAGTTAGAATATTTTATTTCCTTAAAACAAAATGATTTGGGTCATACAGAATGGTGCTCTTTGGGAAGCTTTATTGCAGAGAATACAAGAAGAAAATACACTATACTTCCCACCCTCTGCCTCCACATTTTAATGATAGACACTGGGAAAAATCTGACTCAGTGTTTCTTATTATAAATTATGCAGGAATAAGACTGTTTTAAAACACCACAAAGGACAAAGTAGAATTTTCAGTGTGTCTGCATCACCTTTCCAGAAAAAGATTAGCGTTGACTGCATCAACATCTTACCAATAAAAAGAAACACTTAAAATACTTAAGTGGATCAATTTCCCTGAGGTCTGAGGTCCAGCATGATAAAAGTCTTCTGAATTTAACTGGGTATCTTCCTACATAGAAAACTTTTGGTAGCAGTTAATCATAAGAGAATTTAAATTTTTGTGTCCGCTTTTAACATTTTAAGCTTCATTGCCTTGCATGATTAAGTAGCATAAAGCATAACAGATGTTTCTCCGCTAGGCTTTCGTCTGTGGTAGAGAATACTGTGTGTTTTTTTGGTCAATAAATCTTTATTTGTCCATTGAATTACAAAATTTCAGAAACAGCTCATTCTGCCTTTGAATTAAAATAGAATTATCGGTGTCTCCGCCCACGTTCTTCTTAGCTTCTCAGTTAATTGGCTACCATAAGTGCTCTCCAACGTACTGGAGACCCCGTCTCTCCAATACAGCCCCTAACCACAGGAAGGCAATCCACATTTAAGTTAATTGAAATTAAATAAAATTAAAAATCGCATTCCTCAGTTGCCATAGCCACTTTCAAAGTCTCAACAGACACACGTGGCTAGGGGACCATATTGGACAGCACAGAACAGAGTATTTGCATCAGAGCAGAAAGCTGCGATGAGAGAAATTCCATTAATTGAAAGGAACCCTGTGATGAATAAAAGGGAGGCTCCTCAGGATGTGAATAAACACGGCCAAATCCATTTGCTTGCAGTCTGAATTCTCCAACTGGGTTTTCTTACATTAGGCCACTGTGTGCGTAGGTTTATCAGAGAACTCCTATAAACTTAAGTTTTATGTTCATAAGATATATCCAATAAAGACCCAAAATTCATCCCTAGAAGACTTAAGAATGAACTAGCAAATGCTCGGAACTGTCCTTTGGTCCAGAAAAACCATTATTCCTTGTCATCACCAAACAGTCTGTCAGACCAAAATAGGCACTTCCTGAAGCCACTGTCACAGCTTTTGGTCTAAGGAGACTCGCATTCCACGTACTCACAGCCAGGAAAAAGTTATTACCAGAAGCCAGTGTTTTTCAGTTTCTCCTATGAGCCAGGTTTGTGCTGTGGGCTTTACACTTTATTGTTTTTAATCCTCTCAACAACTCATGGAGATAAGTATTGATATCCATATTTGATAAGTAAAGAGAATAAGCTACAGATTACTTGCTCATTTCAAGGTTGACCAGCCAACCTGGTGTGCAAGGGAGTGATCGGTTTTCCAGGATGTAAGACTTTCAGTGCTAAAACCAGGAAAGTCCTGGACAGACTGATAGCTGTTCACCTTATTGGGTCACAAAACTCCTAATCTCAGAACAAAAATCAAACAAATCTTTCTTGAGTATGCTATGTTTATAACCCTAACTAAGTAAAGTAGTTACTCCGAGGTGAAGAACTGATTTAAAGAGCCCATTGGAACTTACAGAATTTTGATCACTAGAGAATTATGTTGTCATCATCTAACTCAATGACTATTCACTCTCCAGAAGCTGCTGTTTTCCAAGCTATGGGCAGATGTGAAGTTGAGTAAGCTGTAGTTTGCCCTCAGAGACTTGTAGTACACTGAGGGAGACAGGACAAGTACAGATAAGAATACACCAACAGCCAAAAAAAAAAAAAAAAAAAAAAAAAAAAGGCGAGACACAGTGGTGTGAGGGTGAAAGGCAGCGAGTGAACGTCTAGCTGAGGGATGAGGACAGGTATCCTAGAGAAGGTGGGATTTGTGATGTCCCTTGGAAGACCTGGAGAATTTCAGTAAGTGGAGGTGGGCTAGTGGGAGTATTCCAGTCAGAGAGAGCACAGGCAAGAAGGTCAGACTGTGGAGATGTATTTGAAAATGCTGAACACGTGTATTGTGGTCGGTATGTCAGAGATACATGGCAGAGGCCTGGGAGGTAAGTTTGGGAAGGTAAGGCAGGGCCACATTTTGCGTAGAGAGCTAGAGTTCTCACCTTTAACTGAATCTGCCCTCACTGGGCAGTGGGGAGATTTGAGCAGCATTTGGCTTAATTAGGTTAGATTAGGGAGGGAAGGGAGTGGAATGGACTTGGGGTGGGGCAGGTAGAATACTATGGACAGAGCCCAAGGGAGAAGTGATGATGGTTTGGCCTGTAGAGAAGGAAAAGACAGTAGCCTGCTCAGCTGGTCTCCTTGTTTCTACCTTTGTCCCCTTTCAGTTGCTTTCAACTCTGTAGCCAGAAGGATCCTGCTGAAACACCACTCCTCTGCTCCAAGCTTCTATGGTCTCCCATCTTACAGAAGAGTCCCCTCCCTACGTGACCTACCAGGACCACGATCTAACCCCTGGTTACCTGCTTGACCCCATCTCCTTCTTGCAGTCCCATTTGTTCATTCTCCTTCAGCCATATTGGGCTCATCACTGGTCCTCAGATGTGCCAGGCACATTCTCACCTCAGGGCCTTTGCACTTGCCATTCCTTTGCTGGGAACTTTTTCTCCCCAGTCTACTTCCTCAGGATATTACTCAAATGGCCCTTTTTCAATGAAGCCTTTCTTGGCCACCCTATTTAAAAATGTCTACCTTCTTCTCTCTCCCTCTTTTATTTTTCTCCTTGGCACTCATCACTATCTAACATACTGTGCATTTTACTTATTTGTCTTATTTATTGCCTCAGCAATAAGAAAGTAAGCTCCAAAAAGGCAAGGGGATTTTTTGCTCATCATGTTCCCTGATGAAATCATACCATCTAGTAGACGTTCAGTCAATATTTGATGAATGAATTATTGAATGATGAGGAGGGAAGGAAGAGGTGTGTCTATAGGATGTGGTGGCTGATCAGGGAATGATGGGGAGAGAGGTACCAAAGATGGTTCAGGGTTTCAACCTCAGATGATGGAGAGAAGAATAGAGGGGCAGAAGAAATAAATTCTGAATTTGAGCTGCCTAAGAATATCCAGAACTGTAGCGTGTGGCCCTTTGCTAGGTGTTTGAAAACCCAGTGTAGCATGGAGTATGTTAGAGGCAATACTTGACTCAGCAGAGAGGGATCACCAAAAGCCATGACCCTGGGCCATGCCGTCTTAGCCCTCTTGCATTTTGCCTTTGATTTTTGGCTGCGTTGCATTTTAGTTTCAGGTTGGCAGCTTTTATTGAAAACTGTTGCTTGAACTCCCCATGTTTGCCCTAAGAGCATATCTCAGTGCCCTTTATGTAAAATTCTATTTCTTGAGAATGGTGGTTCTCAGACCTAGCCCACCTAGGAAGCACATGGGCTGCTTAGAACCCAGAGTCCTGAACCACAGCCCAGAGTGTCTGACTCAGGAGGCCTGAGGTTTGGCCTCAGACTCTGTGTTTTTAACAAGTCCCAGGTGATACTGATGCTGTTGGGACAGGGACCACACTGTGACAGTCACTGCTCTAGAACGTAGTTAGGAAAAGCTCTGTATTCCACAGGGAAATTGGAATGTTTTTGCTAATAATGAGTATACAACTTTTTGCTTTTGGTGGCTGGAATGCTGAGAGTCAAATTTGAAGCCCAGGAAGAATCTGAAGAATTTAATTCCTTTCTTTGGCTCTGATGTTCTGCTTTATTTACATCTTCTTTATTTCATTTTTTTCAGGGAAATATGATGAATTTATTATTTAAGTTTCTTTTTAAAAATTGAAGTATACTTGATTTACAATATTATATTAGTTTCAGATGTACAACATGGTGATTCAATATTTTTATAGATTATACTCCATTTAAAGTTATTACAAAATAATAGCTCTGTTTCCCTGTGCTGTACAATATATCCTTGTTGCTTATTTATTTTATACATAGTAGTTTGTATCTCTTAATCATCTACTCCTATTTTGCCCCTCCCTCCTCCACTGGTAACCACTAGTTTGTTCTCTGAATCTGTGAGTCTGTTTCTGTTTTGCTATATACATTTATTTTTTAGATTCCACATATAAGTGATAACATAGAATGTGTGTCTTTCTCAGTCTGACTTATCTTACCCACTAGGTCCATCCATGTTGTTGCACATCGCAAAAATCTCATTCTTTTTCATGGCTGAGTAGTGTTCCATTATATATATATATATGCCACATCTTTATCCATTCATTTCATGTTCTCTATTTCTAACCCTTTGTTTCATTTCTCTTTTACATTTAGTTTGTTGTACGCATATTTTCTTATGGTAAGCCGAGCCATTAGATTTGGACCTGCAGCTTATGAGGCAAAATGTAAATGGTAACAGGTATGGCGAAGAATTTCTAAAAAAGAAAACACTTTTTTAGTACTCAGTGCAAATTAGTTGTGGGGCTACTACTCATTAGATTAGCATCTACTTAGAAAGATATGTAAAAATACTCATTAGTGTTGATTTAAACAAGCAGGATAGTACTGTGGCCAGGAACCATAATGATTTTGGGCTCTGCTGGCCACCATTTCTGTTCACTGTCTGCCGGCAAGTGGTTCAGGAGCTCTGTGTGCTCGCCCGGCGGTGACTGTGGTGTGCCAGGGTCTTCCACTTCCTTCTGCTTTTTTATTGGCAAGCAGGGAATGCTGTTTGCCAGTATGTTGTTGATGAGGATGAGAAACTGGAACACTTTCATGGGGATTAGTGACTGGGGAGCCCAGGGGGTTATTAGTTTTAGAGAAAATGGACAGGAGCTGAGGGCACGTGGGTCCTGCGTTGGCCTTGTTTCATATGAAAAGCAACTATGGTTTTGCTTTTACAGAGAGACAGGACCAGGAATAGTTCGATGTTCCAGGGTAACAGGCATCGAAAAGCTGTGTCTATTAAAGGGGGTCGTTGAGGTTTTCACTACATGGTAGTGACATGTTTCCATCAGCTTTTTGATGCATCTGAAGGCTTAAAAGTATACAAATAATAAGAACTAAAAGATTAGAGGTAAAGGAAATTTTGTGGAGAGATGTTAAAGGAAGCAGTTCCTGTACCTGTAGGATTATATTTTATGGAGGTGACCAAGTGACCACATGAGGAGGTCAACGCCATTGAAAAAAGAATTTTCACTTACATTCCCCAAGAGATGGGGACACACCATGCCATGCAGGGCCACAGGGAAAGCACCAGGTTCTAGTCAGGAAGCAAAAGCAGGAGCGAGGGGAAGGCCAAGGACAGAGCCTTTATCGGGGTTTCCGTGGGAAAGCCAGGTAGGGCAGAGTAAACAGCGTACTGTTGGCTAATCTGAGTAATTCCAGTAGGCCCTGGGCTGTAGGGATGATGTCTAGCTGTCTGGTTCCTGGCCCTGGGTGGTTCACGGCAGAGGAAATACAGGCTTGGTGTGTGAGGGTTGGCTTGGTGTGTGAGGGTTAGCTAGGGAGGCGGTTGGGGCTGTAGACTCAGGATTGGTTGGTTTCCCTACAAAAACTGTGCTCCCAGTTGAGCCCTTGCTTATCTCTAAGAATTGGTTGTCCAGTCTCTCCCCAGCCAGCAAGGGTTTAAAGATGTCAGTGTTATAAAATATGAAAAAAAGTGATTGCTATAAAAGCTTATGTGTTACAGCCAGAGCACATTCTTGTTTCACAATTTTTTTTCTTTTTTTAAATGGAGGTAGTGGGGATTGAGCCCAGGACCTCGTGCATGTTAAGCACGTGCTTGACCACTGAGCTATACCCCCTACCTCTCCAGAGCACATTCTCATCTGGCCCGATTTTCCACTATAATTATCACATGGAGTTCTTTCTACCACCTTCCCTCTCCCCACCCTCCAGAGGCCTTTTCTGAGCCCTTGAAGCTGAGCCCTCCTGCCCATGTGCTTTGAAAAGCACCCTGTGTTTTGGACATGTCATGTTATTTTATAACTTATCAATAGAAATCCCAACCTTTTATATAACAATGACCCCCACTCTGGTGTTTCCATTTTCACTCCTGGTCTCTTTGTGACCAATGTGAATTCTATGCCTGGTTTGACTTAGTCTATTCAAGCCCCTTTATCTGCTTGTTCAGTTGATATTTCCCTCATATTTTACTTTTATCTAAGAATTTGATATTATCTAAGACTTTAAGGAAGTGACTAGACTGGTTCTCAAGTATCATTCTAATTACTGAAAGAGATGGCTGGCAGTATCTATCTTAAGAAAACATCTCTCTTTGCTTTATTTTTCCCTCTACAAATGTCTTTATTGAGCCACTACAGGACAAAGAACTCAGGACAGAGGCAGAAAGGAAAATAAACCTAATAAAATATGTCTTAAAATAGAGGTATGTACATTTTAAGGAAGTATGTCCATTACAGGAGGAGGAGGAAGAAGGAATTCTTAAGTTAGCTGCCTGAGTCAGGGATGACTTCTCTTGGAAGATGACATATTTCTGCTTCCTTTTAAAATTGCAGTTTTTTTTTCCATTTGTTTGTTTTGGAATATAAATGCCATACATGTTCATGGTAGTACATTTAGAAAGTATTTAAGAATATAAAAAATAAAATAAAAGTGAATTCCAACCTCATTCTTGAGCATCAATGCTTAAATTTTTTTAATAATAAAAAAGTATATTTTGAAACTAGATAGAGGTAGTGGTTGCACATCATTGTGTCTGTACTGAATTGTTGACTTTAAAATAGTTTTACATCATGTGAATTTCACCTCAATAAATTATTTTTTAAAAGGTGCTTATTTTACTGGCATTTAAAAATAAGGAAAATCAACTGAATGGGCTACTGAACTTCAGGTAAATCTTTTTTTTTTTTTTTTCACAAGAAGAGAAATTATTTCCCAAAATATCTATGTTAGAAAAATTATGAGACCTATTAACAGGGGTCACTCTCTAGACCACAGGCCCCATTCAAATTTTGCTGATTATCCCAACAAAAATGTCCAAAATCCAGTCCACCATCACATGTTGTATTTCACTGTGGTGTCCTTTAGTTTCCTTCAGTCTGGATCAGTTCCTCATCTTCCCTTATCTTTATGATCTTGATTTTTTTTTTTAAAAGTATAAGCTAGTAAGTCTATAGATGTCCCTCAATTTGGGTTTGCTGATGTCTCCCTTGTAGACATACCACTGAAAGGGTGCTGTGCTCGGTGCCTCATCATAGAAGCCACACAGTGTCAATTTACCCTGTTAGCAGTTAGGTACATTCTTATGTCTTGGGTAAGATTGGATCTGCCAGGTTTCTGTACTTGAAAGTTACTAAGTGTATTGATTTCATAAATCTGTATGTAACTTAAAAATACTTTGTGGGATAATAGTTTTGTAAATGCAGTTGATTCTTATTATTTGCAGTAGTTGTGTTCTATAAAGTCATGGGAAACAAGATATTGAAAACTGGAGTGTTGTTCTGGGGGAGATCCAGGTTCGATTCCTATTAAATCGTAATCATCAGTCAATACATAACCTTGTTTCAGGTGTGTTTATCTTCAAAGACACCTTATTTAATATATATTGTTGGTTCCTTAACTTTGAACCCACAGCCAACAGTTGTATCACTCATGCCTGAAGGAAGCTTACCTAACTGTGTATTAGACATTTCTTCAAGGAGCTCTGATTCCTTTCAGTGGAAAATGGCATTTAGCAAACAAGAACTGGGTGCTAGGTGGGCTCATTGCTACCAGGGTGTCATTACTTCTAAGCCCTGTTGGTAACAGGAAGTGTATGTGTACACACACACACACACACACACACACACAATCTATCTGTCTATCTATCAGCTCATGAATTCATACCACTATCTCCATTTGCAATGTAACTGTCCCCTTTCTGTATTTGTAACTCTCCTCTCTGGCGGTTAGAAAACTGACTCCCATTAGTCTCAGCGTATTTACTGATTTACTCACTCCCCTACCCCTGTATGTAAACAAATAACTAGCCCCACCAGCTAAAGACACAACCCTGGAGACCTGGCCCCCCCACTCCTGCAGGGCATGTAGTTTGAAAGTTTAGCTCCAATAAAAGGGGAAGAGGAAGGTGGAAGATAGAAGGAAGCTAACTTAAAGTTGTAGAAAGTCTAAACTTTTGCTAAATTGTCCTTAAATAACAATAGGGATTTTTTTTGTAATAAAAGAAGAGAAACATCATGTGTATTTTTAGTTAGCTTTGAAATTAGAAGGCTATTTTACCATACCAAATGGGTATAAAAGAAAAACCAGTTTTATATGACTAGTATCTTTAAAAATATTCATGTGATACATCTGTTATCACCTTGGATTTAAACATTTTATTTTATATTTTTCCCAGATGTTTTAGATTAAAAACATTGGCTTTTAATAGACCAGCTAAACTTAATTTGAATCTTTAAATGTTGATAGGAAATCTTCTGAACTTTCTAATTTTTAATGTTGGAAATGACACTTTGATTTGCTCTGTTTACAAGAGAATATTGGGTAATTTTATGAAGTACTTTGATTATACATATATATTTTTTTTTCTGGTGTGTTTATCCATGTTAAGAAAGTAAAGTATGCATCTTAAGGTTTCTTTTAAAATACTTATTTTAACTTGAAACAATTAAATGATGCTATCGAACATTAAAGTTAGTTTACACTTTACAATGATCATTGCAAATAGTCTTGACTTCTGAAATCTTAGATTCTGGTGAATAGGCTATGAATTATAGCCTTAATAACAGTGGTTGCTTAATTTCTATGGAATGATTTTAATATGTTGTAGCATAAGGAGATAATTATTCTGTTAAGTGAGACTGTGCATGTCAAAGTAATGCAGCTTTTACCTTTTCTATGAAGACATGTAAAAATCACACACATGTGAGTTAATTCACATTACAAACATGCAAAAAATACAACAGCATCTACCCAGTAATCTTTTTAAATTTCTGTTTCCAATCTTCTTAATCCCATTCCCAGAATTTCTTGGTGTTATATATATTGAAAAGAATACATTTGACTGTATATAAATACATTGTTTTGGTTTGATTTTTACCTAAATATTATATATATATTTACACACATGTATATGTATATTTCTTGCTTTTTTCATCAATAAAAATATTTCTTGGAGTTCCTCTTATGCCATACATATAGCTCCATTTTATTTTTTATTACTACATAGTATTTCATTACATGGCTATGCTATAGTTTATTTAAACATTTCCCATTGATAGACATTTAGCTTTTTCCCC
The DNA here is from genome assembly GCF_036321535.1 of Camelus dromedarius. Taxonomy (NCBI): domain Eukaryota; kingdom Metazoa; phylum Chordata; class Mammalia; order Artiodactyla; family Camelidae; genus Camelus; species Camelus dromedarius. Next base: position 11,520,475 of record NC_087465.1, on the reverse strand, counting down.
TACATTTTTGCTGTTGTAAACAACACTGCAATGAAAATGCACATACATCTTGAAGCATGTGTGTGGAAGTTCTATGAAATAAATTCCTAGACTCAAAAATGAGACGTGACTCCCTTCATTGGGCTGTCCTGCTCCTTTGGAGACCATTTCTGTTCCCCAGTCCAAAGTCCCTGGGAGTGTCTGACCCGGTGGCCTTGTCCCTTATGCCCTTTAGCTGTATTCTGTCCTGTTTTACAAAGAGGCTGGAAGAACAGGTGTCCACCATCATGGACCAGTTCCTCTGCTGTGGGCGTCTGCCGTGTCAGGCCAGGGAGGTGGCATCTCAGAAGTGCGCCTTCTCAGGGAAGTGTTAGTGGGATGAAGTGGAACCCGTAATTACAGATTATATTGCAGTAACTTTACACATGTACTAGTAGACTTTAGGGTCTCATCAAAGAATAGCATCATTTTAATCAATAATGATTGCAAGTCATTTATTTTAAGCAATTTTTGAAACAGGAGTCATAGGTTGATTACTTCTGATAAGGACATTTGTGTATGGGTATGTTTTTAGATTCTTTATTCAATTTCCTTATCCTAGTTGAAAAATTAAAAAGAAAACCCCAATCTATTTCATAAAGGGGATAAGTTCTAATCAGTCATTAGGGTTTTCTGTATTGCTGAATGGCTATTTCCAGTTCATTTCAAAAGCAATTCAATTTTATTTTATTTTCCATCCCTTGTTTATAACATTCATTTGTCATTTTTGTCATTTTGTAGACCTACCAAGAGCAGCTGTCAGGATCTTAAGCAACATGACATTCCTTTTTGTGAGTTTGTCATACACAGCTGAGAGTGCCATTGTAACTGCTTTCATTACCTTCATTCCCAAGTTCATCGAGTCACAGTTTGGTATTCCAGCTTCCAATGCCAGCATCTACACTGGTAAGGCACTGCCGTTAGAACTCCTTGAAACCCTGGTCATTTCTGTCCACTAAACGAGAATGCCAAGAGTGAGGAGAAAGTTCATTCTAACATCATAAAGTGTTAAAAACTTCATTAGCAGCAGCCTTCCCTCCTCAGATTTTGGGAGGAGGAAGTCTTTGAAGGTTTTCTCTTTGATTCTGATTGAATTATCTGTGTGACATTTTTCCCGATGGTGTCTTGGAAAAGGGAGAACTTTGCATATTTGTGTTGTTATGGTTCTCAATTAAAAAGGGTGAGACAGGCAAGGCATTTAAACTTAAATCTGAATAAATATTTGTATGGGTTGACTTGAGTCTTAAAGTGTTAAATTTTAAAAACTTGATAATCTGAAATACAGAAATTTTAAATAATTGGTAACCTGAAATACAGATCAGTTTCATAGCGTTAAGATTTTCTCTTCATAAATATGAACAGATTTTATTTGAATTACTGGAGATGCTTGAAGTTAGAAAGGAGGTCTGTGAATTTTGTTTTGGTTGATGTTTTCTGTCTGAGAAAACTGAGTTTTCGAAGACTTTGGTCCACGTGCCCATGGTGCTTAGTGCTCAGATCTTTTTTTCATAATAAATCGGGTGCTCAGAAATGTGGCAACATGAATTCTCAGATATTGGGATTTTCAGTGTATTTCATATAATATTCTGGATGTTTCATTAGTGGTTTCCAAGATGGTCAAATGACTGTATCTTCCTAAGGCTCAATTTATTATAAAATATAAACAGTTAAGTGGAGAATTATGAGAACTTTTCCGATGGCCGTGGCTCCCATTTCCTCCTCCACGTCCACATTTAAACCCAGCAAGCTCGGACTTTTGTGTGTTAATCTGACAATTAACACACAAAACTATTATTGTAGAAAGAGAAGTTGACTTGAAATCTCTGGGTAATCATTTTGTTCTCTATCATTTTGTTTTCACTTTGCACATAAAAAGACATACATATTGGGTTGTGGGTCCATGATAGCAAATCTTTTTATAAAGAGTGTCCTGCTGTGGACCTTGTAATTGTCACCTAAAAATAGGTTTTCTCTGTTGGTTTTTAAAAAAATACATGTTTTCCTTATATTAAGGTAAAATTGGTAAATTTTACAGATTACATTAGAGTTCGGGTGTGAGAAATCCTGAACATCCCATTTCTAGTTTAATTCTTATACTAAGCTTTGTTGAACGACAATTCTTGGATGGGGAAACCAAGAGTTGTGGCTCAATCTGATGCCACATAATTGTCCATTGTAGTCTCAGCTTTTCCCAAATTAAGTTTCAATATTACAGAGATCTTTGCTGCAGGACTTTTCGTAACCCTTAATATGCCAATGTGCATTGAGGAACTCCCAAAGGAAGGTTCAAAGTGCAGTCTTTCCCAAACTTACTTAACCATGAATTCCATTTTTTTTAAAGCATTCTTTCTCGTGAACAGTGTTCCTTGGGACCACATTGGGAAACACTGCTAGTCCATCCTGTGTGTCCCTGTTCCAACCAGACTCGGGAGCAGAGCTGTCTGGTCATCGCCATTTTGACTTCGAGGGTTGCTGGGAGTGGTACATTGCCGAGCTGGGTGGGTATCAGTGTGTATTGAATGTATATAGACCAAGGCCATCTCTTAATTACTGGTAGAGGCAGAGGCTAGTAACAGCTCCTTGTGGAAAAATGGAACAAAGACTTCAGCTGGACCTGGGTGCTTGGCTGCAGAGTTCTGTGGTGTGGCTAAGGCAGTACGCACCGAACGTGGCCTCCTTGGTGAAGAGGGGCAGGATTGAGTAAATCTAACACACGGAGTTTGTTCATCCCACTTTCTGACATCTGGGTTAGAGAAACATTATCACACAGCGCCCAGTACTGTTCTGGTTTTGTCACCAGCAGTTTTGTTGTTGTTGTTGTTTTTGTTGTTTGTTAATCACTGCCAATGCAGTTTATACAATGGTAGTCTCCTGTGTTTTGATAAAAGGCCTTTCATTCCCAGATCACATAGTTTTTCCTTCCTTTCCAGACAGATAACAAATACTAATAGTCAAGAAATACTCAGATTGATGAAGAGTAGAGGGTGGTCTGTCAGATCACAGTAAGATTAAACAGGGATGACAAATTCTTTTTAAAACTTGCCTTGATTTTTTTTTTTTTGAATCTGTGTCAGTTGAATCCTTGTTCCTCTCTAAGCAGAGATTTGTATTTTTGAAGGACTTATTTAATTTCATTTAATCTTTTGTATTTAAAGTGCTTTCTATGCATGTAAGTGACATGAATTAAGAAATGTATCTGAACAAGAATTAAAAAATAGTTTTAATTTCTCATCTGACATAGTTTTCGAGTTAAAAGTTCTTTTTTCATTTAAAAAATTACCTAAACCTCCGTAACAATTTGCTTGTGTTGTGTTATGTGGTAGAGATGAAGTTCCATGCATGCAGCAAAAGATGGGCCCTTTGCTCACCCGCCCTCTCGCAGAGCCATGAGCACCAGTTCCGTGCATGGCACTGTGCTGTGTTGTGTGTGTGTGTGTTTGTGTGTGTTTACGGGGGCAGGCGGGGGGAAGTATAAAGACTCATACCAAGACCCTGCTTACTTGCTTACAGATCTAAGAGGAGAGAGAAAGCTTACAATATAAGTTTAGAAAAAGATATTTAAATAAATTAATAGAAGCTTGGTGTTACAGGGATTATTTTGCCTGGCGGAGTGGTGTGTTTGAGTTGCATTTCATGGCATCCCTTAAAATGGCTTTTAATTAGGCTTTTAAGGAAAAGCAGAATTTGATCATTTGGAGTTTGGAGGAAAGGCATTAACTCTTTAGAGGAGCAGCTTGAGTAAAGAGCAGGGAAGGATAAGCTTTGTTCTGGTAAAAAAAAAAAAAAAGGCTTGCCTAGGACAGAAATAGAGAGGACTCTGAAGGCAAGTGGGCGGGAGGTGGGGTGGGCGGCGGTGAGGGGGAGGTGAATGCTTTCTGGTACTGGGGTTGGGACCTTCAGCACCACTGGGCTCATGTTATCATCACACTGGGGGCCTCTGTGCCCTGGGAGGAGGTGGTGACACTGAGGAGAGGATCCTTGAAACACCTTCACCAATTCCAGTTCATCCCGCTGGAGTTTGTGTGTGTGCAGCTGTGAATCTGTGTTCGCGTTACACTCTCCCTGCTCGTGGTCTTTCTACTGGCCCTCTTAGGGTCACATGTATTGATGGAAATTAAATATTATGAAGTTAGTTTTTTGGAAGAGCCTGGAATTAGGGGAAGAGCCATTGCAGGAGGGGTTAGATGGAATGGCCGTGAACCCTGCCCTGCTGGTTACTCGCCCTGTGACTTTGGACAAGTCCCTCAACTCCCTGAACTTTATCTGTGTGATAAGGACAATATCTCCCCGTCTTTCTCTGTGTCAGTGTTGTTGCGCGGATCAAGTGAAGTAGTAAATAGTGATTTGCTCTGAAGCTTACCTAACTTTAAATAGGCCCAGCAACAGAAATGGGAAAAGTACAACTTGATCACATATTATAGGAAACAAAGTTATTATTTATGATGATGGTGGTAGCGCCGTACATTTGAAGTTCAACAGCTTGAACAGGTCTGAGAATGAAGCCTCTGTAATAATAGTGATGCCAATAAAATGACTGATGCTATTCGCTGAGGTATTTTTATATGGAAAACATCATTTAATCCATACAGTAGGTATTACTGATTATGTCCATTTTCCAGATGAGGAAACAAAGGTCCAGAGAGGTTTAAATAACTTGCTTGAAGACACACAAATATAAGTGAGAGCCAGGAGGCTGGAGTCTTACTCCTTGCAGTATAGAAATACTCGTATATGACTTTTATTGAACTATTATAACAGGCATATTCTACTGTCATCACTTCCAGTTAGGTTTTCTTTTAAAAACTATTTTCAGAGAAATGATATTCTAAGATTCTACTTCCACTCACTCTACGCAGCCTTTGCCACTGAACCAGGGTCCACAGCATTCGTTTGCAGAGCACTGTAGTCTTTCAGCATCACTTTTGCTTTCCTGGGTTTCTGCCCTTTGCGTGAAGAATTATAAAGAGTTAGACATGTGTTCGTTTTTACAAGGGAAGTAGCTCTGGAAAACTCTATTTTGTTTTTCACTGGAGAATAATCAAGATACTTATTTCTGTAGTAAGAAGATTAGGTTAGGGTGTTATTATCTGAAGAAAAGTTACTGTAGTTTTTATGGTCATCTAATTAACGAAATATTCGCCACCCATCTTCAACCACTGATTTGGAGTTTGCTGATGCGTTTCAAGGTAGTGCCACTGAATGCAAATTGCAGCCTTTGAGACTCATTGCATCTTTCGATGCAAGAGAGGCATGAACATGCTTTGGTTGGTTTCGTTCTTCTGAGAGCATTAACAGCTTTTCTACGCCGGTTCTTTAATTTTAGGAGAGTAGTGTTTGAAATTCACTTTGTACTAAGTTTACAAATGTATTCAAATATTTTTTAAATTAACCTTTTAAATGCAAGTAGACTGTATCAGGTGTGAATGTACTGTAACATCACAAGCTATTTCCAAGGTCAGATAATGACATCTGACTGTGAGATGTGTGAACACTACACTCAAACTGGATGTGCTCTGGGGGAGAAGAGACGTTCCCTGCAAACGGACATACTGCAGAAGCTGCTGGAGTCTTTTGCTTGTACAGTGTTATACAGTTATGTTAGGAGCTAAGAGTGACAATGATAGGTTCTGTATCTTTTGAGCAGAGAAGTATTTATCACTCTGAATTACACTTGTGTTTCTTCAATGTCAATTAGAACTTTTGTAGAAGGTTATAGTGGACAATCAGTCGAGATACTCAGATCCTATTTGTTCATTAACCAATTAATTTCCTCTCCAGCTTGAATGTGTTGAGTAAGACATACAGTACAGTAGTCAAGAGAGTCAATTTTGGAAGGAGACAGATCTTGTTGAAATTCTTATTCTTCCTCTCCATCTATCAATCCATCCATCTGTTGTCCATGCACAAGTATTTATAAAGTTTCTGCTAGGGGCCTGACACAGTGTGCCAAGTGCTAGAAAAATCATGATGAGAACACCGAGGGGCCCCACCCTCCAGGACCGTACAGGATGGTGACCTTAGTGGGCTGCCTGTGTCCCTGGACAAGTTTTTTCACTTTTATGAGAGTTAGAGGTTGTGACGAATAAGTGAGGGGATGTAGATGGTATGCTTAACATAATGCCTGGAAAGGAGCTCTTAGTAGCAACCGCAGCACTAGCTTAATGATACTCTCAGAAAAAGGAACCTAAGGCAGAAGAGTGAAGCTAGGACTTAGGACTTGGGGAAACATTCATCGGGAAGATTATCTGGGAGAAATTAACTCCAAGAGTAAGAAGAGATTAAAAATGGCCAAAGGTAGTGGGAAAACGAAAGAGAAGGCAAGAGACTTGATATTAACATGCAGGTTAAGGATTATTTCATCTGAACGGCAGGAGGCTTGGAGATATATATAATAGAAATTATAAATGTGCAGTGTAACACGTTATATGTGAACCTGATTTCAGTTGAATTGGTGTTGAATGAGGGTTAAATCTTTGTATCTCTGATTTATTTATTCTCCCTTATTGTTCGACCTCCAATAAGTCTATTTTTAACAACTCTTAGAAGGGAAAAATACATTTTAAGTGTTTTAATTTTTATATATTTGAGCACAGTATAGTGAAATGTCAGTTGGCCAAATCTCTCAATTAGATGAAGTGTTTTCATTTCATTCATCTTTGATGATTTACAATAGCAGAGTCCTTCTATCTGGGATATGTTTCCCATGAATGCATATGCGTGCACACACAGCCCCCCAATGGCAAACATCACTTAATAAGGGATTTTCTGGCTCAGAGGACATTCAGATCAGATTTCTACAGATTTCTACATCTACATTTATTGCCCCTTGATGATCTCTGAGGTTCAGAATGGCCCAGAGCCCTCTGGAGAGACTTAGTCATCAAAGACACCGTATTCTGTTCGCAGAGCAGGATGCATTTTTTTGTATAAAGCTGAGTTGAGAAAGATTAGGGAGGTTTTCAAAAGGACAGAAAACCCAAGGGAAAGAATAAAGTGTCAGGAGCAGATGTAAGAGCATTTCTACTGAATGTATGATGTCCTTGGTTAAATCAGTATCCAAGATTCACCCAACAGATCTGATAATGAACGAATGTAAACATGAATCTCTCTGGTCCTCAGTCTCTTCTTTGAAATGAGCGATTGAATTAGATAATCTTTCACCGAAGATCAACTAACAGACATCCCACTGTCTCCCCCACATCCTCAACCCAACAAAATCCTCTGATCTTTTGTGAGCAACTTCTTTTTCGAGGCATTCATGTTAGTCAGTGTCTTCCTATTTCACTTTGGATATATATAATAGCTTTCCTTGGCATTTTAAATTTCTTTTATAGACATATTGATTTTTTTTTTCTCCTTTGGTGCATGAGATGGAACCGAGGTTGAATTGCTACACTACTTGCTTTCTTTTGGAGGGACCATCAAGGAGCACGTTCACTTGATGATTACATTTCTCCTTTTAAGAACTCAGGAACTTTCTACTGGGCATGGTCCCATGTTAGCGGGTCTATGTCCTGCTAACATGGGGGTGATCCCTGCTTGCTTTGTAGTGAGTCAACATATTTTAACAGAAAAGCGATGGATTTAGGGGTCATAAGGTCTCGGTTTAAGCTCTCCCTCTGCCATTTATTGGCCACAGAACCTTGGGTGAGTTAACTAATTTCTCTGGCTTCAGTTTTACCAGCTGTGAAAGGGTGTAACCATATCCACTTTACAGGGCTCTTGAAGTTTTAGAAAGTTTAAAAATTACTTATTATGTGTAAAGAACAACATAAATATTAACTATTAATGAGAATGACACTGGCTTTCATCTCTATTCATCAAATATTCTGTCCTCCATAATAGGAGAGGGGAAATGAGATTATTATTGAAAGAGCTGAGGAAGGGAGGAAAGTAGGGGCTGGAGTATAATATTATCCCAGTTTTGTAGATGGATAAATAAAGGTGTAGGCACTAATGGAAGGATTCAGGCCTCAAGGCAGTGGCAAACTGGGGCTGGAGACAGACTGTTCTGACTCCCAGTTCATGCTACTATTTCTCATTTCCTCAGAGATGCTGTTAACTCATAAAAATCACATCCAGAGCTAATGAATATCTTGGCCCTTAACTGTGGCCAGGATATGGTTATTACCACACAGGCAGGAAATACCTTACTCTTTTCAACTAAATAATGAAGCATGTGCTTAGACATTATTAGAAGCTGAAGTGATGTCCTCTTGAAACCTGAACCACCTCAGGATGGACCATGGAAAATTTGCTTTGCTGCCAGGCTCAACTTCCTGTTGCGGCATCTTTCCATCGGCCAGAAGCTAGAACATGGGGTTATTTGCATTTGTTACTGTTAGACTGATTAGATTTCAGGCTAATGGTTAATTTTTTTCAAGTCACGCTATTGAAATTTTTCTTATAGCTCTATTTGCAATAAAGAGGAATATAATTTTTTTGTTAAAGTGGATATTCAGAAACATAGGCACATGCTTCTCTTACCTAGGCAAGGAACAATGTGTGTATAATTGTTTTATATAGAGTGGTTCAGTATTATTTTGCAACACTTTCCTTAGATTTGTTTGAAATATGTTCTATATAAGTAGCAAACCCTTTTGGAAAGGCAGTTGAACTTGGTGCAGTCAGTCAGTGATGGAGGAGAGGAGGACAGCTGGGTAAATGTCCGTGTCCTTTGATAAGATTTTCCAATAGGACATCTGTATTTGTGACACTGCAAGTTTTTTGTTGCTGTTCTTATTCCAGCCTTGTTCTCAGAGATAGTTATTCACATAATCAATGTGTTGTTAGGCACTCAGAGTTGGTATAGTCACACAGAGTGCTTCCAGCTTCTGCTTCATCATGGAATCTTGGTCCAAAGGAGAGATCCAGCCATTATCTCTGTATTGCAAGCATCAGGATTGTAGGAAAGGTGAAGAAAGGCATGAATGGATGGACTCCTGTTGCTTATATCGCATTATGCAGAACTTATCACATAGCGACCTTTAGTTGCAAGGGAGCCTTGGTGAACTCATTTTAATTGATAGATGAAAATGGTGCAACTGGTGGATCATTTATTTTCTGTGTGTGCTGCTCTTCCTCTCCTCTACATCTTTGTTCAAATGGCCCTCATCAGTGAGACCAGTGTGCCCCATCTAAAGATGTAGCTCCTCTCCCAGAACTCCTGATATTCCTTGCTAGGCTGAACACTTGTCTCTGTAGTGCTTTTCACCTTCTAACATTCAGTGTGATTTGCTTAGATATTGGTTTATTGTGTATTGTCTCTTTTCCCCACAGTAGATTGTAAACTCAGCCTGGGCAGGATTTTTTTGTCAGCTTTATTCACTGTGTGTCTTCAGAGTCTAGTACAGAGCCAGGACATGGTTGATTCTCAAAAAAATGTTTTCTGTTGAATTAAATATATGTTTTTAAAATTATATATTTTTTAAGCTTTCTGAAAGTTATGCTTAACAACATGTTTGTAAATAACAAAAATGAATTTTAGCTCAACTACTGTTTAAGTGATGGGAAATTAAAAACAGTGCAATAAAGGGCATCTATAAAAAACCTGCAGCTCACATCATACTTCTTACTAAAAGACTGAATGCCTTCTCCTTCAGATCAGGAACAAGACAAGGTCTGCTCTTGGCACTTCTATTTGCCATTGCACTGGAGACTCTAGCTGGGGAAGCTGGGCAAGAGAATGAAGTAAAAGACATTTAGATTGGAAAGAAAGATGTAACACTCTCTCTATTCACAGATTATGCAATCTGGTATAGAGAAGATTCTAAGGCGTGCCCTAGAAATTATCAGGACTAGTAAATGAGTTTAGTGAGGTTGCAAGACACAAGGTTAATACAGAAATACCTCAGAGATATTGTGGGTTTGGTTCCAGATCACCACAATTAAGCAAAGAGTGTGATAAAGCAAATCATATGAATTTTTTTGTTTCTCAGTGTATATAAAAGTTATATTTACACTGTCTATTAAGTGTGCAATAACATTATGTCTAAAAAACAATATACATACATTAATAAAATATTTTTATTTTAAAATTCTAAAAAAATGCTAACCATCATCTGAGCCTTCAGCAAGTCATAATCTTTTTGCAGGTGGAGGGTTTGAAATATTGTGGGAATTACCAAAATGTGATGTGGAGAGATACAACATGAACAAATACTGTTGGAAAAATGGTTCCAGTAAGCTTGCTTGACTCAGGGTTGCTACAGACCTTCAATTTATAAAACACGCAGTATCTGGGAAGCAAAATAAGGCAAAGCACTATAAAACAAAATATGCTTGTACACAAATATCAATTGTATTTCTATATGCTAGCAATGAACAATTCAAAAAGGAAATTAAGGAAACAATTGCATTTACAATAGCATGAAAGAATGAGATACTTAGAAATAGACTTAACAAGAGAAGCACAAAACTTATATTCTGAAACCCACAAAATATTGTTTTAAAATTAGAGAAAACCTAAATAAACAGAAAGACAGCTCATGTTCATGAATTGGAACACAGTGTTATTAAGAAGGCTGTATTCCCCAGATAGATTCAACAAAATCCCCATCAAAATTCCAGCTGGTTTCATTGAATAAATTGCCAAGCTGATCCTAAAATTCATTTAGAAATGCAAGTGACCCAGAATGGCCAGGACAATCCTGACAAAGAACAAAGTTGGAGCACCTAGATTTCTTGATTTCAAAACTTAATAAAAAGCGACAGCAATCAAGACAGTATGGTACTGACTTAAAGTAGATCTAAAAGTCATTGGAATAGAATTTACCATACATCTATGGTCAACCAATTTTCGACAAGGATACCAAGACCATTCAATGACGAAAGGATAGTCTTTCAAAAAATAATGCTGGGATAACTGAATAGACACATGCAAATGAATGATGTTGGACCCCTACTTCACACCGTATATATATAAAATTAACTCAGAATGGAGCAAAGATCTTACTGTAAGAGCTAAAATTAGAATACTTTTAGAAGTAAACATAAACTAAATCTTTGTGACCTTGAAGTAGCTAATGCAACCAAAGAAAAAACAGCTGTTGGACTTTATCAAAATTAAAAACTTTTATATGTTAAAAGCACCATCAAAAAAGTTGAAAAGCAACCCACAGAATGGGAGAAGATATTTGCAAAACGTATATCTGATCAGGGACTTGTATCCTATATATAGAACACTATTATATGTGAAGAATTCTTAAAGCTCAATAATAAAAAGAAAAATAAGCCAATTAAAAATGGGCAAAGGGTCCAAATAGATATTTCTCCAAAGAAGATATATAAATGGCCACATGAAAAGATGCTCCACCTCATTAGTTATCAGGAAAATACAAATCAAAACCTCAGTGAGAACACTTTGCACCCACTTGGATGTTTATAATCAAATATGATTTGTGGAAATAACAAATGCTGGTGAAGATGTGGAGCAGTTAGAGCCCTCACACACTGCCAGGGGGAAGGTCAAATGGTGCAGGTGTTTTGGAAAACAGTTTGGCACTTCCTGAAGTATATAGAATTACCATGTGATTCAGAAATTCCATTTCTAGGCATATATCCAAGACAAATGAAAACATACATCCACATAAAAACTTGACCATGAATGTTCATAGCAACACTATTCCTAATAGCCAGAAATAGAAACAACTCAAATGTCCATCAACTGATGAATGGATAAATACAATATAATCTATTAGTACAATGGATTATGCTTTGGGTCACAAATAAGAATGAAGTACTGACATGCTACAGCGTGGATAAGCCTTGAAAACATTCCGCTAAGTGATAGAAGGCAGCCAGACATATTTTATGACTCCATTTACATGAAATGTCTAGAATAGACGGATCTATAGAGACTGAAAGTGGATTAGTGGTTGTCTAGGGCTGAGGGAGGGGCTTGGGAGGAAATGACTGTGAAAGCAAATGAGCGCAGGGTTTCTTTCTGCGGTCATGAAAACATTCTAAAAATGATGGTGGTGATGGTTGTGTATCTCTGTGAATATACTAAAAAAACCCTCCTTAAAGTAGGTGAGTTGTATGGTATGTAAATTACAGCTCCATGAAGCCATCAATAAAAAAAGAAAGAAAGAAAAATAAACACAGCGCGTTTAGATTAGTGAGTTGATGACCTGTATAGAATGGCTGCTCAGGTCCTCCTCAGTCACTTGGCAGAATTCAGACAGCTTTTAATGAATTTCCACTTGGCCCTGGTGGGGCAAGAACACTCTAGCAAAGTATAACTGAAGTGTTTAGAAGTTTGTCTCAGAAATATTTTTTCGGATAAATGGAGTTTGAAAAATCTGCTTACTTACTACCTGACCTGCTCTGTCAGGTTTTGTGGCTGAGCTATTCATGTGCATAATAACGATCAATTCTCTTCAATGGGAAAAGTTTGAGGGCTGCTGGATTTGGACAAAAAGGGAAGAGGGGAGACATTGAAAACTGCTGATGGAAAATGGATCTCACCCAAAGGACCTCCAAGGGGGTTTTGCAATTGGCACTGGCCCACATCTGCAGGCCTTGCCTCTATGAACGGAAACTACGTACAGTAACTTAATACCGAGGTCTTCCTTTGAGCTTATTTTGATAACTGAAAAAGTTAATAAGACCCTATTTAGTCTTCTGTGAAATTTCCTCTACAGAAGGCTCCCCTCGCCTGCCAGCCTGCTTCTTTTGCAGTAATTTATTTAAAGCTTTTGCTGTTTCACCTTAAGTTTTCCAGAGCCAGTGAAAAACGGAAGTAAACACTCTGATTTTTTGCATCTCATCGTTTCAAGTTATTTTTGCCCTCTGTGGTTTTATTGCCTGGAGGCAGAAAACTCTTTGAGATTTTTAAGCCATAAAGGATGAAATATTAATTTGATTTGATTTTTGAATCCCTTTCACAGCCCAGCTTGGTATCTGATTTTATGTATTATTTCAGCCAGAGCTTTGCAGAAACCTGAAATGAAAAGTGGGGTTGTTTTGTCTGTTGAGTGTACCTTTTTATTACCTTTCCTCCAGTGCTCTCAAGGCCTTGAATCCCTGAGATTGGGGTTTTCATATTTCTCTCCCACCGCACGGTGTTTGCCGGGTTTGGCAGAGTTGAAGAGAGCATTACTGTGGTTGAATGAGACCCGTTTGCCCTTGTGGGAGTTCAGCTTGAGCTTTGTTTGCTGTCTCCATGCTGAGGTGACTAAGGAGGCTATGGTTTTGAGAAGTGGGTAATTCCTTGGAAAGCTTTGTTAATCATCTTAGCAGCGCCATGATAGACATTTCCGAGCATGCTCTGTTGATGAGCAGCGGGTGGTCCCATCTGAGCCACACTGTGGCCATCATGGGGTCTTTGCCACAGGATGCTGTGGCCCGACAGATCTGCTTCTGGCACTGTGTCCTCTAACGAAAGCTGGAGAGGGGCAGCAGAATTCCTAAAAGAACCCCTGTAGATCCTTCCACTCAACCTATAGGCTTCTCTCCAGGTGCTGGTAGAGAAGCCTACCAGGCTGTCCATTGAACACACAGGGGCTGCCTCTCCTAATCCAATCAATCGGGGCATGGATCAACACATTGCTGCCTCTCCTTTACAATCTGACTCGACGTTGTGCTATGAAATGTTACGGATTCAAAGAAATAGTCTGATCTCTGTCTTAGAGCAGCCACTGAATTATAAAAAAAAAAAAGATACTATAAATTAATTCTTATTTAGACCTCGTTTTTAGTTTGGAAAGGGATTTCTGAGATTTTTTGCAAGGGTGATATTGAGATATGTATATGAAAGAGAAAGAGTTATATTATGTTTTTGTGACTTTTTTGGATGTACATATAGGTTGTGAAAATGTGTACTTGCTAGACTGTCTATTCTCAGATAAAATTTAAATTCTCGTTTAAAATTTGCTAGCTTCAAGGTTTGAACTTGAAAAATATTCTCTTCTATTCCCCTCTGACAGTAATTGTTACTTCTTTCCTATAAGAAAATATTTGCACGGTAAAGTGGAAGCTTAAAAAGGGGTAAAATAATTAGCCTTGGGTGACAGGAAAACATTTTTGTATGATAAGGTTAGAAGCATAGTTTTTGGAAAAGCTAAATACATTTGTTAATCAGATGAAAACAAGTTAAATAGATTTCCCTGCTCTGTCACTTGTTTGACGATTCCTCGGACCTGTGATGTGGAAAGAAGCTATATTCCTATATACTCCTTAACTGTAAGGTACCCCATGATTTTGAGTTACTATGAAAGCAGCAATGCTTCTAATTAGGCTATGACGCAGGGTAGAGATACTATTGATTGTAAGCCACATTCTGATTTCACAGCAACTCAAAATCCATATTATTTTGAGAATTAAATGAAATACTATACATACAGTTAGTTATCACCGTATTGGGCATATAGCCAACATGAGTGTGTGTGTGTGTATGGAAAGAGAGAGAAGGGGGAGAGAGGGAAAGAAAAAAGAGAGAGAATGGGAATGAGAATGCATTGTACTTCCTTCTTTTCCAGATGCTCACCACCCCCCTCTTTCTCCTCCCCTCCCCTGTGTCCGGCCACCTTCCCCCAAGACAGCAGCAGAACCCGGAAGTCATAATGGCTTATAATGATGTTTTGTATTGATTTGTAGTCTTAGGTTTGCCAACCATCTATTTTTCAACTTAACTAAAGAAAATTCTGGATACACAAAATTCTGAAATACACAGAAAGAGTCAGTGAATTTAGAGAAAAGAGCATGCGGACATCTAAGGTTCTGAGATTCAGACTCTGCTAACTTAATTCAGACATGCTGCACCACTGTGACCTCACAGTAGAAAAGAGGTGTCTGAGGGCTGCTGACCTTCCATGCTTTTGTCACCCATCGTGGCTTGGCGGTAAAGCTTTTGCTAATAATGCCCAAATCAGAATTTTGGTAACAGTGAGATTTTTCAGGCATCAGCCTGGATATTTAGTGCCTGCCAGTTTTAGCAAGTTATGTTAGTTCCAAATTAGATCTTAGATTTCCTGTTTGTAAAACAAGATTCAGCCTGTTTCAAGGAATAGTTGAAAATGAAAAAGAATAAGTCATTTGAAGATTTTATGTAATAAATTCTAAGTAACAAAATTAGTTTATTCATCCATACGTTCACCAGGCCTTGGTAAGTGCCAGAAAGGTGTGAAGATAATAAAGATATTATTATCTTTATTATCATGCACAGGAAGCTTACAGTCAAGTAGGAAAGAGGGAAGTCAACCAAATAGGTGGTGGCTGGCTGGCCTTGTGACAGCGTTTGGCACTGGGCACTGCGAAAGCAAATCGTGGTTCTTAACAACAGCAAAAGCAGTGCAATTCCAGCTCCCTGAGCCCAAAACATTCTTGATGGTGAGTGGGTCTCCAAGTTTTGTCCTCCTCTTTTCCAGCTCAAGGTTTTCTTGTGATCTAAATGCTGCTTTAAGCTTAGGCATACAGACAGTGTCCACAAACTGACAAAAATTAAGAAAGGGAAAAATTCCACCAGTAGCTTTAATATTTGGTAATTCACTGAATATCATTTTTCATAAAAACCTTTTGACTCTGTCCAGCCATGCTTTAGAAGGGCAAGTGGTATTGTGACCCAGAGGAAAAACTTGAAAATTGAATGTCACGGGGTTGTGCTTGAAATAAGAGAAAGAAAGGAAATCGGACAATTAACACATCAATTTGCTTGGATAAATGAGTAGATAAAGGAGATCCTGGGGTTGAGCAGTAGGATGTTCACAGACGTCTTATGAACAGAGCAGGGTCCTCTCTTTGTCAATACTTAATGCAGTGATGAGTTCTTTACATTCAGATATATACACACAGTAGCTGAAAAGCTAACAGAGGTTAATGTGTTTAAGAAGACATAGTAAAAATAAAAAGAAGACATAGTAGCTAGATATCAAACAAAGGCTTACATATTAAAGAACACACACAGGTTTATGTTGGACCATTTAAGTAGTAGCTTAAATTCAGTTCTATAGGTTAAATAGCATATGGACATTTGCCTAATTATAATTCCAATATACTTGTGCAAATTTCAAACTCATTAATAGTAGGCAGATAATAAGGACATTCATACTTGTGATGCTCGCTGACGTTTATTGAGGGTGTGCCATGGGTGAGACACTGTTTTATCACCTCATAGGTCTTAAGTCATTTAGTCCTAACAACCTATGAGGAAGAAACTATTCTGAGCCACATTTTACAGATGAGAAAAATCCAGGGCCTGGAATGTTCAGAACTTGCCTGGGGACAGACAGCTTGTAGGCGTCAGAGCAGAGATTCAAACTCAGGGAATCTGTACGGCCCCACACTCTTACCTGGAACTGTCTCAGACATCTGCAGTTGCATTGACCTCCATCCTCTACCACCTGTGCCTTAGGCTGGGCCCCAGGCATGGTCCAGGTACCCATCTCTCCACGCTGCTCTGTCCTTGCTCTCCCCATCAGTCAGACACACGTCCTTGGGCGCAGTTGATGCCTTTTCCCCACTGTCTTGTCCCCTGCCCTCCCTGGGTCTTGGCCAGTAGAGGATGCCAGGAACAGAAACTCAGGGCAGCAGAACTGTCTGGCTGGGGCTGGGAGAGGGGCTGGATCAGGAGCAGAGGCTCAGAGGTGGGAGGCTGAAGGAGGGGTGCTTGGGGTCAGGGGACACTGGGAAGGGCAGGAAAGCACCAACCAAGGAGGTGAATGAATTTGAGCTCAGACAGGGCTAGCAGCAGGATGGCCGCGGGGTGGTGGGTGGAGGAGCTGACCCCCAGCCCATCCGTGCTCTCCACAAGCTAACTGGAGCTGGGTTCTGCAGAGCCAGGGGCTTTGAGAAGGGAACGTAAGAAGATTCTACTGTCTCCCTATCCCTGCCTCACCCTCCACTCAGCACCAAATCTTCCCTAATTCCATATGCCTGCAGTTCCCACAATGAAACATGTGGGTCTCTGACTCAAGCTGGAGATCTGAGCGTTGTACTGATCAGCATGAACGAGTAGCCAGAATCTTTCTGTTTTGATCGTGCTGTGACATGGAGATGACGGGGACATCAGGGGAAAATTTTAATAGATCTTCACTGTGTTTGATGTAACCTCATATTTGCTAATGACAGATTTTCTGTTTTTAGAGTTGAATACTAATTAGGATGTAGAGTCGAATACATTAATGCCGCTTTTAAATGATGATTCAGCTGTGAGTGTGGAGATCCTGGGGTCAAGCACCGTCACTATAATTACACAAACTGTTGAATTGAAATAGGAATTTTATTAGTGGACCATTTTCACTCTAAAGGTAAAGCTTTGCCTATTTATTCGTACAGGTGGGATGTGTACGGTTCCTTAATGAGGAGGGTACTTTCTTAACCAGCTTATCTAAGCCTAGAGCTCTGGTCAGCTTCCCTAAAACATTCCAGGTACCGGTTGGTTCTAAGAGGCAGCTGCGGTGCTGAGGACCATGCGCTGGGCTGGGGATCAGAGGCCTCAATTTTCCTTCTGTCTCTCCCTCCTTTGTGTCCACTGTGGGGCCAGTCACTTCCTTGTCTGTAAAAGGTCCATTACTGGTTTTGTAAAATCAGGACCGTGGTGAAGATTACAAGATGAATACTGTTTTTCCCCCGCTAGCAACCCAGGCAAAACTCAGACTTAGATTAATCTAACGCTCCGTCTCTGCTCCTTCACTTGGGTCGTTGAACACGCAGGAACAAATCATCCGAGCGTGCACATCAATGCAGCTGCAGACTCTGGAATTTAATATCATCTGGACCCACAGTTCTCTCTGTTTGCAAAGCCTCTTGCATATTCTAATTTAATGCTCCCTTGGCTTTTCTACGATGATTATTCCAACCTCTGGCTGTATTTAAAGTTCTCCATTTCCCTTCTCTCTGGGAGTTAGTTTTGTTTTCAATTATTCAGAAAAGAACAGAAACAAAACCCAAAGATATAGATACAGATATACATATACATATACATATACATATATATATATATATATACACACACACACATGCATACGCACACACACACACACACACACACACACACACACACAGAGAGAGAGAATCTACAGCATGTTATCAATTCTTGAGGTGGAAAAAAAGCATAGAAAAAAGACTGGAGTGAAATATACCAGAATGTAAGCTGGCGGTTTGTGTTTCTCTGTGTTTTTCAAGTGTTCTATTACAATGTGTATTGCATGATGTTTTCAAAATAACAATAACAACAAAACAGAAAAACTACCATTTGAGGCACCACCACCCACCCATTGATGTATCCCCCACACCCACCCCTCCCGAATCTTATTCCCAGCCCAGATGCAGGCATCTCTCCTCCCTCTCCAGGGCTAGTCTGATCATCTGTGCTATTAATTCCATATTCTCTTGACTTCTCAAGGATCTTGCCTTGGCACATTCAACCACTCATTCCTTTTTAGCCCCCTTTTGTGAGCATATAAATATGGTTAAATCCCCTCCATACTATTAGCAAACAGACTCCCAAAGCTCCAGATCTACCTTAGTCCCACTCTAATTCTAGACCCACACCCATTTTTTCCTTTTCTAGTCTGTTGTAGAAAGAGTCTGAATTCCAGTCTCTTAATCCCCATGGCTGATGGTTCAACCCATGGCAGTCTGACTTCTAGCTTCACAACGCCCTGAACATTGCTCTTGGCAAGCTCTCCAGTGATGGAGTCATCTCCTTTCTGTCTTCATCTGACTCTGCTCTTCTGATTTCAGTCTTGTTGGAACGTCCTGTCTATGCCATGAATTCCACCACCGGCTGTAAGTGCCCCAGACCTGGTCTTCCTGGGCTTGGGGCCCAGAGACCGCTGTGTGAGGCCTGGCTCCCTGATGGGACCACAGGCCCGTCACACTCGGTGCGTCTGCCATGGCATTTGTGAGCTGCTTCTGGATCCCTCCCGCCTTCTGGGTTTCTCCCCTCCTCCTCCCAGCTCATGAACTGTGCTATCAGGGTAGAGCTTGACCACGGCTCACATGTTCCTTTGTAGTTACCCTCCTGACCACATCTCTGACTCTAGTTTTGACTCCATCTAGCTGTCTTCCATCTCACCACTGGCAACGATCATTGTCACACCCACCTCCTGTCCTCTCAGACCCCGGCTCAGATTCTTCCAGGCCTCCCATTGCCCAGAGGTACGACCTGGGCAACTCTCCCTGATCCTTCATGGTCTCACTCTGCCTTGTGTCTCTTGCCCATGTCCCCCAGGGGCTTGCATTCCACACTTCCAGTGCTTTGAGCTACTCTGAATCTTCAATTCTGTTATCTCATGCCTCTTTGCACGGATTCCCATTGTGCAGGATATCTCTCTGTGCTGGTGCACTGGACAGATTCTGCTTCATTATTTGAGTGTCAGCTCAAATACTGCCTCTTCTATGAAGTCCTCCCTGATTTCTCCCAGGGAAGACTTAGGTGCTTCTTTCCCTGTATTCTCCCTGCCCTTGGTATAACTGTCTCATTAGACTCTAATTTGTTTTGTTTGTTTCTCTTTTAGATTGTCAGGTTCATGGGGCAGGCAATGTGACTATTTCTTCTAGCTTTTTTCTTTTTTATTGTCAAATATAATGTATACAGAAGTGCATTAATCAAAACTTAGAGATAATAAGTAATCATAAATTGAACACTGTGTAACTGTTACTCAGGTCATGGGATGGAGTATTTTCAGCCCTCCAGGAGCCCCCTGTACCCTTTCCTGATCCCACCCATCCTCCGACTATCTTGACTTTGTGGTAATTACTTCCTGGGTTTTCTTCATAGTTGCACTACCTGTATATTCATTTCTAAACAACTCATTTAGTTTCACCTGTTTTTGAACTTTATACAGATACTGTCAGGTCATGTTTTCTGTTGTGTTTTGCATCCTTCATCTGACATTGGGTTCATATGTAATTACGTCTCTTAATTTTTATTACTGTATTGTGGCATCTCATTACGTGACTTTACTGCATGTAATGCATCTATTAATAGACGTTTGGTTTGTTTCTATTTGGGGCTGTTGTGGTGCTTTGGGGATCTTGTACATTTCCGGTGGTCCCTACATGCATGAGTTTCTTCAGGGTGTGGATCTGGGGATGGAATTGCCTGTCACAGGGCATGTATCTCTTCAGCTCTACCAGGTGATGCCAAACTGTCTTTCAAAGCTCTTGCCACAATTTACATCCCATCAGCCGTGTGGAGAGTGCCCCTTGCTCTGTATCTTTGCCAGTATGTGGTCTTGTCAGACTTTTCAGTTTTTACCGACATCATTGGCATGGAGCCGTATTTCAGCGCGGCTTGAATCTGTATTCCCTCATCGTAAGGAGGCTGAGCCCCTTTCTGTCTCAATGGATCAGCTGCATTTCCTCATGAGCGAAGGGCCATTTAAGATTTGCTCGCTTTCTGCTTGTCTTCATTTTATGACTTTGTAAGTGTTTTCACATTCTGGATGTGAGTCCTTTGTTGGTTGTATGGGTTGAAAATAAATTATACCATAAAATCACAAACATTGAAGATTTATTAATTACAGTATTTAAAAAATTCTTTACCTTAGTGCTAATAAGTAAGTAGTAACAGAATAATTAGAAAACGAATGAGTTTGCGTTGCTTCATATTAACCCCGTCCTTTCTTTCTTCTCTCCAGGCGTTATCATTGTCCCCAGTGCTGGCGTTGGGATTGTCCTGGGAGGCTACATCATAAAAAAATTGAAACTTGGTGCAAGAGAGTCTGCAAAACTAGCAATGATCTGCAGTGGTGTGTCTTTACTGTGCTTTTCAACCCTGTTTATTGTTGGATGTGAAAGTATTAATCTAGGGGGCATAAACATCCCTTACACGACGGGGTAAGTATCTTGGAAGTGCTTCATCTCAACCTGATCATGATTTAAGTGCAAAGCCCTGCGGTGTTTGGATCCCAGGGTCCGGCTTGTGCTCATCCCTCCCTGTGGGGCTGCACCCTTGGGGTCTCTCCTTTGACTATGTCCCTTTTGACCCTCACAGAGTGTACACTTGGATTACTGCACGTGAGGAGGACACGCTTGTTGGCATAATGGAAACTGTTCTTTTTCTTTAGTGTACTGTTTTGAATAGATGATACATTCGCATAGTTTCAAAACAAAATTCAATGGAAAATATGGTGTACCCTAAGTCCCCCACCCCACTTCTCCCCAAAAATGAACCAGGTAACCACTTTAATTCAGTTCTTGTATCTCCTGCCAAGGCTTCTGTATACAAGAAACAATGAATAATGGATTTTCAATGTTCCCTGTTTTATATCCAAAAGATAGCAGCATTCCATACCTACTTTACTGAGCTTTTTTTTTTTTTTAAGTGTAACAATATAGGTTGGAGATCTTTCTGTCATCATCATCATCATCATCATCTTAATATTTAGAGCATAGCTAAGCCTTATATTAACACTACTGCATGCCAAGCATTCTTCTAAATGCTATACATACATTAACTCATTAATCCTTACAACAGCCCTGTCAGGTAGGTACTATTATTATCCTGATTTTACTGATGGCAAAACTGAGATACAGAACACACATATCAGATCTTAGTTACAGACTAGGTGGCTTAGAAAGAACAGAAATTTATTTCTTGTAGTTTGGGAGGCTGGGAAGTCCACAGTCACGGTGCCAGCAGATTCGGTGTCTTGTGAGAGCCTGCTTCCTGGTTCATCTGCTGTGTCCTCACAAGGTGGAGAGGGTGAGGCATCCCGCTAGGGTCCTTCTTCTAAAGGCTCTGATCCCATTCCTGAGGGCTCCACCCTGATGACCTAATCACCTCCCAAGGGTTCCACCTCCGAGTACCGTCACGTTGGGGATTAGCTTTCAACATACGAATTTTTCAGGGACCCAAACATTTAGTCTGTTGCAGTAGTTAATGACTATAGAATGTCGCAGGAAAGGGTTATACCAGAAACATGTGTAAACTCCCGGCTCTCCTGGCACACAGGAAGTGCCCAGTGATGGTTAGCATTGCTATTAGTCATCACTGATACATTAAGAATAATTTCGATTTCTATCAAATTGTTTTTTATTATAACTGGAAAACATAAATAGAATTTTAAAAGTTAGTAGGAGTGGGGTAGGATATAGCTTAAGTGGTAGAACACACGCCTAGCATGCGTGAGGTCTTGGGTTCAATCCCCAGTACCTCTGTTAAAAAAATAATTAAATAAACAAACCTAATTACTTCTTTCCTCCAATAAAATAAAATAAAATAAAATAGAGCAAGTGTTAAAAATAAACAAGTAGGAAAAAGCCAGTAGTCTCCCGACGAACCCTGCTTCCCAGGGGTAATAATTTAAAATCCTTTGTAGTTATTTCTTCTAGTATTGACCTCTAGATAAATGAACCAAGTTGGGATCGTATTTATGACTTCCCGTCTCAGTAAACGAGGAGTTCAGCATTTGCTTCACAAGTTGTGCTCAAATCCTTTTTTGATGTTCGCAGTTTATGATTATGAGGTGCTTCAGGTGCTCCTGTCTCTCGGCTCGGGCCATGTTGGGGTGGCTTCAGGGTAGGAAGCGTGGCTGCTGGTCTTCTAGAGCTGGGGGGTGGTGGCCGGAAGGGGCCTGGGTCCCACTGTTCATTTTGCAGACTTTAACTTAATCCTCCGTCATCATTCTAAAACAATGCTTCTTGCATGCATGAATGGATGGATGCATGAATGTTTTGGCCCAGGACTTTGTTCATTCATCGTATTTGACCCTCTTGGGACCCTTTTAATTTAACACACACACACACACACATTTTTTTACCCCAGGGAAACTTTCTTCTCCTATAGCTTTACTCATTCTTTCCTCTTCATTATCCCTGTCTTCTTGAGAACACCTGTTACTCAGACGTTGGAATTTATACACAGGTGGCTTGTGTGTTTAATTTGTTCTCTCATTTTTCATACATCCTTTGCCACGAGAAGAGATTTTTCTAAACCTGATTTTTTATTCTTTATGTAAATTTAAAATTTTGAGAATGATTTTTTTTTCTTTGCTGTATTCTGAGTGTCCCCTTTTCCTGACACCATGATGTTGTTTTCTTGGGAGTAATGTCTTCTAGATCTTTCTGTGCATATAATTCGAATTTTGTTTTTACTTTGTTTCTGTGCCTCACATTTTATCATCTGAGTTTAAGGGTCGATTTTTCTGTCTGTTCACTCTGGGTTTTACAGGTTGACGATTCTCAGTCTAGCATCTTTCAGGTTATGTGTCCCTCCCCACCCCCCATACAAGAATGAGGGAGTTTTATTCTGAGTTGTCAACATCTAAGGTAGACGCTTAGCTTTTAAAATTCTTTTCAATTCCTTTTTCCCTCTCTTAAAAATTATTTATTTATTTTTATTATTATTTTTTTTTTCGGGGGGAGAGGTCATCAGGTTTATTTACTACTAGTTTTTTTTTTTCTTTTTTTCATCGGAGGTACTGGGGATTGAATCCACGACCTCCTGCGTGCTAAGCGTGCGCTCTACCGCTTGAGCTGTACCCTCCCCCACTCCAGTTTCTTTAGGGAAGAGCTTTCTGACGAATTTCGGGGCTCTGAATTGGGGATGGAAGTGGGTGGATAGAGAATGGAAGGGTCCACCGGGACAGCCTTCTCTTGCTCTGGTCTCCCGTGAGCCCCGTGACTCTCAGCTTCCCGCTCACTTTTGCCCCCGCTGCGCCTGCTGAGCTCGAGCTCCGCGCCTCGTCGGGGCCCCGGGGGGCGGGCTGCGCTGCTCCGCTGCTCCGCTGCTCCGAGGCGGCCTCTGCTCGTTCGCTTTCGCCCTTGCCTGCCCACTTGCCATTTTCACGGGGTTTGGTGTCACTCGTGCCCTTTCTTTTTTCTAGCTTTATTCCTTTTACTCATACTCGCGTTTATTTTAAGTGTATTCTCAGAAGGGCTGTGTTGACTGAAAAAAATGCACAACCTAGAAGTTCAGAGTTATGTTTTATTTGGCAGACTTTGTGAGGACTTCAAGCCCAGGAGACAGCCTCTCAGATCGCTCTGAGGGACTGCTCTGAAGAGGCGGGGGAGGAGCCAGGATATATAGGGGGTTTTTCAACAAACACCAGGTAGTCGGAGCATCAAGAGATTACTGTTAAATAAGGAAAACCAGACATCTCTCACGTCAATGCGTGTAGCGCTTTTCTGTGTGTGAGAAGACACGAGGGTCTGGGCTCATTGAAATCGTTCTTTTGAAGTGCACTTTACCTCTCTGGGGCCAGGATCCTGTTCCTTCCCATCATGAGTCCCCTCAGGGGACGCCGTTGGGGGCGGCTGCAGAGACTGAAGGCTTGATGGTAGGGCCTCCTGTTTCCATCCTGAGTCCCCTGAGGGCTCAGCACGGGGTGGGGGGGGTGGCTTGCTGGTTGCAACAGCCCGTGTTGACTGATTCGGCAGGCAATGTTTTTTTATTCACAGATGGAAGGCAGACTCAGTGTCTTACCTGCTTTTAAATTTCAAGTCCCCTTCAGACTTCTCAAGCTTTTGCTTAACACTGCATCAGTCTTGCCAACCCTGAATCAACTGATTCTGGACTCCCCAGCACTACTGGGAAAAAATTATATAATTGTGCTCATTGGCTCCATTACAGATTTATGAGTTCCAATCTTAGCAGGCCCTCATCTTTGCTGAGCAGTCCATTTACTTGGCCGTAGTCAGCTTCCCTTCCTATGCCTTGTATTGGTTGTTCCATTAAAAAAAAAAAGATACCTTTCTTCAAGTTTTTTTTTTTCAGATGTTACACTAGTCTTGTTTTTCTTGTGGGACAACCTAGTATTCCTCATCAGTGAGAAAACAGAGATCCCCAAAGAATTCCTTGGACTTTTCTTCCCTCTCCCCTCAAGCTCCTTTGTTGAAGATGGTATTATTTTCAAAAGCAAGTACTAGCACCCTCTTTGTCTAGCTGTGTGACCTTGCAAAAAATTATCTAGTGTCGTTGACTTTTGGTTTCCTCATGTACAAGATGGCAGGAGTGTCAGTCACACCTGGTCACAGGCATAGTTAAAGTAAAACACATGTGGTTGGAAAAATTAAAATATGGCAGAAAGGTGAAAAATGAAAAGTCAGTTTCTCCTTCCTCGGTCTTCAACCTCCAGTTTGAAGAATTCAGGTATTAGAGGCAAATGTTTAGAGCTTTGACTTTGAGGATTCCCTGATGGATGGCTTCTGACACTCCCTAACACAGAGTCTAGCACTTCGTGTGTGCTGAAAAAAGTGAGTTTCTTTTTTCTACTCCCTTCCCTTCTAGATCCTGCAAAGCAACTCTTTTTTTCTTTTTAAAAAGATTAATATCTGGCGTCTACCTCTGCGCTGGGTTGTTACTTAGTGATGCTGAAACTAGTAAGGACTTGATGTGAATGACGATTGTAATGATCTAAAATCCATGATTTATGGTACACTTCTTTTCATTTAATTGTATTCCACAAAGAAAAAACTTGATTAGGAGTGCCGGAGGCTGCCAGAGGGATTCATTCATTCTAGTATTTGCAGCCAGATTTCACCGTTTATAAATTAGCAAAAGAAAACCCCAGTTTCCTTGGGAAATTCTCTAGCTCTCCAAATACTGCTAGGAAGATTGTCTAAAATTGAATTATGGGCAGCACTTTTGGGTGGTAGAGCTGCACAGGTTTGACCCTTTTAGAGTAGCAGTTACTATTGTGTGAAGAAAAATGGGGCCCCTTTTCTAAGCAGGGTATGGGGTACATGTCAGCCTCTCCTTGCTGCCTTGGCTGGGTGCTCTTGTGCAGTGCACAACCTGCTCATCAGTATATGGTTGGCCAGCCTAGTAAAAACTGTTGTTCAGCATGATTTTGAGACTTGCATGTGGGATTTTTTTTTTTTCACCTTTAAAGCTAGTAAAGAGAGAGATAAAGGGAGTAATAGTGAAGAGAGGAGCTTTTGTGAGACGTCTGTTTGGCTCAGGTATAGTGATTGGCACTTGGGTATACCTTTTATATACAATGCTTACATCACTCTGCTGTATGTGTTATTAGCCACATGTTTCAGTTAAAGAAACTGAGGCTTAGAGAGTAAGTGATTTGCCCAAAGCCATCAGTTAATAAGGAGTGGAACTGACTGAAACCCAGATTATCTATTTTAGAGTGTGTGTTCTTTTTGAGAGCTACACTGTGGTCCTGTTTTATGTGTTGTATTTCATATAAGCACACATCTAAGTGCACGCACCACCTCCTTGCTTAGAAAGCTGTAGAGAGTGCATCCATCTCTTCCAGTAGTGCACTGGTATTTGGCCTTGCCACATGTTAGCCGTGTGAGTATGGGCAAATGATGTAACCTTCCTGAGCTTGGCTGCCACATCTTTAAGGTGAGGACACTGATGGTATCTATCTTGTTGAATTGCTGCGAAGATTGAATAAGGTTCTTGGCAAATTCCTTGACCTCTCAGTGCCTCAATTTCCTCATCATTGAGGTGGGTTAATAATAGTACTGATCCCTTAGAGTTATAGAGAGGATAACATGGGATCAAACCCGCAAATGGTAAGCAAGTGTTAAATCACTACTGAATGCTATTTTTCTCATTTTAAATATGAGGAGAAAGAGATTCAGAGGGATCAAATAGCTTGCTTAATGTCATGCAGCTAGAAAATGATCGAGCTAGGATTGGAACCCAGGTTTCTCTGACTTTGCGTGCAATACTTTTGATTATTAACTTGTCTCAAAAGGAGACAAGAAACACAGAGAAGGAAGCACAATATGTAAGCCGATTCCATTTATTAAAGCTTATGTGAGAAGCTCCGGGTTCACCAGCATGGTGAATTTTCCGACGTGCAGGGAGTTAATGACTAACCCATCTTTAAGTCACTCAGGAGACACCTTAGTGCCTAGAATGGGGTTGGGATGTTTTAGGAAGATACACTTCTCCTGTTGAGCCAAAGTGGAGTCACAGTTTCTTTTTGTAGAATGAACCTGATGTGTTAATAGTGATTCCCTTAGAAAGTTCAGATTTGATAGCCAAGATGTGGAGACAACCTAAATGTCCATCAACAGATGAATGGATAAAGAAAATGTCATTTATACGTATAATAGACTACTATTCAGCCTTAAACAGAAATTCTGTAATATGCGACAAAATGGATCAACCTTGAGAACGTTGTGCTAGGTGAAATAAACCAGTCACAGAAAGACGAATGTTGCGTGATTCCATTTATATGAAGAATCTAAAATAATTAAATTCATAGAGTCAAAGAGCAGAGTTGTGGTTGCCAGGGGCTGGGGGATGGGGGAAGTTTAGAGTGGGAACAACATTTCAGTAAACAAGATGAATAAGCTGTGGAGATCTGCTGTATAGCTTTGGGTCTATAGTCGGCAACACTGTGTTGTGCACTGAAAACTTTGTTGAGAGTAGATCTCATGCTAAGTGTTCTAACCACAATAAAATAAAATTAAAGAAAAAAAGAAATTCAGATTTGAGAATCTAATGATTTTTCATTCTGAAAGATCCTACGAAGTCTAGTTAATATCTTGGCCCATTTCCAACTCGAGTAATTACACCCCCAGCACCCATAGTTTCCCTGCAGTTTTAATTAAGAAATGTGTTTTGCTTCCCCTCTGTGTCTGCTGAACTGTATTTCACACAGGTGTGTCCTAATCATTTTGCAGCCAAAGGAGCCAGAATTTACCATGAAAATTGTAGCTTAAGCGACACTTTATATAAACACATTGTATACTGTGAGTTATTTGCTCTTTACCTTCAAATAATTTTTTCATATGGGGTTCAATCTGATGTCCATGTGCAGAATTTTTCAGCAGTATACTCAGTCTTGATAAATCATTTAATAATTCTGGCTGTATTATCTTTCATTTATCAAGTGTCATCTCTTTGAACTTAAAACTAAAATCTATTATAATCTCTTCTGGTTTTGAGACTTGAATTACTGGGGCAGATCTTTTCTGGGGATGATTTCTCGAGCTATGAAATGACAAAGAAACCTTCTCTCAGCTTTCTGGGTTCATCACTGACTCTTGGATGGAGGGGTCCACCAGTCCACAAGTCCAGAATCTTAGAGGTTGTGCTTTTCTCCTGAAGTTACTTCCCTTGTTATAGTTTTATTACCCCCATGGTACTAAGACTGTAGAAATTAAATACAGCCTGTTAATTCAGAGCTTTGCTGCAGTTTCCCAAAGGTACATCTCATCCTCTTGTCCCCACTCCTGAACTTGCCATCCTGACACTGTTTAGTTAGTACTGTACCATCAGCCCTCGGGCAACTAGCCTTTCTGGCCAGATTGTTCCTAAATTCCCTAATTAAATCATTCATCTCTTCTATGTTTCGCAGACAGTTTAACCTACTGAAGTTTTTTTCCTATTGTTTAATTTTTTTTTGATGCCATTCAAGATTTTTAGTTCATCATAGATATTACTAATTTTAAAGGAAATTCCTGAAAAGTAGAGGAAGAACAGTTTACTTTAAGGAGCTTAGGTCTGTGTGTTTTTGGATTATGTTGGCTATTTTTATTAATTGGCTTACAGTTCGTTTCTAGCTATAAGTATATGATTCAGTCTATTTTTGGCTCTAGTTGGGAGATGCAAACAAAATTTGTTTTGCTTTATTTTAGGAATACCGAGGGGATGTAAGAAAAGTTTCTTTCCAATAAGTTTTACATTTTGTAACTGATACCTAAACAAATCAGAGGAACTCTGTAAAAATATATAATGTCTATTTAAACATAATGAGCCTTGAACCTATGAATATTAGTAAGCTCAGGACCAAATTTGCCATTCGTAGCCTTGTATTAACACAGTCAATAGAAAATGTTCATCATCTAATGTTAGCAGGAAAAATAGAATTTAGGATTCTCTGTGAAGTCTTGACAACACTGTGTTATTAACGTTAATTTATATGCTATTGAAAAAAGACCCGAAGGAAAGAATATACTAAAAGCATAATGGTGGAAATTCTTGGGTAGCAGCATTATGTGTGAGTTCAATTTGATTTTTTGTCCTTTTTTGTATTTTCCAAATTTTCTACAATGGAGTATGTATTATGTTAGTAATAAATAAAAGCATTTCAAAACATTGTACGAAGGATGCATCATTTTATTAAAATGATTCTGGATTTAAAGAGATGGTTTGTATAAGTTGGAGGTTATCATATATAAATTTCAAGTTCTGTCTGGTATGAATTCATTGACTGCAAAGCCCAAAGAAGCTTTAACAGTAAGTGAATGGCTGGATGCAGCAGCCGTAACTTTCATGAGGGCAGTCCTCGGGTCAGCCTGAGCTGTCACCTGTGTCATCATGTTCTCCCCTGCATTGATTATGCTTTCTCTCTGCTCATGTCAGGAGGGGCACTGACAGCCATAGACTGTTAGGTTTGGCCCAGGGTCATACAGCTACTAAATGACGGGCCTGACACTGGACCCCCATCTTGTTGTTTTCCCACTACTCTCTGTAGGAGACTCAGAAAATGTCATCTTCCTTTTCAAAAGGAAAACCATCATGAAGGCCTTTTGTGCTCTTTGTGCTTGTGATTGTGTTACTTTTTCTCCTTCTTGCTTCTGCCCTGTGTAGAGAAAGAGAGCACACCGATGTCTTAGTGCCTCGGTGCTGGGAACACGCCGGACCCTGGATATCCATTTACTCATCTCATCCTCCCAACAACCGTGTGATGTAGACATTCTGATCTCTAGTTACAAATGTGAGGTCTCTCTAGGTTTTGTCCGTGGCCCTTGTGAATTGTAGATGTGGCCTTGAACTTGCTCTTTGATTCTGATGCTCAGGGATAGTGAAAGCTGGGTCCCAGGAAAGCTGCATTAGAGGAAAAAGAAGGAGCAGAATGAACACCCAGAGGATGCGTGCTGGAGAAAGCAAAACTATGGAGAGTTACACAGAGCTGGCCCCCTGCTGGAGGGCTCTAAGGGTCCACACTACGGAGAGAGATAACTAGGTTTAGGTCCTGCTCTGAGTCTTACTAGCTTTGTGAACTTTGACAGTACCTACCTTGTCCTCTCAAATATTCAGTTTCCTTATTTGAAAGTTGGAGGCACAGTCGCAATAATTTTAGTTCTCATGAGGAATAAGTGAGGTAACACGTAGAGATCTCAGAGCCCAAGTCCTGGAGTAAAAGTAGGACTCCGTCAATTTTAGTTCTAAGTGATAATGATGATTGTGATGATGATAATATTTATAAACCTGAAGCTGCACGGCTGTGTCTGGCCAAGGAAGGACTTTACTATAAAGCCAAGAACTTAAGTAGAATTGAAGAGAAACATTCTAGTTGAAGTCTCCTTAAAGACAGATAAATTGGTAAAGATTTAAACAATTATGAGAAAGATACCATTTTTTTTTTAAGTTGACTAGTGTATTTTGCCTAAAAGGTTTTTTGTTGTCCGAGTCATATCCTCTTAATCCATGCGGCTTGAACATAAGATGAATGGACTCCTATCTGTCATATTTCTTAGCAGGGAGAGACTGAAGAGGAGGAAGAAAGAAGGCTAAGGGCTCCTCTTTGATTTGTGGAGGCCAGTGGGAGTGTGTCACATGGGGAAGCCCATCCCTTCTTTAGGTTTTGGGGTGGGGTGGTGTGACACAGTGTGTTTGTGTATGTGAGTGTGTGTGTGATTGGAGAGCAACTGTGTCCTTACATACCCAGCTGTGATGGCTCCACAGTAGGGATTTTTACTCATGTTAAGCCACCATCTGTTTTATTATTGTGTATTACTTCAAATAAACATCGATTCTTAAGCAATTGATTTAATGAAGATTAGACAGCAGATTTGCTCTTAATCCCTTTTTTGCTCATTTGGTCTCTCCGTGGCTGGTTTCCTTAAAGCCTCAAGGATTGTGGGGCATGTCATTACGCTGCTCACAGTTTCCTAGTCTTTAAAATTAGCTAGTTGTGCTGGTTAACCTCGGAGACCCCTTTCATCTCTCTAATTCTATAATTGCATGATTTTTATAGTGAGATGTTCTGTGTGACTCATGCTTGCAGCTTAGACCATGCAGTTAGAAGCCTTAGTTAGTGAAGCCTTGTTCCTCGCTTGGAATTAACACTTAACATTGACTCTGTGTGAACATGAGCTTCTATTTGCAAGGCTAACTTGTCAGAAATGTTTTCGTTTATTGGAAAGATGATGTCCTGTCCCTTTGCACAAGGACAGGTGTGGTGTTCTACAGTGCTTGTGATTCTGTTCGAGTTTTCCGTATTATATTGTGATCTCATGTGAAAGCAGAATGCATCACGTTTGTCTGTGAATCCACGTCCGGGCGTCCTGAGGGAAGGCAAGTTGCCTCGTCCTTCCCTGGTCGTCTGAGTCAAACTAGTGCTGTGGTTCCTGATGGTCTTTGAAAAAATCACTTCCTTTTGATTTTCTGGAGTCTCATGTCTTTCTTTGATCATTTATCCCAGGGCAAGGAAGATTTTTGGTCAAAGGAGCCTGTGTTGACTACTGTGATGGATAGATTCCATGTTTATGCCTTCATAACAATATTATTAATTTGGCACAGAGAAGTATCTCCTCCATTTTACAGTTAAAGAAATTGAGACCCTGATTTGTTAAGACATAGAGCCAAGTGTCTATAGTAAGTGAGTAGTTGTATGAGGGTTAGAACTGCTGAGCCCAGATCCACAGCACCGAGATGGAGGGGAGAATTGAGGCATGCTAAACAATGTGCTACAAATGTACTGAATCTCTCGGACTGGAAAACTGAAACATTTCTCTTTATGTTTTGTTTCAAAGTCATGAACAGAATTATCTAGGATGCTACTTCATCGTACCATAGCTTTGATTTCACAGAGGTGTCTTTTCCTCAGTGGACACATTACTTAACATCAAGAACTGTCCTGTGAATTTCCTTTTTGCACGTGTGGCTCATGACCTGCTTCTTTTCTCTTAGACCTTCTCTGACCATGCCTCACAGGAATCTGACGGGAAGCTGCAATGTTAATTGTGGTTGTAAAATCCACGAGTATGAGCCAGTCTGTGGATCAGATGGAATTACATACTTTAACCCTTGTCTGGCTGGCTGTGTTAACAGTGGCAATATGAGCACTGGGGTGAGTATGTTTCACAAGTTCCTGTGCTGCCGTTAGATTTCATATGCAAACACTTGGCTTTAGTCTCCCTTTTTCAAGAAACTTCAAGTAGTCTACAGAATACCTTCTGACCAAAACCCAGAGGAAAGAAAATTATGCCATGCTATCATTTTACCCTCCTAGGGATGATTGGAGCATTTGAATGTAGTAATCTGATTCCACCTCAGCCCCCCTCTCTTCACATTTGGTGCCAGCCCAGCGAAACTTGATAAAGTTGAGTGCTGGATCTCTCCCTGGTCACCCTCACAGGGCCCTTGTGATGGACCTGAAGGTCAAGGTGACCACATTTGGTGCTGACAGAAGAGAATTGGAGAGCACCCACCCTGATCAGAGTCTGTGAAGATGGGCAGTGACAATTTTTCATAGACTGTCAGTTCAGACTTTCTTCCAGAGTAAAGATATTTCTGTCAGTTCAAGAATAGGCTATTTTGAGAATTCCCTTCCTCGCAAATTATAAATAGGCTGTAATACTGTGGGAGAAGTTTTTCATATTCTACTCTGTTCTTTATTGAGCCTGATTTCAGGCTTTGCATAAGAACGGATTGTAGGGGCTGCTTTAATGAAAAGGCTAAGGTGAGTTTGCTTGTTCTGTGCAGATGAGGAGATATTATTCCTTTGACTGTATATTTTGTGGATGTCATATTTGATTTCTGAGTTTTAAACTGTTGTGATAAACAGAATTCCTCTTGCTGGCTCCCCATTATATAATTGGTGTGACCGAATTGAAGGGGACAATGAGATCTGTTCTGCTCGGTAGCTAAGTCCTTCCCTGGGAGTGATCGAGTCCTCTGGAGCACAGCCCACATTCTTAGAAGGAGGCCAACAGCCCCTGGCACACAGGTGGCCAAACAGTGCCCCGTCTTCACATTTGTTCCTCCTGCCTCTCTTAGTGGCCCAGAGGTCACAATGACAGTGAGTTCAGCTGACGTCCACTCAGTAAAAGCCATGTCATAGGCAGGAAGGTTAACTGGCTGTTTCATTTGAAACACCTTTTCAGTCCATTGAATTAGCTGGTTTCAAATGAAACAGCCAATGATCTGTTATCGGCACTGAAGTCCTCACGGTTGCAGCGTGAATTCTCTGTATTTATTTAACAGATGTTTACTTTAGGCCTTGCACTGTGTTCAGGGTTGTGCTAGGCGCTCTGGGGAGCATAAATGAAAATAAGGCTTAGTTCCTATTTTTGAGGGACTTCGCTAATCAGAGAGCCCAAGAATTAAACAGCAGTTGAAAGGGCATATGGTTACAACCAAAAATGTGAATGGAGTAGAATTGAGCGTTGAGAGCTTCTTATCAAAGTTGAGGTTTAGACCATCTTGACCAGCAGGTTTTGACATTGTGAGAGGCACGCTTTGGATCCCTTACTGTTACCAATGAGGAAGATATTTTCATTGAAATATTCTGCATAGTTTTGAATGCTAGAATTATTTTAGAGCACTTTGACTTTATCTTAATATTCCTATGCTGAAGTTCGCCTTTGACTGGCATACAGCGGATCTTTGTTCCCCCTTAGATAAGGAATTACACAGAATGCACCTGTGTCCAAAGCCGGCAGGTGATCACTCCACCCACGGTGGGACAGCGCAGTCAGCTCCGCGTGGTTATTGTCAAGACGTATCTCAACGAGAACGGCTATGCTGTGTCCGGGAAGTGTAAACGGTCCTGCAATACCCTCATCCCATTCTTAGTTTTCCTTTTCATAGTGACCTTCATCACAGCGTGTGCCCAGCCATCCGCCATCATAGTAACACTCAGGTAAGCGTTCAGCTTCTAGCGTGGCTTCTACACTCAGAATGGCCAGAATTCACATCCTAGACTGGGGAC
This sequence comes from Camelus dromedarius, assembly GCF_036321535.1. Classification (NCBI taxonomy): domain Eukaryota; kingdom Metazoa; phylum Chordata; class Mammalia; order Artiodactyla; family Camelidae; genus Camelus; species Camelus dromedarius. The sequence goes on along the minus strand of NC_087465.1, from coordinate 11,486,651 downwards.
TGATGTGGTAATGCGGTGGGGAGGGCAAAGTGAGATTGCGCAGGGCAAAGTGCTCCTTTTCCTGGTGAACTTGAAAGAAGGGAGTTTTCCCATGTCGAGAAAGGGAGAGGACATTTGTAACATTTCCTACTCCAGAACTCTCTTTATTCAGATGAGTTCCATCCCAATTGTTTAGTGAAACTTCGTTTGGATGCCTTTGGCTCCTGAAGTCTCTCCCATAAGAGGTTCAATTTCAGGAGCCGAAAGCCATCCCCGTGTTAGCGACAAGCAGCCTGGCCCCGGGGGAGGCAGGAAGTTGTTTGGCGAAGTTGCTAAATCGTGCACACAGTGAGGAATATTATCTCCAGCCTTGCAGGGAGTTACTTCCTCCAGGAGCAGTGACCGCTTATGCTGGGCTTGCAGTTCAGAATGCTGATTTCATTAATTTCACTATCATATAAAATTTTGGAATTGAATCAAGGAAAGGGCAGACTGGGAAATGTAATTTTTGAGTTGTTCGTGCTGTGCTTTCTTTGCCATATTACATATCCCATTTGTGTTATTTTTGCTTATAAGAGAGAACGTGGAAGTTACCTTAATGGAAGTCCTGTTTAAAATGACACTAGCATATTCAGGTCAGAGTGTTCATATTTGAGGTAAAGGCTGCAGTGGGTGAAGGAAGGAAGGGGACAGCTTGGTGAAGAAAAGAGCATGCTCACAGCATCTTTAGGGGGACTGGGATGCAGTGCAGTGAAGGAGTGAGGGGTCTCAGTCTCTCTCCTCCCTTTTCTGTCCTCCCTGGCTCCTCAGTACCCCACAATGCTGGGCACCTGGTGGGAAGCACCTGCTGAGATGTCATTCTGAGCAGGCTGGTTGGGCTGCTCGTGTGCCAATTCTGCAGATTCTGGCTTCCCTTCTATGGGATGCTGAGTTAGACGATTCCCAGCCAGTTTGTTCCTTGACAGTAAGAAAACAGCACCTGAAAGTCTCCTGGGTTTACTCGCTTGGTTCCTCCATCGCAGATGCTTATGTAGCAGCAGGGTCTGCAGCACTGGGGAAATGGCTTTGAGAAAATAAAGAAATTGGGGGAAACGATGACTGGTCCTTGGGAATTTTACATTATATACTGAGAACCCTCTGTGTATGGGATAGAAAGGATAAAGTACTTCAAATTAAAAAATGTGAGTCATTAATAATCTAATACTCTACATGAGCTATTAAATAACCCAGATAAAGGCTGTGCATTTTATAATGTTCAAACGTGGCCAGTCACCAGTTAGCTTCCAAATGAAAACTTAAGAAAAGGAGCCCTTTAATCTTTACTAATTACAAAATCAGTAGACTGCAATCTTCCTGCCATGGGGGAATTACTTGGAGCATAAGTTTTATGAAAAGAAGAAAAAACGAAGTGGCTGGGAGGAATTCATTCTTTTTCTAACTTTTGACTTGTTTCCTATACATTTTGGGGCTTTTTTTTTTTTCACTTTAAAAAAATTTTAATTATTATTGAAGTATTGAGACCATTTAAAAAATTTTTTTTTCTCTATACTTTTCCTTGAGAAATTACGGGAGTAACTTTCAGTGTGCACACCTACCGTTCTAAAAAGTGCAGGCAGAGAAAAAGAACAGCCGTCGTTAGGATAAAATGCCGTATATATATTTTAATGGAACTGGTTTTGCAAGCTCAGCCAGAGTCACTTCTGTTCCTTCAGCTCTGAATCTTTGTCCCTGCACCGTTACTGACACAGAAACAAGTAGACTTAATCGGAGTTTCTTTGGCGTCTTCACTGGGAAGACCTTTATTCACTGATTTAGCCATAAGCAGTCTTGCTCGGCTGTTGTTAGTAAATTCTAGCAAATTAGCCATTTGGGCCCAACAGCATCTCTTTTGTCCCTAGTCCTACAACTAAGCAGTCTTGTTTGACATTCATTTTCTTCAGATCATTATTTTAAAATGTTTCTTTCTTCCTCTTTATCTTAGGTCTGTAAAAGATGAGGAGAGACCTTTTGCCCTGGGAATGCAGTTTGTTTTATTGCGAACACTTGGTATGTTCCTGAATTTCCAAGAGTGCCTCTTAGTTCCTCTTTGCTGGTGGCAAATTTTCACTGCCCTTTAAAAATGGCAAGTCAAGTCGTTTGTTACCGTTAGTAGTAGCTAGGATTTTACAGGTTAGTGGTGGGGGCGCAACTTCCTCATTTTCTGGTTTGGTCTAAAAGCTGACCAATTCTGTCACAGATGAAACAAAACAAAACTGACTTTAGATCAGTTTCTTTCTCACTGTGAGCATAAACTTGGGCTAAATTCCCCAGAGTTCTGTATAGTAAGAAATATTCGACCAAGCAAGTGTTATGGACATATGATCCGGGCTCTTTTTGTCCCTTTTATAATGTGAAAGTGATGGGAATTGGTGCTCATTTGGTGTGTGTGAAAATTTCAATTCCTTACTTTTTTCCAGTAATTTTATTGGACTAGGTAAAGAGGATAATATCAAGTTTTCTGAGGGGAAGAAATAAAAAATCCTAAAAAGAAAAAAAGATTTCCAAATTATATATGGGGACTATGCTTTACTCATTAATAAGAGAAGCTCATCAGCACTGTGTCAGTGTGGGAAGTCACAGTTTATTTGGACATGAAAGATGCCGTTCTAATTTTTACAAACACTGCATTACCTGTGGTGTCTTGGGGCATGACGGACACAGCATGTGAAGTGGTCCATTCCCTTGATCAGTTTCAGTATATTTTTATATGGATCCCTCATCATCAATCATATTTTTTCTTTCTTAAGTGGCAGTCTGTCATTTTCTTCAGCTGTTTATTTCCCCCAGTAGTCAGTATCATTGTCAAAAAAATGTTTACTTTTTGATTCAAATTGTTTATTTCAGTTTTGAAGGAGGAAACACTTTAAAATGGTACCATCAGACCCTTGGAAACATGAATCCTTTCTGGAATTCTCATTTTGTCTAAATGTTGTGGTTGATGGCTCAGACCAAGAGCAAGGACTTGTCACTGACCATCAAAGGCTTCCAGTTGCATTGAACTGGGTGCCTTATTTTTTGGTGCCATTAACACTTTGAAAGTACCATTTGGCAAAGAATACTGGTTCAATGAAATCCTGGCATACTTTGATATATAGTTAAGAAGTTTGACTTCTACTTCTCATTGAAAACAAACAAGTTATTTTTCAAAGAAGGAAATTTGCTTAGCAAAGGGGTAACTGAAGAGGAAAAGAAAAAAATACTTCCTCCTTTTTGCTTGGCCTATCTGTGATGCCAGGGCGTTGGGTGATTTGATATGGACCTGGAGGTAAAGGTGAGTCAGCAGAAGGATGCCACAGCATGAGGAAAAATGAAGGAACAGACATATCAGGCATTTACCATTTAATTCAGCCTTACCTTAAGTTCCATTGATTGTGAAAAAGTATAGCTAGGCCAACCAGCCAATTTCTCCAAGTTCCAAAGCAAAAAGAAAATTTTAAGTATTTTTTTTATAATGTTAAATTAAAAAAAATTAAAACATAGTTGACATACAATATTATGTTAGTTTCTGGTGTACTACATAACGATCTGACATTTGCATACATTATGTAATGATCGCTGTGAAAAGTCTAGTAACCATCTGTCCCCTTTCAATATTATTACAATATTGTTGGCCATATTCCTTATGCTGTATAATACATCCCTGTGACTTATATATATGTTTTGTGCCTCTTAACCCCCTTCACCTATTTCACCCCAACAATGCTACATTTTAATTGTAGTGACTGTATCTCATTTTAATTGAATACGGTGTGTTTAAAAATGTATCACAGCCTCCTGGGCTCAGCCCACCTGTCACCCCCTTTTTCCCTTTCTACTTCCCTTCCTCCCTTCTCTCTTTTCTTCTTCTTCCCTTCCTGCCACTGATCACTTCCTTTCATAAACCCTTATTGTGAATCCATGGGCTGTCTTATTGTGAATCCAAGGTCCTTGGGGATGCAAAGAATAAAAGGCATGGACCCTGCCATCAAGGAGCTTATGGGTGACAGACTTACAAGCTGTTAAAATACTGGGTGATAGTGGAGAAAATGGAGCTATACACAAAGTGCAATGGGAGTAGAGTAGCATCTGAACTAGTTAGGAATTTAAAGGAAGCGCAGATATTTGCAAGGTGAACAAGTTGGGGATAGGGACTGACTTCACCAAAGGGAGTAGCATGTGAAGAAGGAAGTCTGCTTGGATAAAGAGTGCAGGAATGTGAATCGCACAGCCCAAACAATGAAGCTATTACTCATCCCAGATGTTTCATAACCTTTAAAGGTGAATATTATGCCTTAATTATTTCTGTACTCCAGGCGCCTTTATAAAGTTGCCATTTGATGTGGTTTCCGACTTTCAGGGAACAATGCTTTCCTCATACTCTTCCTGCATCCAAGGACTAGAACTCAACCCTCAAGAACTAAGTGTACTGAATTTTTGTGGATCACAAAGGATTCTAATATGGCCATTTGTGTATTTAATGACAAAATCTGATTTTTAAGTTTAAAAGGATTCCCTAATTGCATTTTTATCAATAGAAATGTTTATGCCTAAAATGTGTTATTGATTTTTAGACATTTTTATATCATAATATGTCTAATAATAATAAATGCTAATAAATCATGAATGGGCTTTAGAGCAAACAAGCATCCTGTTAATTTACAGATCGGTGTCCTCTCCTAAGATGTGTTGTTTTTCCTTTTCTTTGCCCCTACAATTCTAGCGTACATTCCTACTCCGATTTACTTTGGAGCCGTTATTGACACCACCTGCATGCTCTGGCAACAGGAGTGTGGCGTGCAAGGCTCTTGCTGGGAATACAACGTCACGTCCTTTCGTTTTGTCTACTTTGGTTTGGCAGCCGGCCTCAAATTTGTTGGCTTTGTTTTTATTTTCTTGGCCTGGTACTCCATTAAATACAAGGAGGAAGAAATGCAGAGGCGGAGCTGGAGAGAATTCCCGCTGAGCACCGTGAGCGCGGTGGTGGGCCGCACTGCCAGTGCCAGTAAGTGTGCCCGGACTAGGTCCTGCCCGATTTTCAGCACCCAGGGAGAACTCCATGAAGAGACCGGTCTGCAAAAAGGGATCCAATACACAGCGCAGACCTATCCGGGGCCCTTCCCAGAAGCAATAAGTTCCTCCCCAGACCCAGGGCTGGAAGAAAGGTCTGCTGCTCTGCAGCCTCCCTCCTGAAGCTTGAAAGTGGAAGACTTCACTTTGTTGGTTGAGTTGAATATGGCGACTTGAGAAACACCCGTGCCTTCTTTTCTTTCTTTCTTTTTTTAACCTCTAAAGACACAATCCTCAAACCAACAAAACTCAGTAGACACAGCCACTGTTGATTGAGGGCTGGATACCTCAACAAGACTGAGCCTTCCCCCGCCTTCTCTCCACGAAGGAGGCATTTAGATAGATTTGTTACCATTTCTGAGATGTTCATTTGTTGCTCATGCTCCAATGTGGTATCAGGCTGGGTGCGTGATTAACAGAATCGTGGGACGTGTGATGGCGGTGCGTATCAGTAACATACACTCCAGATGAGGGTGAGCTTGACCGTGACTTTGCATTTACAAATCAAAGTTTCTAGGTACGAACACCTACTGTGAGTTCTGCTACAAAGCACAAATGAATTTGCCTCAACTATGCAATCCGATTGGGAAAATGTAAGTGCAGCGTGTTACTTTTGCTTTTGGAGACTAGAGCAGGTACTAAAAGAGGAAGCTAAACTCTCCCTAAAGTACTGTTAATTGCACTTTAAGCCATAGCAGAGTTACCAATCAGGTAGAGTTGTTCAAACGCTTCAAAGGAACCATGTGCATAGTGTAACAAAGGGAACAGCTACTTCATTTCATTAAAACACATTCTCTTTCAGTCTGTCCACCCCACCATAAAGGGGTTAAAGATGCTACTGAGTCATCAACCTGATAGCTTGAATAGAAACCCCAGGATTCTTTCATCAGGGGCTTTAAAACTAGCATGCTAAATAATATGGCTGGGAACTGTAGTTTGAGATGCATAACAAGGAAAGAAATGGATGGCTTTCTCCTCCAAAGAGAATTGCTGCAGAAATCCTTTGAGCTTTTAAGGGCCCCCTTAAGGGTGGTTAATAGTTGCAACCCTGACACTCAGAAGAGTTGGAAAGAGAAACCCCACAGCAATAAGACTGAGTCTCACCTGATCATTTTGGTTATACACCTGAAAGTGTGAGCAGCTCTGCAGTTTTCTTTTTTTATGAACAGCAGATTGCTGTGGTTGTTCCTAAAGTGGAGTCCTTTCATCAGGAAAGCTGTGCCTGAGATATGAAAATCACTCTAAACACAGCAGGAGGGAGAAACCTAGCAGCTGGACCTAGATTATGATCCTAAGTAATGACTGAAAATTATTTAACTTGAACTGATTGGTCACACCGAATCCTACTTTATCAGAGTTAGGATGGTTTTACCCCTCCCTTTAATTGCTTCCCACTGTAACCTTCCTGCAGTGGTTCTGAGAGGATTTTTCTCTTCCTGTTGCACTTTGGGTTCATTATCCATCATCCTTTCAGTCCCCACCCCCCGCACATCACTTTGACTTGGATGCCACACAAAATATTTTCCATGTGGTTCTTAAGGTCGATGCCTCCTGACAGCACTGTGGACTGATAGCAAGTTAACCCATGGCCTCTGGCTGCTCAGAAAAAGCATAATGACAACTCAGATTTGGGAGGGACTATGACGTACAGATATCAATGTGATCGTGAACTGTTACCACCAAGGAGCCTAAGCTTACGTCAGGCTGACTTGGGGAACGGTTTCCTCAGCTGGTGGACATTCTCCCTCAGAAGGGATGCAATTGACCCATGATTCAGGCTTTTTGCCCTCCGTGCATGGCTGCACAGGCAGGGTTGTGTGACTATCCCCGGGTTCAAGGTTGTTTTCCTCTCTACCTGGGAATGGCCTTGGTCAGACAGTTCTCTTGGTTGTGTGCGGTTTATGGAGAGAGTAATTGCTGTTAAACTAAGCAATGTCTACAAGGGGTGGAGTCCGTGGTCTCAGGTGACAAGGACGTACTTCCTCTGGAACAGGCTCGTTTGGCTAAGTCATAAGAACCACCGTTGCCTATGGTTACACTGTGTCTGTCCAACTTTGGTCAACGTGGTGTCTGCTGAAGGTCTTCAGAGATACTGCTGATCATCTTCATGTCCACTCTGGGGCCTCAGTGATGCCCTTTACTCTTTGTGGGAGATCTTTGATCCTTCAGAAGAGAAAGTTTCCTTTCATGTTGGAGCTAAAGATACGTAGATTGGGAAAAGGTGGTGTTTTTGTAATTTTACTCTGATCATTTAGATCCTGTATTGAGAGAGTTTTAGTGGGATTGGCCCTTTTTCTTTCTTTCTTTTTTTTTTTTTTTTTTGTAGCCAAGATTGTGTGTTCCAACACTTAGAATTCCTTTCTTCTTGGTAGCACATTGTGGAAAGGAGAGGCTCTTAGAAATCTGGGATAGGAAATGGACTCACTCACCAGGCACAATTGGGGCTTTCCCCTCCCCCACCTTGTCCAGCCATTGTGGACTGAGCGCCACTTCTCTGTCAGGCGCCCTCTTGCCCAGTCACCACCTGCCACTCTGTGCAATCCTTTGGGTTGAGTAGGCCAAAATTCAAAGAAGTTGGCCCAAACTGTACACTGCAATGTTAATATTGCACTTTCTCAAGTATCTGGTGATTATAGATAGCAGATGTATCATTCGTATATTGTTGGTGAATGTAGAATAAGTAGTAAAAATCATGGGGGACTGAAGATTTGAAAAATGTACCAATTAAGAGTTGTCCCCAAAACCCTTTGGGCTCTGGTAGCATCATTGGGATATTACAGTCAACTAAAGTGACCATTTGATAGATGACGCTGTTTAATTGTATATATGAGGTCCTTATATGCTTGGTAACAAATTGGCCATGTTACTTTAGAGTCACAATTCCTACTATAACTCTCTGTGAGCTTAGGCTTCTAGTTGCTTTTTGGAAAGGCCATTTGTTCATTTATAAATTCTGTAGATTAATGTATTATTTGGCTTTAATATGCAAATATAACATCCTTGAGTCTAGCCTATTAATTTAGAAACTCCCAGAGGGTGGAGTGGGCGTTTGTGCACATTACTTTGGTTATCTTCGTTAGCTTGAAATCTTTATCCTTTGCAGGTGGATTTAACTCTTGAAAATAGCCCAAAGTCATTCAGAACTAGGACAGGGGAAAGAAAGGGACACCAGAGAGGAAACATTCAGCGTTAGCTGAATGTTGACTATTTTCAGAGCATTTTGTAAAGCAGTTAATGTACATCACGCACTTTAATCCTCCTAATAACTTTGCAAGGTAGCTATTTTTATTGTTTTTAAAAGAGATCATGAAAACAGGCTCAGAGAGGTAAAGCAAGTTGTTTAGGATTGTACAGAGTGGCCAAGTCAGGGTTCAGATGTCCATTTCTCTGTCTCGTTGCTCACTGCTTACAGTACGTAACATGTACAGTAGTTTCAGTTAACACAGGCAAGGTGTGACTATGAGATAGTGAGGTGCAGCATTTCAGTTTTTGATGCAGGGTTATGTTTCTGAATGTAGGGAAGTTATTATTTCTTTGTGTAAAATAGAAAAAAAAGCTGTAGGAAACATCAAAATTTCATGTTTAGATTTTCAGGGTAAATTTACATGTATTTGGCCAGAAAATTCTCCCTTACTCTTGCATTCTTTGGTGGACTTGGAGTCAGAAAGTTTCTTTTTGGAGCCTGTTTGTTATCAATGACAGGTGCACCAGGGAGAAGCTTCATAGCATGAATGGACCTGAAGCATTTGCAGAAATTCTCTAGTTGTGCCCAGGACTAGCTGGACAGCCTAAAGCCTAGGACGGTAGCCAATTACACTTTGTGATTTTGTGTGTACTTAAAACATCGTAAGTGGTACAGAAATATGAATATAACTATTGATATATAGGTTCAAACTGAATATTCTAAGTAGCAGATAGATATCAAAATACTGCATAATCCCAGAATTGCCTAGTCTGCAGGTTTGCTAATCCTGTTATGCAAACTGGGAGCTATCCTTTACACACACATGTGTCTGCACTTCCTCTTTCATAGAGTGGAAGGGAGTGCCATGACTGGCAAGGCAGAGTCAGTGGCCTCACGCACTTTATCTTTTCTGTCTTCTCTCCTTTCCTTGTCTTCTGGGATGCTGCTGGCTGTGTCTGTCCCAGACTCCTTACTACATTGGAATTAGATCTGTGTATATTTGAAGAGGTTATTTTAAGCAGTTCGTTTTCACTCAGGCCTTGGAAGGGTCAAATATGATGAAGACCCTCCCTGGGTATTTGCTTTTGCAACATTAAAAACTAAATGCCCCGGTGCTAAAAGTATTTGATGAAGCATGCTCACCACGAAAATGCACCACTGAATTCACAGCATTTCACCAATAAGGGACTGCATGTGCTTTGCTTTTGGAAATCTGGAGAACTTCTCAGAAAACAAGCACTCATTACATTACAATTAATCCATGAACTTTACGCTGCAAAAATGAAGAGTGTAAGGGGTAATGCTTTTTTCTAATGGAAAACTCAGCGCTTTTGATATTTATTTTAGCAAGAATAATCGGATGCTAAGAATACTTTCAGAGAGGAGGAAAATATTTCAGATAATCTTTTCTTATTTCTTCTCCAAAAAAACCTTACACCCATGTTAGGTGTTTTTTAATGTTGAGGTTTTGAAGGTGTTGTCTCTTTCTGGTATTCCACTATTACATGTTAAAAATTGAAGATCTTATTGAAAACTAAAGTCATTGCAGGGACGTATTAAACCAAAGGGGTGAACAAAAGAAGTTTCAAGTTTGTATGTAGAAATGAAAAAGAAGAATAATTGGTAAGACTTTACAGTGGGCATTTTTCTTAAAATACATACCTCCACCCCAAACTCCAAATATTAATTTAGAAGCATGAAACAGACAGGTCAGCCTCTAACTCTTGAGTTAAAGGAAATGTAATACTGTGTCAGATAAACTGGCGTTAGGATCCTAGTGGAGTGTGTGTTGAGCGTGTGTGTTTTTGTGTGTAGAGGTGTGCTTGTGATGAAAGAGTGTTTTGCATTGTTGCATAAAGGACTTTGATTTTGTGATTTTTAAAATGAATATTTATTTGGAGACCTCTTAGGGTAATTTAAAAGATGTATAGTTTCCTGCGTTTAATGAAATCTATTGTCAATGTACTAATAAACTTTGGTTTACAACCTCTTGAATACTTGATCATTGAAAATTCAGAAAAAAAGTAAAAAAGAATAAAGTGTGTTGGATTGAAATTAGTTTGTCTCTTAGGATTTTTATTGTTTAAAAGATGAAGCAATGATGCCAGTGTGATCTCCCACTGTAAAGACACAGGGGTTTGATGGGAATAAATGGGCCTCAGCTTAACTCTGGAAAACGGCAGAAATGAACTCCTTATGTAACTGATAACTCTGCCATGAAGCCAAATGTCCTACATGTAAACAATTAGGACTTTAGTTTTAGGAGCCTGCAGTTGCACATTGTCCACTGTGTCACTTAAAGAGAATAATTTTAAATATTTCACCACTTATCTATTTAAATTCAAACAGAATTTGGGGTGGCAGAACTCTGTGCCTTGCATATGGTTGATGTTAACCAGGATAGGCTGATTTATGCTTAAGTAATGCCAACGCCCAAATCTCAGTGGCTTCATAGCACAAAGGTGTAGTTCTCATTTATAGGACATGTCTATGTGGACCTGTTCCACAGAGTCCCTCAGGGGCCCAGCCTGACAAGGCTCCCCCATCTTGAAGCTACACAATCTGGAACTTTCAGAGTTGGTTTTGGTTGCTAAGATAAGGAAAGTAAGAGCCCAGAGAAAGGTAAAGGGTTTTTTCCTTCCTCAGCCCAAAAGTGACACTTGTCACAATGCATTGGTCTGAACTAGTGCCACGTCGTTGCCTAACTGCTAGGATCTTGGAAATGTTGAGGTGGGGGGGGATGGCAGGTGTTTCATGGCTATTATTCTTGGCCACACAGTTGACCATGATGGATTAAGGATATTTCCAAAGGAGTCCAGCTCATTATTCTAAAACAAGGGAAAGTCTCAAGCATAAAAAAGAATGATTTCCAAAGGAGTAACTATCAAAACTTGGTCAACAAAGCCGTTAAAGACTGCCTTTCCCCAAAGTCTACTGAAAAAGAAGCTACTCATTACTCAAGGGGCCCAGGAACTGGCCTGACACTGGAGGGAGAACTTCTGCTCAGACTCCAACCACGGTGAAAAAGCATTGGATTTTGAGGTCTCCTCTGATGGTCAGCAAAATTTTCTAAGAACATTGGCACCTAAAATTTTTGAGTGAGAGGCAGAAGGAGCTGTGGAAATAACAGACGTAAAAAAAAAAAAAAAAAAAAAAAAAAAACAAACCAGCATGACTCAAAGACTGAAGTGCAAAGTGGTTTATTTAGAACCCAGCCGTGAGCACTCTCCAGGTGGAACGCAGGGCAACTGGTTTCCGTTTCTCACTCCATCACTCCCTTGCATACACCTATATTAAAAGGTCACAGTGGCCCAAGATACATGGATTATTGGCAGGAGTGTGTGCATCTGTGCTGACTTCTGGGCAAACCTTTACTTTCCTCCATGGCTTTGTGCATTTATAAAGGGAGCCATTTATGCAAAGAGCTAATAGTAACTCCCTCCCAACGCTACCATCTTCTCTTCAACTCTGTGTGCCATTTAAGCAAAAGGATTTCTCTTGAATCTCTTCAGTATCCCACACTTTCAAGGGAGAGGCAGAGCCATTTTGGATATTGTGCCATTTGAAACAGAGGGAAAAAAATTTTCTCTTGAAGAAATGAAGGGAGCAGAAAGGTTAGGAATGTGGCCACTCATCTTCCTTGCTTTAGTCGCAGCTTGGTACAACCTCAGCATTTCAAGAGCTGGTCAAGAGCATCCAGTTCCTTTCTTCTTTTTAAAATTGCCTGCTGGGCAGAGATGGCCTCTGTAGCTTCAGCAAATGGGAGCCAAAAAAAACCATTTTTAATTGCGCAGAGTCATTAGGAAGCGAGGAGATCAATATTGGGCGCTCACTTTTGAATTTAAATGTCAAAGTTTGATGCAGTTCCAACTCAAAATACCAGCAAAAATCAGTAGAAAGCTGAACCATTCTTTGGTGTGCTGGCATGGCTAAGAGCCTAGGCACTGAAGAAAGAGTGAGCCTGCCATGGATCTGGTTGTTCTAGATGCTTCCTTGTCGAAATGGTCGTGCTGCTACTTTAGAAATCAATGTAAATGGCATCCTTGGGAGCCTTACAGCAGCTTTGCCAGGGCCCGGGTCCCGGCTCCCAGCAAAGAGGTCTCTAGTTGCACTAGCGTGACACCTAATGGTCGCTACGGAAAACACATGCTCTACTGATCCCTCGGCCCTTCTGGTTCCTGGTTTGAGTTGTGGGCTTCTAGCCACCAGACACATTTTAGGGTGGCAAGGCTGATGTTCTCTCCTCTTCTGCTGAAACCTGTTAGTGGTTGGAACGGTTCCACCCTAGCCCTGGGTCACCTGTGCTGTTGGGGCTGGGAAGTGAGGTAAAATCGGGGGAGAGGTTTGTGGGGCAAGAATGCAGATTCTGGAGTCCTGGGTTGCCCACCTGTGTGGGGGCCGGATGTGCAGAACCAAAGGTAGACACAGCAGAAAAGTGAGGCAACGCTGAGCACGGAAGACCTCAGCGTTGGTAGCACCCTTTGTCCCCACAGTGCTTTCCCTAACACCGGGCAGCAGGGACACCCTAGTCCCAAAAGGAGAAATCTAACTTTTGAAAGTCATTCTCTCTACCAGCTTCATTCAGCAGCAGGCTTGCTGCTGGGCCCAAGGTGAAGTCCTCAGTGCTGGTGAAGTCTTCAATGACCATGGCACAACTGGGAGGAAGGTGAGCTGACTAGACCAATGCCAACAGTGGGCACATTAGGTGAGTTTCTTGGTCAGAAATGGGGGAAGGAACAAGGTATGAATGTGGCCAGTTATTCTCTCACCTTTGGCCCCAGACACATTGCAAACTGACTATACTTCAATTTAAAAAAAATGAATAAAATTCTTTTATAAAGCATTTAAAAATCTTTTTTGGGAGGTCAGCATGTTTGGATATGTCCGGCATGGAGTGGGAGGGTGAAGTCCTCATTCCTTCTCTCTTAACCAAAACTCCCTGCAGATGCTACAATCACAGGAATTTTTTTAAAAAGAAGACTCAGAGGAGCCTCAGGTATTATCTAATTTGGATGTGGCAACTAGGTTTTTGTCTTGCAGGCCAGTAGGAACACCAGTTCAGCAGTGTGGCTAGTCGCTGCCTGGAGAAGCAGCTGGCTGCGCTGGGGGATCTAAGGGCACGGACGCTTGGGATTAACGGAGACGTGTCTCGATGAATCAGCAGTGTCTTTCCGGGGCACATTTTGGGAAAAGAAGCCCATGCGCTATGCATTTGCCATCCTCAATTAGAACCTCGTATCTTATCGTCAAAGAAGCTGTTTTAGAGAGGGCATGTGACTTTCCCAAGTCCATACAGAGATTAAAAACTAGAGTTTGCAGTGAGGTTGATCTTCTGAAATTTCATGTCAATGTTTCTTTCCACTACTCCTTACCAGATGGGCCACCGTGGCCTCTCTTCACTGATGTGGGGTGTGTGTGTGTGTGTGTGCATGTGCATGTGCATGTGCATGGATTCAAACAGAGAGAGTAGAAAGGGGCTGGCCCTCACCTCTGCTGAACCTCTTCATCTTCTAAACCCACGGGGCATGTGCAGATGGGAAATCAGCCCAGCCGTCCTGGGCGTCAGCTTCTTTATGGATCAAATGAGACCAACTGGCCAGCCAGTCTCCAAGGGCCCTTGACCTGAAATAGTCTTTCTTGTGCCCCTTACACAGGGTAGCTACTCCAGAAATAGTTATTGAACTAAAGCGGAATTTTCTCCAGGGTAGCAACATTTGGCCTAATCACATTTTACAGGAATGGAACAAGGAGCAGGTCACAGTGATGCAGTGATGTGTCTTTGGACAGCATGGCTATCTTGGATTTTTCTCTTGATGAGATTGGGGTGTTACAGACTGAAGGGCGTCCCCTCGAAGTTTATACGCTGAAGCCTCAATCCCCTGTGTGACTCTACCTGGAGATAAGACCTTTAAAGAGGTAAAGGTAAGTGAGGTCATAAGAGTGGAGCCCTGATCCCATATGACGACTGGTGTTTTTATAAGAAGAGACTCCTGGGATGTGTATGCACAGAGAAAAGGCCATGTGAGGACACGGAAGAAGGTGGCCCTCCGCCCACCGAAGAGAGAGACCCTGGGAGAAACCAAACCCGCTCACACCTCGGCCTTGGACTTCCAGCCTCCAGAACTGGGAGAATAAATTCCCGCTGTGTAAGCCCCAGTCTGTGGTTCTGTAATGGCAGCCCTAGTGAACCAGCGCAGATGGTTTCCTTAACGATCCAAAGATGGAACAGGCAAATCCCAAAGTCCTTTGCTTTTTTCCTTTATTATTAACCTCTGAGCTCTGGACATTTCAAGATTGTTAGCCCCTCTCTCTGAAGGGGAAAAAACTCCTCAGGAGACGTGGTGCAGAAGAAAGTGTGCAGAACTTGTCTGTCAGAAAACATGAGGTCTTAGATGGTGGTGAGGTCCCCAAAGAACCCAAGCTGCATTCTATGGGTCTGTCCTCTTGCTTTTGAAAAACTCCCAGGACTGGATACATATTAGTAGGTTCAATGAAAAATAGAAATGTGGGGTCCCTTGTTCAAAAATGATTGAACATTTCAAGATGGCGATAGTAGAGCATTCAGCTGGCCCAGTGCAGCCGCCCAGGTTGCACACCCAGGCAGCTGCCATGGGGCTGCGTCTGCACATTGCCCTGGACATCATGGAGGCACATCCGTGTTGAAATCATGTTAATTTGAGAATGTTCTATGAGACACTGACTTTGGGTCAGTTTAACAAATACGGCTAATGTTTAATCATGCAAATTGAGATCAGGACTCAGTTTTACTCGCAAGGAATGGGTGCGTACCACAAAAACTGGGTCAAGTTCATTTCTCTGAAACAGGTAAAGTTTAAACACCTTTTATTTCAAGAAATATTGCTTCTAGACTTTCCTGAAGCCAGAATTGTTCTATAAAAGTATCACAGAATATTACACAAGATTAAAAAAAACACAGTATGCTTCCTAGTAATTTGAAGCCTTTTTACAAAGCACATCATTCACAACCATAAATATGTTTCTTCTGTCATTCAGCCGGAGACACACATTATCTGATAAAGAGCTAGTTAATTTTAACATATGTACAGAGTCTATGATAAAGACTTAAAGTTATCAAAGATTCAACTATAGCATATTAAATTTTCTTTAAAAGAGTTTACCTTAAACACTTAAAGAAAACATAATTTACCTATGCGTTTGAATTCTCTAAAAATAAAATGAAAATTACTATTAAGCTACAAACAAAAAACCTTGGGAAGTTGGCTAGGATACTGATAACTCTTACTGAGGTAATAATCCTTCTGCTGGTATTTAAAAATCTAATACATGACAAGAATATTTTTGAGGATACAAAATTTCGAACGCAGTTTTGAACTATGCCTTAAAAAAATCAGAACTTGTGAAGGCCTTAAAAATAATCATACCACGCACATGTTGTATTTAAATTGTGAAACATTCATGAGTTTGTTTTACTGAAAAAAATTCTTTACATAAATTCAAAACTAAACATAGTTTCTCAACACTTAAGCTTATTAGCCAGGTCAAGAAAACAAAACAAAGATGGGGAAAAAAAAAGTCTTCAGTCCTTTTATCCTGTTAAGAAAATAATAAAAATTTAGAAATCTTAAGCAGATGAACACTTTGAGGCTGGGTGCAGAAAGAGCAGGTAACGTTTATTTTGTTTATTTATTTATTTTTACTGCCAACATCCTTAGCCATGCCTTTCTGCTAAGCAATTTTAGCAAGTCGAGGTAAAACACACGCATCAGTTTCTGGCAGAAGCGCAGAGTGAACAATATGTGATCCGTACTGTGTGTCATCCTGGGGTCCATTTCACTTTGCCACACTGACAGCAGGCAGTCAGACTGTGACAAGCCTGTTAAAAAAAAAATAAGACTAACCAAAGAGACGTGGCATTCCAATCTCAAAGTGCAAAATCGCTGAACTAAAAGTGAGGGCATTGAAAAATTCCAGTGGTTAAAAAATGAATCAAAACCACATTACGCAGGCAGTGGGAGGTGGGCTGAAAGGCTCACGGAGGATGTCAAGTTTCAGAAACTCAGAAAGGCACAGTTCTAGCCGTCTTGACTGGATACCATTTATATATGCAGGTCCCTCCCTACAACTTTCAAAAGATAATACTGTTTTAGTACCCCCAAACAAACCAACAAAACCCCACAAATCCACCTTACTCTCGACTCGACTCGACTCAGACGTCGAGTTCCCGTGTGTGTGTGCCGCTCACGTGTGCACTAACTTCGACTGCACGTGTGTACCTGGGGTCATTGGAATGTTGGTTGTCATGATTGCCTTTGCTAGTTTACTAAGAAAAAGTTAAAAAAAAACAATACTGTGTTTAGGGTAAGGTAACATGGCATCTAATCAGAGGAGAGTGGAAAGGAGGCACTGCCTTCTAGACTCTGGAAGCTTCCCCTCCTGTGATTCTTCTCCACCTTGTTTGACATCCTCTCGGTGCTGCTGGAGGAGTCAGGCTGCTCCACGGTGGACACTTGGATCCCATGATGCGTGGAATCAACACCAGAATGCACAGGAAGATGCAGCTGATCTTGCAAAACGTCTTCTTCGGGACGACCGTCCTGGCGAAGTTCCTTCCGGTCCCCGCGCCTGGGCTGCCCCAGCTCCATCAGGCTGTCGCCGCTGAAATCGGTTTCAACATCATTGATCTCCTCATGCTCCATCCATTGGTCAGTTTTATGATTTCTCCAGTGTTCAGAATTCAAACGACTAACTTCCGGAATGTCATTATTCCATTCAAGTTTACTCTCTGGACTGAATGTTGGTCGGTTCGAATGCAGGGCTGGAAGGTCAGCTGGCAAGGGCAAAGCACGTGCTTCCCCAGCCCTGCGCCTGGGGTCTTCATCCGACTCAGCGGAGGCCACCCTTGCCGGCAGGGGATGCTTGGCAGATGCAGCCAGGAACCCACCACTTCGAGCACTTTTAGTCTCATTTGCTTTATTTTGTTCATGGTGACTGTTCAGCAGTGCAAATTCTCTATCTACATCCTTCAAGTAATTAGTCCAGTCAGCCACACTAGGTCTATAGTTTTGTCTGTCCTCAGAGACACTTCCGTTCATGCTATGTAAATCCTCCAGGCCTTGCCAGGTGACATCTGCAGTGACACGGGGCAGGTTAGCCCTCCCATCCTTCCCACAGCTGTCCTCTGTGAAAAGAGATGAAGGTGGATCGTTAGTGGAGAAAGTATTTCCTATTTACTGGAGATGCAGCTTATATTATTTTTATGGTGCAAATCTGTTCGAAATATGACACTAAAAAGCATATTCCCCTAGTGATTTGTTATCAAGGCATGGCCTTGGATGACAAAAGTGATTAAATGAAAATGAAAATCGGAAAGAGGATGGAAAGAGTGAAAACTTCTACGACTGGGCTCAGGTGGTGCTGGAAGTCACTGGCGTTACCAGTCAGGGGGCTTGTGTGTTACTCCTGGGTTTACTCAGGTCACCTCTGCACCCAGGAAATCGTGTGAGTGACTTTCCCCAAGTCTTGATCCCTCATCTGTCAAGCATGGGAATAGCTGTATGAAAAAAAAACCTTTACTACTTATGGAGCTGCTGGGTGAATGATGGATTTCAAAGTATCTTAATGTAATAGGAAACACTTAGAAAGATATTTTTATTTCATATGCCCCGGCACTCAGCATAAAAACACATTTGCATGCAATTAAGCTCTTCAAATTAAATGGATCTGTTTCTCTGGGTTTTTTTTTTTTTTTTGCCCTAAAAGTTCTATCCTTTAGATAAATTAATCATTGAGTGGTTTTCACAGCATGCAAACAATACACCAGCTTTCTCTCATATTTTTCTACATCACCAAGATGACTATAGTTCTGTAGGAAACAACATCTTTCCTCCAGATGTGTCCAAGTACCATTTAGAAAGAGATGCCCTCAGTGAAAATGATAAACTACCCACAAAGCAACACAGATTGGCAGGAACAGTCAGCAGAACCACACAAACCCACACCCTCAGTGTAACCAGAAGGCAGAGAATGCTGTAGTCTTCAGAATCACCTGTAAGTGAAAAAGAGATTTAATACGAAATCCCAGTAGAGCTGGGTGTCCCACTTTGGGCACCAGCCCTGGGAAACCAGTGCAGAACAGAGTAGAAGGGATTGAGGATGGAGTCACAGACTGATTTGAAACCATCGCTGGAAAGGATGTCAACCTGAAGGGTAAAATGCTGTGCAGACTCTTGGTAAATTGCGGTACTGACGAGAGAGAGGCTCAGAGGTGCACACGGATTGAGGTGGCAGTCTTAAAATGCATCCCTTCAGGGGGAAAAGCATACAAAGGAAGAGAGGAACATCCTTTGGAAATGGGGTGACAAAGCAAAAAGGAAGCCAAAGAGAGGACATTTCAGGTCCTGTAAGAAAAAAGGAAAAACAAAATATTGGAGGAAACACACAGCCTCTTACAATCCCATCCCCAAATAATAACAAAATAAGAAAGTAAAAGGAAAGTATACTTGGTGACACTGGCAGAAAAGGAGCCTCTTACACCATGTGTCTTGTAAATACCGGAAGTCCATGAAATTAATGAGCGCAGTCTAAATATAGACACAGTTATTATAAAAGAAAATAGAAAATAAGAATGAAAACTCCGTCATCTTATAAAAACGCCCCTGCCAAAATAAACCACAAAGTGGAGGAAAGCACAACATAACACTGATAAGTGAATTAAATCTTCCCAATCAAGCATCGGAGGATGCGAAAGCCATCTTAAATCAGAAATTAAAGTACGGACCAAGGACCGTGTATCTAGCCAAGCGCTCCTTCAAGTATCAAGGCTACAGAAAAACAGTTCCAGACACGTAAGGGTGCGGAGAACACGGCACATATCAGCTCTTCTAGGACAGTCTTCTAGAGGATGGGTTTCATTCAGCCAAGAGGTCACTGGGGAAACTTCAGCAAAAAGGATGGATGGTGAGCAGTGAAAACATTTGCCAGATTCAGGAGTAAAACAAAGAGAGGGGAAGGGTGAAGAAACAATAAGTACAAAAGTAGAGCTCATGTAGAAATAAAGTAGAAAAAAAATGGGAGAAGGGGAAAAGCTGGAAGAGAGTAAGGTCACTGAGTGTCGTTCACGCGATAGTTGGGAGCCACGGAACACCGTCAAAAATGGACCAGCGAGGTAATAAAGGATCAATGAGAAGCAGGGATTAGGGGCATTAAAAATATGTAAGTTCAGAGGCAACCAACAGAACAAAATACAAAGCCTACTACATTTCAAAAGTGGGGGAGAAGGGCAACCATCTTTATAAAGAAGGAGCTGTCTATGTAAGATGCAATGGGGGCTGTATCTCAGTGCTAGAGGGGGTTCAATCCCCGGCAAATTTTAATCTCCATTAAAATTAATTAATCAGTTAATTAAAAACCTAATTACCTTCTCCCCCCAAATAAATAATAAGCTAGAAAATATTTTTTAAAAGATGCAATGAGAAATACACAGAAACATAGTAATGAGAGATACTCCGGCCAAGAGAGGTAAAATGGACTCAAAATAAATAAAAATATGGACGATCTCAATATATAATCAGTCAGATAGTTCTCACAAATACATAGCCAATAGTAACATACTCTGAGAACAGAGGTTCCACCTTCTCAAACACACACGGGAATTCACACAATTGGGTTATATATTAGGTCACAAAGACTGCGTAAGTAAGTTGCATAAAGTAGAAATATTATAAACAACCCTTTGACAAAATACAATAAAGCTAGAAATTAATACAATTAAAACAACAAAAAAAGCCCTTTAACCTGGAAATGAACAAACCTTCTATTAAACATCTTCTGGACAAAAAGGGAAATACAAATCTAAAATTACAGAATTTCTTAAAAATAATGCTAACGAAAGCACAAGTTAAGACCTTACGATACATTTGAAGCAGTAATTAGAGGAAACTTCATAGCCTCAAAGCACTTTTATCACAAAACGTAAATGAACTGAAGCCCCAAACTCAACAGCTGAAGCAAGAACAACATAAACCAAATGAAAGCGCAAAGAAGGAAGTGATGAAAATGAAAGTAAAATCAGTGAGGTAAAGAACAGAAAAACGACCTATCCATTAATAAGTCAAAATCCTGATTCTTTAAAAAAAAAAGTATCAAACAGTCACTAGCTTTCCTAATTAAGTAAAAGGGGAGAAATTTCAAGTATACAAAATAGAAAATGATGAGGGAGAAATAATCACTGAAACATACAAAACTTAAAACTCAAGCCATTACAGATGCTCTGCTCAGGTCATCTCAGCTTTGAAAATCAAATGAGCGCCCTCAGAACTGGAACTTGTGGGGAGAAGAGCTGTATTAAAATGTAATTAAAACATCCTGCCAGTTCTCAGCGATCAAGGAAACTACCATGCTGAATGGGTTTCTGGCTGACCTACAACTTGCTCCCTGGGAGTGTAGGCACCTCGCCAGGTGCATCTGCCCTGATACATCTGTTTGCTTTTCCCCAGGCTCAGCAGTGCTAGCGAGCCAGCCCTGGGCCACTTAGAGATGAGGACTGTGTGACCGCGCTCCAGTCGTGACTAATGGCTGGCGTCTGGGGCTCCCCTTCCCTGGGTCTCTTCTCTCAGTCACCTCTCAGGGCTCTGTTTTCCTTTCAAGATGCCTCACTAGCACTGTTGGACTTTCCTGTTCAAGGAGCCTGGCTGAGAGATGAGTCAAGGCCAGGGTTTGGGCGGGAGGGGAGGCTGGCTTCCTAAGACAGTGAGGGGACTTGCATTCAGGGCTGTTAGGGGGTGGGTCGGGGCCAGGGCCGCTGTGCATGCTGTGCAGTTTGCACCCTAGACAGGAGTGTGCCATGGGGGGACAGGTAGGCACCAAAACCCAGCAAAAGCCCTGCTAGACAGATCATGCCAACAGGTGGGTAAGTTTTTCCTCGCACCGCAGCGACCACCCTGCTCAGGATCAGTCAATCTAAGCTCTCAGAGAACATTCATAACTTTGACTTTTCTAACAGAGATTCTTCTCCAAGTGGCCTGTTTCTCGTGTTGCAGAAGAAGAAAATAAGTGCTGAATTTGCAGAACTCTGACATCCTCCCCAAACCGAAGAACGGCACGTACCTTTGTTTAGCTTTAATATACAGGGGGAAGCGAGAGGGGGAAAGGACTCCTCTTTCATCCACTCAACAAAGAAAGGACAGAATGTATATGACCACCTCTCTGCAAGGTGACAGCTTCAAGGAGCACAGGGTGACACCTTATAATTACAGTACAGGATGTGAAGTGCTTTGACAGGGGCAGACATGGTGCTCTAAGAGGCTGGTGAGGGCGCGTGAAGAAAAAAAAAAACCCAAGCAAAAGCAATGTGGACGGAAGCATGGTTGTTGAGAGTGGGCACGATGTGATCTGCTGGCTGCAAGGCGTGGGGCAGAAGGGTCAGGAAGCAGCCCCGCCAGCCTGAGGCTGCCAAGAACTGACCGTCTAGCCCACACCACCACCAGACACACACCACGACTGCCAAGAGCTCATCAAAGGACAGCGGCACCAGCTTTCATAGGCGGTGGGAAAAATAAACACCCCATCAACCTGTGCATCCTATCCTATTTTGCAGCACAGAAATAATTACTTGCAACTCAAGCCAACAATTATTTCCTGAGTCATGGGGGTCACTTTCCGGGCTGTGTTCTGACTCTGACCTTGTCCCATTCGGAAAATGACCAGGGTGAATAAGAAAGCATTTGAGCCGCCCCAGCCTCATGCACCTACCACGCCAAAAAAAAAAAGAAAAAAAAAAGAAAAAAAAGGAAAAAAGCTGAACAGGAAACAGGCTTGCTTGTAAAAGATCTTCTAAATCAGTCTAAGGATTAATTATTGAAGGTCCACAAAATTGAAGGCAGTTTAAAAACTCTTATTTAGTCAATTTGATACAAGGTGCATTTTCTAGAATACTCTTTTTTAAAAAGAAAAATTTGGGGGGGAGGTAATTAGGTTTGTTTATTTATTAATTTAATGGATGTACTGGGGATTGAACCCAGGACCTCATGCATGCTAAGCACGCGTTCCACAACCAAGCTATATACCCTCTCCGCTAGAATACCCTTGGATTTTCAAATTCCAAATTCTTCAGGTTTGGTTGTAATCTTTTTTCTCAAAGTCTTGTGTCATCAAATTTCATGATTAAAAACCTATTTTAATTAGTTTTCTTTAAAAAAATAAATAAAAATCTGAAAGCATCAAGGCTTCCAAAAATCCCACGAGGGGCGCCTTTCCCTGGAGGGCTGTGGACTGGTGAACTGAGGCAGCAGTGTTTCTGGCAGCTTGCTTAGCAACTATTGTCTTACAGTCCAACAGGATGCCGTGAGCAGGGAGGGCCACACTGAACGCTGCCCCTGAGCATCCAGGGAGAGCCCAGGTGTGACAGGTAAGTGCTCTTGGCTTGATCATTTCCATGGCTATCGGCTGAAAGAGAGTTTACCTCATAGATTATAAAATGGTGGAGGCTAAAAATGCCAGTCATTTTGAGTTACAGAGGCTCTTCAGGTTTGTCCTTTGGTAAGAAATTTAGAAGAAGAAGAAAAAAAAAAGCAACAGGTAACACTAGATCACCCTGCACACACACTTTCACTGGCCCAGTTGTCAGAGAAGGAACTCCATCAACAACTGAAGTTACCAAGGGTGTGCCAGAACGGTCCCAGAAATGATGGCTTTGGCCCCGTTCAGTGGCTGGGGACAGGGATCAGGGACGGGGAGCCCCAGGTCCCTGCCATTTAATTGCAACTGGCGTGCAGTCTTCATCTCCACATTGTCGTGGAAGAACGGCTTGATGAAGGATGCTGTGACTCAGCTCTGACCAGACTTGTGTCTCAGATAAGCTGTTAATAGCCTGTGACCTCTTTCATGACAGAAATCAAAGAGGGCCAGACTGAAAATCCCTTGGCTGCAGAACTGAGTGCATCATAAAATAACTGTAAAGTCAATATCTAGTGTTAAGTCTGCTTAAAATGTCACATTTCAGAAATGTCCTAACGTGACCCCTGAGAAGCAGGCAGAACAGTCCTGGCATATGAGATGTTACCTCGTCCACCCACGTCCCGGGTGAGCCCAGCTTAAGACAGGGTTCTTCTGCTCTGTCCTACATGTGCTAGGGGGCGAAGGACACAGGGTCGATGTCGGGGCACAGCGGGAAAAGGAGAGAAGACAGACAGGAGGGAAGAGGAAAAGAAGAGATACGGAAATGGTTGTCAAGGATCCTCAAAAGTCCAGCTGCCTTTGTCTTGTTTGTTTGCTTACGCCTCTCCCATCCCCTTTCCTACACTCATTTTGCTTCTCCTGGACCAATAAACTGCCCTCTAAAAGGAGGAATCGGAGACCAAATCTCAGGAGGCTGGAAGGGTGACTGGGGGCAGCCAGGGTGCCCTGGAGTGGTGATAGTCTGTTTCTCTGAGACAGGGTCAATGCAGATGACGTGGATTAAGTCCAACTTCCTCTGATGGATGTTCTCCCAAGAGGATTCTTGAACTAAGGCATTGATACATCTGTGTCTCAGTTTCCTTGTAGTAAGGTGGTAAGGACAGTCCCCTCCTGCCCCACACAGCATGTTTTTAACAGACCTGCCTGAGGTCTAAGCTCGGAGGAGGAGGTTATTAGCAAGGACCAACACGCCCACCAGGCGTTCTGGGTACCACTCCCTTCCCCGAGAGCACAGACAGGTAAGAGGGATGGGTGGGGGCTGGAAGGGGATAAAAATACCAGGCTGAGGGCCATTCATAAAGGTTTCCTGTGTCAGGTGCTACTGTCTTCGCGCTGTGTTGAGACCTTTCTGTGCATTTGGACTCCAGATGCCCTGACCCCAACCCCTACACCCCCTCTTCAACTACTGCTGCCTGGCAGATTCTTCCGAATCCTATCACCCCTGCTTTTCACCAGCAAAGTTTTTAAGGGCTGTAAACCAGGAAGCTCCTCTTTCTCCTCCAGCTTCAGCCTAGAATGCCCTTAAAATTCCCATCACTCTTCTTGTGATTCTGACGTTGTTTCATAAAATCTCTAGTTTCCACCACGTCTCTCCACCAAATCAACATGTAAGCACCCCTGAGAAAATAATTCTCCCATCTTCTCCCCAGGGCTCCCAATGGTTATTCTGGGGTTTTTCCCCCCTTCACATCATTCCATGCTTAAAAGCACCGTCCAACAAGCAAACAAGCATGGGAGTGAGTAAACGCTCGAGACATCTTGTGATGACAGTAAGCTGATTTAAAAGCAAAATGACAGATCAGTACCCAATGACACAATACGGTGGAGAAGGCTGTTAGAACATGCATGCACCCCAAGCTATGCTCTGGGCCACAAAGTAAGAAACAGAAATTAGTTAAAATGGCTGGATCATGCAATTATTGGGAAAGAAGCTGCCGGGGAGAATAAAAAATGTGAATACCTGTGAAGGTCATAGCTTCCTCCATCTTTATTTCCTGATATAGGAAAATATAAGAGTAATTTATGTTAGCTTTAGAACTCGTCAAACCATCCACTATGTAGTGTTTCATGCACAATGTCTAAATCCTAGAAGGAAACATACTGGGTTAAGTACAGACAGTGCCGGAGTCCAACAGAACTTTTTCTATTAGACAGGTTCAAAATGAGGATTGAAAGCTATAAATAAAAAGGTTTCAGATAAACCGTGGAAGAGCTCACGTGAAATATGGGTGGGGGTGAGAGAGGAGAGCCCACTTAAAAGTAGTAAGACAGGTACTTCCAAGAGCCCGTGTAAGTCTCTAATAGTTAATTAAATGTTGGTTATTTTAGACCAAATGCTTGGAAGAAAGGACCAATCATCATTTCCCTCAGGAGTCGCCTCGAAGGTAGACAGGACTACTTGAAGCCTAACGGCTGTAACAGGCCCATCTGGAGACTCTGTCAGATGTCACTAAGCTGAGCTTCCCTGTCATCAGCACCGAGGCTGCTGTGTTCTTTGGGGGTGAATATCTGGGTGTAATATTTCTAGTGCCTCTAACAATGGTTTCAGTTTCCAGGCCTTAGTGGGCTTTTTTGGAGGGGGGAGGGTAAGATTTGAGGAAAAGGTCAACAGATGAGCAGGGTATCTGCAAAGATGGAAGCTGGGTGGGGTCAGTGACCAAGATGACTTTTGCAGCTGGTGATGAAATCCACTAAGGTGTTAGCTGAAGGGTGGTGACTGACAGCTGCGATGGGAACTCCCACGGGATTTATAATTTCTTATGGGACGCCCAGCTTGAAAGCCTTCAGGGTCCTACAGTGGTGGAAATGACAGGGGTGATGCTGATCATTTCAGAATGCCTTTCTCCCACCCCCTCCCATCCCCATCAAGTCACATGGCCCCGGGGAGCTGCCCACTGGCGTTGCTGGCTCTGCAGGGAACCACAGAGACACAGGCTCTTAAGGACACTGAGAAAACCCAGCTGCACACCAGAGGCTTCCTGCAAATCGCTCCCCGCTGCCTGCGGGTCCAGCTCTTTGCCCCTGTGGGTTGGTGGGCTGTGCCGATGCCAATGCCCTCGGCTAGCTTTGGCTTTTCTCCTTCCTTCTATGGACGTCTGGTGTTTACATTTCTATAGGAATTACGAGAAAAGAAGAATTCTCATTAACCTGGCAAGAGCTGGCAGCGATGCTGAAAAGAACTGCCTCTCCGTGAGCCAAAGGAGAAACAAGTGAGTTAAGGCTGCAGATCAGGAAGGGAGTGTCTGGCTGGCTCCATAAAGGCCCTCTCAAGCTTTCAGATCTCAAGACAACGACTCGCTCAAACATCGCCAGTTTCAGATGGGAAATACTGGCAAAAGAAATCTAATTACATGTGTCACGAGCAGGGATCCGATTGGGATAGTTCCAAACTCTGATAAGCAGAAATAGGGCATTGTGTGTTTCCATCCAAATTCTCTTAAAAAAAAAAAGCATATCCTGGTTTACCGAGAGAGCATCTTACGATTGCTGACAGCAATGACAAATAGACCCCCCAATGCTTTCATCCCATCTTCCAGTGGATGTTTCTGTCAGCCACTGAGGTTTACTAAGAGAACGCAAAGGTAGGACAGATTGGAATGAAACACTCACCAGATCTTTGGGGGGCATAAAATTTTTCATTAGTGCACCCAGAGCTAAATTTAGAGAACAAAGTGTGTTTGGAATTGCCCGGAGAGTTTCTCCTGTAAATAGACCAAACTGTATGTTTCTACGTCTTCTATGCCCAACTGTGTATTTCAAAGGCAGAAAACTTGACAACAGAAAGAATTTTCCAGGTACGAGAGGGCAACATTCTTTTTTCCTTACCAGCTTCCAGGCCCTTAGGTCTCGGGTTGCACTGCTTATACCCCTGGCAGCTCCTGAGGCCCATGAGTTGCACGTGTAGCTGATTCAAAACGCCCCGCTCCACCGTGTGCACAGTGTTTGTGAGCTGCGGGTGAAGAGGCCGGGACAAGATCTTAAAGCTCGTGTCCTGGTTATTCCATTTTCAATCACCTTCATAAGATGAAAACATAGCGACTTACCTGATAAGGATCTGTATTCATGTCAAAATACTCCAAAAAGCCAGTGGCGAACTCGCAGAAGAGAAAATTATGCGTCTCATTAACCGTCCGCAAACACCAGTAGGTGTTATTGTTGGAACTCGTGCAAGCGCAGAAAGAACCCACTGTGATAGGAAAGAAAGACAAAAGGAAAAAAGAATGAAAAAACGGAGCAGCCTCGCCATTCTGACGTCTCCTTACCTTTACACTTTAAAGTTCACATTTTCTTTTTTGTAAGTACTATGTGGGAGGATGTTAAAAATAACTCTATTTACCCCCCTCTGTATACAAATTTGCTGTGAAATTAGGCGAAGATGGAAAAAACAATGGTGATCTACGAAGGTGATTTTAGGCTGAAGGTGAAGGTGACGTTTCAGGCCTGTTAATATGCCTTCCCCTTAGCTCTGCGGGGCCCTGGGCTCCAGGACAGGGTGTCTGCCTGGTGAAGGGGAAGGAAAACATCAGGGTTTCTATTTATGGTTATTTTAATCTTTTTTTTTTAAAGGGAAAATTGGTTACTTAATAAAGTGATAGACCTGGTGCCTTAGCTTGTTCTGAACGTCAGGTGGTCACGGGGCACAAATGGTCACATATACACACATGCACAGATGCACACATATGTGTACATATGTGTACAGGATCCTAACAGAAACTGTACTTTTTACAGTGGCTCACTGGGAAAAACATTCTGAAAACCCCTGTGCTAGGACACCAGTATCGTGAGTGCTAGTAATACACTGTATACTAGAAAGAGCATCCAATTTGCTACTGAGATCCCGTCCCCTCTTTGCTTCTCAAAGAGTCAGGGAGCTCCCTAAAATTAAGATCCTTAATAGCAGGAGACCATTTTCCTCACTCACTTTACCATTCCTCATGTCACTAGCACTGAGATACCCAGCGGCAGGCACTCACAAGTTAAACTGACATGCATTGATTTGATCCTGGGCCAGGTGGCTTGCGTGCCTGTTTATTCACCTAATATTTACTGAGCACCTCCCTTGGGTCAGAGGGTTCGGTATCTCACAGACACGGTCTTTTATCTTGAGAAACATACAGTCCAGTGGAAAAGACAAATGTTAAGCAAAAACAAAAGCAAAATAAAGAAAGAAAGAAATAAAAAACCACCCAATGTAATTACAAATGTGGTAAGTCCTATGGAGAAAAAGTATGCTGGAAGAATGTGCAAAGGGGTTTAACCTAGTCTGAGATGTGGGGAGGGTCGCCGGGAGGAGCAACAATACAGTTGAACACTGAAGGGTGAGCAGGTCTGTGATAGGCATAGGGTTTGGAGTGGGCATAGGGTCAAAAGCCTTCTAGCTGGACAGAACAGTATGTGCAAAGGCCCTGAGGCTGGAGGGAGCTTAGGTCACCTGAGGCAGAGAAAAGCTGAGCTGCCAAAGAGGGCGAGAGTGGGAGGAAATAGGACCAGAGCGAGACAGGAACGTGGCACACAGGGCTTTGCGGGATTTGTTAGGGAATTTGCTTTTTATCCTAAAAGAAACATTTGTCATGAAATGACCACTAACTTCTTTGCACAGAGTGGCAAGAGAGGAGTCTGGAGAGGGACGGAGGGTCGGCAGTGGCAGAGGTGAGAAATGGTAATGTCTTGGGGAGGATGGCCTCAGCTCAGATTGGGGGAAGCAGACAGAGGTTTGAGGGACCTTCTATAAGCTGGGAGCAAACTAAACCTCATGTGTCTCAATACTTCATCTTTAAAGGGGCTTACTGGTCCTGGACACAACCAGCTCATCACTTCCTCAGGACCCCTGCTCCTGCTAGTCCCCCTGCCTGTGGCACTGCCCCTCTCACCCATCCTTCCCACCACCCCCTCTTCACATGGTTTCTTCTCTCCACCCCTTAGATTCGGCTTAAATTTCACCTCTTCAGAAAGGCTGGTCATGCCCACCCTCACTAAAAGGGTCCCTTTAAAAAACTCGGACCACACTTTCCTTCACAGCGTTCTTACAACTTGTAATTATTTTATTTATTTCATTTACTTTCTTTCTTTACCCACCTTCGGAGTATGTGTCTTGAGGGCAGAGAATGAGGTGTGTCTGGCTCCCTGTGTGTTCATCGTGCTGGGCCCAAGGCCTGATGGAGAACAGACCACCCCCAACCCCCACAAGCCCAGTGACCCTCAGCCCCCAAAGCTAAACACTACGTCTCAGTTCACTCAGCCTCAACTATGTAAACATTATGTAAACCTAAATGCAAACATGGATGCTGAAATCAAGATGCATCCAAATGGAAAGAGAAGGGAAATGATCTCGAATAGGCCCTAAAGCTCCCCAGGAGTGGTCTGTGGCTTCCTGTGAATCTCCAATCCCAGTTTGAGAAGCACTGACCCAAGTGGTCTCCTGTGATCCCTTCAACTAGAAGATTCGGTGCGGTAGCCACCCCGTGGGACGGCAAGCCTTCCACCAGCGGGGGAGCCACAAGAACTGAGGGATTGCTTCTATGTGGCCTCAGTCGATCCTGTGTGCAGACCACTAAGGCAAATATGAGCACCCCCCTAAAAGTGCATGATGGTTATCACTCCACACCCCAGCGACTCTGTGTAAAACCCAACATCGTGCAGTCCCTGTAATTCTGCAAGCACAGGGCTGGGTATTGAAGGGGACTGAGAAGAAGCAGGACACAGTCCCTGCATATAAGGAGTTTTGACTTCCTTCTATTATATGTAGAGTCTGCACTTGAAATAAAGCAGGAACGGATATATTTGGGGCCAAACTGTCCATCTGTTTATTGAGTTATTTGGTGACAGAGTAGTCTTGTGGGGCCAGACTCTGTCAGGGGCTGGGTCCGGTGGGAAATATCACTGGGAAGAAAACCTCGGAGAGCTTGGCATTTTCAAACAAAATACCAAAAAAAGAATTTCTAAAGAAAAAAAGTAATTTGGGGGCAGGGGTGGTGAATATAGCTCAGTGGCAGAGCACGTGCCTAGCATGCATGAAGTCCCGGGTTCAATCCCCAGTACCTTCATTAAATAAATAAACCTAATTACCCCCGTGTTCCCAAAAAATTTTTTTAAACAAAGGTAATTTTGGGCAAAATGATTCTAGTTGTCAGTATAGGAAATGACACGATGCTTTCCTCTGGAATCTTTCTAGACTCCTGGTTAGGGGCTGCTGAATTCCTAGCTTAAGTCACGGTGCATGAGCTGCTGTGCAGGGAGCGGCGCTGGGATCTCGGGCCACTCACGGTTCCAGAACGGGGCCGTCTGCCAGTGGTTGTTGTCGTGCGTGAAGCAGGTGAGGCCGGGGAGGCTGCACTCCTCGCCTTTCCGCTGCCGCTTCCTCTCCTTCCTCTCTTTCTTCCTCCTGCGGTTCTCCTTGAAAAGCTGCAGTTTGCTGTCGACTTCTTGAGCGGCTTCTCTGTTCCAACAGAAGGGATGTTTTAATGATCAGAAAGTTCCTTTCTCCATGAAATATAGGACTCAGATTCATAGATACTAATGACTGTATATAAAACAGATGAACAGCAAGGTCCTGCTGTGTAGCACAGGGACTTTGTAATGGCCTAGAAGGAAAAAGAATGTGAAAAGGAGCAAATATGTGTGACTGAGTCACTACGCTGTACACCAGAAGCTAACACAACGTTGTGCACCGACTCTACTTCAATTAAAAAAAAAAAGGACCGTTGCTCTGAATCTCTCACACATACTTAGGCAGAAGGTAATCAATACACAATAATAAATGGTCTTAATCTTTCAGAGGGCCTCAAAATGCAATTGGGGATAGTGAAGACAAGCTCATTAAGTGACAACGCTCTTAGAATTTGACTGGGTAGTCACAGGATCAACATTTTCTTCCTTACTGACATGAAAAACACTGACTTTTTTTTTTCCCCTTTAAGTACAGTTGATTTACTATGTTCCATGTGTACAGCAAAGTGATTCAGTTATACACACATATATATCTCTATTCTTTTTCAGATTCTTCTCCATTATAGGTCATTACAAGCTATTGAATATAGTTCCCTGTGCTCTACAGTAGGACCCTGTTGTTTCTCTGTGCTACGCATAGTACTGTGGATCTGCTGACATGCAAATATTGATGGAAACACAGGTTGATGGGCATCTGTGGACCCTGCTAGCCACGCTCGATGGGCAAAGGGCTTAATTTCCTGGCAACTCAGTACCTATCGGCCCTGAAGTCGATGGCTGGTTGGGTTAGACGACTTGAATTTAGAATATTTCTAAAATTCTCTTGACAAATCCTACAAAATATGGCTTGGAAAGAATGAAAAAAAAAATTTTTTTTTAAAGTATCTTGCCTTTACCATAAAGGGCTCAAATTTTGTTGAGGCTCAAATCCTAAATCCCCTTCATGTGCAAATTCTACTGTTATTTAAAAATGGTGTCTACTCCCAACATTCAGAATTCAGCACGGTTGCAGGTGGATCTACAGAACACACAGACCTAGTTCAGGGAGTTCACACCTCCTAGCCTCTGTCCACAGGGAGCAGGGCCTGCAGTACAATCCAGTCTCCAGTCCCTGCGTTAGCAGAGAGCACACCCAGAATCAGAGCACAGCTCCGCGTGATGCCCCCCCCAACCCCCGATTCCAAACACATCGCCCCGGTGCCCTGGCAAGGTGCGGGCTTGTTTTCCACTTCATGCCCTCCCAGTTGCATCTGCGTTCCCCAGGCAGTACCCCTTGGAACCCAGGAGTCCCAGCAGCCTTTCCTAAGCGCCCCGGGTCCAAGTCCTTCCCTCCCCACAAATGTGGCAAACACTTCCTTACTTGAAGGGGTGAAGATGGCTCTTTAATTTCTCTTGCTTTTTCACACCTTTCTCTTTGTTGTAATAACTGCAGGCAAGAAGATTAAAAAGTGAGTCTTCATCATCGTGCATCGATCGAATAGTTGATGTACAGAATGAAAGCAAACTAGAAGGCAGGCCGTTAACTTTCTCGTGTGCAACTATCTTAGCTTAATGGGCTTTTATTTTTATCTCCTGCTTGGGTTTATGACATATTTAATTTGACCTAAATGGTTTAGATCATAACACTATGTGAAAGTGAGTTCAACTTGTTAAGCCTTCTATTGCACAAGCCCAGTGCTAAGCGAATTGCTGTGGCGTGAGGATGGGTTTGGGAGGAGGCAGCGGGACAGTCACACGCTCACCTCTGTTTGCTGCAGCCACACTCCTCAGGCTTCCTTCTCTTTAGATGGCCCCTCACTTCTCGCAAATTCTTAATTTTGTCTTGCAAAGCTTCAATCTGGAAAACACGCATGTGAACAATTACATTTTAAGGTCAACATTTTTCTATATGAGGTACTTTTCTTTTCACCTTATTTTCCGCAGTCTATAATTACAGCTACTCATCTGAGATGTTAATTAACTGGGAAACAGGCTGGCCATAGACTAGGTCTACCTCCACATTTCAACCAATGTGTTACAATAAATGCGAACAGCTGTCTCTTTTCTAATTGGATCGTTTTGCTCACAGAGATTTTAAAAGGTGAGGCTTTTTTCACCCTCTGTTTTGTTTTCAGTCAGAACTATCAGTGTGTCTGGAGAAAGATACTCTGTTATTCTATGTTTCACATAATTATGGAAAACAATGAGCGTATACACAGTACGTCCCACCAGTCACAGCAGGGCTGGCGAGTTTGCATCAGGAGCACACCTTCCACCCACACGGCCACCGCTCACCTCTTTATCGATGTATGCCTTGTGGTCCTTCCAGGCTCTGGCTGATTGATAGAGTTCTCTCTCACAGTGGATCGTATCATTTGGGAGAATAAAGCACCTGCCAAGACAAACGAAGAAAACCCATTAGAAACAGGTTTATATTCTAATATTAAAGAACATAAGAAATAGCAAAGGGAACTTCACTGTCCTCTAAATGCTTAACTTGGATGTGAGCAGTAACTTGGAGCTGAGCCTCAGACAGGATTAAGTGGGAATGTTTCCTGGTTACTGGTGAGGACAGAGGATGGTGTCAGAGGGAGTCGAGGCAAAGATCGAGGCAACATTTGACAGTCATGTCCCCAGGAACAAAGATCACCCCAAATTCCAGTTTTGAAAGCCCCTCCAAAGAATGTAGGAAGAAAATGAGCTTTTCACAGCTATCTTGGAAATGGCTGATTGGAAGAAATACAGGATGAGAAGCGGGGTATTCATCCCATTCATTTTGTTACAAAGAGTCTGCCCCATTAAGTTTGAAGCAGAGAAGCAGCCCAGGGATGGACAGCAGGTGGGATGGGAGTGGTCAGTCAATACTGACGAGAAATCCTGGTGTACGTCTTCTAGCGTGTAACCATGACGGATGCAGGCACCGGGAGACTCATCCCAAAGATAAAAATCCTGGCAGAGCTCCCAGAGCCCTCCTCCCTAAAGTGATGAAATTGAAGAGAAAACAAAGATCTTGCTAACAAATTCAGAAAGAAAATACTTCTCTACTGAGAGACCACATAAATTTTGGACGGAACTTGAGAACCAGGGTAGTCCGTTCTAAGAAAGCTGAGAGAATCACCTCCCCGCAACCGTCTCTGTGACTCCCAGGGCCCTCTGTGCTCTCTGGGATCTGGAAGGTGAGGTGTTTCTGCATGTCACAACCATACCCAACCTATGCCATCTTTCTGGAAGCTTCTCTAGGTGCCACAGTCCTCCCTGGGGCTGTGTTTCATTTCTGAGGCCGTGACTGTGTGACTGCTGGGAGCCAGAGTGACCAGGCAGCACGGAGAGCCTTTCCAGTCCCCGTGATGGTCTCCACATGTTTTCTAGACCCCACAAAGGTATCTGCTTCAGGGCAGAACTCCACGCCTGCGAAGTCAAGATGTGACGGCATCTCTCTGGCTAAATGCCCGGCTGATCGGCCGTCACGTGAAACTGACCCAAAGCACACTCTAAACCCACTTATGTTTGGACTCTCTGTTGCTCCTTTAACCCCCAGTTACCCCATCGGCCAGCCCTGGGACACTGTCCTGCTGCCTTTCTGTAAAGGGGCCACATCGTGACAATGTGGAGGGATGGCTTTGAACGTAACCCTCTGAACACGAGGCCTTCCTACTTGTGCGTCACTCGGACGGTGGCGGGCAGGCCCACGGCATTGCCGCCGTCCGCGGGCATCGCAGCCCTGCCGGCAGCCTGGCGGCCCCCCGGGCCCTGGGGACTGTCGTCATGACGCTTGGCCAGGCTTCTCGGCCGCAGCACTTGCAAGGCTTCTTCCTCCAGGTTTATGTCATATATCTCGCCTTCAAATTCAACCGACAAGGAACGCGTCTGCCGAGTATGGACGAACCGGGGTTTGTACTCTGGAAACAAGGGGAGATGCATTAATGTGGGTGTCCAGGTACAGCTTCGGAGGGAAGGAATGGTCCTCTGGCTGGGTGAGCATTTTGGGAAGGGGCGAGCAGTACACACGGCATTGCTGAGGGGCACACATGGCGCTGTGGCCAGTCCAACGGGATTCCTGCCGGGAGAGGCAGGCTCTGGTCCTGGCTTTGCCCGCACAGAGCTGTGTGATGGACGGTATGTTTCTGTGGGCCTCAGGCCCTTCACCCCTTAAATGAGGGGGTAGGTCTGGGTGATGCTAAGACCCTCTCCACTTAGGGCAGGCTCTGAACTTCTCTGTTGTTTTCAATGTGAACTGCAAGGTGGCTTGTTTGGATAAAACTATTAATAATAGTATTGACTATAATTTATTGAGCTTTTGTTACATATATTCACCTTGTATTTATCTCTAATGCACAACCACGAAAGACTGGAATTACTATAACAAATCCTTACATTAACAATTTATCAGATCACCAAAACAGGCTCATGAACTTGGTGTTATCTTTATATTATGATAAAAAAACCCCAAAACTGAAGCTTTGAATGTTACATATATTTTGCAATGGCACGCAGCCAAGAGCAGTGGGAGCTACGACTACAGTCTATCAGATTCCAAAGAATACAAAGCCTTCCCACTACACTGGGCTGCTTTTTTGAAAAGGTAAATGCGCCAGCCACCTTCTGTTTGCACAAATAACAGAAGGCTGCTCTACGAAAAATTAAATTTTGCAAATGCTAGATTAGCCAACTGACAAAATCCCCAGCAGATGGAGTATAAAGCCAGGGAGAAGCCAACATGTTTTCTGGTCACCACAGGCCACTGCCAGGCTCGCTGCGGGCCCAATACGAGCTTTCAGGGGGCAAACAGCGCCCCCTGCTGATCCGGTGCACTCCGGCTCTGCGGGGGCACAGCCGCCTCACGTGGCCTGCCTGCTGCTAATGCAGGACGGAGGGGAGCACACTGGCCGCAGAATCAGAACCGTCGTGCTCTCTGAGGGATCCTCCTCCGAGAGGAGATGCCTCTGTGTGCGGCATCACTCAGCCTGCTCACCAGTTCCATCACTTCAGAGAAGAGGTGTGCCCACTCCTGTTCTCGAATATGCCCCCACATGGCTTCAGTTTGTGCTCAACACGAAAACCAGTGTGCGTGATGGTCAGTGCCAGGGAAGTGACACAGAACTTCCTGGGAGCGAAGAGGCTGCCCTGCCTCCAAGCCGGACACTGGGGATCTGCTTCTGCTAAGGGAGAGTGTTGGGGGGCCCTGGTGAAATCTTTGTGTGAATGATTACCCAGCATTTTCTCTCAGGGAAGAAGGAAAATCTCCCAAGTCAATACTTCTCAGCCTCTTGGGTTATGAATTCCTTTAAGAATTTGTTAGAAAGTTATGGACATCCAGAAACATGTTCTTATACACATAGAATATACTTAGAAATCTGGATAAAATGCTAGGGGGCTCATGAGCCTATAATGTTCATCTGTGGAGTCAAGGGTAAAAAAGCTTGTTCTGACTCAGATAAAGTAAGCAATCTTGTGGTTACCGGGGCGGGGGTGGGGGGGTGGTAACGGGAATGGGAAGGGATAAATTTGGGAGTTCAAGATTTGCAAATATTAACTACTGTATACAAAAATAGATAAAAAACAAATTTCTTCTTAATAGCACAGGAAACTGTATACAATATCTTGTAATAACCTTTGGTGAAAAAGAATATGAAAACGAATATATGTATGTGTGTGCATGACTGGGACATTATGACACCAGAGATTGATACATTGTAATTGACTCCTCTTCAATAAAAAAAAAATCCTGTTCTAAGGGCTTCCACTGTTCCAGTGAATGATTTGATTTCTTGATTTGATAGAATTTATCTTAATGTTTCTTGCTTTCCAAACCAGTACAGAAAGGCATCATCACAGAAATGTTACTTTTTACATTAAGCCACGAGATGGCACTAGACTCATTCTTTTATGGAAGGTGCAGCTTGTGGGTTTTCCCCTCTCTGTAATGATAGGAATCTGATAGCTGCCTGATAGTTTCTATAAGGAAAATGATAGGCAGTGCTTTTCACACGGAACTCAGCTGGGTTCACCTTGTCAGACAACAAGAGGAATTAGAAAAAT
Source organism: Camelus dromedarius (assembly GCF_036321535.1). Lineage (NCBI taxonomy): Eukaryota > Metazoa > Chordata > Mammalia > Artiodactyla > Camelidae > Camelus > Camelus dromedarius. The sequence continues at coordinate 11,450,503 of NC_087465.1, read as the reverse complement.
ATGTTGTCCTAAAACTGACAGGCCTTTTGAAAAAGTATGCTTTTCCTATTAAACGCACAAGCACTGAAATCTTGGATATTTTGTTCTTTCTTTTTCATAAGTATGTGTATGTTTTGCATCTGGTGCTTTTACTGCATAGATTTTCATTCTATGCTTAAGAGTCACAGAGCAAACTTTCAAAGCATCTTAGCTTTCATATTTTAAACAGAATAATTATTTGCTTTTAGCCCTAAACACTGGACACTGATAACATCTAAGGTGTAGGTGGATCAAGGCTTTTTTTGTTTCCCTAACGTCCATTCCCGAAGGCCTCAGCCGGCCACCATGAGGGTCCCGGGTTCTGGCTTACTTGGGGTCCCCTGGTTCCTCAGGAACTGCCTTTGACTCTTCCTCTGGCTCCTGCCAGTGCGATAACCGGGCTCCCCACAATTGCACTCTTTATCGTGGAAGCGAGAGAAGAGGTTCCGTGTGCTCTGCCGGACTGCGAGCAGGTCGCCGGACCCCTTGCACTTGTGAATCCGGAGCTTGCCGGACGTGTCCTCGACGCACTGCCACTTCTGCAAAAGCCACCGTGAGAGCGGGTTACATCCGAGCCAGGTGTTTCTGATTAAGGACTGACGCTTTGGCTTTTAGGACACAGGCAACACCGTTCAAGAGAGCCAAAGGAAAAGGGCCCGCTTTTAAGTGACCCTGGAATGAGGCGACTCCCCGTTCTCTTAGTCACCTCCTTCACTGCAGGCGAATACACATGACCACGAAGTCACGGGAAATCAGAACTCCCCCCACGACACCAGAGCCCAAAACTGACAGATAAAGCTTCAGCATACAGACTAAACAAGAGTCTTGAATGAAACAGGAAAAGCCCTTTCTTAACTCACCAAGGCACAGATCATGGCCATCAGGGCTGTTTTCCCCAGATTCCCCATCTCTGGAAAAAACAAACTCGGCTGCTTTGTTCTCTGCCCTTGAATTTCTAACGCGAGCCAGGGAAGAGCGGCACAGGAGGAGGACAGCGCTGAGGTTAATCGGAGCCCATCCCAGGCCAGCCAGCTCCCCTGCACCCCAGACAGGAGCAGCCTTGCCAGGCCGGCTTTGCCTTAGCTTTCGGCAAACACCGCGCCCCCAGGGAGCGAGCTGCTGGCTGGAGAGGAACCGTCACCTTCCCAAGACACACGCGCGGGGAGCTGGCCCTGCGTCTTCCAGTGGGAGTACAGACACCGCAGGCTTACTCCCGGGTGAGTGTGAACAGCATCGGGCTCCGTGCCCCCGGCCTGTTCCGTGGGTGTCACACCTGGCTCAAGTAACAGCGCTTCTCCTGGGGGGCAGTTCATGTGCTCCGCTATATCCGCCTTAAAGACCTGATCAAACCTCCTTTTACTTCTTATTTCCCCCTTTCTCCCTCCCTAAAATGGTAATTTGGCAAACGTTAGGATAAGAATAAATGACCTTCGAATTTGACACAACATTGTAAAATGACTATAACTCAATAAAAAAAGTTTAAAAAAATAAAAGAATAAATAACCTTCATTTTAAGTTGGTCGTGGTTGTTAGAACAGCATACAATGTAGTGTCAGCAAGCTTTCTTTCCCTTCCGTGTATGTCACCTGGGTACAATTATTTATTGATACTTTACCTCGATACATTTCTAAACTGTGGCCAAAGTAATAATACTTGTAAAATTATATTGTTGTGCCAGTTATATATTTTCCAATATACATTAAAATAAATAAATAAATTACTAAATAAAAGCTGTTCTTTCAGGCACCATGTAAAATGATCTCACATGTTCCCTCATCGCACCTGTTCTGTACACTCTGGGGAAGCCTCTTGATTTTGAAGTATCCTAATGCAAGGTAGTTTGGCCAGGGGTCCCAGATGACTTGCTCAACAGACAAATGATACTCGTGTACAAAATGGTGTGCGACCCTTCACTGTGGACCACGATGTTGAGTTCGTTTTCTCTTCATGGAGTCACACGCTTTCAGGAGACAGTGAATTATCACAGCTGCCTCTGTTCCCAAATCCCCGGTGTACATAATTTGTTCTGTAATTTCACTTTGGCCCCTATACACTCTTGGTGCTATTGAATTATTTCAGGATACAACCTTCTTTGGTGGCTTGGCCGGAATGTCTTGAATGTTCACCTCTCCATCCAGAGAAACAGGAGCTCAAGAGAGAAGGCAGCTCACTGCCTAGTCACAAAGCCATGAAAACATAGCACAGGCAAGAATCATCTGAGGGCTAACTATATGAGAGGTGATTTAACTAAAAACCAAAATGACAACAACAAAAAAGTGAATTCAGCTTTATAAGGGAGTTCCATCCGATCAGCGGTTCTCACATGAGGGTGGACACTGGGATTTGTCTGAAGCTACTCTGGTGATTCTAATGTGTAGCTGGGTTAAGAACCACTGTTTTAAGAAAGGCAAATATCATATGATATCACCTACATGTGGAATCTAAAAAAAATTACAAATTTTATTTACAAACCAGAAATAGATTCATGGACATAGAAAACAAACTATATTTACCAAAGGGTAAGGGAATGGGAGGGAGATCTTAGGAGTTTGGGATTACCAGATCCAAACTACTATATATAAAAGAGATAAACAACAAGGACCTATTGTACAGCACAGGAAACTTTATTCAATTTCTTGTAATAAGCTATAATGGAAAAGAATCTGAAAATAAATATGTTTGTGTGTATATATATACATTGCTTTGCTGTACACCTGAAACTAACATTATAAGTCAACTACATCTCAATAAAAAATAAAAATTAAAAAAAATGGACCATGTTTTACATTCACAGCTGGTTACTGGACCTCTCTGCAGCTGGATCCCACAAGGAGGACACAGGGGTTGTATTTAGGTCAAAGTAGCTCGGATGGATGAGTCTGTGAAAGGGAGGGATGTATTTTTGGGTGTGAGCGTGAAAACAAATCTGTGTCTGGAAACGTACTGATGTAACCGGGTCAGAAAATGACTCCATTTAAACAGATGAACACTTCCAGCCCTGCTCTGCTGGCAGGACTGTGCGCTCTATTTAAGAGTGACCAGTCCTCCTCACTGTCTCTCCACAGTTAGTTGACAACTGACAGGCTTAGTCTTCATACACTCTCAGCTGAGAACCGCACATGGCCTGCTCCACGGGTCAGCCATTTAACCTGGAGGCCAGTGACCAGGGCTGTGAGATGCGGCCAGTTTGCTTGAGGAGGTGCTATGAAATACTCCAAAAAAATTTCAGAAACACAAATGCAACTCCGTTAAGAAATAATTAAATGCCATGTAGAATCCTTGCTGGTGAAAAGTGTTCCCAAAATAAATGATTACATTTCATAGCTCTGAAAGGTGTGGCAATCAGTGGTAATTGAGTATCTTAACCTGTCTTAAATCCAAATGGCTGGAGACATAGCCATCCCCCTGGAATGCTGCCTCAAGCATTCAAAACCTAAGAGTGGACGCCTTAATGTCTGCAGGAGCAAGAGAAACGGTCAGCGGATTCTCCATCCACAGCCAAGCAGAAGCCTAAGAAGTGCTCTGTTTTCTACCAGGTGGAAAAACGTATCTAACTTTATTCTTGAAGAATAATAGCCTTATGTCTCTTTGTGTTCCAATTTATATCAACTTTACTACAAATACTAAACTTTAAAGTGCACAACTACATTGAAAACCTTCCTTGGTTTTATAACCACATTGCATTAAAAAAAAAACTCTCTCTTTTTTTTTTTTTGGCCTGGAAGAACAGAGGATACAAGTAGATTCCTGTAGAACACAAAAATGCAGGCAGAATTTTCAGTGATTTAGCCTGTTGGAAGCACTGTCTGCACCTTCCCATAAGCCAAATTCCTTGGTGATGTCCTATCGACCAGGGATGAAGGAAAAGGCTCTTTCTTCACTGAAGAGTCAAATTTAACCACAGCGAAGGTCGGGCACTGTCCCTGGCATGAATGACGGATGTATCATACAAAGTCACATACACACACGTATACATGCCTATGTACACACATGCACACACATGCACCCACAGATACTACATGTAGACATCCACCCACACACATTCTTGTATAAGACAGGAGTCACTGACAAAAATGCCAACTATTTCCTGTACCATGGACTCTCTCAACAAGTCCTGGACCTTATTAGGTTGACTAATTAGCTAGAGGCTTTGAAAATCTTCTTAGTGGCAAGGATACCAGGAATTTCAATGCAATGTAATTACCACACATTTGCCACAGTCATTTTAGTGTTCGATATCATGACAGTTTTTACAGCTGAGCAATAAAACCTTGAAACAGTGGCAACTAAAATGGTCATCTTACTTAGAGGGTTTATAGAGGAAGGCGAAGAAGGAGAATTTTTAAAAGAATTGCTCTGAAATGCGCTGCAAGCCATTTACATGCTTCACATAATGACATAATTTTGCATTGCAGAAGAATTGGATAAAAGCATGAGCTCAGGTGAGGCTAATGGGAGGTGGAGTCAGCCTCAGAAAGCGGCTTTGCTCCACAAGAGCGCTGGCTGAAATACAGGTGGATGTCACACTGCCTTGCTCTTATCTGCGCTCTTGGAGTTTGTCGGTAAATCAGCTAATGGCCAAATACAATTCTCCCCGTCTTCCCTGACCACTCACTCCTGCAAATTCCTTTCCTGCTTTCTGGGACAACATCTCAATCCTCCTCCTGCCTCCCTGACATATTAGTCTCTGGCTGTAATTTAGCATGCATTCATTCCACAAGTATTTCTGCACATCTACTGCAGGCGAGGTGCTAGATAAAACCATTTCAGTAACTCAGAAGTTATTATCATTGCATCTTAGCCTTTCCAACTACACTGAAACTTGGGATTCAGGACCAAGGGCCAAGCCTCTTACCCCTGAATCCTTCCCTGTGGTTAGCTCAGCATGGAATCACTCTGTTTAGTAATTACGGTTCTGATGGATTATACATAACTTATGGTAAATAACACCTGACGAAGAGGAGAAAGCTGGCTATTTTGGTACAAGGATTCATGTGTGCAGCTGCTCGGGTGGAATCAAACCTAATGAGGTGTGTCACATTATCCTCACCTACTGAACTCTTAGCTGAGCCCAAGTACTGGATATAAAATGTTATCCATTTAATCTTCACAATAACCCAAAGTGCCACCATAATTCATCTACTGGAGTAGGATTCTGTAGTAGTGAGTACCGCCTAATTCTGCCTGGGACTCGGGAAAGGCATTTCATGCCCGTGCTGATGTGGCTTAGTGGAAAAAACCTGGACTTTCAGGTTAGAAAAGCCAGGATTTGAATATCAGCTTTATCACATGACCACGGGCCGTGGAGCAAGTCAGCCATGCAATCTATGTGTCTGCAGGGTCATGAGCGTTAGAGGTGACACACAGGAAGGAAGGACTCGCACCTGGCAGATACTCGACAAAGGCAGCTGCTATTATACATATATATATATTTTTTTTACATTTTTTCACACACACAGCTTTTTATTTAAAGAACCTGACCTGGTGTAGACTTGGTGAGAGGCAGCCATTTTTAACGGAGATAAGTATTGGGTTAGGGATCTGAAGACCTCAATTTTCATTTTCTTTTGCTGCTAACTCTATGGCCTGGAGCAAACTGCACAATCTCTTTGTTCTTCCAGATTCCACATCTGGTAAACTAACACTTGCTCCTCCTGGCCTCAAGGATATGTCATGAGGATAAACTATTGAGTGTTTTCAGAGCTCTGAGGAAAGGATGCACTACGTATGTGACTCCAGAGCAGAACTATTATAATTGACCTGGAAACACGGCTGTCCAGTCCTCAGGCAGACACGTTCCCTGGCTGTAACCTGTCTTAAGTACAGTAATTAGTACTTAGTGGGGAGACTGCGAGCTTTGAATCACACAGGTCTTGCTTTGAACGCAGCCCTGTCACCCTTCTCACCGTGTGATTTGGTCAAGTTACTTTCCCATCTGAACATCATATTTAAAATGGGCACAGTATCTATTTTATAGAAGAGTTTTCAGGTATAAAATATTCCATGTAAAATGCCTATCAGATGATGACAGAGCTGTGGTTGCTTCCCTTTCCCAGAAGGAGCCACTGGGTGATTATTATGATTTCCACATTTTGAACTGAGTATATTTCTCAGATGTATTAAGATATCATTCTATTCTTTTTTTAATGGAATTTTCCTTTTTTTTTTACACTTTCTTAAAATTTATTTTTAAAATTTTACTTTAATTTTATTTTTGTTAATGGAGGTACTGGGGATCGAACCCAGGACCTTGTGCATGCTAAGCATGCACTCTACCACGGAGCTATACCCTCCCCACTGTATTCTTGTTTATACCTACTTATGCCCATGATCATGAATAAGAAAAAAATTGGCTACAACTGTTTCAAAGGTACACTGCAATGAAAGCTTAATTTTAAACACACACATATACGTACACACACACAATGAGTTCTTATTATTATATGTCTTATTACATGGATTTGGCCCTTATGCAGGTCAAATCATGTTCTCTGAAATGTAACAACCACACAGTAATTTTCTGATAACCTGATTATCCTTTAGGTTAGTGCCATCATCATGGAAAGTAGTTACCTGAATATGGATATGTGTTTAGAATTTTCATCTGGGGTGGGGATGGACAAAATGGGTGAAGGTGGGCAAAAGATACAAATTTCCAGTTAAAAAATAAATAAGTCACGGGGATATAATGCACAGCATGGTGACTATAGTTAATGACACTCTATTGCATATTTGAAAGTTGCTAAAAGAGTAAATCTGACAAGTTCTCATCACAAGGAAAGAGATTTTAACTGTGTGGTGATGTGTAGTAACACCGTGGTGATCATTTCACAATACGCACTAACAGCAAATCATTATGTTGTATGCCTGAAACACGTACAATGTTATATGTCAATTATAGTTCAATTGAGAAGATGAATTTTCATCTCAACACTGGGGAGTATAAAAAGGCCACGTAAATATCCTTGTTCAAATGGCTACTTAGTTCAAGCAATTGTCAATTTTTCACACAAATGTGAAATAGGAAACAGAGTTACTTGTGCTGAGGAAACATCTCCTGCTTCCTTTGCGATGAGGTGAGGTGGGATAGGAGGGGGTGGAGGGGAGAGAAAGAAGGACAAGAGAGAGCAAATGAAAACCTCCTTTAGATTTGCATCTGAATGACCATTTGTAACAGTCAGCGCTGGAATGCTGGAAGAGGTAAGGGTCTTGCAGGTCAGGGCTGATGATAAACTGTGAACCGACCTTGGCCAGCCATCAACAGCTAGCATTTGTTGAGTGCTTGCTATGTGCCTGGTACTGCTCCACATGCTTAAGGCATTTAACTCCTACAATCTTTACAGCAACCTCAGAGGCAGGTATGACTATTGTGCCCATTTTACAGGTGAAGAAACTGAGACAGAGTTAGGTTAAGTAACTTGCCCCTGGTCACATACCATGTAAACAGTGGACCCAGGATGCCAATTAATGAGGAGATGGATGCAAAAGGAGAGTGGTTTGGGACAGAGTGCAAGGCTTCACGTGGGCCTCAGTGGAGGGGATGGCACTTGGGGAGGCAGAGGCAACAGCTTACATGCCAATGAGAATGTTATGCTTAGGAGATGGGAGGAGGGGAGCCTGACCAGGGCGGGCGTCTTGGGAAATGAGAGAATATAAACTAAATCAGGTGGGGCCACATGATGTAGATGATGAACAAAGTGTCTGTCCTTACGTTTGTCCATTGCTGACTTGTCTGGAACATGATTAAATACGGCTTGATGCTTAACCCTGTGATTTGTATTTCGGAAAATGCAAAGAAGCCAGACATCTACGTAGATGCACAACTGTTCAGACTCATTCCTCTGTGCAGGATACAGAGAGGAGGAGGCCAAGTTTAGAGGCTGAGCCTTCCATACTGGGTCCCTGGGTCAGGCTTTCTGGAACCACGAGAGCCAGGGGGAAGATGGCTATGAGCCATGCTGTGATCTTAACCAGGGCTCAGTGAGTTTCTGGAAACAGGCAGCCCATTTCTGGCACACTAACAATTCTAGCCAGATCTTACCAGTAAATGTCTTTTTATTCCTGTCCTGCAGCTGGTCACAGAGGGTCAGAAGGATCTATGGTCAGAGGGATAATTTCTGGATGACAACATCAATCCTGGAGCTAAACCAGCGTGCACTCAACAAGCCACATTCTCATTTCCTTTGCTTGATGCTGGGGTCCTTTTAGAATTTTAATAGACCTTTGACTTTATATTGATACCACAGGAGAAAAGCAAACTAAATTACAAAGATGCTGGAATTCAGTGACTCTACACAAGGACATATTTGCTCTGTAAAAAGAAAAAAAGCTGCTTTTTCCTCTTAAAGGACAGAGAATGTAGAAAATGTACTTCCAAATTGAATGCCCAGGGGATTCCTCTTTTCCATAGCTCTTATTTAAGGAATCACTATCTATACCTCGCAGAGGAACTCCCCCCAGTAATTCTCACCCAACACGAATGGTTCTTGATCTTGGCTGCTCATAGGAACCAACCAGGAGTTTGGAAAAAACAAAAACAAAACCAAAACACTGCTGCCTGAACCCCATCCCCGGATGTTCTGACTTAATGTGTCTGGGTTGGAATTTGAACATCACATTTCCAAAGCTGCCTAAGAGATTCCAAGATGTGGTCATGGTGAGGGCTAGATGCTGTGAGGGATCCCGGGAGGCCAGTGCTATCTACAATTTTAAAGAGGAAATCTACCATCTTACGTTTTCGCAGAGGCAGCATGTTCCGGGGAAGAAGCGACTGCACACAAAGCCCCCACGTGCAGGTTCTGATGCTGCGTTTGTAGCTTAAGCTTTCTGGACCTAAATGTCCTTATTAGGAAAAGGATATCATTTAACCACAAGATTTCTAAGTCTCCTTCCAGTTTTGCCCTCCTCTGATTCCAGGCCTGAGATTCCTCACCCAGCTAAGAAGTACAGACGCCTTGGCCTCACCGCCGGACATTTTCACGTGACTGGCCTGGGGCAAGGCTGCCCATGGGTGGTTTCAAAAGCTCCCCAGGTGATTCCAATGTGCAGATAGAGTTGACTGACTGTCACTGACTGATGTTCTCTGTTGAACCAAAGTCTTCAGACAGAAGTTGAGTTTGTACATGAGTGTGTGTAGGTGTGGGTGTGTGTGTGTGTGTGTGTCTTTACATAAATATGCTTGGGGGTGTAACACCAGCTGAGAGAGCAGTGGGAATTCACACTCAGCCTCATGCGAATTCACGAACGTGGAAGTAATGCAAACACATATGTCCCTGCTGTCTTAATTAGTCCCTGATGGTCGTTCTGTTCACATGGTGAAGGGATGCCAAATGTCTGGGATTCCGGCCCATTTTAATTCCCTGTTGGCTTCATGGGAATGAAAAGAGCAGGTAGGACGGCCTGGAACCACCGCAACACCAAACACCCAACCCTTGCCCACTGCCTCACAGCGCCTCTGGCACATCACACACAGTAACACTTCATCCTCCCAAGACGGAGACTCAATTTCCTTCATTTTCATGATAGAAAACCTGAGACCCAGGAGAAATTGTCTTGTCCAAGAAGATGCAACTGAAAAGCAGTGGATGCCAATATTCTAACCCAAACCTTTTAAGTTCAAATTTGTCTTGCCTCTGTTGACTCCACTTCTTGCATCCACATTGACTCGAACAATCCTGCGGTGACCAGGCATGGGGGGCTGGTGGGAGGGGGCCACGTGCCGTCTCTCTGGGGACTAAGAGTGAAGAGAATGGGGCTAAGGGTGCTGATTCCTCCTCTACACCCCGTGCAGGGTCCAACCAAAGAGAAGACTGGGCTGCCTCTGAATGAAGGTGGTTCGAGGAAGCGACACAGGGGCCAGGCTAGGTGTGAGACCCGCATCCCCAGAAGACCAGCCAAGCAAGTTAGTTCCAGCCCTAGCTATCGCCTTGATCCCGAACCATCTCATTATTCTGGACTTTATTCTTCCCTTCTAAAAGTCAGTGATATTGTAGCTAAAAAAGTTATCTTCAAAGCAGAGCCAGAGATAAAGAGCAAAAGACCAAAACATAAAGATTCTAGAGAATACAACTAAGCTGGGTCAGGTTGCACCTACAGACGTGATGACCTCCTGGAAGAGGCTCAAAATTGTTTTCAAAGTTCTCAAATTCTAAAGGGATGCTTTGAGCACCACCCATAGAAAGAAACCACCATGGAGGCAGAGTCTAATTCTTTGCTCCATAAATTCGGGCACTTCTCATAGAGACTATTGCTAACATTCTCATGTATTTATGTGATAGAATCCGAATTCAGGCTGATTAGCATAGACATAAAGCAGCAGAGGAAAATTCCAGGGAGCCAGATATTAAAGCATTTCATGGGGGGCAAAACAAGTTTCGAAAACCATAAAAAAGCAGAGTGAAGTTTTGAACATCGTTGGCATGCAGCTCATGAGTGAAGAGCTTGTGCCAAATGCCATCATCTAGTTCCTGCTGCATCTGCCCTTGAGGACATACGTTAAAATTTCAGCGCAAGCCATATGGAGAGGTTAGCAAAACTGTATACTGAAAGGTAGGTCAGGTACCTTATTCTCAAAGGATTATAAGTCCTGCCACTCAGAAGGCCGAAATAGTAACAAGATCACCAATTTGCATGAGATATATTTAACAGTGAACATTTGCAACTCCTGAACAGAAGAAGTGCAATTAGTCTACTGAGGCTGGCTCATAAAAGTCCCTTCAGAGCTACAAAACAATGCTGAGGTTTTAGTCATGATAATACTTAGAGCTTCCATAAGATGGACTGGAAGACTTTCAATTAAAATGTAACGAATAGATTTAAGCTTCTCCACTAAGCACTTGAAAATTAAAATTTACTAGAGTGCCACAAAGGCCTGGTTTTATCCCTTCCTTCATTAGCCCTCCCTCCTCACCTTTTTCCATCTCAAAGGGATTCCTGTATACCAAAAGGCAGGGGGACCTAACAGAGAGTACGAGGGCCAAGTTGTTTATTACAAACATCTATTCGATAAGCTAGAGGCCGTCTCAGAAGAGCGCAATAGTGAGGCCTTTTTAATAACAGCTGGGCTGTCGGGTACATTGGACTGGTGTTGGCTCACTGTGTGGCTACCTAAAGGTAAGATATGTTAAAAAAAAAAAAAAAAAAAAAAAAAAAAGACTCACAGAAGACTTGAACTTCTCTCTACCCAGCTAATGAACTTTACCATGGAAGGCAGCAAGTGGCCTGAGTTTTTGAAGCAGACAACTTGTGGTTCCCGGCCCTGTCTGTTTGCAAAATGGGGATGACTCTGCCTCCCGCACTCAATGGATGTGAGGATTTAATTGAGCTAAGATGTAGTAAGTACAGTGCCTGACTTAAGACAAGTGCTCAATAAATGTTATTTTTCTTGTTCCTCCAATTTTGTTCTAAGCTGCAATGGTTCAGGCAGAAATTCAGTCCCTCTCATCAGGACACAGTCTATCTCTCCAAGCTAGTGCGGATTTCAGTCGAGGGTGCTCCAAATAGTTTGTGTTCCCATGTTCCCACTTTCCTTAAAAACAGGTCTATGTTAATTCATCACATGGCAATTCTTTAGCTCTTCTTGGTAACAGCTGGTAATCTGGGTAGCCCTGAATTCTCTAGTAATATGTCTGTTCATGAAGAGGATTCATTCTAATGAAATATTGGATGTCAGAAACTTTGCAAGCTCAGTAGAAGCAACTGACAAACAGAATCTGGTCTCCCTTTCCCTTCCCCGACCTTGGCCACAGATTCTGTCCTCCCCTCTGGGTGAGATGACATTTGACTCCCGTCCGGTGTGGGAAGACCTCTCTCGGGGTGGTTCACTGCCCAGAGGCTTAGCATTGACTCATGACCTCGACTAAGGAGCCTCTCGACCCGTCCTGACGACCAGTTGAGAGGGGCCCCAGGGATGGTGCGTTCTCCTCAGATAGAACTGGTCTCTGATCTTTCCCACAGGACTGTCCACTTCATATGTGGGTTATCTTGAACTGATGTTGACTAACTGGGTAGATATCTAGAAGTCTCTCTGAGAGAACCACCTCTTACCTGGAGGAAGCCCAGGCAATGAGGAGGCCCCGCTTGGACCAAGGAGACAGCTCAGTCCGGGGAACAGCCACCGTGAGCACTTACTGACTGCTACCGAAGACTTACTGATATACACATGCACCTGATTCTCCCCGTTGAAAATCTTTTAAATTAGAAACAGAAAAGCACATGAGTGGCCATGCAGAGAGGCTGTGTCACTCACCTGCCCGGGCTGCTCACAGGCTGTCTGGTACCTGGCCTGCTGGCACAGCTCTTTGACCCTCTCATATTTGGGCAAGTGATTGGACCGTTGAATATTCTTGTTGGATTCTTCCTTCTTCCGCAGAAATTTCCTTTGGCAGAAAGGGAAAGACTTCTTAGTGAGAAGTGATTCGAAGTTACCTCCGCTTCGACCTGCTTGTTCTTTTGTTCCTTCCCTGTCGCATGACTCCATATTCTCCAAATAGTAAGAGACAGACAGATGCTCAGGTCCCGTCCACAGGAGTCCAGCGTCTCGAGTCCCTTGTGAAAATTATAAGCTGGGTACTATGAAGACGAGAGGACAGGAGAGGAAGAATCATTTCCCCCAAGAAGCATTAATTTCAGAACTTTGGGCATAAATGTTTAGCTCAACAGGCTCAAAGTTCTTTTTTGTTAAAAAGCAATGATAGAAAAGAAATGCTTTTCTCTTGCTCAGTGTATGGATAGAGAAAAACAAAGACAACGGGCATTATAAATCAAAAGCACCCCCCCCAAAATTCAAAAGAGGAAACCTAGAAGTGACCTTGGGAACAATTACAGTCTCATATATTTGTATATTCAAAATATGGAAAATAAGGAAAGGCACCTAGGGGAAAGACGTAGAAAAGTGTTAGGCAGAACTTGGGAAGGATGGTTGAGAAAGTCAATTGATTGATCCAATTAGGAACTAAGGCTGAGAAATGCAACGGGAAGTCCACAGCCACGTACAAGCTTTGGTCTTTAATTTCCTTTACAACCTGATGCAACAATTATTGCTCTGCTGGCCAGCGAAGGATGAGCAGCAAGCCATTCGGTCTTACGACTAGGTTTGCGAAATCTGCACGCTTCATAAACCAAAATAAGGGAAAGAACATTCCCAGCAGGGAGAGCTGCCCGCTAAGACTGGTTCCCAGAAGCACCCCAGGAGCCAATAATTACCCTCTTTCCACGAGGAATGTATCACGCCAAATTTTGGCTTTCTTGTTTGTTCGAAACCTGAAAGCAAAATAATAATATTTACTGTTGGCATTTGGATATTTTTCCAAACAGATCTGTGCTAACAGTTTATTTAAAGCAACACCTCTCTCTTCCCTCAGACCGGACTGCATTTCCATCAATATGCTATTCACAGAAACTCAGCTTGGGGAGATCCTGTCCGGCAAAGTGTATCTTGCCTCCACTTCCTCCGGCTGCTGGCTGGCTCTGGGCACCAGGGGCTCGGGGCTGGCTGAAGGGAAGAAAAATGACGCACCTGTTGTTACCTGGCTTTTCCAGGTCCAGAAGTTTGAGGACAGACTTGCCATCCACGTCGGGAGGTGTGTCGAGCCCAGCAATGTCCAGGATGGTAGGGGCCAGGTCAATGTTTAGAACTATCTGCGGGACTCTGCAAAGGGACAGATGGTTACGCCCCAGACCCAGCACCAGCGGGGAGGGCCACAAGGGCCACTTTCTCCACCCCGTGACTCAGTGGCCTTCACTGCTTCTCTGCCTCTCATCTGGTCCACCTAGGGACGGGTGGCCGCATCTGGGAGGGCGCCTGAGTGGCCAGCAGCCATGGTACAGAGCAAGATCAACCAACTCTCACAGAGGTTGGGCTGGAGAGATGCCTGCACCCCTGACCTCTGGCCACACTGTCAGACAAATTGTGGCCTGATGTTTCGTTTTTGTAGGATGCAAGCTTTCTTCTGAAACCTGACCATCCACCACTCCTCTGCTGACCTAAGGCTTTGAAACTAACCTCTGAAAAGGGACACAGGCTTTTTATATTTGAATCCACTCCATGCTACCTAGTCTTTCAGACATAAAGCCTTCTAACTTGGATCTGACCATTTCCAGGGTGTTTCTAAGGAGCTGGAGAGACATAGTAACATTCCCCAAAGAAGCCTGTCCTGCTGCATCACCTTCTCCCCAAGATGCAGCGGAATGCAGCAGTGGATGAGGCGCAAGGATGCAACGCAGAATATCTGGGATCTGGTCCCCGACGCTGCTGTTTCCAGGCTCGGGGACTCTGAGAGAGGAATGTACACTCTTTCTTTGATAAACCAGGGGTCCAGGCTAGACTCTCTCTAAGGGCCACTCCAGCTTTTGCATTTTACTTTCTCTCTTTCCTTTTACCCTTTCCATAACTGTTTCATGTACGTGATCTCATCTTATGCAAAGCATCCTGCTGCGGTTGGTAGGGCATATGAAACCCATTTTATAATGGGACAATCAAGCTACAAAGGGATGCAGTGACTTGCTGAAGGTGACAGAAATACAACTCTTGTCCTTTAGGTTTCTTAAAATTTAGATGCATTTCTTAAAATTTAATTTTCTTAAAAATTTCTTGAATAATAATAGTAGTAGTAATAATAATAATAATAATAATAATAATAATAAACCAAAAAGGATGGAATAGGTTGATTTTAAAACAAAATTCAAAGAAGGTAAAGATGACTTTCCTAAAGGTCACATTCTGTGTCTGTGCACAGCCCCACATGACATGAATTCTGGTCAATTTGAGAGAATTAATCACTGATACAGTTATTTTTCATTTCTCTTTAAATAGTAGACCTGAGTTAATTTAATATGTGGTGGGGGTGGGGAGAGGGGAGGGGCAGAGCCGGGAGGAGGTTTTCATCTTCTAAATTACCAACCTACATGCACCCTTTTTGGTTCTGGATGAAAGGAAACCAGACACTGAGGTTGGTAATCGAATTATCTCAGACGGACATGAGCTACGACAGATGAGTGTTGCAAACAGAGAACTACGTACATTGATCCTGGTTCTACGCTTGGACCACGAATAAAGAAAGGCACACGGATATCAAAGTCATATGGCATGGATTTTCCCTTGACCAGTCCAAACTGCCCGATGTGGTAGCCGTGGTCGGCGGTGTAGATGATGTAAGTGTTCTCCAGCTGCCCGGTGTCCACAAGCATGTTATACAGCTGGAACACAGCACAGAGACCGGTCAGAAGCAATTGTGATGACGCAGGATGACAGAAGTGTTGCCATGACTTCCCCCAAATCTTTTTCCCATTATTCTTCCAAGGCAAGAGTTGCTTTTATAAGGCTGACAAACATGTCCATTAGCCATATACTAGTTGCTTACAATTCTGGAGGGAGAAAGTCCAAGAATAGTTGACTTTATATAATATGTAACTTTTTTGAATCTGCACATTCTACTTAAAGGTTTTATTTGTCCATTTGGAAAAAAAACCCAAACAAAATGCAAAACAACTTGCACCATCAAACTTGAAGGTTTTACTTTGAAAAATGCAATGTTAATACAAATTTTACTATCATCACTCAGAACTAGTTATCAAGGGTTAAAAAAGGCTACTTCTGAGATGGATCCAGCTAGAGAGGTTTTAGGCATGTCTTGTTTGGTTTATGTTATGTTTTAAAATTCAGGAAATTTCAAATGAATTTTTTTTATTTCTTCTTCTTTTAAAAGTCAGAAGACTTGATACTGGATCCTCATTTCTACATGACAAAAATTTGCTGAAGCTTAGAAGTTACTCCCTGCTTTAGATGGGGGCACTTAGTTTCAAGTTCACCCCAATCCCCACGATTACCTATTGCCTTATGCTGGATCTATTTTAGTTATTTACATTATTTGTTTAACTCCTGATGGTATTTGTGGCTATGGCCCTTAATTAATGATATCTTGATTTTTATTTCCTCCTTGCTATTGGCTCCACAAGAATCAAGCCTGGAGAGGTACTAGGAAAGGTAGTGGACAAGATAAGGGAGGGATGACAAATTCACTGAACACACACACATTCTCTCTCTCTTAAAATGAAGAAAACAACAACAACAGGAAATAGGATTGGCCAGGATGGGTCTATACAAGGTGAGCTGGACCAAGACCTATCACTGAGGCAAGTTCACATGCTTACCCTTTCCACAGAATCATCCACTGACATCAAAGTCTGAAGCCGTTTGCGATGCAGAACATTTGTAAATTCCATGTGGATGGGCAGCATGGGTCCCGTGTACTGCATAATCCAGTGTTTATCCATATTTGGTGCATAGTTATAACTAGGAGTTCTGAAAATATCCAGAAAGGAGTCTTACTATATATGTTGTTTAGTCATTTAGAGAAATAGCTCGAGTTAAAGCCTGTGAAATAACCATTTAGGAAAGATAATGCAGACATTGCTAAAGAATTTTTTTCTCCCACACATCTTTCTGTGTTTATGAAGAGATCTGAAGTTGTCACCACCTCAAACAGCACAAGTCCTCTGAAGGTATATGGATTCAAACTTAGGAAACCAAGACTGGCAGCTAAAAATCTAATTAGTGCAAATTCATTTAGGTTCACTGAGTAAAATGTGTAAAAACACATCAAGCTGATTGTGGTAATGTTACAGATGTACAGATAAAACTCAGTAATGTAGAAGGGAATGTTCCCACAGCGATGTTAACTCATAAAATTTTATTGCTAATTAGGCTATTAAATATAATCACAAATATGTTATGTGGAATAATGACGAATCAGAATTTCAACACATTTTTTCCTCTTGAGTTTACTAGGGTATTTTATTGATTACTTATGTATCTAGCTTCTATGACTTTTTCACATCCCTAACTTTGCATATAGATACCAGTAATAAAACTGGATTTGCTGGCATTATAACCAAGTCTACTTCTGCACAAGACACATGCTTACCAATAAAGCTATTCATTACAGACAGATCAATATAAGTGCAGGCCATCATTTCTGTTAACTCCAGGGAGGTGAGTGCTATTGTAGGACAGGTGGCTCAAGCCCATATTCTACTGCAGGGATCCAGGTGGTGTCCACACTCTCCTTTGGGGACCCACAAAATGTGTCACCTTCTCTTTGAAGTCTTACCCAACTCCCTTGACCATTAGATGCTGCCAGATCATACTCCCAAAGGACAGGCCTATGCCAGAACAGTTCTCACTCTGACACTGCTTGTTTTTCATTTGACCTCTCCACCAGACTGTAATGTACCTGAACCACCTTCTTAGCCGGTAAGCATATGGAAGTTGTTTAGTATTAAAAAACTGAGCAAGTAGTCACCATATGTCAGGTATCGTTTTGTGTCATGCTAAGTGTTTTCCACAAATCTACTCATTTACTTCTCTCAGTTCTTCTGGGAAATCGATTTATCATTCCCATCTTACAGCTGAGAAAACTGAGGCTTAGTGAAGTTAAATAACTTGCTCAGATTAACAAAGTTAGCAGGTGGTAGAACCAGGACTTGGTTCCAAGTCCACTTGCTTTAACACAATGAAAGGGCAGTAAAGCAATGGGTTCCTGCATCTGAGACTGCTCTTCCTAGGAACCGCAACGTGGCAAACAGCCCGTCTCACGGAACAAGCATCAGGCACTGTTGACTGAGAAATTTGGTTGCCAGTCTCTGCTCTGGGGAGGATTCTATCAGTGAGAGACTGTGGATAAGGATGACTGAGGGCGACCCCGTGGCATCATTTACACCAAGAAACTAGAGAAACCATCAGTCGCTGTGAGCCTGGTGAGTCCAGGAGCCGTGACCACGTGTTCCTCTGGTCCCACTGTGGGGTGAATTTCCCATGGGGGAAACCTGGGGTCTTTGAGATGCATGACTGTACACAGGGGTGTTCCCATGAACACAGGGCTGTATAAATGCCACCTGTTACCACACATTTTCTTCTGCCAGTGGATGTGCAGAACTTCCCTTCTGATAGTGGGAAAATGCTGCTTCATATTGGCCATCTGGGTGCCGAGAGTTACCCTGATGATCTGCATGGATGCTGATTAACTAGCAGAAGTACCACAGCACAGATGCCAGTGTAGCACTGAGCACAGGAGACACTGTCCCTGAAAGTGTACAAGATATGCTCAGAAGTGCAAGTCCCCTTTAAAGAGACAGATTTGTCTAGTGGGAAAAGCATGCGTAGTCCAATTTGCTCACCTGTAAGTGGGGTAAGAAGAACCTCTCATAAAAAGCTGTCTTGAGAAACAACAACTCTATCTCTATATATCCATATCTCCTTCTTTCCTGTCTGCCTGCCTGCCTTCCTTATCTGTCACTTTAAAGTGCCCAGAACAGGGGAGGCACCTGTGTTGCCTACATGAGCCAATAAACAAATATATTCTATATAAGGATCTGGCTTGAAAAAAATCCTGTGGCATTAACTAACTAACAAACTTTCAGGTGTCACCTGCCATTCTTTTTCAGAGAAACTTCCAACATTAACTTTCTTCTGCTTACCAAGTAAACGACCCCTGAACCAAATGGTCTCATTTTTGGCCTGAAAGCTTTCTTTGTATCTAAAAGTGAACCACGGTCCAGATCAGACGCTTGTATCTCAGGAGCTTGGGTGGCAGCAAAGGATTTAAGCCTGTGTTTCTCATTCTTCACGCAGCATGTCGCGTTACAAACAGGATTAGATTAAGAGGCTGAGGAGGAGGTGGAGGAGGGGGCTTCTAAATCCCAGCAGAAACGGATTTTCACCCATGGGGGGAGTCTGAGGTCGGAGAAATATAGCCAGTTGGTCACGAAAGGTCCCTCACCATTTACGGATACGTGCCCTGAAAAAGAACACGGCTATTAAAAGGTACCTAACCAGCCTCTTCTTACTGCCTTTGATGTTGGTTTGCCTTAATTTTAAAATAAATCTAGTTGACTTTTTAAACCACAAAAATCTCAACACAAATAAAAATGACAACAGGGAATCAAGACACAGGCTCACAGTGGGCAAATCACCTCTTCCACCAGTTACCTTGAAGTGCTCGGCGGGGCTGCCCCTCGCTTCAAGGAAGAGTTTGGAAGGATGCTGTGAGTTACGAGCCTCAAATTGGACTCCCGGCTTTACAGAATGACATCTGTTAAATCTGGCTTATATTAAAAGGGAGAGCTCGTGTCTGTTGTCAAAGCTGTCCTTTCCCCACCCCCCCCTTTTTTTTTCTTAATTTCTAGATGTGGGAGATGACCTCCCAGCTCTGGGGATGAAACCCCAGGTGGGATCTCAGCAGGGGGTGAGGAGGGGGGGAGCACTTGCCTTTTAAAGGAAGACAGGCTGCCACTGCGGCCCCCAGAACAGCAGCTGTTCAGGGACCTGCAGGTGGAAGGTTGGGGGTCGCTGGGATTGACAACCTTGTTGAAAAGTGATCTTTTGCTGAAGACCTGTAGTTGCCTCCTGCTGGGCTCTGCCAAATTCCTGGAAGATGCAGCCTTCTGTCCCCCAGCGATAATTAAAGCTTGCTTCCCTAACTCAGAATTGACTTACAATGATTCAAACAGGACTCAGAGCTGTCAGCTGGAACACGAGCCACAAAGAAGCAGGTAGCTGTTTAGGAAACTGTGCAAAACTGCATATCCGATTGTTCTAGAATGTTTCAGAATCAGACCTGCATTGTCATCCTAGCCTCCTTACTGGGCTACTGTGTGATCTGGAGCCACTTGTTTGCTTCTCAGCCTCTGTTTCCTCGTCTCCATAATGGGAACAACAACTTCAAAGAGTTCTTGTGAGGCCCCAAAGGGATTCCAGTGACTCCAGAGGACAAATGCTGGGACCACATCACACCTGCACCGACGGGTGGCCAGGGAGCTCCCATGTGCTGGCTGCGCAGCCCCGAGGAGCAGGCAGGGCGCCTCCTCCCCGCTTTACAAGTGAGAAGGTAAAGTGCACACAGGGGGCTCAGAAAAGGTGCTGCACCCCTGCTCCTTCCATGATGTCACCCTGGACCACCGTCCCCAACAAGCACCTCAAAATCCCAGTCAGCAGGAGGAGAACAGATACATACATTTCTTTCTCTGAAAATAAAGTCCAGGAAGGCTTAGCCTTCCTCCTGATTTAAAATATTAGCGGCTTCTGCTTCCCACTCAGATGCCCCCCACCAGCTGCCGAGGGGCTACATTTGTTGCAAATCCAGGATCAAGTCTGACCCTTCCAGGCACACCGGAGGCATCAGCAAAAAGGTAAACAACGCTGGCTCTTTGCTTTCAAATGGAGAGAACAAAGGACCAAATTGTCATTTTTGAGTTTCTGTTGCTTTCTTAGAAACAAAACCAAAAACCTCAAAAACCCAAAATCCGTGTCAGAGTTCCAGTCACACGTGCCTGGCCTGGTAAGACTTTCTGTTGTCTGTTCAGATCCGTGTTTTGCCCAGAACCGCGCACACCAGACCTTACCCTCTCAGGAACACACCTTGACCCTCAACAGATTATTCCAAGACTTGAAAACCTGCACTTGCCCCGGCAGGGCCTCCCTGAAGGTAGCTCTTCTCTAGTCATTGTTTGCTTAGATTTATGGCTCAGCACGGCATCTCTCTGACCCCTCAGACCTCTGCAGCCACAAGGGCCACCTTGGCCTTGATGCGAACTCACCCTAGGCTTTGGCCTTCTTGCTAGTATTGCTTACTGACAGAACGGGAACAAGAATTCTGAAAATCAAGCATGTCACCTTGCATTTTGATGGGTGGATCTTTTAGGAGAATAATTCTTACTAGCACAGAAAAAGTTTCAAGAAATGCATGTGTTGTATATTAAATCCATACTTGGGGAAATGCAAGGAACTTAGCAGTTCATTTTTACCGCTGGTGGCCTCTGCTGTCACCTTGGAGAAAATAAGTGTATTTCAAGCTTTTTATATATTTGAACATGTGTTTTCTTCATTTGTTATTTAGTCTCATACAGCAACAAAACCCCTCTTTTTTTGTTTTTTGAAAAAACTTCTTTTTTTAAACTTTATTACATGGGGTGGGGGGTAGGTAATTACTTATTTTGTAATGGAGGTACTGGGGATTGAACCCAGGACCTTGTATAAACTAAGCACATACTCCACCACTGAGCTGTGCCCTCCCCCAAACCCCTAACTCCTAAGACCCTTATTGGTAGCAGGACCATCACTCACTGAGAAACAGATCTCAACTCCCAGAATAAGCTAGTTGTACAGATTTAAGACACACACGCTCAAAGCATTAAATTGGAAATTCTATACTTAATCTCCCAAGCCACACCATCTCAGCTTTCACTAAAATTAAACTTATTTAATTTAATTGACTTTGTGGAGCTATTCCCCACCCCCACACCCCCGAGTTCATTTGAACACATTCAGGATAGTACCAAATGCTCTTGACTATAGGTTTATCGTAACACTTAAAAATAAAAAAGTGTATCAGAAAACTAATTTAAAGAGTCTTCCAATGATGCTGCAAACGCCAGTGAGAATTGTGCAAATACATTCATGGGGAAGACATGCAATGTTAATTGTGACTGTGATGGGTACTGAGCAGTACTGGGGTGGCTGGAGGATCACCTGGGTCCAGGACTATATACTTAGGTGACCTGGGCAAAGCCACTGGGCCTTTTTTTTTTTTACATAAACTTTGGATATTCATTTTTTAATCTAAAAATTTATGGAATTATACTATCTTGAGGTGCCCTTTTAATTCATAAAATCGATTGTTCAACTATTTTCATACTATTTTAAAAGAGGTTTTAATGTCACCCAGTTGGTGGAGGAACATATTTATTCATTTGCTGAACAAAAATGGACTGTAGGACCAAGGCCGTGGGAGCCGTGCTCACCAAACACAAGGAGGTAAGGATGCAACACCTCGTCCTGCCTTCAGGAAAGTGCCACTTTGCATACCAGCAGGGCACCACTGACGTGGTCTTCAGTGTGAACACTGCCCCCTAGAGTTGTGCATTTTGACTTCAGAGATCTGGGCAAACATCCGGTGCAATGGGCTGTGCAGTAAATGACAGACAGAAAAACAATGTGGAAACGCAGGAAAGGGAGCGATTAATTCTGCCCAAGTCAGAGATGTTTATGAAGAATTTAAAATCCTCTCATCTCTGAAAGCATTTCCTTTTATGCATTTGTGGAAGCAATGAAGTGAGAATGGGCAAATTCCTTTTAAGGCAAGAAATTTCTTTCCAACTTTAGGTAACAAAGGTGTTTCCAAAACTTTGTTCTGAGGCTTGCACTGAGGTTTCCCTTTGACGGGCTATGCTTATCTCAAGACTCCACTTTCAGAACAATGCCTGCGAGTTAGCAGATGTGGATTGTTTTATTGAGATTTTAGATTTCCCTTAAACCTGTGTGTGTGTGTGTGTGTGTGTGTCTTTTGCTCACAGGTGTACATTCTCACTTCACCCAGGCCAGCAGGGAGAAGTGATGCCCAGCAAGGATGAGGATCTAGCGTTACGATGAGGACCCCAGGGAGATGATTTACTGGGAAGTGCAGTAGGGTCCCTGCCAGAGGGAAGGGCTCTGTGACAAGGATGATGATCTGTGTTGTCATGAAGGAGGCCCCTTCGATTTCTCAGAAGCCATGAGTGGCTGAGCCACTTTGCCTCCCGCCCCTTCCGAGTGGTTGGTAATCCATTCTCATCCTTCGCTGGTTGGCGTAACCTCTAGCCTCAGTTTGTAAAGCCAACAAGCCGGTACTGGACCGGCTTCCTTCCTTTGTCGGGAATGGCAAACACTGTGGAAACATGATCCACTGGCTCCAGGCTGAGCGGGTCAGACCCCTCTAACCCCAGGTGGATGAAAGGCATCCAGATAATGCTTGACCACCAAGGAAGGTGACCTCAAGGAAAGCGTTCACAAGGCTTGCATCCCCCGGCCAGGGGAGAGTCTACAGCTTCTTGCTGTGTTTCCACACGGCCTGCCAAACATCTCTGCAAAGTACTTAACTGCTCGCATCCCTTTGCTTGAGTGCCTCCCTAATGCTCCCGCTCGGGCAGCCAGCCATTCAGGAGCCCTGAGCACCACAGTGCAAAGCTTGCCTTCAGTTTGTCCCACTCCTTTTGTCTGTGGACTGAACTGTGAACCTGGGAAGGCCCTCCTAATGACAAGAGATGCACATGGTCTCTGTCTGGCCCTTTGCAGCAAAGATGCCCAGAATTCAAGGCTTCTAAGGTCGCGGGAGACACAGCAGGTCTCCTCATTCTAGGTGCACCCAAGCCCTGGGCTTAGCCGCGGACAGAAGCTGAATCGCTCAGCCCACTGCGGGAATGTTCATTTTCTGTGGCTAAGGGTGTTCTGCAGACCGGCGCTTGCCCGTAGCACATTCTGCACCTGGAAAAGATAACCCTGCCCGGGTGGGTGCCGCTCTTGTCTGTGTTTTTGAATAGCCAGGTGTGCGGGCCTCATCACAACGCGGGTCTTAGCTCGTCAAGAGCCTTGTCAACTCACGACAGACAAGTATCAACTCGTCCTTTCTCTAGCTGCTTCCCCTGCATGTTAAGTTGAACCAAATGAAATGGCAAGTTTTGGAGGTCAACAAAGAGCAAATCCAGAAAGAACAGTCATACAGGGTTCGTCTTAATTGAAAGGATCAATGAAAATTTTCATCTAGGCAGTGGCTTCTGTGTCCTGGCCCGAGGTGGGGCCGCTCATAACTGTTATTCATGACACCATGTCCAGGTGCTGGTGTTACCCCCATTTTACAGGCAAGACAGTGGAGGTTCTGAGAGGTTAAAGAAACTGCCCGCGAGCTCAGGGAGGACAGCTGAGCTAGGAACCCAACACTTGCTCGCCCCCGAGCCCTGAGCACTTTCCACTCTGCCGCGTGCAGATTCCGCTTTACGGACTCGCTAGGAAGGCACGCGGGTGGTTCATTTGAACCAGAAAGGAGTGACACCAACGACGGCATGTGAAAATGACCGAGTCACGTGGGATGTCACTCTGCCTTTACTAAGTGCCCCCCCAGTGACTCTCCGCTTATGGTTATGTACAAATTCACGCAAATCCTCAATATTCTGAGTTGCTCCTTCTAGCTTTATCCCTCATCGCTCTCCCCACTTCCCAGGTCACAAGACAGATGGCGTCACTTACATGGGGAGCACTTTTCCACGCCACAGTCTATTCCTGAAATCATCACTGCAAATTCTGAGGGTCACCTGCAGAAATTCTGCCTGTCCTTTGAGACCCACTTTGAATGCCTCCTGGATTCTGAAGTTTTGCTGGTTCCTCCAAAAGACGTGCCTGCTTCTTCCTCCAGACTCCCATGGCCCCTGGTGTCCCAGCCCTGATCCCTACTTCTGGGCCCACTGCTGACGAGGCTGTCTGGACAACTGCCTGTCTCCCCGCCCAGAGCAGGGGCCCAGGACAAACTTATTCTGTAAAGGGTTACACGGTAAATGGTTCAGACACGGCAGGCCTTGAGGTCTCGGCCACAACTGCCCAGCTGTGCAGCTGTATTGCGACAGCAGCCACAGACAATACCTAAATGAATGCACGTGACTGTGTTTCTATAAAACTTTACTGATAAAAACTGGTGGCAAGCCAGGATTGGCCCCCATGTGCCAACCTCTGTCCTAGGTCATTGCTTCTTCAGGGCTAGCAATTGTCTTCCTCATGCCTACATCCCTGCTGTGCTGTATAATGTCACAGGTCATACTCACCAATATTTATGGAACTAAACAGAATTTTTAATTGCTGGAATCAGAGATGCTTTTTTTTTTAAGCTATCACTGAGGCCCTAAGAACTCTACAGATCCCCCTCACCTGGCGTTGCTGTCTGTGCATGCCGCTGAGGTGTCAGAACCTCTTAATGGCATATTTTCCTGGAGGCTCAGGACCTTGTCCTGAAGCTTCAAAGGCAGGCTGACTTCTAACAAGTCATAAAACCCCTCATTTTGTCAATCTCTACTCCTCAAACTCAGGAAAACACTGGTGAGGTTTACGGTTGTAGAAAGTCACCTTAGGCTGGGATTCTGCTAATGCAACAAGGGAAGATACATGAGGTGATTTCTGACTCAAAAGAAAAAAGAAAGGTGGGTCCTAGGGTACAGAAGAAGACTGCAAAGACTTTTTTCTCACACTGAACCAGCTGGTCACTAAACGTGTCAGGGATCTGTAGTGGAGAGCCACTGGCCACTCATGGGCTTCATTCAGGAATTCAGCTGCACGGTTACACTCAAGTTGATTTTCAGAGGCTTGTATACCCATGCATGGGGTTGGTTCCAAAACACAATGGCTCATCTAGGCCATACTCCCAGGTGCTGGGGCAACCTCCTTTATTTGCTGACAGTATTTTATGCATTAAAACACACCCATCCCCCAAATTCCCAGGCATGCTCCATCCTGGCTTCTTAAGTATTGTTAGTTCCTGTCCTTCGTTCTTTCTCAGTCACTTGATAGGATAGAGAGGATCTAAACACCAGTGACCAGGAGCCATCAGTTTATTACTTATAATAAGATAAGAAATAAGTATAGAGGGAGTTTTCCAGGGATATGTAGCCAGCAACTAGTTACTTATCTCTTTTCATAAGGAAGTGTATTTAGTCTTTCAAATTTTTTTCTCTCTGGGATCATAGCTAGAAAATCAGTGTGGATGAAAAGGATGATGTTTAAGCACAGACTAAGAATGAATTGTGCAGGTTTAGTGATGAAGGAAACACATCAATTCCCTGTTCCCTACTCCTCCGCCGGTCAAATTTTCAGCGGACACAGAGCCAGCTGCTCTGTGTGGAAGACTGTGTATTACTGCAGTGGGGAAGAAAGTGTGACGATGGAGTACAAAACAAAAGCACGTCCTTTGCTGCCTAAGATCCAGACCTTTCCACCCTAGGCTAGTGAGAGTGACTGGGGTAAAATAGCGCTCTGCCCTGTCTCGCCCCCATGTGCCATGAGCCCTCTCCTCCGTGCCTCCCCACCCCTTCCTCCCCCAGGCTCCTGCCTCTCAAAAAGAAACATCAGGTTATTTTAAAGCCGTGACCTGCAAAGGCCTCTCAGGCCAGCCCTCCCCAGCTGCCTTCTGCAGCAACTCCAATTGCACATCTGCGGCAGCGCGTGCCCTGGAAATTAACCCACGTTTCTAAAACCAGACCAGGGTCGCCACTCTGCTGCTATCAAAACCATACCATTTGACCATTATTATTATTAGATCATGTTCATGCATATTACTTAAGACAACAGAAGGAAACCCTTGATAAAAATCACCCCCACTCCCCAGTGTGCTTCTCTTTTCTTTTCATTTAGCCGCCTACAAATGATAGAAATGTGATTCCTAATCAGACCACCTACACAAAGCCCTTGGTTCTACAGTCTCCGGGCAGAAGCCGGTGTTCCTGCCTCGTGGAGATGCAGGGGGAAAGGAAAGGGTGAAAAGGAGGAGCGAGGTGCACAGCACAGGAAGGGGCCACGTTCAGCAGGTCCCAGAGCTGAGGTGTTACTCACATGTGTTGGGAAGCATTGGGGTACAGTTTTGAAAACTGTGGGGCTGAGTCCTCGGGGCCGTGGGGCGCCGCGTGGCTGATCACCATCATCACGGGCCTATGGGGATACATTCTCTTAGACATTTTGAAGTAATTAATGCTCTCGTTAGTGATTAAGTCTGTGAAGTAGTCCTGAAACATACATTTGACACAAAACAAAAATTACAAAAGGTGACATTCATCAGATCATATCTGAATACTGCTTTCCCTCAGAAGCAACTCACTGAATGGGGAGGTAAGATCTTAAGGAGGAAGGGAAACTGCACTTTCCAAAGCAGCAAAGCCTCTTCTGTAATCCGAAAATCACTGGCCAGTAACTTTCCAGGGTTGCTAGCTTGGTAACATGCACTTTTTTTTTTTTTTAAAGTAATGTACAACTTAGCAATTAGGAAAAAAAAAATCCAGTCCTATTTACCCAAGATAATGATCAGATCTGGCAATACAAATGCTGGAGTACATGAAACACCGGATACATATTTCATTCTCAGGTTTTGCTGATGTAATTCATTGACCAAAAAATTTAATTACTTCAAGGGCAGGAAACACCCACGCCCACTACAAATTCACAGTTGCAGAATACATAAGCACACACACACACATGCATAAATGTGCAAACAAAAGGAAAGAGCTTTTCTTTAAATTAAAAAGTCACCTGTGAGGATTACTAATGAAAGTGGTGGTCAAAATCTGGGTGCACAGTGAAAAGTGGGCACATTTTATCAATTAATTTATTTGAAACGCTAAATATGGGGAGCAGTTGATTTCCTGCAGATGATGCTCTGTTAATTGCACAGCTAAAATGATCCAGCTGCTGGGATTAAAGCCTGACTTGCTAACAAAATGACTTAACCTGCAGTCCGAGGGGCTGATGCAAGACTCTAATGGGGAGGGAAGAAATGGAATAAAAAAGAAAGAAAAGATGAAAACTTAAATTAAAACACCTGCTTCCTGGAAGTGTGTATCACTGGCCTGGAGCTCCCGTCTAGAGTTTATTCAGAAAGCACCCCAGCAATAAGCAAAAGTCAGAGGCTTCTAGGCATGACTAATCACATGTCTATTCAAAGACCCGCACAGCTGCAAAAGCAGCACCCGAGGAACGCAATCTGTGTCACATGTCATTGTTGGGACAAGTCCACAGGCTATCACCTCCTTCCATGGGAGTGTCTGTTTCACTCCTTTCCTTCCTAAAAAAAGATTTGGATTCTTTTCGACACAGTTGTCTTTGACACTTAATCAGCTGTGATAATGGGCAAGTTACACTGATTTACTCTTTGGAGGGAACCTTGATTACTTTCCTCTCCTTAGGACAACAGGGAAAGAAAGGTTAATAGCTTGAACCAGGAGCATGACAAGCATCCCCACAGATGAAAAAATGAGAGCAGTGACAATTAGTGCACTTTGTAGGACACTGCTCAAATCTGCCTCCAAGGTCCCTGCCAGCTCTCAACTTTGATGAGTTTTGGAAACCTATTAGCGATGTTTGTGAATTCATTTGCATTCATTGTTTTCTGAAGAGTATGAAAGAACAAGACTTTAACCTTATCTCCTCCCAAGTCCCTTGTGCTCAAACCAGGCCAAGCATAAAGACAGCAATGTGCCCAAATTAAATCAAGCCCCCTCTTTCTGATTCCTACCAGTGGCTTTTCATAGTGATCTGTGCTAGATAGAGCAGATTCTCAGCTTCTTTTAGGTAAATGAGGAAGAGATGGATATGGCTAGAGGAAAGAGGATATACTTTAGGCTAATTAACAGGGGCAAAATTCAAAGATACTTTCCCTGCCACTCCCGCAATCTGGAAATAGTTTTATTTTAAGCTGGCAATCACAAAACCTGCATGAACTTTAAAAAGACTAAAAATCTAGGGTCCATTTGTCAGAGATGCCTGTCCATTTCATTTCCTACAAGCTGATTTGGAAATCCTAGGATTGAACCACGGGGCTTGTTGATTTCAGTTTCTACGAACTGATTTAGAAATCCTAGGACTGACAGCCTTGCAGACTTTTGTCTGCAGACTCTAGCAGCCATCGGGCAGGTGCCCTTGTTAATATCAAAGCCTGGTCAGACAAGCCTGAAAACAAAGAATGCGGTTTCCCAACTTCTGATCATTGCACTTATCTGCTCTTTCTCCTGTATCTAAATCTGAAGGCACAGACAAAATACACTTTCACCCCATTGAAAAGCAAAACAGTACAAGATGAACATTTGATTACGTGGACAAGTCCTTGAGAGGGAGGAAAAACCAAAAATTATCACAAGACAGAGTGGAGACATCTATGATTTTCTTGATAATACTTTTCACCGAAGGCTGATTGCCTTTCATCCTAATGAAGGGGGAAAAAAAATCACTATTCAAAGTCAGTGTTCTTTGAGAGTCTTTTTCTTGCCCAGAGTTTAAAATTACCTTACAATTTCTCATTCTAATACTGTGAGAACATAGAAAGCCAATCTTGCGGACAGGCTAACACGCTGAAAATGGCTTTTCCCCATTACGCGCAAAGTAAATTGATGCAGTGTAAAAGTGCCTGAAAATTACCTTTGCATAATCAAATCCATGCTTTTCTTTGATGCCATTGCGACAAACAGTGTA
The DNA here is from genome assembly GCF_036321535.1 of Camelus dromedarius. Classification (NCBI taxonomy): domain Eukaryota; kingdom Metazoa; phylum Chordata; class Mammalia; order Artiodactyla; family Camelidae; genus Camelus; species Camelus dromedarius. Next base: position 11,421,462 of record NC_087465.1, on the reverse strand, counting down.
ATTATAGAAACGAGAATTCTTGATTAATCCAAGCCACTCTCGCCACCCAGGAGGGATGTAGCTGCCATTATATTCGTTGAGGTATTTTCCAAAAAAGGCTGCAATGGGCAAGACAGGATTATTTTCTCAGATAAAATGATTAATCACAACTAAATGCATCAATATGAAATTATGACTTGAAAAAAGGACAATGAAACTAAAGTTAACCCAGGTCACACTGGATGCCAAAGGTAACATACAAATTTGGCAAGGTAACATACATATTTCCCTTCTGAATAAATAAAAGTCGCACCCAAGTACATGGATCACAGTTCAGTAAAATCACCATAATGATCATGATATGTGGGAGAGTTTTCCCGGGATGTATTTTTTGTGGTTCAGCTGGGATAAAAGCAGAATATATCTTTTTGTTAAATTGATGTAACAATCGGAGAAGTAGCCAAGGTGAGATTTGGAATACTGAAAGTTCAGCCTTTGTGATAAAGTAAGTTTTCTAACCTACTGTTTGAGAGCTGTGAATTATTAAAAAAACACTATTGAAAAGCTTATCTTTGTGTTTGCTTATCAGGAGAGTACAAATTTTCCCAGCTGAGGAACTGTAGTAAAATACGTTTTGATGGGAAGGGGTTGGGGTTTTTACGTCACGTATTTTGTGTCATCGGTGTCTGCATTATGTGTATTTTACAGATGCACGTTTATTCCTGAAAATCAAAAATTCTGACAACGTAGAGTTACAACCCAGATGACTAATTTTCATAGAATGGTGTGTAATAGACATATACGTGCCACGAAACTGCACTGCTCATTGACGAGCCCATGGGAAGGACTTCACATCTGTAGCTTTGGCATGGTCACATCCAAGAAGGGCCACTGGGCAACAGAGCTTACTGATCCTTTTAAAGACGGAAACTACAAATCTGTCCTCCACCAAAGATGACATAGGAGGGGGGTGGAGGGGAAAGTAAGGGAGGTTGGGATTTCAGGAATAAAATGGGTTAGATCTTGAAGTCCAATCAATTACCTAATAACCATCAGAAGGTTAGCAGTAAATTGTTGGCACAATTTGGAGAGAGAAAGAGGGTGCTCTTTGGGGTCTCTATAATTATATCCTGAGAACAGTCACCATTTGGGGTAAACCTAAATGTCTGGTCACCCCATTAGCCAAATTCATAGTCTTTCCTTCAAGTAGGAAGGACGAGGAGAACTTTATTTTATATACATATATGTAGGTACGTGTATATGTGTACGTACATGTGTGTGAATTTATCATATATTTATACACACCTATAACTATACAAGCATACCCATGTGCATGCAAGTTTTAATTTTTCTGATTTTTTAAAAGGGTTTCAATCTTCTGTTTTAGGGAGACGCCACATCCTGTGGCCAGCCAGATGCCTTCCACGTCAAAACCACTTTCCGGCTTCATTAAGCAGATTTTACAGATGCCTCCACTCATATACATGAAGAAAGACAGTCCTTGGATGACTGGCTTGAGATGATGAAAACAGCTCCCAGAACCCCGGCACTTTATCGGGACTGCTCTTAAAGCACACGCTTCTGAATCTCCAGCATAGTCAATGCGCATCATTTCTGTGTCTTCGTGGGATACCTCAGCCTGCTCTCATCTCTGATCTACAACTGGCTGTAGGGCGTCTCCATCTGGAGGTTTCTCCTTGCTCCTTAATGCAATCATTCAGAATGGAATGAATAATTTTCCCCTCCAAATTTACTTCTCTCCTCAGGTAGCCTTCAGTTCTCAGAGTGGCACCAGGTGTGCCAATCTCCCTGCCTTACCTGCCCTTTGGGTCCCCTTGCTGAGCGGTGACCACGGCCTGGAGCTTCCACTGGGGTAAGCGCTCTGGAACCCGTCCCTCCCTTTCTGATGACTCGACACCCCTCACATGTGCTCAGTCTCCTGACCAGCTTTCCTGTCCAGACCCAGGGTCTTTCCATTCTCACTGCCACCTTCCTGAAGACCAGCTCCGGTCACTTCACCTTCTCCCAACCTTGGATGGGCCCTCCTGGTCTGCAGAATCCCATTTAGTTGGATAGCTTGTGTCTGGACAAAATCCTTCTCTTCTGAACCCCATCTTGACCTGGGATTCATGAGCCGCCAGTGGTCTGCGGATTCAAGTTCTAGATTTTTTAAATTTTGTGTTTTCCTTTAAGTTCTAATCTTTTACAGGCTGATTTGGTCTAAATATTTTCAGAGAGCAGAGTGTCCGAGTTGCTGAAGTGCATCCCCCTCACCAGACTGAGCTTCTCTGAAGAGTTGACTCAAGTCTGAGAAGCACAGCAATTTCAGTTTATTTGTTGGATGAATGTTTATATATTGTATCTGCAAATGAGTGAATCAATCAAGTGGTCACTTAGCAAACACCCACTGCTTGAGGATTTGGCCAGGATCCCCTCCCCGCCACCAGCAGATGGGCTGGAGTGGGACAAAATATCAGACGGTCTTATGTCAGATGTGACTCAGAATTTCCCTCTGAACTGACCGCAAGCAGTAGAAATTCTTCTAGTGAGGGGTTTTATCTTCAGAGACCAACCGTCTTTTCACACAGCACCACAAGATGGGTTTCTTTTTCAACAAAAGGCCACACGACTTGGGAGTCACAGGCAGCAGACCAAGGCCACACCCCACCAACACGACCTCAGCACGGGACTGGTTCCCGGAGCCTTCCACTTCCTAACCTCCAGCCCAGCTCCTCCCCCTGGCCAGCTCCTCATCCCCAGGGTTTTTTTCCTCCCCTTTTTTCTTTTTCTATTTTCAAAGAAGTGAAGGATCACAGTGGTTTGGAATATAAAACCTGGAGCCAGCCTGCCTGAGTTCAAATTCTGGTTCTGTTCTTGGCTTGCTATCCATCCAGAGGCGAGTTACTTAACCTCTCTGTGCCTCCAATTCCCCTTCTGTGAAACCACGAAGATGGTAATAATAACCCTGGTAGGATTGTCATGAGGATTAAAATAATATATATGGAAATCGCTGAAAACAGTACTTGGCGAGCTTACATTACGGTTAGCATCACCATTATCAACAGCCTTTCAATTCTGCCTTCTGATTTGAAACACTGTATCGTTCTGCAGGGCAAGGAAATCCTGCTCTTGAGTTCTGCACTTGTGCATCTGAAAACCTTTCTTAAGAGGTTACGTATTTCTCTTCCCCAGTCTGAACAACTTCTCTCCCCACTGGCTGACATTTCCTGCTTAGTTTCCGGATTTCTTTCCTGAGTTGTGTTCTCTGGGCTTTTTCCTCCCAGGGAAGCCACACCAAGTCATTCCTGCCCTTCCCTCATTGTTTCACTCCTTAGATTATTTAGCACTGTTTTCTACCCATTGCCATGGCTATTGCCTTTTCCCTTAATCCTCCCCTTATAAACCATTCCTTCAAGTCTCTTAATAGTCCGTGTTATTTGCTTCAGAACTCCCTCCAGGTTTTCGGTGTCTTTGTGTTAATGGGGTGTAAAAAATGTACTGAGTATTCCAGATGTGCCCTCACCCATCACACTGGTTCCAAGAGCGACCAGGACCCCGTGCGTCATGAGGCAGCACCCCAGCGCTGTCAGCGTTGTGTTACTCAGCCTTTCTTGTTGCTTCCTAACGCCGGGGCTTATTTGTAATCACCCCTGGCCTCTTTCAACATCACGCTTCCTGGCAGCGCCCTGCAGTTGATTATCTGGGCTTCTAATTATTTCCCTCCAGATGTACTGGATCTCTTTCCCGCTCCCTAAGGTGAATTTCCTTTTCTTGCCCATATTGCCTTTATATTACGTGTGGCTTGAAGTTTTTCTATCCTTTGGCATTGGCAAGTCAACCTAACCACTGTCTGAACATATCCCTCACACACCATCCACCCCTCCTTCCATGTCCTTCTTTTCTCTGGGAGCCATTAAACACTTCCCTTCACAGCTGTTTAAGAAGGTGGGAGGGGGGCTGGGTGACAGGGAGAAAGGTCAGAAAGACCTGATTATAGTGATTGTTGACTTTAGGCCACGCCGCTTCTGTCCAGGATTACCTGTTACATAATACTTAGAAAAATTTCCTTGAACCATTTGAGGCAAAGGCATTTATTTTTAGGTCGGCAAAGAGAAACTACAAAAGATTCCTGACGCTGTAGAGAAGTCGTATCTCATTTAAAGTAACAAATGACATACTTATTGAGCTTTTACTCCACGTAATTCTTAGATTTGGGGTCGCAGGAATTCACTGGTAGTAACTAAAATGTACATAATTTTGAACCAAGTTAAAATTATGATTTACTCTTCTGTCACCTTGGACGCATGAGTCTGGTTTCTCCCACTGGGTTGTAAGTCTAGGAGGGAAGACAGGGGTGTTACTTCGTATCTCTTCATAGACCCATGTCTGGCATAGTTCCAAGCACACTGTGGCTCAGTAAACGGCATCCTACGGCATGCTATCCCTCATGTTTGTGTACTCAGCAAAAATCGATAATATCACAATTCATAAAAATCAGAATATGTGTTTGTCTTACTGTAAGTGAACTCGACATTAAAAAACATCCCATATTAGTGGGAAGGCATAAATTGGGAGTTTGAGATTTGCAGACACTAACTACTATATGTAAGATGGATAAACAAGTTTATACTGTAGAGCACAGGGAACTATATTCAAAATCTTGTAATAGCCTATAATGAAAAAGAATATGAAAAGGAATATATGTAAGCATATGTATGACTAAAACATTATGCTGTGCACCAGGAAGTGACACAACACTGCAAACTCACTATACTTCAATAAAAAAAGGTTACAATGAAAAAAATCCTGTATTAGAGAATACATAAATACACCTGCTGTAAGTAACATACATTTTGTAATGCAAAAAGACCAATTAGAAAACTGATTAATTTGTCTACTTTGTTTTGCTACGAAAAGAATTCTCTGCAAAACATTTTATTGCAGGTAATAATAAATATTGGCCCTTCCACCCCAGTGGTAGGAAGCAGAATTAGTATGACTACAATTTAATCCACACGTGGTTTTATATATTCTGTGTTATGATTACACTTTGAACACTACCATTTTTAAATGAATCAATGTAATTACAGTGATTGTAATAAAATGATAGTATAATTTTGGACAGGAAAGAGAACTGAGGAATCAGTCTGGTCCTATCTCTGCCTTACATAGGTTAGAAACCTGGCCTGGGCACGTTCTCAAAACAAGTTCAAGGCAGAGTGAGGTCATGACTCCAGTTCTCTTCTGTCTTGGTTCAGGTGTTTTTGTTTGTTTGTTTGTTTGTTTGTTTGTTTTTAATATATTTATTTTCTTGTTTCCAACTCGGAATCTCTCTCTTTTTTTTTCCCCTTTTTGTCTTCTTTTTTATTGAAGTATAGTCAGTTTACAATGTTGTGTTAATTTCTGGTGTACAGCTTAGTGATTCATTCATACATATATATATTCCTTTTTATATTATTTTTCAATTAGAGGCTATTACAAAGTATTGAATACAGTTTCCTGTGCTGTACAGTAGGACCTTGTTGTTTATCTTTGGTTCAGGGTTTTATACTAACACTCGATGTCAACTCTCAAACATGGATTATCACTCTTACCTTAAAATGAATGCCAGGTTTTACATTCATGTCTATATATATATATATACACCCTCACAGAAATTTAAACTAAAACAATTTTTGAGCATATAGGCAGAATACTTCTCTTTATGATAGACTGTTCTCACTTCACTTAAAACATAAAAATGCAACAGACACGTTACTGTAGTTTCCCTTCTTAAACACTCAAGTGGCTGTAGAGTCATATTTTCCATGAGTAACGTCAGAAAAATTTACGTTATAGCCAGCCCCAAAAATATGCCTCAGTTCTGAAAAAGAAAATTCATGTCATATGATGGTAAATACAATATTGGATCAATTTAGTTCATTTAAATCCATGTATTCTGGACGCCTCCCAAAATAAGCCTCTTAGTAATTTGTCTTCTCTGAGTTGTTCTTCATAAAACTGATTGCAGCTTTGTGCTTTTCTCTAGGTGGATATTTATGTATAATACATAGTTCACTTTCCGTCATTGTTTTCCTTAGGTCCCAGCTAAATACTGCAAATAATGTATTCATTATTGGGAAAACAATAAAATCTTTATATATTGGCTTTTTTCCCACTAGTTTAGCGGCTCATAAATAATGATGCTGGTTTAATCACTGCTCACTAATTCTCTGAATTTCCTAAGATGTCCGTCAGCCTGATGTGCTTATTTGTGGATTTTCAAATGGGTCTCTGTCCCTGGTTGGATCGATAATTATTGTCACAGTGACATCTTTACTTCCTAATTGTCTGAGGCATGTCAATATTTTCCCATCAAAGATGAATTTAAATTGTATAACTCATTATCGCTGGCAGTTTAGACTTCTAGCTTTTAATTTTTCTGATTTACTAACAGGCACATCAAAATTTATTTTCCTAAGTGCATATCATCCGTTTTCTCTTCCTAGCTAAGTGTTTGGAAAAATCCCATTTCCCTGAAAGAATTCCTTTTACTTTATAGGATGACTCACTATAAATTCCATTATTACCTAAGTGTCTAGACCCCTGGGAAGAAGGTTGGCTTCAGAATCTGACTTTGTTTCCAAGAGCAAATCTCCTCTCCCTGAAGAAGACAACTGACAAAAGCAGCCCCACTGGGCTGCACCGAAGGATGGACAGTTGTTACCAGGGAAGCCTGAGAGTCTGCGGGTTCATCCTAGACCTGCGCCATGGGGTTGGGGTAGCCTCCTGCAAAAACCCCTGAAGACCTAGGTCCTGATGCCCACTCTTATCAGAGCATCAGATGTGTCACTTCAACAAGGCACCTTTATCTTGTGGGTCTAAGTTTGTTCATCTGAAAATAAGGGAACTGAACTGAATTATCTCGGAGTTTTATTCAAGCTGTTGTAATCCACTGCAGGGTGGAATCAGCACAGTATAATTGGGGCAAGTCCCAGAATACACTGCGCTTCTTAGAAGCAACTGGTTTGTTTTTATCTTGGTGACCCCATGAACTTTGTAATGGATGGTGGCTCCTTTTTGGCTTTTGCCATTTGGAAGCTGAGCTCCAGCTAGGCAGCCTTTCCCTACAACTCCATGGTGTGCCTGCAACTTGTACACTAACCTCTGCCTTATTTTAACTAGCCCTGCTCTTGGTTTCCATTGACAGGGTCCTTATGGCTCTGTACCCTATTATGTTTTCTGTGTCTCCGTCAGGCACTTTGGAATGAGGCATGACAGAAAGATATGTAAAGAAATAAGACAATGGGAAAGAGGAAAGACGTTGGAGTCAGCTGTGCTGGGTTCCTTCTGCCGCTGACTAGCTTGTGACCTTGGACAATCAGCTCTCCTGAGTTTCTGTTTCTTCACTAGTAACACGGGCAAATCCTTTCCAGATTGCAGGAAGAATTAGGTGAGAAAACTTTGCTAAAGACCCTGGTACAGAGTCGGTAAGCATCAAATATTAACCCCCACTTCTCTCCCTTTCTCCCCGACCACCCAGCTTTACTGAGGTCTAACTGACAATCAAAAATGCTAAGGCTTATGGCCTGTGATACGTAAACACTGTGAAATATTAACCACTGCCAAGCCCATCAGCATGTCCATCACCTCCCACCTTTCCCAGTTTCCATTTTTTTCCCCTGTGGCGAGAACATCCAAGTCTAGCCTCTTAGCAAATTTCAAGTACACGACAGAACTTGGTCAGCTCTGGCCACATTGCTTGCTCTTCCCTAATTCTCCAGAATTTATTATCTTCTTTTTCCCTTTTCTTGATTTAGCCCTGAAACAAATTAGCAAGTCCTCATTGACAGCTCTAGGTCCCGGCAGGTTCTCCGGGTCACCCACATCTCTATTTCCTACGACAGACACCGTCCACGTTGGTCTGCATACGGTGAGAGTTCTAACTATGTTCCAACTCTCTCTGTCTGTCTCTGTCTGCTACTAGGGGCTACATTATAGGGAGCCTGCAAGTTGAAAGTCACTGACTTCACACAATGCTTCTTATGAACAAAACACAATTTGGTGGTCAGAATCAGGAGCCAGGCATCAGGGGACCATTTCTGATTTTGCTTCTGAGCTGGTCACACAATATTTGAAACCCCCAGCTCAGTTATAAAATGGAGCCAAGTACACTTGCTGTGTAGGAATCCTACAGGGATGTTTGACAGGTTTGCAAATTGCTTTAGAGCTCTCAGATGAAAGTTGCTATAAATCTAAATCACTTCTATGAGAAAACACACTCAGGATAAGGCATTTTGAGTAACCTAGATCCTCCCCTAAGCATAAGCAGACACCCTTGAATTTCACAGGAGGAGTTTCCCTTAAGTGGAGAGCGTGTGAATGACAGTGCTGTCACATTCACAATCGATATTTTCATCCATAAATATCAAGTATGACGTGCCCACAGGGTGCTCTGCAAAGAGGCAAATGGCCACATATTTCCTGAGTCGAGTGGGAAAGTTTAATTTCATGTTTAAAGAGATCTGAGAGAATACATTAATCTGAAATCCTCCCCGTTTAAATCTTCAGAATAGAGACTCTTTAGACCTGAAAACCGTTTTCAGCAAGCATGCATGATGCCGCTTAATTCTCATGAGCAAGTCTATGGGGTTCTGAAAAAATGATTTTTTCATTACAGCCCCTCTAACAATATCTCTGTTTTCTTTCATGAAGAAATGCTCAGAAAACCCAAGGAGAACATCTAAACGTTGCGTTGGGCACGACCTCACAGGAAGGAGCTTTGCTTCTTTCTTAGAAAAACTGGCATTATGTCCAAGACCTCTATTGAAGGAGGTCCCCAATTTTCAAAGGACCGAGTAGCTCAGACCCTCTTCTGTGTGGGCTAAACAAAAATAGCAGCTGCAGCTGCTGGGATATGCCCCCCGTTTCCCGGAAGATGGAGGCACACACGTGAGACCTAAGAGTAACCCCCATTCAAGCTACAGAAATTCCAAATCCTATCAGTTACGAGTAAGTAAATGGATGAGTTAATAAGGTGCACCTCACTGGTTTATCCATTCAGTTATTTATGATAATCTATTGTGTCGCTGATCCTTGGGTAGGTGCTAAGCAGTTTCAGAGCACTTGCTGGTTTCTCATCGACGCGATCAGCCAGCATTTGCCAACAGCTAGGACAAGCCCCAAGCTGTGCGGTGATGCCCCGAGATTTGGGAGGTTGAGGTGTTATCACAGGTTAACGGGATGAAAACTCTTCTGTTGTAGGTTCTCCTGGAAAATTCCAACTGCTGGGTGCTCTGATGGGGGCAACACTTTCCTAACATGTCCACTGAGAGTCATTCTGACTCTTCTCTAAGGGATCGCTCACTGGTACATTGGAAAGCAAAGGATGGGGAGATACTGGGAGAGCAAAGCCTAGACTCTTTCCAATGAAGGACTTACTGGAAATTCATGTATTTCATGATGCAGTGCACTTTCCTGGGTCTGAGATGCATTCCCAGAGGCTCACGGGTTGGAAAGGTCCCCTTTACCTGTTCTGTAGCCAGTGCTGTTAAGATAGACAGCAAAGGTCCGCGGCTCATGCACCGCCTGCCACGAGGGGGACGAGCAGTTCTCGTTGTTGGTGTAGACGTTGTGGTTGTGGACGTACTTCCCGGTGAGCATGGAGGAGCGGGAGGGGCAGCACATGGGCGTCGTCACGAAGGCGTTGGTGAAGGTGGCCCCACCACGCTCCATAATCTTTCTCGTTTTGTTCATGACTTGCAGGGACCCTGAAAGGCACGATGCCAGCACTGTTTAGCGGGGAGCACCACACGGACCCCCGCGTCTGTCATGTCGCTCAATGACTCTGTTCCCCCGACTTATTCACTTTCCGCCCTTGGCTTGAAGAAGTCTGTAATTTGACCGGCTCTTGTTTCCAGAACAAAATGCAACATTGGGGATCCTACCATCTCAAGTATATTGCAGAATAATAAACACATTTCAGCTTCTCCCTTCCTTAATCACAGAGGGGAAAAAAATGCAGGCTAATCTGATAATTAAAGCTAGAATTTTAGCTATGGAGCAGATTCAAAGGCCAGCAGCCCTTTGAAGATGATCAGAGAGCATCAAAACAGAGCATCAAAACCCCTAGCCCACCACACACGCGCACTGCTACCGACACCGCAGAGATGACTAGATAGGTTTTTCATCATGTGAAATTAAAGAGGGGAAAATTTTTCCAATTAAGTAAAAGTCCTTCCAAAATGCCTGTATTTAATAACAATAATAAAAAAAAAGATTTTCAGCGTAACTTGATACCCCCTAGCAAACTCACCAAATACCTGCCAGTTTTTCTGTCCAGAGAGCACTCTCAGTTTATGTTTTCTACCTGTTTGCATGTAAGGTTAAAAGATAGGTTGTTTGCTGGTGAAGGAGTCACGATTCCATTGCACTCAAAAGTATTTGCATAGTAGCAAAATATTCCATTTGAACTGTAAAGGATGAAACTGTACCTAAGATTGCTGAGGAAGAAAAAAAAAATCCATTTCGATTACCCTATCCAGCCAAACACTTCAGCTGAAACGCATCCAAATACTGCAGGGGGAAAAAAAAAAGCTCAGGCACCAGAATTCAATGGTCTTTTCAGGACTTGTCAAGAAACGCACTGCGAGTGCTCCAGCCAAGTCCACCGCATTTGAATCCTGCAGCTTCACATTTCCAACTGGTCCTGCTTCTTCCAAAGAAAGGGGGAAAGTGTAGTTTTCCAGCAAGAAAGGAAATCGTCATGCAAACCAGGCCAGTATTCAGAGCAGAAGAGAGGCCTGCAACCGTCCAAAAGGCCACGGTTAGCCTGAGTTTTCACCGTTCACATGAAACGTGAAAACAGAAAAGATGGTTTCTAATCGGGTCTCATTAGAGTTCCCTAAATATGCTTCAGTTAGGAGGCTTCCCAAACTGCTTTTTCCTCCTCTGTTCGTCTTCAGAGAATCGAGAAACCTTTTTGTAGTCAGTGATCACCACGTGGCATGCGCCCACTTCGTGCCAAGCATTCTATCCACCTCAGCTCTCCCGGCTGATCCCTCCAGGTGCAGCCTTAACAAAAGAAATGGAAAATTCCCTGCTGCCTCTGACCTTCAGAAGTAAACTCTCTAGACAAGAATTTACAAAGGAAAATCGCTTGGGGATGTTTGCAGAGCAAGGTCCCCGTGAGTGTGGCTACAGCAGTAACAGCACAGACAAGGACAGGGGGGACCGGAGGCAATGTTTAGTAAGAGCTCTACCACCGGAGACGAGGACCAATGGAAGGAAAGGAGGAAGAAAAACATGGGAAGGGCCAAGTGCAGCGTTGGTGGCACAGGGAGGTTGGTGCTTGCGGTGCCCCGGAGGTGGGAAGAAGTAAGTGGAGTGATGAAAACGGCACGTGGGTTTCTGGAATGAAAATGAATATGAAGCCTTCTCTGGATGAAACGGGAGGCAGAGTTAGCACACGGCTTGGAGGCTGGGCAGAGATATGTGGATTTAACAGAATAGACATATGTTAAATCTGGCTTTGTCAAAGGCATGAAGGACATGATTAGAAAAAAGGTCTTTGAGAGATGTAGCTGTGGCAATGGGGGTATGTGCATGAAGGGGAGAACAGACTGGCCTGTCAGTGGTACAGCCAGTGGGGCGCTGAACCCAACACATGATTAGAACTTGAACCAGACTGTGCCTCTACTTATCTATTTATAATTATTATTATTATTTTTTGGTAGGGGGGAGGTAATTAGGTTTTATTGTTTTAGAGGAGGTACTGGGGATCGAACCCAGGACCTTGTGCATGCTAAGCATGCGCTCTTCCACTTGAGCTATACCCTCCCCCTGGATTGTGCCTCTAAGGTGGACTGACTCTTGATCAGACCCAAGAGACGCTGGGATCCATCAGAAGGCTGAGCGCTGACTAACACCTCACAATTTTCAGCAAGAGAAGAAAACTGGAAAAGCAATGGTTTCACTGTTGCTCAAGAATTAACTAAAAACAAACATGCCCTGTAGAAGATCAGAGAAGCGCACTGTAGAAATGTGTTTCATATTTGTGTTGGTTGGTCATCCAGGGGGAAAGATCCTGGAGACAAACAGATGGATGGAGACACAAGCGTGGGGAGGGAGACCGAAGCAGGCGCGGACTTCCATTCACTTACTCCTCGCTCCTCTTTAGAGACCTGTAGTGATTGCTTACGGTAATGGCTTGAATTTGCGGAAAACTCAGCAAACACTGTTGACCAAATTTGTTGCTTATCAGTCTCTTCATTTCAACGAATGACCTCTTAGAGTTTCCTTATAAGTCTCATTGGATTCAAATTAAAAAAAAAAGTAGCTGGAAGCCATCCTCCAAGGTCCTGAATCACAAAGCTGCAACCTCCAGTTGACAGACTCATTTGGAATGCAACACGGAGTGGTAGGTGGAAATCTGAGCTAAGGTCAAATAATATAAAAACTGAGGATGAAAACTGTGCTCAAGGCATAATCTCTGGAATTGCCCCAGCCGCGACTCTCCTCTCAAAGTATCACTGGTTTCTGAATTAACCGAGCTGGTTGTGTTGAGGAACTAAACAATCCCCACAAATGCTCTGCTTCCAACCAGTCCCCAGGCCAAAGGGAACAATGGAGACATTTGGTCCCTGCAGGTACTATGACCCTGGCCGCTCCACTGGCGGGATTCCTCAACGTGGGTGTCTGGCTTGAAGTTTCTCAGTAAAGAGAAGATTCTGAGGCAATGCTTCCCCAACTTTAAAAATTACCTGGAGAGCATTTTAAATCCTAGACTCGAGGGCCCGCGCTGAGCTGCTGATTAAGTAAGACCCGGGAGGGACCTGAGAATTTGCACCTCTAGCAAGCTCCCTGATGCTGCCGACACTGCCTGTCCGTGGACCGCTCCTGGGAAAGTATTCGAGACCCGACACAGAGGCAGGGAAGACACTTTAGTGGGTGCCTCACTTTAAGTGAGCGAAGTGGCTCAGATCGCTTCGAAGGCTGTAAGACAGGCAGACAGGAAGAGAAAATATTGACTCATATTTAATCTCACTGATTTTATACTTGTTCCCACTTCTCAGTGTTCCACACGTGCAACCCATTTAATCCTGTCAATAACCTTTCATAGTGGGTGCTATTATTTATTATCCCCATACCACGGATGATAAAACTGAGGTGCAGAAGGGTGAGGCACTGTGCCCAGAGACACAGAGACCCTAAGCAGCGGAGCCCAGATGCAAATGCAGGCAGTCTGCTCCAGAGTCCACGCTCTTAAGCTCCGTCTCGGCTGAGGACTGGCTGTGACATGGATGTTCTCAAGACTGAGATACAGAAATGATGTCTGCTCATAGCTAAGATCTGTCTCATTCTCCATTCTCGTATTTCACTTCATCTGGCCTCTTAGGGGAGATGCTAACAGACACTAAAGCCTGTTTAAGAGCTGAAGTGATTTCAGTAGCTCGGGCCCAGGTGTGGGTGACTGGGCAGCACCATTGATGGTTCATCAGGAAATTCTATCAAAAGCTATTTTGCATAAATAAAACTCACAATTATGTATTTACAGCTATTGGGAGTAGGGCATGGGACAATGTCCTGTCCTATGGTTGGAAGGGCTCAGTGTTCATCTGAAATTCCTCCCCTCTCTGGGTTTTAGGCCTTTGGTGTCTACAATGCAAATTGTCGCAATGTAGATGGACCTGGAGATGATCATTCTAAGTGAAGTAAGTCAGACAGAGAAAGATAAGTACCATCCGATGTCACTTATATGTAGAACCTAAAAAAATGATGCAAATGAACTTATTTACAAAAAAAGAAACAAGCTCACAGACACAGAAAACAAACTTATGGTTATCGGGGGGGAAAGGGAGGGGGAAGGATAAATTGGGAGTTTGGGATTTGCAGATACTAACTATTATACGTAAAGTAGATAAACAACAAGGTCCTACGGTAAAGCACAGGGAACTGTATTCAATATCTTGTAATAACCTATAATAGAAAAGAATATGAAATATATATATATATATAACTGAGTCACTATGCTGTGCACCAGAAACTAACACAACACTGTAAATCAACTATACTTCAGTTTAAAAAAATAAAACAATAAAATGCCAGTTGTGCTGGTTCTCAGTTATCAGAACAGTCATTTCCTAGGGATGGTATGAAGCTTAAGGCTGAAGATTCACAAGAGTCATGAGGCAGGGCTGAGAAGGATGAGAGTGAGGAAGGAGCGAGCCCTGGACTCGACCTTGTGGGGACACCTCTGGGGTTTTGTCATAGATGAGCTTGAACAAGTCGTTTGCCCTCTTCTGGTGTGTGTTTCTCTGCTGTAACGTGGAGCTAACACTGGCGCCCTGGACTAGTTCCCGGGGTTGTTGAGGAGCTAGTGGCCCGCGCTGTGATTTCACCTGGTGGCCACCTCAGCCCCGACACGTTTAATTGACTCTGGCCTTTCCCATCTTCCTCTCTGCAATCACATCTGAATTCCAAAAACTATGATAAGAATACAGAGGTTGCCACAGACCGAATGTTTTTGTCTCCCCAAGACTTACAGGCTTAAACCTAACACCTGAGGTGCTATGTTGGGGTGGGGGGGCTCTGGGAGGTGATTAGGTACTGAGGGTGGGGCCCTCAGGAATGGGGTGAGTGCCCTTGAAAAAGGACCCCCAACAAGCTCCCTCACGCCTTCAGCCATGTGAGCACACAGCAGGAAGGCAGCTGTCCATGAACCACAAAGCGGGTCCTCACCAGACACCGAATCTGCTGGAGCCTTGATCGTGTACTTTTCAGTGTCCAGAACTGTGAGAAACAAATGTCTGTTGTTTCTAAGCCACTAAGCCACCTGTCTATGGTATTTTTTTAATAGCCGTCGTCACGGACTAAGACAGAGGTCAACTACCTCGTCTACGCTTCAAGACTTAAAATGTTGATGCTGGCCAAAAGACATCAGTTCCCCTCCACCCATCGCACGCTGTTCCCCACATCCCACTTAAGCAAAAAGCCTGACTTCATTATCATTTAAAATTGTCCTTTGAGGGGCCAGCCTGATAAGGATGCTGTGAAGTGACTGTAATTAAGTCCAGTAGCTGGCCTGGGGGCACTGCTGACTGGGCTGGCATGAGGACAAGGAAGGTCCAGGCCACAGCTGAGTCACAGGGCTGCCAAGAAAAGCTGTCCCAGTGCCAGAGTTCCAGGTTGGGACAGGGGACATCTGCCATTGCTCCTGCAGGAGATGCTACGACAGCAGTCGGCTGTGGACCAGGAGGCAGCTAGGTCAGTGGTGACTAGGAGGGGAGAAGTGGCCCTCTTCGGGGATTCTGCAAGGTCTGCCAGGTGTGCAATTTTGGTGGAGTTAAAAATCAAGGCTCCAGGAACAGTCCTTGGAGGGAGGATGTGATAGGTTACCAAAAGCCAGGAATTTAAATCATTCTACACACTTCAACTCATTTATTTCCGAATCACATGTGTGAAAAAGGACAAGGGGGAGAAAATGTCCCACTAATCGGAACGACTGTACCAAAATCACAGAGAGCTTAGATTATGTCACATACATGTCAAACTTGACGACAAAGATTTGTCTTTCCTGATTCAAATACCTTAGCAATTGATTATTCAATATTTTGCACTATCAAACATTAGAATTTTCATCAAGGCTGTTTATCATGTACGGAAAAACTCACAAAACCAGAAATTCAGTAATACACTTTGTCATCAGCATCCCTTAAGGAAGTCCCAGGTATGTGGGATTCACACACACCTGGCTTCATAGAGAGACACACTCTGTGTGAATTGCAGCAATTCATGGTTTGGTAAGTGACAGCAACAAGCAAACACAGCTCTTATTAGACATGCAGGCTGTTTCTGGATGCCATTGTTTTACGATAAGGTAAGATCTGTGCTTTAAACATATAAATGCCCTGGGCTACACACATCTCTGCTGTTTTCTTATACCAATAGTTAAGTATGGAGCCCTAAACAGTGACGTTTCCCATATTAAAAATGGCTTTATTGGTCTACTGAATATTTTAATTCCGAAAGTGCCAGGAAAAAAAAACATGATCAAACATACACCTTATTCTACCCAAATGATGGCATTGGTAGGAAAAAAAAGCCCATATGTTTCAGCTAAAACCAGAGGAAGGAAAACAAGCTGGGGGAAGAGGGAACCGAGAAGCAGATAATAAATCTGTCTGGAATGTTTCCAGGTCACGAGGACTCATTATTTTTTTCCCCTTAAGAGCTAAAGGCCATTAAAAGTGGAGACTAGTTTTTCGGGAATGGAAGGAAAAAAACGCCTCGAGGGCTAGACAGAGAAGGTAGGCAAGTGAAGACAGCCAAGTATAAGAAAAAATCACAGGGCTTCTGTCTTTCTAGTTTTCCACATTTGATAGAGATGTGGGGAGAGAGAACTTTCCCCTGACTGTTAGAAAAACAGCAGCGTGGGCATGGTGCAGATGGCAGCTGCCCCTTGGCCTAAGCTTTGGGGAGCAGTGGAGAGTGGTGAGGGCCGTGATGGCGTGGGAAGGCCATGTCCCACCTAACAGGGGAGCTTTGACACCCTTTAAGCATTTAACTGATGGCTGCCTCACGGGAAGGTAAGCCCTCATTCTTCTGAAATTTCAAGAAAAGTCAGAATCTGGATTTTTATTTCTTTTCATGTCAAATCACCTGATTTTTAAAATGTTGATTTGAAAACGTGTGCTGGTCAAGCAAAATGCCACTGTGGGCTCATTCTGGACTGTGGATGCTGTCTGTGGCTTCTGCTTTAAATGAAGTATTTCCATGTATTGAAGGTTTCTTAATTCTACTTCTAAGAGAGGCATGGGGTCAGCGTCACTGAGAGGTTAGCACCAGAGCCATTTCCTAAGAATTTAAGAATTGAGTCAGATCAGTGGTCTAATGAGCTCAATACCTGGATTCTCAGAGTGGCACCAAGGGACCGTTTGGGAAAGATTTAGAGCCCAATCTCTTAGTTAGGGGAGTCCCACAAGCATTTCTGATTTGCTTCTTTTTGATTTGTAAAATATTTCAAATGCAGGGAAAAGCAGAATAAAGAACGTGTCTCCTAGCTTTATCAAAGCTTAACATTTGATCACAGCTGCTTCAGACACAGTTTTAAAGTTTTAAAATGAAATGTGGATACCACTGATGTTCTTGGTTCCCCCTCCTTCCCCAGAGGTAACCATCAGCCCAAACTTCATGCTCATCATGTCTGTCTGTGTTTTCCTAAACTCTTAAAAATCACTGTAAATCTCCCACCCATTAATGTAGTCTACGAACCTGCCCTATTTACAGGTAGAGGCACAATCTGAACTACTTCATAAGTTGTGAAAAAAACAAATCCAGAAGTCCGGGGACCATTGGTTAAATTACTTAATCTTTGCACAGATTAAGTTTTCTCCTGGGATAACGATCTTTGTCCTACCCACCCAAGATGGGTAGGGTGACAGTAAAATGCAATTGTAATAAATGGTCTTTAGAAAAAGACAAAGCGTTATCCACACATAAGGTTCTAGTGCTTTTATTAATAAATTCCTTATGTGTCTTACTCCCTTCACGAAGTAAAAGTTTATTTTATTTGTCCTCCAAGTTGAGGGAGGGGCCCCCCCTACAGAATAAGAGCATTCCTTCCCAGCTTGATTTTATAAACTTGGACTGCAATCCTTCTCAGCCTTTGTCTTTCCAGAGAAAGAGAGAGAATTGTTTTATTCTTACCCAAAAGGAAATGTATTCTACTACGATTTTTGTAATGGTTTTCCTAAGCCTTTCCTAGGTCTGTTATATCCTTCTGGAGGCACAGAAGCCAAAAATGCCTGCAGTATTACAGGTGCAGAAGCTTTGCTTAGGCAAAGATTTATTCAATATTTGGAAAACACAATTACATGTAAGTAAAAAACAAAACAAAACAAAAAAAAACAACAAAAAAAACAAACCCAAACCATATCGAAACCACAATGAGATACCATCACACACCCATGAGGCTGGCTGTTATCAGAAAACCAGAAAATAACAAATGTTGGCAAGAATGTGGAGAAATTGAGGTCGCGACCAGCCCAAACTCTTATGCACTGCTGGTAGGAATGCAGTTGCTATGGAAAACAGTATTACAGTTCCTCAAAAAATTAAAAATAGAATTGTATGATGATCTAGCAACTCCATGTTTGGGTAAAAACCCCCAAATAATTGCAAGCAGAGCCTCAAAGAGATACTTATGTTAATGCTACTATATTCGAAGTAGCTGTACCCACAATAATTGAAAAGCAGAAGCCACATTAATGCCTATCAACAGATGTATGGATAATATAATGTGGATATACACACGATGGAATATTATGCAGCCTTCAAAAGGAAGGACATCCTGAGACATGCTGTTACACAGATGAACAGTGAGGGAGGACACTACCTGAACTGAAACAAGCCAGTCACAAAAAGACAAAAATTGTATGATTCCACTTATATGAAGTACCCAGAGCAGTCAAATTCATAGAGACAGAAAGTAGAATGGTGGTTGCCAAGGGCTGGGGAGAGGGGGCGTTAATGTTGAATAGCTACTGAGTTTTAATTAAGATGAGAAGAGTTTTGGAGACTGGTTGCACAATAATGTGAATGTACTTAACACTACTGAACTGTACACTCAAAAATGGTTAAGATGATAAAAAAAAAACCCCAACCCCAAACCAAAAGCCAACTAAAGTCTAGAACAGTAAATTTCAGGAAGAATTATGAGAACATTACAATCAACCAGGCAAGTCTCCATTCGAACAGTACCCACTACCAAGAACGTAAGTTTTCTGCCGAGAAAAGAGGTCTTCCCTAAACTCTTAACCCATGGCTCACTGTGGTTCGCCATCAACTTATTCTGCCCACGGGATAATCAGACCCATCTCATGCTTCTGTTTTCTCAGAGCCTAGGAATTACAGGTTGCATTTAGGAAGGTCTCAACAAATATTTGTTGAAAGAGGACTGATGAATGGGGTCACGGCTAACTGTGTAGCTGTGGAAATCCAGGTTCCGGGTTCACCATTTCCTAGCTCATCCCAACCTGCTCGACTTCTCTACATCTCATCTGCCGTAAGCATAAGCTGGAGAGAGAAATAACAACTACTTCATGGAGCTAGATTGTGAAGATTGTGAAGATTAGGTGAGAGAATGTTTAGCATGGTATCTGGCTGGAAAATCAAGGAAGGAAGTCAAAGCAAATATTCAGGAAAGAGCTGAGCTGATGGAACCTGGTCTGTGACTCTTCACCATCATATCCATGTGCTTCCAGCAGAAGTCAGTATTTGGTAATTGCTCGGTAAATATTTACTGAATGAATGAAAGAACTGCAGGATAATGGTGAAATTTTGAATTCTATTAAAAATACATTTATCAAACAATTCCTTAATTTATTTTAAAGACAAGGGCTATATGTTGAAGAGGCAGATCATGATGGAGACTTGTATTTATTTCTGGGAATTGTGTTGGCTTTTTCAGGCCCTTATGGGGTCCCTGTCAACTTTACTCAGTTTACTTAGCACCTGCTATATTCCCAGACAGTCTGAGTCAGGACTGCAACATAAACAAAACACTCTCCGCCCTCTAGTGGCTCTCGGTCAAGTGGAACGGACAGGTGGATTAAGTGTCATACTGGGGGCAGGTCCAAGGTGGTGCAAAGGAAAGTTCCATCCGTCTGCTGGAGGGCAGGACAGTTTCGGTGAAGGAAGACCCCCAAGGGCAAGGCATCTGAACTGGGTCATGAAGAATAGGTGGGGCTTTTCCGGGTGGAGAAAGAGGGGAAAGGCAGAGGGGATGAGATGTACAAAGGCATAAAATACAGGAATGGGAGATGAAACCATCGGACATCTTCAGGGAGGTGGGAGGCGTCTCCACAAAGCACAGAGCAGAAGAGGGGGAAAGGAAAGAAAACTTACAGAGATGCAGGAGAAGGGGTGATGGTCCAGGGCTCATCTGCCTGCAGAGGAGAGGGCTTAATCCTCTTGGCAAAGGAAAGCCATGGCAGGTTTTAAGCAGAAGAGACTTAATCAGATACTTGCATAAAGCAAATAGGTGGGGGGCGGGGGGACCAGAGGGGACAGGTGGGTCAGGTGACCAACCAGTTAGGGAAAAACTGGGAGAGAAGAGAACCACTTCGTTGAAAGGGACGAATCTGAGACATGTTAAGAAAGGTGACTTCAAAGATGTTCGCTTCATTTTACTTGCTCTGTAAGTGAATGAAAACTTCAGCCACCAGCCACATACAAAGTCATACCTACAAGACTTTTCATTTTTGGCATGTTGCCTGAAAATCCATAGTCTTGTTTCAAAAGTAAATGAGAGAGAGAGAGAGAGCAGACTCTGCAAATCGCCTTCAGCAATCATGACCTCTGCTGGCTTTTAGTGCCTTTGATTCCAGCTGAACCTGAAGAGCTCACTTTGTCGGGATTCTGTGGTGTGGTTTCCAACTGGAACTCAAAGTCCCCTTCCCTGAGGATCAGGTTCCAGCCTGGAGGGTTTTAGCCTCAAAAACCTTGGCCAGAGGAGCTCTGTAAGGAAGCCCAGCATGCTCTGCTGGCACAAAGGATCTAAAAGATACTAGAGACGGTCAAGTTGAGTGTGATGGGTAAGCCTAGCTGGGTGGTTCCTGAGAGGGAGGAATTTGGGTCCAGGAATGGAAATGAGTGGTGGCAACAATCTGTAAAGGCAAGCTTTTTATCTGTCCTGGGGGACCCTAGAAGAACCTGACCCTACGCTTACAGGCAAAGCCATAGAGAAGGTGCGAAGGTGAGAAACCCACCAGGTGAGACCGAAGCTAAGCTGGAAACACCGAACTTTGGCAGGCTTTCTAAGTGCTCTAGAATTAACCCAGGTGAGCAAATTCTTCAGAAAAGCATCTTATCGAAGGTGGTGGTGGTGCATTACTCCCTGAAGATATGCAGAATGTTGTTAACTTTCAACTCCCTGACAATTCCAAGCTGTGAATAAACCATTCACCTTAATAACAATGACAATTGAAAAGTTTCTTTTGTATCCACCTATGTTCATATGCATCGCCCAGTTACACTCACAGTCCTGTACTCTTTCAAACAGCTTTGCCCACCTATTCAAAAAATTTCTTGACCACGTTTCCAAGGTGCACAATCCAAATCCTTGACCTCCACAGTCTCATGCTTACTCCCGCCCTCCGTCCTAGTCTCCTGCCCCCCACCCTAGACTGCTACAAAAACTTAAGACCAGAAAAGTAATGTTGAAACACAAACCAAATGCCTTATAACCAATACAAGTACCTTTTATGACCTTGGCTGTTGGTTAAAGTTCTACAATTAATTGCCAAACCCCCAAATGTTCGCTGACACTGACAAGGCAGAAGGTCAGCAAATTCTTTCAGCAAAAGAGACTAACAAGCGAAAAATCCAGCGTCTCACCCAGCTCCACGTCTTGATCATCGGTGAGCACAAGAATGATGTTGGGTCGGATGTTTTTGCGCTCCTGCTGTATCCGTCCTCTGAACCTCGGGGACCTGACAGTTGAACAGAGGCTCCCCACCAGTTCCGTGCCCAGGACAGCCAAAACCAGAGCACAGCAAGAATACTTCATTGTGTTTGGTCCAATGTCGCAAAACTGACAAAATGTCTGTCTCCTGGTTCCTGCAGGTCTGGGCAGTCAGAGGAAAAGGGAGAGGGAGAGACTAAAATGAAATCCAAACCCCAAACACAGTTGCAGAGAAAGGGCTACAAGCACTCAGTGAGAACTGGCGCATAACCTGGCAGAGGAAGGGCTGCCCGTGAGTCAGAAGCAGCAGCAAACCCTCCCAGGCGTTGGGTCTTTTTTTGTGTTTTTTTTTTTTTTTAAGCACTTGATTATTTTGCAAATTCACTTTTGTCCTTTATTCCCATTCCAACTTTTCCGATTTCAAAATTCGTTGCCAAAATAGAATTTCCAACACGGAGCTCAGATGGAAAAGCTTTCTAATGAGAGCCCGTACCTTGAATTGGGTATCCTGGTTGAATAATCAGTTTCTATACCCAGAGGTATTCAGAACATCTGCAGATGGGGTCCTGGAAGGGGGAGAAAAAAAAAATACAAAGGAAACGTCAGTCAAGGATTTTGATACAGAGTTTTGGTCTGAAATAACTTTCTTGAAATAGCATAAATATATATGTATAATTATGCATATAAATATATATAATTTAAAATCTGTACTTCAAAAGGGAGAAGCAAGGAAACAGCAACCAGAACTGCTAACAGATGACTCCAATAATATCTTCACTTCATAATTATAAAGACAGCGATATGAGTATCATCTCTGCTCACACTTTAACGGTACTTTAAACATCCCCCCCGAAACGAGTGACTGACAGTGCCTGTGACACCACAGTGCGGCGGAGTGGCTGCACGGGGAGCAGCTGGCACGAGGGGCGTGCTGGGGGAGCACTGACTCACCTGTGTAGGCTACTGAGTACTTATCAAGCAGAATGAAACGCAAAGCTGTCATTTGTCATCTGCATGATGTCACTCACTACCCAGGAGAGTTCTTTCTGCTGACAAAGACTTCATAGTCATTGACTGGGAGGGCAACCTTTCCCAGCCTCTAAAAAGCTCCTAACTGTCCTCCATCAATCACCAGGAGAAGGGACGCTTCCTCTGGGCTAGGCTGGTCCCTCAGTCCAGCCCACGTCCTCAGCGCGTCGGCGCCTAAGGGGACAGAGCCCTCCTCCGACTGTCAGCACCAGCCCCACTACTGTCCAGACCTGGTGCAGCGCCGCCAGCACCGAGGTTTGGCTTTGCTGCAGCAGATCTCAACCTGCAAAGCGAAATGATTGATTGGCTCTGAGGCTGAAGGTTAGAGGCGACCCTTCCACATTAAAAAAAAAAAAAAATCAAATCTAGAGGGGAGTGCTGTAAAATCTTTGCAAATCTGCATGGGAGGAGACATTTGAAAGGGTTGGGAAATTGCCCCTTCCACTTTAGAATGCTAACCTGCTGAAAGCTTTTCTCTTGGATGTCTGAAAGATAGCAAGGGGCTCATTAAAAAAAAAAAATCCACCTCTTGGATGTCATGAGGGAGCATCTGTATGGGAATTTTGGCTGCCCTAAAGTTAATTAGATAGCAGCCCGCTCCAGCAGCCACTCTGCCCCCACACACCTGAAGGTCTGTCTTTTGATCCTCAACAATAAACCGGCATCAGATAAATAAGCACAATGAATTAAGGGTGAGGACTGCAAAGCAGAAGGAACGGGACTCCATCGCTCACTTCCACGCCTTAAATGCTGGAGGGTGACATGAGGCAGTGAACGAAGAAAGAAGAAAGACGGTGTACTGTCTCCCCCCTCCTCTCTGCCATACACATTGTGTTTTACACAAACACACACACCCCTATTATTTTAAACTTTATGAGCTGTTTTGTAAACAGTTCTAATGCTTTTCACTCTGCAGCCTGTAATTATTCTTCCAGAGGGAGGGGCGGGATGGAGAGAGAGAGACTCAACAAGAACTAGGTTTTAAAACAAAAATCCAGTGTCTGCAGCAAGGCAGCCCTGACCACGTTATCCGCAGAGCTGCAAGCAAGCCCCCTCTGATGGATCCTGTGGTTCTGAGAAAGTCAACAGTACAGGGTTTGGTGTGTGTCTGTGTGTGTTTGTAATAACTTGGGGTTATTGCAGTGATTGCTCTGCACGCTGGACCTGCAATTGTTCTGCCCTGACTGTTTGGTTTCTGGGCATTTGTTTTAAATCATGAGAAAACTGATACGAGCACGAAAGGACAGGAAAGCGAAAGAAAGAAGTGAAACAATGGCTTTCTCCCACAGAGCGTGCATCGGGCGAAAAGAGTTACACACAGAAGTTTCTAAGAGGGTTGGTTCTTTAAGGAGCAACATTTTGCCCACCTCTCAAAGCCGGCAAGGGTGTGGGGAGAGAGAGTGAGCCGGGATGCTTGCATCTGCTGTGGTATAAAGCAATCTCCGCTGGCAAGGGTGACCCAGAAAATACAGTCAGGCTCACTGCGTAGAGAACACGGCATCACACGTGAAACTGAACATTCTGGACAGTTAAGATGCTGGTAACATTCCCTGGACCCCACTCAATGCTCCTGGTTATTATTATTATTATTTTCAAATCTTATTTACTTCACTTCTTCCTTTGGGAAAAAGAAAATTAGCCTGAATGGCACCTTGTATAAAGTACATTAAAAATCATTTCCCAAGAAAGAAAAGGGACAGCGGAGAGGATGCCTGTTTTACCTATAATGTGGCCTCCCTTTCTGGAGACTTAAAGGTGCAGAATAGAACAATTTTTTTTTCCTGCCACAAAGTATTATCAATTCAGGGGATTCATATGTAAAAAGCTGAGAAATTGTGTGGTAAAGAAAATTAAACTTTCAGACAGCTCTGGCCAGCAGGGGCGCTCCCTTTTATCCTATCTTCCTTCACTAAAACACACAGAACACACCAGGCTGAAGAAAACAGTGCACAGACAATTCTGTATATAAAAATGACCTTTCAGAACCTGTCACCCTCTCACTGACTGGTTTTCAGCTCCAGAAGGAAAAGAAGTGGAGAAAAAAAGAAAAAAAAAAAAAACCTGACAGACAAAATGCAGACCTTGACAAAGGAGAGAAGGATGCAATGTTTGAATCGGATACTTTGTGGCAGATGACAAGCATCCTTAGAGACTAACGATTTGTCCTGAGGAATAGCTGAAAATGGGAGAAATGTCAGAAGAGGTTTTTCTCACACATGGAAAGTGAGCTTGAGGGATGGGTCTGAATTCATGAATCAGGACCAGAACACAAGCTGCCTTTTCTTCAAGCCCTAAAATGAAAACACCAATTGTAGCTATGGCCAGTTGGTGTGGAAAGTTTACAGCATTTGGTTTGGGCAGTCAAGCCAACTATGAATGTGACATTAAAAGTTTCAAGTCACATATAAAAGAAAGAAAAGACTGGGGACCTCAAGCCAACTGGACAGAACGTCCAGTTCACATATGTTCGTCTAGAAAACCCTATGCCAAATCAAAGCCCTCATTGCCCCGGTAGGTTTAAGGGGTCCCCGTGTCTGGGCAGCCGGTGCCGAGGTAAAGGGGATGGTGACTATGTGCTTATCGACCGCAGTGGTTGTCAGGGTGTTATCTGGGGGGTACCTTTTGGGGAGGTGGAATCCATAAGACCAGGACGATTTTGATAAGAATACTGACACTGCGTTTCCTTTTTTCACTTTGTTGACATTTGCACTGATGGTCTAAGAACAACGGTGGGTAAGACTGCTTTTGTATGAATGTCCAGAGCATCGCTTGTAGTTTTTTTTTAAAAAAAAAAGCCAGTTTCACTTAAGATGAGGCAATAAAATGATTCATTTTATTAAATCTTAACCCTTGAATACACATCTTTTCTCTTAAATTTTCTGTTTCTGCTGCCTACGGAAGTGTGATGCCTGCTGAGGAAAAGTACTTGTGTGATTTGAGATGCAAGGTGAACGAAACACATTTTTTTTTTCTATTTTTACTTGAAAGCATTCTTTGGACTTGGATTTTTGGCAGACATTTTCTCAAGTTATGAATGGAACGAGACTGTCATTTCAAGGAAAACAGCTGATGCTATTTGTTGTATTTGTTGGCAATGATAGAAATCTAGCTTTCAAGTCAAAAGCAGAATTTTTGTAAAACTGGTGTCTGCCACTGTGAGCTTGGCAGCCTCCTAATACGTAAATCCTTTCTTTCTGATGACGTCGATGCTGATATTAAGAAGTGCTATTTTTTGATATTTTAAAATGAGATTTGTTAACATTTAGACTCTGCATAATTCAATGAACCAGTATTTCCCAAAAGACCAAATATAATGCTACAAAATCATACATGAGTAAAAAAAAATTCAAAGTAAAAGATGATCATTGGTTTTTAGTATAACAGAATACGAACAGCTTACTGATACAGTTTCAGATATCTTATTACAGGTCGCCTTTAAGAATCACCGCTTGTCTGGAACATTCAGCCATAAAATAGAATGAAATAATGCCATTTGCAGCAACATGGATGGACCCAGAGATGATCCTACTAAGTGAAGTAAGTCAGAGAAAGACAAATATCACTTGTGTCACTTATTCGTGGAATCTAAAAAAAGATACGAATAAACTTATTTACAAAACAGAAACAGACTCACAGACATAGAAAACAAACTTATGATTACCAAAGGAAAAAGGGGAGAGGGAGGGATAAATTAGGAGTTTAGAACTAACAGATACACACTACTACATATAAAGTAGATAAACAACAAGGTCCTACTGTAGAGCACAGGGAACTATATTCAATAGCTTGTAATAACCTATAATGGGAAAGAATCTGAAAAAGAACATATATACATGTCTAACTGAATCACTTTGCTGAACACTGAAATGCTGTAAATCAACTCTACTTCAGTAAAAAAAACAGATCACCACTTGTCAAGTTTTGGGATAGTATCAAAGAAGATTTACAAGTATCTGAAAAAGCCTTTGAAATTCTTCTCCTGTTCCAACTATTTATCCACGTGAGGCTGAATTTTAATCCTACACTTCAAACAAAACAGTATCTTTCAACAGATTAAATGCAAAAGCAGATGTAAGAACCCAGTATTCTTTTATTCAGATAAATATTAGCTTTGCAAGAATGTAGAACAATTTCACTTTAGTCACCAATATTTTTTTGGTTTGTTAAATATAGTTATTTTCCACAAAATGTATCATTTAACATGTGATAGATTTATTGTTTTTTAATTAATAAATATTTTCAAAGTTCTCAGTTTGAATTTCTAAGTATCAATAGCTATAAATCCCCATAAACACACGCGTAATAATTTAAAAGGGTTAAAAGCACAACTTTAATAATATAAGGGGATCTCGAGCCCAAAGGGTTGGAGAACTGTTGCCCTCTAGTATACCTGGTTCCATAGTTAAGCCTGCCTTTCATCTCTAAGGCACAGGCCCTTGTTACAAACTTAATTCACTTTTTTTCCTCTTAAAGTCTTGAAACTGTCCTAAGTTCTAAATGCCTGGGATCACATAGGAGTCGTTGAGTGATGATGTTCTGTGGGTTTTTTTTTTTTTTAATCTGAAGATAACACAGAACTTTACAAATGCCCACATACTCGAAGTATGTGAGAGACAGAACCACCCACTCAACACAGAAATCAATCCCTCAGGGGTGGGGCAAAGAAATCGTTTCTAGAACAAAGGAATGGCCACTCCATGGTTAAGACAGAGAAAAAAAGGGCCAGCGCTACCACTCACAGCAGCAGGGCAGATTAGGCCAGCAGCATGCAATTATTCGAAGCCAAATTTAGCCAGAATACACTTAGTCTATCCTTAGAGTGAAACAAAACAGGATTATGACAGCAAGAAGGCGGTATTTGCCCTCCCTGCCCCACCCCCATGCCAATCTACATAGTTCTCACATTTCCTTGGGTCAGTTTACAGGGCCCTTTTCCTTTAATTTTGACTTTCAAGTTTCCCATACACCACTTTTTTTCTTTAGAGGAAGCCTTTAGGATGTGCTAGCTTCTTTATGATATAGGTGAAACCATGAAGGAGCTAATTTCTTCTTTAAAAAACCCCCTAGCTGGCAAAGTTCATCTACTGTTAATCCCTAGAAAGCCTATTTTCCCATCGAATTTATTACAACTCCAAGCAAAGAAGATAGACAGCAGTGTCCTTCTGGTGCAGTAACATTTTTACACCCCTCTAGTAGTAAATCTCTTCCAGCCACCAACTACAGCTGAAAAGTGTGTGTCTCTGACCTGGAACACCTTTGGGAAAATTCTTGGCTAACTGATGAGATCCTCTGTCAGCAATGTTTGCTTTTCTTCCCTTTCTCCCTTTCTGCTCTTTCTCCCAACACTGTGAATCTTGACATTGGAAGGAACCTTGAAAAGTCATCTAAATCGTTTCTGTTGGTTATCCCTGGGGCACGGTGAGGGGGGAGGGACAGGTTTTAGTTTTTGTTTCATTCATGTCTAAATTGGATTTTTTTTCAATGATCTGTTGCATTGTAAAAATAGAAATAAGGAAATTTAAATTTTCTAGGCTTTCCCTCTGTCTTCTCATGGAGGAAGAGAATAGACAGAAAGAGGTAAGTAGTGAGAAGAACAAAGTGAGAGGTTGCAGCAAGGAATGTACTTTTGAGAGTCACCCCACAAAGGCAGGCACTAAGAACATAAGAATGAGCTTACCAGGAGCATTGAATGCAAAGTGCAAGACTAAGGTCTGTCCAGCTTCTTTCAAACAGAAATTAGCAGCAAACAAACAAACCAATCCAAAAAACAAAAAAACTCAGAGTTATCTAAAAAAATTATGAAAAAAGCCAGAAGGACCTGATATTCCTGAAAGCAGATGCTACAAAGTGTCTAAAAGGGTCTGATAATGGTCACTAGTTTCCATGGTGGCAATGAGATCCAAGAGAATAAGGAAAAGATTATTGACGTTCTTAAACAAGGGGGCATTGGAAACGTCAGTTAAAACGGGTCTGGGGAAAGGATAGTATATTGATTAAAAAGACCTCAAAATTTTAGCTAAGTCTTAAAGTATATGGTTTTCTTACATTAAATTTGCCTTTGGTTTTATATATTTGCAGCTTATTGAAGTATCTTCAGGGACTGCATAAGTCAGCAGAAATAGTTTGTTGCAACCACCACAACAACAAAAAAAATGCAAATATCAATGGCTTCACCTAAACTACCAGTCACAGACAGACTGACAGGGAGCTTTGCTCTGTCCAGTCACGCATGGATGCAGGCTGATGGGGGCGCTGTTGTTTTGTGGCAATAACTGGACCAAGAAGCAGAGGAAGAAGAAAACTGGAGAATCTTGCAGGAGAGCCTTTCAGGGCTTCAACCTGGAAGTGACTCAGATCACTTCTAGTGTTTTATTGGCTGTAAACGGTCATGTGACCCCATCCAAGTACAAGCGGGCTGGAAATTTGATGGTGCAGATGAAGTGCTGGCTGAGCACTCCTGTCTATACCACAAGCATCAAGTTTCATCAGCACCTTATGTATTTATCTTTTTTTCTCAATAGATACACATGTACATGCACATACTTAAGATATGTGTATAAATATATTCACACAGGCAGACACCATTTCAAGTAATAAAGAAAGCATAGTCTTCTTTGTAACTTAAATTTCTACCATTCCTAGGTACTAAAAATATATCTTTTAAGAGATTTGGGGATTTTTTGGGATATGTTTCATTTTAGTTTGTTTCTCTGATATACATAATCCGGCACAATATGAATGTATTCCCAACTTCCACAATTTGTGTGATACGTTCAGGCTGAAGAAAATATTTTAAAATGGCAATTAGAGGCTGTATTTGTAGTTCAGAAACATTTCTCAAAATACTTCCTTATCATTCAAATCTATTAGGGAAAGAGGAACACCTGATTTTACTTTAAAAATTAAGCCACAGTCAAGAGCGTTCCCACTGGCTTCCCACACTGCAAAGCTCACTATCAATACGATGCTCTTTAACGTTTTCTAAGGCTTCAAACACAGCAGAGTTGGAGACACATGTTCCTTCTGAGGGAGCCCGCTGGCCTCACACAGTCATGACCAAGAAAGGGAGGCCAGGGGAAACAGAGTGTGAAAGATGAACACGCATTTCAAAAGACAACAAATTGTAGCCCTCAGCTCAAGACCTAAGGGCAAATTATGCGGAATGGCCCAGTTTGTTTGTTTGTTTGTTTGTTTGATTTTTCCTTCCAAAATGTATCACTTACAGGAGAATCTTAAAAAAAAAAAAGAATCAAACATCTATATCTAAGTCAACTCCTTTGCTCAGTGACCCATTTTCAAGGAAGCCCTATAATTCAGATTAGCTCACGTATTGATATTTCAAAAATACTTCTTTTGCAAGTCGTACTGGGAAATGTTGGTTTGATTTTTTTTTTGTATTGTTGGTTAAATATAGCATTCCAGGTGTTTAGTGAAAAAATCATCTTTGACATGTGCTTTACATGTTCTAATTCCCCATGCTGTCTCCAGACTGTCATCTTTCCTTTAGCTGCAAACTTATCTCCCAGTGACTAACAAGCAGAGCTGTACATTTATCAAGTAAAAAAAAAAAAAGCCACTGTACTTAAATTGCAAGAGAAATTCAGGCCTGCAATCATGGAAAATATCATTACAGTCGACAAATTGAGTAACTACCAGGCCTCTCTAGGAAAACTAATTTATTAATTTTAACCGTAAAGTGCACATAAAGCATGAAATGCATATAAATTGTTCCTCCGTTTTCCTTGACATCCATCTGATTTATGGCATTCTTGTCCAATCAAATTCATGTACCTACCCTCAAATCAGTACGTGGACATAGAGATATTTATCAAAGTTTTCAGAAGAATTAGCACCTGAAGAGACACGGTAGGAAATTTTTAAAACCATAAATTCACTAAAACTGATTCAAATGATGGTACTTGTTTTGAAGGCCTGCAGCAACCTGAAACTTAAAATATGACTTGTCTTAGTTTTTTCCAGGACAGAAGTTGGGAAACATTTTAGCTAATGAAAGCTAACATTTTACTCTATTGTTACAAGAGAGTGACTTCCATGAAGTTTTAAGCAGAAGAATTTGTAGAATGAAAATATTAAGAGCTGTCATCACCCTAAACTATGATTTGTTGTATTTATAATCTTCCTGAAAAGCTTAGATTATGGTCTATGTCTATGGACATTTGGGGCAAATGTATATTTATTGTCACTAGAGCATCTTTATAAATAGAGGTTTACAGTTGGACAAGTTCTTAGATCTCATCCAGGCTTCGATACTACAAACACCCAATGGTGTTCCACTTCCAGAATTTATTTTCTCACTAACTACACTACTTTGTTTTCAACCTTCATTTCTCAGCACACACAAGAGCAGCACTCGTCACACAAAGGGGCTGATATAATTAAACCAGATGATGTGCCCCACAAGTAAAATCAGCCATTCATGAAAGCTGGTCACCAGGGACCATTCCAAACAATGCATATTTCAAAGTAATCTAAAGTAATCCCTTCTCTCCACAGATTTGGTTTCCATGAAGTCTTAAGCACATGTGTGCTGCAAAGAGGAGGCTTATTAAAACCTGATGTGATATTAGAGATTATAATGCAACACGTTTGGGCTGATTTTAATGTCCGAGTCTTCAAAAAGAAAGCATTTTTCAGTTATACTTTGTAAGTTTACTAAAACATGATGCATACAAAGGTGCATGATGTTTACTTATTAATTAAGGAAAAAAAATAAAGAATGCTCCCCTTTTATCTGAATTGGACTTATCTATAAAATCTGCATATAAAATTGGAGGAGAAACTAAAACAGTTTTCACTGATGGACAGATTAGCAAAACTAAGCAAGTATTTATAACCAAAAAAAGTGAGGAGCTTAGATTGTTCAGAAAATCCCTTATAAAGCTGTGAATCTCTAAGTATATCATTCTTTTGACTCGCTATGGTGAAACATTATCAAAATGTGTCACATAACAGCATGACAGGTTCAAAATATTCGTGGTCCTCGTTAGGAGAACTGGGTTCTTACAGTTGAGTAAGTCTGGCTGCCAACGAAGTTTACCAAGACTTCTGGTCCTGGTACAAATCTCTGGAGGTTTCATTTATTTATTTTTCCTGATGCTTTTTCTATTTCTTGATTGTATTTCTTTTCAATCATGGATGAAAATACAAAGGATAAGATTTGATATGCTTCTGGTCCAACCATTTCAGGATCTCCTGCACACAGCATCATGTCCTTGAAACTCACACAGAAAGAAACAGGTACGTGTTCATGAATGGGCTCGCAAAACTAGTGAAATAGCAACACTGTGACACAGAAAATCTGCTCTTCCTCCTTGGAACACAGCTTCCTAGACTAGATCATAGATGAGAAAAGAGGGGAACAACCTCCACTCTAGAGAGGCCATGTGAAGGAGGCATTCTTGAAAGATAATCATAGCACCTCTGAGTTTATGTAAATGTTTATGCTCCCTGCCCCCATTTGCATATTGAAACCCTAACCCCTAGTGTGATAGTATTAGGAGGTGGGGTCTTTGGGAGGTGATTAGGTCATGAGCTTGGAACCCCCATGAATGAGATTAGTGCCCTCAGGTTGATCTCTCAGCCTTTGCATTGGCTGGGAGCGCTGACCATTCGCAAAACAGGACTCTCAATATTGCTAATTATTTCATAGCTGATCATTTTTTGTTTGTTTGTTTTGTAAGATGACCGTTTGCAGAGTGGCCGAAAGGCAAACATTCCAACGCACTCACCAGGCATGGACAATGGACAGAGTTTTCCATTGGAAAGTGTTAAACTTTCCTCAGCAAATACCCAGAAGGGTCCATTGGAGTAGCTTTCAAAAGACCCTCTAATATCCCTTTCTATACATTTCTCTTTCAACATCTGAAGAAACTAGGCTCCAATATCCCTGATACATGAACTAGTGAAGTCTGGCAGTGGCCCAGTGCAGCATTGAAGTTTGTTACATTTATTGAACGATCCTTAGGCACCAAGATGGATTTAGCAACACCAACTTTTTTTTTTTTTCTACCTTTAGGTAAATTATTCCTAGTCAGGCAGCAGAGCGAGTCACTTCTCTTGTTTTGATGAAGCCTCTCCTCAGTTTGCTACTTCTGTCCAGCTGACTCTGCCCATCTCTGGGCCTTCCACCCCCATCTGTCTTCTCCTCTTTGAGACACTGGCAGATAAATACAGATGCAGTAAAAGAAACTGACTCAACGCCATGATCCGATCCAAGAAGATATCAATGCACTGTGACGTGCAAGACACGTTCGGTGTTCTGGAGAAGCCCAAGCTGAATCCTCCTTCTCACACCATGCGAGAGTTGGGAAAGAGACAAGGCCACACATTTTGTAAGGGAATCCAAAATGTTGGACCAAACTTCTAGGAGCCAGAGCAGTGGGCGAGACAGAGCGGAGGTCAAGTTTGCAACCTTCCAGGCTGCTTTGTGCGTCTTTCATCTTGTAGCAGCCACTTGTTTCAGAAGACTGAGCTGTCCCGCTCGAGAAGGGGCAGGGATTCTGGAGTCCAGGTTTTCCAGTTGTTGGATTTCAGGGTGTACAGTCTAGCAGCACGTGGGCGGCTGTGGGGCCTTGGACCCTTCTGAGAAGTGACACATCTTGAATTTGCGCTCTTCTCCCCATCTCCCTTCCCCCTCACCCTTTATTTTATTGTCTACTTCCCCTTCATTCCTCAAATACTTCTGCCCCCATATGCTCCCGGGAAGTCCTTCACCCTCCTCCCTCTTGCTTTCCTGGGTCTCCAACCTTCCACGATTTCCACCATGTGGATCAGACTTTACCTTTTATCAAGAAGGAACAATTTTCACTAACATCTGTTGAGCACGTGCCATGCACTAAACTTGCCCTTAGCTCCCTTAATCCCATCCCTTACCTGTGAAGCAGGCATTACTATTGCTTTGTTATTTTTAGTTTTTATCTTAAATGAGGAAACTGAGACTCAGGGAAGTTAAGGAATCTGTCCAAGGTTACACAGCAACGGGAAGAACCAGGGCCACCCCACCCTAGAAACCTTGTTTGTAACTGTTCTGTTTTTATATTGCCTCTTGGGCTGCATTTTGACTTAACAAAGATCTCGGGAGCCTAAAGAATTGTGAACTGGTCAAATTGCTGAGGAGAAATTTGGGGGCAAACAGGGGTGTCAGATGCTGAGGATGTTTCCAGGAGGCTGTCACGGTGCCTCCGAGCATCTCCCCCAGAGAACACCACGGGGCATCAGTACTGCAGCCACGCACCCCGCACAGGGCCCCTTTCCCCTTGCGAACAGAAGCGGACCCCTCGGAGCTCAGTGAAACAGAGTCGTTGCTGGGGGAGAGAGTGGACTGGCGTGGTTGAACATGAATATTCAAGACCACGAGTCACAGCTCCATGAATTTGGGGGTCTCCTCTGTTTGTATTTAGCATTGTGGAGTCGTGAGGTAACTTGCAATGATTAATTAATCCTCGGTGCCGAGGCAGGAGGTGAAATAATTTGTGCACACTCACGAAGTTGGTCATTCCCGGGCTCCAAGTTAGCGCTGGAGGGCTTCGTTCTCCAGAGACGCCGAGATTGGACTTGACTCTCTGCTCTGTGACTGTGATCCGAGAGATCTACCCCTCCCAACCCCTGAAATTTACTACAAGGAGGGCAGGTGGCTGCCAGCTGTCCTGAAACCACACCCTCATGACATCACCCTCAACATCACCCATCCACGGAGACTCCATCCACTGGGAACCCCCCTCAGCCCAGCAGGCCTTGCTCCCCAGCCCGAGGGAGGCGCGCTGATAGGAGCCCTCCCCGACTTCCTGGGTGAAGGAGGTACAGCCTGGCTCCTAAACAGCATGAAGCTGCTTGTGGCTATTTTCCCAGCAGCTCCTTAAGTGCAGTTTTAACGGAGGCTAGTCACAACAGCACCTCGATTATCTGTCACAGCAGGGGAAGGAGGGTCTCCTAATATGTGACTCTCTATGATACCTCACTTATTTAGAGGCAGGAGTTGAAAACAAACAAACAAACAAAAAGGAATGATTTTCAAGCACACTGAATTTGCACAAAAACCTCCCAAAGCTCAGAGGCTTATCACGGAAAAGAAAGGGTCCTTTCTCCCTGTGTGACATGGAGGCTGCAGGGTGGCAGCTCAGCCCTGCCCCAGGCGGTGGCTCTCTGAGTCCACCCTGTCCAGGTCTCTGGCCGAGGCAGCAGCCCCCAGATGAGACACGCTGTTCTCATGACAGACACTTGGCACAGGAGAGCTGGTAGGAACCTGGACCGTCGCTCGAAGCATCATCTTTTTGGACAGGGCGCCTGGTGCACCTGCTTACCTGCCATTGGCCAAAGCAAGACACATGGCAGAACCCGGGGTGGGATGGGGACATCGAACTCTGGTTACTTCTCTGTTGAGGGAGGGGCAGCAATAATTGAGGATTATGATTTAATCTATGATATGCATTTTCAAAAATTAATCCTGTATATCCTAGTCTTCAAAGAATACTGGGAATGGTGGCGCTGTTTTGTTTGGTTTTATGGCCCTGGGTCATCATTGTTAACATCAGTATTGCCTTCAATAATTCCGCCTTTCCCTGTGGGTACGGTGATGTGGAGAGCTGCTGCCCAACACATCAGTGACAGGGCCCAGCACCATTTGGAATTCCTCGTGAATACTTCTCCTAGTGTTGTTTTCACGCCTTCCCTCTCCATCATCACTTCAACTTATTACAAGTGTATTAACCTCTCTCAACTCCGCCTTCCCTCTCCATCATCACTTCAACTTATTACAGGTGTATTAACCTCTCTCAACTCCACCTTCCCTCTGCTAACATGCTAGGGGGATGCCCAATGGCTGGTTAGATCTGTCTTTAAAATAAAAGTCAAGACACGAGGGTCTCTCTCAAGCACGATACATGGGTGGATTTGGTGCATGGACTCTGGGACAAGTGTGTGGGTGTGAGCGCTTCGTGGGGTTCTTAGATTCCATCTTATTGCCCGTCTCTGGCTGGTTGAGGTTGTCAGATAAGCGAAGTCAGGGAAGACTGGGTTTGGAGTGCAGTTCCATGGGAGTACTTTGTCATTTCCTATGTTCTTTCCTAGAGAGTTGACTAAGCACAGAAACTACCTGTCATTTCTTGCTCAATTCCACTTACTTTAATGACCGCACACATTTGATCGAGCAGTCTTGTAGGGCACCGGGGTAACGCACACCACGGCACAGCTGGAGGTTAGGGGCAAATGGGAAAAGAGCTCTGCTTTCGAATGGATAGTTATACGCAATGTGAGGTTTACTCCAGGTCCAGAATGTGCTGGCAATGGCATTATACCTCTTTCTAAAGGTTGGACGGACAGCACACTTTGAAAGGCCCCGGGACTTCCTATGATGTGTACACAATGCTCCCTGTGGCTCGGTATCACCCTGAAGACCATAGTGGAGCCTGATGTTCATCTTTTTTAAACACACCCCAAAGAGCCGCAGTCAAAGTAGATGAAAATTAGATATTTCCTACTTGGTTGGTGAACAACTATTCCTTAGCTGGCACCTTCCTCTGATACACAGTCATCGTCTGAAAGCCTGATCTCACACTGACAGTAACTGAACCGCGAACAAGAGTTTTCATACCCTCAGGTGTTTCCCTGCATCTGAAATCCCATCTGTATCTCTGTTCTTCTGTGGAAAAATAACTCCTTCTATGTTCACAATACATCAAAATTCAGGAAAGACTTTGGCACAAACTATCAAATTTGTTTTTTGATAGAGGGAACTAGAGCAAGCGTTACTGTTCTTTCACCAATCCACCGCCATCCCCTCCAGGAAATTCGGAAAGCTGAAACCGAAACTCACACTCAGGTCTTCTGACTCTGAGGCTGGTGGCTTTCTCCTCCCTTAATATATCAGTTCTTTTGCATTTTATCCCATTATTTTGTGAATAACTGTCAACTGGATCATCCCTGGACATAAATGTGAAAAATATACAGACTAATGTAATGCACAAACATGCAAAAGAAAAAGCATGCATTTGTGTCAATTTCAAATCTTTTCATTATAACTTTTCACTACAACTCAGAATACTGGTTCTAGGTTTACTTACTCTCAAGGAAGCAGAATATTGGTTCTAGGTTTATTTATTCTTTCTGCACAAACCCATAACCAATGAAAATACAAAGATGCAATAATGTCCCTAGTAAAGGGAAGACAGTGACTTAAAGTGCTAATGTTCCTTTCTAATAATTTCAGCAATATTATTATGTTGATTAGAGTATCTTTAACAGAATCTTAGGTTAAAAAGTTGGGAAAAACAACTTTTTGGTAAAAACAATATGACTATAAGATAATTTGGAGTAAATAATGTGAGGATTAATAACTTGAGGAAAGTCTTGAAGATATGTTGATGTTAACGTCCTAACAAAAACAAACTAGAAAATTAGATTGATTTCACTGCTGAAAATGCATTTGTAGGTGACATGAAACTCAACTAAATAGGAAAGGACCGCTTTATAGGAAGTTAACACCTTCTCAGTGGACAGTGGCTGGAAAACTTTTAGTTGTTTAGGTAGGAGTGGGTGGGGGGGTGTGCAGCAGGACCCACCAGTGATTTCTGAAAATTCACGTCACCTGAGTCATTGCTTTGCCTGACTATGGGGATGAATGGAGAGCCCCAAATAATATCCCATACAATGATAACTTTCCTTTATTTTGCCTAATGGCAACAACTTATTTTTCTCCAGACAAATTCTGAGGTCTTATAATTTCTCTTACCATTGATTGGAAGGAAAAATACATTTTCATTTTTGATTGTTGCAAATCATTTTAAATTTTATGGCAGGGACTGCTCATTGCCTACCTCATCATTATTAATACCTTCTTCATTTATAACAAGATTCTTATTTTATTTGCAGGGGCCCCACTTCAGGTGACATCTCCTACTTTCCCTTACAGCCCTATGTGCCCACATGACTGAATCCTTTCCAGTGAAATGTAATGAAAGGATCACGTGTGACTTCTGTGATGGTTCCATAAAAAAGTGTGAGTGTCAATTTGTCGCATAACACGGCCGGAGCTCCAGCAGTTATCTTGAAAAGTAAGACACTCTCACTGATGGAATGCTCCACGGCAGAACAGAGAGGGAAGAAAAGCCTGGGTCCCAAGTGACTTATCCCAGCCTCAACAGCTTGACTCTGGATTTCTTTTCCTTGGGAGAACAAAACCTATCATGGTTAAGTTCTGCTACGTGTGGTCAAAATTCCCAATCACATCTTCTAACTGACATGACTATTTTTATCCACATTCTACCACCATCTTTTATTTAAAATGTTAGGAAAATATGGCCTTTTAAATAGAACCAGAAGAGTCTGATTTATACTCCAAATAGGAAAAAAAGAAACCTGTGGTTAATGAGAGATTCAAGGACATAAGGAACTACACAAATAAATGTGTAATTACAAGTTATGTAGGTGCTATGAAATCCATACCGGCAAGAAGGAACACGAAATTCTCTCAGCAGGCTTTAAGCTCCAAACTAATATTTAAGACAGTTTAAGGTTTCTGGGTCAATTAAAGAATGTTAGAAATCTCTTATTAGCTATGGAAATGAAAAGCAGAAATGAACTCCTCTATCTTTTGGTAATTTTGGGCTTCAGGTGGATTTTATTATGATATGAATTGTTCTTTAGTGTCTTAAAAAAAAAAAAAAGCCCAAAGTCTTTCTGTAGACAATATACCAATACTCTACCTGAGTTTTCTTAAAAGAAGTTACATTGTAACCTGCTAATGATGGAGTTTCTTATGTCATATCCAAAGGAGGAATTTTAATATTTTTAGAAAATTTGCTTAGGATGTTCTATTATTCTTTTACCTAACTGAAAAATTTTATTGGATACAAAGATGGTGACAGAAACAACCCCTCTGAAGGAACGTTGGGATATGTTTATTCATGAGAAAAAAATCAATTATCTCTCTTCACCTGCAGACCTTTTCCCTTTTTCCCTTCTCATTCTTGCAAATATAACTTTTGTTTTTGGTTGAAAATAGGAATTCTGCCTTAACTTGAATAAAAAGGAATTTCTAAAAAAAAAATTCCTGAAGCCCAAAGTATTTATGATTCAAAGGAATTTTACAAAATGATTTGTTCCTCATATATGTCTCAGTTATCTGTCAGTTATACCTCAGATTAGGATTTCATAAACTCAAAATAATACACAGAAGTGACACACTCTTCTTAGACTGGTGAGACTGATTCAGTAACAATTACTAATGATTAATCTACCATTACCATTAATAAACTAGCGAAGTTTGGAAGGAAAAAATATGAATACACAAATACCTTATTCAATTTGAGTTTTGTTTAGCTACCATGAAATGGAAATTATGTGGTAAATTTGATTAGTCTAGCTTGGTTTCCCCAAACTGTTCCATGTCATGGCACACAAAGAAAATAATAGTATCAATTATGTACAGTGCTTTGGAGCAGATGAGGAGACTCTGGCCGGTCTGGCCCTTCCTATCCATCCTGAGACTGAGGAGATGGATGTCTCGACACACCCACTGCCGGCACAGAGGAGCTCCTAGGATGCTGTGATTCAGAGAGTCAAACGGGGCTGTGAGATCCTCAAACTGATGTGGCTATTTGTCCAAAAAATATTATGTAGAGCTACTGAAAATAGAAGATTAAAAAAAAACCAGGGGCTTAATTTCTATATTTGTAAGTATGTGTTATATATGGTGGTGTTTTTAGAGTAAAAACAGAAGTAGTCTGATTTGACCAAGAAGAAGAATCAATGGGACAATGCACTTAAGCTCCACCTCATAGAAGCACAGACTCAAGAAGTCCTAGACTCATCGACTCATGGGCTCCCAAGGCCAAGAATGGGCTTTAAAAATCATCTTATTTAACTTATTTTAAAATTGTGGAAACTGAGGCTTCAAATAATCAATGATACCATTTGCATCAAATGTATACTCTTCAAAGATGTCGCATACCTTTTCTAATCTGAATCTTCCACATCTGAGCTACAGGTTGCACTTAATGCAATACTAATTCAAGGCAGTTTCCTGTGAGTTCATGAATATTTTCCCTGAAGCCAGTTCTGTCTCAGATTAAGGGACTTGCTCAAATGAGTCAATTGCATTTGTAGCCTGAAGAAATGTCTTCTGCCCCCACCCCACCCACACATCTAAATTTGTGAAACCCTCTCCAACATTCTTCAGAGTATGTGGAACCCCTAAGGTTTCAAATTGGTGACTCCCAGGAGAAGTTATGCCACTGGGGAAGGTGTGGGAGGAAGAAAAGGAAATGACTGTATGTCTTCAGCTCTCTGGGAAGAAGGCTCTAAGGACCTTGTGTATCCTCTGGCCCTTCCACTGATGTGCTGCGTTGTGAAGAAAGTGCCCAACTCCAGGTCATTAAGCCCCAAGTTCAAGGAAGGGCACCTCTTCCCCCGACTCCTCCTCCGCCCCTCCCCCAGCTCCTACCCCAGCTCCTCCCCATCCATGGCTTGGATCCAGAAGCACTGAGAAAAGAGAATGGAAATTCAAAGTGTTTTCAGTGATCTGCAAATTGGTGGGTCCGCAATTCTGAGCTTAGAACGTTTCCATCTGTACTTTTCTGGTTTTTTTTTAAAGTAAGTCTTGTATCCCCTGCTCTGGACGACAAAACAAACGTCACTATTTAGCCATACATGCTTGTCCTCACAGTACCCACATATTTTATCAAAAGGCTTGCTCTCCCTAAGAAATATTTAGAAGGAAAGACTTTCTTTAGAGGTTCTCCTCCCTTTGAGAACTTTGGGATTTTGAGGTACCCTGATGAAACAAGGCAGCTGTGCTTTCAAATACATGTTCAGGGATCACTGTGCTTGCTTTAAAAATGTTACTGTCAGAAGGGGGCACCTTTCTTTTGTACTTTCCCTTCCTTCCCTTTCATTACACCTGATTAAAACCAACTCCCCATATTCCTTCTTCAGAGCCAAATCTATGTCTCCCCTTCCATGTGAGAGTAAATCTATCATAGTCAACCCTCAAATTGCATGTTAGGGAGAACAAGGGGTATAAAAAGTGAGAATGCATCTCCCTTCATTCCACTGCCTCAGTTTTCTGAGTAGAGACACAGGTAAAGTTAGAGAACCTTTCACACAGCCCCAGCGACACCGGGCGGAACTAGCTGGCATCGTGCTTCTCAGAGGAAATGCCAAACTGCCCTCACCTAGGCTAAGACCAGATGGGGTGTGCTCCGGTCTCACAATTGGCAGTCATTCTCAGTATGCTTTACCGTCATCCTTCTGTGTAATGCGGATGCCGTTTCTACCAAGACTTCATTCATTGCGTTCAATAAGAAATGAATGTATAAACCTGGAGACTTTATCCTTTCTTCCCTGTAAGCCCTGCCCTCAACCCCTCCACTCCTGCTCCATCATTCTCCACTTCCCTTCCCCCAAATACACACTTTGTTTCTTCCCTTCTCCTTTCTGGAATTCCCCTTTTCAGGAATCCTTTAGCTGTGCCATACAGGAAAGGTTATGAGCTTTTCAGATTATAGATTCATGCTGAAATCACAGTTTATGTTTTATTTTTGGCTTCGGTTAATCTGGGTTAGTTTAGCGTGATCCTAACAGAGGTAAATGAGCCCCTACAGATTTCATTCATGAAATGCTTGCCACCGTCTCCTGTGTGACAGGTTCTGGGAAAGCTACCTGGAGTACATTTCATCCAAGAGCTTATCACTGGTTTTTCAGCTGTGAATTCTATCTGGCAAAGGGAAAAAGAAGGCACAGTAAGTATCTACCTAGGGTGGAGTGCTCAGATATCACCTGACAGCGAGAACGTGCACTCTTAACCACGCTCAGCAACACAAACACAGAAACCTGGGCAGGAGGGTTGGAAAACACCGTCATCAAGACGGACAGCCTGTGCCTCTGTCCTGCCGTGGGGACAGCTCCTTGAAACAGAACTCGGCCTGCGAGGGGAGACGGACAGATGGATTCGGAAGGAAGTTCTGCTGTCTCATTTACTAGCTGTGTGACTCTGGAGAAGTCAACAACCTCTCTGAATCAGGAGTTTCTCACTTCTAAAATGCAGTGGCTCTGCCTGTCTTCCAAATGACTTAAAATTAGTGGACCACTTGCTAAACACGAAATGCCTTGTGTCTATCAGATGGTCTAATATTTTGGTGTCTGTTTACAGAAGACAATCCATGTTGTTGCGCCAGAGGGGGAAGCGGCTTTGGGTCTCAGCAGTGTCTCTGTCTCCGTGGCACAACTGTCATTCCATCAGTGACGGATGAATCTGGAGGCCGGACATTTCCCTTTTCTTCATCTCTTCTGGCACCTTCCCCACTCCTCAGACCTGATCCATGATTTATCTTGCTGATTTTATTAACTAAATATTTCTCAATTCTATTCCCCTTTCTCTATTTCTTTCATCACTACCATAGTTTATGCCTTCTTTTTCCAGATCACAGTAACAGCTTCTAATGGTCTGTCTGTCTCCTGTCTGCTTCCTCTTAGATTCATCTTCAGTTCACCCAGGCACCAGAGCAATCTTCTTAGATGCTGGCCTACCTATGTCTCTTCCCTGTTCAAAATTCAATGCCTTCCCAAACATGGCTGTAATATTAAAAATGCCTTCTATAAACAAAACAAAAAGACAACATATGGAATGGGAGAAAATATCTGCAGATGATGCGACTGACAGGGCTTAATTTTCAGAATATATAAACAACTCATAGAACTTAATAACAACAACAAAAACCAGACAACCCAATCCAGAAATAAGCAGAAGACCTAAACGAGCAATTCTCCAATGAAGACATACAAAAGGCCACTAGGCACATGAAGATATGCTATCACTAATTATCAGAGAAATGCAGATCAAAACTACAATGAGGTATCATCTCACACCAGTCAGAACGGCCATCATTCAAAAGTCCACAAACGATAAATGCTGGAGAGGGTGTGGAGAAGAGGGAACCTCTTACACTGCTGGCGGGAATGTAGTTGGTGCAGCCATTATGGAAAACAGTACGGAGATTCCTCAAAAAACAAAAAGTAGGCTTACTATGTGATCCAGCAATCCCACTCCTGGGCATATATTAAGAGGGAACTCTAATTCAAAAAGATACTCACACCCCAATGTTCATAGCACCACTATATACAATAGTGAAGACATGGAAACAACTGAGATGTCCATCGACAGATGACTGGATAAAGAAGTTGTGGTATATTTATATACATACACATACACACCTAGTGGAATACTACTCAGACATAAAAAAGAATAAAGATAATGCCATTTGCAGCAACATGGACGGACCTGGAGATTATCATTCTAAGTGAAGTAAGACAGAAAAGGAAGGAAAAATACCATATGATATCACTTATATGTGGAATCTAAAAAAAAAAAGACACAAATGAACTTACTTACAAAACAGAAACAGACTCACAGACATAGAAAAACAAACTTACCAGGAAGGAAAGGGGGTAGAAAAGGATACATTGGGAGTTCAAGATTTGCAGATACTACTATATATAAAATAGATAAACAAGGTCCTGCTGTACAGCACAGGGAGTTATATTCACTATCTTGAGGTATCCTGTAATGAAAAAAATACGAAAACAAATATCTGTATGCATATGTATGACTGAAACATTATGCTGTACACCAGAAACTGACACAACATTGTAAACAGGCTATTTCAATTTTAAAAAAAATGGAAAAAGGAAAAAAAAAATGCCTTCTAGATTCAAGTACCAGCATGACATCTGCCCAACCCACTCCACTCCCACCAAAATGCTTGATCCCTTTTTTACTCACTAAGAAAGTTCTGACATCAAGGAAGACTTCCTTGACCTCCCGCAGCCACTCACACGCCGGCTTCCCTTCCCCAGGAGTTCTGCATCCCTCTTCTGAACTCTAGTAACATCCTGTGCACATGGACTATCACTGTCCCTCTGGAGCCCACCAGGAACCTAGCACACCGCGGGGGCTTGGTCAATATTTGTGGGATAAAAGAATGAATGTCTAGATGATAATGTAACTCCTTTATGGGTGCTTCTTCAACCCAAATGTAAAATATTTTTAAAAAAAGGAATTGATTATCTCACACTTGGGTATCTTCAATCACACCTAAGATTCTGGTTAGCAACTGCCTAGGACAAGATCTTTTCCTATTTGCATATCATAGCGTAAAACGAGAAAGTTTGGATATTTAAATCTCTTTTTCAAACAACAAGATCTTTCATCTTTAAAAGTCTTTCCTTTTTCAATGAACTTCAATTTCTCGAAAAGATCATTTTTACTCAGTAGACTCAAAGAAAGAACGAAAAGCTGTGAATGTCTGACTTTATTTCCAATCAATTCAAAAGGCATTTCTGAGCTCTTAAGTTGTCCTTTCCCAGAACAAAGGCTCAGGTATTTGGATTCTGAAGCAGCCCCTTCAGCCTTTCAGCAAGTGAGGCGACAGGGAGGTGAGCATGTGAGTTGAGGGAAGAATTCACGGACACGTGGGCCCCTGTTCTTTTCAGAGACAGCCCTGGACACTAGCCGGTCTCCAGCTGCAGGCTCAGGCCTGGCTTACCTCACTTTGTTTTGGAAATAACCTGGGGGTTGCAAGCGGGAAGAAGACAAGCATGGGAAGGCTTAGACACCACAGGGGTTTCTGTCTTCTCTCTTTGTCTCATTTTTGCTCCTTACTTTGTTTCCAAACTTCTCTCCATGGAAACATTACTACGTATTCCTCCCTCACTTTCTAGACAAGAGCTTGCAGTACTCATGGAATACTCTTGGAGAAGCTGAATCAAGAAACTCTTTTAACAAAATTATACACATTGAATGATAATTTCTGGCAACAAAAACCCATTCACGGGACATTCAGTTGAGGTTATTACAAAGAAATGTATGAAACTACCAAGCGACTGATACCTCGGGAGGTGAGAAGCAGTTTTCAGCCAGGGTGCTAGCATTCATTCAACAAACCTCTGAGGCTCTGTCCCATGTACCATGTGTTGTCAGGGGTGCCCAGAAATCCAGGTATTTGCACCTGGTTTGCGAGCTAATCTCCTTCCACTTGCAGAGAGAAACAGAGAGGGTGCTCTGAAAGTCCCAACTCAAGAGTTTTGATCTCTCCGCAGGGAGAGCCTTCCCAGATGCCCTCAAGGATGTGCACAACGAGAGTCAGAGATGCTCATGATAAAAGCTCACACTGACTGAGTCCATGGTATGTGCCAGGAACAGTGTGGTAACTCCCCACAAAACCAGAGAGGCAGGACTATTTTCCCCATTTTCAGCTGAAGGAA
Source organism: Camelus dromedarius (assembly GCF_036321535.1). Classification (NCBI taxonomy): domain Eukaryota; kingdom Metazoa; phylum Chordata; class Mammalia; order Artiodactyla; family Camelidae; genus Camelus; species Camelus dromedarius. The sequence continues at coordinate 11,376,737 of NC_087465.1, read as the reverse complement.
CTGAGATCCAGAGAGGTTAAACAGCTTTTCCATCGTTCCATGGCTAGTGGCTGCAGGGTTCATCGTGAGTCGTGCGCCAGGACAGTCACACTGCCTCCCTGGGAGGGCCACGTTGGATGGGAACATGGTTTTCTACCACCTCACCAGACTTCCTGGCAGTTTCCATTCTATGTCCTGTTTTGGCAGCTTATTCTTTTACTGGCATAAAAACTGGAAAATACATCCACCACACTCCTCTAAATGAACAGAATCTTACCTAGTGAATCAACATCCCGACTATCCCTAGAAAAAGGAAACATCCTCAAGTGTCTGTGTCCTGGGGCTCCATCCTCAGTAATTTTGTCTGCCAAGTGATTATCTTAAAATGCAACCCCCATTAGCCCAGATAACGTGGCTAATGGATTACAGTCTGCCACTCCCCTGCCCAAATGTACCTTAAGTAGCAGGGTGCCCTGCTTAGCACAGATATTTATAAACATAAATAGCAAGCTGCAAAAAGAGTCTGAATGTCCTCTGATATGTAGTAGTAATGGCAAGACATCAGTTTTTTTTTTTTAATCATTTTTTTTTTTTGTTAATGGAGGTACTGGGAATTGAACCCAGAACCTTGTGCATGCTAATCATTGACCAAAGTCAAGTCATTCAGAGCCGGTAAGACTCACTTCCAATGCTGTGTTGTTTGAGCTGCAGACAAAGGTACTGCTCTGCCATTCATTGACCTAAGAGTTTGAGGATGAAAAGCTGGAGCAACAGCAGCCATATTGTAAACATGAGGACATAAACATGTTGAAACATAGAGCAGGCAGAGCCAAGAGAAGTAGGGAAGGAAATAGACTAGGTGACTTTAATTAAGCTCCAGTACAGCCTCAGCTGCAGTGAGCAGTGATCCCTGAAATTATCATTTGGAAACCCAAACATTCTTGCTGCCTAAAGCAATTTGAGCTGGATTTTTTTTCTATTTCAACCCAAAGCATTCTAAATTACACACACACACATACACGTATATCATGTAAAACTTTAATTTAAAAAACAGCTTGCTTTTATGATTAAAACAATCCTTATGGAGTCTATTATTTCCCTTCCAATCAGCACATTCCTATCTGAATTATTTATACTTTTTTCACTTAAGAATTAATTATGAATGGTGACTTTTGTGCTTATGACAATTTAAAGATACAGTTCTTATTAAATATGTATGACATCAATTGTATCAATGTACTTCTCATTTCACAGGACTGGGAAATTTGTAATCTCGCCAACCTCCTCACATTGCCTGTGGGTTCTGCTACCTTGTCTTATTTCTCTAAGTCTCAAAAGAGTAGGGAGGTAGTCTTAGAATTCATTCATTCATCAAAGAAATGCAGTCCATGACATATGGAAGATCAAGCTGACTTTATCAAAGCTGAAGTTTGAATTGGTAATAAAACAGATATAAGTAAAAAGAAATGTAATATTCCTACTTTTTTGGCCATTGTTCTTCAGTATGATAGAACTTCAAGTGACTGGTGATGCTTCTAGAAATATATCCTTATTCCTCAAAGCTGGCATCTCCAAGTGCACTACATTTTTGTTTCTTATGTCATACAAGTAATTCCCTTAAACACTGAGTTAACAGTAAGTCACGATGTAGCGAAAATAGCCATTGTATATCTCTTAATTTAGGAGTTTCCCAAAGAGCTCCAAAGATGTAGTATAATATTATAGACATCTCAACAAAGTGTTTGCAAATGCTTCCTGAATTTTTCAATTTTCATCTGGTCCTTGGAAATTGCCTGTTTAATTAGTAGCTTCTTCCTGCGTGAACTGCAGGTAAGCGAACCTAAGGGTTTAAAAATGTGAAATGTACATTATCAAGTACATTCAGCGTCAAGATGAGCTTGGGTCATGGAGCCCTCACTAAAGTCATTAACAGGAGATTTTCTTAAACCACTGACAGCTTCCTCATCATTTCCATCCCATGTCATGGTCTTCGTCATTATAAGCAGTAAGAAGAAAACTCCCTTAAGCTGGGGAAAATAGTCAACTTTACAGCTGAACCTTGCAAATATTTTCTCCTGGTCTGTGTTTGCCTTTTAACTTTGTTTATGGAGTTTTAAGCGATTCACAACCAGCCTTTGATTTTCATATCATAATAGTGCCAGATTAGGGGTAAAAATAACCACATTCTTTCCAACTTGTCTGGTTTTGGAACCCAATGGCCCACGTGCCTTCAGCGTGAGGTGTCACCACTCTCCACAGCCCAAGACCACCCTGGCCTTGCTGGGACTGTAGGCATCCGTGATCAGGTTTTTAACAACTTGTGCATAAAATCAAGCACATGGAAAACTGTATTAGAAACAGTAAGAGTCAAGTAAGTGTTCATAATCACTCGGGCATTCAGGGTCTGATCTGTGATTTTCTTATATTAGTACATCCAGACTAATCAATCTGCACACCTGAATCTTATTTGTACAGTGATTCTAATAAATCTATGATATCTGCAGGTCAAACAGGTAGTTGCCCACTTTCCGCTTGCGTTCCGTTTTCATTTTCCTACTGTCCAATGCACTTAAAGACCGCACGCTACATACTCTTCTCTCAGAGATGCGTGGAAGCACTATTCCTTTTTGTTATGAGCTGACTTTCTAAGTTAACAATAGCGGTGAAGTATCTGTTGTTGTTTTGGAAAAAAAGGAGTTAGTGACCTGTTTTTCACAGTGCTAAGGAATCCATGCTATTCATATTGCTATCCAGCTTTTCGGTTTCGTTGTCTTTGAGAATGGAAGATTTTTTTTTCCCCCTACATATTGAAAATTCTTTTAAGGTTCACTGAAGCTTAAGCTTTCTCGTGGGTCTGCTTTGAAACACTTATTTTAAGACATAGAATGACTTATTTCCTTACAAGACCCTTGGGCCAAAAAAAAAAAAAAAAAAAGGACTTTTCAAATAAAAGATAGAGTTTGAGGTTATATGATGGCCTGAGAGCAATTTCATCACCTAAATGGATCTGATCTTTTACTTAAGGGCTTGTGCCTCGGTGTTCTTGAATGGAGAGGTGGTGACTTCATTAATTCTCCTGCTTTCTGACTAACTTGTGTACCTCTTGGAGTGTCAGCAAAGCTAGAAGTTATCTCTAGTAGGCTACTAGCTGGCAAGTGAGTCTCAGGCCTTCAGCTGAGACTGCCGTAAAGGATGTGAATTCTTGAGCCTTGGCAGCAAAGCGTTCCCTCTGTAAAGGGATGGTGGTGTAATTTATTCAGGTTAGAACTGCCTCTCTTGCCTGCGGTGACCCGGAGCTGACCACCCAAGCCACCACACAAGCAGAAACAGAGAAAAAAGTCTTCCTGGCAATTACAAAGGAAGAGAAGGAGAAATAAAAAGCGTTGATTATAATGTGCCTACACTTAAAATTACAGCCCCCGGGTCACATCGATTTCTTAATCACTGCCAACTGATTTATCGGGAGGAAATAAATAGCCTGTTTTGGAAACGTTAAAAAAAAAATTACAAAACAATGTGCCTACATTAAAAAAAAAAAATTCCAGAATAAAAATACTTCTAAGATGGCACAAAGATCTAGGATCCTCTGAGGGACCTCTCTCAGTCACAATACAATTGACTTTTCAGCATCCACCTTAACTACTATAATTGTAACTCTAAAGCAGACAAATGTGTTGACAAAGAAAGACTTTTTTAGGGCTTATGATATACACAAGTTTTGGGGGAAAGAACATGATATTTAAAAATGAGGACTCACTTTTTTCTCCACCAGTAGAAAGGCAGCCTCAATGGGCTGGGATGGAGACAGAGGGGGCTGGAGACGTCAATTTTTTCATTTGCAATAAGGGGTGGTGGTTTTATTTAATTAACTCTAAGGGCTTATTTTAGCAATGGATCCCTAAGAATAACAGACTGAGCCCTCCCGATGGTTCATTATGTCTAAGATTCTGCCCAGACTGTAGTTCTGACCACTAATATGTATCCAATAAATGATTGAATATGGAGAGTGGCCTTAAACATGCTTACTTTTTCTGTCTGCTTGATGGCTGAGTGTCTTGATGAGACTTATACTCAGATGCAAGTCCTACACTTGATGTCAGCAGTAGGGCAAGAGGATGACAAGTTGCTAGCCCAGAAAGACACCCTCAAACTCTAGGCCTCCTGGGACAGATGGAGGGCAGGCTGCCCGCTGCATTCCTAACTGTTTGAATGTGTTTACTGCTTGTATTTCATCTCTCTGTTGAAAAAATTGAGCCCAAATCACCAAACAGTACCGTTAATAAACTGATACTGTGTGCCAGCCAGCCTCCAACATACTTCTCCATGATTCTCACCTCCTCGTAGTCACACCTTTTAGAAATTTCCTCCCACACTCAGTAGGGCCGACCCAGGTAACTAGCAGCTTATTGCAGAAATGATGGAGTGTGACTTCTGAGGCTAGGTCCTAAAAATCATCGCTGCTCTGCCTTGATGTCTTGAATCGCCTGCCCTGGGGAAAGCCAGCTGCCATGTTGTGAGGACACTCAAGCAGCTCCGCGAAGAGAGGTCCACCTGGCAAGGGACTGAAGCCTCCTGCTGACGGCCAGCAGCAACGTGCCAGCCATGTGAGTGAGCTGTCTTGGAAGGGGTCCCTCCAACCCCAGTCAGCCCCTCAGATGACCACAGGCCTGGTAAGGCCTTGGACCACAACGTCACGAATGACTCTGAACCAGAACTTCCCAGCTAAATTGCTTCCAAATTCCTGACCCCTAGAAATTATATGAAATAAGATGTTGATGATTGTTTCAAGCAACTTACATACAGAGTCATTTTTAATGCAACAATAGGTAACTAATAGGCTTCTAAAGAAGGTTGATCTCATGAGTGACTGAAGTCCCCTCTCAGTTTTGTAGCTGGAGTTACAGTAGCCACTAATAATTCATAAGATCAGAGAGTAGAGGTGTCTGGAAAGTTTATCAGCTCTGTCATTGACAGTTCAAAGGAATTTTCTAATGGCTTTTTCCAAAGATCCTCACTCTTTTTTCCTTTTCATATACCCAAGCACTCTTTCCCCATCTAGCACAGTGGCTTAGAGTAAGCGTGAGTTTTGTGGTCTGACAAGCTGGGTTTTGATTTGCGCTCTGCTGTGTGCTAGCTGTGAGAACTTGCACAAGTCAAACTTTCTGGACCAAAGTTCCCTCAGTGGTAGAGATGATGTAATAGGACCCACCTCATGGATATTGTGACGGTTAAAAAACTTAATACATGTGAAGTTCTCAGGAGACTAGTACACAGAAGGCCCCTGGAGTCATTACCATTTTCAACATCAAGTTATTTTCACAACCTACATCATATGACCCTGTCACAGTTTCTGCTTCTTTTTACCATGATCCATGAATTCATGTGCCCCTCATCTAGTCAACTAGATATTTTCCAAACTGAGTTAGAAACCTGAAGCAGACAAGGGAGTGCTGTCTGAGAGAACCACTACGATTGGTCAGCTGCCTTGCCTGCCTTCTGCCTCCCCGCAGCCCCACCTTCCCCAGCGAGACTGCGTCTCGCCAGGACTGATGCCCCAAAGCCATGTGTGCTGGTCTTAATTCACCCCCATCCCTAGACCTAAATGACACCCTATCTCAGGTTACATTGACAGGACTCTGTATTCTAAGAGTTGTGTATCTGAAAGTTGGATTTTTAGAAGAAAATTTTAGGTAACTAAATATTCCAGTTTTCAAGCCAAAGTTTACCAGTGACATAAGTAAAGAAAACCAAGTATTTAAGAAAAAATAATCAAGGATCACCTCAATTTCGAAGCACAATCTGAAACTGACTCTTCTTTTGAGAATTTGGTCTTTTTCTTCACTGATTTTTCTGTCTGAGAGAAGAAATCAGGATCCACTTCTGACTGTAAGATTTTTCATTCCTCTTCTATTTGAGTCATGGTGGGAGAATTTTTAAATCCAACCAGTCATGACAATATCACAGGAATTGTTGAACTGGGGATTTAGGGAGGTTCAGAAAATTGGCGGATTTCTACGCTCTGTCATTCTCTTTGCATTCAGTGGTGGGGGGAAGAGCAGAGCAGAACAGCAGGTGGTTTCCTCAAAATCTCCCTGAAACTCTGAACTCCTCATTTTTAAGGTTAGGAGGCAATGTGCCAAAGGTCATGTGGGGGCAAAGGGCAAGAAGACTGAAAAGGATTAGAAGAAGATAGAGGCTGTGGGGTTAGACATAAAAAGAGTTAGTGGGAAAGTAAGAAACTGGCTTGATAGATCACATTTGTATTACTTAGCTTAAATTATCTAGCAAAACTAGCCCTCTTCTGGTTTATTGCAGTATACGGTGTGGGGAGAGTGGTTAATCAGACTATTTATAAATTGTCTTTCTCATTTCCCTCCACTTTGTCTCTGTCTGCCCAAACCCAGTGAATCATATTTGGATTTTGTTTTTCTAGCATTATTTTTCATCATGCATTTTTCCTGCAACTCCAAAGAAAAAGACACACACACACACACACACACACACACACGTGCCCACACTACATGGATAGAAACCACACCATGAGAATCTCATTCATTTTTAAGCCTTTGAATCTGTATGGATAATGCTTGTTTATTTTTCATTTAATCCATCTATCTATCCTTCTGTCCATCCTCTATTCACTTAGGAATGTGTAGAGAAAAACATCCTTAGGAGACACCTGCAGTTCTGATTTTTATGTAACTGGTGTTTAAAGCAAACCAAAAGCCTGTGCCTGCCAGTCCCTAAGCTGCCCGAGAAACCCTGCTGACAGCGGCCATCCTCCGCTTGGAGCATCTGGGATGACGTCTTTGGTCCTCTCCGCAGAGCCTTTGTCCTTCTGACCTCCAGTTCTTTCCTCTTGCTCTGCTGGTCATTCACCTTGTCTTTTCACTTGCCCCCCGTGACATGGCTATTGTAAGGGTTTTGTGTTATTCTGGTTTCTACTACAAGGCCTTCTATGGAACAATCTGCCAGCTAGCGGGTCCCCCCACCCCCCGTTATTTTCTCTTTACATCTTTTCTGTGCACAGACAATTTACAGATTGAGAATATGATTGCAAACTTAAAATGAAGCTCTGAATACGAGCTCCTTGTGCACTGCCTGCATCTGCCCTGAAGAGCGCTTATATACTCTGCCTGCCTGGGATGTCATCTCCGGGCGGGGGGGGTGCAGAGCCATCAGCAAACTGGAGGGCGTTCTCAAGACCATCACCAAGTTACCAGCTGAAGCCAAACGAGAACTGTTCACACTGACATTTTATTATGGGTATTTGTAGAGTATTGAAAGTACTTTTGGATTGGTATTATGTTTCAGACACTTACAAGAGATGGTTATTAATATTTTTTGCTATTTTTCTCATGAAGCAAATCCTATAACTTGAGTGGAATTCATGTAACCTCTCTCAGTAAGCTTCAGGAAACAAATATTTTGAAATGAAAGCATTTTTAAAAATTGACTGGTAAAAAAATGATTTTAACAGACTGATTAATAAAGTAAAATATAAGAAAAGACAGGTTGATCTCTGGGAGCAAAAGTCCATAAATTTAAATTCTTCTTTGCACTAAAACCCAAGACAATAGCTCTGGGAGGGAGCCTTTCTGTTGAAAGTATTTGAGGAGCGCTCTCTGCCTGCATAGTAACTGCACTTCTAATATGAAAAGGGGATTTTGTTGCACTCAGATCACCTGGTTGGTGAGAAGGTTGTGGAACTATTTCCTGCCACCATCCTGAGCATCCTTAAGCTGGCAAGCATGGGCAGAAGCCTGGCATTAGCAGTTTGTACTTAGAAACTTTGCAGTTTTTGAGAGGATCTGGCAAATCTTCACTATTAACCCTTAATTATTTTTCTGAAATATATTCTAACAAACAATGGAGATGCAGTTATTATCCACTGAAGAGTTTTAAGATACAGGCACCAAGGGCTGAAGACCAATCATTACCCCTTTAAAGATGCAGATTACAGCAATTGCACTGGCAGGGAGATTTAGCTCACACTGGCAGTCTTGTGGTCCTCTTAGACCATAAGCTCCTGAGAACAGAGCCTGCAGGGCAAACCCAATATTACATCTGCATTATGTCCTGCATATGTAAGGTACGCGTTGCCATTTATCAAAAGAATGAATGGTTGAGATTCACCAGTCCAAAAAAAAATCCAATTCACATCGTGGATTTTGGCTGCCTGGGGAGCCTATTTAGCAATTTATAATATAAACGCTATTTACAGTAAAGTATAAGCAAGATCCCTAATTGATTAAAAATCCTCTGCTTCATGTTCTTTTCCCATTTGAAGATTTCTGTCTCCTTACCTGGTGTCTTAGAAGAGTGCAAGGAAGAAGGTTTCCTCTGCTTTGCTGATTTTTAAAATGAGTCACCTGGTGTCACCCTTGCCCTCACTCACTGCAGGCAAAGACGTGACCCATTAACATGAAAAGGAAAATGACTCCAGGGAACTTTCCACCTGGTCATCTTTCTCGGTTTCACTCCAGAGAAAACAGGATTCATCTCCACTACAAAATGAAACTTACAATGGGATTCACAACCCAGTGACGTGGTCCCATGGGGCACTTCCTGAGCCTCTGTGGGCTCAGCTTCATACAGAATCTGACCAAGGGGCCGTTCCTGACTTCCAGGAAGTTTTTTTTGGAAATATTCCTGTGTGTCAAGAATGGAATATGGCTTAACGATGAAAATATAAAAATTTGATCATCTCCTTGAAGCCATCACTGGGGATAAATACTGTGAGTTACTTCTCTAGGCATAAAATCGTACAGATCTCATCAAAATAAATTCACACCTGAATGACCTATTGTTAAAATAAGAAGATGCAAAGCCGTAAAAAGGGGTAATGAAACCACCACTGCACATGTAAAGCACTATCCACCATCCTTCAGAGATCTCAGTTCCTTTTCCCAGAGAAGATACTCGGTTTATTCTTGCCATAAAGCAGGCTTAGACCATCTAGGCTTAAACTGGATTCTTTCTTCTGTGTTTCTATTGTTTGACACCTTTCTAGGGACTTTCCTGTTTATTTCACTGTAAAACAAGAAGCAGCAAGTTACTGGGCAACTTGATAATTTCTGGCAGGGAAAGGGGAAAAAATTCATTTTGGCAAAATGCTACTTTATATGAAACATAATGATTTATCCAGGCTTGTGGGTAACTATGCTGTCTTTGAATAATATAAATTCTAGAAAATTCAATGCAAATTTGGGTGAATCCACTGACTCAGTGCCATGCTAAAATCTTTCTTAAAGCCTGCCAATCTCTCTCTCTTCCCTTTCCTCCTTAAATCCGTGTGCTTTCTTATTTCTCATCTTATGAAAAATTTTAGCTCCTGTTCTTAGATTACATAGCCTATTACTTCCACAGTCATCAACTGACCCCAGGACATTCCTCCTCCTCTCGAAGTGATTTGAGCTCCTGTTTCACTCTCTACTCTCCACTGTTATACTTGCTGAATTCTTGGAAATTTCAAAGTCCATGATGTGAGTTACCAGCACCTCTACCTGTCTGGACCACCTCTCCTCTACCCTCTCTGCTCCCTGGGTCAGTCTGGCCAATCCCCAGCCCTTAGCAGTACTGGGATTGTCTCAATTTCCTCTGATGTGTCTCATCGTTCCACGACGCCAACCCCAACAATTCTCTGACCGGCTAGGGCTCTTCAGCCCTTTGACCCAGCCACTCTTTGACCAGCCCTCCCTTCCTTGACATGCTCATTCCTTGCCTGACCAGGTTAAAGTCATTGTACACAGTCATCACCATGAGTCTTTGGGAATACTCTTGACCCACCTCCTCCTCCATCACTTCGCCATCCCTACTTGGCACACCGCAACCCTTGTCGAGTCCAACTCCCTGCCTGCTCTGTATCTGTACCTGTGCAACTTGACATGCCTAGAAAAAAGGTACTGGCCTGAATGGCCCCAAGCGTGGCCAGGCAACACATGTGATCTCCCTTGTCCAGGTGCCCTTCCATTCTCTCAGATGTCCTTCCTGCCACCTCTCTCCTCACATCCTCAGCACTCCTCCCCTTACTCAAGCAGATCACCTCGGTCCAAACTTCACTGAGCAACAGAAGCAACCAGAAGAGAACTTCCATGGCCTTCCCCCACCCGCACCCCCCCCAGGGTGCTCACCTACCAGCAGCTGCTCCCCGACACAATGCCTTCTCAGCTACTGGAGATGAATTATCCATGCCCTCACAGCCTGAAGCCAACTCTTCCACCTGTGCATTAGCTTCTATTTCTTCTCTCCTATTCAAAAAACTCTTAGCTCCAGCAACGCTCCCCTCTTTTGTTCAGATCCTCTTTCTTCCTCCCAAAATGACATCAATCCATTTAGCTTATCAACATGCTCTATTTCTCTCATCTTTTTTAAAAAATTGGAGTATAGTTGACTTACAATGTTTCAGGTGTACAGCAAGGTGATTCAATTATACACATATATATATTCTTTTTCAGATTCTCTTCCATTATAGTTTATTACAAGTTACTGAACATAGTTCCATGTGCTATACAGGGGGTCCTTATTGTTCATCTATTTTATATATAGTAGTGTGTATATTTCTCCCATCTTTTAAAAACATTCTTGACCTTCCATCTCTCATCAGCTGCTGCCCCACATTTCTCTGTTCTGCTTGAAGCAAACTCCTTGGAAGAGTTGTCATATTTCTGTCTTAAGTTTCGTTTCTCCCGTTCTCTCTTACGCCTACTACCATCATGCTTTCTCTCCCTCCGCTTCACCAAAGCTGTTCTTAGACTTGCCACCAATGCCCACCAAGGAGATAAATCCATCAGTCAGTTCTCAATCCTCATCCTGCTGGACCTGCAGGACATAGTTATTCACTCTCCTCCTAGAAACACTGTCCTTATTCAGTTTCCAGGAAACCAGGAACTCCTCCACCCTTTTTCTTGCCTCATTCCACTGGGTTCCTTCTCAGTATCTTCTATTACTCTCTCCTCTTCTCTTTGCCCTTTTAATGCTGGAGAACCACAGAGGCTAGTCTTTCGGTCTTTTCTCTGTTTATACTCGCATCATTGTTGGTATCACGCTAATGACTTCCAAATGCAAACCTCTATTCCCAAATGCAGACTAAATCCAGCCACCCGCCCACTCAGTGATATTTCCACTTGGAGGTCTAACAGACACCTCAAACTTGATTTCCAAAACTTCCTCCCTACAACTCTTCCAAATGGATAGCCTTTCTAACTTCAGTTGATGACAACTCTATCCTTTCAGTTGCTTCTGCCAAAGCCTTTGAAGCCTCCTTGATCCTTCTCTTTTCTCCCTCCCCTCAATACCACTTCCAGTCAATCAGGCAATCCTGTTAGGTCTGTCTCCAAGAATAGCCAGCATCTGACTACTTTTGACCACTTCCACTGCTATCATCAAATCTGCAGCCCTCTTATCTCTTTCAGTAGCCTTGTGATAAGTCTCTTTTGACATTTGCCATCCGTCATCTACTCTCAGCGTGACAGACAGAGAGCCTTTTAAGACAGAAATCAGAATGCCCTCTCCCTTTGTACAAAATCCTGCAATGGCTTCTTCCCTTTCATCCAGGGAAATTGCCAACATCCTTCACACAGCTCCCAGGTCACGTGCTGATCTACTGTTACTTGTTGGACCTCATTTTCCACCACTCTGCTGTTTCCTCTCCCTGCTGCTGTCCCCCTGGTCTCGCTGTGGCTCCTCCAGCATGTACATGTCTTGGGACTTGCGCCCTAGGTGTGTGCTCTGTCTGGAAAGCTTTTCCTCAACATCTCTAGGTGCTACTTCCTTGCTACTTTCAAGTCTCTGTTCAGTCTTACCATCTCAGTAAGGCTTTCCCTGTGACTTCTCCTTAACGCTGCAATCTACCCTGATTTCGCCAGACTTCTCTTTTATTTCAGAATACTCATTATTTTCTAACTCACCATATGTATTTGACCTACATATTGTGCTTCATTTTATCTTCTACCTTCTGCCACTAAAATGTAAGTTCCACAGACATCAGGCTCTCTAAATATTTTGCTCACGGATGTACTAGATCATCATGGTTGATCCCAAGTACCTAGAACAGGGCATAGCATGTCACATGGCAGGTGCTCAGTGAATAGTTGTTGGATTAATGAATGCATAAGTGAAGGAAGGAACAAAAGAAAAAGTGAATTTACCTGGTCTCCCTGAGCTACTTACTTGAAAACTCTTTCGCTGAGACTTCAAAAGAAATTCTTTCCCTAAAGTGGTATGCCTGACACTAAAAGCCTCTGGTATTGAGTCTGACTGGTTTCCCAATTAGAATGGGCTCCAAGAAGCTGAGAAATCCTCCCCCACATTATAGTAAAACAAGGCGTGACTGCGCCGTCCACTAGGAGCTCTTACGCATGCTCTGGGGACATTATAATAAGAGCTTTCTGGAAGACGGAACTAAGTGAATGGCCTCATTTCAGGGTCTGATATAAAATCAAAACTCAGAGCAGGTTCATCTAAAGCCTGGCCAAGTTTCCTCTAAACCGGGCTCACGTGGAAAGAGAAACTAAGCTGATACATCATTTCAAATGGAAACTATGCAAAATTCAGTGGCTTCATGTGGTTTCAACCCCAAACCAGGTGGAACTTGAGGCTTTGGCAAAGGTTCACGTTAAATTCTTAACTGGGGAATGTAAATCAAGAGGGGGAAATGTTGGAGAAAAACAAAGTGAAATAAAACCTTCGGTTTTGAACAGTTCTGGAACCACAAACTTAAATCACTGCTCTTTAAATGTCATCTCACTCAGGCTTCAAACAAGTACAATTATTATTGTGAAAAATTTCCCTCAACAGTGAAGCAGCTTTTTGTTATCCTATATTAGAATTTCAGGGGTCCTACACATGTGTGTGGAGAGCAAATTATTATTTCCATCTGGTAGGTTGTGTAAGCAAAGAACAAAGATGAAAAGGTGACGTGCCAAAGGCAACTGGAGGAATGAGCCAGCATCATGTTCACCACTGAGCCCCTGAACCCACAAAACTGCTGCCTTTCATTGCAGGGAACCAGAAATACAGTCAAAAAGAAGCAAAAGGGAATTTTAAGAATCCTGTGGATCACATGAGATTGAGAATTAAAAGACTGTGGCTTTGATAATAACAATATTGTATGAAACCTGAGCTGACCTATGGAATAGTAATAATTTATCAGTAATGTGGTTTGTATGTGTGCATGCGTGTGTGTGTGTGTGTGTGTGTGTGTGTGTGTGTAAGATTGCAATACTTCTGAATTTTAAGGGCCCTTTAAATAATCAGGTAAAATTATTCTAACTGTAGGAAATTTCCCATGTCCAGAGATTTTAAGCATCACAGATTTTTTTATTGAGGTTTTTTTTTAGTTGAAGTATGTTGATTTACAATGTTGTATTAGTTTCTGGTGTATAGCAAAGTGACACACACACACACATATGTATGTATTCTTTTTCAGATTCTTTTCCATTATAGGTTATTACAAGATATTGAATATAGTTTCCTGTGCTCTATGGTGGGTCCTTTGTTGTTCACCTATTTTATATATAGTAGCGTGTATCTGTTAATACCAAACTTTTAATTTATCCCTCCCCCTGATCCTCTCCCCTTTGGTAACCATAGTTTGTTTTCTATGTCTGTGAATCTACTTCTGTTTTGTAAATAAGTTCATTTGTATCATTTTTTTCAGATTCCACATATAAGTGATATCATATATTTGTCTTTCTCTGTCTAAGCATCATTGATTTTTAAGAGACTTTCATAAATCCTGAATTCTTCCAGGTACAGATACTTCATTCTATACAACCTCTTGTACAGGGATTGTATTAAAATTTCAGAGAGAAATCTGTAACAAGAAAATGCAGAACTCTTTTCCTGCCCAATTTTGTGCAGTTTATAGCAGTTGAATGTAACTCTTAATTTATAAGTCTCCTTTTTGATCATAGAAAGAAAGCCAGATAGACGTTTGAAAGACTAACTCAATGCATCTTGCCATACAAATGAAAAACCACCATAGTCCCTTCAAAAGATTAAGGTAAAGGAAACTACAGTCTGGGTATTTATAATCCTGGCATAGACTCGGAGGCAGAAAAAAATCCCTGAATGCGGATAACTGCATTTGCCAACTTCATAGACCAAATGGTAAAACCTGCCGCCACTACTTAATTCTAGAATAACCTGTCATGACTGTCCTAAAGGTACCTGAGAACATGTGATCCCTGTTTCTGGATACTGGCGTGTTATAGCTGTAAAGAGCGTTAAGTAATCTTAACATAGGACTAGTTTACCCAAGCACTGATTGAAAGCTTATATGGAATTGGTTGTTTGACAGATTTTCCTCTGTTGCTTAAAAAAGCACATTACAGAAGCCCTCAACTATTTACATCAGTGTCTCAACTAGATACAGATACCCTAAATATTGTGGGTCCATTTAATAATAGTCATTCATTCTTTCATGCAACAGTGTTTACTGTGCCTGCTTTGTCCTAAGTCCATGTTAAGCATTGAATGAGACCATCTCATTGCCTTGAAAGGTCTCACTGACTAGTGGAGAGAAAACAGAACAAAACAAAACAACCCAAAAAGTCAAGTTTGCATACTAATGTGGTGGGACTCCTATTTCCAGTCAAGATGGAGTAGCTAGTACGAGACTAATCCTCCTGCTGTGAAGAGCCAGAAAACAAAATATATGCAGCAACTATCTAAGACATTGGACGATGAGCTGTGATCCATGAAGGGAGGGGACAGAATTAAAGTATGTCCCACTAGAGACACTTTAGTGGACTACAGCACAGAGAGGGGAACCCAAGCAGAGCTGAGGATAGAAAACTATTTGGGGGAAGCAAGGTGGAATTTGTGGGGTAGAGTAAAAGAGGAGAGGGCAACAAAGGGAAGGAGCTCCAGAAATCTGTATGGGATTCCCTTGAGTCCTTGGCTGACCACTAAGCTACAGGTGTGTGGGGTGAAACTCCACAGAGCTGGGCAAAGGACAACTATCAGACAATGTACAATTACTAGGGGGCTGTAAGATGAACACTACACGTGACTGGGAAATACTCAAGTTCTGACCAGCCATAGTGGAAAGTACTCATTGAACACACATGGGGCATTCAGTGGGGACCTCAGAAAGGTCAAGTCTTCAGAGTAGTGCTCAACTAACCGTGAGTGTAGACCATTCTAGATAGGACCTAACACAACTTCAAAGCAAACTTTAAAAGATCCAGCTAATCCTCAAGTGAACTGATTGTCTGCCAGTGCAAAATCCAATATTCTTTAAACGAAAACACCAAAATGCAGACATTCAACAGTGCAATATTCACAATATCCAGCAGCCAATCAAGTATTACTAAACATGTAAAAAAGCCAGACAATGTGACTTCTAACCAGGAGAAAATCAGTCAATAGAAAGACAGAGATGATGGAATTAGTAGATGTGGACATTAAATTAGCTACTGTAAATATGCTTAAGGATGTTAAGGAAAGTGTGAACATAATGAAGAGATCAATGGAAACTATTTAAAAAGAACCAAATAGAATCTTGAGAACTGAAAACCATAATACCTGAAATGAAAGGCTTTTCAGAAATGTAAATGCTGGCTCTGTGATCTGTGGAACAATTTCCACATCAAGGAGTCTATAACATACATGTAATTGGAGCCTGAGAAAGGTCCCTGTAGAGCACAGGGAACTATATTAAATATCTTTGGAATAGCCTATAATGGAAAAGAATCTGAAAAATTATAGATATATATGTATGACTGAATTACTTTGCTGTACACCCGAAACTAACACAACACTGTAAGTCAATTATACTTCAGTTTAAAAAAAAGTTTTTCCCATGATAATACTCCTAAAGCATGTTTCCATTCATTGTGTCACCGACTCTCTTGACAACTGTTACAAGTACACCAGTGTACATTTTAAGTATGTAAATGAGGTATCATTACTGCTATTATTTGTGAGGTATATGTGCACGTCCAACTTCTGACTGGCACCAGTTTTCACAAGGTGGGTGCTGTGGTCCATGACTGGTTTCTATATGGCGCCTGGTACACTGACTGTGTGGGTGTTGGTTGTGTGTGTGTGGTCTGTATTTAAGTGTATGGAACTAGAGGCAGACTAACGTTATGGGAACTTACCCACTTTATGCATTTCTGGTTTTTTTTAAAATTTTCATGAATAGTACTAGCTAACATGCATAAAGTACTATATTGAGTTGGAGGCATTGTTCTAAGCCCTTTATACATATGGAATCATCTAATTCTCTAAACAGCTAAACAAGGGCAGTGTTATCATTTTTCAGATAAGGACACTGAGACACAAGGATGTTAAATTACACAGTTAACCAACAATAGAGCATGGATTCAAACCCAGGCTGCCCTGCTCCCAGATCTGTGCTTCCAACCATGACGTGACACTCTTTCCATCCACGACGTGACACTCTTTCCCATGCCACAATAAAGTAGAAAAAGACAGAGAGTTTTCCATTTTAAGAAGACAAGATCACTTTTGCTGGTGGTAAGTCTCGAACTTTTCCCACCGGCTCCCAAAGGTTCTTTGTACATGACTCTGACACACATCACTGTGTACATTTTCACCCCCACGAAGGCCAAATAGCTCAGTCCAGTGAGTACCAGGCAGATGCACTGTCTTACTGTCAACATGAGTCAGGAAGAAAAAAACCCCAATGTTTTGATAGTTAGAATCATTGTCTGTCTCATTTAGGAGTTGGCTGTCCCTGGAACAGCTATTCATACATATATACGCAAGTCACACCATACAGACTCTGTCTCAGTACTTCCATAACCAGAGGGAAAGCTCTTTAATGTAAGATGGACTTCCCAACGAGAAATGTAAATGACGTTCCTCTCCTTTCACCCGGAAGCGACATTTCAGCACTTACAAAGTACTAAGCTGATGCTGTATCTGACATTTGAAAGAAATTCCTCTATAAATCAATGCTTAGGAGTGGAAAAAGCAACGAGAAAACTGAGCATTTCCCTGAGAGAAGGGCAGTCTTATGACAAGTCCTGACAGAGGGCAGAGGATGTCATCTTTTTCTCCCTGGCCTCCATCTGAGGAATGCAGATGATGACAATTTCTCAATCCATTTCAGTACAAGCGGGAGCCAATTAACTAGATATGAAAAGCAATAGCGCCCATCCCCAGTGAGTTCATCTTACACATCTTTTTTTCCAATCATAAAGATTACTTGGAGTCAATCCTTAGCTGAATTTCAACAACTATAAGTGCATAACACAGTAGGAGCTAATTTTTTTTCGCTTCTACTTTTACTGCTTCAGCCTGTAAAGATACTTCATTTTGAAGCTTTTCTTAAAAAATGCACTGAATACGTAGTCATAATCCGAGTGATTCTATAGCCTTCCATCTTTGCAAAGCATTTTTGAATTCTTGCCAAACATCAAAAATACACACTGGGATTAGTCTACTGGCAGAGGTATAAAACGAAAAGAACAAGGAGGGAGAAATAAGGCTGGGAAAAGCACATTCTGTTGGGAACTAATGATGACCATGCAATACCTTAGCATTTTAATATTACGGCAGTAGCAGCAGGTTGTGTTTGAGCGATTCTGCACATCTTCTTTCTCCAAAGGCACTTTTACATCCTTTATCTCGTATTTACAGCAGCCCAGTGAGGGAAGGGAGACAAGGATATTCTAACTGTGTGGAAAGTACATGGTAAACAAAATGCCTATAATGGGAACCAACTCTCAGCGCAGGATCCTTTGGATGGCAGAATTTTGCGACGAGTTATACTCCGGCATACTTCTCATCAGGAGAGATACTCTGAGTTTCTATGCACTGACTGCACTGGACTGGCTGCTGATCCTCCCATGGCCACTGTCATTGCTGGGCATCGCCCTGTCTGGCCAGACCAGACTCCTACAAATACTGTAGCATGGATTTTATCTGCTGGGGCATTCTTACTTCATGTAATAAATAAATATATTTTAATGCAGAAAATGAATCCAATCTTTTCTTGGTAAAACTGTCAAAGCAAATAATGTTTGAATTAATGCTATGGTAAATCCTCTTGTAAGAAGCCATGCCTGATTTGCTTGCTTTGTAAATAGTGGATTTGCTTAAATGCTTGCATTTTAGCTGCCACTGTCAACTGGCTATCCCTAATGGACTTAAATTATTTTTTTTAAACCTACTAGAAAATAAACAGAAAATAAAACCCTGTCTTGAAAACTTGGGAACTTCAGATGGTGCTGACCATTTTTTTGGAAGTATTTTGCTTACTTCAAACATTTTTAAATAATGATACCCTCTCAAAAAGGCCCTAAAGCCTAATTACCTTCCAATTAAAAATACAGGAAGCAGAAATCACCTCAGTTCATGTTAGAATCCGCCCCAGATAAAACTCTTTCAAAATGTGCCTCTTTCCATTTCGACAGCCACAACCCACAGCAGCGTCCAAACACTTCTGTGGCGTCTGTAGCATCACCTCCCCTGCTCCCTAGATTGCCACACGAGATTCCTTAGTAATCAGAGAGCAAAACCGTAAAACAAACACGAACTCCCACTGTAACCCAATTTTACTTTTCCATCTTTGTATATTCTACAAGAGACAGAAAGACCTTGTCCTGGACTGTCTCCATGCACCTGAAGACCAGTGGCTTAGTAAAACTGAATGTTAAGTTTTGCAAAGTCTCTAAACTGCAAATGCCAGTGTAAAAAGGTTACAGTGTTCCAGTTCTATTATAAACACTCATTCAGCAAAAATATCCTAAAAAAAAAAAAAAGGCCTCAGTCAATGACTTATTTGTTTTAAGCCCTATTAATGCAATACAACAGGATTTGACCCTATCACCTAATTATTCCAGGGGTGACTTCTTAGAAACTCTAACCTTCATTTGTAATTGTGATGCCCTCTTGTGAGATCCAAGCAGATGAATGAGGTTAAGTTAGGACACCACTGAGAGAGTGAACCTAAAATTGAATGTATCTGCCACCAGCGGCATGAGGAATTCAAGAGTCACTTAGATCAAATGCTTCCTCTGTAAGCAGAATTAATCAGTCCTAAAAATGTCTTAACATGGTACAAGGCAGTATCTCTCTTCAGGAAGTGCCAACTTCATGCTGAGAAATACATTCTGTCTTAACTTCAGAACACCATTCAAAATTATCCCACAGAAAAGGACACCAGCTTAAGAGATCTGGCCTGATACCAAGCTGCATAGTTACACTTTGTTCCTTGAAATTCACTGTGTTGTAAATATCTGGACTTTTTTTTTTCTGTTCTAAACTGTGGCTAAATGATCTTACACAAATGTTGGGAACCTAGTGTAAGCCATTTTTTAGCATTGGCTGAAATGATTCTGCCCTTCTTATCTGTCTCAAAGATGTCTTGGGGGCTATCTTCATGTGAACAGTGTCCTTAGACCCCTCCTGAGAAGCATTACCACAAAGTAATCTCTTGTAACACTTATGGGTCTGGGCATAGAACAAGGCCATTGTGTGTGACCTGATTTCATTTCAGCAAATGTCCCAGTAAAGAATGACATCATCCTATTCTTTTTCTTTCTGATGGTCACTTGTGCCTGTCCCCGTCCCCCAGCCCTGACCCTCATCATAATTAAACTGCTTCCCCCCTCCCATTCCTCACTCCTCATCCCCATGAGAATCGCTCTTTTGCTCTTAGCTTCCTGCCTGAATGTATCACTACGGCAAGAGCCCAGGGTTTCCCTCTGGTCAATCAACAGTGCTGGAGTTTGCTTCTCTGCTGTACGAGACAAAGCACTATTCTGTTGGCAGCCAAAGCACACTGCGAGGGCCATCTGCTGGGACAGGTCTCAGTCAGATGGGAATGGAGACGAGCCAGCTGAAGGCGGCAGAACGTTTCTCAGCCCTTTGGAGCTTGGTTTTCCTTAAACACAAACTTGCCGGCTTTGAGGATGTATTGTCTTAAACAGATCCACTCAACTACGTACATGCCATGTGTGCACACTTGTATATCTGTACACACTAACACTGGCTTTGTCACTTCGATGTGTATTGAAAGACTCACATGTGAAAGTATTTAGTTTCAGATGGATGAAAGGATGATGCAGGGGAAGCCACCATTTTAAAAACAGGCGTGAGAAATGCAACCAGAGCGAGCAGCTGTGTGAAGGAAGGTACTGACTGCAGTGTTTTGAGTACTTCTTTATTATAGAGAAAAAAGCACAATCAACTGATGGCCCATCTCCGTGTAATGGAACGTGGTGCATGAATTTAAACTAATGATGAAGACAAGGCAGAAACTAAACTGTTTGGGTAGAAAGGTAGGTGAAAAAAAATCAGAATAAAATTGTACATTCTCCAAGTTTCCAACTACATAAATGTTAGGAAGTACCGTACAAAATTGCTGCCTTTGTAGTCAGAAAAAGTCCAATAGCAGCAATTTTCTAAGATTCCACATAGCATATATTCACATAGAAAAGATTTATGGGCTTGGGTTAAGCATGTGTGTGTTTTTTAACTTCAAAAAAAGTTCCTATTAAGGTAGCCATTATACTGCATTTACAACAAATACATGGTTTTAACTGACATTAGGATTCTGTGTAATAAATTGCCCTCTTTAATGAGAAATGTTAAGGGTAAGAGTGGTCACAAAGGAAGTCTGCTTCTGAGCATGCCCAAATTCTTTATAATCTGCAGCAAGTTTTAAATGCTCTTGGATACCAAGACGAGGATCATTTTAGTGGTTTTTTTAGGGTCCACATCTGAAATTGATTCTTTGAAAAGACATTGTTTACTATTACAGTCTATGGACAATTTTAAAAAAATACTTAAATTAAGATACTGAGTATAACTGAAAAAACAAAAACAAACAAACAAACAAACAAAAAAACAAAAAAAACAACAAAGTGCCAAGGAGGCACAGCTAAGGCATGCTTGAGATAGCATTTTCCATCCCAAATAAGCATCAAGAGGTCTAGGAAAGGTCTTAATTTCCTTCCAAACAACACAGTTGCCATTCTAAGTTATCCCATCTGTGTGCACCAAACCTGGTCTGACAGCGTAGTTTTTGAGTCCAGAAGGTACAATAGTGGCCATTCAGATTTTGGCAGGTGTATTTCAAGCTGAAAACCAGGCTCCACTAAAAATAACAGTGTGTTCCACAGGTGTGAACATTTGTGAAAAGAGCCCTCAAAATCTCCCCCAAGCTGTGATGTTAAGTTGTCCTTTGGGTGTCTCAGTATATGTAAATACAACCTATCTCTCCTTGGAACAAGAGCAAATCTTCTGGCAATCGGACAGCCAGAAGATGCTTTGGGCAGCCTCTGAGATTTGCTTCTACCTTCTCCTGGTTCTGTTTCTTGCATTATGTGCTTTGGAGGTAATGCCAAATTCAATGAACTGCAGGTAAGCAGTTCTTAAAGCTGGAAAAATAGTAAATGAAAGGACTTTATACCCCAATGACACAAACAGAGAGGCCATCAAAAGTGCACAGGGCAGCATTCTGAAGCCCTAAGACTCATTAAAATGGTCCTTATTTTCTAAACCAGACGGCTTGCACACACACAGAAAGGACCTATTTCTTTCCACAAAATTTGCCAGGTGGGAGGACTGTGCCCAGGTGAATACAGATGCGGCCACGGGAAGTGATCAGCTACCAACCTAATCCAGCTCAAATGATGGAGGAGGAGGGGCACAGATCTCTGAAGCCGGCAGCCAGTCAGACTTTGAATTTGAATTTTCCAGTCTGAAGACAGAAAAAGCAGACTGGAGCCTGCTCTAACAGGGGTTCTGCAGATTTAGAGGAAGTAAGTGTCATACATGTTAAATCTGAGCAAGTAATTCTAACTTGATCCAGTATTTGAGTCAACACATTTCTATTTTCTCATAATAAGGCTACGCTGAGAAATAAAAGGATATAATACTAAAGTGGTGAAGTTACCCATTAAAGGGAGAAAAAGTGTGAAATGAAAGATCATAGGACAGATAATAAACAACTCAGTCTCCCCGAAAAGTGGCCTCTTCATAGCACAAAAGAGTCTGAGATGGACGCTTTGCAAAATCAGGTCTTCAGTGACCTCTTGGGAAGACATAGGGTGGCCTCCAGCATGAAAGGTTTTCCAGCCTCTTCTATAGTTAATTTTGAATGGCATGCTACTCAAGGTCAATCTCTTTCTTTCCTACAGAAAAACTGATGCATTGGACTAGACGTTCACAGAAAAAGGTTTCACAAACTGACTCAAGAAGATGAAGAAGCTTTAAGAAGTCACGGTTCTACTGTTTATTGAACTTACTCCTAAACATGTCTTTTTTCAGTTTTGGGGGAATATTTTCCTCTCCCATTTGGAGTTTTGAAGTAAGGAGACCTAAACTTCAATTTGTCTTCTCTTACTGTTGATTTAACTTATGAATAACCAGCATCCAGTACATTCCTGGTGAGACCCCAGACCCACCTGCAGACAAAGCTCTGAAAATTATAGAAGAACTGCCAGTGCTCATGATTTTCTGTCAAGGAACTAAGCTAACCCAGTCTCCCATACACTTTTAGCTATTCCCTTATTCCCTGGCCATTTGTAGTATGAAGACAAAGTGTTTAATTCTGTAAGTATTAGAAAGACAAGCTGGAGAAATCAACCCTCAAAAGACAAACCTGAAATTCAGGTCACACTTGGAAGATTCTGTTTTGTTTGAAGTTCATGAGTTTTTTGGTGATTAAAAGACTTATCCCAAGGCAACCTGGGCTAACACAAGATTCAGAATGGAAGTCAAGCAAAGGGCAATGATTTTGAAGAGCTGCAATTTGAAACCAGGAGGAACTCAACAGTTTCCCTGTTTGTTTTGGTTGAGGGCAAAGTGGAACAACTTTCAATGTTGACATTTAAGAAGAGACTCATGGGGTCTATAAATGCTTATGAATTAACACCCCTGGGATGTTTTTTGCAACCAATGTTGTATTGCTGGGGTGGGTCTCGGTAGCTCGCCCTGGCCTCACAACACTCTTGGCACTAATGTATCTGGCCAAGGCAAGAAACTGTGAAGTAAAACTGTGAACGAGACAGCTGACATCTGCAGTTTTCATGCCTGAAACTGTGGATGTCTGGGCATAGCTGGCCGGCCATCAACAATCTCTCAAATCCCTGAGCTTCCTGAATAGCCCATGACATGTTGATAAAGTTACACGATTCTTTTGCTGGTTCTTTCATCATCCTGAAGACTAATTTCATGAAATGGCTCTGCTACATTTAAGGTCCCCTTTAGCTCTCAGTTTCTCATAATTCCCCATCCACGAACCGTCCCCCTCTTCAAGTGACATGGAGCACTCAGGTTTAATTACCTGATAATCAAGTTTAATCAAGAGATAAATATTTGATACGAGTACCTTTGAAGATTTTCTGCAATCACTCTGCCTTGGAGAGCCTGCATGTCATTTGCTAAATTCACTGTCCTCAGATGATGGTGGCTGGCCGTCAGCACCTAAGACGGAAGACAGCAAAGGTGCCATCAGCGGCATTTTATCAGTGATTTATCTTTCAGATCACGCCCTTTCACACCTTCAAAGGAGGATGGCGTTAGGAATAGCTTTCGCCAAATTTCACCCTGATTGAGTTTCTTACAGTTGTTCCAGGAGACTTTGAACCATTGTGGGAAGAATTGGTCCTTTCCTAGAAGTTTCCATTTGACTTTCTCTTCATTGAGGAAAAGACTCTCCATTAGGGTCATTTCACATTATTCTCTGACTGGATTTCATAAAGCCAATAAAAAAAAGAGTTTCTTTTTAAAGGTGTATAAAGTGTTTTGAGTTTAAAAGTTGAATGACATCTAATTTCAGGTTATGAGACCTATTTTAAAGGAACATGTGCAGAATCATAAAATCTTCTCAAGTGACTGCAAGCTATTATTTGAAGAGCAGCAAAGTAAGCAAAATGGTTAAATTTGTTTCTATTCTGCATTTATGACAGTTGAAAAAATGTAAGTGACTAAAATCAACTTAGCTACTTTGAATAAGAGGAAACACCCATTTTAATGCATTAAGTATTTGATGAAGCAATCTTGCTGCCAAGAATAGCACATTTTAACGTATACACACTACATACAAATGTGGATATGATACATAAAATAGAAACAGAAAGAGACCTAGTACATATGTCTTACAAGGAAACATAAGTTATAAGACATAGAAGCTGTAAGAACAGGAAAAAGACGCACCTTATTTAACTCAAAAATCTCTTTTACATTTAAGAATATTTCTCTTGCCCATATAATAGTAAGGCATTTCATTCGGAGCTTTCTTACCTCTTCACTAGTAAATAATCTCAGAATCTCAGAGGTAACGGGTGCAGATTACTTCAATACAATAGACCTGGAATCTCCTTGTTTGGAACTGGCCCTGTTGACTCTGGTTAAATGTGGGCAGCCCCAGACTCTTCTCTTTGTTCTGGAAGCTTCACTCTCACAGAGACTGCTGCCGCAGGACCTCCCCGGAGCTGGCCTTCCGTCGCAGGACTCTTCCTCCCAAGCTGCCTTTCCCTTATCACATCTCTTTCCATCCCCGGCAGAAGACCAACTCCTCCACCCACTGACGCCACCCTCCGTGATCTGGCACACTTTTGACCAGTCGGCTTTTTGACCACTCCCTTGTACTCATCCTGGGAGTTGGTGAGATCGAGAACTTTGATATTTTCTGTTTCTGCGTCTCTGATAACATGACAAATGATTATAAGCATTATGCAGATCTCCACTTTCTCAATATGTGCCGGGAAGACATAGAAAAGTTTGTTTATAATTATGCATGGCACCTTGCGATCTCCCAAAGTAAAAGTTGACGTTTGAAAGTGAGGCTACAAGGATCTGGCTGTGGTCATGCTGGACTAGCCGAACGTCAAAACAACAACATCCTTTCCGTGGTTGTTCTGAATCTAACTGCTAGGAGCAGCGGACCCTGGAATCTGCAGATCCTGAATTCCAGGCTGCAGCATCCACTGGCCGTGTGACCTTGAGCGAGCTACTTCATAGAGAATATGCCTCAGCATCCCCTTCTGAGAAAGTGAGGATTAAAAAGAGTATCTATCCCATAGGGCTGATGTGAGGGTTACATACAAACATCCATGTGAAAAATTCAGAGGAGTACGTGGCCCATCACAAGCACTCAATAAACATGGCAATCATTATTACTTGCATAGGACTTTTTTTTAAGCCCTTAATAAAGATATAATTTTCCTTGCAGTGGTAATTTGCTATCAAAAGACATTTTCATGGCACGAGACCAGAGTTTTCATAAATTTTGTAAATGGAGACTTTGCTTTGTCATCATTAAAATGATAATGTGTGGGAAATAGTGAAATATTTAAGTGCTATTAAATTAGTGTCATAATTTAAAGGCTGTGAAAGAACAGAGGCAGGCATTTATACCTGCGTGGTATGTGTATGCATGTGAGAGAGCAATACCTCTGTTGTGCCGTATAAAGTTTTATTTGCCAGAGGAGAGTAGGGTGATGCCCTAGTTCTTGGTTCCATAATCTTGACACCAGCAGATGGATTGCCTGGATCCTTGCTTCTTTTATATGTGCCAACTTGTAATAATTCATTAGAAGTGGAGAATGAAACGTGCAATAGAAATTTTTAATTAAAGTATTTCTCTCCCTCCCTCTCTCTCTCTCTTTTTTACAATTTCATTAATGAACACTTGGTTAAAACAAATTTATATTTTTAGACTCAGCAAAACAGCATCCTCTGGAAAATCAAATTAATATTTCTAGTTTTGACCAATTCATTCTATTCCCACCAATAGAACATTACTGGTTTACGGTTCTGTTTACATTTAAGCGGCAATTTATTTTGGATTTTCAATGATGTAATTGTATGTATATTATTGTGGATTTATAGTTATATAAATATAATTAAAGTAATTTATATCTGGTTCTTTGGGGGTATAAATAACCGTCGGGGTGGGGGGTGAAATAACCATTACTTATTTCAGTAACAGTTTAGTAGATAATGATGGAAATCAGTACGGGGACTCCGTGGTCCATTGCTCAGGTGGACAAGTGCTTCTGGACAGCATGCACCAGCCTGGCTTCCTCGGGGTCCTGGAGTGAGATCCTCTCATACTTTCACTTCTGCTAGAAAAGTTTACCTTTAACTCCCTCCACATAGTAAAATTCTAAGCGCCCTTTCAGGATCAGCTGATGACCTCAGTTTTCATTTCTCTCTCCTTCCAGAACTCCTGTACACTCAAAATCTGTGCCCCTCAATGCAATGTTTAGTTATGCAGTCTCCGCTGCTGCCTAGACCAGTGACCTTGTCATTTCTCTGGTCAGGTCTGAAGGTGAGTGAGGGCTGTACCTCAGGCTCTGTCTACATTCGGTGCTGTGGTCATCCTTTGGCCCCAGAACTCCTGTGCACTGACTGGGCATCGCTGTGCAGTCAGGATCTGAGTCACACATTGACCCTTGGTTTGCTTGGGAGTTTACCCAAATTTTGGTTAAATACATCTAAACTGAGACCCTGAAAGGCTCCTGAAGCAAGAAAAAATGGCCAGCTCACAGCCCTAAAGCTGGGCCACACAAACCTGAATGGAGCAGGGAACCTTTGCCTCAGCTTTGGGTCATTTTGTCCTTTCCTGTTCTTAAGTCAGAATTATAATATTTCGTGTAAGCAATGCAGGAAGACTCAGATATACGTGTGTGTGTTTAGGGAGAGTGCAGAGGAATTTCGGTTTCTCTGTTCGTAAAATAAAAGGTAAGACTGGAAGACTTCCCAATCTCCTTCTGCTCTAAAATTCTATAAAACGTTGGTACATGTGTCCATTAATTTGACATTAACATCCACAAATGAGTGTGGGTGTGTGCCAGAATTCCACCTGCTGGTAATATGTCAAGAAGTTAAGCTCGATAGTTTAAGAGCTGTACTTTAAAAGTTTGGTTTGGTGTCCCCTCTGTATTAGTGTGTTATTACACTTAGCGCCCAGGAATCCATGCTGGAAAGCAAGCAGATGATTGAACTTAACTCTCCTGGCTTTCTCAGTTGTTCAGAAACGGAGCTGCATTTCCTGGCTCTCAAACTTCATAAACTCATCAGATTTTGCTGCAGAGAGATGTCATTAAAATAACAGTCGTCGGTGGAAAACACTAGTACCATTCATAGTTAGTGAAATGTTGAAACAGTAACTGATATTTTCAACCTGTGCATTGGAGGCATTTCTTTATACTGTATATGTATGTGCATGTGTTCAGAGAGATGTGTCAAATGTGTGTTTATCCTCCTTAAGCAGTTGTCCTTTAATTGTCTCCTAAAAGTGGCTTTAGTCTTGTTGCTGATGTGTCTTTCTCTTTGCTTCCTGCACCTTGGAAGGTTGTAACTGGTTCCAAGCTGCTTTCCCCAAGGAGTTATTGAAGGGTTCAAAATGTCCTCATCAGAAAACTTACACGGAACCACACAAATCTTGCCATTGTGGACGGTGCACGCACGTGGGGCTGTTACTTCATGTACAATGACTTGAGACCAGAAAACATGTGAACAGGAAGCCAAACCCAAGAGAGAGCTGGGGTGCTTCCAGCTTTCCACGGAGCACAGAAATGAAGCGAAATTCAGCAGCGCTGCTCTGGCCTCAGGCGTCTGGGGGATGCACAGCTGCACCCTGTCCACTCTTCAAACGCTGCGCAGGAGAGCATGGTGGCTCAGGGCAGCCCCCAGCCTGGAGTAAATCATCATGTCAGCAAACCCAAAAAGACTGTGAAGTTAGAGCCCTTCCCTGTGAAGCCAAGACTTTAAATGGCTTGAGTAGCCTAAAAGGAGAATGGCCAGCACCATGTATGGAAGCTCAGGATGGTCCTCATACTTTCAGTTGCGCTCATAGGAATTCCCCCAGATAGATCGTGCTCCTTCTTTAAATAATAAACTTTCCCATGAAGCAAGCTCATCTTACTCTAAATATATTTGGTGATTATTTTGTATAACTGAGATAGTAACAGCTCCTTCTGGGGACTCCTTATTTTTCTTCTTATTATTTTTTTAATAGTGGAAGCATTTTAGCAGAAATAGAAACCTTTCTCATCATTTCAAAAACCAAAGATTAATTTCTGAGGTTGGGGGATCTGAAATGAGCTAACAGAAGCCAGAAGGGCTTCAGATTATAACCAAATCTTATCTTCCTGATGAGTGATAAAACTCTTTCTATTTAGAGGTGAAAAGAGTTTCTTAAACCTCCTTTTAAATGTGTTGATACAGTTTACCCACCAGGAGGAAATACTATACGACTTTGTGAGATCAGCCATGAAGGCTGGGCCTAAGCCCCTTTCGTAGTAAATGGCCTTTGCTCTGAAGTTCAGGTGGGGTAAGAGCTCTGAAATCCAGGAAATCCGATAGAGGCTTTGCCACAGAAGATTAGAAAGGGTGAACGGGTATAAGAAAATGAAGGTTATCAAGTAATCAGACCGCAAAGACTTTAAGTCGCAGCTTCCTGTCTGCTAATCAGATTCTTTTCTATTCATTCTCAATGTTCAGATTTTTCCAGTTGTTATCTTTAAAAAATTTACCAGCGTGATGCACCTTTCCTTTCCATTCAAGTCAACGGGAAGAACTTCTCGCTGAGCCTGAAGGGGGAGGAAATGTTGGTAGGGTAAATCATGGCCAGGTAAGAAATCTCCCCCTTTGCTTTAGTCTTAGACTTGACCTCTTTTCCTCTAGTCTCTGAGTGGGTCCCCAGTTCAAGGGAAGTGACAAAGCCTTTCTAAGGAAAGGGCGGCTTCTTGTTAAGTATAAATTCTTCATGAATATGTGTTCTTTATGAATAAATATGCTACTCACCCACGGACCTTTTCCCAAGTCTCCACTCATTTCCAAAGGTGCAGAGGAAGTACACGTTTCTCTCTTTGGGGGGGGTATGTGTAGTTACCGGCCAGCCTGCGCTAGACACGGCCTTCCTATTGAAAGTGAATGGGAAAGCATTTCACTCAACCGCAGGGATACGAGATGAAAGCTCAGAGCCCCCTGAGCCCGGATGCTGACCTTTCTTCTGGGAACTGAGCATAATGGGGAGAGCCTGGTTCTATGGTCCTTTGCTAAATTTCCAAGACAAATCTGGCAATTTTATACTTTTCAAAAATGACTTTGTATTTTATTTAATGTAGTAGCTTAACCTCTCAATCCAACATTACCCCAGCTAACTCAATTTTCTTCTATTAACTTGTGCCTCTTGTCTTATGGTATTCCATTACAGCTACCTAGTTGCCCAAGCTTAAAAGTAGTTTTGTAGATGTTTCCTTTCTCTTCATTCCTTCATTTGGTCCCCAAGTTGAGAATGTTCCACCTTCTAAATATCTCTGGAATCTGTGCCCTATTGTCCACCCACACTGCTCAGACCCTCCACGTTTCTCACTGTACAAGGCAATTGTACAGTGAGAATTTAATTGGTCTCCTAGTTTATAGCATTATCATTCTCTAGGCTCGTGCTCAAGCCACATTCTATACTGGATAGTAGGCAACCTATATAAAATCTTCCTAAAATGTAAGTCACGTCTACCCTCTGCCTTCTCAGCCCCAAGCAAAGTCCATCCTTGCCTCTCTCTTGACTACAGAGTATTCCTGAAAGTGCCAGATCTGGGTGAGGTCAGGACCTTGTGTTGCAGTGCATCCATCACTGAGGTGGGAATGCTACAAACAAAAAACCCAAATAAACAAAAATAGTCTATTGAACCAAATAATGTCTTTGTGTTGTTGTTGACTTACATATCAGCCTAAGCTTTTTATATTGACGTGACCTATAAAATGAACTTTGTTTGGATCCTGAGCTGGTCCCCAAAAACTCATGAGCACGAGTTTGAGTTTTACCTGAGTAATGGGTCTAAACATCTCAGCACGAAGCAGCGCAATATCCATGACTGGGCCCCTGACTAAATCTCTAGCCCCGCCCCACCACCCCACCAAGATTCAACACCCCAGCACCAACTGAAACCAGTTCCCCAGGTTTTCTCACATATTCTGTTCTCCAGTGCTCTCCCCTTCTGGAATGTCCTTCCACACCTCAGGCTAATCCTTTAAAACTCACACAATCAACATCATCTCTGTAAATGTTCTTTTGACTTTCACAAGAGAGAACTACTCTGGCCTCAGTTCTGTACTTAATCTCAATACACTTCTATTTTTTGCAGGTGTTATACTGTTAAGAAAATTATCTGTTGTTTTGGTCTTTTTCTTCAGCATATGATCTCTTCCAGGACAGGATGTTACTCTTACTCACTTTGGGATCACTAGTGCTTAGCAGAGCATGCAATACGTAACAGTGTAACAGGGAAAAGCAAGTCCGTCTCCATATTAGATCTGTTCCTTTAGCTTTAACCCCATGCTCTGTCTCTTCTGCTTAGTCATGCTGGTTCTGCACCTTTTGTAAAAGAATGTTGCCTGTAGCCTGAAATAGACAGTGTAGCCTATTCTCAAGGCTCTGACCATTAAGCTTCTAATACTTTTCATTCACATAGAGATAATTTACAGAACTGAGAGTAACATTTATCTTGTTAGAGGTTTACAGGAACATCCTGACCTCACCTACAGGGGACAGCTGACAGAACAAAGGATTCCAACACTAGGAAGTCTACAACAACCAGCCACACCTCTTCCCCTTTTAGTATAGAAGAAGCCTGAATTCTGACTTGGGTAAGATGGTTCTCTAGGACATTAGCCTGCCATCTTCTCCATTTGCTGGCTTTTCAGGTAAAGTCATTATTCCTTGCCCCAACATCTTGTCTCCAGATTTATTGTTGTGGCGAGTAGAACGAGTTTGGACTTGGTAACAGCAGATGCTCAAAAAATGAACTGAATCAAAGATGAAAAAAATAAGGGGAAAAGCCCTAAAATTGACTGAAACACTGCTATTTTCAGAC
Source organism: Camelus dromedarius (assembly GCF_036321535.1). Taxonomy (NCBI): domain Eukaryota; kingdom Metazoa; phylum Chordata; class Mammalia; order Artiodactyla; family Camelidae; genus Camelus; species Camelus dromedarius. The sequence goes on along the minus strand of NC_087465.1, from coordinate 11,345,943 downwards.
ACTGTGATAGATATTTTACATATATTATTTCTTTTAGTCCTTTCAACAATCCTCTCATTGGGGTAAGTAGTATTGGTCTCATTTTATAGATGTGAAATCTGAGGTTGAGAATTTGAAAGATCTTGCTGCTGGTCACATAACCAAGCAATGGGAAAACCAAGCCTCAAATCCGGATGCCATCAGAGTTTGTGTTCTTTCCACTGTGATGGAGTACGCATTTGAGGCTAACGTTGAGATCATGTGACTGATCTTTGTAACTAAATTAACCAGAGTATAGAAGTCACTGTTGACAGCTCACTTTTACATTTAGGGATAAAAGCAACAAGAATCCAGTCTTATTTTCAACTTCAATTATGCCTTAAATTTTCTTAGAAGCCACAGGGAATTTTAAGTGGAAATGGCATTTAAAGGGAATTTTAAAAATGGACATAATTTTATGTTTCCCATGTTTGTTGAATAAATAATGAATACATAGCTCTGTTGCATTCCGAAATCTGATATGAAATCTTTCCACTCGGTCTATTTTGGATATTATATTACCATGTAAATACTGAACACTAGATAGTTAAAACAGATATGTAAGAGTTCAGGATGATTGAATATATGTATATATTTACATTTAATTAAACAAATCCATACATTTAAGTGTCCTGAACTCTTATACACACACACACACACACACACACACACTCATATACACACATGATATGTGGTTTTCATATCTGTTTATCTAAAGATAAAGGCAATCAAGTCAGTGGATTAATCACAGCACTCACGCAGAGAAGTCTTGCTCTTCTATATTATTGTCAATTTATATTTCTTAGTTTTCTTACCTGAAATAAAGACAATAATGCTCCATGTCTCATAATACACCAACTTATAATCATGGTTTTAGAAATGCAGATTGTACAACTACCCAAAATAGAACTTTATTTTCTTAGCTTACTCAATTAGCGACTGGTACTTTCTAAGTGTTCTGAAATTGGATCTTAGTGTCACCCTACAGTTTTAAATTCACCTTTTGTTGAGAGACAATGTCTCAAAGCCCTGACCATCATCCCTGAGAAAAATACTCTGTCAGTTCAGGATCCTTTGCGGACACGTAGTTTAATTACAGGGCTTTGGGTTTTGCCAGTGCTTTTAGACATTTGTGTCTACTTTCCTTTACTATTTAGAACCTTCAGTTATGCAGTGAAAAACTTAAGAATTCACATGTCTACAGTATTTCATGAAGTTTATACAAGCCAGTGCAAGTTTCAAGCCTATACTGAAAAATGGGATTTATTTCATAGTGGGAAAAGAAACTACCAGCAATTATATTTGCCTGAAATTGTGGGGACTGAAAGCAGAGAAACTGAAGCTCAAAGTTGCTACATCATTTCTCCGTGTCTAACAAGCAGGGAATACCCAGGGCTCCTTTGCAGGGTGGGGTGTGTTTAGGTGTGGAGAAGAGGCAGACACCACGAGGACCAGGACCAGGAAGCAGAGAAAGGGGGGCAATTTCAGCACCTGGTCTGGGTGCTGTTTTGTTAAGTGAATTATCAACAGAAATCTTTCCCCTCATATTGTTTTCAGGAGGGTCCCAACTGAGTGGAGGACTTGGGCCGGAAACACTGTTTCTATCCTGGCAGAATCTGAACGTGGCAACACAGTCCTGGGAATAACAAGATGAAATGGACAAGGGCAGTAAGGAAAGTTTGTTTCCTTTCTTTTTAAAGAAAAAGGAGCGCATCGTACTTACAAAGCCGCCTTCACAGTCTTCTCAAGAGACAGGCTCTGGGAACGGGGAGCAGGCAGAGCAGAGATAAGGGGGCAGAGGGACTTCCTTCCTCCTCCTGGGGGCGAGTCATTGTTCCTTATCTCCCTGACCTCCGGGGGCGCGAGGGGGCCACGAAGGCCCGGCCTTTGACCCCCTCTGCCCTCCCTCCTGGCCTCGGCGCCTCGGGTGGGGATTTCCTATCGGCCACTCAAGCCGCCCGGCCTGATCCCGGCCCGGAGATGCATTCGAAACTGTCTGCGAAGTGCTTGCTGGAGATGAAGAGGGTTACATAAGCCCGCTGTATTATTATCATCACACACCCCCATAGAACCAAGGCTGCCAGACAAACAAAAGGCAGTTCCAAGAAGAGGAGGAGCAGAGGCAGAAGTTACACTGGGGGTGAATTTCGGGACACTGCTGAACTGGCTGGAAAAAAAGGCAACTCAGTATGTGCATGCAAACCTCGGCAAACAAACTGAGCTGCAGCTGGCCGCCGGCGAGGCGGGAAGGCTCCTTGGAGGGAGGGCCGGGAGGCAGGGCTCCCAGGCGTGCGGTTCCGGCTCCCCCTCCCCAGCAGCCGGCACAGTAGCCGCCTGTGGCAGGATGGAGTGGATGAGGAAGGTGTGGTATTTGGAAAGGCAGCCGTTCCAGAGACCAAGTGCTTAGTAAACACTAATGTTTCTTAGCCTCGGACCAGGTGCTTCTGCTGCCTCTCTTTATTCCTGGTCTCTTGTTTTCCTAGTGATGGTTTGCAGGGAGTTCTCTGCGCCAAGGGCTGAACCCTCTATGTGAGATCTCCGTGGGGCTCAGCTCTTTTCCCTGTGGGAGCAAAACACCCAGCCAGAGGGTTCTTCAGGCCGGAGCTTGGGTCTGAGCAAGTTCTCATTCAGTCCGGGCACCAAACCTCCCTGCCACCCTCCGTGCCCGCACCTGCTACCTCCAGTTTTCCTGCGGGGTTCCTGGCACCGCGCCCCACAGGCGAGCAACATCCTCATCCGGGCGGGCGCGTGAGGCTCCTACACGTCTCCGCGCGAATTTCCCGCTTCCCGCCCCACCTCCCCTCACCTACTCCCGCGCATTGGAATATGAATCATTCTCTAAAGAGGCCTTTCCGTTCCTTCCCTCCCTGTCCCTACTCATATCCTCCCCCTCAGCCTGGAATGTCCTCACTCCCATTCCCTTCAAAGCTCAGGGCCAGTCTCATCTTCCCCACAGAATTTACCAGATTTCCCTTCTTTTCTACCTGTTGGCTCTGCCTTCTTGGTTGTAATTCTTGATGTGAGTCTGACTTTATCCGTCTGGGGCCTCGTGTGTTCTTCGGGGTGGCCTAGGACAGGCACTTCACTGAGTTTAACTGGCAGCCGACCTGGTCTCACCTGGGCCATCAGTCTCGGAGCCAAGCGGCCGTGTGTCACCCCCCTGCACGCAGATGAACCTCGCCACGTGGCGGGGAAGCACTGATGCTGGAGGCTGTGAAGGAGGCCCCAGAGGGTTTGTGATACCCTTTACTCACGTGTATGTTTGTAAATTTTCATACATTAAAAAACAGCTTTATAGATCGTGGGGAGGACTGTCTGAACTTCACGTGAAGCGGTGGGAGTAGAGCTCAGTGGTAGAGCTCGTGCTTGGCGTGCATGAGGTTCTGGTTTAATCCCTAGTGCCTCTGCTAAGGAAAAGGGGGAACAACATTTAAAAAGGGAATAAACTTACGTGAGTCCAGTTCCTTCAGAACGTGTGTTTGTCGGGATACCAGGGATACTGGCATCCACTGAGCCTCATCTACTGCACGTCCGACCTGTGAGGTGGCGCTTACTTCACAGAATGCCAGGAAAATTACCGAAAGGTGAGACTTTCCAAAATCGCAGGCTTCTGGGATGCATTTTATGAGGGCATTCCTCTGCTATGGGAAGAATGCGGACTATCATAACAGCAGCTCAACGCGAGGACAATAGCTCTCTGGTGCACTGTTTTATGATCCAGGGCAAAATTCAGAATGTGGGCTGTCAGGTGCTGGATTTCTGTGGCTTTAGTGTTCAAGTGTTCTTAGTGACATTCCCCTGTTATTTTTTGGTGACAGCAATGTGCTTTAAATGCCATCTGTGGTGGCTGGATTGACTGCGTTGTCATTGAAAATACTCGGGGTGTGTCGATGCGGTCCATGCTCTGCCACGCATACAGAATGTTCAGTGAATTAGAAGAATTTTCCCGCCTCTGCTAACTTGGAACAATAGAAACCAATTCAGGTTCTAAAGAGGAATTTTAGCCTCCAGTTCTTGAGGTCTGGGCTTCAGGAATGATAGAGATCCTGTTGCAGTTTAATAGTTCACGGATAGGATCTTTCCTTATGTCAGAAGCGTAACCTGTCTGCTCATGTCAGAGGCATAACCTTGATTGTAGCAACCATGGAAGAGTCCCCACTAGGTTTCAGGCACTGGCTAAAGGCCTTACATGCATTCTTAACATAGTAATTGTCCTGAAATAGAGCTTTTTTTTTTAATCTTCATATTACAGATGGGAAATCCGGTCATACAGCTTAGGAAGTGACAGATCTAGGATTTGAATCTTAGTCTGTCTGACTCCATAGTCTATGATTTTTCCATTCTGCTGGAACCTTGGATAGTAAATCATCTGCTGGTTTTCAAACTGGGTTCCAGGGAGCACTAGACTTCCAAGGAAGTGCTTCAGGAATCTTGGGTAGCAGGGAGACCAAGTCACTTGGGCTTGGGCTCCATTCGTTGGATTCAAACAGAGAAGCTTCATTTCCATCTGTTTCATCAAGTGTCTTTAGACTTTGTTTAAACAAGGGTCGTGCTACTAAAAAAGTATTTTTAAACTCTCCGTCTAGTTTAACTTCTTCATTAAAAAGCTACAGAATGTGTGGTCCATAGAGATGAAATGCCTTGCCCAAGATTTTATAGCAGGCTCAGGCTTAACTTCAGATGTCCAAGCTCTGCCTGAAACCCCAGGCCTCAGTGTCCTTTATCTCCTCAGTCGTTAAGTCGCAGGGAAAGTGAGAGAGAGTGTGACCTGACTGTTTCCTGACAGTGTTCCTTTTGAAAAATGAAGGCAGGCATATTCTTCATTTTGGCAAGCTAGACCATTTTTGTCTCTTTGGCTCCAAGTCTAAAGTTGGTCAACATTCACCTCATGACAAATTAAAGTCAAGCGAGGAGTGAAGTATGGAATTTGTCTGGATGATTCAGGGCTCTCCTCTTTCTGTTCAAATCCAAGCGAGTAGTAGAGGATACTTCCACCTGAATCCTCTACTTACGTCACCTTGGCCTGAGTCTGTTGCTGGAAAACTGTTTACACCCCCATGTTTATCAATCTAGTCAAAAGTGACTTTTCACATGAGACGCAGTAGGTGTGGTGGAGTTATTACTCTTAGAGCAGTGAGGATGGCTGAGGGGAAGTGAGCATCGTACAAGGTGACAAAGCTTGTGTGGACCACTGGTGCATGAAGTCTAAGATTTCACTGCCTGGACATCTTTGAGCCTCACAGGGCCTCAAAGGGCTGTGAGTTCCCCCTACTTTTACCTGATATGCTCTCCCTCCAAGTGGGAAAGCCTCCTTCACTGGCTAGTTCCCTTACAGCTAGACACCTGTACTCCAACTGGTCCTCAACCTAATGAGTTTCATTTTCCTGCCAGCCCACACAGTCATTGCAACGAGCCAATCACATCCTCCCCTGGGAATCAGGGCACCCCCTCACCGTCTTACTACTACAGAGCCTGCTTCCCACAGCTCCCTTCTTGTTCACGCTGTTCCTGAATGCAGCCTCTGTGTTGCCCTGCATGGCATGAAGTGTCTTCTTCCCCTGGGCTGTTAGTATATGTGACTAATCAATGCCCTTGATCCCCCATGTCCTGAGTCGGATGTCCTGTGTTTGGTCATCCCAGCACCGTAGAGCAGGACTACCTCCCTCATCAACCCCGTGAAATGGAGGCGAACAAAACAATGACCAGACATTAATGCTAATATTAAGTGGAATTTTCAGAGAACTAGTGCCAAATATCATATCCTTTGGAGTTTTGCTAAGCGTCAGGCTATTTGCAAATAGAAATGACTTTAACTGAAATTATGTCATCCGGAACTGACCTTTATTAACTTCAAGGCCCTTGAGCTTTCCCATCTGCTCTTTTTAATTTTTACTATTCTCACCTGGAGAGTTTTGGGAGCAACAGCATTGTTCTTTTTCCTCAGATGGCTTAACTGTAGTCCTGCCCAAAGGCAAAGGAATCAAAAGATGACCCTTCCATTCCTGTCATTTAAGTCTTTAGCAACTACATTCTTTCAGGACAGGGTAGCAGAAAGAATGTTTCTCATCTCCACAGACAAGAGATGATAGTACACAGATCTTTTAAAAAAATCGGAATCATCCTGATATTAATGTATTTCCAAATTCGCAGCCCTAGAAACAAAGCCTTCGAAGTAATTTCTTTCCCTACACATAAGGCTTACAATAGGAAAGTCATGTTTGTACTGGATTTTGGCTTGAAATTAGTCTTCTTTTCTCCTCAGCATTTCTATAGAATCCAAGCACTTCATTATTCAGTCATTTCCAAATATGAAATGCTTGTCATTCTTGAACAATGATCTAATCTTCCCTTTATGGGTGGAGAAACTAAGCTGTGGAACTTGCAAACCAACGCCAGGACACAGGTCATTCTAAAGGTTGTGGCGACCCGTTGAAATGCTTTCCTCCACGCATCTTAGACGACAAAGTAAAATTGTAACTTGTTTCATAAGCATCGTACAACTAGTAGAAAGTATTCATTAAAAGCTCATTTGCATTTTGCCTCGTGAGAGCAGCTTTACGGAGTAAATAAATATACTCCACCCCGCCCCCGCCCCCAACCACCAACCTGAACACCGGTTGTGCCCAAGTCACTGCCCTGCTCTCTGGACTGTTCCTCATACAGATCAAAATATATTCTTAGTTCAGTTGAACAAGGATTCGTTTAAACCACATCTGTTGCTCATCAAACCTCTATATTCGGAGTAGGGAATTCTTTTTCAGAGATAGATTCTGTCTGAAAGGTCTATGATAGCAAACAGTCCTCTTTAAATTTCACATTTTACCAATATATATACCGTGCTCGCTTTTATGTGATTATGGAATTCAGGCAAAACCCTGCCCCCCCCACTTCAAAGAATTCCTCACTTGACTAATTCTAAAGAGTAAATTGATTTTCTCATCATTTGTTGTGTTTGACAATAGAAAGGCTGACACAGCACCATGGCTAAAATGACAGCTCGTTTCTATTCAAGGGGAAGGAATTTGCGTTAATATTCTTAATGACTGGCATCTTTATGAGAAATGTGAAATCATTTATCCTTAGCAATAACCTGCCTAGGATTAAAAATTACTTAGTACTTTGAACGGAAGTCATCTGTCAGGAAAAATTATTTAGACTGATGCAAATGAACGGAATAAACTGGCTTCCTAATTATGGGGTGTATATTCAAGTTTGTTAAAATTGGTTTGAGCTAAAGAATTTGGAGAAGATCTTTCAAGAAGTGATCTGACATTCTGCTGGAGAAAAAGATAACACATTCATTTGATAAATTCCTTTCACATTTCCTGAGAATTTCTGGAAATGATTTAAGAAGCAAGGGCGCATAAATCAAGGGAAAACACTTTAAGCAAGTGCATGGATGCCTTGCTAATTTGGAACAACAGTAATGATGCCTTACGGACAACACTGAACAGCGTGTTTTTCGTGATGCCCTAGATTCTAAATAACCAATAGTGTCTTCCATGGGGGTTTGTTTCAGCCTTTCAGGGCAGGCTTGGGTGTGAGCCCACAGTTCAAGTTTAAGCCGGCCCTTAACGAGTGCTGTAGAGACCAGTCTGTATTCTGTGAGAGTTATTCCCCATTTAATGGGCATGGTATTGCACACCAGTTAGCAAGTTTTTATTGGAATCTCAGTCTTCTCTTCCTCGCCACCTTAACAGCAAACCTTCATTTAGCTCTTTACCAAAAAGCCTAATAAATTATGATAAGAAGCCCTTTACTGGCATTGGCAATGTAATTAGACTGGGGGAAGAAAAGATGTAAATTGCAGGCAAATGAAAAATCCTTCCATGTAATTAATGATGGGGTTTTACTGTTGAGCAGTTATATAGAAGTTTCTTTTGAGAGACAGCATTGATTTTTTGGAGACAAAATGACTTGGGTCGAAATCCTAACCCTACAGGTGTGTAAAAATTTTTTTTAAGTCTGATTCTTTTACTTATAACTAGAATGACTAGTTCAGAATAAGGAAGTCTGAAAGTGAACAGCAGTGTCCAGCATGTGGTGGTACTCAGTATCATTCAGCTTCTCCTTCCTTTTCTGATTCTTTTAGCGTGTTTGTGTCCTAAGCACTGGTTCTGTATTATTTGCCCTGACCAAGTAAAAAACCCATTCCTTTATTTAGTGAGCCAAGGGATGACCCTGGCCACAGTTGCCTCAGTTTCTGTATTTATTTTTGTGTGTTTGTTTGTTTGGAGGGAGAGGTAATTAGGTTTACTTACTTATATATACTATTTAGAGGAGGTACTGGGGATTGAACCCAGGACCTCATGCCTGCTAAGCATACTCTACCACTGAGCTATACTCTCCCCCTTTTTCTGTATTTAAATATAAATGTTAAATGATGTGAAGCAATAACAATAAGGATCACTTTTAAAAGATGGTAATAATTATTAATAAGAACCTGAATGTTACTGTTGTGACTGCAGCCCTGGGGACAGTTATTCAGGGGATCCGGTAAAATCAAGGTGTTGGGATGGGTGTGGGAAATTGTAGGCAAGCTTCTGCCTGAAAAACAGTGGATTACAGATGCATTTTAAAAAGTGATCGCAGGGAACCATCATCCAAGAAATTCAGAAGTGCCAAATCCAGTCTGTCCCCTCCAGCCTTTTTGTGAGCAGGTGGAGGAATAAATGGCAAATGCAAAAATATACATGTCAGAGAGCAAGGATGGGCCAAGCATCGGAGCTCAGACGGCGCACAGATGAGGAGACAGGAGGTGTGGGGGACACAGCTGACTGCAGGGGGTGCAGTCTCTGAGGGAATATGGTAGAGGATATGCTGAGCCCGAGGGCGGAAAAAGCCTCATTCTGCAGAATCTGCAAGTACCCGTGTCCGGGGCTGGCAGGTGCATTAGTAAGAAGAACCAGAGGCTAAGAGCCTGAGTGGGAGGCAAGGGTAATGGGCAGCGGGGGAGTGATAGCAGGCCTGAAAGGAATTGCTTTAATGCTGCAAACCGGTACCAAGCTGAGAAACCTGAGACGCGATGTGACTGACTTCCACGAGTGCCCTTTTTACCCTGAAATTCCCCTACATCACAGTCAGGTTAGGCCGTGCGCTTACGGTGTCTGTGTGCTGGGCTGGAATGCACGAGGTGGGACAAAGGCCATCTTATAAAGCAGGAGGGAGGCAGCAGAGTGTGGTCCTCTTAGCTCACCTAACTGTTCTGGTCTGAGGAAAAATGGATGCAAGTGAATGTAATGGGAAACTCTGGAGTGGGAAGAAACCCAACCAGGGCAGCTGGAAGCGTGAGTTGGAAGAACGGAGGTGGAAAAGTGTATCCCGTGTATCCTGCTGCTTATCTTGAGCTCCCTGGCTGGTCCCTTCCTGTGTCATTGCTTGAACGGCATCTGCAAGGGCGCCGCCGTAGTAAGCCAGCTGTGGTCATCTTTTATCCTGACTGGTTACAGTGAAGGGAAAAGTCATGGAGTCCAACCAGCGGTGAGATGAGCATCACCTTTGTTCATAGAGACAAGAGGTTATCTACAAAAGATGATCCAGGCAGTCAAAACTGTCAGATTATTGACAGAGCATTTTTTAAGGGCTGGCTTAAAAAATTTTTAAGTGAAGTTTGTTTTCTTCTTTTATTATCAATTCCCCCCACCTCCACCCCTGGCTTTGAAACTGTGTGCTTTGCTGTAAAATCCAAGGTTTGGCAAATTGAACCTGCTCAATTTTTAGGTCTTGTGTTTAAGTATTTAGATCAAAACATCTTAAAAGCTTTTTAATAGAGAACTCCAAACATCATACATTCAACAAACATTTACTGAATGCTTACTGTATGCCAGGGGCTGCTGCTGCTGCAAATTAAGATGTGGGACCTGCTTTTTCAAACCTATGCTTTCCATACAAACTGTGTTCCTGGAAAGAATTTTCTTGATTGCAGAAATTAAAAATCACTGAATAAACGGAAAAGAAATTGGCTAAGAGATCAACTGAGCTTACAGAAAGAAGGGGAAAATGTGGAATAGGACAATTTAATTAATGGTAGGGGGCCCGTAGTGGCCCATGTCTTGCCTTAGCCCCCGTAGTTCTGTCACATCAATCAAGTTAGTCAAACTCTCAGACCGTTTCTTTGTGTGATGGGGACCATGAGAATTGCATGTCATAGAAATGCTGAAAAAATGAAATTAGGTAATGTATATAAAGCACTTAACTTGCACACAGCAGGTAAATACTCAATAAGTCTTTGCTGTTATTATATATAATATTAGTAAATAAAACATAGGCATCTCTCTCAGTCATTTTGTTCTTTTAAGAGAATGTTGTGTTTCTATTGCTGAATACAGCATAAGCCTTAGAAGTTTTAGATACGGTCATTAGGGGTATGAAAAGACACTGGAATATCAAGAGGATATATTGGAGAGGGTACTGGTTCTGGTACTGTCTGCAGAATATGACTGCCAGTTAGTAGCTATGAACAATAATAATGATACAAGTAACCTTCACATCCTGTTTCTTAATCTGTAAAATGGGTACAATAATGCCTGCTCTATCTACTTCATTCAGAGGTATGAGAGTCAGATAAAACAGGATTGTAAAAATGATTGAAATGGCTAATGTGATATATAAATAATAGTTAAATAATAATTATGAATTGTCCCTGGGCTCTGGTACTGATTACTGATGACTGATTGGTTAAAGGTGTAATGGTGGTTTACAAATATTTTAAGTGGCAATTACATTTCAGCTTATACAGAAATAGATCATAGGCTTGGAGGAAATGTGGAGAAATAGAAGACCTGAATTCTGATTCTTCACTTTTGTCGCAAATCAGCTCTATTAGCATATGCAAATTGTTTAACTCCCTCGTCTTTCTATCTTTTAACAAAAAAGTTTTTATTTGAAAATAATTACCGAAAAACCTTAAGTTTGGCGAACTGAGCTTACAGAAAAGTTACAAGAATAATAGAAAAGACACTTGCATACCATTTACTCAGACTTATCTATTGCTAACAGTTTGCCCCTTTCTTCTGTCAATCGGTCACTCACTTTCTTTTTCTATGTATGTATCTACATTAATATATATTTTTGGTTGGTTGTTTTCCTTGAATTCAATGAAAGTTGCATACATCATGGCCTTATAACCCTAAATATTTTTTGGTGTATATTACCTAAGAACGTAGATCTGTTTTTATTGTTTAAAAGGGGCACAGGTACTTAGTCGTGTGACGTGCTCCACAGAGTTGTCAAAATCAAATGAAATGTTTGAAAGCACTTTAGAAAGTATGAATTGTTATATAAAATTAAAAGTTTCATAAGCTGGGAGAAATCAAATGACATAAAACTTCAGAGGACTTACAAAGTGTAGGCGAGTACAAACGAAGGAAGTCCATTGTCTGTGTGCATAAGAAGCTGGAGATGAGCACTAACTTAGGAGTCTCTGTGATGAGTGAGGGAAACAAGAAAGACGCTCGTGAGTTACATACAGTCCTTCTGCAAGGGCTTGCATCTTTTTGTGTGCTGTTTTTCACTCTAACAGTTTGCCATTTTTTGTTTCTTTTGGTGGAGATTATCAGCATGTTTAAGAAAAGGTCCTAGAAACTCAGAGGCCATTTCTGCCCAATCTCAGAACACCGGCACCGTAAAGAGTTTGGTAAGCGCTCAGCTTTACTTCTTCTGGTACTCCCTTTGCGAGTGAAAGTGAAGTTTTCATTATAGACAATAATGGAGACTCAAGCATGTTTTGTAGAAACGGTCAATGTATAGGCTTAACTGAAAATAGTATGAACAAAGGTGTTCTCATGGACCAAAGACATAATTTTTTGTAGAATCTTTTCTCAGCACACACTGTAATTAAGGCTTAACTCTATGACAAACATAATTATTCTGCTGCATGACCTTCACATTCACAACAGAATTCCCCCTTTCCTCAGCAGATGTCGTACTGGTCAGCCTGATTACTTTATCATCCTAACCAGGTTTTCAATCACATTCTCCAGTGGATTGAAATATAGCCAGTAACTTAACAATCTGAATGGAAATACAAAATAACTTTTCCTGTGACGTATTTCTTTCCTTGCTCTGAAAATCATAATGGCTTTCTTTAGATACAACAATAAAAAGAAATCTAGAACGCGTTTGAAAAACAAAACTATGTTTTCAAAACAATTCAAAACCACACTTAAGTATGCCAAATTAAGCTTCTATTTTGAATTATTAAATTGTTATTCTTTATAGTGCAAGATGAAGAATGTAAGTTGATGACCATGAAATACATTTCTAATCCAATAATGATTCATTTTACTTCCTTTACAAATAAATCAGTTTTAAACATAAATTATGTAGGTATATAATGGGATATACACTCACATAATTTATTAAGCTCTGAAGAGTATGGTTCTTAAATTTCTCTTGGGAAAATTCCAGGATATGAGGATGTGTTACAAATGTTTATTTCTCAAAGGGGTGACGTTACTGAGGGACAGCCCAACTGTAGTAATACAGTAGGGTTCCCTAGTGTAATGTATTTTGAATCACTTGAAGCATGAGGCTGTGTAGGAGTTAGAAGTAGGAGTTAAAAGACACGAGTTCTCAGGCTCATTACTCCACCCACTAGCTCCTTAGGTGCAGCTTTCTGGTGTATCTACTTTGATGAAATGATGTATCTACTTTGCCTACTCAAACACCGCAAGTGCCAATGATTCAACTCAAGTGAAAATGTTGTGAAGGAGTGGTGGTGAATATTGTCATCACCCCCTGGGTGGCATTCTTTTGGCAAAGGTTACAAAGTGCCTTTACAAACAAGGTTTCAGATCAGGGTTTGGGTATTTCTGTTACAATGGATTTTCTGCAAAGACTCCATCTGAACAGTAAATGTTTTTGCTGGTATTTGTTCCAGTCCCTAGAATTCTCTGCAGGACTTGATTTTTCATCGTAGCACTAGCAAGAGGGTTCAAGGTCCAAAAAGAGAGCTGGGTTCATACTTTCACGTTCTCCTTAGTTCTAGCGTATAATGGACACATGAATTCCCATTGCTCTTTGTGGAATTTAATGCCTCGCACTTCTTGATAAAGCCTGGCTTATAGAACTGTCTTTGGTAAGAATGAGTTTTACGATTTTTCAGGCAGGCTTCAGTTTCCTCAGATGTAAAATAAGGGATTTTACTTCGATGATCTCTAAGGTATACCTCTAACATCCTGTGCTTCTGTGGTATCTTACATGCCTTTCCTGGAAATTCTACCCTTAATTCTGATTAGTTAAGAAAACTACAAAAAATAAGATCCAGTAGCTTTGACAGAATGTGTGATAATTTCCTCTTTCCTCTAAATGGTTTAAAACCTCTCACATCTCACTAGCAAGTTGTCCTACAATTTGGAGATGTGATTTCGAGTCAAAGAATCTTAACCATCAAGTCCCACTACAAAAAAAAATACGATTTACTATGGAGTTTACAGAGCATTTTAATTTATGACATGCAGCAGATAGTGAATACTTTCATTCAGGTAGGACAGGTCTATCTGTCTGGCACTATCTCTAAAATTCTGGTCTGGCCATAATTTTACAGAGCCTTTAAAAACAGACTTGTCACAGTCCCCTCAGTTCAGCTCTCCAGAGAAATTAATTGATAACAGACTCCTGAGTGGCTGGCATGTGAGTGACACCCAGCTCTACAATTTCACATCTAATCAAGGAAGATGGGAATTCTAGTTGGCCTATTGTCTATTTGAATCTGTTTCTGGATGGAATCCAGCTGGCTCGAATGCAGTCTTGGGAGTGATGTGGCACAAGATGGAAGAAAAAATTTAAGCAGCAAACTGGTGCATGAGATAGTGCTTTCCACAGTGTCAAAAAAATTGCCTGGTATAGCTGTAGATTTACTGTTTATTAGTTCTCTAGAATTTCTCAGTGACTAACATGCAATTTTCCATCCCAGTTGCCCTTGACCGTCCTGACTGTGAGCGTGTAATACAGACCTGTGGCAAATGTTAGATAAAGCTCCTTGAAGCTGGGTTTGAGAGATGCAGAGGTTTAAAACTCAACTTCTGCCTCAATGTTTCTAAGAATAGAGGAAACTATTTAAAGATCTATGAAGAATAGCAATAAATGCAACATTAATATTTAATTAAGAGCTAAAATTACATGGCAGCATTTTGAATGAAGGAGATCACCTATGAGAAGGAAATTATGAATGGTGGGAATAGTTGGAAAAACAAAGTTCCGTGGAGGTAACGGGGTAATTTTTCTTCAAGGATGGGGGAGATTTGGACATTCTCAAATGATGGGAGGGCAGCCCCCACCCAGAAAACCAGGATGAGCAAATCCTTAGTGGTAGAAGTCAGTGATGTAAATTGAGGTGATGTTGGACCAGCTTAGTAAAGAACAGAAAGTGCATGGGGGAAGCGGGATGGGTCTGGTGGAAGAGACTACGCAGGTCCTCAGACGCTCGTACTTTGTTCAGACTAGATGCTGTAGAAAACTGGAAGATGGCTATTTTAGAGTCATGGAAGGACACGATAAAAAGTGCTAAAGGAAGATTAGTTTAACAGTGATACGTAAGATGAGCAGGAATAAGGAAGAGATGAAGTATGGAGCTCCATTTAGAAGTACGAGGTGATGCAGAACTGGATTAAAGTCCTTCCCCATTTCCCCACCACCACCCTTTTTAGTTTCAAGGAGAATGTTTTATTTAATTAGACTGGCCTTAAGGGAAGAGCAGAGTCAGCCAGTTAAGGAGAATAATGTAATCTAGACGGAGGGACCTGTGGAATAAAGGTAAAGAGGTTGAGGGTGGCGTGCTCCTGAAAGGTTAAATATTTTGCTCAATATCTCATTATTAATGGTGGTCAGGTTCTAGAATCCAGGTGTCCCATGTGTTTTCCACTGTACCACCATGCTGCTTTTTGCCTAGCTGTAACACTACTGCCACTATCCAGCACATTTTATTTAATTGCTAGTAACATTTTAATTTAGTACTTGCCCAGGATGAAATGTGATTTACCTGAAGCCAAATAAACATGAAGGAGTTCATTGGAGTTTTCGAAACTTCCAAAGGGGTTAGAAGGATTGGAGGAGTCCCGCCAGTGCCACCAGCGAGACTACTAGTGTGGTTGACCAGAAGGGCGGTTCAATGGATCGCTGATTTTGGAGCAAAATAACTAATGAGAATAACAATCTCTCTACATGAAGTGTTTCCTAAAACTTATTTCCTCTCTGTTTTCTGTCCTTATTTTTGTGTCAAAAAACATAACTCTGTGATGGAATGTGTTTTGACTGGTATTTTTCCCCCTTCCTCTCCACTCATTCATTTTTCTTTTCTTACAGGGACACCGCCAATTTGAGAAGTCTTTGCACCGCTGAGATGGTTGACAAGCTGAACATGGAGGAGTGGAATCCTGAATTGAAATCTGAGATGAGACAGCCTGAAATTAAGAAGGTTACGAATATCAGCTCACGTTCCATACCCTAATCTCCGTGCAAGCTCATCCTGACCTGAGTGGATACCAGCTGAGGAGGTCTAGTGTTAAGCTTGGCAGCTAAACCCAACTTCTGTGCTCACTGCAGATGATGTGTGTGGCTCCAAATATGGCTCTAGTGTGTTGTATCTTTTCCCTTTGGTCCATGGAAATGGATGTGTCAAGAATGACCAATCCAGTCATCAGCCATGAATAACTTCCAAATATATACCGAGATGCCGTTGCCACCCTCATGCATGGCAACCCTAACAAAGAACTATATTACAAGTACTTCTGTGGCCTGGCATTTCTCCCATAGGAACCTGGGAGCATGGTTCAGAAAACCCAGATGAATAAAATAAAACTGGCCAAAATCTTCATTAAAAACTTGAACAGAACCCAAGTCTCTTTTGAGGAACCAAAATGCTGTCAGGTCTCCCCAGGTCAGTGTTATTCCCACAGATTTCTAGCAACAGGACTACATTTTTCATTCCAAATCTTGCTGACTCAAGAAACATATTCTTTCAGTCATGCTGCGTTCCTCTGGACCCCAACGTCTAGTACAAGAATTTGAAATGGCAAACGCTGTCTTCTGCCTCGAATAATATTATACCCGATCTTGAAAACCATTCATGGGTTTAATATAACAACGTGACTGTAGAATTGTTCTCCTGTTTTGGAGAGAAGCTTAAAATGAAGTGTGGCTGAAACACATAAAAGAAAACGGTAAAGCAAGAGGAGCTAGTAAAAAGGGCAGGGGGGTGGGTGGGAAAATCTTTCCCAAACCTTAAAATTAAGAATGATTTGTCTTTGTCGTGAGTGAAAAAGAGAGTGTCTATGTCACTTGTAAAATAAGTCATTCATACATTCTGCAAAAGGATGTCAACCAAGGTGGAATCTGAAGGCTTGTAAGCAGAAGCAACTTAAATAGTTCATCTCTTCTTGACTCTAGGCTCTCTTTAATAAAATTATATATCCCTCTCCACCAACATTTTCTTAGTTGAAAGAAGAGAATGATAGGTCTTTTGCAGAAGTAGTTTGTTGTTCTGACTTGAAAATTCATCACTTCCCTAAAGTTTAAAAACACTTCTAATCTGAGAAGAGACTCTTTTTATATAAGGGGGAATATGTCATAAAAAGCATCACAGTATGTCCACGGATGATCAGAAAATTAGCTTTTATCTGTTTAAAATTATATTATTAAACATTCATATGCACATATATTTACCTGTGTTTGCATTGTAAAGTTATCCCAACTATAGCTTTGGATATTTATGGTGTTTCAGAATGAAATTTCACTTCCAGCACCCCCATTTTCCTTAGGCAATGTCACCATTCTTTTGTTTCCTGGGCTTGATACCCCAGTGTCATCTTTGTCACATGTCTTTCCTTCTCCTCTCTTTGACCAACCACCAAGTTGTTGATACTGTCATTTAGTTCTTCACAGTGTCGCTGATGGGGACAGGCAACTTTTTTTCCTTTTCTGGGTTCCCGGCACCCTCCCAGTTGTATGTCCCTCCCCCATTTCTATCTCTGTCTATCTCTGTCTCTCTCCCTGTTCCTGAAAACCCTACTGCTTACACTTCCCAAGGCATCTATTTAATATAAAGTCCGGCCCCTCTACCTGATGTCCCGATGTGTCACAACACTTTCAAATCTGGCTTGACGTAGCTGAGATGACATGCTTAAAACAGAAGGGTGCCGAGTAGAGGCAACCGAGGACCATACTTCCTCCCCCTCCTTCCTCGTCTTCTCTCTCTTCCTCTCTGACTCCTCTTTTCTCCCCCTTTCCTCCTTCTCCTCTGCCCAGTGCCTCCCTTTCTTGGATTCCCAACCTGCATCTATGCAAATCCTCTGATTCAAAAATACTACATCTTGGTTTAAAAATGATATACACAGTTGAACTCCAAGCCTTAACTCCAGAGATGCCTTTTGCCATCTTGGAAAAAAATATATATATATAGCTGTCTGAATGCTTACTATGCTCTAGGCACTGTGTTAAACATCTTACTTTTATTTTCTCAGTTAACCTTTGTAACAAATCTTTGTGATCACCATATCTCCATTTCATAGAGAAGGAAACTGAGTGAACGAGTGTAACTGAACTGTCCCTGCAGAGTTTGAAAAGAATGGAGATGAATCACCGCTCTGATTCATCTGCTTAACGATGTGGAGCAAAGTCTTGCCCCGCTCAAGTTCCAGCTCCTCCAACAGGGGGCTCTGTTGACATCCCTTTAATTTAGTGACTATTAATAATTGGTACTTAACCACCAAATTCTTTGAATTACTACTTAAAAATTCTGTGTGTGCATGTCTTCCCCTCACAGTTTAACAGATATTCCTCCAGGGCAAGGAGGGTGCCCTGTGTTATTTTGTGTTCCTTTCTGCCCTAGGATAGAAGTACACACACAGGAAATTCTTGTATACATGTGGAATACATGAATGAACACACTGATGCAACTTCCTTAAGCCTGTTCCTTTTGGCTCTAATTAGAGAAAGACACCTCATGGCTCTTCCTCAGGACCTCAGCTCAACTGCCAGAAAGTAATTGAAGCTGTTTGATATTGAGCATAGCTCCCAGATCTCTTTTACTAAATATAGATGTCATATATGAAAAGGAGGGGATAACAGATGTGAGGTCTCTAGGTGTCTCAAGTAAAAAATACGGCATACCCTCTGCTTTGACTCATTTGCTATTTCCAGAACTCTTTCTTTTTTCTTACCAGCATGAAGCTCTCAAGAGGAAAAAAGGAGCACATGATTTGCAGGGGTCTCTTCTGGGGAGGCTGTAGATGAAAGTTAAAAGCTGAAGTTTCAAGAATTTCTGGAGGCAACGCCAACCACATCTGTGTACTCGGACAGTCTATTCAGGGGAAGATTGATTATCAGCAGGTGAAGGTCAACAGGGAGGCTTTAAGCAGGCAGGAAGTCTATTCAGAGGACGTGTTATAATATAGAAAGGTGATTTTTAATGCTAAGCCATATTAGTGATGTGAGTTTGAAGATAACGCCCACAGGTGCATGGTTCTAAATTAGTTTATCAATACGTGCACCCTCTGGACATTTCATCTTTCCTCACCAGGACTCTGGTAGAGCTAATATCTTGTAATAGTCTAACCCTCAGTTTTATTTTAAGTTAATATAGCAGGTGTTGCCTATGAGTTCTAACACCATACTGCAAAATTGGTCAGTAAACAGAACTCTAATTCAGATTTCCATTTTGTTAGGAATGAGCTGTTATCGCTCAGAAAAATGGGAAGATGCTTTGATTGGTGTATTTGGGGCCTCTGTCAAGGGAAGGAATAGAGGAGGATTTTCCCAAGTTCTTGCAACAAACTTATTCCATGAAGTGGAAAAGTTGCATTCTATTTGCAGATGGGAAAAACCATAGAACAAAGTGATTAAAACAAAAAAAAACTAGTTCAATGTTTCAATTAATTGTAGCAACAGAATTTCTCTCTAGCAACCAGTTTGTAGCTGAGCTGAAGATTTGGACAATCCAACAACGGAATAGAGATTAAAACGGAGAATAAAACAAAAGCAGAAATACATGGAGGTGAAAAGTTTGCATCAGAGTCAGCTGCTTAGGAACAGAAAATCTAGTTATTATCATTTTATAACCTGACTGGCTATGTGATAAAACAAGTCGCCATACTACTGTGGTTCTTCTCCTACAAAAGTGTCCAGTCTTATTCATGAGTTTATTATCCACGGGGACTTTAGAATTTTATTTTTCCCCAGAGCCATCTGGGCTCTTGCCTGTTCCCAAATGCTGCTCCCATCACCAGCTCTCTTGTGTGAGAATTTGATTATTACTACATGAAATTTGTAGATTGCTGTTGGGAGACTCCACCTTTTCACCCAGAAACACATTGCATCTGCTCATTTATTCAACACAACAGTCCATTACCAGCTTTGCCCGCCACAGTTAATGGTGGCATGTCCAAGTTTCTTACAGTCACAATTTTGAAAATGCAAGAACAGCTTCCTACAGATTTGTAGTTGTGTGGTGAAAAGGGGAAATCAGAGCATAAGAAAAGGTTTTCTCTTTGAAGGTCAAGTGGAGAGCTACTCTTTTTTTTTTATTAACAAAGTTTGGACACACTGTTGGGCAGTCGTACGTGAATCCCATATTTTGAGGAGATAGTTTATCTGCTACACTGAAGATGAGGTCACACTGTGTAACTGTTAATGCTTCTTTCTGAAAGTTCTATAGACGTGTTGGCTGGGCAGAAGGGACGCATCTCCAGAAATACTGCCTTGCTCTTCATGAGAGGAGTTCCTGTTTCTTTCCTCTCCCCGGTCCAGGGCAGGTGCAGACCAGATGATCAGGATTGGAAAGAATCTCCTTTGATCTATCCCAAGGTCCCGACAACTGAGACTGAATGACCAGTGTCCAACGATGTATTTGCTAGGTGGCATTTATTGCTTTGTGAGATTAATTCCTCGGGCAGCCGCCCTTCTGGGGAAAAGGTGCAGATAGACAGCTCAGGGTTCTATGGTGGGCATTTGGAACAGACGAGAGCTCGAGCTGATTGCTTTCAGCTTTTTGTTAAATTTGGTTTAAAGTCAAAGGACAGCAAAGGTCCCAGCCCTTTGTTTTGTCTAAATGGTATCTTGCTTTACCAATTATTTCTGGAAGCTTGACCTGACTCTCTACAATGTTTTGCCAAGTTATTATTTCTTTCTAAACAGTGGACCAGGAGGAAGAGGAGCTCATGACCCTTAGGTGAATTCAGCTCCCTGCTGGGGTCCGCTGCTCGGGCCCTTTGTTCCCCCAGCACCGCCGCCCAGCATCTGCTCTTGATTATCCTTTAATACAGGACCAAGGACTACCTTCTCCCTGCAAAGGGTATTCATCTGTCACTATTGTCCCTGCAGGTCCATTAACTCAGTTGCTCCAAATCCCTAAATGCCAAAAGCATCTCTTCTGCTCTCTCTCTCTCTCCCCCCTATCTCTCTCTCCACCCCCCCACCTTTGGTGGCAGAGAAAAAGGCTAAAAGGAGATGCACTCTAAATAGATAATATGAATGACTGACATGTCCGGGGTGAACACATTCATGCACACCAGAACTATATCTACACAGGCACCTACAAGCTTCTCTCTCTCCCATTTATTTCAAATGCGCTGAGTTAGGGGCTTTGTAATTTTCTTAGTAACCTCCCCAAAGTGAGAACCCCTCCCTTCATTTTACAGAGGAGGGAGTTGAACTGTTAAGCCACCTGTCCAAGGCCACGCAGCTAGTGAGAGGTGGTACATGGACTGGAACACAAGTCTGCCTGATCCCAAAGGCTGTACTCTCCTGCTTCCAAAGTCATATTTGAAATTTTATACCATAGAGGGGTGGTTAATAGATGTAATTCCTAATATAATTATAGAAACCTGACATAGGTGAGGATTTTTCATATAATAGTCAAGCTTAATTTTAGGCTGTAATTTCACATTCTGCCCAAGTGGCATTTTTTTCCTTGGCTGTCCCCAAATACAACCACTCAAGTTTCACCATTTTTCCCCCTTTCCTCTTATGGGTAGAGAGGAGGCCGTTAGAGCCAGTTAATGGCCAATGTCGGGTAACTAGAGAGGGAAGTGCCTTGGCTGTTTGAACATCCCTGTGAGCTAGTCAACACACCTTTATGAGTGTCTTCTTAAGGCACAAAAGCGGACCAGGCCAGGCCCTGTCTTAAGAGATCTTACTCTACCTGAGGAGTCAAGGGATAAAAAGGCAAAGCAAGAAGTAAGATTAAAAAAATAAAGTAATTGTGCTAAGTGCAGCCCATAGATAACTAATGGTCAGCCTGAAGGCAAGGAAAACATCACTGGGAGATACGGTAGTCAGGGGAGGCTTCCTGGAGGAGGCAGAACTTAAGCAGAAGCTGTGAAGGATGAGTATATGGAGGTGCTGAGGGTGTTTTACATGCAGGCTTATACACATAGAACCAGAGGAATGGCACACATGATAAACTCTCATTTTGCAGACAACGAAATGGAAAACTAGAGTGATTAGCGGATGGCCAGCATGTCAGACTGAGAAATTCAAACGTCATCCTGTGGACGACGAAAGTCCAGGTGGTGATTCTCAGCTGAGAAATGCTTTGACGGAAGCAGTGTTTTAGGAAGCTTAGCCGCAACTGGTGGACAGAAGAAGGAAGTGGAGACGAGGGGACCAGTTAGGAGGTGGTTGTAATGACCCACGTGTGATGTGATCACTGCACTGTGTGGTCTCTGTGGGCCAGATGTGGGTGACACTTTAAAGGAAGGACTCACAGAGCTTGGTGGTAGAATGTCTATGGCAGTTAGGGGAATATTAGAGAGGGAAAAAAGCTCACAGGCTAATTCCCCTCTTTCTCAGCACATCGAGATAGAGTTGAAAATATTTTAAATAGGAAACATACTTCAGGACAAACTTTTCCCATAAAATATTGTCTTTCAAATATCTTCTCCCTGTCCCCCATGGATCTAACCTAAAGTAAAGGTAAATTTACCCTATGATCATAGACTTAATTTCATATATAAGCCTCTTGGTCCTTGAAGTCAATAATGATGATTAAAAAGAATAATCTATTCAGAGTTAGCTCCTTAAACATTTTAAACCCCTTAAATTTACTCAATGCTCTCCACACAAAAATATTGCTCAGGGGAAGAAAAGAACCAGATGTCCTGACCTGACCCATAGGTTGGCCTCATCCACGTGGCAATTGTTGGCAAAATCTCAATACTCAGTGTCAGAAATCTTGCTTTATGGCTTTTTAAAGAATAAACCAAGGAGGGAAGGTATCGCTCAGTGGTGAAGTACAAGCTTAGCATGCATGAGTTCCAGGGTTTAACCCCCAATATCTCTATTAAAATAAATCTAATACCAGCCGCCCCCAAACAAATTGAAACAAAAAAGAATAAACCACTTAAAATCTAAAACAGAAAAGAACCAAGCCTCTGTCCATTCCCATATGGGGATATAATTAAGAACGAAATGCAGTGTCACAGTTGCTCTACTGTTATAACAGAAACCAGCACGACACTCTGCCTGAAGTCACATCAGCTTCCTCAGGAGGAAAGAGTGGAGCCTTTTCAGTTCTGTGATGAAGGTTCTCGCTCATCATCTGCCGTGAGTTCAGTGACTATCTGGATGCATGTCTTTTAGTTTTCCACTCCACTCTCAAAGTGGGTTTTGGCAGTTAATGGATCAAGTGTTCCGATTGCTTTTCGCCTCTGAGATTCGTCACCTTACTGGGTGCCTAGATCACAGGATGCATCCACTGTGCTCATAGAGACCTCCCCCACCCCACAGGGATTTTTTCACTTCGTTGGGAGGGGCACCCAGAGCCCAGACACTTCCACAGCTGTTAGACTCCTGATGGGAACTTCATGTGTGTTACCGGCCCAAGTGCTGCCAGGAAGAAACCAAATGTCAAACTGAGCTATGTGGAAGTCGCCATAAACATGCCTCTGAATGTTTACCATCTGGAGCAGTGGATTTTAGATTTTGACAAGAAGCTGGGAGTGCCCTGAGGGCACCGTCTTGAAGCAGACCCTTTCTGTTCACTAAGTAACTGCCCCCTACCTTAGCCCTGTTAGGGGGAAAAACACACTACTTTGCCTTCTCAAGGTGTGAATTTATTATTTCTCAACACTTCCTTTCTTGCTTCCATCCTGCCTAAATCCTGCGTCCAACGGACTTTTGCGGGAAGGGGTGCAGAATTCTCCCATGTTGCCAAAATCCTGGGCAGGCAGCCTGGTTGTCAGTCTGTAACATTAGCACCATGTGCTTGTGGGGCTCCCGTGGCTAAACAGCCACTTGCTTTTGTTAGATGGCATCACCCACAGCTCAGGGAGGCAGAGCCATCAGCAAGAAGGTTCTTACTTTCTCCTGAAATATCTCTGTGATCAAGGAGTGGCATCGGTAGCCAGCACCATCCCTGCCACAGGCTGCGCGTGCAGTCCTAACCCTGACACGACGCCACATATTGGTTTGACTTTCTGTCTGTATTTTTTTTAAACCCCAGTTCCATTGTAAAGCTGAAATGGAATGACTGGAATTCCCAAAGACTTCAGCTTATGAACTTAGTCCTATTTGGGTTATGTAATATTGGAAATCGGATCATACTCAGTCGTAATAACCGCTTGGTTACTTATAAGGATGTTTTCTCATTGGAGAATATTTTTGAGGCTGTTTCAGAGAACACTCTGAAGGACAACTGGACACGCTAATAACAAATTCTTTTCATCTTAATTCTAAAATTTTAAAAGAGGATTTTAAAAAGCCAACTCTCTTGCTGCAAAAATTATATGTAATGCAACTCAGAACATAATTTTGCAGGCATCTTTATGCCACTGAATACAAAAATCCCAGAGCATTAGCCATAAATCCTGTCCTTCAATGTACAAAACAGCCCCTATTTCAGAATAGCTTATATACAATATTATTCATAGGATCTCTCACCTTCCAGGGGTGAGGACAGTGTTGGGTTTCTCTACCCAATGTGAAAGTCCCATTGGAGAAAGAATTCTTGGGAACACCACAGGTATCTGAGCACTGAGGAAGGAGGGCAGGTCTGCTAGGGTGCAGAAATGACTCACTGACTCACCTCGCTTGATCAAAAACTTAAAAACTTTAAAAAAAATTTTTGGATCCCTGTAAAAACAGAGCATCCACTTGAAAGGCCTTTGTTATACCACAAATTAAGCATTCCCTCTAAACCCCATTGCTGCATTTGGTTCAATTTAATTTTGGTTGTGTTTTTGGCAGAGCCGTTACGTTAACGGCTACTTGCATATATGATGACAACTCACTTCATGTTGCTCGGGCACTGGATGACCATGAATTTCCAATGACTAATTTATAATTAAAACCTTTTTTTTTAAAGTTTGTTTATAACCAAGCCAGAAAATCTATTTACATTTAATTAACACTTGAGCTAGCCTGTTTAAAACCCATAAATGTAGTGACTTTAATGACCCATTACAGAGATGCTACTTTAGTTTTCAGTGACTTGTAAAACTTTCACAAACAGATCTGCAAATGAATTACCTCCGTCTGCTCCCCTGCAGCTGCAAGAGGGCTAAGTTAAAGAGCATTTCCTTACTTCCTCCTTTTCGGCTTTTCTTCAAGCTCTAAGCGTTTTTGTTTTAAAGCAGCTCTATCAGCTGCCCCTTCTCTTAAGGAGTTTCCAACTTTAGAGCCAATCTCCACTTTGTTTTAGAAACGCTTTGGTCCATCCCAAATCAGACAGGATCTACACTGCAAAAATCAGTGAAGAAAGCTTTTCTGTCTCTGCCAGCCCCTCACTCCGTGAGAGACTCTTAAAAGAACCTTTACAAATTGAGGAGTAAAATGCAACAGTTTGAAAGTGAAATTTAATTTTGGACGCTAAGATACATGCTTTCTTGGGCTTATGCATCCTTTGTGAACAACGTATAGCTCCTGGTTTGAGTCTGTAATGAGGATATTAAAGGCTGGGTTCACACACCGCTTCCAGAGACGTTCTCTTCGCTACACCTTCAAGAGCAAGGCATGAGGAGTGTTAGTTCTCCAAAGACAGCCAAGCACCAAGCTACGCTCACTGCTATCTGTCAGCCGTACAATGGCAGCATTGATAGGAGAGCAACAACTGGGTTTGACAAGTGTGCTGTGCTAGCATTCCATTCAAAACTCTGTTGAGAGAGAGAGCGAGGGAGAGAGAGAAGCATTGAATGTCTTTTACTTTACCTGGAAAAACTGCTTTCCTTGCGGCTGCAGAAAATGAATTCCTCCTCTTCTTCCAAAAGCAAAGGAGTTCTCGTGCCTGCGACTCTCCCTTGGAGGAGACCACACAGCTCCAGCAAGGCAGCCTTCCTGCTCCTAATCCCCACTCGAATGTGATGACACACACTAACCCCAACCATCTGGTGAAACACGTCCTCAAGCACTCAGCACAGTGGTGTGTCAAGACAGGCTGCCCAATCCAATTGCTAGGGCTGGGTGTCTCTCACCGACTGCAGGCTGAGGGCAGGACTGAAACTGGAGGTCTGAGAACTCCCAGTCAAGTAACCTGAGATTTTCCGAGAGAAAGAACGGCTATAAAGAGAGAAGAAGTGGGAGGTGCTCTAGAGAAGGTGGAGGGAATGAATTATTCCGGTGGCCAGTTGTGAGTTACTTTTCACAACAACTTGTCCTCCCCCCACCCTCCCCCCACAATCCTGCCTGGGGGATGATGGGGACCTCTGTAGGATGCACAGAAACACTCAAAATCTTTTCCTGCCAACCTAGTGAGCGCAATCTTCTCAGCGAGGCACCCCCCACCCCTGACCAAGGAGATAAAAAATTCATCTTGACATACTGATAGCGTGTTAATGTAGGAGTCGTTTGCACTGAAATGTGACATCTACATTTTGAAATCTAAACTCCTACCTTCCTTTGATTAGATCGTGGCTGCTTCCAACATTCCTAGGAGGAAGGGGGGGGGGGGTGCAGCTAAGAGCAGAAAATTCTCTATTCCCACATACAGCTCTTCACTGTTTGCCACGGGCTGAACTTCAGAAACAGTCAATGAAAATCATTTTCGTTTCTACTCATGTGAAATAGCACGCGCTCCCATAGATAAAGGTGGCTTTTTTAATCACTTGCAGCTTTCACAGACATCTCTTTGTAAAAAGCACTGGGTACCAGAGGGCTGCACTCTGTCATTGATTATTTTTATTGGCTTCTAGTTAATTGCACTTATAATGTCCATATAGCTCAAACAGCTCATTAACAATTTTGCTTTGAAATGTTTTCAATTTTGGGCCATTTCAATACCTCCTTCTTGTGTGCATTTCTTTTTTTTTTTGAGTTCTCTGAACTGTTTTATAGAACTAATTACTTGGATAGCAGTTTGAACCCAGAAAATGGCTATACTTGTTACAATACTTTCAAAAAGAGATCTGGAAATAAATTAATTGCTACAAACACCACCATTTAAAAAATTCCATCAGACTTCTAAGAAATTTTGATAACCTGAAATAGAAAATAAGAATTTGAAATCTTATCAACTCCCTGACAGTGTCTGTGGGAAACCAACATTTTAAATATTGCACTTTTTGAATTTCTTTGAACTGGGAGGGAGATCACGGGGGCAAAACACACACACACACACACAAACACACACACACAAATCCTTTAAATCTGCCTAAAGCATGAAAATTTAGACTGTAAATAGGTATCTAATACTAGGAATGCCTGTATTACAAAGAATTATTTTAATATCTAGCAAAATTACTTGACTAACTTCTTTTTTTTTTTTTTCAGGAATTTCTGTGTGATAGTATATTAAGTCACTTAAAAATTACTCCTGGTACAATCTTCTGAAGCACAGGATTAGAGAACTATTATTTTCACAGTGAGTTTTTCCTACAACTGGGCTGCAGAGAAGAAAGGGAAAAAGAACAGTATTAAAAGTTGAACTCCTGATTCATTTGCTCAGTTTCTTCCCAGAAGTGATTATGAGGTGTCCGTTTCACAATATATAGTAGATACACTAAACCACTGCTCTTAACCAGCTAAATCCAAATACATAATCAACCCTGAAACATTCAACAATGGCAAGTAGCCCCACGGGGCTGAAACTTCCCTTGGGCACCATAAAATTCTTAATAGTGCCAATTATTGCAGGGCAATATTTTTCATTAAAAAAATTTTTTTTTCTTTTGGTTAATCCAACCAGACTCACGTCTGGAAATCTGAATTACCTCAGCTGCATAGATGTGGAAGACCCTGGAGACGTTATTAAGGTGGTTTGCCTTCTCTTAAACTGTAAATTGAGTTTCAAAAGTAAAACCTAAGAAACTGTAAAGGTGTTGAATCACGTTTTATCAACCCTGTGCTTGTAACACACCTTCTGCGAGACATTTCCCAAGTGGTCCTGGCTCTGACCCACACTTACTGTTGACAGTGCTTTTTAGCACAAACATTTTTCTTCTATTCCCAATTGTAAATCTTTTCATTAAATCTCAGTCCCTACTTCTCTTTTATTGATAACTTCAGTTATTTATACTACTTAAAACTTGCTTTAAAATAAAAAATACAAGTGGAGCCACAGATCCTGCCCGTTTGCTGTGAGCTTAGTTCTCGCTCTGTGCAGTCTGTAAACATTACCGTTCAAAAGTTGTGCAAAATGAGTCCACAAGTATGCAGTTTTTGGTTGATGTTCTGAAATGCTTTTGTTAGGGAAAATCAACTCAAACAAAGACCTGAAGCTGGTGCTACAGGACAAGATCCCAGCTCCCTGTCTCTCTGTAACCAGCTTCCCTGCTCAGCAGTGTGTCAGTTTAGAAGTGAAGAATTTTCCATTACCTCCCTTCCTTTCTCCTTGCCATCTGCAAACAGTTTATTTTTTAAGAAAAAAAAAAAGTGAAATTGATTCTGTCTTGAAAGATCCAAACTTAAAACATGACACGTTCTAAAATATGATATTCAGCACTTGAGTATAACATTGATCAGGGCGAGGTTGCGTGCAGAGGGTACAGCTTCACCGCAGGAATTAAGTAGGAGCACTCCTAAAATGAAAAATTAATTGTAGGTAACGGTGATATTGAAAAATCGCCCCTCCTATTCTGTTCCCACAGTTAAAATGTCCCTTTACTTATTAGCGCCAATTAGTTGCCATGGTAACCGACCAGCCCTTGTAAACCCGCACTCCGAGCTTCACTCATCTTTGTCTAGACTGAGCTCAGCACCCTTCTTCCTCCGCAGATGGCAGTTCAGCTGGGTCTATATCTTTTGCACGCACATAACCCGCACATAAGTGCCCACGTCTACATTATTACTGGTACAATGGTGGCCGAGGGAGAATGGAAGTGGCATTTAATCCTTGAGCTACAGCGCGTGTATCTGCTGCCACACTAATTTTTCCCCCACTTGGTTATTGTTTCTTCCAGGCTTGTTCTATTATCAGCTGTTTGCTGCTTGTCATTTCTTTTCAGGGAAGCCAATGCAGTATAATAAAAACCTCATTAAACAGAAACACCTATCAGCCTCAGAGAAAGCCCTAAAAGACTCCTTTTTGTCTAAAGAATCATTAAAGTGAAGGAGAAAAACCACTTGTTTGTCATGCCTGAAAAAAGGAGGACAAAGGCAGAGTAAAGGTTTACCAAGCCAGGCTTGTATGAAGATTTAATGCACTTAAGACACCATGGTTCTTTCCCCCTTGTGCAGCCAGTTGGCCAAGGATCCCAACTTGAGCTCAGTAAACAAATGATCAGTGAGGGTGAATGAGCCTGCTGCTCCAGACGCTTGGTGGGGAGGGAGGTAACCGGGACCTGCAGCATCTTGGCTGCCACAGGCTGCCCTGAGCCATGGGACTGCGGCAGGGTGATGCTGTTGGAGGCCCCCGGAAGCTGGCGTGACTACAGAAGAATTCCACGTAGAGTCGGGGAGGACCTTCAGCAAAGGCTTGAAATTGTGAGAACTTACCAAGACAAGGGCACTCGTAATTTGTGCTGACTTTATTTCTTTTTCACTTTACTTCTACTTTCCTATAAGAACCGAGACGATGCTGACAGCTTAGAAGCCAATTCTTTCATTATGGCTGGGTTTAATTCCGCTAAGAGTAAGTCAAAATTGTAGCATTAGATTTCTCCACTTCATGTTAACTCGGGGGCCACCACTTTTCCAACACCTGTTTTGACATAACGAGGCTAAGATTCCCCCGATTCTGCTGAAACATTTTGTTCTTAAGGTAGTTTCAGAGGTTGGTTCTGAGGTCACCTTAATCTACGTATTAGAAAAGAAAAAATTTCTCATCACCAGTGTTTTATGTGATCAGTTATGGGGTCTGTGAAACTCCTTATGCAGATGAATTCTTTTCTTTCAAGGTAACATTCCTTTAGGTTTTCTTCCTTGAAAACAAATGGCAAATGTCTTCTAAAATCCCATGTATAATAATTAGCCCATTGCTAGCCATATCATATAAAGTGTCTGTATACACACAATAAATCTTGTAATTTGGAACATCCTGTATTCCTAAATTACTCAGAGCTACACAGCTTCAGACATTCATTTATTCCCCTGCAGCTAAAGTTTACTGCCTTTATTCACATTGAACCAAATCATTCTCAGAAAGAGAGGGGAAATTATTGCTTGTTAAATGAAGTCACACGGTACACAACAAGCATCAAGCTTGCTCGTGTTTTCAATGACTGCATAGCTATTTGGGAGGTGACATTGGATCCCATGGTGACTTTCATATCAGATGGATGGTTTTATCACTGAAGTTATGGTCCCTCCAGGAAGTACAAGCCTTAGTGTGCTGAGAAGGAGTGAGTTGCTGTGCTATGAATAATTTGGGGAGGATGAGGTGGGGTATTAAACTACTCAGGACAAAACAGTGACCCACAAGTGGGGTAGTTTAATAAAAGACACTGGAGTCAATAAAATATGGCAAATAGGATAGTAAAAAATTTTAAAACCTATGTGAAATCCATATTTGTGGAAATCAATGTTTGAGACATTGAGTGTTAGTCCTCATTGGAGCAGACAGTTCAATTCATGAGACATATCAGAAAGTCTAGATATCAAGTAAGAGAAAATTTTTGGTGATAAGAACTTGAGGTCTTATTGGATCCACCTGGAGGTGGGGTTGGGCTATTTGAGACGGGGTGTATTCTAGACCTAGAGACTCACATGATTGTCTTCCGTTTGTATTACGTACTTCCCCACTTAAGGTAAATAGTGTGAATGAAGGTAGAAAACAGGATGCGGGGATGGGCGTCACTCACCTCCGGAGAATAGAGGAGAATTTTGCTTTTGGAAGAAATTTTAGATAAAATTGAATCCCCTTATTTT
Organism: Camelus dromedarius; assembly: GCF_036321535.1. Classification (NCBI taxonomy): domain Eukaryota; kingdom Metazoa; phylum Chordata; class Mammalia; order Artiodactyla; family Camelidae; genus Camelus; species Camelus dromedarius. The sequence continues at coordinate 11,315,694 of NC_087465.1, read as the reverse complement.
AGAGATGAGAAAAGTGAGGCCAAGAGAGCATATGGGAAGTCATTGGTGGAACGGGGAATAAATCTCAAGATTCAATCTATTAGCTCACATCTTTTGCTCTCAGTAGCCACATGCACTTTTGTTAGAAACAAAATCTGTAACTGCAAAGATCCTCTTAAACTGGAGTAAGTGTGTTTATTGGTGTCACATAATTTAAATTACTGGGACTTCAGATGCACAAAATACCTTTGGTCCTGCAGCATTTCTTCTTTAAGCCCCCAGAGCTCTTAACGGCATGAGATTTGGTAGTAGGTATAATCATGAATGCCACAGAGCTTTACTTAATAATTATTGGATAAAATGATTTTCCTTGTGGTCATGTTTTATTGTAAAAAAGTGGGATAGATCCCAGGGGACACATTATCAACCTTCCTTACTTTCATTTTTTTTTTTTTTTCAATATACTGGATTAGAGGTTTGAGGCTATCTCAATAAGGTTAATGCTGTATTGATTTAAGAAGAAACGGATATCAGGCCCTGAACTGAAATTTTTCCTTGTAGGACCATAAGAACTGGACATAGGGCAGGAATTTGTCCCAGGTATTTGCTTAATGTGTAGGAAATTAACCAAGATATACTGTCCTATGTACCAACCAGGATCATGTTTTAAAAAGTCAAGTTCATGGCTTTTCTGATATTTATTTGAAAAATTTTAAATACAAAACTGAGCCTTAGACAAGTTGAAGACATAAAAAATTGAGTGGCCAAACAGTAATCACTGAACACCACAACAGGATACCATAGAAAAATGAATACATAGGGCAAAAATAATTCCATAAGATAAACAAATTAAAAAAAGAAAAAGAGGGGGAGTGTTTCCTTCTCTTAGGCCCACAGGCCAATCAATTTTAACATCACAAAGTCTTAGGGAGCAAAATATTAGAAAGTCTTATCTTTATATCCCTTCTGTTTAGAATTTAGCACAATGCATTTATGAAACAGATTTTCAATAAAAATTTCCAGTGCTCGTGAGTTGCTTGTCTTGGTAGAATTTGCAAATGCTGCTTCTTGGACAATCTTATAGCAAAGCTTGTCTGGGGAGATTAAGTAGTTAGCTTGAAGGTCCTTACTTCCTGCTGAATACATAGCTATTCAAAAGCAGAATATAGTCGCCTGACATACTTTCCTTTTCCATTTCCCAGCAGGTTATACGGTTATTCTAATGCTCACTTAACACTCCTGGAAAGTAGGTACTTGTGTAAAAGTTTCTGAGTAATTGATGGAAAAACAGTTGCACACTCACACTGGTTACTGTTACAGTCTTTACCAAGAAACCAAAGCTTGTAGATGTTAATTTGAAAAAATGTTCATTTCCATAGAATATCGAGTTGGTTAAGTGAGCAGCCTTCTTTCATTCCTTATTCAATAAGTTAATGGAATTTCTGTGAGCTAAATAAAAGCTTGGATTTTGTTAGATTCTTCTAAAAAGATATTCAACAAATGGACATTATTAGCCTATCCTTTTGTTGGTCTTTCTTAGTCATCACACACGAGGATGTGCAAAAAACACAACCATAGAAAATAGGAAACTTTGTTTCTTCTTCTCTCCGTATTTGTAAATGTAGTTTGCTTATTATTTTGACAACCATGATTTCTCTCGCATCAGCTAAGTTTCCTAGGAAGACTGTCAAAAGAGCGCTCCCAATATTTTTGCAGTTGATTTTAAAGGCAGACTTATCAAGTATTTTCCAACAAACTGTTTTTTTTTAAAAACATCCCCAAACCAATGTTAACTCTTTCTTATGCTAAATAGCTCTTTCTGGTTTAATTTAACAAGAGCTTTGATTTCAAATGTAAATATGTCAGGAGCTGAAGTTGAAGTGGTTTATTTCTTCTCTGCTTTGCATCAGTAAAGATTTCTAATTAATGGCTTAATTGCCTCTAATGTCATCAATTACAATATTAAAGCCAAAAGCTATAAAACAGTACACTTTTAGAGGTTCATTACCATGATTCTCATTTATTTTAAAAACAAACATGATTAATTTAAAAAAGATCTATCCTCTGAAAGGATTTTTTTTTCGGTGTTTTATTTTTAAAATGTATTTAATTTTCTCCTGCTAATGTAAGCCTTGCCAGTATTGACATAGTTTTTCATTTAAAGATAATGATCTTTAGTCTTGCCTTTTTCCCACTGACCTATCCCATTAAAACAATTGTTTCTGGTTCCAAATTTTTATCCTCCTCCTCCTCCTCCTTATCATCATATAATAGCTGATAGTCTTGGGACACTCATTATCAATGAGGCTTTTTAATATATAAACCCCAGGCTAAATCAGTTAACCATCACCATACTCCAATGAGGAAGATCCTATTGGTATCTATGTTTCATAGACAGGAGAAATGAGGTTTAGGAACATAAAGTGCTTGACTCAAGCTCAGATATCCAGTAAAAAGCAGATCCTGGATTTGAACTCTTTTCTTCAGAGGTTATGTCCCTACTGAATTTGTTCTTGTTTTGACTCTCTAATTTCTATTTATGAGTCTTTTAAGGAGGCAGGGTCATTCCTCAAGAGTCTCTACAACTTTGCGAAAGCCCCATTGTCTTCAAGTCCAATTGTCTTCATGTTTATGTAAATGTTTATGAAGTGTAAGGGTACCTTCTAGAAGGAGAGGTTTTTGCAATTTGGAGAAATTACTCCCCATTTTTGCTCTGAAATGAGAGACACAAGTGAACCCTTTTAAAAACAAGACAACAGGTCCCAAATGGAGTCACTTATGCTAAGCCCCACGTCACCAAACCAACACTTAATTACATTTCCACTGTCTCAGAATGGAATCTTAAACCAGGCAATCAGAAATTGCTTGATCAGCGCTAGTGAGGTGATCTGCTTGACAAACGCCTGCCATCCCCAAAAGGAAACTGACTTTGCAATAACCAATCCTCTTTTTTCTGTCTAGTGTAACTTCTTTATACTCCCTTCTGCTGATAAGTCTTTCATTTTGTACAGCTCCTTGGAGCTCCTTCTTATCTGCTAGATTGGATGCTGGCTGATTCATGAATTTTTTAATAGAGTCAATAAAACCTTAAAAATGTACTCAGCTGAATTTTTTTTTTTAAAAACAACCCTAAAAAAGAGTTTTCCTGCAATGAATGATCCATCTCTGTCATTCAGTGGGCTGGACTCATTCTCCCACCCAAGGACATGGAGCACTCAGGACCCAGAAGGTACTATTTGTGGTGATATTAAAAAACATTAAGGCAGGTACGTGCATCTGTTTGTACCTGCATTCCCTGTTGCAGATCCTTGGTTGCCTTTCAATTTTCTAAGCCTCTACATTCTTTGCAGGGCTTAGAAGCCACATGAATTTGATTTTTTAAAAAACATGCTAAATATCCTCATGGAAGTCATTAAATACCATTTTTTTTCAACTTAGATCAATGGTTTTTTGTTTTGTTTTCGTTTGTTTTGGGGGAGGTAATTCGGTTTGTTTGTTTGTTTATTTTTAATGGAGTTACTGGGGATTGAATCCAGGACCCCATGCATATTAAGCACACTCTCTACTGTTGAGCTATATACCCTCCCTCCTCTAAATATTATTCTTAATCAATCATTTCCAACTCCTAAGTAAAATACTTCATTTACCTCCAGCTTCTTTATTGACTAAATAAGAAGATAAGTTTTTCCTAGAAAAAATATACCTGGGTCTTGATTTTCAAAGTATGTCAATGGGTTTGGGAAGGTACATTTTAGCATTTGATGATAAAGTCATTAATAAGATATTTTCTGGAAAGAGTCTCCTGAATAAATTCAAGGTACTTTTTTTGAGGAGGTAATTTAAAAATTAAAAGAAAAATGGAAAGACTTGAATTCAAGAGAAATTTGTTTTTAGACAAATGCCCCTGTAGGGCGTCAACTAGCAGAACATTTCACATGTCACACCCACGGAGAGTAACAGAGGGAAAGGTTCCTAATCTTTGTCTTCTGATCAATTTTTAGAACAGATGTGTCAATCAAACCATGTGTATTTTGTTGCCCTGGAAAGCAAAGTCTTTAAAAGGGACAACTTAAAGTGTTTTATTATTGCCTAAAATGCTACTGTTCTCTGATACTCATAGTATTATGCAGTTACAAGTATTAGAAACCAAGTTCACATTGTAAGGATACTTTCCTCATGGTTTGCAGTGGTTGCAAGGGAGAAAAGAAAGAAAGAAAAAAGAAAGAAAGAAAGAAAGAAAGAAAGAAAGAAAGAAAGAAAGAAAGAAAGAAAGAAAGAAAGAGAGAAAGAGAGAAAGAGAGAAAGAGAGAGAAGAGAGAGAAAGAGAGAAAGAGAGAAAGAAAGAAAGAAAGAGCTCATCAAGGCTCTCTTTCTGCTGTTTGAACCTCATTAAAATGAACTCAATATCATATCAGACTCAACACAGAAGCCCAGTCTTCTAGGGAAGAATGAGAGGATGGCTTCCACAATCTTTGACATAGGAACACTGGGGGTCTGAAATTGACCCAATGCTTCCCCCGACCCAAACTTCCACTGCCCTGTAAGTCTCCTAACTTCCATAACCCCAAGAACCCTCTAAGCCCTGAGAACCATTGTGAAAACCTTGGAATTACACGTAACCTGAGCATTATAAAGTGGAAATTTAGGGGAACTGATCCTCACAGAAAACTCGTAGCCCTGTTGACCTCTCATATCTGAAATTCCTCTGATAGAGATTTATCTGGTTTTATAGGTGTAGTTTAAAAAACAAAAACCATCTGCCCTTTATTCTTCAGAGAAAAAATCTGCCAGCTCATGATGAGGATATTGGAGTTTGCGTAGGAGATATGGCCGGGAGGACAGAAAGGGGTGGGAAGACATCAAATAAAATCCTTGCCTGTTTCAAAACTGTGCCTAGCGCTGACCTTTCACTAATCTAGGGAGTGAGATTCCTCCGTGCAGTATAATTTAGTTGAAATACACATCAATTAGGCTTCTGACCCTTGTCTCAAAGATAACCACATTTATAGCATCGTATCATCAGGGACATGTTTTCTTAAGTTTCCAGACACCAGGAATCCAAAGTGAGTTGGACACTCTGTGTTTTCTATATGTTACTTATAGAAAGTTTAAAAATGTAAATTAATCTAAAGTTAATGTTAACAATACACTTATTTTGTAACCATCCAGGCAGTTCCCAGCTTCTTCCTATATACCTTTGAAAATTAATGGGCTCCGCCATTCTTCCTTCTTTCACCCTCACCCTCTTTCATCCACTGCAGTGGCTTTTGGGACCAAATTCTGCAGCCCCCTGCTAGTAATACTATTGTCTAGGAGAATATAAGGTTGGGGGAAAGTTTCTGGTATATTAAAAAAATAGTGAGACTGCTATAACTTAATACATCCTTGTGGTATATATTTGCATATAAAACTTTGTGCTTGTAACCCACAAATACATAATGCAATATAATTGTACCATTCATACCATGATTATAAGATATATTAAAAATAGTAATTCCTAGGATACAGCAGAACATGGACCAGAAATGGGACATGGATTTAAGTCGAATGACAAACATCTTTTTTTTTTTAAATCCTTTTAGAGTAGTTATGGGTCTGTAAATGCAATCAAATTTGGAGATACTATCAAAAGTCTGAATCTGGGTCTCTTTGTGAATGGTCAGTGCTGGTCAAGGCCTTATGCCGTTGAGGAAAAGGACAGGTGGAAAGAGTCAAGATGGGGAGGAAGGCTTAGATAGTGGGGTCATGAAGCAGAAACAGAAAGGGAAGCGGGCCAGAGAGAGGGGAAGAGAGAGAAATCAGAGTTTGAAGTACTACTAATTGGAGACGGTTCAGAATTCAAGTGGATTGGCGACAGGTCAGGCATCATGGCGGTGTAGAGGTCTGAACTAGGCAGAGGGAACGCAGTTGTAAGACTGAGGCTTGGATTGGATTTGGGAGTGCATGATGACTGAAAGAAAAAATAATTTAAAAAAATTGTTTTAGGCCAGAAGAACAGAAAACCACTGCAGAATCTGGACAGAGGTGTGTTCTTTTGCCTAATCAGTATAAGAGACTTTCTTCTCTCTGGCCTGATTTTGAAGACTTTCCTGGAAAGAGCAGACAAGGACTAAGGATTGGGTATTTTTGTGCAGACTGAAGCAATGTTCCTGGACAGGAGAAGTTGCTCAGAGTAGCAAGTACTGTTCCCCAGGAAGCCTGACTCCAGGAGCTGGGAGTGAGGGCCAACATTAAAACACTGGCACGTAGGCAGAACATACACACTTTCCTGTCATTATCTAGTTATCCTGGAAAGTCCTGCTCGGGTGTCGCTTCTAAGAATATTTTCTCCCCTCCTAGACAGAGACAATCATGCCTTTCTTTTTACTACTCACCCACTTCTTTCCTACCTCTGTTGTCCTGCTTAATGAGGTGCTAACGTAATGATCCGTAGGCATCACTGTCTCCTCTACCAAGACAGTGAGCTCAGGATGGAGCTTACACTTTTGGGCTTCTCGGGACTCATGGCAATGAATACCCATGATACCCGCCTCCAGGGACCCTCTGAGGATCCCAAGGCTAAAAGGGTGGCAGCCCCTGCACAGCTGTCTCACCCTGGGCTTTGGAAGGCAGGACATTGTGAATAATGTCAAATGCTCTCCTGTTAGGAGGAGTGTCTTGTGTAGGGGAGGCTGATGTCAGATGTACTGGAAGGGAAACGAGCACTGATTTAGGAGGCAGATCATCTTAGTTCCATTTTGGCTCTGTTCCCCTTTGTTTCAGCAATCCTGGATGGGTTCCTGTGTACTTTTGGGATGTGGGTCTGCCATCCATGAAATGAGAACATTAGAAGGCCTCAAGTTCCACTTTAGAGTCCTCTGTTGCCCCCGTGGCCCTCCAGGACCCTCCTCTAGGCAGCCACATACTATAAAAGTGTGGCTCTGAAATACCCCAGCAATAATCCTGGGAATCTTCACTGTTGGTCAATCTTCTATTTCCTTGGTGTTGATGGCACAGACCCATGTGGTAGGAGGAAGACAGACAGACCTGGATTGTGGACTTCTTCAAACCCTACACAGGGTTGTCCTTGAGCTCCCTGGGATGAGATTCCATGAGAATATACCCCTGTTTGGTCCCTTCAAGCATGAGACTAGCCCTGCTGACAATCTCTGGGGAGCCATGAGGATCCTGACGTTCATCCTATATTGCTTCCTCACAGACCGAGACAGGATATAGAATTTCACGCTGGCTCACACATTCTCTCTGTTTCGTGCAACAGATTTAATGATCTCCCCAAACCTTTCTGTGCAAACGTTCTGTGGATTCAGGAGAGCTTCCTAGGCCACCGTGCATGATGGCTTTGCAGGGACCTGCCAGGGAGGAAACCCGAATCTGGGGGTTGGCAGTGTGGATGGAAGGGTGCAGGTGGATACAAAGACCATTTGAAGGAAAGGTCAACACAATTTAGTGACTAATGGGAGATCCCGGATGAAGGAAAATACTGAGTGAAGGAAGACTTGTGTAACCTTTCAGAGTCATGACTCACTCACTTCTCTTGGGTTTTGGATTCTATAAATTCAGATGATTGACCAAAAGGGTGCAAGAGAAAAGTGGAGACTGGAGATGTTCTCAGGGAGGAATTATGAATGTGTTCGGTATGAGGTGATGGTGAGAGAGCTGGAAATACCCATCCTGGAGTTCAGCGGAGAAATGAGGACTAAAAATACAAACTGGATGATGGCACGTGGAAAGATGAAGTTTCTGAGAAAGAAAGGATGTAAACCGCAGGTCAGTGCCCAGTGACTAAGTTTGGAAGAAGCATTTTTCTTTCTGGCAAGGGAGAATCCAGGAAAGTTTTAGGTAGATCCGATGACCAATAGCATCAAATATTAAGTGTAAAAAAAAAAAATGGTTGGGTTTCACAGTAAATAAGTCATTTTTTAAAAGAACCCTCTTTTATCTTGGTCTCTCTGTCTCTCTCTCTTCGTTTTTGTGTCCCAGCTTGGTTCTTTTCTGTTCCTTTGCTTCTCCATCTCTTCTTTAAAAGTTTATTTTGGTACACTACCCATAACAAAATTCATTTTAACCGTTTAAAATTATACAATTTCGTGACATTAACTACATTCAGAATAGTGTGCTGCCATCATCACCAACTAGTTCTGGAATATTCTTATTTTACCATCCCCAAAGGTCACCACACACCCACGAAGCAAAATAACACGAAGCAGTCACTCTCCGTCCCCCCCACCCCTGGCCCCAGCCCCTGGCAATCACTAATCCACCTTCGGTCTCTAAGGATCTGCCTACTCTGGATATTTCGTATGAATAGAATCATACAATACTCAGTCTTCCATGCTTGGCTTATTTACTCAGCATAATGTTTTCAAGGTTCATCCGTGTTGTCATATGTATCAGGACTAGATTACTTTTTATGACCAACTAATATTGCATTGTATGGATCTAAAACATTTTATTTATCCATCCATAAATTGGAGGACTTTTGGATTTTTCCACCTTCTGGTTAATGTTGCTCTGAAAGGTTGTGTACCAGTTTTTGCATGGACATAAGTTTATTTCTCATCAGAGTGGGATTGGTGAGTGGGTTGTGTTGTAATTCTAGGTTTAATTTTTTTGAAGAACCAGCAAACTGGTTTTCTGCAGTTGCCGCACCATTGTATACTCTTGCCAGGAATGTATGAGGTCCCAGTTTCTCTATAGTCTCACCAAAGCTTAGTATTTATTTATTTACTCCAGCCAACCGAGTGGGCATGAAGTGGTGTCTCATTGTGGTTCTGATTTGCATTTCCTTGATGACTAATGACACTGAGCATCTTCCCATATATTTGTTGAAAAATTATGTATCTTTTTTGGAGAACTGTCTATTCCTGTCCTTTGCTCATCTTTAAATTGGGTTGTCTTATTTTTTGTTGTTGATTTATAAGAGTTCATTATGTATTCAGGATACTAGACCTGTCCCCATTCCCCCTTTAAACTTGACTCTGAAGGGAAAATGGAAGTTACTTTGGTAAAGAGTCATGGGCAGATCTTTCCAGGCTGAGAGCACACTGCCTACTTGTTGTCTTAGTTGCTCAGGTTGCCATAGACTGATACTATACACTGGATGGCTTAAACAACAGAAATATATTTTCTCACAGTTTTGAGGGGCTGAAAATTTGAGATCAGGGTGCCAGCATGGTCAAGTGCTGATGAGAACTCTTCCTAAGATAGCCTTCTTCTCTTTGTGTTTTCAGAAAGAGGAAGAGGGAGAGAAAGAATGCTCTCTGCTATCTCTTTTTATAAGGGCACTATTTCCATCAGGACGGTTCCAACCTCAAGGCTTTATTTAAACCGAATTATCTCCCAAAGTCCCCATCTCCAAATATCATCACATTTGGAGTTAGGGCTTCATCGTATGCATCTTGGGGCACAAAAACATGCAGTGCATATCACCTGTGAAAGCTCTCTGTGGGGAAGGGGCATGGTGAGTGAAGCACTGAGGATACGTACCTGCTGCTGGACCACAGGGACCCTGGGGAGCCTGGTCCCAGTGAGGCTAGTGCAGTGACAGGAGAATCAGATCATGAAGACCAACCCTGCTCAATCCTAATGTGCGTGGGAGTCCTTCAGGATCTTATAAAAATGCAGATTCTGATTCAGTTGTTTTGGGAAGAGGTAGAGGTTTGGCATTTTGAAGTTGCCATGTGACGGTGATGTAGGAGCAAGGATATAAAACCCCGAAAAGCCTGCTATGGACAGTGATCTTTTCTATGAGCAACGATAAGCTGGTGAATGAATTTTTTAAAAAGGAGAGTAATAAGATCAACTCTGAGTTTTTAAGTTCTCACTCTTAGTTGCCCAGTGGAAAATATATTGGAATAGGACAAAGGAATGGGGAAAGAGTTCGTTGTTGAATTAATCACTGTTAAGTAAATTAAGGGCTGTGTGTTCATGACAGAATGTTCTACAAACATTAACAACACTGGTTATAGAGACATTTTCATGACACGGTAAAATATTTGGGTTATAATACTAAATAAAAAGGGCAGAAATGAAAATTACATATGGAAGCTGGTTTCACCTTTGTAAAACAACGCGTGTGAGAGGATGCAAATGAACCAAATTGTTGACAGTGCCTCCTGAGAGGTTGGATGATGGGTGATTTTTATTCTTTCTTTATGTTTTCTTCTGCATCATTTTTCTACCATTCTCACCCTAATGTTTTATTTGTTTAAATTTCTTTCTGAACAACGACGGAATATTACCAAAGTTATCAGAGACCCAGGCATTTGTCTCTATGAATCTTGAATGAACCCCCAAGACCTGCAGCTCTAATACAGTAAACAGGAGTGCTGGTGGAATTCATTTCCTGGCCCTTCTTCAGGTGCCGTGCTGTGGCTCGTTGTCCATTTCACACATGCTATTTCTATCCATTCAGAGCTGACAGGTTGGATCTCCCCCTCCATTGTCACAGCTCTTCTCTCTCTGGCTTCTCCAGGCTTGTGTTTGGTAACCTTTGCCCTTTTACTTGGTACAAGCCAAAATGCCATCTTTGGAAAACTAATGTACCAGAGAAAATGGTAGCATGAAGCCACGTAACCTACTGTTCTTCTCCTTCCTGTTTGTAAAGGTTATTATTAGAGCTCATTTTAGAGAATTTCAAATCCATTCAAAGTATCATGGATTTAAATTTTTCTAATGAAAGCAAAGCTTTTGATGTTTGGGTTTAGAGAGCTGCCCAGCCTCTTTAGAGTTCAAATTTTCATACATTGGTGCAATTGATCAGACTAATTTAAGATACAGAGAAAAGGAAATTTACCTATAGTTGTTTTGTATTCTCCACATTATTATTCTACCTATATATATATTTTTTCTGAACCATCTTCCTGTTTGAAGGTCTACTTTTTTACTAACATATACTGGCTTCACCTTCTTTTTGATCAGCCTGAGAAACCATCTGAAAACAATTGAGAGTGATGTCACAAATCCAGCATTATGATTTCAATGTAGGATCAAAGAATGGGAGGAATAAAAATCCAGGAGTGAAGAAGCTTGATTTAACCTTTAAGAACAAATATCTAACAGGGTAGGAAGAGGCAAGAAAACATGATAAAATGAAAGGATTATTGATGAGCATTAAAGAAGGGGAGTTGGTTTACCTTTAAGTTCAACTTAGTTAATATACTGGCACCCATTTTTTATATTTATGGGGGAAAAAGAGAAATATGCTTATCCAGGGTCTGACAAGTGATGCCATAGTTAAGACTTTGTCCTGTTGGGTTTGGCAAAATGTCCTGAAGCTAAATGCAGATGACAAAAAAAAAAAAAAAAAAAAAGTCTTAAACTGGGGCTAAAGGTTGTGAGCAAGGACAATAGAGCTGGAATTTGGAGGAATTCATACTCTGCGAAGGAATTCCTAGACCACTCATGAAAATAACAGATTGCCTAGTCACCAGGGAAAACGAAAATGAAAACAAAAACCAAAGCTAAAACGAAGTCACCCTTAGTAAGCAAATGATTAGAATGGGGGATTTCAGGAATATGAAAGGGTGAGAACCTTGAATTTTGATGTGAATAACCCTGAAATTACAGCTCGTAGAGGAAGTGGCACGCTTCTTCCTCTAGGAACCGCGCTCTCAGAGCCTGACTGAGTTTGCTCTGAAGGCTGTTCGCTCCTTCTGGAGAGAACCGTCTGTTCCTTGCTGATAGAACAGTTGATCTCCAATTTTTGGATCTTAGCCAGAAGCTAAAGGAGGTGAATGAATTTCAGGAGGCGATGGGTCTGGCAAGGTGGAAGAACATTTCTTTGGGGAAATCAGAGAGTGGCAGCCCTCGAATTCTTTTCCTGCTGTTTAAACCAACAGTCCTATATTTTCTGGGGCCATTCCCAGATAGAATGAATTTGTGTATCTTTTACATATCACTTTTAATATAAAGGTGATTTATTGAAAACATCCTTAAATGCTATTTAATTTGAATATCTTTGCAAAATATCTTTATGCCAATAAAGGTAGTCATTCCTTTAAAAGTCATTATGGAATTGTATGTTCTAATTTAGGTTTCAAAAATATGATCACTGTACTAGTTCATAAACTTTCTTTGGTCATAGAAGTTATCCAAATATTATATTGAAGGATTTTAAATTTAATATAATGTTTATATAGAACCCTTGATTTTCTTATTCTTCTTTATTTAGCTACCACGTGCCCTAAATAAAACACTAACAGAATCTTGTTTTTTAAAGTTAAGAAAAAGAACAAGTGGGCATATCTATGGAAAAACTAACATTTAGAAGGGACACACACAGACACATTCTACGATCTTTAATTTGATGTGAGAATGTTTTAAACACTAAGGAAAAGCAAACGCATGTCTTTCACGCCCCATTTCCACACCAATTCATTACCAGATCACTGCAATCTTCTCCTGAATCTGGTCAAGGCTTCATAATAATCTATAGAATACTGGACACAATATTCTAGGAGCCACTAACAATTGAAGTTTGCACTTGAGTTCAAAAGGCATTTGCTTATCTGGTTTCAGATGAAGAACATTGCCTTTCTGTGGATAATTTTGGAGAAGAATATATGTGATTTTATTTATAAGTGGATGATTTCATATTTTTGCTGAAGTACAGTTATAAATGTATAGACAAGACGTTCCCAATTTACGAATGTCCCATTCGTAGGTTGTCTGTTGTCTCAAACTCATAACCTATGAAAACAGCAGTTGGGAGTGGGAGGGTGAAGGAAGGAGACAGGAAGTTTTAGGTATTTCTACCAGCACAGCAGAACACTTAAGAATTGAGTCTTGTTGAGTGAGACGCTTCTGGCTTCAGCTTTCTTCTTCACCATGTATTACATTGTGTAAATTCTTATCTTTAAGCCTTGGTTCCCTTGTTTGTGAAATGGGGTTGTTTTCAAAATTAAATATGGTAGCTCAGGCAAAGCACTCAGCTTGGTACAAGGTGCGCAGTAAACTCTCCATAAACATTATCTTTAATTAGCAGAGAGATTGAATGTCCCTTTCCAGTAAAATGAAGACAATCCAAGTCAATTCTAAACTTTTTTAAAATAGGGTCCTTGGCAAATTTTTCAAATTAGACACCTCGTGGATCACGGAGTATGCTAATGTGGTGCAAATGGTACAAAAGGCGGTGTCCTGAGAACTATAAACCATAGGCCCTGGGTCCTGCTTGGTGTTCAACCATCACTGAGAGAGTTCTTTAACTTTACTGGGCTCTCAGCTTCCCACATAAAGTGAGATGATTCTAAAATGTTATGATATTAGGTGGTATTATTTTAGAGGGATTTGGAAATTGGGAAACCAGTGAACTAAGTCTCATCCACTTACTCCTTAATGTTCTTTTTTGTTCCCTCTTCTCACACTTCTCGGTACCCGCCCACTCAAGCACTCAGAGTATCTACCCAGGTAACTGAGCGTCAGGTCTAGTCTATATTAAATCAAAATTTATATTGAACCCAAGAGAAATGAAAACATAGGTCCACACAAAAACTTGCATACCAATGTTCAGAGCAGCATCACATATAATAGCCAAAGACGGAAACAAGCCAACTGTCCGTCATTCAATGAGTGAGAACTCAAATGTGATATAGCCATATATGGCAATATTCCTTTGCTATAAAAAGGAATGAAGTACTGACACTGCTGCAGTGTGGTTGAACCTTGAAAACATTATGCTAAGTGAAAGAAGCCAGTCACAAAAGACCACATACTGCATGAATCCATTTCTATGAAATATCCAAAATAAGCAAATCCATAGAGACAGAAAGTACATTAGTGGTTGCCAGGAACTGGGGTGGGGTGGGGAGAGGGAGTGGGAAGTGACTGCTAATGGGAATGAAGTTTCTTTTGGGGGTGATGATAACATTCTAAAATTATTGTGTCGGTTGTTGCCCGAATCTGTGAATATACTGAAGATCTTTAAAGTGTATATTTAATTTAGTTTTTAATTAAAATTTTTGTAACTAACTAACTATTTTTTAAAGCAATTTTAGGTTCACACAGAATTGAACAGAAGGTACAGACATTTCCCACGTACCCCCTGCTCCCACACACGCACCACTCCCCATTATCCACATCCCCCACCAGAGTGGGACATTTGTTAACAACTGATGAACTTACGTTGACATATCACTGTCACCTAAAGTCCAAAGGTATAAATTGTAACTGGGTGAATTGTATAGAATATGGGTTATATCTCAGTAAATCTATTATTTGAAAAAAATTCTGTTTGAAAAAGATACAGAGAACAAGATGGTAACTCATTTATCTTCTAGGTAAGCGTCTAAGGAGCTGCCTGTGATTCAAAACAAGCTTGTCTAAAAATGTCAGTCAGTCAACACTGAGTCAGGGACCTATCTTTGGCGTCTCCTATTCAGGAGGAAAGAAATCACTTCAGAGGGGATGGAGACAAATAGAAAAGAGTGTCAGTAGCTGAATTTTGTAATAAAGTAGATGGTAAATCAAAACTTTCACCCTAAAATTGAAGGTGAATAGCCAAACACATCCATGTCATTTGCTAAGTTTTCCCTAGAGATCAGTGAAAATAAATTTGGTTTGAGGATTCTGATCATTTTACATTTTCTCTTCATTAAATTTAAAATTTCAAAATACTTTATTGTAATTCCTAAAGACAAAATTCTCTCCTAGTAGGACCAACCAATCTACGAGCTTATAAGGCAATGGTTACCCCTCCCCTCCTCCCTCCCTTAATGCTGGGACCCCCATCTTCTGTTTTAGAATATAGTTTTGTCTGGCAAACCCACCCTAGAGACTCACTTTGACCTGAGGCTGTCTATTTGTGTGTAGCAGGTAACTGCAAATCATCTACCTGTTCATTAATGCTAAGTTCCTGAAGATCCTTCTGTAATTCCGAGCACTAGTTCAGTTCTCATTATTAGGCATGCTGGAAAATCTTACCCATGGTGGCTAAAAAAAAACAACCACAAAACCTCCTCAGAAACATAATAAGTCTCATCCAATTGGCAGATGAAGGCAAACACTGAGAAACAGAGTGCTAACAGAGTAGTTTCACTGTCCCTTTACTCAAGAAGCCTAGAGGAGGAGGTAGCGTGGGAGGAGTTCCGCGCCTGGATGCCGGCTCGGATGTACTATTAACTCCCGGGAACTTCTGCTGATCACATGTAAGAAATCACTCATCCTCACGAGTCTTGCCCCTGGACTTTCTGCCTCCCTGCTCATCCTGATGAAGATGCATGTGTCCAGCAGCACACAGAGCCATGTGGATCATTTCCTCTTCCCAAAGCAAGGAGCACGAAGGGCTTCAAGTGCAGGCGGGGTGAGTTTGTGCTTGAAGTCTAAGGTAGGGGCTGAATTGGGGTGGGATTGCCGTTGTCTGTATTTGAGGAGCAATTTTAACAGAAACGAAGATTTCAGCAGAGTGACGAGAGACGAACAAGAGCAGATGTGGAGGTGGAGTTGAGTGGGTCTTCCAAGGCCATTTCCTCTGGACCATCCAGGCCAGGTAAGCTCTGCTGTAGAATAGACTGCTTTGGGTATTTCCTTCCTACAATTTCAAGCAAAGGCCTAAGTGCTGCCCAGAATCAAAGCTCTGCTTGAGTAAAAATGGGAAGAGGAGGAAGGTGCCTGGGCAAATGAGAAGTGATGGGAGGGAGAAAGGAAGTGGGACTTCTGCCAGAGAAATGAAAAAGTAAGCTATTCCTTCATCTTATTGTAACACACACCCACTATGCCATTTACTATTTTAGGTGCACAATTCAGTGGCATTAAGTATATTCACAATGTTGAGGAATCCCATTGCTAGTCTCAGAAATTTGTCATCACCCCAAAAAGAGTACATTAAGCATTTACTCCCCACTCCCCACTCCCCATCCCTGGTGACCACGAATCTGATTTCTGTCTCTAGGGACACCTGTACATGAATGTTTCCAACACTATTCATGATAGCTAAAAGGTAAAAACAAATGACTATCAACAGGTGAGTGAATAGGCAAAGTGTGCTATAATCCATATGGTGGAATATTATTCAGCCATAAAAAGGAACAGAGTACTGAAACATGCTACAACACGGATGAACTTGAAATATTGAACTTTCCACTCCTGTCCTTAGAAAGAATGAAGGCATCAGCAGGGGAGTGGGAGAATGTCACACAAGGGTCACGGGCCCGGGATCCGGGAAGGGTGTCTTTACTCTAGGGTGCGAATGGGGTAATCCATCGGCACCGGGAAGGACGTCAGCTGCTCCTGCTGTAAAACAGAGAAGCAAACTTGCTCTGCATAGGTTCGTTGTAAGCACTTGAATTGTCCCTTTGAAGTGCTTTAAAATGCTTTAAAAATGCCTTAAAACTGGCGGTGAATAATTTAGGGGTTAGAAAGCATTGGAAAAAATAAAGGAGGAAGGGGAGAATTATCACACAGCCTAGCCTTCCTTTCGCAGTTTTTTGACTCCCTCTCCTGGGCTACCTCTCCTCTGTTCCCTGCTGGTTCCCCACCCAGTTCCCTCCTATACCCTTACCTGGTTACCTGGCTGGACTTTTCTCCTTTCTTTGAACCTGTTTCAGGATCTGTTCCCTCACCTATGCTCACGGACATCTCGTGTAACCAGAACTTAGCCCGATGTCTGGTGGATAGTCGGTGCTCCGTAAAGGGCAGTTGAATGAAGGAAAGAACAAGGAGTGAACAGATAAAGCAAATGTTCTTCTGGAATTCAGTGGAGCAGACAGATGGTAAAGCAGGTCCCACCTGCAGAGTGGCGTCGACTGCTTTCTCCAAACTCTGGATTCTTCCTCTGGACGTTCGCATCAGTGCTTACCCTACTCCTTCTTATACTTTGTACCTCATGAGTGTGAAAATCTTATCCTATCTCACCTTCATAGTTCCTGCAGCCCCCAGTGGAGTGATTTGCACAAAGGTAAACTCCGTAACACTCATTATACTGAATTAGTTAGAAAACCAACAAAATAAATTCAAACTCTACATAATCTCCCCTTTCAGACCTAGACAAAGTACCTCTGTGAAGCTTTCTGAGACACTGCTAGGCAGATCTACCCCTGTCCTATACTCTGAGAGCTCTGTTTATGCAATTTTTTTTATAGCAGCCAAGGAATTTTGGTTTACTGTTCTCCTGAAGAATTGGGAGGGTATGGGAAAGGATTGTTTTTGCATTTCTATGTCTTTATATTATATTTACCGTCATTGTTTACAACAATCATATTATACTGTTATCATCTGAAAAATATCAAAGAACTTTTTAAGAAGAAAAAGAATACATGTATAAATAAGATAGCTTACTTTTTAAGTTTTTAAATGAAATAGGTATATATTTATTGAACTATTCATTGCTTTCTAAAAATTAAAAACCCTAAATTTCTTTTGAGTGAGGTTTTCCAGAATAATGAAACATCGGCAATTTGAATTCAAAGAAGTAAAAAGACGCAACTATGTATGTATATATGTATGTAAGTGTATATGTATGTTTACATATGTAAGTTTATATTATGAAGCTATGTCACTGAAGAAGAAATAGAAAAAAGTACATAAAACAAAAAGTTGCAAGCAAAAATCACCAATGAATTTAGCAATAGATGCTCGGTGTCACTGAGTCTGAAGTCTCTCCCTTTGAAAAGTCACTTTAATGAACACAAAACCGACCATTGCAATTTTCTCTAGTGTACCCACTCGGCTGATGGAAAGTTGATTTGGAAATTTTCTCTTTTTCTTCAATTTCTTCTATCACCAAACACCCTGCAAATGATAGAGAGTAGCGTGTCCTGAAGCATGGGGGTCTCCCATCACCCTGAAATTATTCCTATTTTATTGGTGTTTTTTAAAAAACTCCTTTTTTACAAAAGGACAATAGAGGAACCTAAGTTTCTGTCTTGGCACTGAACGCATCTCAGGGCTGCGGAAACATTTCATTTTCTGGTGATTTCAGGGTCTGTGTATTCCCTGCTGTTATAGTCTTTATTAAAATAAAGAGAAAGGGAAAAGGAACAGAAGAAAGAAAAGAAGAAACTCTACATGACAAGAACATTAAACCCCAAGGGTGGTTCATTTCAATTCTGAAGTCTTTCTTCACTACGCCAGGGACACTTATGTCAATGTCTTAATAAGGGAAGTAAAGCAGTTTATACGCCTCAGAGCACGTGCGTTCAAACCAGAAAATCGGCCTGAAGGGGAGAGGGCCAGCCTGCCTTGGACCAGGGGCAGCCCCATAGTCAGCGGCCTCTTCTGGGGAGGACCAGATGGCACCATTTACAGAGGGCAGGCTTCACGTCGTCCCTGTGAGTGCTGGAAGGAAAACATCGTTGAAGAAACATTTGTTGTACTCCCTTGTCCCCCAATTTCGAAGTCATCTCATACATATCTTGGAAATAACTTTACTCAAATCCAATTAAATTCTGTTTTTATAATGTTGAAATCATCTTGCACTGCAAATCAAATTGCTATATCATGATTATATTTCAATTTTGGTAACATGAATTATTTCTATATGTAAATTCATAAATTATACAATATGAACTATCAGTGACTTGATTCCATTTGCATTTTGATAAACAAAAGCAGATAGAAAACTCACAGCTGTCATTTTATTTGAATCTTTCAATATTCCATAAGTAGTGTTTAATGATATCGAGTTTGTATTGCCCTTTGCTTTATATTATTTAGGCTTTGACGTTCTTAGTTGTGGCTTGTGTAAACAAAAGTGTGAAAATAAAATAGATTTATCCAAATATTTTAAAGAGTATATTTCCTATAAAATTCTTTTCCCTCCCTTTTTCTTTTTTATTACAAAATCTGCAGGAATGAAAAGGCCCAGATGTTTAGGGCTAGGTCATTTAAGTTCAGACTTTGATGTGGATTTCCCCTTGTGGATTATAATTGTAGGGTTTACTAATTAGTGACGGTCTCTTAAAAATAGCAACTTACGTATCTTTCAGCTGACAGAAGACCTTCAACAGTTAAGTTCAAATAAAATTTTGAAGCCGATTTTATATATTTTAATGAAAATTAACATAGATATATTACCCTGCCTTCTTTCAGTTGTAGGTGATAGAAAGTGCGGTAACACACGTACCACATTAGTGCAAGATGTCAGTAATAAGGAACACTGTATGTGAGAGAGCGAGGACATGGGAATGCTCTGCTTAATTTTTCTGTAAACCCAAAACTGCTCTAAAATTTGTTTATTGATAAGGTAAGTGAAAAAAGTTAAATTAATGAAAGAAAGAATGAATACCTTCGCTGCTTCCCTCACCTCCTAGATTTATTGTGACTCGAAACTGAAATCGTGCATGTAAAGTACTTTGCAAAAGATAAAGTACTTTTTCACACAATCTGGAAGTGCTGTGTAAGTAGCCAAATTGCTAAAATCAAGTCGACATTGATGAGGATACTTAACACAAAACCGGCTCTTGGCACAGGCTGAAGAATGTCTGATCGGAATACAAAAGTGAAAAAGAGGCGAATGCAGTGGCTGAGATGGAAATGAATAAACTTAAATGAAGGTGTGGCATATGATCTATATAAAATTATCTGTTGATATAAGCAATAAAAAAGGTTTAGAGTCGAGAGTGGTTTCATAAAGATAATAATGTATTTGATAGTGAATGTTAGAATAAAGTCAATTAAGACAAGTAGACTAAACTATAGACTATCTTCTTAGGTGAAAAACTATTATTTTTGGTAGAATAATAAGTTCTGACTGCACAAAAACCTAGGTGAGCTATCCAAAATTTAATAATTTTTAGATATTTCTATGAGTGATATGGTTTGAAGTGACGAAAGAGTGCATGAGGTCTTTGGGTAGAAAATACACTGTGAATGTGTTGTTATCTGGGTTTACATGGTGGCATGTTATCACTGAGTGGCTTGAGTAGGTCCTGAAGGTACAAACTTATTCTAAGAACAGGTGGCTCATGGTGCCAGGATGCCTGCTCCTCTGCCATCTTCCAATCTATATCCGTTCCTCATGGGGTGTTGCAAAGGCCAGTTGAGTGGTCGAGCATGATGGGCCCACACCAGCCAGCAGGAGACTGCTGCAGCATTAGCCTGCCCGTCCTGTCTCTGAGGGATACTGGGGAAGCCAGATCCGCCAAGTGAGGAACACTGAGAGTTTCACCTGCCACTCCACTGGCCCAGAAGAAGATTTTGCTTTTGATTTGAAGCTCCACTGATTCTTGGGTAGTGATGAGTGGTTTGATCAGTTGGTCAGGGACTTGGGGAGGCCACAACTGGATGACTGGTGAAAAGAAAGTCTGGGGAAGAGGTATGTAACTAGACCTCTTAGACTGGGTGGATATGTCTGCCCCAAATGGATGTTCATCATAAGGGTTTCTTGGTGAAGAGGTTCTCAAAGATCTAGTGGCCGTAATGACCTGCTCTGTGGGTGGCCGTCTCCTCCCCAGCTGCCTCAAGATTGTCAACAAGCACTGTGGCAGCAGGGACAGAGACTAAAGGATCTGGTCTCCTTTTCATGAAGGTGGATCCAACTACTGCCAGTTAATGCACCATTGGTCTGTTGCAAATATCAAAGCCGACCTCCCGACAGGGCATCATATTCTGGCAGAAGGTGGCTTGGGCTGGATCTGCTATGTTTGGAGGGACTGTATTCACCAGAATAAGTACTTCTTTTAGACATGCACTAGTGTTCCCTTCTTGTGATACTTCTGACTTTAAAAATCACTGCTTATCCTATTTCACTGTCACGGTGAATAAGATATCAAATAAATAAGACACTTTAGTGAATCACTTAATATTGATTCTGAAATCAATATAGAAATCAATCAAGAAATATACTTTACAGAAAAAGAACATGGAATGAATAGTGGAGGAAAGGATTTATAAAAAATTATAAAATATCAGCTATATCCTAAATTTTTTTGATGGAGATGCTGGGGATTGAACCCAGGACCTTATGCCTACCACACATACACTCTCCCACTGAGCTATACCCTCCCCCATAAGCATTTTAAATCCTCAATTCATTTAGCCTCTGTAGAATCATCTTATTCACCTGTAGCCCCAACTAACAGAATGGCATGAATTAGCTTCTTCAGTCAAATGATACATAAACATTATTAAAATGTATTTCTATGGTAATGGAGGAGGAGAGGGCTGGGGATCAGAATAATATTGATCACTGTTTTTTATATTAAAAATATTATATGATCTCTGAAGGCAATTCATTCATTTGTCCACTCATTCATTCATTCGTGTTTTAGGCCTTTGGCAAGTAATGAACACCTACTATGCACAAAGAAAGAGCTGCAAAACTTTCAAAGTATACCAATTGAATACATGTGTAGTTCCTAATAAGATTACACTGATGTGACTGGGTTCATTTTTTTAATGTAGAGAGCATTCAGTATGATATATATTATTGCATTGGCATTTCTCATAATCACATAGCACATTGTAACTAAAAACAATTTAAATTATCCTTCGTTTAATATTTTAGAGAAATGTATAGGTATGAAAAAGTATTAATTTAAATAGATTAATATTTCAAGTGAGTCCTTACTCATGTGACAAACTCATTTTATGAAATTTACTTTTTTTTTTTTTTTTTTTTGCAAATGAGTTCTATGAAAGGGTGGCAAAATCCGTTAAATCTCAATAGTAATAGAGAGGTGTTTCTTGGCTTCAGTTTGGAATATAAGGCTTTACATGATTCTGAAGTGAAAACTGACAAAGGAAAAGAGAAATACATCTTATTTTATTAAAGCTACTTCTTCTAATGGATGTCAATGAAATCGTCTTCCTGCTCTCATTTTCACTGGAATTTCAGGAAGTCACATTGATTTGGCAACATTTGATCTCATCACATACACATATTTTAAATATTAGCCCTTCTGGTCACTTATTCATTTAAGTGGGCTATAAAACTCCACAACTTTGTGTGTGTGTATGTGTGTGAAAATCATTATCTGTGAAATAAGCGTTGTTATCCAGGGCAAGGTGTGTGCAGTAAGAGTATTTCTGACCTGTATAATTCTGGTGACTCTGAAGGTAAGTTAAAAGAATAAAAAAGTTGAAAAATATCAAATAATCTTAGCTCACACTGATTTACCAATGAGCGAATGCTTTGTGTGTAAACACAAGCAGCCAGTAATGTGGCAGGTGGAAACACACAAACGCCATGACGGCTTTGTTGTGGGCTCACATCAAGGGAAACCCTGGGTCAGGAAAGTCATGAAGCACAATGAGAACAAGAACGCTGCCCCCCAGCCCGCACATCCGTATTACCAAACTTCAAAGCTTCTTATAGATGTTGGAGTATTTGATCATCCCATCTCTACATGGTAGGGATATAATTCCCAACCAAAAACTGAGGAAAAGGGATTAAGCGATTTGTACAGACCTCAGGGAGTCCAGCTAAATCCCTGAGATTTTGTAGTAAGAAAATAATATTCTTTGCATACTTTCCTCCAAAGTGATTTAGGACTTAATTAAAATTATATACTTTTTGAAATACATGAAAATCTAAATGCCAATCAAGGCTGACCTTGACCTTGGCGGTTTGAATACCAGGAGCATAAATCAATTCTTTGGGTAATTGTTGTAAGTTGTTAAAGATTTCCCAGATGCTTCTTCTCTTAAAAATCTAGGAGCTATTTTCATTTACTTATGTGCATATGCAATTGATCAGTGAAATCTGTACATGTCATGTTCACAGATTGCCTGGGTGTGGGTGTATATGCATGTATGTTTTAAAATGCTATACAAGATAAAACAAATTGTGGTGAGAAAACAAGGGGAGACTGTTATGGTACCTAGCTAGTGTGCTTGTTCCTTCAATGGTGCATCTGCTATGTGTGCTTGAACTCTTTGGGAAATAATTAAAGTAGATTAAAACAGTTTTCCAACTCTTCTGATTAGTGAATTCTTGTTGTAATAAATAATCTCATAGACCCCCTCCATGAATTTTTATAATCATTTTACCATTTTATGAAGTGATTTATAAAGAAACTATTTTATGTAAAATTATATCATCCCACTATTAAAAATATATGTATAAAGTTTATTTGATAGAACATTTAATAATATTCATAAGATACAGGTAAATTTCAAAATTGCCCGATTTATCAAATGACCCATGCTATTTAATTTAAATATGAAAGAAGAGTGATTTGTCAACGAACATAATACAACATAATAAAAATTCTGAGCAATCACCCCAATATACTATTCATCAGACCCATACAATTTTCGAAAGGTTTTAGAAAGATTAATATATGCAAGTGTGGCATTTGCAAGCACCTATCCGCAAGTTATATATTGTGCACATATATCATTTTTATTACAATGAATGTAAAGTCAATTTAGATATATTAATCACTAGATTTACTCTTTTTAATCCTAGTTCTGAGGCACTTGGTATAAAAAAATTGCTTAGATGAATGCATTGTATTCTGATGAATAGTATACTGAGGTGATTATGCAGAATTTTAATTATTTTTATGGTCCTTGTTAATGTTCTGTGTTTGAACATGTGCTCCTTATAGTTCTTATATTTATTCAATCGTCCATTACGGGTATAAATGGAACATACCATAACTCAACACAAGAAAAACTTGCATAATCATCAAAGCCTCCATGGTATGTGGGTGGTAAATCCAAAAAGAGAATAAAACATAAGTGATTCTAAAATTTTCCTTCACTAATTCACTATGCATTCTCACTCAATAGGTACTGGATACTCTTAAAAGCTTCCTCGTTAAGGTATGAACTATTTAGATATTTTTAATGTCATGTCAGCCTTTAAGAGCATAAATCCCCTTGAACTCTTCTCCAAGTTCCAGTGTTTCCCAACTCTTCATTTAGGGTACACATCTAAACCTGGGGAAGGCAATTCAATGCACTGATCTTATCTTGGTTCTCCAATATTTGGGCTATTTAAAAATAGAACTTAAATAACAAACACAAAAGAACACACCAAGAAAGGAAAATCAGAAGAGAGAAAGGTCAAGAAAAAGCTGACAAATTAAATACAAATGCACAGAGAGCCAAGCTCCCTTTGTGGCGCTCTCCCCTCACCCTCGGTGCGCACCCACGCCCACCTCTCGGTGCCTTGAACACCCTCGCTCCAACCACTCGTCCTCCGACCAGGCTCCTCCTGGCTCTTGCCCTTGGGCCCCAAGTTCACATCTATACTCCTTCAGCTCTCAGCCCATGTTATCAAGGAACCTTCCCTTCACCCCCCACCCTGGTGAGGCTACATTAACCACACCCGGTACAACACACTGTGGGCTTTTGCTCGACAGCACTTGTCAGCATTGCTCATTATTAATGTTACTGTTGGGCTTATCTGATCAGTGTCAGTCTCTGTATTGTTAAGTTCCAAGAGGAGAGGAAAATTACCTACTAAAAACTATACTCTTGAGGCCCAGCATGGCCTCTGGCATATAATAGGTGCTCAACTAAATATATGTTGAAGGAGGAAGAAAGGGGAAGAAAAGGAAAGAAGGAAGAAAAAGAGAAAATAACAAACAAAAAGAAGAAAAGAATAAGATACTAGAAGAGGGAATAATAAGACATGCTAATTTATCCGATTCAGCAAACATCTGTTTGATGTCTATTATGTAGAAATGCAGGTGGAAATAGGGATAGACCCACACTGGTGGGTGTAGTGAGAAGAAAAAGTGAAGAAGAGGTGAATAAAAAGACGGCGCAGCCCACATGGCATCTTCTCCCCGGAGTTTCACAGGTGTCTCAAATCCAGCACATCCCCAGTGTGTGGTCTGTGCCTACTTTGGTCCCCCTACTCTCTCACTCCAACTTATTTCTCCTCTGCGTTGTTTTTTTTCTTTTCTTTTCTTTTTGCTATCACAGTGAATGTCACCACTTCATCCAAGTGTGGACAACTCTTTTTTGAGAAATCAACAGTACAAAAGTGGTGAGAGATGGGGTAGTATCTTAATGGAGATATAGGAACAGAAGAGGTTTGAGAGGGACCTTATTGCCACTTGGAAATAATGGTCTTTTCTCTGAACTTTCATCCTAAGATTATCAGATAAAACCAAAAGTAGTAATGGCAGTATTGAGTTCTAAGTTGGGAATGGAGAGCCAGTGATTAGTAGAAGTTAATTCAGGCAACTGTGTTGGCTCTTTGATAAAAATTTATTTATTCATCTACTTACTGATTCAGAAACACTTCTTTCATATCTCTGTTCAAAGCTCTAACTTAAGATGCTCATCAGGGATACAGTCATGAGTTAGAACCTGGACTTTAGTCTCAAGAAAATGATAAAGTAGGAGGAGAGCTAATGAAATAGACACAAAATTAAAATGCATCTTGAAATATAAGTCCCACAAAAGGTGTATCAAAAAGTGACTTGATAGCCTGGTCATTCATTTATTATTAAAGAAATATAGGGCGTGCATGGGGAGGTAAAAGATCAGTGGTAGAGTGCATGCTTAACATGCACGAGGTCCTGAGTTCAAACCCCAGCACCTCCATTCAGAAAGAAAGAAAAGAAGAAAGAAAGAAAGAAAGAAAGAAAGAAAGAAAGAAAGAAAGAAAGAAAGAAAGGAACATAGGGCACCCACTGTGGGCAAGGTACCATCTCAGCGGAAGGGAGAATTCCCCAGCCTCACCATGGCTGGCTCAGGTCTATCCGTTACTAGAGGCATCTTCTCCACCATCTGTACTTCTCCTGTGGACCCATGGAACCCACCTTCTGAGGGCACAGAGACCCAAGAGGAGGAAGGAGGTCAGACCATCTTCTTCCTGGACACCCTGGACATTTTTCTTGCCCTGCAGCAGTGAGCTGTCCAGTAAGGCTCTGGCTTCCAGCGATGCCAAGATGAGAAACAGACAAAAGGTCAGGTTCTAAGGCTTAGTGAGCATCCTGGTGGGAGCAGATGCCAGTCCCCTGCTTCTATAGGCATTTCAACAGAGGTTCCCCTCAGTGC
Organism: Camelus dromedarius; assembly: GCF_036321535.1. Classification (NCBI taxonomy): domain Eukaryota; kingdom Metazoa; phylum Chordata; class Mammalia; order Artiodactyla; family Camelidae; genus Camelus; species Camelus dromedarius. Next base: position 11,289,819 of record NC_087465.1, on the reverse strand, counting down.
CCTGGGGACACTGTGTGTAGGGGACACAAAACGCAGGATTTGGGAACTGCGGAACTCTTGAAGTCAACTTGCTGGTATGTAAATTTATCATCCATGTTACAAACATGCTTTCTTTGGTTGATGTTTACTTGATTTGTTTGACCAAGCATTTACTTTTAATTTTCTAGGGTAATTTGTTTATCTTATAAAGGGAATAACTAGATTTTGAAATCAAATTGACCTTTGTTGAGACTTTGCCTTTTAAATGATTGATAATAATTAGAGAGATTAATATATTTGTTCTTCACTTTGCTGTCACATGGGAAATTACCCTTGTGTGAAAATATCGTGAAATATATTAGCTAGGCAAACTCAAACTAACCCAGTGGTCATGGGACAGAGAAGCTCACAGACCAAAAGAAAATGCTCAAATAACATGGTGGATTAAATCATTTAAAGACACATAGGAGAAGTAAGGGGAAAGAGAAGGGAGAGGTTAACACGGAACATGCAAGCAGGGTGGAGGGGCCCTGCTGCCTGGTCCCTGATCCTTTCTTTCTGACTCTAAGTCCTCTCAGCTGATGGTGTGGTTCTAAGGGAGCCCAGCAGATGGAACTTACCCAGGGTCAACATACTCACCTGCTGAATCTGAGAGAAGCAGGTAAATATGCCTGGCCACTGCTGTGATTTGCCAGTTAGCTTTCAGAACTCTGGGTTTTATCTGAATTTCTTGAGCAAAGCACAAGTAGGGCCAGAATGAGACCATGATGGGTCCTACCAGTGGGTGGCCAATTTATAGATGGCCTGGCTGACAGCATAGAGGGGACATGATCTATAATTATTCCTTGGTCTTTTCATCTCCTTCTATTTGTAAGTATCATTCCTGTTTGTTTCATCATATGTTCCAATTATTTCATGTATTTTTAACATGTCTTAGAGGTTGCTAACTTCCTGTATATTTAATCAGTCTTGGGTATGCCGCCTACATCTCTCAAGCTTCCTGCTTACTCATTATCTACACTTAATACATCCTGTGAGTTTCATCTGTGTCTCATAAACTGCTTGCTTAATGTCTATGCTGAACCCTTCTAAGAGTTTTATTCATCTCATTTTTTTTGTGCTTGTTTTGTACAGCAGAGTTGGATATTCTCAACCAGGATAGTAAGCACACATTACAATGGCATTGGCAATGATGGGAAAGTTGAAGACTCTTAACCCTACATTTCTTTAATAAACAAGGTCAAGAATATATCTGTATTGTTTGGAAAATCCTTTGGCTTGCTTTTACTTTGCTATCCTCCCGAACTCCAGTAGTTTATCAGTGTTTAATTTATTAAAGACACTGCAATTGCTACTAAATAATTAACTTAATCTAATTTTATCTTGCCCTCAAGTTTTATTACTAGCATTTGCATTTGACTTTGTTTCTGCAGGTATAACATATACTTAAACTTAGTGCTATATAGGTTACATAACTTTAATACATCTGAGCAAAAGTACATCAATTCTTCCTGCCGACATTGGATGCTGGTAACAATTGTCCATGTGCTGTCGTTCTGGACGAGCAAACGTTTGGGATAGTGCACAACTATTTGGAAGTGGATCTGTTCTTAAGTAGTGGAGCGTCTGGCCTTTTAGGTGATATATTTATCCTTCAGGAAAGCAAAAAAAAAAAAATCAATTAAAACTATTTAAGCTATATGATGATTTTAACAATGTAGCTTTCTTCAAAATAAATACACCAATTCTATTATTATAATCAGAAAAACAATAGGATAAAATTGCATTTCACAGTAGCATCAGATTTATAACATATTTGGAATAAACTTAATAAATGGACAAGGAGGTGCAGATTTTCACTCATGTATAAAGACAGCAGGAAAAAATCAGAGATATGGCAAGGTCTCAGAAAATAACCCTGAAAAAGTTACTTAGAAACATAATTTAGCCAAAATAAAGACAGTTGAAAGTTCAGAATTCAAGATGAAGTTATTATGTAAAAGAACTGTGATGGACACATGAACCCAACAGCATGTCACAACGAGAACATGACCACCCTGGATGCACAGAATTCTAGTCCTGTACTATTAACAGTATGTGTTCTAAGATGAGAATTGCAAAGAAAACTTGAACTTAACAGGTTTCTTGTTGGCATTGAAATCAACTGATTTTATATGTATGGTAGAATGCAGTGAATGAGTAAATAATGTTGATATTATTGGGAACCAGGGCTCTGGGAGGACATACAAATAAACAATGGGGAAAGGAAAAATCCTGAGGTGTAGAATTTGAATTGGAGATGTAATTATCAACTCATTTTAACAAAATGTATTTCACAGCTCGATCCATTGAGAGAGACTAGGGCAGTGACACCCCAGAAGCCATGAGCATAGCTGTCCCTTATATCTTGGTCTGTAATTCCATTAGATCACTTATGATCATTTAATGATATTAGATCTAATGGTAAAGATCACTTAATGGTATTAGATCTAATGGTATCAGATCTAATATCATTACATCACTTACATCTTGGTCTCGAATGCCATCTTGGTCTTTAATACCAATATCACTTACATCTTGTTCTAGGATAAAGAAATGCAAGGTGTGCCTAGAGCATCTTTGTGGCAAAAAAAAAAAAAAAAAAGTGCTCAAAAAATGAGAACATGTCAAAAGGACACAGGAATTGGCTTCGTAGGGAGTTCCACTGACCAAATTCTAAATAATTCAAGCATCAACATGACTAATAGTGGTAAGAGATCACAACACATTCAATAAACATTCATTCATGAATCTATCATGATATTAAAAACAGGTGGGGAGGCAGGGACAAAAAACTCTTCTCTGTAGAAAAATTCTAGCTAATAAAATTAGAAAAATTACTATTTTACAATCATCAGTATAATAATTGATTCAGGCAAGGATTAGCAATTAACACTGAAATTACTTATTAATTATAAAGAAATAAACGTACCTTTAAATAGAAGAGCAGACAGAAACTACATTAGCCAAGTGATTAAATTCAGTACCACTGCTATCGTACAAATGGAATTATATGCCTCCTGAGGTGATATAGGGAAAAGCCTATAATATCACCCAGGCTGTATTCCTGCCAAAATGTTTAATTTGAGTCTAATCATGAAGAAATGATAGACAAATCCAGAAGATAGCACACTTTACAAGACAACTATCCTAGGACTTTCAAAGATGTAAATGTAAGAAAGGCAAACAGGTAGAGAGAATGTGGTCTGCCTAGATTCTTCAGATCTGATACATATTAAAATATTCAGGAATGAAGTGTTATGATACCTTCAAATGGCTTAGTATCTATCAATCAGTCAATCAATCAATCAATCAATCAATCATGAGAATGAATAAAGGTACCAGAACTGGTAAATCTAGATGAAAAGTGTATGGATTTTTTGTTGTCCTATTCTTTCAACTTCTCATTAGGTTGAAAATTTGTCAAAATAAAATATGGAGGAAGAGAGGAAGGAAATATTCTTGGTTAAAAGGGGATAATGCAGAGTTGGTGCTTAAATTAAAAAAAAATCTAGACTTGAATAATTTTCTACATTTAAATCTTGGTATAAATTTGAATTTACTACCCATGTAACCTTAGCCAAATTATTAAGGCAGTAACTCCTTACTAAGAAAGTAATATAAGGCAAATATAATCAAATGGGACACATTTTATTCTTCTCTTATATCCCTGCTTGTGCTGAGAAAACAGAAAATACCAAATAATCGTTGATTTATTGACCTCACTATGTGTGATACAGGATTTTGGAGGTGAGGGCAAAATGGGCTGGGCTCCTTGGAAATTCTGGGACTTGTACACAGCCTTTTCCTTTATTAATGTGTTTAAGAGTAAATGAAAATAAATACCAATGCCAAGGAGTTTCAGTTTCCATTTTAATCATAATTTTCTTATTTTCAAAATCTACATGACTTAGGATTTAGCACAAGTGTATTAGTTCCATTTGTTTTAGTTGTAAGTGACAGAAAGCCATCTTGAAGGTGCATAGACAGGCAGAGGGATTTACTCAAGGGAAGGATTGAAGAGGTAAAACACAAGAAGGGTTAAGATATGTCTGGGTTTTAGGGACAACTGGAACTTGGGACATGAACGCTGACAGCTGCCTCACACTCTCTCTCTCACCTTTTAATTTCTCTGTTGCCAGCTCATTTCCTCTAGTGGATGATTCTGTTCCTTTATGGGGCAGGGAACGTGAACATTAAAAATAACTGTTTATCATGGTGTGACTCCCACCACTAGAGACAGACCAACTCTCTGTACTGGATTCAGCTCAAAAGGCCTGGGGAAGAATGTGATTGGCCCTGTGTTTGAGGGGAATGGGTAGAGAGTCCTGTAAGATGACCACTGCTCATGGTTGCAGTTGGGGAAGACTTAGCTCCAGAAAAAACACAGTGCTGGTCAGACAGTGGTGTAGATGTCTGCAACACCAGAGTCTCACATTTTAAGATAATTCTAATTTTGGTCACCAAAAAATATAGAGTAAAATTATTAATGTACCTTATTAATCCATCCTTTTTTGGAAAAATAAAAATCTTGGGAATCTGAAGAACTCACTGAGTTTCCAGGAAAAAAAAAAATAAAAATCAAGGACATCAAGTTAAGATTTAAAAAAAGTAAGCAAAATAATTATTCTGTTTTTCATAAATGAGGTAGTGTATGGGTGTTTCTAGGGTGGAGAGAGAAGGTCTTGTAGTTTAATTATGCATCCGGGTCTGACAATTCAGAGCAAAAATGTACTGTGACATCACTATGACTAAGAAAATTGTAAGTCACACACAGAAGGTTAAGAGAGGTTAAATTGAAGAGTTAGTTACCATTTAGCACTGTTCCCTTAAAGACCAGCTAACTCAAATCCACAGCCACAGTATTTGTTTTTGAACTGTACTTGACCCCTACAACTGAGTGTCTTTAACCCCTATAGATCTGGAATTTCACCAAAAACTTCTGGGAATTCTTTCCCTATTACGAGCATTCTTAACCAGTGAACATGTCCACAACAAACAAGAGAAAATAGACTTTCCCTCTGAAAATTTTCCGTACTTTAAAGTGTTTGGCATCCCCCACCTCTGGCATTCCCCAGATGATCACAAGAAGCAAAAATCATGCCTCATGATGGGACAGATGGCATATACTTCTTTTAAAAAGTAGTTAAGGGTAATTGTCCAATTATGAGGGAGTGGAGTTGTGGGTAGCAAAAGGAGCCAAATTTGCTCAGTCTAAGTGGATGAGGTTGAGTGTAAGATTCAGCTGGCCTGGTTTACTGCAGTTTGTCTGGTTACAGAATCACATGCCAGGCTCTTGGAGGTACTAGGACAACTACTTGTGCTGTTTTAAACAACTATTGACAAAATGAATAGATTCAATGTTATTATCTCCAGTTTGGTTTCCAATGAGAGAATAAGAGAATAAAAGAGTGAGAGAAAAGAACAAATACATCCAAAAGACATGCATTAGGAAGCCACCTTCTTAAAATATCCTATGGTTTCATGTCATTAAATATTACATGTTAGGACTATTAACATTACAGCATTAACATTACTGGATTGCCAGAGCCAAAGTATTTCCACTTAGAGGTGACACGCATATGACTCTGTAAAAGGAAGATGCAAGAATTCAGTGCACTTATAGATGTTGCCATTTTGGATCTAGAGCCAGAAATATGACAAGTATATATTCTTAAGCCTAAATTAGAATTTTTAAAAATTTTTAAAAATTAAAAAAAATCTTGCTCTGAATCGCTACGCCATACACCAGAATTTAACACAACACTGTAAATCAACTATACTTCAACTAAAAAGCCAGCCAGCCAAACGAAAAACATCTTGCTTTGCTGAAAATGAACAGGGCAAAAAAATAAGAGCAAATATTAAGATAAATTGGCCTGGTGACCTGGTATTTGTAAAACGTACTATGTTTTTAATTTTAAAAAGAATAAAGAAAAAAGAAAATGTGTTTTTGGCTAATGGTGTAATAGTTCTCAACTTTAGACTAATAGGTGTGTGAAAACACCCAAATACTTAAATCAAAGTAGATACAATATCTGAATTAGACACTCACAGTATATGTATTCGATTCAATCATAGGTGGTTATTTACAAGTCACATCTAAATCCTAGTGGAATCTCTAATAATCAAGTGTTGCATGGAAAATTCGCAAGCCAGTCTTAACCAAGTCAGAGCCTAGAGAGTTGGGGAAATGGAGACAGTTAACTCCCAGGGGCCACCAGTACTGGATTCCTACCTGATGTTGGTTCCTTGGTGTTTATATTCCAGTTGACCACAAAATTCTGTTTGTTTCATTTATTTCCTTCAGCGAAATGGTGAGACCAACTTCTGACATATGGAAACATTTCCACACTGCAAGAGAGAAAGAACGTGACTTCAAAATAATGTCATATGGAATATACGCTTCCAGCGGAGAGTGCAAGGTAATATTTCATATGGCAAAAGTAATAGTCAGTGAAGCTTGTATCTCTCTTCCCTTTTTCTTCTCAAATCCGGTTCTTTAAAAAAAGTGCTTTCTGAATCCCTTTGACACTGTGGGCTACATTTAAAAATATTGACTCAGCTCCTTACAGTCTTGGTCTGCTTCTCATAGTCTAGAAAAAGTTAAGAGAGAAGTGTTAGATTCCATAAAGTTCAAACAGCAAGAGCTTCTATTTATAAAAAAAAAAAAATCCAGTAATAACTTTTACAACACTTGATAAGATTTATTTTAAAATTTAATACAATAAATATGATAATTTTGTGAGCAAACCAATTTCTACATAATCTACGAAGTATTCATAAGATATCACAGTTATCTCAGATCTAGAAACTGAGCTTGACTCTCTGCATGATTTTAATATTCCCACTAGGTTTCTTTTATTCTTTCATCCTTCTAGGGAAAGAACAAAAAAACGGAAAATAATTTCTTCCCTCATGGCTTCAAAATTTCCAGAAATGTTAAATCTCTTTTTAAGATGTCACCAATGTTGGTTGCAATTATTTATAAGAGTTGGGATTTGCCCACTCTAATGAAAACTTGGCAAGTTGGTTTAGTTTTGAGATTATGGACAAAGGGATTTATATTCACTTGTATGAGAGTGTGGTGCCCATTTTATAATTGTTTCAATTATTTAATTTTTAAACGTCTAAATCCAAATTTCTTTCTTTCACGGCACTCAGTTTTGGCAGTTAGTCACAGGCTCACATCGCGAGTCGCCCCTATTGCTTGCACAATATTTTTGTGTTCAGCCTTTCATAACCATGTTGCATAGCAATGAAAACCATTGTTCAACTAAAACACTGGCCCTCCTATCACTAATGGGGGAAATAAAACTCCATCCTGTTTTTAATTAGTGTTTGGCCATATAGCACATGACTATAAAAATGCTGATTTTATTGTATCATGTAAAATTCGTGCCACATTTGTGAATGTGAGCCCAGTGGCACGCTTTCATGGGTACATGGAGATAAAATACGGCTTCTAAAGTCTATTCCAGTGAAAAAGAGGAAAACTCGACAAAGATAAATTGAGAACTTGCTCAACTAGAACAAACAGACTAAAAAAACGAATCAAGTGGACCACATATGGAATTTTATATGTATATATATATGTATTTTTTTAAAGGAATATCAAGAGGATAACATTTTGCATTAAGCCTCCAACTTTCCACGGCGAAATATTCAATAGGGTGATTTCTTCAGATGTGTGGCTAATAGGTACAATCTAACGAACTACATGTGACATAATTTTGAAATAAAAGTCTCGCTGGAGAGCAAGATATAATCAGCCCCGAGCCATAGGATCCCATTTTGAGTCATAAAGAGAAAATAAGCAGTGAAGCAACCCGTTGGTTGAAACAAGGAAACAGGGAGGGGATAATTATCAGTTCATAATCGCTGTGACCATTACCCTCGTCTATAGTCTCCTCTCGAGCGAGGCCCCTGCACCTGGCACTTGTGCAGGCTGGCAGCTGAGCGGGGACACAGAGGCCAGGCCGTAATGGCCTCGCCACCTCAATGGCCGCAGATGTTCGTGCAGAGCGATCGCTCGGAGGTGGCCTCCTTCAGCCGTCGTCCCGGACTCCTCGCCGCCGCCCGCAGCCTGAGCTCTTTCACACCAAGGCTGGGCCTGAATTAAGGGTCTTGGGAAACCTTTGATAGGCCGCGCCTTAGATGTTCTAAGCAGATTGTGAAAGTAATTTACGACAAATGGCCGGGTTAATTTAAAAATAGTTTAAAGAAAAAAAACCATTAAATCCATGTTATGCTGCTTCTGATAGTTCCTATAAATTGACAAGCTTGCCTGATGTAGCTTTCGGGATTTTAAACATATATGCACAGGCTGGCTAGACTCTAACTGGTTCTTATGAAGCTGTTAGAAGGGAAAGCTGAAAGGGCACTTTAAATTAGGTGCAGTCACTGGAACCCCATTTGAGCTGGCACAGGGGTAATTGTGTGTGTTTTGCAGTGGAGCTGGTGCGGGAGGTTTGTCACCTGCATTACCTATAGTTAAATGCTATTTTGCTTCCGTAAAAGTACCGTTATAATTTCTATCAACTAGCATTACAATATATTCATCATTGATGAATCAACTTGATGTTAAAAGGCAAGTAATACGCTCATTTGATTTACTGTATTTTAATAGTGATTTATGATTGTTGATTAGCCGTGAGTTTCAGGAGAAGGAAAAGGAGTTCAAAGAGGGCTCCTTAGGGCAGGATAAGGTCTCCGTTTAAACTAATAGATTAAATACGTTTATAACCGTTATCAATACTGTCCAGCCGAGACAAGAAACAATTCTCAATAAAGAAGGCAATTAACGTGCAATTTTAAGGGCCAAATTATTGTTCTCTCTTTATGATTCTAACTGAAAGGAAATATTTTCTTCGTCATTCATGGAATGTTTTTGAGATTTGGCTTAAACTGGAATCATTGACTATTGTATGCCCTTCAATGCAATCTGTCTTCCTCTGGGAAAACACTTGTCTTCCCTGGAATTTGTTAACACTATTTGAATTGGCCAGAAGGAGTTGGCAAGAGGCAGACTGGGCTGTGTGAAATGTGAAGATTCAAAGAATGGCATCACGGTTTCTTCAACACATTCACTCCATCCCCTGGACCAACAAAGCAGCATACACGGTGAGCTGTGTTCTAGGCATAGCTCAGATCATTTTTATTCAACATAATATGAATTCTCTCTAGGGTATACGTGTTCACTTCCTGGAGGGACTACTTGATCTGAATTTGATGCGCTCCTAATCGAATAGAAAATCAGAGACCCACTGGAAATTAATTCTGTTTTTAAAGCCAACAACCTCCCTCCTCCCACATCTTTCTGAGAGACGGTGGCTCTGTTGTTCTCTTCTGGTATCTCAGTGATGGTACTGTAGCAATACATCCCCAGACACACATTTTTCACATCCATTCCTGAAATAATGAAATAAAACTAGATCTCAAAATTGTGTTCACTATTTGGAAAAGACTGTTATGAGGTTTTAATTAGAAGTTATGTGCACTGAGAGATTTATGGCTGTAAATTTCCCTGGACACATGGTTTTCATTATAATGGCAGTGAACCAATAACTTTTACGTGATTTCCACCGCCAGCCCCTCCCTCTGCCCCCTGTGAGATTGAAATCATATTAGAGGTCACCCAGGTTTTTGAAAGGAAAGTGGACATTAATAGATTTTTTTGAAACAGGAATCTTTCTGTTTAAGAAATAAGCCAGAAATACCATAGAAAAAGATTAGCTAAATTATTCATTGTCATGTAAGGGTGGGAAAATGAAAACTGTTTGAAATGTGGGCTTGTTCTAACAGTAATACTTCTTTTTTCTTTTTTTAGAAATGAATATTTTCTATGAAGAATATCCTGATGGACTCAGGGTTGAGTTGTTGTCACAGACTGATTAATGTGCCCTAGTCATTTCACCATCATATTGTATATTGCTACATCAGAAATCTGTGCAAAAACACAGCTATTGTCCTCCATGAAACACACACACACACACTCATGCACCCACATACACACCCCAGTAGGATTCCTGCATTATAATGTGGCCTATGTTATGAAATAACCTGTGTTTTCCCTTGGTGAAAATTATGGCTATGATGTACTGTTAAGCAATCTTCATATTAGAAGCTGCAATCCTAAAATGTCCTCTAGTTCCCCACGGTGGTCTTCTGAATCTATCATCTCCAACACCAGAACGAGGAAATGGGTAGAACTGACACTTGAATTTTTTTGAGCAGAAAAACCCTTTTAACATGGAGAATGTTCCCTGTATTCCCATATTATAGTTATACTTTCAATAACCATTGATTGAGGAAATAAATTTTGCAAAAACGAGTATGAATGAATTTAGTAGAACTTCAAAATAAATCGATAATTATAATAGTATGTACACACGTTTGAGGAATAACAGAAAAGTTCATGTCATTTATTCAATCTAAAAAAACTTGAGGGATCTGTAGATTGAAGAACTGCCCTGCCATGGCTTTCTTAGGTGTTGGTGACTATAGATTCGAATCTATTGTTTTAAAATTTTATTTAAATATTCATGGTCCATTTTAAAACAATAGCAACAATTCCTTTAGGGCACTGGAAACATGTCTGCACTTCCGATGCGAGAAACATAATTTGAAGAAAGTAAAATTAAATTTACGAAAAATTTTCTGAATTTTGCATTTACACTGCAAAAGAATTTTATTTATAAGATTATCATGAAAATCAATATTTAAAATGTTGATAAACTTGTGGGCTCCTGAAAATATGTCTAAAGACCACCCCAACTTGGGTTAAAAAAATGATCCAGATCAAATACTAGTCATTGGACATGACAATCATTTTGGCTTTAAAAATGGACTTTGAACTTGGACTATTTCTTGGATTAGAAGCAAGAATATGCTAGAACATCCTGTGTGAACTTAAGAAGTTTTGAACTAGAGAGAGGGGTCAAGGAAAATTATTATGCATGGAGTACCTACAGTGTGCTAGACAACATTATAGGTGACACATGTGTCCTATTGACCTCTCAAAATAATCCTACAGTGTAGTTGTAACTACCCCCAAATGTAGCCAAAGAGGGGCAATGAGATGAGAACTGCTGGGAGGCAACACACTGGATAAATAAACTACTGGGAGGAGACTGTCCCCATCTGGACCAAATGGCAGCCAGGAAGCTTAACACTTAGACCTCAGCTTAGAATAATAGGTGAAAAATCTCAGCATTACTGAAGGGTGGACCCAGCCTTAGCAACTGCCTAGCTGTTGTGCTGCAGACAAACAGCACATAATTCAGAGAGAACTGGGCCATGGAAAAGGCCTTCTGAGGACCGGAGCCAAGTAGACGTATAGCAGCAGTAGAGGAGGCAGCTGCAAGCTCTCTGAAGACCAGGAAGAGAGGACTTCAGATCTCCACAGGAAAGGACCAGTAGACCTGGGTAAGGGCTGAGAATGCATGTTAAGCACATCATAGGAAATCAATAAGGTAAAAAAAAAAAAATAGATGAATGATTGTTTTAGTAACTATTGCTACGTTGTGAATGCCCCTAAAACTCAGTGGTCTAAAACAATCATTTCATTATGTTTATGGATTGTGAGATTAGGAATTTGGGCTGGCCACAGTGAGAATGGCTTGCCAAAGGCTGGGTGACTCAGAAGTAGAGCCTGGAATCATCTGGAAGTGTCTTCACTTCTATATCTAAAAATGGCTGTTGGCTGGGACCTCATGTGGAGTTATCCACTGGAAAACTCCGCCTGGTCTCTCCATGTGATTGTGCAAGGGGGCCACTTTGGGTTGCCCCATGGCACGGCTCCTAAGAGCAAGCAACCCAAGGACCCAAGCAAAGCTCCATCACCTTTTACAACCTAGCCCCAGAAGGCATAGGACATCACTTCTACCACAATCACAAATTCGAGGGAAGGGAACACAGACACCCCACAAGAGTCAGACTCATGTTGTAAGAAGAACATGTGTGATGGGAAATACCGTTGCAGGCGTTGTTGGAAAATAACAGTGGTAGTAGTTTCGGGCGCTAGAGAGGAGCAAGATTCTAACGTTGGTCTGGAGAGATCCAAAGCACAAGGGAAGAATCTTTGGAGTGAGACAAAGGGTCCCCTCTTTATCTAGGTTATCACTGCCGCTCTTAACATTGCTCTTCTGCACTCTGGGCTGGAGATGGGTCTGAGCCACTTAGCCCCAAATCCGTCATCAAAGGAGAGAAGGTTCTAGCTGAGGGGCTACTGGGTATCAGCTAATAAGGAATTCAGGAATTAGAGAGTAGAGACGATGCTGGAGTAAACTGACTAAGAACCTAGAACCTTGTCATTGTCCCTCATTTGCTATAATGATTGAGGACACTAATCTTTGAAAGATCACTTTGTCTAATTTTGGGGACAGCAAGGAAATGGCAGGTGGGGGAGTCTGTTCTGCTCAATCGTTAAGTCATCAATTAATTCAGCAAATATTTGAGTGCAATTATGTGCCAGTCTAAGGGGAGGGGAGAACTCGGAGTGGAGTCAGTGCCTAAACTGAGAGGTGAGGGAGAAAGCAGCTGATCCCAGGAGGTCGGCGGGATGAGAAGAGAGGGCCAAGCCTCATTCAAGGAAAGAAACTGGGGCCTCAGCTAGCAGGAGGCCTAACCCCTGACCCCTGCCTTACGTATAGTCTGGTCAAAGGGGCAGGCAAGGCTCACCGGAAAGCAAAGACAGGCTAGATCCCCCTTGGCTGACGCTTTGGGCGGGAACCCAAACTAATTCCACTATAGACCTTTCCAGTCCAATGCTGTGTTCACATTAAAATACCCCTTTATGGCCCTCTCCCCTTCTTTTTTCTTTATGCTTTAGAATGTCTATTGAGAAATTTGTTTTGAACTCTTTTACTCAAAAGCCTCAATGTTTTGAATGCTTGGCATGTCTTTCCCCATATTTTCAAATATTTTATTGTTGGTGTAAACATCGCAGTATGGAAATGGTCAGCCAATGCTCAGTTTTCCCTTGGCTGATTACCCAGTAACTGAGTGAGCTAAGTATTCTGACAGCTCTCCTCCTTTCAGCTCTGTTCCTCCTTGTTAGTGCGCCGTGGGTGGAGGCACGCAGAAACACAAATGAAACTCAAAACACGTTGCCACTGATTGAACACCATTTCCACTAAAATGATCACAGAAAGGAGGAGGATGCAAGTTCTAGTTAAAATAATTTCCCCTCAATTACCTGCAGACTTCAGTTATCCATGCCACCTTGTTTGAGCTCTCCACGCTTAATAAATGAGATTCTTGTGTAATAGATGTAAACGCGCAAATCAGATCTTTGACATAGGATTACTCATTTTGTATACTGCAACCTCTTTCCAGACTCTTCAGCTGGGATTCTGGATGTCAGTGATGTATATCAATCAGATGCTCAGATGGCCTCAAGTTGGAAGCAAGGCAGCATCACTCCTTCCACTGTTTCTGCTGTTGTTTCTTAGCTGACCCTGAACAGCACTGACTGGCGTTTCTTTGGCAGTTTCCTGATCATCACAGTAGTGGTGTGGTTCTAGAGCTTTCCATTCTTTCAGGTGGCTTCTTGATCATAGAGGACAGCTCCCCACTTTGTGGCGTGATTGCAAGGAATACCTGCCCGTCTAGACCTATGTGTCTCTGGCCTTTCCAGAGATTCCATAAGCCATTTAATAAACACTAATCAATTTTCCAACAAGCCTTTAATATACTAGCTAAAAGAGACTCTGCTCTCTGAAACAGATCCCAGACTGAAACAGATGGGAAGGCTGGCTGGCTGACGGAGGGAAAGTCGTGTCCCGGGTGTGCAGTAATGTTAACATAGAGAGCATCTAGAATTCAGAAGACGGTTTTAATGCTAGTTTTCTAGAAAAGATCAGCCTACGCATCATATATAGTGGTCCTTTAGAGTCTGTGATGGGGTGGACTCCAAGGACCTGTTCTCCTCCACAGGAAAAAAAGATCCTGACTTGTTTTCAGATAACAACGTGGCCCACATCTCTTGGTCCCCCTTGAAGCTAGGCACGGACGTGTGACTAAGTCCCATACAGTGAGAGGTAAATGGAAGTTACTTTGTGTGTCCTCTGGGAAATCATTTTTAAAAGATGACTTTCTTACAGCTACCTGTAAGGACAGAGCCAAAAGGATGTGCTATCAGATTTGTTGAAGAGTGTGAGAAAAGGAGCAGAACCAAGGAAAACTTTATAGGTTTTGGTCAGTGCTACTACAGGGACACATATGCTACCAACTGCAACTGCGATGGGGAAGGCTGTGGGCGGAGGTTTGGAGAAACGTCAGTTCAGCTTTGGATTTGCTGAGCTGGATATTTGAGAGGCAGGTGGAGAAAGCAAGTGGGCAATCTGACAGATAAGCCTGGGGTTCTGGAGAGAGGTCTGGGCTTGGCAGGGGGTGGGGAGTGGGTATTTTTGAGAGTCCCTGGCATTTAGATGATATTTAAAGTGAGGAAATCAAATGAGATGGTCATAGGACTGAGTATAAGGACATTAGGGGGAATCAGGGCTTAGCCCCGGGAAGTACAAGGTTAGACGCAGGGGGAGGAGGGGATGCCTGCAAAGGAGACACAGAGTGGAGGAAAGGGTGACTGAAGAGGAAAGCCCAGAGGCTTCGGTGTCCTGAAAGCAAAGTAGAGGAAGGAAGAAGGAGTGATTATCTGGGCCAGATGTTGCTGATAGACCCTTCAGGTGAATCCTGAGCATTGGCCATTGGATTTACCAATGCAGAGGTGCGTGGTGACACGCCCAGACCAATTTTGGTAGAATGGTGGAGACAACACCCTGGCTGGAGTTAGCTTACATTATAAGGACCCCCAACCCTTGCCTCATGGGTTTCCTACTAACTTGCGTCTATCTAAACGGTAAGGGGAGGTCATGGGTCAGTAATTCCTGTGCTCTTTTTTATTTATTTTTTTTTGCATTGTGTTTATTTGTTATGATTCTTTTTCTATGAGACTCTGCTATTGCACAGGACACTCTGTTTTACAGGGTTTACTTTCTTTTTGTCCGACTTGACCCTACTAGATAAGCACTTTTGTTATTGCCACTTATATAACGAATCTAGGATGCAAAACCTTGTCCAAGCTCACACAGCTGGGAAGGGGCAGAGTGGACATTTGGCAGGAGCAGTTTGGCTCCTGAGCCCAGGATGCTAAACTCTACTCTCAGATGCACCTCTGATGATGAATGTGATATATTCCCCATCGCAAAAGAAGGGCAGAGGTTAGTGGGGAGTAACAGAACAGTAAACAGGTAACTACAATGTGGCTGAGAAGAGAATTTCAGCGGGAACCTCTAAATCAGCCTGAAGGGTTCTAAACAGCCTCCCTTAAGAAGGAGGGGCTGACCTGGGTCCTGAAGAGCAAGTAAGAATTGGTCAGATGAAGAGGGGATCAGGAAGGCAGAACATGTCAACAGGAGCAGGCAGCCACGGGAAGGGCCAGGCATATCAGGGGATACGGCACATTCAAACAAGGGTCTTATCATCAAAGGTCTCCTAAGCACTTTTAAAGATTCTGGATTTTATCTCGAGAGAAATGGAGACTCATTAAAGGATTCAAGTGGGAGAATGATGTGCTCAGATGTGTACACCAAAAAGATCACCCTCAACTCCTTTAGGGTAGAACGTAGTACTTTATGGCAGCCCAGATGTTTCTCCTACAATTACAGGAGTCAAACAAAGATAAAAACTTCTCAAAGACAGCAGAGAGCTGAGGAAGCGACAAGTACTGGATGGATTGGCATTCCTGAGGGAGGGACCCCTCTGCAAGAAGCTGGAGATGGCCAGGCCTTTTCTTTCCTGGAGACATTTGCTAATTCTGGGCTCACACTGAGCACCAGGCTCGGCACAGGAGGAGAATGCTACTGAGGGAACCAGGGGGCATTTCGGCTTTTGCCAGTCATGTCAGGAAATTTAGAGTCTCAAATGCTTGAAGATACAGATAAGAGGCTCAGGAACTTGGCAAAGGGCTTCCAAAAGATGGAGGGACATCTTCCAGAATCTGGTGGAGCTTAAGAAACGAAGCTAAACTCACGGGAGTGAGCCCGCCTCAAAAGCATAGAAGGGTCTTCCTTTAATAAATGTGCCTGATTCTGAAACTGTGGGACCAGGAGGCTGAAGAGCTGTGACGATTAAAGGCCGTGGGCGAGAGGGGCTGCGGGTGCCTGATCAGCTCGTGCGCCCTTCTCTGATCGTGGGCCTCAAGGTGAAGTTTTGAGCATCATCCACCTTCTGGTTCCAGCCGGTCTGGGGTCTATGTGCTCGCACTCAGCAGTTTTCGCCTGGTGGGGGTCTGCTGCCTGTCAAACAACTTAGGAATGTGTGTCAGACCATTATCTAGATCTTTCGGGGACCAGGGAGTTCGGTGACTCTGCTTTCTGGCTGGTTTATAGTCTAAATGGTTGCCGGCCCAGCAGCTCTCCTTTGTGTCTATGTCTTCACATTCCCAATCACTGGCTCCTGAGCCAGCCTTTGGAGACGCAAGGGAGGCTGGGGAGACTAAAGCAAAGGCTTTTACTTCAAAGGACAGGGGGACAGGGGCCTGGACACGGTTTCAGTTATCTGCAGATGATGCCAGGCTTTCATCCCCAGATCCTGAGAGTCTGCGCTGTGATCACCTGCAGGGGCCTGTCAGCACTTCCAGGGAGCCTTTCTATCTGCCGCTGCCCCTTCCAGCACCGCCGGGCCTGCCGGCTTTCCCGGCCCCGTGGCAGGGTGGCGGGAAGCGCAGCCTGGACCCGATGCCGAGCCCTCTTGTTCTGGGCCCCGCTCAAAACGAGCCACTCTGGGGGTCACTCAGTCAATGGGTCACAGCAACACAGCTAAGGAGGAATACGTTGCCTCGTGAGTCCCAGGAGGCCCACCGGGTGGTGTGCCTCTTTCTGGGCTGTAGGAGGGATCGGATGCAACAACTTCTCTCTCACAGTGAAAATATTATCTTGACAAATCCTACACCATTGGACCCCCAGAAATTTCACTGAGGTGGAAAGCCTCTGACCTGTAAGTGGATTTCTTTCTCACCCTCTGACACACGAATGCTTTACCAGTAAGTCTACAGCAGTCGCTACGTCGGGCTCACCGTGTCCCATCAGCACAGTGTCATCCATGTAGTGAACCAGTGTGATTCACACTGCCATCTAGATGTTGACATTGCAGGATACCTGATACACCCCTGCAGTAGGAGAGTGAAGATACCGTCTTGGCCTCTTCAGCTTCTGGTGGGCCTTGTCCACCCATACGGAGAAAAAGGGGTCTGCATCTTTCAAACATCTGCGGTCCCTCCACGGATGCAGAATTGCTTTGGATTTACCATTTTCTTAGGAAGAGGCAGTTCTAATGGCATTTCCCACCCTAACAGCCCTCACTCCACAGGTCAGGGAACCAATGTGGGGGTTCTTCCAGCTGCTAATTATACAGGATGGGTTTGGGAACCCATTGGATCCACTGTGAGATGGACTTGAGCTAAAACTCCATTGATCACCTATGTCAATGAGCCCCTACTCTGAAGAACTACTGTAATGTTCTGGGTCTCCAGGAATAAGTGTCAGTTCAGAGCCAGTGTCCAGGAGTCCAATAAAGGGCTGATTATTTTCTTTTTCCCAGTGCATAGTCACTCCGGCAAACAGACCTGTGAAGGGCCCTGAGGGGCAGCAGAAGTCATTACCCATACAGCTCATTTCTAGTTCCTAAAATCAGTATCTTCCTTCTTCCCTCTTCAGTTTAATCAACATCAACAAACATCTGAAAGTTACACCAAATGTAGGAGGCTTTAGTCAGTTAAAAGAAAAAAAAAGTGTTCAGCCTCTTAGCAGTTTAAATCAAACAGTAAGAAGTAAAAAAGAGAAGGATTATTATTACTTTTTTCTATGTGACTACTTCCTGTTGAAAACCTACAGCTAATTTCTTAAGGTTAAAAGAATCAGACGCTCATTTTCTGACCAAAAGTTTCACCATTTGTAAATACAATCATGAAAAAGAGAAAATAGAAGAATGCAATATTTTGAGAATCTGAAAACACAGAGAAACAAAAATCTTATGTTTAGAAGAGTGTCCAAAAATGAAATAGTTTAAAATTAATTTATTACTGATTTTGATCATCTAGGTTCAAATCATTTAAATGTAACATTTAGCTTCATCAAACCCTGTGAGAAAATTTTGTTTCCAGCCAGTGATGTTTGTGAATGAAAAATTGTTAATAGATACATTTACAGGTATGAAAACCATAAAGTAGCATAAGGAATGGTCTGTTTGGAACTGGTAAATGTAGACATTGTAATGGAGGGGATATGCAATGAGTAACTGAAATTTAAATTGCTTGGAGCCCACAGACATCCTGTAGGCAGAAAAATGTCAGTTGAAATCTGTGCAGCAGTTACTCACTGTGTACTTGAAACTTCACTTTATTTTCACTCTTTATCCCCTACTCCCCCCCAAAAAAAAGAGCAGGGAAAAAGAGGAAGAAAACAAATTATTTTTTTTTACATGCTGGAAGCTCAGACGAATGTTCAGGCTGCGAAGACCGTGGGTACAACTTCTTGAGAAGTTGTGGATTAAAGGACCTAAACCTGAGCAGAAAGATTCGGCTGAGCCACCTCCTTCTATGTCTCTTAACTGTCTTTTTTAGACTGAAATCCAGCCCTTTCCTCAAAGACCAAGTTGTTGTGATATATTTTGACCCACAATCATTAAGTACACGTGCTTATACATACACCGGACAAGGAATTTTCCCCCTTATGCTTCATGAAACCTTCCTGCACTGAAATAAAAAGGAGTCATTCAAAAAAAAGAACTTCATTAAAACCTATTGTTCCCACTCGGGAGAGGCTAAGCCAGGGCCCCTGCCTTTTTTATTTCCCCAAAGAGGATCACAGTAAAGGTCCTGACTAACTCTGCAACTGAATTAATCTGCAAACTCCACCAGACAGGCAGGAATTTGATTCGGTGTTACTTATAGGAGCACAGTCACCAATGCTACATGTCAATCGATGTTACTAGTAGGTTTAAAACATCCATGTGAAAACTCACTCCAGAGAACTCCCAATTCTTGCCTTAAAGTATATACATCAAAAGACCAAAAAACAAAAAAACAAAAATTCTGTTTCTCATGGAATTGATACATCCTTGAAGCAGCTAGCTGGGGCCAGTAGCATTGCTCTGTGATGTTGTTAATCTCAGAGAGGGAGGGAAAAATGGGGAGCTTTTCATGTTTTTCTGAGTTTATAACCTCTGATTCAGGCTGTCATGGCCGAGTTAGGATCCTGGAAAGCAAATGGTGCCCTGACAGCAGAGGAAAGTTCTGGAGAAGAGGGCAAAGTCTTTGGGAGGACTCAGTGTTTGAGGGCAGCAGCCTCTAGAATTCCAAAATTGCCATAATGTTTTCAGCAGGAAAACCAGGAAAATAGATACATTGTGTTACTGATGCCTCTTTTGCTATAGCACCAGCCCGTTAGTCTGACAAAAGATTCAAGGCAAGAAAGTGATACCTGAGTGTTTGGAGTTACTGCTAGAACTGTAATTCATGGTTCTCTTTGCTCAAAGCCTGCAAAGGGCCTGGGAAAGAGATGGGGAAAGATACTGGCAGAGAGAAGAGCGTTTGTAGGTCTGTTTCTTCTTTTTAAACCCGTTGCTGTCATATAACCAAGAATGGCTCCCAGAGAAACAGTTATGTCTTGGAGGCTGCACACTTCCCCATGTGGCAACTGAACATTAGCTGGGAAAAAAAAATTAGCCCAAATATGAATTCCTTAGGTAGTAAACTAAACCAAAACAACTAGATTCAGGAAAATTGTTGGTATCATATATTGACCAACGCTCTTTCTCAAAGTACTGATGAAAACATGAAGGAAAAAGCAGATAAAGTTATAATTGTTTGTTTATTTTGTGGTGGGGGAAGGAGGTAATTAGGTTTTTTTATTTACTTATTTAAAGGGAGGGGCTGGGGATCAAACCCAGGACCTCGTGCATGCTAAGCACATGCTCTGCCACTGAGCTAACCCTCCCCCTCAAGTTATAATTTTAAATATAATTTCAATATGTGTGGGGGTGTGAGGGTGGGTGGATGAAATAGGGGACAGAGATTAAGAGGTACAAACCTCCAGTATATAATAAATGTCATGAGGATGTAACATACAGCATAAAGAATATGGTCCATAATATTGTAATAACTCTCTGTGGAGACAGATGGTTACTAGAATTATCATGGTGATTATTTCATAACGTACGCAAATGTCACATCATTAAGTAGTATGCCTGAAACTAACATAATGCTGTGCATCGACTTTATATAACAGCTAAAAAATTAAAAAATAAATAAACATTTGTGGGTCACATAGTTTATAGAAGGGTAAAAAAAATCCAGCTGGAATCTGAAAAATGCAGTTTCTCCTTATCTCCATACAGTTTTAATAAGCCACTAAATGTTAATAAAACAAGGTTATCTCAAAATATACTTTTCAAAAGACATATTCTGTGTCAGTTAAAGAGGTTAGCCCCTGAGCATTTTAAAGAGATTTATCTGAATTTTACTGTTTAAAAAAAAAAGGCCATTCTTATCAGCTCTGCACCTGTAATGAGAAAAAGGCTTTTGTTCTGCAAAAAGCCACAGCCAAGGTCACTGTGCCTCTGGCCACCGTTGCCTGCTTTGAGGTCCCCCCAAATCTCCATTTGGCAATGACAGAACAGACTCTTTCCCCCTGTGGGAACTCCAGAAGATATGAAATCTACCTCAAGTTAATATGGGGATAGTCTTTTTTTTAAAGTTTATTTTATAAATCATGACAAGATTAATACAGAAAATGCAAACAAGAAAAAACACAGGGTCTGGCTTCATTCCCCTGAGGTAATAGAGGGGAAATTTCTAGGGAGATCAGATTGCGTTTTGGTATAATTACACACTCCATTGAATTTAATTATTTCGTAGTTAAATTCCTAAAGACAAATATCTCCTCAGTATCTACCTTCATTTTCTTTCTGGTGTAATCACATTTTTCTGGATTGTTTTGCTGAGAAATTGCGTTTTAGGTAATGGTCAAAGTCTGGTTTGAAACCAGAGCTCTCTCTGCAAAGTGTTTTCATAGTCTGTTATTTAGCTGAGCTCATTCTATGTGAAAAAATAAAAATTGGTTAAGGCTCTTTATTTTAAGGCCACAAGTCTTTATTCCTGTCTCACCCAGCTTTCCGAAGCTACTGTGGGACTTTTCAAGGTCTGATTCTTAGGCCATTTAAATGCTCAGCTCCTGACTGAGCCATCCCATGGGGCTGGCTGCACACCGGAAAGGAGATGAGGTTTTGAAAGATTTATCTCAAAGGCCAGAGATTTCAACCCAATGTCAGACATTCTGCAACTTCTCTCTGTGTGAGTCTGACAACATCGTCTGTCTAAATTCGGTCCGAAGTAGATTGTTGCCAAGTGTGGTCATGGGAAGAATGTTTGGGGAGAGACCTGCTTTCTTTCCAAGTCCAGCTCTGCCACTAATTTGCCACGTGACTCCAACTTTCATTCAACATTTTTTCAGCCCTTGTCAGTGTCTCCTTCGTGGCCAGCTGATGGTGTGTGTTTGGTTTTCTTCTTCAGTGTTGGGAGGAACTCTACCGAGCAGGTCTCTGGGATCACACAGGTCCACTTTTGAGTCCCAGCTCTGTGACGAACGAATGTGTCCTTGTATACTCGCTTCCCCTCTCCAGGACTCAGGTTTTTTTTTTGTTTTTTTTTTTTGAAAACTTATAAAAGGGGGCTAATAGTTTATATTTCACAGGTTGGATTGAGACATTGAGGGCAATGTGCCTGGTAGAATGCCTGACCAACGGTGAGTGTTCCTTCAAACAACAGCCCTTGGTGGCACATTGAGAAGGAGAGGCCAGCAGGAGCCAGTGGATTCTCATCGGAACGGGAATCAGAAGGACCTGGTTTGAGTCCTGGGTTTACCACTCTGCCTTGAGCAAGTAACTTGAGCTTCTTCAGCCTGAGGCCATACCTGTGCAGAGAAAACAATGGCCTCGTGCCTTCCTCAGGCTTCCTTAGTGGGTTACAATAGACGTGTGGAAAAATGTTGCCCTTAGCCTATCTCTGCCCCTACCCCCTTAGCATCTAGAAAGAATGTTGCTTAAAACACAAATTGTCGCTGTTGTTGTTTTTGGCAGGGGACAGGGAATTAGATTTTATTATTTATCTTTAGAGGAGGTACTGGGTGTTGAACCCATAAAACACAATTTTGGTCTCACTTAACATTTGTCGAGGACTCCCACTTTCCTCCAGAGTTAAGCCCAGATTTATGAGCACGGCATAACCCTCTGTGCACCCTAGCTTCTTTCTTAGGCTACAATTGCTATTCCAACCCACCTTCCTGTTGTCTACAGCTCATTTCTAATCACAGGGAACCAGCACACACTGCCTCGATCACACCATGCCACGGCACAGCTTATTCCTCCTGCTTAAATACCCTTTTTCTTTTTGACTTAGCAAAACTCTCTCATTATTCAGCAAGGCTCTCTTGTATTCTCTGCCGTCTGTCCTGACTACTCTAGCGGGGAGCAAGCTCACCCTTCTCTCCTCTGATTTAGTGATTTGTTGATGCCTTCATTCTGGGATCAACAAATGGCCTTGGATTTTTATCAACATGTTTATTTCCTTAAGAACAAGAACAGTGTTCTACTCAATCTTTGTACCCCAAGAGGCTAGAACAATGCCTGACCTGTCTTTAGTGTTCAATAAATTATTTTTAAACAAAGGAAGGGAGGAAAGAAAGAAAGTGCTAAAGTTATTATTGTTTAATTCATTTTCCCTGAAACAAACCAGCCCATCTTTTTTTAAATTAAAAAAGAAAAAGGCCATAGGCACTTGGAACACTTTGCTCCAAAGGGTCAATTTGAGCTTAGCTGGCACTCCAGGCAAGAAGACACTCTTTAAAGTCAGCAACTTTTAACAATTGTGATTTCAACATTTATTGGTAGTAAAACAACAAAGGGTCAATCTTTTCTTTCTTCTAGTACATATCAATAATACAGAGATGTTCCTAAGAAAAAAAAAATCATTAACTAATTAAAAAGTGAATTAAATGTGCCTATGCAGTCAATAAAAGGATTTTTCTTGGCTTGGGTCTTAATGGAAAAACCGTAACTGGTCTTTATAAGAATTGGAAATAAATTCTAGTAGGCGTCATAAAATTTCAACATAAATGACTAAACAGTAATGACAGACTCAAGATGATAGAAAACGGAGATGGTGGGAGGGGGTGGAAAGAGACAGGTATAAGAAAAGAACAAGCTTTGGGGCCTTTGAAGCATCCTCAGTATGGCCAGCAAGTGTGTCTAGGCCGACTTCCTGCCGCCTCCGTGCACTATCACTAAGATTTGGCAGAAGATTAAGTTTGCTTTTAGACTATATCCAGGTCCCTTTCTTATCTTTTCCTTCACATCCAAATGTCCAGATATGTTTGCTGTTCGATTTCCCCACTCTCCCCTGGTCTCAAGCCTCTGACGTGACCCAGGCCCCTAAGTTCCTTTTCCTCTGTGTAACAACCTGGTGGCTTTTCAGCAGCTCTGGGCTAAAACAGACAGCTAAGCAAATCCACCCTAGGGTGCAGCCCTCCCAGGGGTTTCACATTTGAAAAGAGTTCAGCTACTTAACCAAAATGCATTTGTAAGGGATGGAATTTCAAGGGATGTGAGAGAGTGAAGTGTGAAATGTCATGCCTCTTGAGGAGGACACTTTTAGCCTTGGAAGTCTTGTCGTTAGCTCGTCATTCAGGCACTTCTCCGCAGTGGTCTGTGGCCGCTGGGTTTCCCAGCACTCGGGGAAGTGGGAGGGACTGGAGGAAATAATGCTGCTGGGGCTGGTAGGGCCAGAGCTGGTAGCAAATGGTTACATTCATGTGGTAAAAATAATGTCGGTGTACCAACGAAGTTTGCAGTGTTTAATCCTATTTAGTGTTGGCACTTAAGTTTTTTTGTCTATGATTGTAAACAATATTCCGTGAAACCCATTTTTAAGGCTGTTAATGTAAACTTAAAAATTCACTGTTGAATTTAAATGAAATTTCAGGTTTAACACAAACAAAGCCACTGGGCAGCTTCTGACTGTTGCTCTGGAGTGGAGGACACTATTGGGAAATCATTCTAAATTCTCAGTAAACCATTAGTTGTTATTTTAACTGTCGTGCAATCGATGCCTTTTTAAATGCCAAGCAAATCTCTTAAAAAGAGGGATGCACAAATCATTGTAAGAAGACCTTGGGATGTTGACTGGGATAAAATCATAGAATATAGCGTTGGGGGGCAATTTAAAGATCATTCTCCCTCTGACTTTTACAAGTTGCTATCACTGGAAGAAATGGGAGCAGAGGGTAAAGGAAATAATTTTGTCTTGGAATCCCAAAAAACCTCAGTTATGCCCTGTGTTGCACACCTGTCTGCACGATGTTAGGCAAGTCACTTTTTCTTCTATGAAGAGTGGTAACTGGTAGTTAAAGACCAAGATGCAGTCCAAACATATGTGTTCTTTTCCCTACGGCATTTCCTCTTAAAAATCTGGATTTCCAGTTTCTCTTGAAAATAAAAAAAAATGAGGAGGGTGATAATCAGTTGCTCTTGGGCCAGCATTTTCCGAGACGCTTGACCAGAGCTGAGCAGCACTATCCCCTTGAGCTTCGTGCCATCTTGGTGGCCGCTGTCCTCACTACTCTTTACTCTTATCATGGTCCATCTCTTTCAGCCATTATCTGTGTCTGGAAGGCACTGACATCTCTGAGCTAGACATTTGTGTATCAGTATTGTCATCTGTAAAATGGGCAGAGGAGAGTGTGACAGGTGATACTCCAAAATTAATTTCGAAATTTAGTTGATTATAGAAATAATTTGGCAAGTGAATAAAAATACAAATTCTTGTGTAGAATCTGACTCAGTGGATATGGGATGGTGGGGCAGGGAGGGGTGGGGGTGGGCCCCGATTCTGTTTTTTTCCCTAAAGTGCTCCAGTTTATGCCAGCAATTAGCTAGGGTTAGAATCCTGACTTAAATGATCGCTAAAATTCTATCAGTCCAACTAACCCCTGAATTTGAATTTGATAATTCTTTTCAGGTCAGTGGACTTCAATGCCCTTAAGGCTCTGGTGTAATTATTAAATCCAATTAGCCACTGAGTTAAACTATTTTCGATCAGCCTTAGGCTATTTACCATAACATCCCCCAACCTGTGATCTGAATAGGAACAAAGGGACCTGGGAAGTGAATACCGCTCATCCATCGCTTCCTCATCAAAGTGACTTATTCACACAGCAGGTAAAAATTCCCACAGTCTGGATATACATATTAAAAAAAAAAAAAAGCTAGGGAAGAGAGGAAATTCTTATCGATGCACCGTTTGAGTGTAAAAAACAGAAGGGGATATTCAGGATTAAGGGCACTCTGATAACAGGCACGTTTTACATGAGCCTTTTTAACGTGTGTTCAGGACAGTCTCTTCGAAACTTGAAAATAAAATACGGGAAGGATTTAAATGGGATGCAGTGGGGTCTTGAAAAATTTGGCATGGGTCTTTCTATTCTTTCAACTTACCCTTCAAGGTATCACAATGTGAAAGAAGGCAGACTTTGGGCTCAGACTGCTTAATATCAGAAAACTGTGGACTGATGTCTGTAGACAAGAGGCTTTGGGAGCTGGGTGGTTTCTATGGAGATGGAAATTAGTGAGGAAGTGCTTTCCTTTTGATTATTCTCCATCTTAAAAGGGACAATTGCAACCATTTATCTTCTTCTGAAGGAATAAGGACATCTTTGGGAACAACAGCAAAGCTTGAGTGAGATTGTTTCACGTTAAA
The DNA here is from genome assembly GCF_036321535.1 of Camelus dromedarius. Classification (NCBI taxonomy): domain Eukaryota; kingdom Metazoa; phylum Chordata; class Mammalia; order Artiodactyla; family Camelidae; genus Camelus; species Camelus dromedarius. The sequence goes on along the minus strand of NC_087465.1, from coordinate 11,263,991 downwards.
TTTCTTAAAATATCACCCCTGCCCCCCCCCCTTTCTTTCAGTGCAACCCATGAGGTCTTTGATGGCGGCCTTTGCCCAAGAAATATGACTTTGATTCTGTCTGATAACCAAATCAGGAAACCCATATTAGTTTGTTATGTTTTATAATATTTTATGTATTAATATATTATTTTAAAGCCTAGATGTATACTAAATGTTTGTAATGATAATAGCTTGAATTCATATTTAGTGCCTGCACTATACATGATACTTTGACTTATATCTGAGAAGTGAGAGTTATGAACCATCATTCCTATTTTTCAGATGGAGAAACTAAAGCATAAACATAGGGAGTGATGTTTTTCATAACCTGTGGAAAACAAATGTGTGACTATATATGTTTCTGGAATCCAAATTCAATGACTTCTTTTGCATTTCCATTAACATTTTTTCTTTTCTTAGTCTTTGCTAATATATAACTGTAACAATTGAATTAAATAGAATTGTATAAAGTGAAAAGTGAAAGTTACACACGCTTCATTATGCAGAGTTAACAACTGTTGTCTCTTTAATTGATATCTGTCCAGATTTGTCTCCTACCGTATATATTCAAACACAGATATATGAATGACTTATTTACTTATATTTTATATAAATGAGCTCCTATCTAGTTCTGAAACTTTTTTCCTTGACTATATATCATGGAGGTTTTTGTTTTTTGTTGTCCTGTGTCAGTATACCTAGAGCTGCGTCTCTTTTTTGGAGGGGAAGGTATCTGGTAATTCATTACACGATGTATCATTATTTACTTAATCATTTTCTTATTTTGGACATTTAACTTGTTTTCTCTATCTTTTTTCCCCTTCCTCTTCTCTTCCTCCTCTCCTCCCTCCTCTTCCTTCTTTTTTTTATTTACATGCAATGTTATTTTAATTAACATTTAGAAGTTTGAAGTCTATCAGTATGTGCTTTAAATAGGAATCAGTTTCCATTGCAGTGAAACCTCTGTGAAGGTGCATCCTCAACACGCTGATGTACGCTGGATGATTTTAATGGAAAAAAAAATCCTTCTAATGGTAAAGTGAAAAGAGTTAACTCACAGTCCCAATATGTACTTCTCTGAATTTTAGTGAGTTCTTTGATTCACTTTGAACAATAATGCTAGAACCTTTTAATCCCAGTGGTTCTTCACCTTACTTGCACATCAGATCTCTTAGAGGATCTGTAAGATCTCTGATGTGCAGGCCAAGGCTGCAATTAAATCACAATCCCCAGAGGCTCCTCTCAGACGTGAATGGGTTTTAAGCTCCTTGGACGAGTCCAACTTGCATGGTTGGCTTCATGGGCCAGTGCTCAGAAGGCACCCAGGCTTGGTTCAAGGCTCTGCTGTCACCGTCTTGAAATTTGTAACAGTTTTATCTTGAAATGGTGTTTTTATGTTAAGTCTGATGGGACCACAGGGCATGCCTTTCATGTATATACTCTTAGGTGCTCCGTGAGAGCACTGAGCTCTGGTGGACCCGCGGCATGTGGACGTCGGGGAGTTCAGTGGGACGTGGGATACAAAGTGCGTGTGAGCTCAGCATGTTACAGCGACTGCTGGGCAAGTGGGGGAGGTGACAGCCCAGGAAAGTTACTCCTTCCATTCAAAATAGAACGTGCTTCAAACACATAAACAGGGTAGTGATTTTTTAAGAATTGCAGAGGACCAAGAAACCCTATCACACCCTTTCTTACCTACTTCCTTATATTAGCTGTTTCATTTGTACCACAACTTTCTCTTACATGGAAGGAAAGGAAATGATAAAGCAAAACATTTCTTTTTAGACCTTCCTTAGTCATCAGGAAGCCAGAGATAGTGTTGTTAGAATGTGTATGAATCAAAAAGTGAAATAAAGACCAGTGATTAGTTTTGTGTGGCATTTCCACTGTCTGAATAAGAACAAAATATGAACTATGAAATACAAATCGGGTAATTTTGGTGATTCCACAAATGAGTTGAATGGTCTTGTATTTGCTTTTAAACCTAGCATTGTATGCTAGAAAATGAAAAAAATTAGTAATTTGGGATTTAAAACTTTCTTTACTTAGAACATCATTAAATACTGAAGAAAAAGCATTTTTACTAGTCAAGAGAGAGAATGTGGAAAAAGACAATGCTTTAGTGCCTTTTTTTCCTGTGCTTCAACACTGGTTCCTACATTTTATTTTGCACCGGGCTCCACAAATTATGTAGCCAGTCTTGCCAATGTACAGTCAAGTTTGAGAATCAATTTCTGGCTGAACCCTTCCCTAAAATTGTATGAATTTCTCTCCCCCTCTGACTTGGTCTCCAGTGTTACTGTGTTTTTTTTGTCGTTTAGTTGCTTACAGTTTTCTTTACAGAAATGTAAATAAATTTTTCCACCCTAAAAAGCACCCACAAATGTAGGAGCTGTGAAAAATATAGGAGCATGGGTGTATAATTGCTTTTCTGATAGAAAGATAAATCGTAGAATTGAAAGTAGTTCAGATTATATTTTTTAATATGATTATAGGAAAGATCTTATCACTCTCAATAGATCATAAACTCCATAAAAGCATAATTTTTGTAGCCCTCCCAAGAATTACTAGAATGCTAACCATATAGCAGATGCTCCATAAATACTGCTGAATTAATCACCAAGTTTACAGAGTTTCAGGTTTTTAATATTTAAGATTACTCTTCCTTAAATATTTATGCATTCAGGTGATAAATTAAGTGCTATCTGATCAACAATTCATCTTGACCAGTGTTTTTGCTGTGGGTTCTTAGTTCTCACTCTGCATCTTGAGATCGCTTTATTGTCTCTTGGTTAACACTGTGAAGTTCCACAGCTCACATCTTGTCCTTTGTGGCTACAGTAAAACAGTTTTTGAGGAGCATTGTTAAAAGATCTTACTGGTAAAGTCAAGTTGTTGATTTGGAGATTTGTTATGAGCTTGGAAGATCCCCAGAGCATGAGGAGAGTCAGAGGTATTCAATGAACCCTAGGAAATTTGTCCCCGAGAGAAGACATGGGCCGTGCACCATGGGTGACCTGGTCCTGAAGCTGACTTCTTTGTTGGAAGACCGGAGCAGAAGCAGCCGGGTAGGACTCCCCCAGCTGCATCTGGGCCTGGGCAAGTATCAACACATCTGCAGTCAGTGAGAATAAGGATAGTGAAGATGCTTCTTTTGGAAAAGGGGATAAGGATCGAAAGTGAAGGAAATTGGTAGAGGGTGTGGGAAACTATAAAACAAAATGATAGACCAAAAAAAATTTTTTTTTGAGTAATTTTCAAAATTCCAAGGCAACAAAATTAAAATATTTCTCTATTAAGATTTTTTTGGACTGCTTGTCCCTAAGTGTATTTTCAGACACTCCTGGAAGAGATAGAAGTTTACCGATTGCCTAAGACTCTGTCAGCATAAGGACACAGAGGCGCTACGCTCTCAGACGGTAAACTTGAGTTTATGACATTTCATAATCAGATCAAGTGGTGCTGGACTTGTGGAAATTAAAAAGAAGAAGATTATATTTAGCTTATTTTCAAACTAGTCTTAGTGAGCATCACAGAAAAGGATATTAATTTTTAAAATGAAAAGTAGACTGTTTACCATGCACAAAGGATCATTTGTGCTACCCAAATCTATGCTAATCTCCATTCCAAATCCCTTAGCAACTGTTACTTGGTTAGGAAGGTTTAATTTTCATGAAAGGAAGAAAACTTTCAGAACGTGTTGCAGTGAAATCTGGTTTTAGAGTACTGAGTGGTCATTAAAAATATTAAAAATTACATAAAGTGATAAAATGGTTGTTTAAAGTGAGTTTGAACTATTCTTGAAATGAAACAAAATCTTCCTAAATCTGCTACTCAAATTAGTTGTTTTAATTCCTGCATTGTAACACAAGATGGTAAATAATAGAAATAGAAAAATATAGCGGGGGGAGGGTACAGCTCAAGTGGTAGAGCGCATGCTTAGTATGCACGGGGTCCTGGGTTCAAGCCCCAGTACCTCCTCTAAAATGAAATAAATGAATAAGCCTAATTACCTCCCCCCTCAAAAAAAAAAAAAAGTATAGCAGAACAGCACGTGAACTGGAGACAGAAAAGCTTTCCATAGATTTCTATATGTAGACATTCATTTGTTCACCTGCTCACTCAACAAATGGTACATGAGCATCTACCATGTACTAGATTCCAGGCATAGAGAGGAGACTAGATCTAGTGCCTGGCCTGAAGGTGTTTATAATCAACATTGGATCAACACTGGACAAACATGGACCCCAATAAATATACATTTATAAGCTGATACACATATGACATGTATTCATTGTTGTGATGGATTTACGAGGGACCTTATTTATACAGTTAAAAACTTAAATGAAATGGAAAATTACTGGGGAAAAAATATAACTTACTGTTATTGGATCAAGAAGAAATAAACCATACTGGATCAGTGGTTAAAAATTCAACAGCAACAGCAAAGTAACAACAACAAGAAAACCAACTAAGGAAAAAGCTCACTCAAGATCCAGGTCGTTTATAGGTGCATTTCCTGCAGCATGTTATAAATAAATATTTGTTAAACATACGCATTACTGAATAAATAAGGAGAATAAACAAAGAGGGAATGCTTCCCATCTCTTTTTATGAGGCTAATATAACCTTAATAACAAAACCAGACAAGAACAGAACAAGAAAGGAAAATTATGATCCAATAACATTCATGAAATAGATGTTCAAATTAGATTCATCTATTCATGTTTGTGCATGGATGTGTATCTGAGTGTGTGTATATAATACAGTAATGCTTCATAATCAGGTTGAGTTTAGCTCAGGAATATAAAGAAGGCTTAACATTAAAGAATTTCTTGATGGAATTCTCTGCATTAAATATTAAATGATGCTAAACACTGGATTATTTCAATAGACGCAGAAAAATCATCTGATAAAACTCTGCTTCCTTTCATTATAAAAACTCTGTCAAATAGAAATAGCAGTGAATTTCTTTTACTTGATAAAAAGGATTCATCAAAATTCTACAGCAAGTAGCACATTTAATGATGAATAGAAGAATTTCTTTTGAAGTCAGGAACAAGAGCTGGAATATTGCTCATCGTTATACTGGAGGTATAAGCTAGTTGTAGTAAGACCAGGAAAAAAGGCATAAAAATTGGAAAAACAAAGCAACACTTTCAATATTTACATATTTGTGATTAAAACCCAAGAGGGATCTAAGAAAATCCAAGACAATCTTATTAGAACTCATAAGCAAACTTGACAAAGATTCTGAATAAAATACTAGTATACAAAAATCAATTGTGTTAACCTACCATGGCCATAAATAATCAGAAAATATAGTTTGTAATGCTACAGTTTATAATAGCAATAAAAACTCTTATGGGCCTACGAGTGAATCTAACAAAAGACATGGAGTGGTTTCAGTTGTGAGAAAAAGAAAATCAGACTTAAGTCATGAGGACATTTATTGTTTAGTTAAGAAACAGTCTGAAGGTAGTTTTGGCATCTCAACAACATTCACTTGTTCTGGGCCCTTCGTGCCTGTTTGCTCAGCCATCAGGGCTGGTTCGTGGGCACGTGATCTGTAAAGTCGCACAGGGCTCCACACTCAGAAGGGTTCTGTGCTTGATTGAGTGCTCTGCTGTTCTGTCTTTGGAAAATCTTGATAATTTTCTGTTTGCATTTGTGTTTAGTAAATGATGTCCAGTGGGCCAACAGGACATGTGTTTGAGCAGAGGAAATAAGGGTACCTTGTATGTCTCATTCCAGCACATCGCCTTTGTGACATCCTACCTCTGGTTGACCCAAGCTGGACGGGCATTCACAGACTCAAAGCAAGTACCATTTAGGCGTCTTACAGCTAAGTCGGGGAGATAACAGCCCAGAGAGGCTGCATTTTCCATTCAAACCAGACCTTACTTCCGATACAGAAAGGAGGCAATGACGTTCTAAGAGACACAGACACACGGATCCCTCTCATGTCCTCTCTTACTTAGGTCACTTCCCTATACCACCATTTCATTATACTGGAAACGATGACATAGAGAAGAAAAGGGAAAGATAAGGCAACCCATGGTATCTTCCCCTTTCAGTCCTTCCTTACTTATCACTAAGTCCAATGTAGAGGGTGTTGGTTGAATGTGTGCAATTCTAGACACACAATAAATGCAGTCAAGTTAATCTTGTGCAGCATTTCTACTGTCCTGATAAGAATGAAATACATATGCATGTCCAAGCTACGAAATAGAAATTCTGTAATTTCAGGATTCTGCAAATGAGTTGAATACTTTTACACATGCATTTAAAACTGGCATTGCATGATATAAAGAAAATGGTAAAATTCATGCTAACCATCTGAGGTTTTAAATTTTTTTTTTTAACTGAGAATTCTATTAAACCGCAAATTAAAAATATCATGGCAAATCAAGAGAGAGACATGGAAGAAAGGGAAAAGCTTTATATTTTAGTACCTTTAATGGCACTTTATCCTTGCTTTTTGAACGAGGGGACCTGGAAATTCTGAAGCTGTCTCTGTCTGCCATTCTCAGCTCATTGCCTGCCCTCCATCCTTCCCTCAGTAACAGTTGCCCAGACTACAAGATTGCTCTCAAAATTCCAGGCATCAAGTCCATAGATGAGGCAGAAAAAAGGTGGAAGAGTTGGTGGTAGCAAGCTTTTCTTTTACAGTCATCGCCTTTGTCAGGAATTTAAGTCTTTCCAGAAGAGTTCAGCCAACCTTGGGCCCCATGGATACTTTAAGATGCAAAAAGAATGGAACATCAAGCATCTGGAAAAAAGGCTAGAACCAGCCAAGCCAAGATCTGACTATGGATGCTCTCTAAGCCCGGGGTTGGCAAACTTCTTCCATAAAACGGCGAGATAGGCTTCGGTGGCCTCTGGTCAGACTCTGATGCAACTGGTCACATTTGTTGCTATGGTGTGACATAGATATAGACAACTTGTAAATAGATGGGCATGGCTGTGTTCCAAGAAAAGCTTCTCTACAGAAACAGAAAGTGGGAGAGATCTGGCCTGTGGTCCATCGTTTGCTGACCCCTGTATAGACCTTTATTTTGCTGTGGTTACTAAATGGTGGACCACGGGGTGATGAGAGTAGGTAGGTGACACTGGGTGAACGTCAACCAGGTGTTCATCACCTGAGCCTAGACTTGGTGTCGTCTCTAAAAAATATTTCTATTTTGTTACTAAGGAAGAGAAGAAAGACTTTTGTTGGGAAGGCAAGTAGCAGAACCTGCCACAATGTAAATGAAGACTTGATTGAAGGGAAAGGGGTACAAATGTATAGATGGAACAGCTTAGTTTTACAAAGATGTCACTTTTCTCCAAATTTATCATTTCCAATGAAGTTTCCTACAGATTTCCCATGGAACGTGACCAGCAGACCTTAACATTCATATGGAAAAACAAAGAATTAAGAAGAGCTTATATAATTTTGAAGATGGGTCATAGAACCAGCAGGGGAATTTGTCCTGCCAAGTACCGAGAAGTGTTATAAAGCTGAACCAAATAAGATGGTGGTATTGTTTCTGGACTAGAAAAACAAACTCATCAACAGAAGAGAGGGTTCAGGAACAGATCTGTGTATGTTTGACAGGAGAAGTATTACAAATGGGGAAGGATGGATGATTCAATACATAATGCTGGGGAGAGTTATTTATTTTATCAGGAAACAATTAGATTCCTACCTCATCCTAATCACAAAAATAAACCCCAGGCCACTTCAAGACATGTATGTACAAAGCAAAGTGTTAATGCTTTGGGTAGAAATTTAATCTTGAAGTAAAAAAAGATTTAAAAAAAGGAGACAGAAAAAGAAGTATTTTGATGAATCTGTTTTCATTAAAATGAAAAACTTGCATAGAATAAAAGCCATCCGAATCAAAGTGAAAAGATGTTCCAGCGAGTGGTGGACATTAGTAAAGCATATAATGAAAAAACGCTTAGGTCTGGAATGTATAAAAACAGTTGGAGAAAAGTGGGTGAATGATGTGAACCAGAGATTCTCAGACGAAGAACCCCGAGAGGCTCACAAACATATGTCATTGATTTTCAGCCTTGCTGGTATCAGGGAAATGCAAGTTAACCAACATCAGAGTGTATGTCGTCCCCATTAGGTAGGCAGTAATTTCTAGAAAGTGGCAATGCAGGAGTTGTCAAGCCTATGGAACAAAGATCTCAACCTCTGCTGGTGGGGTTGTCAACCAGCCCAGCTCCCGGTGGTGATCGTGTTGTAATTTATGGAGATGTCGAATCACTGGGTTGTGCACCAGGAACTAAAGTAGGGTTGTAGGTCAGCTACTCCTCAACAAACAAGCACCTAAACTCACAGAAAGAGAGATCAGATGTGTGGTTCCCAGCAGCGGGGGTGGGAGGGGACTGGATGAAGGGGGTCTAAAGGTACACATTTCCAGTTAGAAGATAAGTTAGTACCAGGGAGGTCATGTACAACGTTATTAATACCATGAACACTGCTGTATGTTAGATAAGAAAATTGTCAAGAGAGTAAGTTCTCATTCTAAGGAAAAAACATTCTTTCTTTTCCTTTTCTTTTGTGTCTATACGAGAAGACAGAGTCACCAAACTTCATTACGCTGCACACCTTAACCTCACGCAGGGCTGCTGGTCAACTGTGTCTCAAGACAACTGGAAGAAAACAAACAAACAAATAAATAAGTACTAAAAACGAAACAAAAAACCAGCAGAACCCCCCTAGAAGGAAACTTGGTAAAGAACAGTAAGGCCAAGGGTGTCCTTGGTAGTTACGGTGCGGCATAGACACTGTGGTAATGACTCTCTGCCTGTCAGATCCAACGCTGTCTTCTTGTAACAAACATTCTGTAGCACCCTCAGCCTCATCCTCTTTTTGATTCCAGATAAAAGTGAATACAATGCTATTACGTAAACGTAAAGGACAATTAAAGTCACACAGTAAAATGTGTATTTCATTAGGTACGTGCTTGGGAACCACTAAACCGAAAGAAATAATGAGGCGGTGCGTGCCTTCCTCCATGCTGTGAACGGGACATTTAAAAACACAGGCTGCTGTTTTGGCTGCTCAAAAGTTACGTTACTGTGGGTGACGTAATTCTCCGAAATGGCAAGCAACTATGAATGAGGCCGTGAACAAAACATAACCTTTCCTCACTTTACACAGCAGTTCTATGGAACACCCAGAAAAGTTATACGTATGCCGTGGAGTAAGGTTCTAGGCACGGATTACTTATAAACGGGTTTTTCATTTACACAAAAGTCCTGCTCGAGGATATGGAACAAGTTTGAGCTCTCTCGGTTTCAGCCCAGGAAATGGCAGAAGTGCCACCCAATCATTGTGACAACCAAAATCCCAACAAAATGTTGAATGGTCTCCTGGGGGCCATCCTGCCCCATCAGGAAATATTGCTTAAGAAAACCTCTCCTGGGGGCACAAGGAGAACCATGAAGACATCTTCATTGCAATATTCTTTGTAATAGCGAATAATTAGAAACAACCTAAACAGCCAATGACAGAACAATAGTTTTTATATCTAGCTCTCATCTATCTGTGTGTGTGTGTGTGTGTGTGTGTGTGTGTGTGTGTGTGTGTAGTCTGGTGTACTCATACAATGAACTTTCAGATATTGAAATAATAAATGAGAGTTATGTCATCAAAATGGATATAACTCAAAAACATAATGTGGTAAGAATGAACAAGTTGCAGAGTACTACAAATAATATGACATGATTTAAATAGAGTTTTAAAACTTGTACAAAACTAGTGTATTTTAATGTATAATTCATACTTAGCATAAAAAATGTGCATGGGAACAAGCAACGTCCAGTTCTGGATAGCGGTTACATCTGGGCCGGGAGGAAGGGAAATATGATGGGTTGGGGTGGATAAACAGCGGAATTTAGCTGCATTCTGTCATGTCTTACTTCTTAGAGGCAAATAAGCGATTTAAAGCAAACACTGCAAAATGTACCTCTATATATTTGGCAAAACTGATTGGTGTTATTTTTTTCTCTATGCTTTTTGTTTGTTTGAAAATCATAACACCAATTTTAACTGCCCTTTGATGGCAGCCTTTGACGTTTCATAGGTATGTATCCACGTCTTGTTATTTCCTTGCGTGTAGAATGGTGTAGATGGTGGGTCTCTTTCCGGCATTATTCCTCTTCGAGCCTCCATCTTTCTCAAGGTTCCTCGAGACTTGGAAAATAGAGCACTAAGAATGTCACCACCTCCCATAACTAGGTGAGGTTTGGGACAATTTAAATGCCTTAGGCCACATGGGGGGCTCCTCACGGGGCTGCAACCCTCGGGTGCACAGCGGCCGGGACTGCACTTCTTCTCGGGTTCCCTGACCGCGGCTGGGACGCAGCCTTGTCCTGGATCTTAGCTTTCTTAGCTAGATGCTGATATCACAGTTTCCTTTCTCTCTGCTCCACGCCGTATTGCACCGAACCAGACAGTTCTCCTGCCATCCGATCTTCACGACTGCCTCCGCTTAGAGACTCTTTGGCCGGGCCCCACCGTTACGGTAAATCACCTCATGCTGCAAAACCAGCCAGGACCAAGTCTGGCTTGTCACACACCTCGGCCCCTGCAGCAGATCACCCTTTTGGAACCGACTTACCACCTCGTTAGCTCCTGGGTCTATTCTGCCCACACTCCTTAACCAGACTGCCTGCGACCATCCTTGTTTATGTCCAGTATTACAGTGTAATTCTTATGACACCCGCTTTCATACTTAAAAATGTCCGTTTGGATGATGAATCACAGGATCACTCTATTCATAAATCTCGGCTGATTATGTATCTTTACAAAAACACACTCAGTGTTCTCCAAACTAGTTTCCAGTTAAAACAATAGCTTAAAATAAGTTTGCATTTGGGAAACACAGAATGCCTGTTTATTCTTTAAGTCTTTGAATAAAAGAACATGCAGAAAAACCTAAATGTGGAGTTATGTCCACTGGGGTGACAACTGTCAACGGTGAGGTATATTATGTGTACTTTATTGCTTCATAGTCAAGAAAATAAAAATTTTAAAATGCTTTTTATCTTGTAAATTAGAATTAACTTCAAGTTGTCCATTATCATCATACCAAATGCTCACTCACATTATGACATAATTTCTTGATATAGGAGGAAAAATTGTACAATTACAGTAGTTGGTGATTCTATTCGTCTAGTTCTTTGGACTGAAAACTTGGTGTCATCCTTGACAGTTCTCTTTCACCCAGACCTCAAATCTAATTTATCAGAAAATCCAACAGGTGACATCCCAAATCTGACCACACCTCACTGTCGCCCCCACCGCTGCCCTGGTACCAGCTCCCATCGTCTTTCTCCTGGTCCACTGCAGCAGCTTTCTCCTGGTGGTCCCCCTGCCTCAGCCCTTGGCCTCCCATTCACTCAGGAGGAATAGATCACACCTCTCCTTGCTGTGAATATTCCAATGGATTCTTATCTTAATCACAATGGAAAGAAACCTCAAACCCCATCTCCTCCTACTGTCCTCCAGGGCCGCTGGCTTCCTCATTCTTCCTCAGACACTTGAGCTCCTGCCTCCGATCCTTTGCCCTCTTTCCCTCTGAGCTCATTCCCCCTAGATGCCTCTGTGCCTGCTTCCTCACTTCCTTCCAGTCTCTTCTCTAATGCCACCCCTTCAGAATGGATGTCCATGGTGACTCTACCTAAAAGAGCACCCCGCCTCCCATAATCCCCTCTAACCCTCACCCCTGTTTAATTTTTAATAACACTTCCAACTCCTGGCACGCTATGTTTTAATATATTTGTGTCTTATTGCGTTACAGCAGGGAATTTAACTCCTACTGTAGAACCAACACACAGTAGCGGCTGGTGAGGTTGGTGACTTGAGCATAATCCTCATTGTATCCTTGAGTCAGTGTCACCCACACGCGTGAGATCCAATTTGTGTGCGTGGTGTGTGTGTGTGTGTGTGTGTGTAGCAAATCAGTATTCTAACGGAGTATGCAGTGTGCGTTTTATTTGACCCCAGAAAATCCGTGACTTTGTTTTTATATGACAACATAGCAGGTGGATTTATTGGCACCAGAGGCAGCTCGCTGATTTGCCCTTCCTGCCCCTCCCACTGAATAGTCTTGGAAGCATAAAAACTGACGCAGAGGTCCAGCAACGCTGGAAACTAGGAATATCAGAAGATGAATGGCCGGACACTGGGAAGAACTTCAGAAACCACAACACAGATGGGGCTGGCTGGGCAAACCGTTGGTGGCTGACGCATACTTCGAAATTGCTGAAACAGAACAGCAGGGTCATGAAGGAAAAGGTTAGGGCTCCCAGGTGTCCAGCGTGGAAGCTGACCGTCTGGATGAGCTTTCTGCCCATGAAATAAAGATGAGACATAAAAATGCTCATTTAAAAAATTAAGACCATTTAATTATCATGTGAGTGCCATGCAAGATATTGTTTTTATTTTGTCTAAAACCGTAAGTACAGAAGATATATTTGTGAGATGTCATACGCCGTATTTTATGAGGAAGCTGTACCATGGACTCCTTGTAACGCAGCTTGTAGGTGGTGTATTTTTGACCTGTATATTTTATGGCTGTATTTCAGCCTACACATTTTCATCAGGTGTGTCTGGTATTTTTGTTGAAGCCACATGGGAATCCTAAGAAAGATGAGAAAAGGTTTCCAACCATGCCATGTCTTGGGCCGATTCAGAACCATATGGCCAGTACTTTCCGTGGGTGGCCACATCTGTTTTTAAGTCCAGCTTCATGAGTACACGACCTGTGCGGTTACCTGGGGCCTCATTCTTAGAAGCTCTTGGCTTGGTGCTCTGCTGTTGCCACCTTGCAATTGTTAATAATTTTACATTTGAACTTGTATTTTGTAAGGAACAGTGGAGACTGTATGTGAATAGAGACACATGCAATGTGTCTGCTAATTACTGCCACTCCATCCTCATGCAGCCTTCTTCCCGCCCCAGCAACGCAGACATCCAGTGGACCCACAGTGCGTCAGAGTCTGGTGGGACTCGATTGCTTTTCTAAGTATGTTAGTTTACTTCCCTGTCTCCTAAGTCATCGCCTGTGTTTCTCTGCTGGCTCATGTCCATCAGCATGCTTGTGCCTCCATCTCAAAAAGCAGACACAAAATCGAAACAAACAAAACAAGCCCTCTGTTGACCGAACATGCTGATCACTTTCCTTTGATGGCTTTTCCACCTTTGTCAGCCTTTAAAATTTAAGGCACCTCGACATCCAGTCCTGAGCCCTCGTCTCCCCTCCTTCTCTCCATCTCTCCTTCCATCTCCCTTCTTTTCCTTTTTCAGTTTCCTGTGTCTAGAAGATTTCAGATAGAAGAAGGGCTTTAAATGACAGCTAAAGGCTGATGATTCCTAAGTTCTGTATCTACGGTGTGGGCATCACCTCTGAGGTCTGGATCTGCTGTCTGACTGACAATGGGTAGGTTCACCTGTGTGTCACATGGGCACGTCAAGGCCGACATGTCCAGTGTACAGCTCTGCTCTCCTTCTCTGCCCTCACCCCTTCCTCTTCCGGTGGTCTCTACGTTAACTCCTGGCACCATCCTCCACCTCAGGCCACAAACCTAGGTTTCATTTTTCTTTCTCCCCTCATTTATCATTTTGAAAACCCTCCCCCTTCTTTCCATTTTCACTGTCACCATTTAATCAAAGCCACTATTATCACTTAACTGATAAATTGAAGGTCTGAGGTCTAGTTTTGTTCTTCCACTCTGGCATCTCCCATTCCACAAGAATAACCTTCTAAAATAGAAATTAGATCATGTCATCTTTACTTAAAACACTTCGATGCCTTCCTATTATACACAGAAAGATCTGAACTACTTCTCTTGATTTGTGAGTGGGGTGAGCCTGCATCCTATTTGCCTAATTTAATCCTGGTTTATCTGCCTGTCACCCAGCATAATTATCAACAGCTCCCCCTTTTCACTCTCGGAACTGTCCCTGTTTGAGTGACAATGTATATAGCCTGTAGATTTCAATTTTCACCTGAAATCACTTGAAAATTGAGAAAAAGTGTACTTCTTGTGGGTTTGAATGGTCAACATAAACACCCTTGTTTAATTCTTTATTTTCTTTTCTTAGGTAGATAGTCTCCTGCAGGACAGAAAAAACTAAAGGGAGCAGATATTATGCAAATTGTTTCCAAAGAACATATTACGTGCTTATCATTTTAGGAGCAAGAAGGGAAACTGGATAACCCAGCCCCACAGAAGTGCACCTGACCCGTGGAAAAGCTGGAACTCTATTTGAAGAGGAAAATCACATAGCTCCTCTTGGAAATGATGAGCTTCTATCCTACCGTGCCTTTCTTGTAGCCAAATGTGAGTACACATGTTTTAAATGGCTCCTAGGTACCATTACTTGCACCCTAGGGGACTTCTATCAATAAAAGGTCATGCTCAATCAAAGCAGTAGTCATGGTCCCCTGGGGGAAAAAAAAAGAAAAGATAAAATAATTCACCAGCAATTTTTTTTTTTTTTTTTTTACAAACAAGCACAATGTTGTCTATATCATGGCACATTGCCTCTACTTTTAAAACTGCAAATTATCTGTTAGAACTGATCCATCGTGGTCTCTGCTGCCTGTCTTCTCCCGGGATCTCTGGGTTTACCAACAGACACTGTTCTCACTCTCTTACAAGAGGGAACTTCTTCCCAGCTTAATCCTGAATCCAGATGGCCTTCCCTCCCGGGCAGCAAGCATGAAAGACGATGCGTTGAAGAGCCCTGGCCTGGGCCCCAGGTTCCTTTCGCTGTGCTGGGGCTTCGGATCCTTCAGTCTGGACCCTCGTGTTTCCCGTGTCCGGCCTGATTCTCATGCTTAGACCTGATGACTGCTCCCTGTCTCCTGACCACTGGCAGTAACTTTGTCCCTTGACTTAACCTTCTAGAGAGATCAGTTTGCCCGACCTTCTGCAGCCTTGATTGCCGCCTGGTTCTTGTGTTGTCTGGTGGCCCTCCTTCACAGGCCGCCTATGCACTGGACGGACAAGGCCACAACTAAAGAATGTCACAGCGCAGGATGTCTGACCCCCTCCCAGCCTGTGACCAGTACCGGGTAGTTGGTACTTCGTCACACTGTGAATGATCCTGAAAAGGTTCAGCCTTTTTAAACCAACAGAGTTTACTTGGGTCCTGGAAATTTTTACTGGCTTCTAGCAAATCACAGTTTGAAACCGTTAAAAACCAGTTGTGGGGATTAAGAGGTACAAACTATTAGGCATAAAATAAGCTCCAAGGATGTAGTGTACAACACAGCGAATATAGGCAATATTTTATAATAACTATAAATGGAATCTAACCTTTAAAAGTAGTGAATTACTATATTGCACACCTGTAACATATAATATTGTTCACCAACTATACTTCAATAAAAAAATTTTAAAAGATTACATTACTTATTATAATCAATCACTTACTAAGAAGAAACAACTCAGCTGTTTTTTGCACACGTACAACTGGGATCACTTAATGCTGTAGTGAACCTGGGCTCCTTTGCCAGGTTACATTCACGCAGAAGCAATTACCTGCCTTGACCCTGATGTTGTGTGAAGCAAAGCCGTAAATACAAGACAACTCATGCCCTTCTTGTCCAGCCTGTACCAACGGGGCTCCTGCTGCCGATCAGGACCCTCTTCCCAGTGGGGACCTGGCGTAGCTTCCTCTCTCCCCCAGAGCCGCAGTCATTAGTGTGCACCACAGTTGGGAGTAGAAACCATTTTTATAAACTCTGACTTGAGTGCTCTAACTACGACACCTTTGCCCTCATAAACATACTTGGCAAATAAGTCAGGAAGGAAACCCCAGGGGCCCCGTGGTGTCTGCTTGGGATGCGCGTCCTCCCTGAGGCCCTTCATGACCTTCACACAAGAGAGGTGATCGGCCATCGGTGATGCCCAGGCTCTGTATGGAATCCCCACACCCAGAGCGCATTCCTTCCTACGTTTGTGGATGTAGCTGTCTTTTCTGACTAGACTGTGCACTCCATGATGGATATGACCATATTTCTTTAGGATTTGGCACACAGCAGGTGCTCAATAAATAAATCACAGCAGTAGCTAACATTTAGTGAGAGCTCCATACGTGCTATGAACTGTTTTAAGTGCTTTTACATAGTTCATGCATTCTTCACAAATGCCCTGTGTGAATCTGCACACTTCTCAATTTACAAATAGGGAAACCGAGTCACAGAAAGGCAGATAACTCCCCCAGAGGACACTATGAAGGATGCAGTGTTACTGGAAGAGTTCCCTGTTCTTAAACACACGTTGATGTTGCCAGTCAGTAAAGGCTTGCTGCTGAACAGGTGATGAGTGGTCTGCAGGGCGGCAGGTCTCCTTGGGCACAATGAGGTTCACTTTGTATTAGATGGCATTGAATGACAGTCTTCTATAATTGTCCTGCAATCCTTGTTGACGTCTCCACTAAAGACCTAAATCTTCTGCTGGTGAATTGAATATAAGCAAATCAGGCTTGCTAAGAAAGGTGAGTCTGGACAACTGATGGATTCAGACTGGCAGAGGAAAGACAAAGGGACATAAGAGAAACTGGCAAAACCAAAGTATAGGTGAGGACTGAACTTGGCTAGCAGGCATGATGTTAAATCCTCCCGCTGAATCTCACCATTGCAGCTGCAGATGCTCAAACTAACCTGGATGCTAAATACGAATGCGACTAAAAGCTTGTTGCTTCACTTAATGGGTGACATCACTGTGTGAAACTTGCCCTCAACGATGGTTCTCAGGTCTCCTTCTCCACTGAGCTGTCCACATGCTGACTTCCTGCCACAGCTTCTCAGGTCCCCTCACTGCCTGGCTGGACTCCATCAGCCCTGTTTGGGTGGGTCTCAGCATTCACCCTGCCCACAGATTCAGGAGTGCTCTTCTGAGAGCCACATCTACTTTGCTTTGTCTTTTTCTTTCCCAAGGTTTCTTGCATTGGTTTCAGATTTCTTATTGGTGAATTAAAGTTAATAATAGTACTTACCTTTGTTAGGGAGGTCATGGGCTAAGTTTCTATAACAAAGGAACCCCCTAAAATACAGTGGCTCCCACACAATAATGCTTCCCTCTATCTCGTTTAGCAGGCTAGAGGTAGGAGGTAGCCGAGGTCAGGAAGGAGCTCTGCTCCATGAGGACGTCTTGGGGAACCAGGTTTCTTTCCTCTTGTTGCTTTACCATCATCATGAATGTTGCCCTCATCTGACCAACAATAGCCATGGCATGCTCCAGCTCACTGGAGACTGTGGAAGACGAAGTAGGGAGGAAAGAATTTCTTTATGAAGAATGTGACCAGGAAGTTGTCCATATCACTTCCGTTTATATTCTATTAGCTGGAAGTTAGTTTTGTGGCTGCACCCAGGAGTAAGGGAAGCTGGGAAGTATGCTCTGAAGCTGGGCGCCCATGTGCTTGGATAATACTTGGGGTGGAGGGGTTCTTACTCAATGAAAGAGGGGAGAATGGGTGCTGGAGAACAATGAACAGTATTTCCTATCCACTGCAGAGGTTGTCTTAAGGATTAATTGAGCTAGTACATGAAAAATACTTAACATAGTGCCTTGTATAAAGGGAATGTTTTTAATGTTTATGTTACTCTAATAGTTTTTTATTATCATTTCGTGCCTACTATGTGCCTGGGGTTTACGTTAATGCTCAGAACAACCCTGTACAGCTAATATTATTATCCTGATTTTACAGAAACTACACACACACATATATATAGACATATAGATACATATAGATTCAGACCCAGGTCTGTCTGACTGTAAACCTTCTGCTCTCCTAGTAGGTTGTTAGTTTGGAGGTTTGAAAATTTTAAGTTTGATCTGGTGAGCACAACGTAGCCAGGGGCAAGTTCTTGAATGAAGAAGTGATGAAATAGAAGATTTTAAGAACAGTCATCTCACCAGTTAGGTCTTGGCCTAAAGGAAAGAAAAACAGGCTATTTGTCATAAGCTAGGCATGAAAATCTGAAAAGGCAAGGGAAATGACTGTGAGGATGGAAAAAAATTCTCAATACTTTGGTTGAATTTGAGAGACATTATGGAAAATACTTGGAAAGATTTTATTATGGAATTATTTTGAAGCATGTGGGAAACCATTTG
The DNA here is from genome assembly GCF_036321535.1 of Camelus dromedarius. Classification (NCBI taxonomy): domain Eukaryota; kingdom Metazoa; phylum Chordata; class Mammalia; order Artiodactyla; family Camelidae; genus Camelus; species Camelus dromedarius. Next base: position 11,245,838 of record NC_087465.1, on the reverse strand, counting down.
CAACTTTATTGTGATGCTATTATCTGTAACATAATATTTTAAAGACTAAACTTGTGCTGCTCTTTGAAAACTTTAACTCATGCTGTGATTCCCCAAATAGCATCACTTTTTAACATCTTCCAGTTATGAATTTAAGTGACTGGGGAAATACTGATAAAACTAGCAGTAAAAAGCAGTGGGAAGGAATGCTGACTTGGAGAGCAGAATAATGTTTTGTGTTTTCCACGTGCTAGGCTCCATATATTGATATATACCATTCAATTGAAGTGCGATGCAGGTGCAAAAAAAGCATGAGAAATACAGATTTGGGGTGAAGGAAAACACCCAGGCTTATCTAATCATCTTTGAAGAAAAGACTCAGAACTGAATTTTCCAGCCAGTCTTAGTCACGTGATATAAAGATGAAGAGAAGCCAATAATGGAAAAAGAGGCATAGTGGTCAGAGAAAGATATAGTGACAAGCAGGCTGGATTTTGAGTTGATCCTGATTCTGCCATTTCTTAGCTGTTTGACTCTGGGCAGTTCTCTTAGGCTATCAATAGGAAATTTTCTCTTAAGTCCATGAAGTTGGAGTAATGAACTTTAGTTCCTTCAGAGCACGAAGATTTAATGTTCCTAGTTAGAAAGTGTGGGAGAGTTTCAAGAATAAAACATTGGTTAAAATGGTCAAATCCAGACATCCCATCCATCTCCTCCCCACACCCTTGCCTTTGCTACCCGACCACAACATTCTAGCACCACAAAAGAAACAGTGATGAGCGTGTCACTAAAAGTAAACTGCATAATAAATAATGTTGCATGCTCCATCAGAATTTAATGAAAGAATTGTTTAATTTTACAGACTGACAAATTTTGCTTCTGTCCAATTTCCTTTTCACGTTTAAAGTGCCTAAGTCACAGATGGGCAGACATATTATTCCGAATGCAAAAATAAATAAGGAAACCAGGTTTTTTAACATAGAGGGTACTGTCCACTTGGAGATAGAGCAGAAGGTCCTAGGTGGGAGGCACTTTGACACAATTGTACCTTTGAGATCTTAAAATGATATCTTTTGATTATAGAGGATTTTTTTTTTTATATGAATGGATTTGATTTTGCTGGACTACTTCTGTTTGCAGGAGTTTTCCAGATCTAAGCACCTTGGGTTTTTTTCCTTTTTTCAAAATGAAATTCAAGGGCCTCGAGTATAAACATGATGGTGAATCTACCTGCTGCCAAACCACTGGGCTTTAACACATTAATCCATTTACCTCAGCAAAGGAAGTAAGTTCAAACCTAGCTAACATCGTTAGTGTTTGATGGAAAAATGAAATTGTTCTCAGCTGAGTACAAAAAAAAAATTCTGTTAGTGGCCAATTTAACAATGTACTAATAAAGTTCTTGGGAGCCATTTTATTCTTAATCTTTCATGGAAGGATAATTTTTCAATTTAATGACTTTTTCATTTGGGAAGAGAAATTTTGACTTTGGTTTCTCTGTTTAGTAAGAGAATCTTGCTAATTAAAACAAATATTTCCCTCACATTGGTAGATATTAAATGGTTTTATTTATTTATTTTTTTGGAGACAAGAGTCTTATATTTGAAAGAGTAAAATTAAACTTAACAAATTCTTCTTTAAAAGATTATTTAAAAAGTATAGCCGTTGGTACTTGAATCTGTATAAATATATTACACGTTAAGGTTATGATTATAAGCTTTAGGGTCAGGGATTCAAATTCTGGCCCCATAACTTTCAAGTTGGGTGACATTGGGAAAGGTACTTAAATTCTTATGGCCTCATTTCCCTTATATATAAAATAAAAATAAAATCATCTATCTCATTGGCTTGCCCTGTGAATTGAAAGAGTACACGTAGGCAATTGGCATTTTAAAAAGTACCACACCCTCATGACTACAGTTGTTATCAATTTAAGAAAGCAGAAAATTAGTTAGGAATATTATAAACCTTAGAAAGTCAAAGCTCAAAATAATCTTTTTAAGCTAAACTGAACGTACACTGGACACAATAGTATTTTTTTTCTTATAAAATACCTGGAATGGTCACATATGGCTAAATGTTTCACATTTAGATTTTTTATTACGTGTGTCACCATACGTTTGTGAATTTCTAAAGAAAAATTTGAAAGCTACGTCATATATCTGGCCTAGAGAAACAAGGGTAGTTTCATAATTGGTTGGAAAATGTTTTAATAAGAAAAATACTTAAGAATATTTACCTGTTCTTCTGTTTATTTATACACCTATTTATGTCTAGCCTCGTTCTAAAAATAATGTGAGGTAGTAATTAGAAGATTAAAATTTGGCTAGTTAAACTTAATAACCAGTGGAAATAGAAATAAGATGTGGTGCAGAGAAAGGATAGGAGATGGAAAATACACTTGAACTCTAAATCTAAAACATGAAGAGTTCTAGTTGACTTAGGCTAAGATATGCTGAATTTTTCCATGGAAAAATTAAACTTAAAAACTGAACGAGCATCTTTCTTGACAAAGTTCTCTTAGCTTTGCAGCTGTAAAATTTAATTTGGAACAAGACATAGTTTTCCTGGACACCAAGGAATTTCAGCAAAGTACTTCACTATAAAGTGTACAACAGCAAAGACCCTCAGATAAGTGAGATAGCGATGTGATAAATATTTTGGAAAGATGAGTTTTCTTTACCAGATGAATAAAAACAGATCTTACAAGCAGGAGTTGTGCACTTATTAAAGATTTGTGTCATCTTCAACTGTGACCAGATGGTGCCATTTTTAAAAACAAACAAACAAGGATTAGGGATATTATTTGCCTTCAAAATTGCTTATGAGATTCTTGGTGTATGCACAGAATGCATAGTTGGCCTGCAGCTTCGAATTCAACCAACCTCAGTTGGAAGATATTGGAAAAAAATTCCAGAAAGTTCCAAAAGGCAAAATCTGAATTTGCTGTGTGCTAGCAACTATTTACATAGCATTTACATTATATTTACATATCATTTATGTGGTATTGGGTATTAGAAGTAATCTAGAGATGATTTAAAGTATACAGGAGAGTGTACTAGGCTACAGGCAAATACGAGTCATTTTGTATAAGGTACATGAGAGTATCCTTGGATTTTGGTGTCTGTAGGGATCCTGGAACCAATACCCCATAGATACGGAGGGACAACTTTATGTGCTTTAGCAGAAGACACTGTTGGAGGTTCTGAGGCATGCCAAGATGGAAAAAACAATCTATTCCAGAGTTGTTGGAAACAACAACAAAATAGCAACAATCACAAGTGTGGTAAGTGCTACAAAACTGAAGCAGTTACAGACAGCTGTCTCTGTCTCACACACGCACACACACACACACACACACACAGAAGTGCATATAGGTGCAATTGAATTATATCAGTTCTGACTCTGACTTCATTCACGAATTTGAGAGGAATGTGGAAAATTCCACTTCTCAGTACTTTCAGCTAATTACTGTCCTACATATAACAGTTAATATTAGCAGAATAATTTGTGAGGAACAATGAATTCTTCATGTGGTGACTACTGATGACTTCTCTTTCTGGGAAGATTTCCTAGTGTTTCCTAAGATTATCTAGGAGGGATTCACAGGGCAGATCTTCTACTTTAGTTGAAAACACTGTTACTCAACCTAATTTTTGGTTATTCCTCATCACTAAGCTAGTGTATGGTTGGGAAATTGAAATCAATTAAACCATTTATTAATTACCATCATATGCTGAGCACATTAAAACCATTTTCATATTGTCCTAATCTAAGCATATGCCACTGGTTTCCCAACTGTCTTCCACCATCAAGTCAACTGGTAAACATCCCATGTAACCCATCTCTCCAGCCCAAAGGTGCACAGTGCACATTAAAATATTAAATGTTTTTATAAATATTTATTTTAAAACTTGTTTAACTTGGGGTTTCTCAAGCTTAATAAAGAAACAACTTTCAAAGAATAGCTATTAACGTGTTATTGAACTCTGGGCTTTTGTGGAATAGAATCTGGGTATTCTTGTCAAAGAAAAACAGTGCAAAAATAGCTGTGTTGCACTCCAAAATCAAATATAAATGACCTTTGGAAAACATGCCATCCTGTCATGTGGGCACTCCCCCTCTTCATGGTTGCAATTAAATCCAATTGAAACAAGCATATTCCAGCAGATCAGGACTGCAGCTTCAGATCAGAGAGCAGATACCTGTGTGACCAGGAGGCTGGTAGAACTTTGCCAAAGGTAAGTTCTTTGAAGGACTGTGTAAAGGAGAAGGAACCCCTTCTCTGTCTGTCCTAAAGGTGGTTTGCTATGCTTGGTCCTGAGGGACAATTTATTGTTCAGATGGGCACAGTTCTGAGAGTGAGTGGGAGACTGTCCCTACTTACACAGACCTGGGACTGCCCTGTGCAAGCAGGGACACACTCCTCTTTGTAACTGTGGGCTACGCAGCAGGATCCTTGCTTTCCTGGTCCCCCTGGGCAATGAAGAGGGTCAAAGAGCTCTGTTCTTTAGCTCCATACGTTTATCAATGAATGAAACATCAAAGAATAAACTATGAAAGGAACATTTATAATTGTGTGCCTCTTCTTAGTTCACTAATTTACAGTTTCCACTAATTTACAGTTTCCACAGAAAATCCTTCCTTTTTTTTTCTATTGGAGGTACTAGGGATGGAACCCAGGAACTCGTGCATGCTCAGCACGTGCTCTCCCACTGAGCTATTACCCACCCCCTAAAATTCTTTGATATAATGAGAACATTTTTAGATGAGGAATATGAGTGAGGCATGAAAACAGGGAAGTGAAAAGATGAAGGACTAATGGAATCATAAACAGAGGTTTAAAGTTGACTTTAAAATGTAAAAGGAAGCCAGGAGACAAAGCTCCCAAGAGCTCCCAAGTTACAGGATGACTTGGGTTTTCTACATGCGGTACCACAATACGGCAGAAGGAGCAGACTGAGAAACGCAGAGGCGAGGCTCAAATCCCATTAACCGTTCTGCTTTAGCCAGATCACTTCTTCAAATCTCTGTTTTCATCTCTGCAAAATAAAACCTTTCTTGATACCTCATAGGGTTGTGGTGAGGACTGACTAAGGCAATGTATGTGGAAGTGCCTTGAGAATCACACAAGTGCTACATCAGTACTTAATATTTTATGCTAAGTAACTAGACAACCTCCTCTGAGGAGTTCCTAGTGGCTCTTCTAGATTATCTACTTTTGTGAGGCAAGTAAGGAAGTTAAGAGGAAGCATCCCACCAGGTTCTACATTTTTGTTCCTGGTTATCCCCAGAGAGGGAATTTTTTTAAAGTATTCTGTGCCTAGGGGCTTGAAACAATCTCTAAAAACTGGGCTTTTGTTAGGGAAACAAAACAAAGAGAATAGTTCCCTGGGCAGACACTTAACTGATAAATAGGCTGTATGTACAGAACAGCCACAATGTAGATGGCGAACATCATGTTTTCACTCCAGACGATCGCTCCATTCAGAGGACTCAACATGGTCGTGTTACAAGACACTCCACTTCCAAGGACGTGAATGGGTCAATTCCTTGCCAAAACTTCCTGGCTCATTGTGCAGAATAAACCAGAGATTGCCTTTAATGACTGCCTTAAATAGCTTAAAAAACAACATCAACGACTTAAAAAACAAAGAATCAAGCACAATGTAATACCTGAGTTTAAATTCACTGATTTTAAGCACGTTGGCTTCTTCTGTAACATATGTGTCTAATGGACAGCACCTCCCCCACTCCACCTCTTCTTGGGTTTCTGCTCCACCCACCTCTTCTTCACCAAGACAAAGAAGCTTTGCATGAACTTCACTTATTTTTACTTTTTTAAATCCTTTTCCATGTAAGTTTTGCAATTTTCCAGATCTTGGCAGATATTCTATAGCTTGCATTTGTCATCTTCCTGTCTGATTTGCATTTCTATACAGGATGAGCACGAGAGTGATGAGTGAGGATGAAGTTATTTCCTTTAACTTCTTTTTACGATGCTGTAAGGAAGGAGTCACGTAGAGTGGTTATAGTGTGGGAACAAAAATAAAGAGTATAAAAGACTCATTTTGGTTTGAGATGCTGGTAAATATTATGACTTCCAAAGTGTAATATCTATTTTTTAAAAAATTTCAATGTTACCAACTGCGCAAGTTCTGTACGATAGACTATTTGCAATCATCCCGTGTAAATGCCCTAGAGTTATTTCTTCCAAAATGTTAGCAAAATCTCTTCTTTGCCTCAGTTTTAGTTCTCTGCCAGCCTACGGTACTTCTGCCTTCATATCCCCACAGAGAACGCATTTGTTTTAAAGTTCTTAGGATTACTTTTGTATTAAAAGAAGACCAAAGCAAGGAAGTATCAAAGTGATTAAATTCTACAAATGGAACATGAGACATTGTGGATTTGGGAATTGCAGAATTGGAAATTTTTAAAAACCGGATTGCTTCCAATCACATTGAATCACGTAGGTAAACTCTTCTTCTGCCTACACGCAGGCTGGTATTTCAGGTTCCACAGCACAAACATACGGTGTAATAATATTTATGTTTAAGGGGTTGACATCATTCAACACTAGGAAATGTACCTGACCTCAAGTTTAGGGTTAGACATTTAAAAGGGAAGGAGGCATAGTCTCTGTCCTCCATGGATCAAAATCTACTTAAACAGTACATGGGACTATAAGGATGTGCTAAATGATTGCCATGGAAACTATAATCTAGAGATGGGAAGGCAAGAAACATTTAGTAAAGGTCCACCTTGTGCTACATGCTGCAGTGTGTTGTCTCTCAAAACACCCAAAACCACAACATGGGTGTGATATGTATGCACTATCCTTAATTCTTATTTGAGATAAGATATTTAAGACTCAGGGAAATTCAATGATTCTATTTGGGTTTTATAGCACAATCATGAATGACTTTGTTTCAATTAAGAAAAATCCATATTCTTTGGGCAAAAAAAAAAATGTTTCAAGAGAGAAGAGTTGGGCTTTCAGAAAACCGTTAAAGAAAATAAAAATACTGCTTACTGCCTTCAAAATGTTTAATCTGCTTCCAGATAGCAAAATGTTATCTGTGTAAATGCTTAAATGACTGCATTTATAGTCACTAGCTACGCTTAATTACTGTGGGAGAAAAAACTTGCTTTAAAAATTCAAATCTAAATTTTTTATCCATATTTTCACAATACTTGATAAGTTTAAAAACTTTCCAAATGGATTAACTTGTGGTCCATTTGGTTAGCAATATAATATTGAATGTGATAATACTGAAAAGCAATTTCATAAATAACATAGCTAGTTAATTAGTAATGTCCAAACATTTAAAGTTATAAATTAAATTGTTAGCCTGTTAAGTATATTCTAGCCTTCTGGTTTGACAAATAGGACTTAATATAACAAAATATATATGTGAAGTTACATGATTAATATGACTGAAGTTTGGCAAAATATATAAAAGATAGCATCTATTCTCGTACTTCACTAAATGTTCTGTTGATGAGATAGTGATACTTGGATAAATGATCAAATAAAAAGATACACAATTCATAAGTTATTAAAACCTAATCCACATGATTTCTTTTTTCTTTTCTTTGTGCAACATCGGTAACATGTTACTCTTGCTCAAATTATGAAGTTTCCTTATGTGAGAATCTATTGCCTTCTAGCTATCAGAGAGGACAGATTTGACAAGCTAATTAATCTGTCCTTTCTTTTACCTAAAAGTTTCCACCTTTCAAATCTTGCCCACACTCTAAGTCAAGGCCTATCTCTGACATTATCAGAAGCTCAACACAGAAAACTTCAAAGCGTTTGCACACAGTCATCTTTTGTTTAGTAGACAGAAGGCAAGAGATATGGAGACAGCCTGGCTGTATTAGTCCCAAGAGGGCGTGGTCAGAGGCACAGACAGTGCTGGGCTGGAATCAGCTCACATGGGCTTGAGAGAATCCATTGGTGGCATCTTTTCCAACTCTGAGGTCAGTGACATCACACGGGGAGCCTGAAACCTGCCATGGGGGGGGAACATTTACACCTTGGGAACAAAGACATACTATAAATCAGGTTCTCCCTACCACTGTGAGCTGACTCGTAAACATCATACAGCACTGGTTAGGGGCTGCTCTGAGCTTGGATTGTGAGTGCCAGAGATGTGCGTGTGTCCTTCAATAAATTTATTTTGTGCATAAGTCTGTGATATGCAGAGCCCTCTAAAGCACTCCTACTTTCTCTTTCTGGGTCTGATGGCAACACTGATTTTATTCAATTGTTCTTCTCTTTGAAGCTATCATTTTTTTGTAATTCTCTAAACCAGAAAATAATTTAGAGAGATCCTGATTTTTCCCCTCAAAGGAGGCTACACATTTTACCCATGTGATCCTCATCCTAAACTGAATAAAACTATGAAGTTTTGAGGTGGGTACCACATTGTGAAATAAGTATCTTTTTTCTTAGTCTAAACTGATATAATGTTCTTACTCTGTTTCTTCTTTTCCATGGTTACTAGAGCAGATTTTATGTTACAAGCATTGACCCAATTAAGAAAATGAAATATTTCTGGATAAAAACACCTAAGGAAGTTGTGTGTGTATGTATGTTACTAAAGTGGTATCATTTACCTCTTAGAAAGATGGACTTTAAACATGAAAAGATTGTGACTAGTAAAAAATAAATAAAAGGATGGAACATTGTAAGAAAAATAGGATTGGTCAGATTAATTTTGTTAAATTACACTAATGTAGTACATTAAAAAAATGAAAAAGTTCACCATGTAATTCTTGTTCTAGATAAAATAAAAAAGACAAAATAGCTTGGGGTGCCAGGAATTCATCATGGTAATTAAGACGCTGATATAGAAAGCAGAGAAGGAATTCATGTAACTACCTAACACAAAGCAGATATTCCAATGTAGAATTATTTCCATCTTGTTCTTTATATGATAAGTATGCTTAGACCAGAGCCCTGTCAACTCTTATAACATACTCAGCTATTCATCCATTTCCCTCCAAGGCAAATAGATTAGCAACTCATACTTGGACTTTATGAAAATACTGTCATTAAAGCATCCTGCCATGTGTTGACTATCAAAGCCTGGTACTGTATCGTTTCCTCTTAGAATGAACTCAGCTCGGTTGATTAAATATGTTTAATGTATTGTAGGATTTACATTTATAAATTAATTTGGTTCAGAATGCTTTTCGGTGCCTATTTTTGTTTATGAAAATAAGCTTGGATAAAATTATGTTTTATGTTTGAAAATTGGATATGAAGTGCGTGTTGTCTCAGGTTTGAGTTGGGATTGGTTTTCATCGTTGAGCTGGAAGCTATTGCTATTCTGTGAGAAGCAGGGCAACTTAAGAGGAGTGTAGATGCTAAGAACTATAACAGAACATACATTTGTACCTTGGTTTCCAGTGTGGGAGAATGCAAAGAGCTAATTTAGCTATAAATTTAATAATGTCTATTTACCCAAACAAACTTTCCAAAGTGTATTTACTCAAGCTCTGTCTATGGGCTCAATTTTTGCTGTAAATTACTTGGCCTGGTGACCAGGGGCTTCGGGAGAACATCACCATGGGCTGCATGACATTGACTTCCAATCAGAGCTCCCCATACGGCACCCCTTACAATCGCTGGTACCATTTCCACTTCCTGACCTGCTTCGACTGCTGTATGACAGTGCCGTGCAGTTTAGTGTCAATTCCACCCGAGACTTGAAATGCTCACCGTGTGGGGCTCATCCCTCTTAGCTTTTTCAAAAAGTAGGAAAGAGCACACAAGGAGCTAGGGTACAGAGTGACACGTGAAATGAGTGATGATTTGCAAAATTTCATTGCCAGCCTTTTCTTGCCCTAATTTTATTACAGGGCTGAGACAGAGAAGGGGCAAGGTCCAGCCGCCTTAACTGGAATAAAAAGGAAGGGGCTAGCGGAGCGGAGGCATCGGGCCAGTGGATAGAAAAAAAGTCATAAAAACAGAATTTAAAAACAGTTGTGGTTTATAGTCAGTATTATATGATCTAGAGAAATAGCATTAGAGGCCACGTAAGTATCTGCTACCACATCGTGGCACTGGGCTCAGGTGCCAGGAGAAAATCAGGAGTGCACGGTAGCGTTAGTGGGGGTTGGAAAGCATACCTGGTGAACATCCTAAAAGGTCCGGGAATCTAGAAAAGGAAAAAAAAAAAATAAGGGCAGAAAAAAAGGTCTCATTGAAACCAAAACTCAAGGAGAGATTGATGGAATAGATCTAGAAAAAAGATAAGAAGACTGGAAATATTTAAAATAGAAATGCTAGAAAAGGTAACCATAACTTTAAAAAAGAGAGACAGCTTTGGTGTTTAGGGTATAACATTCAGGAAGGGTTAAGTTAAAAACCAAAGAGATTTTAGGGTTTTTTTACACCTCACCCCATTTTTTTAAGTGTTCAGTCCTTACCTCATGTAAAAATATCAAACCAATAGCTAACATTTACTGAGTACTCAGTATGTGGCAGAAAGTCTTAATTGCTTGGTCATTAGTTCATATCATGAGGAGGCAAAAGAGCTGGGAGTTAGTTCTAATTCTTTCCGACATCCAAATCCATCTGTATGAAATCACCACGCTGTAATTTTGAAGACACGTAGACTGTATACTTGTCTTTAGGTAGGATGATTTAAAGACTCATTTATGCCCTAAAATCCTGAGTCTAGGTCTGTAAAGAACTAAGTAAGGAAGGGGTCACGTGGTCATGCTCTTCCCTCCTGGGCAAAGATGCGTAGGGCTCATGGCCAGGACCCTCCCCCTCCTCACAGAGACCCAGACATCACCCTGCCTCTCAACGTCCACATGAAATGAGACAGTGAGTTGCCACAAATATCTATTCTTTCATTTTGCTTTAGTCATAGAACATCCAATGCTATTCTGGATGTCAATACTGGTCTGTGTGTAAAATGTGTCAGTATTTGTAGCCCTCCTTGCCGCTAGGCATGGCCACATGATTATGTGATTATTTTCTAGCCAGTGAAACAAAAGGGGAAGTTGTGTGGAACTAACTTCTAGGAAGGCTCTTAAAGGGAGCTGGATCATTACCATTTCGGTCCTTCTGCCATTACTTTTGCCTGCTGCCTGGAGCAGATGGGATGATTGGAGCTCTCACTACTGTTTTGTACCTGTTGGTGACCTTTAGGAGGAAAGCCTGCCTTAGGATGGTGGAGCGAAAAGGTAGACGACTCCTTGGGTACACCAGTAACGGACTTTCTACCACAAGACTTGAGAGAATTAAAATTTGATGATTGCTGAGACAGGGCTATTTTGGGTTTCTAGTTTACTCAAGGTGCCATCATCACAGCTGGTAACAATGGCTGCGTGGATGTGAGGCCTCACAGAAGCAGACATCAAGACAAGACTGGGCATGTAAGAGATTTACCGGGGGGAAGATCAAGGTCTGTGAAGAAAAAAAAGGGGACAAAGTCAGAGGTGGTGAGGACAGCCCTGGAAAGCGAGGGAGGAAAGCAGGTGGGGAGTGGGTTGCAGGCAGTCTCAGTGTGCAGGGCAGGTTTCGGCCAGGCCAAAGCTGAGGTGCCCTGCGTCTCTCAGGCTGGGATCTGCAGTGTGCTCCGTCCTTGGTTTGGAGCAGTGTGTGCAGCGTGGGTTCAGAGCACAGAAACTGGGCATTTGTCGGCTGTATTTTCTAAGCAGAAGCGGGTTGAGGTTCATCTTCGTGGCCTCCAGGGGCCCCAAACCAAATTTTGTTCATGTTTGCTTCTATGTAGACGCCTCCTCCCTCAAAAGATATTCTCAGAGGTGGCCGTGGTGGCAAACTGTCCAAAAAACATTTTAATTGGGGCAAAATCAAAAACGATGTCATTGGTGGCATCTTGTTTCTAGTGTCCCTCAATGGTTGGGGGACCTGTTAGAGGCTGAATCCGTTTTGGAGGTGACAGTAACAAAGCACAGTTTTGTGGTTTCTCCCAGTTTGGAAAATAAATGGAATCTGAGGACTCTCAACACAGATGAAACCACCACCGCCCCCATGCTGACCGGGGAGGCTTGATTCTGGGTGGTGGAGAACGCTGGTCTCACTGCTGCTGTGCTGAAGTCTGCCCGGTGCCACTGCCCAGTGCCACCGCTTAAAGCAACGCACGGCCATGCAGACCCCTGAATGCATTACAAAGGCTGTAAATGGAAAATGTGCTTTTCCTATTGACTTGCTTATATAAATAGCTTAGAGATGTTTTCCAAGTGCAAATCCCTAACACTTAAAAAATTTTACTTCACCGAGTGGGAAGAAAATACTCATTAAAGGAGCCACAAACCTCAGCTTCTTGGCAGGAATTTTCAGCTCATTACATGGTAATTAATACTAATCTATATGCTAAAAAAGTTAAAAAACACCCTTGTTTCTTTGTTCCAATTTTTATACTGCTGCTCTACCAGACAGCCAATAAAGCTAAAACAGAATCCTGCATTTTCTTTTAAGAGGCTATAATGCAAATGAAAAATTTCAGGCTTCAGCTGAAGAGGCCTATACACTTCTAGGCTCTTGATGATAAAAGTTTATTATTATTTTTTAAATTACTAACATTGCTACGATACATTCCAACAACTCTGGACTCCACAACCAGTAAAAATAATGCAAACAGTAGCAGGAATTCCAAAGGTCTTTAAACCCACTTTTTAGAGATGGCTTTATCTGAATTTAGATTACTTAATTGTGTGATCTCACTAAGTAAGATTATATTTTATATTCAATCTGGTATCATGCTAGTTATAGAACTTGAAAGTATGCTCTCTGATTGTTATTCCAAACGACTAATATTCCATACAGAATAAATGAGTGACAAGTAGCCTGTTTCTTAAAAACGTGAGATATAAAGTGTTTTTGCCTGCGTTCCTGCCATCATATTTTTGGGAAAAACTGTAATAACTTGGAAAAGAGGAGAGAAAGGCTATATCTTTCAGTTTTATTTGATCTCAGGAAATAATATGGTGATGAGTAAAAAAATGATTAAGAAAGTAAATAAAATATAATGACAACCAGGAGGCGGACTGGTTGGGAAGGAAATAAGCTTTAAGAACAGACTATAAATAAGGTGTTGGGATGTGGGCATTACATTTACTGTGAATTTAAATTATGTGAATTTGAAATGATATGATATGCATATGAAATTTCCACTTTATGCAAAACTGAAACTATGTGAATCCTCCCAAACTCTTTAAAATATTGTATATTTACAAAAGTTAAGGGGTGGATAAAATGAATTTATGCTATTGATACATTGCGTGGAAACAAAAATATCTGTTATCCTTTGTTAAGATTATTTTGATTATTGCAGCAATTTTGAGTTATGCCAGCTCTTCAGAAATCCATCTCTTTCATGTCTTTTGAGGTCCAGCCACTGGGTTTGGGAGATGCCAACTTGAAACACATTATCAGTGATGCCACTGAGGGTCTCCCCATCCAGGGAGTGAGACAGAAGGATATAAATGAATGAAGTCAGCTGAGATATGAACTGATGGAGGCACAGAATGTTTCCAAAATCAGAGAAGAGATACTTGACCACAAACTTTAAAGGGAGGTAAGACTTTCTAAAGCAACTATGACCTGAGTTGATTCGTGTAGAAAAGTAGAACTTCTCCTGGGAAATAGCTGACTGGATGTTGGGTGGATTGTAGGAGGGAAAACCAATTCAGATGGAGAGAACAGAACATGTACAGGTATGCAGACCAAGAAGCAGTTTGGTTAGTTTGGAACACAATAAACAGTGAGTCTGGACAGGTAATGTGTAGTCGTTTATTCAGGGCTCTGCTAAGGAATGTGGACAAAATGGAGATGTTACTGTTGCTTATTAGTAGACTTTAGGTAGCAGAATGGTACAGCCAAGTCCCTATTTTATAGGAATCATTCTGAAAGCACTATGGAAGATGATTGTCAGGATGCGGAGCAGGGACAATGTAAGACCTGGCGGAGCTCAAAACTAAGACAGTAGGAGTAAGAAAGAAAAAAAGTGATTAAATTGGGTAACCTTTATGGAAAAAATGAATAAGTTTTGCAACTGATTAGTTTGGGGTTGGGGAAGGAAGTGCTGGGGACGAGGATAAGCGTATGGATATACGGCTCTATAGGGGTGGAATAAACAGAGCTTAGAGACCAGTTGGATATGGGTGCTGAGGGGCAGGGAGGACTTTCTTACACCCAGTGAGTTTGGGGCTGGAGTGAAGAATGAACGCAGAAGATCTGAATTGTTCAACTCTCCATATTCCAAAGAAAAGTTTGGTCCTTGCCCATCTCCCAGGAGGTAACTTCTAAGACCTTGGAATATCTTGTCTATTAAGAGTGTCCTTGTTTACCTGAGGCGTTGGGCTGTGCTAGAGAGTTTGCAGTAACAACTTAATTTGTGGCAGGGACATGCAATATGAGCTTGAGCTCTGGAGAAAATGGACACCGAGTAACTGTCGTCAGCCCTGTGGGCACTCAGCCATGCCTATGGGACCAACCGTCCAGAAAAAATCCTGGACATGAAGTCTCAGGGTGTAGACTTGGCCAATGAGTGTTGGCTGACTGACAACTTAACTGTCTACATCAGTGAATGCATTGATGCACAGTGTTCCATTGGGATTTGCAATGCATGCCCATTGATTGTAGACACAAGACAGACTGGCTCAGAATTAGGGAGATGCCTTAATGTCTGTGACTGTCTTCGCTTGATCATCTCCTCTTGTTTCAGTGAAATTGTTCTTCTTTGTTAGCAATGATTTAATTACCAATCACCCATCTTCCTAATGGTCCTGTATCACATTGGGTTCCTCTCATCGGCTAATTCACTTTACCAGCTGGTCAATTTTTATACTGCTGTTCAAGAACCTTTCGTCGGTTCCTTAGTCTTACAGAATACTGTCCAAGTCCTTTCTCTTGCACTGAGTACAAGAATAGAAACAGGAGACTCTCTAAGGTGCCAAAGAGAGAAGATGGTGGTTTGGAATAGGGTCGTAGCAGTGGGAAGGAAGAGGAGGGGGACCATTTGGTATATGTTGCGGAAGGAGGGCCAGCAGGTCCTGCTGAAAGGATTATATGCGCAAGGTGATAGAAGGAGAATAATTACGGGTAGTTCCTAGGTTTCGGTTTGGGCGACAGGGAGGAAGGTGAGATGGGGAAGACCAAGACAGAAACAGCTCTGTTTTTATTTTAATTTGTGTGTGTGTGTGTGTGTGTGTGTGTGTGTGTGTGTGTCTCGGGGGTGGTAGGGGGTGGTGTGAACATGTGTATAGTGAAGTTGAAAAATCAAAAGTTCTGTTCTGGACAAGTTTACCTTGAGCTGCATGATAAATTAGGCATTAGTCCACGATAAAACTGGACACGCCAGTTTGGATCTCAGGTAGAAGCTCAGAAGTGGGACATTGCGTCTGGGATTCGCCAGCACACACGTGATCGTTGAGGACTGGGAAGGTCTGAGATCCCCTAGGGGAAGGAGTAGAGACGGAGAGGAAGAAGTCCCTGGTTTAAACCCTCGGGAAGTTCCAACACAGGCAACGTTTATTATCGGTTATTTCTAATACGTTTCTTTTTGTATTAGCAATCACATTCAAAAACTTGGAGCTTCTATTTTATAGGATTCCCAGCCTCAGAGAGTTCAAAAGAATTACACGTTCCATATAATTTAGCATTGCTTATTTTGCCAAAAAAAAAAATCTCTGTTAAGATGTGCAGTTATTCCTTGCCATTGCTTTATGAGAAACCTTAACTTCTTAAGAGACCTGTAATTTTCCTTTTAATTTATGATATGAAGAGTCTGTCGATAGATCTTAATCTGTTAATTACTGAAGCTTTATTACTGGTTTCAACTTGCTAGACAACATTTTAAATTTGATACCATTACAGGAAATGCTTTATATGTGTTTTTACACTTCCCTGTTCTCGAAGCATTTATAAACACAGCAACTGGAGTTTCTTAGCCAGGGACTAGCACAGATTTTATTAAATAAGGTATAATTTGGATTTCCAAACCATTATCAGCAGCCCCTCAAGAACCAGCATGGTACAGCTTAGTAAACCCCAAGCATTTCAACCCCATGTTGATTTCTTGTTGAGACACGAAAATGCAGTTTATAAAAAAATTGGCAGAGTACTACAACGCTTTTACACACATTCATTTGACAGAGACCCTCCGGGGAAAACACACACATACACAAAACAAAAAACAACATATGCACTAGTGGTTAAGTGCTTTCTGTTTCCCATGCCTGTTTCTTCCCACTACCATGTAATAAGTCCATTTACCGGCCATCTACATAAAAGAACATAAAATTACTCAGTCCACATCCTTGACAGCTAAGCCTACTTTGGAATTTCATCACACCCTCCCTGACATCAGCCATGTGCAGGAGAAAAACAAGAGAACTGGATGGAGCTCTAAGGTTTATTCCCAGCTAATACAGAAGATGGATGCTTAATGCTCAGCCTTGCCAACAATGCCTTCTCCTTACCAGTTGTGAAGACCTTGCTGGGGTTTTGCCAGTGCTGTCCGCTCCCACTGTAAATCTTCTAATGCCACAGTGATGTTTTATTTTTTAAGGTTTTCTCCTGATCTTCTTCTCACTGTGACTCAGCAGAGAAATCTGCACACTGCCAAATGACCCTATACAATTACAGGATTTATGGGGTGCTAAAACGGCCCTTGGGCAAGGCCATCAAAGGAAAGGAGCTATTCATTTATTCTGTAGTTTGTGGGTCTACAAAAGGAAATGGTCAAAATGGCAACTGTTTATTACCAAATCGAAAGAATTTAAGCAGTTCCCTGGGACAATCTGCTGAGTAGGAAGAAACACAGGACTATACACAAACGCGAGGTGTGGTTAACAGTTTTTCCCCTCAGTGGATGGACTTTCAAAGACATTTGGCCCATTTCAGCCAGGGTACCCTCGTTCCGTGGAGGCAGAGTGGCTCCTTTATCCCGTCTCAAGTTCTCTACTTGGGAGAAGATGTGAATGAAATGCAGATGTTTAGAAATATAAAAATCTCATTTGCTGTGAGTACTTAGCCTGGGAAGAGAGCCAGTGGAATCACTAATTCTGTTTTCTATTTGTTTTGTTTACTGAGACGTTTTAGAGGTAAGAATATAGAGCATTATTAAAGAAGACTCAATAAATGTTAATTTTTTGAGCAAAAGTTCCTTTTGTTTCAGAGTACAATGGAAAATGGTACTATCCTTTCCCAAATCTCAAGTTGTCTAACTATGGGGATCAGAATCCGTACTGATTAGAAATTGTCTTACTTTAAAAATGTCTTTCCATGGACATCTGAATATTTGGAAACATTTGGTCTGACGTTCATGATGGTGAGGAAGCTAGGATTGTCGTCTTCACATTTTCCCCGATTCATCACAACCATGAAGAGTTGCATCATTAAAGGCAAGCCTTGTACCACTGACACCAAGGAGCGTGCTCCAGTCTTTTGGAGATAGGGATGGGTCACTGCTCTTTGGGTGCACAAGCTGCATATGCTGGTCAGGTTTTTGCTCACCATTTTAACTCTATAACTTCCTCCAACGCCTTGGTTATATGGAATTTTAAATGCAACTGGTAACTTTCTGCAAGATTGGTACAAACATGTAATAATTCAGTATTTGCAATGGTCTCCAAAGTGAGTGGCATCACTCTATCCCACTCTGTTGGTCTCTGTCTCACTGTCCTTTTAAGTCAAAAGACACCATGGGAGAGTGGACAGTCATGTACACCCTAGCCATCCACAGGAAAGGCCTGGGAAAAGGACATTTTTGGATGAGATCCAAGGCAACACCATCAGCCCAAGGAAGCTATGACGAATGACCTTTATGGGGTGTTGTATCAGAAGGGACAAGTAGTAACCCCGTCCTTCCTGTATCTTTTCAGGGAACTTTATTCAAACCGATTCAAAAAGAGCTGTGCCTAGCTTTCTTGTCAAAAACCTACGTAGAAGTTAATTTAAAACCTTCACCTGTGGGAGCATTCCAACATCTCCAAGGAGTAGAATGCTCAACTCCGACTTCCCATGTCCCACTGAGGGGCAATGCCATGTCTGAGAGGCTCTCAGGTCTGTCTCACTGTGACCTGACACTTCTCTTCCCAGTCTTTGCAGCTCGTGGTGGAGGGTGGTCGGATCAAAGTGCAGAAAGTCCAGGTGTCAGCCTGTGCACCTTCCCAGGGTCATCGGTGCCTGCAGAAGCCTGTGAGATCGCATGACGGGGAGACATTTTCATGTACTTTCTGTTATTAAAGAAAGTCTTTTTTCAAGCTTAGCATTGAGAGGCCTTTCCAAGGGCTTTAGGGGGTCGTTAGACAAGTAACTGAAACACGTTCTTCTGTTGCCCACTTAAACCAGTCCAGACATACAGCAAACGACATTACTTTCAACTTGAATTGAGCGGTACTTGAATTGAGAAGTTGAAAACTGCTCCAGTGGCCGTGGGAAGGACGAAGCTCTCTCGTGTACGTTCAGTACTGCGATGTGCTCTGCCCCACCAGCTTTCTCGGAATTAAGTGTTGTTTTACTCCATTTTATAGACAAGAAAATCGAGGCTCAGAGGGCCTCAACCAAGGTTCCATGGTCAGCATGTAGTGGAGTCGGCGTTTGATACAAGAGCCTGGGTGCTCCCAGGACCTTGTTTCTTGAAGGCCTCCTATCAGATCCAAACTCAAAATAACATAGAAAATGGAACCCGAAAGTCAGTATCTCTAGGTAAATACAGGTAGACAAAATGGGATTTTCAGATTACGAGACCCTTTAGCTAGGTGTTTGTGTGTTGAATTATGTATACGAGGGTCTTAATTCATTACTCAATCCTGCCTGTGTGAAATTCAGGTCCTGTGAAAGCATTGTCTGCTTCCCTTGAGGGGATTGCGGTTGGCTGTGAGCTCATAATTTAAGCACCTAACTGGTGTTGGTTAGTGGCTCTCTGTGGCTCCAATTATACTCTGGTATTTTTAGATGACTAATGCTGCAAGCTAAAGGCTTTTTGTCAATAAACCAATGTATCTGAATGTATATATTTGTATACTTTTTCCTTTCTCTCTCTTTTTTTTTGGTAGTGGCTCTTGGAGCTTCCTGGTGGATATCGGTATTTTCAGAGATGATTCCAGCTTCCTTTTGGGTCCCTTAGAGGATGCACAAGTTGGCCATGATCTCAGCTGCTCTCCCGCCAAAGATGGTAATGAGCTTCAGTTGAAAGAAGTTTAGACCGCGCCTCTCTGCCAAAGAAAACAAATCCAATATCTCTCTTATGGGTTTGTTTTGCCAAACTCCAAAAGGAAGACTATATAAAATGGTGTCTTTCACCTCAAGTTTTCAAACACTGCTAGAATTAAAGGAATGATAAACGTTCCCTTTTCTTTGGATCACTAGCTCAGCCAGGTGATACGTGAAGACATGTCAGAAGACTCCTGTGGCCACCGTGGTCTCATGGGCACATGCAGGCACATCTTTCTCTCTTTCACCGTCCTTTACTTGATCTTTTAAGGAACGGATTTTGCTTTTGTGCTCTGAGGTCAAAGGCTCTCAGTAGGATTCTAACAAATGTTTTAGATTTACCACTGATAAATGTTCATCCATTTTGGATTATTGATGTTTTAATTTTTTTATTGGAGTTCTTGGCAGCCAGTGGAATTATTATGAAAACATGAAAGTTAAAAGGAAAAATTTAAGTTTTAAAAATCAGTATCCTTCAAGAGTTCCATCAAATGCTACATCTACGATGAATCCTTCACTGAACGCCTGGGAAGAATTGGTGGCTCATGTATATGCTCCTATAGGATGCGTTTTATTTTTCCTTGTATTGTGTATTAGTTTCTTACATCTCTCTATTTCCTTTTTCCTCTACAATGATCTGTACAAAATAATTCAATAAATGCTTTCTGAATGAATGTGTGTCAAATGAATTTTAGGGGTGTGAAATAGTGCATATAAAGTTAATGTCCTAGTGGCTGATATTATGTGTAACATGAAATTACTTTCTGAAATTTATCAAAACATACTTAATGTTTAAAGAAATCATAGAGCTCTTAATATGTGGTGAAAAACAAGTCAGTATTCATACAAATTAAGAATTCTGTCAGCTTTCAAATGTCTGCATGGAAGGATCAGGAACTCAAAATTCAAAGCACAAATTCCCAGGCTTCCACAGATTTAAATTAAGTGAATATTATTTGGGGGTGGTTATGGGGCTGAAAAGTAATCTATGTAATCAAAACTTTCTTTGTTTAGTAGCCGAGTCAATTCCATGCCCCTGTACTGAAGAACTGGGTAGTAAAGTGTGGGGATGAAGGCGGTCTTCAAAGATAAACTCAGGATTCAAAATTTCCCCCCTAGTTTTTTTTTTTTTTAATTTGCAAAAGACTTTTCTGAAACAAAAGTCTTTTTTCTTTTACCAGATTTATCTGATATAGTAAAAAGCTGCCTATTATTTTATAAAGGCTACCATGCTTTAAAATTAGTAATGGTTAGTAACTTACAACTGTAGAAAAGAAACAACCTGTTCATTGAATGCCATCTGTGGATCAAGTACCGTGGTAGGTCTTTTACATATTCCTATGAGTGTAATAAAGGTTTATATAAACTTAACTAAGAACCTAACATTCTTCTAACTGCTGCACATACATTCACTCCTTTAAGCTTTACCACAATTCTATTACTATCTTCCCCGTTTCACATTACAAGAGATGGAGGCCCAGAGAAGTAAAGGACTTCCCAGGGTCACAGTGCTAGGAAGGGACAGAGCTGTGGTTGTATTAGTTGCCCAGGGCTGCTGTCACAAAGTAACAGGAAGCGGGTGGCTTAAAACAGCAGAAACTTTTTGCTTCCAGTTCTGAAGGCTAGATGTCCCACATCGAGGTGCCCAAGCTCCCCGTGAAACCTGCAGGGGAGACTCCTTCCTGGTTCCTTCTGGAAGCTTCTGACATTCGTCTATAATCCTTGTTGTTCCTCGGCTTGTAGATGCAATACTACAATCTCTGCCTCCACCGTCACCCGCCCGTCTTCTTGTGCACCTCTCTCCTTTTCCATTAACGACATCAGTTATCGGATGAAGGGCTCACCCAGCCCCTGCGTGACCTCATCTTAATGAGTTACACCCACGAAGACCCCATTTCCAAATAAAGTCACACTCTGAGGTGCTGGGAGTTAGGACTTCAGTACGTCTTCTGGGGACACAGTTTGACCCATAACTTCCCCATGTTTGTTTATTTTAAACGTGGCACTGTGCTATGTCTTTTTCCTTGAGGTAAAGTTTTCCATTTCAGTGATTCTCTATTAAAGGTTGTAGACGGTGCACTATGAGAACAGTTCAGGCGGGTAAGAGTTTTAAAAACATATTTTATCCTTAAATGAAATACAAATTAAGAACATAGTGACTCTATTATGACTTTGTTATTCTTAGAAAAAATTTAAACCCATTCTTCCTAGTGCTTCACTGTACATTTAAAAGTAGGTACCAGAGAAGGCTTCATTATCTTTTAATGCCTCAAGGGGGTGGTTATCAATGATTTTCCACTGTAACCCACTTGACGAATACAGCATCCTCCAAGAAGTGCTAGTTGCTCACCACAACAGCGATGCACAGGTGGACCAGGGAGATGCGAAGCATCTGCGTCTCCTGTAGGTGCAACACATCGAGGAGGGATCTTGAGATGCTTCCAAAGGGGAGAGCCTGCCTGCCCCATCTGTCCCCTAACCCCGGGGAGAACTCCTGCCTTAAGCTTGCTGTGGTAGCAAACAATTCAGTTCTCATTTATATGAAAAAAATGGCCCCCAAATCCATCTTTCTTCTTAGAACTGCTTCCTTTTTTCTTATATTTAACTCCATGAATTATTTTTAAACCTCAAATTTTTTATGGAATGAGTTTCAAAAGGAATTTATTCTCTTTCACAAAATTTAAAGTATCAACTATATATAAATGAAGAGGCAACTTGAAATAATCATATTACATAAAATCATATTACATAAAATCATATTACATAAAACATAAGAAGTACCTTTAATTTAGCAACGTGCTCTGAGTTGTCTAGTATTCTATACTCCTTCTGCAGTATTTAGCTGATTTTTGCTTTTAATGAACCCGCCCCCTCTCCTGGTATCCTAAACCTTTTGATGGCTGTCTTGTTTCTGCCCAACAGATTCTCATAGCAGGGTCATACTAGGGTTCCTTCTCTTCTAGATTTGTATAGTTCCTCTATGTGTTGTCACCCAGCCCCTTGGTATAAAATGCTTATGTTTGCCAACCCCCCCAATATTTTTCTTCATCCTTGAGCCCTCTCCTGGTCACCAGAAAGGTATATGACACTCCCTTCTTGGTATTTCTGCTTGCCTGTCTAACAGACGTTTCATAATCAAAGCAGGATTCTTGATTTTCACCTTTTCCCCCATGGTTTATTCTTTCAGTTTTCCCACCTCAGAAAATGGCACAGCTGTTCTCACGTGGACGGCAGTAGCAGCCTCCTAACTGGTCTCCAGCTTCCAGTAATGATTCCTCTTTAATCCATTTCTCCCTCAACTGCTAATGGGATCTCTCAAAAATATAAATCAATAGATGTTCTTCCTGGATTAAAGTCCTCCATTGAATGGTTCTGTATTGTGTTTATAATAAAATTCAGACTTCTTATCTTTGCCTTTAAAGTCCTGCAGAATCTGACCTCTCTCTACATGCATCTTTGACCTCATTTCCTACCATATTTCTCTTGCTGTTACTTTCAAAGTCATCTGTTTTTATTCATTGAACTCTAAGTTCTTCCTACCTGTGAGCATTTATACTGGGTCCTCTGGATCTTCTATCGGTGGCTCTATCTTGTCATTTGGTTCTCAGTTTGAGTATAACCTCACTCAATTCAGAGTAGCCACATATCTATTCTCTGTCACATCACCAGGTTTGGATTCTCCACCCAGCGTTTCTCCATATCTGATAAGTTATTGTTGATTTACTTAGTTGCATATTGCCTCTTTCTCCCTTATCCTGCCAGAATGGGACCCCGTCTCTGACTTCTTACTACAACCAGACCACCTGCCACACTGCCTGGCATCAGATAAGCACTCAGTAACTATCCATCCATGAACTCAACAACTCTTCAGTGAGCATCTACCGCATACCAGGTACTCTGTTGAGAGCTAGGATTCAGTGGTCAACAAGAGCTATTTCCTGCTGCCTCAGAGAGCTAGCACTTGGTGGGGGAGACAAGTGAATATGCAATTATGCTATAGTGTAAGTGGTATTGTAGACACCACGCAGGGCATACACGCCCCTTTCCTAAGTCAAAACTGATGGTCTACAGTCTGTCATCTTGTCAGTGGGATTGGGAGCACATTTCTCTAAACACATGACTTTACACTTTTCTACACTGAAACTTCTTGGACTATTTCTACCTTTTTCTAGGTGTTTTGAGTTGCCTTTCCTCCTTCACTACTTAGAACTGTGATTCTCAACCTTGATTGTATATTGGAATCACCTAAAAAGATTTTTAAAATACTTCTGCCTGGATCCCATCCTTAGAAAATTTGATTTAATTGTTCTGGGGTGTGGGTTGAACATTGAGATTTAAAAAACCTCCCTAAGTGCTTCTTTTGTGCGGCCAGCGTTGAGAGCAATTGCTCTAGACGTCTTGCTCCTCATTGTAGAGTCTGAGGATAATCAGCTTTTGTGTCACCCAAGAGCTTGTTAGCAATGTAGAATCTCAGACCCCCCCCCCCCAGACCCACTGAATCAAACCTGCATATTAGCAAGATAGCTTTGGTCTAGAAGATCTCAGTGTTATTCTCTAAACTTGCAGGTCTTACTATACATTTCTTCTTTAAAATCATTTCTAAAAATGAAATTGAGAAAAGTCCCAAAGCCTGTCTTTAGAAGATCTGATTGTGAACGCTTTTCACAGGTAATTCCTCTTTTCTCCATCTATTGTTTATTGTTTTTAAACCAGTTATCAATACAGTTGGTTCACAGTTTCAAAGTATTTATTTTAAAAGAAGCATTCCTGTGGAAATATGTAAGTAGCTTTATAACATTTTAAGTAAAATATTTCCAGCTGCTTCTCCTCATGCATCAATATCCTCACACATTCACACAAAATCAATGATTCAGAGAAATAGTTATATCCATAAATTAGGAAATAGTAAGTGATAAAGGTAAAGGAATATTATACACATGCTAAGATACGAAGTTTCAAGTTTAAAAAACACTTTAAAGAAATTCCAGGGGGAGCTATTTAGTAAGGTGAGAGAATCCATAATGTCTTAAGTTTCTGTTTAAAATTTTCTATTTCTTATAAAGTTATCAAATACATGTTATCTCTACAGGACTAAATCTTTAAAGTTCACTTTGTGTTTTAATTTGAACAACTACTCTGGGTCTCTCTTCCTCCTACTGCATGTTGAACCCACAAATGAGTTCTCAAGTCTGAAACCCACAGAAGTGTTTTCCTAGCCTTTTTATTTAGTTATTTAATTTTATTTTAAAAACAAAGGTCATATATAGTTAAGGTGCACAATGTGATGGTTTATATCCATATGCATTGTGGAATGATCACTGTAATCAAGCTAATTAACATTCCTCTCACACTATTACCATTTTGTGTGTATGAAAAGAGCACATGAAATCTACTCAGCAAATTTCCAGTATTCAGTACAGTATCTGTCCTTTAAGGTCCAACCAGAGAGATTTTAAAAATGGTTGGCTCAAAAGAGATTAAGTTGTTCTTTAATATTTCATCCTCAATAGGAGTCATTATTCAAGCAAAACTTTTTTTCCAAGTCACATCCCATGTGGAAGGTCTGTCTATTTATATATACCAATTATATAAAATGTTACCACTGAAGTGCAATAAAAAGACATTTCCAGTTTCGCCCAAATATCCTGGTTAGATTGGCTTCTCCCATTACACATGAGACTCCAGGAAAGAGCGTCTGGGAGTGGATGGCCGTCATTTCTGAGACATGTCGAGTGTCAGGTTCTATAAATTTCAATTCTGTGTCTGAAGGCAAAGGGATATTTATATTTAAGAAAGCAAACACCTTAAAGAATGGTCCAAACCCATTGACATTAGAAAAGGATATTAAATATTCCAGGGAAAATGATCAGTAATGAGGCAGTTAAACACACCGAAAGAAACTTTGCCTCTGAGGCCTTAGGGAAGAAATTTAAACCACATCTAAAAACCCACAGCAAAAAAAAAAAAAAGTTAGCTGGGAAAAGCACCTGGCCCTAACAATGCTATGACTGAGCTCATAAAAGTGGAGGGCAATTGTGTAGCTAGTCCCCTGTAAAATTCGTCAGAGCACATGGAAAAACAGAGGAATAGCCAGAAGCCTGGTACAAATCAAACGGTAAAGACTGCTAAATAAGGGAGAAGGGAGAGCAAGGAAAGTTCACAGATCAGGCCCGGGAAAGCTCCCTGATTTCCCATCAATCCAGCCACATGCCTCAAATGCTTCAATAAACTATTTTAAGCACAAGATGTACAAGATAGTCCCAGGAGGAGAAAGGAGAAGTGGGGGACACTTTCAGAAAGAAAGCCAAACTGTGTAATTAACTGCAGTGATGAAGCAGAGTCATCTTATCGTGTTGATAATCTTTATTTGATTGAGTTTCAGTCTATCAAGAGGATAGTTTTACAACGAAGCAATGGTTCTGAAACCACCCCATTTAGCCCACACCTCCTTCTGCCACAAAGGAGTCAGCATAGAAGCTGTGGATCATGAGCAATATGGTGGGAATTCAAATTGACTCCATGCAGATTATACCAATCACCACTGTCTTATGGGAACCCCTCACTGTGTCATAAGAACCAGCGCAGAGGGGTGGCAGAGAAAGTGATCAAAAAACAGTGACTGGCACAATTTACTGGTTAAATAAATGAAATTGATCAATTTTCTTTGGTTGGGCACTTAACTCATTTTCAAGTTGACATTATTATAATTAATGCTACTGTAAGTTTGCCATAAAGTCTGTCTCCTCATCAAGATCTTGTCTTAAGATCCAAAGAGTGAAATTTATAGAGTACAAGGCATTAACCTTTGGAGATCTTTGACTAAATTCTCCGAAGTAGGTCTGTACCTATGGATAACCCCGCAATGTCAGAGATTCCCCTTTCCCCTGCATCCTTGTAAACACTGCATGTAATCATTTGAAAGAATGCATTTTTCTTATGCAAAAAAATACATAGTACTGCATCTTAATTTTTGCATCCCTTTCATTATTTATGAAGCTGGATATTTATTTGCATGTCAATTGGCCCGTTTTAAAAAATATATAGGATGGGGGAAGAACATAGCTCAAGTGGTAGAGGGCATGCCTAGCATGCACAAGGTCCTAGGTTCAATCCCCAGTGCCTCCTCTAAAAATAAATAAATAAACCTAATGACCTCCCCTCCCCCAAAAAAGTACAAAAAAGACATAGGCTATTCGTCTTTTCCTTATTGATTTGAAAATGCTGTTTGTACGTTCTTGATGTGCCTGGAAATGTAGTAAGATTTGTGAGGACTTAGGTCTATTGAAATAACAACATAACATTTGTGATCTAAGAGTACACTTCTCATGGGCTCACTGAGGGGTTATCACTGCACAATCATGGCAGTGGCTGTTGTAATAAAACCCATTGGTTCAAAACAGTGGTGGAAAAATCACTGAAATGCATGATTACAACACTAGTAGATGAAATTAATGAATATAGCTGGCTCTTTATTTCTCCTGAGAAAATGTAGTTGTTGGAATTGCAAAGAACTAGAATTATCAAAGAATTAACAAAGATAGACTACGGTCTTTCAGAAATCATCTTCATGGATAAACAGAAATGAATTTAGATTAGCAGATCAAGCCTTAAGTAGGATAAGCTCCATGTTTTATTCTTCTGTTAATTTCCTTAGCAAACTTTTTTTTTTTTATAGATTCTTCAAAGATAAAATTAGCGTTTAGACAGAGTCCTGGATTAGGAAGTGGGAAAGATTGACAGAAATTATGTTTTCCCATGCCAATTTTAAAATGGAGTGATAATTTGAAATTTAAATTGTTACAGAAAGAAGTTAAGAAGAAACAATTATTTTAAAAAGTGATTAAATGATTAATTGCAATTTCATGAATATCAAAGATGTGAGGCTTTATTTGAATTGTATTATTGTAGTGAATGTGGAAATCAATGATGTTGGTTTGTCAGCATTCTGTCTCATTTTAGAGTTTCTGGTGGGTTGATCAGGGTGTTTTGTGAGGCAAGGTTTCCTTAAAACATCACAGAAGCAGTGTACCACTGAGCCAAAAGTATAAATGGTAGGATGAGTCAGTGATTGGCAGGGC
The DNA here is from genome assembly GCF_036321535.1 of Camelus dromedarius. NCBI lineage: Eukaryota > Metazoa > Chordata > Mammalia > Artiodactyla > Camelidae > Camelus > Camelus dromedarius. The sequence goes on along the minus strand of NC_087465.1, from coordinate 11,218,577 downwards.
GGGATTTAAATATGTGGCTCCATCTAAGAGAAATGAAGGTAAGAACATGCTTCTTATCTTAGAATTGAGTCACTTTCTGAATTCCTTTTATAGGAGAAAACTGCTGTCTACTTCAAAACACTGATGGGTCTCTGTCGCGTGTGAAGATTATTGACGACCATCCTTTTGCCAGAGGATGGTCGTCAATAAGGCAATGGGCATCCTTTGCTTAAGCCGTCACTTCCGGTCGTAACAGAATGAACTGTTTTGTAACCCGTGATTGGGTAAAGCCCAAAGTATATGCTAAGTTAGGAGGAGCTGTTCCCAGAGTATTTAAGACCTTTTACAGGAATACAGGAATAACATGCTATGACTTCGGAAAGAGAAGAAACATCGAGAGGGGTTTCTGAATGGACAAACTTCCGCCTGCTGCCTCTGTCTGCTTTCTGCAGTTCTGTTCTGCGCATCATTTTACTGACTATGTTGAAGTGCAGTTGCATTTCAGCATCTCAATGATTTTGAGATTATATTCCTTATTTATTGCATTTCTAAGGGAAGGCAAGGAGAATATATATATTTAGTTTTCAAAATATTTTCTATTTGGTAAGAAAATTCAAACCCCTTTTGGCATGAACCATTTATCTACTTCCAGTTTCAGCTGATAGTGGTTTAAATAAAGGCTCAAATTCCTTAAATTCTTCCTAAGTGACCTGCCACAAGGCCAGCCATGAGATACTTGGTTAAGCGATGTAACACGTCTCCTTAGACTCACCGTCACTAAGTATCAGGGATGCAGCCCGCTTAAACATCCCATGCTAGCATAAGGTCTGTGGCTATCCCTTTATTTATAGTAGTCTGTTTGGCCTCTCAATATTTCAACCCTCCTGCCATTGTGCTTATTTAAAAAAAAACATTCTGAAATAATTCAAGTGTAAGGACTTTCTACACATGTATGATATAATGATAAAAGACATTGCAGGATCTTTTTCCATATGGTGCTAACAGTTTGGATTTTAGTAGCAGTTTTTACAACTTGCAGCTCACCACTAAAATGTCAGAACCCGTGAGAATAAAATAACTTCTATTTTAGGTTTTAGCTTCATTTGCTCTGATCTTTCAACCAGAAAAAAGGACTCTAAAGGCCTCTTTTGTTCTGAATGAATTTAACTTCCAGTCCACCACTACCTCCTCAGTCTATTAAGGCTATGAGTGTTCCAGTATCTCTTCTCTTTGTTCGCTTCCTGACATTTATGGAGTCTGTGCCACGAGGTGCAGGCTGTCACCGCAGTGAACAAACTGACCTTTATGGCAATGGAAACCAGTGTAAGAGAAACCGTACTTTTAAAAAACATCACATTGCTAGAAGTCCATGTGTGGAAGCCAAGCAAAGACTCCTAACTTTTAAACTGACTTGAGAAATATGAGAAAAAGCAGAGCAAATTAGCTTGTTCTGAGAAAATTTAAAAATTTGCCTTGGTTCTGGCTCTTAAATTAGAGACACATTTTACAATCATTGGGTGGTTTAGGAAATGCCTGAAAACTCACTAGGGAAACTTAACTTTCAAGCATTTTCACACGGCAGTACTTATTTCAGAGATGGCAATGTTTTTCTCTGACATCCCTTTTGATATTTTATACTATTATTTATGCCTCATTTTAATAGACAGATAATTGTTCCAGGGAAAATGGTTCAGAGGATACTTTGATAATTGCTGATCTGAGTAAAGAGATTGTTTGTCTAAATATTAACTTTATTTTTTTAATGATTTCCCCCCCAATTTTATTGAGGCATAATTGACATACATTACTATATAGGTTGAAAGTACAGAGCAGAATGGTTTGAGTTATGTATATTGTGAAGTGATTACTGCAATAATTTTAGTTATCATCCATTATCTTATATAGACAGGATAAAAAGAAAAAGCGAAAAAGCAAAAAAAAAAAAAAAAAAAAAAAAAAAATTTTTCCCCGTGATGAAAACTCTTAAGATCTACTCTCTTAACAACTTTCATATGTGTCATACAGCAGAGTTAACTATGGTCATCATCTGTATGTTGAAAATACTAACTTTCTACAGCAATTTGTTATTTCAGTTCAGTAGAAGGAGGAGTAATGTGACTCTTAAATGATCATTAAAGCATTGCATTGACTTCGGAGAGTATTTTAACTTAGTGACATTTAGAAGAATTCAGAGACCAAACAGTACATTTCTTGGAAATCTTCCTTTACTGATTTGATTGGGCATGTGGATTCTGCTTCAGATATAGTAGACTGGGAATCTAGACTTACGTTCCAGTGAGATGACATTCGATCAGGGTTTGCATGAATCTGAGAGATGCAGTTTCTCTCTGATGGTCCTGACCGATCGATCTTCTTGAGGACTTGGATAGGCTGGTTCTCCGGTGGCCTGTGAGAATCAGTGGATCTTGAAGTATTGCCTCCTTTTTACTGCAGACAGATAAAACCCTCTGTCTTTAATTGTGGGTAATTTGCTCAAATTGTAATCATCTATGGTAATTTAGTTTTCATGGTGTGAATTCTTAAACCCAGGATTAGATCAGAGCAGTGTGAGGAAACCAGACACACTGTGAGATGCTGGATATGCCAAATTTTATTCCAAAGATAGCTTCTTATGGGAAGCTATGAGGTTAATGATTTTTCAAGGTAAAAATACCTTTCATTCTGTCAATTTTATTCATGGCACATATGTAACAAATTCCCAACAATCTGCAATCTATTTTTCAAAGTTCAGAAAAACCTCAGTTACCTTGAATTATTCAGTCTCAACATAGTTGTGATCCGGTGATCTCTGGGGTCTGATTGATTTTCCACGTCATGTACGTGGAACAGGGGCAGCACTGGTGTTTCCATTCCATCCTGATGAACACGTGAAGGTCTCTGTCTCTCTTTCTTCCTGGTAGTTACAATGTTCACTACGCCTCAAATTGTAGCGTCAGGTTCTCATTTAAATTTGGAGTCAATTCTTCAGAGATATCTCTGTGCCAATCTCTTTAGAGGTCTCTCCTTATGCGTGCTTCCTGGCACGAGGTGAAAGAGAGAATGTGCATGTTCTGTTTTCTTTTCAGTGTGAATCACTACGGATGTCTTTTTCCAATCAGAAGCAAGTAATTTCCACTTCTCTACATTTGACTGCCACTTAATTTTTTTTTTCAGGAAATCTCATTCCTGCCTATATAAAATTGTCTTATTGATAAATTCTAACTCTGTGCTGTTCAAAACAGTAGCCACTGACTTCATGAGCCTATTGAGCAATTGAAATGTGACTAGTCTGAACTGAGATGTTCTGTGATTGCAAAATACGCTTTTGAAGACTTAGTATGAACAAAAGAGTGTAAAACAGCCCAATAACTTTTTATACGAATTACATGCTGAAATAATATTTTGAATCTATTGGGTTAAGTAAAATACATTATGAAAATTAAATTCATTAAAAAATTTTTTTCATGTGTATACTAGAAAATTTTAAATTGCATTTGTGTTTTGCATTATATTTCCGTTGGACAGGGCTGTTCTAAGAGAAATTGCTTTTCCTCAAAGACCCGGAAAATGGTAGATACACAAAAGATTGTGAGTTAAACCAAACTGGCCTAGAATTTCAAATTTTTCTTAGTTACAGTAACAGACAGGAAAAACTAATTTGAGCAAAATGGAAATTTTAAAGGTAGGATGCAAAGCAGGTTGTTAATAACATAATTGGAGATTAAAATATCTTATTTGTTTATTCATATAGCTAATATTTAATAAGTACCGCCTATGTCCCAGACATGAGGCATACTGAGTATACACAGCAGTGAACAAGATTCAGTTTCTGCCTTCAAGGAGTTTTCTGTTGACCACACTGTTATAAATGCTTCTAAAAGGGGACTTTACAAGCTGGTGGAGGAGATGATAGTAAAAACATTAAGCCCAGAGCAGTGGTGGAGATGACTTGGACTAGGCAGCCAGCAGAGGCTCGGTGGGGGAAGTCACACCATTTTAGAAGGCAAGATTTCTCACTTCTGTTTTAAATTAACCCAATATTTTACATAAAAACATATGGGACTAGAATATCCACACTCAGCAATCCCTGAAAGTTTATAAATGATAAAGTAAGTAGAGTTTATTTACCATCTGACAAGTCCTGTAGTTTGAAGCTTGGCAGATTGGTTCTCAAGAATAAAAGCAGCTGAATAAATAATCCCTCTGAAATTCTCTTCTTCTTTCTGGTTTAATTAATTATTAAAACACTACCAAATACAGAATTTACGCAGCACTTCTCCTCGACAGCGTGATTGAGAATGATCCATTAATCATTGACTGTTATTGGGTGAGTGACGTGTTGGAAGGAGGAGGAGGAATTTGAGTTCTTGGGACTATGAGCAAGTTAGTAAACTCTGAGTCTGCTTCCTCATTTGTAAATATAGTACCCGAATCCACTTATGAGGATAAACAATTAATATATGCAAAATGCTTAACATAATGCAGGTATACAGTAATGAGCAAAAGAATTATTAACATTATAACTTGGGAAAAAAATTGAATTACTTGAAAGAAAATGTTAAGTGTATGAAATAAGAGTCTAGTAGATAAAATGTAAAAGTATAAATTTGGTCATAAAAAGAAGGGAAAAAGTTTTTAAAAAAAGAATACGCAGATGACTTTCGAGTCGGCAGTCTAGAAGTGAAGGGAGACACTATGATTAGGTTTTCCTAAAAGTAGTGTTGCTGAAATCGTTCTTTCTCTCTCTCACTCTCTTTATGTTTTAAATGGTTTGATATTATTTCCACCATCTGGACCTGGAGTTGTCCTTGTAGAAAGTTTTAAATAATGAATTCAATTTCTTTAATAGGTATACAACTGTTCATAGTTTCCATTTCTTCCAATGTCATTTTTGAAAGTTGTGATTTATGAGAAATTCATCCTTATTTCTAAGTTGTCAAATATATTGTGATAAAGATGTCATAAAATTCTTTGATTTTTATTTTAAAGTCTTTAGTGTCTGTGGTAATGTCTACCTTTTTATCCAGATGTTGATGGTGAATGACTTCTCTCCCTCTTTAGATTAAGAAATTGCATTGTTATTTTCAAAGGTCCACATTTTGGCTTTGTTGCAATTTCTCTGTTGTTCATTTTTCTTTTTTTTTTTTTTCCAATGGAGGTACTGGGGGTTGAACCCAGGACCTCATGCATGCTAAGCATGCACTTACCACTGAGCTATACCCCACCCTGCTCACATTTTTCCATATCATTGATTTCTACTATTTATTGTTTCCTTACTTCCACTTTCTTTGTATTTCACTTTCTCTTCTTTTTACAGCTTCCTGAATAGGGAATTTTGATTATTGATCTTAAACCTTTATTTTTATTTAACATAAACATTTATATGTTAAATATTTCCCTCTATACACGGTTTTGGCTACATCCCACACATTTTAACATGTTGTGTTTTCATTACTATTCAGTTTAAAATATTTGCTAACTTGCATTGTAATTTCCTCAGTGACATACAGTTTCTTTAGATGAGTGTTGCTTTATTTCCAATATTGGGAATTTAAAAAAATTTCTTTTTGTTACTGATTGCTAGCTTAATTTGATATATATTCTTTATAATTCCAGTTTTTAAAAATGTATTGAGACTAGCTTTATGACCTAATGTATGGTATATTTTAGTGAATGTTCAATGTCTACTTGAAAATACGGATTTTCTTTAGTTGTTGGGTGATGTGTTGTACAAATATTGATTAGTTTTATTAGTTAATGTTATTCAATATTCTATGTTCTTACTGATTAATTTGTCTATTTTTTTCATTAACTAATGAGAGAGGTATTTTACAATCTCTATGGTGGTAAATTTTTCCATTTTTAAATTTAGTTTCTCAATTTTTGCCTTATATAACTTGAAATTATTCTACAGGGTGCACACCAGCTTATGAGTATTTTGTCTTCCTGATGAATTGACTATTTCTTGTTATTATAAAATATCTTAATAATCTCTGGTTGTGTGCCTTTCTTAAAATTGACTTTGTCTCATGTTAATCAAGTGCAAAATAAACATTGGTTTTCTTATGTTGGTTTTGGTAGATTATATTTTTCCCACCCTTTTAATTTCAGCCTTTCTCAGTCCTTATACTTAAAATATACTTCTAATAATATCACATAATTGGGTCTTGTTTTTTAAATCTAATCTTTCAAAAAGAGATTAGTGGATCTATTTATATTTAGTGCCATTATGGTTAGGCTGAAATCTGTCATCTTACTATTTGTTTTGTTTGGGTGACAAATTCTCTCAGCTTTTATTTGTCTAAGGTGTCCCAATTTTACTTTCACTTGTGAAGGATATTTTTATTAGGTACAGGAGGTTGACAGATTTTTTTATTCTTTCAGCATGTTAAAGATGTTTTTTGCCTTTAATTATTTTTCATAAGAATCTAGCCATCAATTCTAATATTGTTTCCCTGAATATAATGTGTGATTTTCTTCTTCCTGCTTTTAAGACTTTCTCTTCATCTTTGATTCTTAACGATTTGAGTATGTGATGATCATATGTGGTTTTCTTTGTATTCAATGTGTTTAGGGTTGACTGAGATTATTGAGTGTGTGGGCTGATAGTGTTTCTCATTTTTGGAAACTCTTAGCCTTTGTCTCTTCAAATATAATTGGGCTTTGAATGGTGCAATGTAGTGATTCTATATAACCCATGGGACAGTTACGGAAATCCAAAGACATAGTGTATGTGAAGTTCTTGTTGAAAGTAGGGACTAAATAAATGCTTGTTACTTTCAATTAATACAATTTTTGATGATAGTCATCTTAGGTTTCAGTAAAATTTCAAGATTTATTTCAAACAACTGAATTGCTTTTACATTTACAACTAAATTTTTTTGTGTAATCTAAAAAATTCGTTTGACTAATTCAGTATCATATTTCATAAATTAGCAGCGGCCATTGTGATTGTGATATTTGTGGGATAGTGTGTGCAGGGGTTTATTAAATGTATATTCTCCAAAGAAGATAGACCATAGATAAAGTCTGTCCCATGGTTGCTTCCCCAATATTACCACACATTTGGCTTGAAAATCTGTGAAAAAAACTAGTGATTTTGGAATTGTAGGTCTTTTAAAATATCATCAGAGAATCGTCAAAAAATAAACCTCAGGAGGATTTGCTAGCCAGTCCCAAATGTCTTGTCTCACTAGGGACAACAGGGCTATAAAAACAGACAAGGATACTAACATTTACTGAGTATCTGCCATCGACCAGCCACAGTGCCTCCTCTGAGCCTCACTAACCTGATGAAGTTGAACCTCGCTACCATGCTTTTTCCATGTTATAGATTAAAAGCAGCAATGGGGTTTTAGAAGGAGCAACACTTGTCCTGAGACCACAAAGCAAGTTATCAGCAAAAATTGAATTTGAAACCCAATTTCAAAGCCCAATGCCTCAATCTTAGTTTATATAAATAGAAAAATAAAAGTCCAAAAGTGGCTTTGAAGTGTAATAATTGATTCTCTGAATTACAAAGCTCAGAGCTTCTAACAGATAAGTTAGAGAATGATAAGATTTTGCCAATGAATTAATTTCTTCTCAACTTAGAACTGATATGTGTTTTGTGCCATGTTGGCACTTCATAAATTTTAGTTGGAGCAAATTAATTAATGTATTATTATTATTATTATTATTATTATTATTATTATTATTATTATTATTTTATTATTATTTAGGCATTTACACATGAAACAATTTCTTTATTTTCAGATACCAGATTATATTATTAAGGGTATTCAAAGCTCAATCCAGAATTGGAGCACCTTTTCCCAAAGACTTCTTTTTTTTGGAGGGAAGAATTTGTAAATTCAAGTCTAAACTGTAAAGACAGCTTCTTGAGGGCACTAGTACACAGCTCATCTTGGCACAGCAGATAATTATTGTTGAATGACCCAACCTGACAGTGAACTCCCCGGTTGGTAAACAACTTGACTATATGAAATGTGTTCCTGCCACTCTATCTTTAGAACCCAAACTATGTTAAAGGTTTTCAGTAAGAGTCCATTTAAAATTATATTTGTCAACAGTAATTGACAAATTGCCCCTTATTGGCTCCTTAAATTTATAGGAATGGAATTCCTGATGTTGTAAAATCAAAGGATTTAAAATATGAAGAATGTGAATAGGTGATATTTGTTGGATATATATTTTGTGACAAGCTTTGAGCTTCATACTCTGCTTACCTATTTTGTGAACAACTACTTTATGTAGGTCCAACCTTTGGGTGATAAGGAAAGTAAGACTCACTCAGAATCACCTGAGTAGTAACTGGTATATCTGGAACTTGAACCAATGCCAATCTGATTACAAGACCCATGCTTTTAACTTATAATGCTTATAAGGCTCAATTGTCTGGGTCTCAATCCTTCTTTGTCTCTCACTGTCTTGGAGCAAATTATTTAAGCTCTGTGAATATCAGTTATATCTGTTATGATTGTAGTGAGTGTCAAAATTTCAAGTCCATCTGTAGCAGGGAATTTTAGCTGGCTCATTTAGGTGGGTTTGTAGAGATGGAGAATATTCTTCCTTAGAAGTCCCCATATTCTGTGCAGGTTATTTCCCTATTATATTGTGTTTAGAGAATTTAATCTGTTCAGGGAAGTCCAGGGCATTTTTAAAATGCTGCCATGCATTTTTTCAAAGAGGAAATGCAGATGGCCAACAGGCACATGAAAAGATGCTCAACATTGCTAATCATTAGGGAAATGCAAATCAAAACCTCAATGAGATATCACCTCACATCTGTCAGAATGGCTATCATCAAAAAGAACACAAATAACAAATGTTGGTGAGGATGTGGAAAAGAGAACCCTGCTACACTGTTGGTGGGAATGTAAGTTGGTGCAGTCACTGTGGGAAACAGTATGCAATATGGATGTTTCTCAAAAAACTAAAAATAGAGCTTCCACATGACCCAGCAATTCCACTCTGGGAATATATTGGCAAAAACAAAAACACTACTTTAAAAAGGTACATGCACCCCAAAGTTTGTGCAACATAATTTATAATTGCCAATGTATAGAAGCAACCTAAGTATCTATCAACTAATTAATGGATAAAGGAGAAATGGTATATACATATGATGGAATACTACTCAACCATAAAAAGAATAAAATTTGCTATTTGCAGCAACATGGATGGACTTGGAGGGTATTAAGCAAAGTGAAATAGGTCAGATCGAGAAAGATAAATACTGTACGATATCACTTATATGTGGCATCTAAAAAATACAACAAACTAGTGAATACACAAAAAAGAAGGAGACGCACAGATGTAGAGAACAGAGCAGTGGTTAGCAGTTGGTGGGGGGGCAACACAGGGTTTGGGAAGCAGAAACTATTGGGTGTAAGATAAGCTCAAGGATGTACTGTACAACATGGGAATATGGCCAAAAATTTGTAATAACTGTAAGGTGGAAAGTAAACTTTAGAAATTGTATAAAAATTTAAAAAATAAAAAGAACTCCCACTCAGCCCCCCCACCCCCCAAAAAAGTAAAATAGGCTGTTATGGGGCCCAGGAACTCTGTGACAGAGACTTTGAGTTTGTCCCTACCTAGGATTCAATTGTGTGCAGATCTGTTGGATAGACTGGAGAGGTACCCTGGAAGGAAAGAGACCCCCAAGAGAAACCCAAGAAGAAGGAGCTGTGGTGTTGAGTGGCCAGGCTGTGTGTGTCGGGAAGAATGTACAGGAAGGTGCCTGTGCTCGATCAAAACACCAGTGTCCCTCTCTCTCCCACCCTACCCTGCCCCTGGAATGCATGTGTGGTCTGTGCGGTAAAGAAGAGGAAAATGTCACTCACAGTCCAAACAGTCCCCCTGAGGAAACGTTATAAACCAGCGGCTCACGTGGTGGAAATCTTCTCTTGGGTCGGTGAGGAGACAAGCAACAGAGCTGAGTTCACAGCCTCCTGCAGTGGAACCCGCACGGATCTACGTATGGTACAGAGCAATGTGGTCTATGTGGTGGACGTTTCTGGAAACCAGAGGCAGGTACTCTGTTAACCTGGGACAATGTACCTGTTGCCACCATCCTACTGAGGAGCTCTGCCGGTGGACCAGCTCTCCCCTAGAACCAGTGACTTGTTACGGCCCAGGGACATTCGCACCCATGGAAGAGTCTCAGACGGTTGAAAAAACCAGTTTCAAGAAAAACGTAACTTGTGAGTGAGCCATTTTCAAATGCTAACATTGAGGAGTGTTCTTATAACAATGTTTACTGTCATTAAGTGGTAGAAAGAGCCTGAGCCGGAATATTTTTATATATGACAGCATTTTGCAAACAATAATGTACTAAAAAAGTGCAAACTCACAGCACATCATTTCCGCAGATGGCACAGAGGCGTGGTCTAGTACAAGGGGGTGTGTCCGGATGTCGGCAAGGGTTGAGCCCAGTGCTGAAAGAGCAGTGGGGACCGGGTGCGTGGAGGCCGGAGGGGCGGGAAGGCTTCGTGGAGGAGTTAAGCTCCAGATGGGCAGGATTAAGGCAGTTGCTGAAGCTGAGAAGAACATGACAAAAAGAAGGAAGCTCAGGCACCAAGAGGGAGGGAGGGAAGTCTTCGGGGCTGGGCAAGGGGCTTGCTGGGCCCGGTGCCTCACACGGAACCCGGCCTGGAGGACACTCGTGGGGATAAAGACAGAAGACGGCGGCCAGAATGTGGAAGGTTGGTGTGTGTGCCCTACAAACACTTCCCACCTAATCTGGGGGGTGATGAGATGTCTTTGGAGGATGCCAAGCAGGAGAGTTTCATGGGGGGACTGCATTTCTGAGATTGCTCAGAGGGGGCGGAGCACTCCGGGCCCAGCAACACAGCAGCTGTGCAGGGTGTCCTCCACATGCAGAGGAAGAGAAACTGCCTTGGGGGAGCAGCTGTGCCCAGGGAAGCGCTCAGACGCTGTGAGAAGCTGACACTTCTCTTAGAGATGTTGAGAAATGTGTTCTGATGAACCTGCAGGAAATAGCAGATTCATTCACAAACCAGCACAACTCTGAAATATCTGGGGGTAAAAAAAGATGCACAAGAAAAGTATTAACCCGAGGAATCCTAAGAAAACCTGAATGGAGAAAGGCATTTTGTTTCTGATGGGTAGACACAATATTGAACTGTTTCAATCCTCATCACAGTAATTTAGAAATCCAATACAATCCGAACAAAAACTATAGGATTTCTTAAAGGCATGTGAGAAGGAAAATTTGAAATCTGAAAATAATTCAAAATTTATCTGAAGAAACAAAGGAGCAAAACGATTTAAGAAAACTTTTGAAACATAAGATTACAAAAATTGCAGTAAAGATATAGTAATTAAAACTTAATGGCAGTTGTGTAAGAATAAAACAAAAAGTCAGTGGGATAGTATAGAGATACTTGAAATAGACTCTTATAAAATTGAATTTAGAATATGATACACTCATTGTGGAATGAATGGATTTTCCAATGGGGAGTATTGTGACAATTTGGTAAAAATAACAAAGTCAGATATCTGCCCCACAGCGTGAATTAAATAAATTTTAACTGGGGTAAAGACCTAACCAAGTACGTGTGTAGATGTACGTGTCTGTGCATATGTACAGAATTAGAAGAAAATGTAGGCTTATGCTTCTTACGTTAAGCTGGAAAAAGTTTTCTTTCAATTGAGAACAGAGCCTTAAAGGGAAAGAGTGGTATAATTGCTTATAACAAAATTAAAAATTTTAAACTCCATATAACCATTACTGTAATAAACAAAGTTAACAATCTGTCACTGGACAGGGTGGAAGAAGACTGACGAACTGGAAGAATGATTTTTATAATATTTAAAATTATATAAAAATTTATAATATTTAAAAAGGATATGTATCCACTATACATTTGTCAAAAATCAATTAAAAAAAAAAGTACTTTCCAAAAGAAAAATAGGCAAAGGACACACGTTGGCTTTTTGTAGGAGAGGAAACAATTAACGTCAGCCCAGGAGTCATCAAGAAAATGCAAATTAAAATACCAAAAATGTCACTGTTCACCCGTCAGGCTAGCAAACAGTATCAAATATCGAGTAGTTGTTGAGGGTACGGAAAAGCTGTTATTCTCATGTATTGATTATAGGAGTGAGAATTGTCCAACACCCTAGACGGCAGCTGGGCAAGAGCAAGTACATTTTTGAAAAAGGAACGTGACCTGTGCCTAGCCTTTTTAAGTCCAGATACTGTCCAGAGAGAAACAATTTCATATGGGCACAGAGAGCTACATAAAAGAATATTCATCTTGGCATTGTCTGCAGTAGTAAGCAATCAGAAACAACCCACAGGTCCATGGACAGGATGGCTAAATTAGCTTCATATATTTATATGGTCAAATAGAAAAGAGAAGCTACAAAGCACTGAAATGGTGAGATCTTTGTGAGATCGTTGTACGATACTGGGGAGTGAAAAAAGGGAGTGACAGCTCTAAAACACTGCTATGGCCTGAATGTCTGTGTCTTCCCAAATTCACTTGTTGAGAGCTAAACTCTGTGAATGAAAAATACTGCAAACCGTATCAGTAAACAAAGAATGCTGAAACCATTAAGTTGTCAGCGGCTGCTGCCACCCCCAGTGAAGACAGGCCTGCAGCCCCTCCTCTGCAGCCACTCACAATGGTGCACCCTGAGGGGACTCAGAATAAGAAAGGACAGGATACCAGCCCTAGACAGCTAAGTGCTTGTCAAAGGAATGAATTCAATGAGCCCGAATGTTTCCTTCCTCCCATACAGAGAAAAGCGCTAAATTCTTTAACTTGAGATGCCTGGTTTTCTTTAGTTAACAAGTAATCTTTAATGTCCCAACTACCTGGTCTTTGTTGTAAAGCTCCTAGTTATCCTAGCTCCTGCCCTACCTCTTCAAAGCGGCCCCTCAGAGCGAACTGAGAGGCTGTCATCCCGGGCTCCAAGGAGTTCGAGTCATCAGAAATGTCAGCCAAATAAAACATAACTCTCAATTTATAAGCTGTGCATTTATTTCAGTCGACACCTCTAAAGTGATGGTACTGGGAGGTGAGGCCGTTGGGAGGTGAGTAGGTCATGAGCGCTCCAGAGAGATTCCTCACCTGCCTCCATAGGGTGAGAACTCAGTGAGAAGTCTGCATCCTGGAAGAGCCCTCACCCTAACCTGACCGTGCTGGCACCCTGACCTTGGATTTCCAAATCCAGAACTGTAAGAAATAAATTTCTGTTGTTTACAAGCCACAAGTCTGTCTTTTCTTACTGCAGCCACATGGACTAAGACAGGTGTAACTACATGAAAATATTAACACATAAATCTATTTCAAATATGTTTACAAACAAATATATTTCATAACTATATTCATAAATATATTTCAAATATATATGTATATATTTGAAAATGCACAGAAAAGGGTCTCAAGACACAAGCCAGGAAACAAAAAGTGGTTTTTCTCTGAGGCAGAGTATATGAACGTGTGGGGTTCTTTAAGGAAAACTTCGTCTTGTGGAGTGGATATAAAATGCTGATTTATGATGAGGAAATGGAGGACATTCCCACCTGATAGTTGCAATTTTTTTTTCTATGAAACAACATGAAATATAATCTGTTGACTGCAAATAAATATCTTTCTTATGGTGATAAAAGCTTAGAATGGCTTCTGTGAGACCCAAGGCCCCATCTGAGGTTAAAAGCCTTAAGTTTGTAGGCACCAAACCACAAGGTTTTATAATGGTGCCCAGCAGCCATCAGCAAGAAGTGAGGAATTGGGGAAAATGATAGATAGGTTAGTAGGAGATGTGATGACTGGTAGAGCAGATGGAGGTAAGGGTTTTGAGGATGTGAATAAGAGAATGGGAAGGATTTAAATTACAGGGTGTGGATGATAGACTAGAAGAAAAAGGCTCAAGTCGCTTGGAGGTCTTCTGAGGTCCTCTTCTCTAAACTGTCTGCTCTTATCTTTTGTGCATTTTCTCCTGGTGGTTTGACCTTTTCTTATTGATTTGTGGGGAATCAATTCTTTGTTATATGTCTGGTGACTATGCCCTCCACTGTGAAATAAGGAGTGAGAAAGTGGAAGGGATGAGAATTAAGGTCACAGAACTTGAAACTCTGGCTGAAATCCCAGCTCAAGGGAATGGTTTGCTGAAGTGGAATGAAGGTGCAATTCATTGACTTAGGAAAACAAGAAGTTTTGTGACCAGGGAGTTGGGTGAGTCATACATATGAATTCAAGGTCATTCATGATGAAACTTGGACCTTGCTGGAACATAAGATAAATACCAAAGTCCTATTTGGGTTCATGGGGTGGAGATGGGGGGAGAAGGGAGAGAGAGTTTGGCTGGTTCTTTATACCCAGATGAAGTACCTTTCAAGGAGGAGGGGCTTGCATCAAGGTGGAAGCATCCTGGCCTGGAAAGGAAGAGGGAGGCTTATGAGGACGCATGAGCCACTGGCTTTGTAACCCTATAGGGCTGAGATATGATGGAGAAAGAAATGACTTCCATTTGAAAGGTCTGCTGTGGAAGTGGGGCCCGTAAGGCAGGGACAGGTTTCAGTGACTCTTTTCTAGAGTCTTGATACGTTCATAATTGTACAGGTGAGATAACGGGCTGAGAAAAAGATGCGACACGTTTCGAATTTCACTGGTAAATGATGAATTGTGTGAACACCTGTTGAAATTCCATCCCAGATTTTTAAAATCTATCTTGTCAATATATAATTTCTCTTTATTGAACGAGAATCATTGGCTTTACATTGATGCAAATGCTGCCTCCTCTTCCTGGTTGTAGGTTGGACAAGGTTTCAATCGGGAAAAGGAGAAAAGATAGAACTTTTCAGCACACCGCACAGTGATAGATTTTAAACCAGGAGACAGATTGCAAGGATGTCATCTGAATTTTTACCTTACGAAATTTCAGGCCCACCCAGCTGAGTGTTTCATTAAACATGCTTCCTGTTGAGATGGCGCCACGGCTCAAGTTTGAACCCTGGCCCTTCCCCCAGCTTCTGAAAGCCTGCAGGTCACGCAGCAGTGCTAAGAACAAACATTTGGGCAGCCAGGGAGAGCCGTATGTTACCCTGCTTTAGGAGATGAGTAAACAGACATTGACTGATTCTATTCTGTTAACTTTGCTCACTCTGGTTGACACTGACAAGCTTTCTCTGAAAGCTAAATTAGGTCAAATATGAAAATAAGTCAGACTTTTTTAATGGTAATATTTTAACTTATTCATAATATCACTGATGATTTTGGAAAATAAACCTTTCTCTATACTGGTATAATTTTGGTTTATGGTCATAATAGATATGATTTTTATTAAGATTGGAGGCCAAAACACTTTCTAAGAATAAACAATATCAATATTGTTAAAAAAAACTCAACAGGAAAGGATTTTTAAGAAAGAGAGTCACATTTTTATAGGTGATATGTCAGTCTATCTCTGAGCCAATCTTGGGTGCTAACCTTAGGGTTTTCTTCAAATAAACTGCCTTTTCGTTGTTTCTTTTTACAGTATCGATATCCTCTCATTGTCTGGGGTTAAATTATTACAGCAATATTTGACTTTTTCCTCCACTTGCTACTTTCATTTAAGCTGACAAATTCTGCGTATTCTACAGGCATTACATCTCCCATACTTTTCTTTCTTTCCTAATCATTTCCATTTGCACAAGTTGAATTCATATTCTCACTTTCTCTCCTTAAAAGCCAATGGCAAATAAAAACAATAGCCCTCTTAATGATAACACTTATAATTTTTCCCTTTTTTATTTTCTACATCTTTTTCTACCAATTTCATTTCAAATTCTTTAATATTTACTCATTCAAAAAATATTTATTAAGTTTACATTCTCATAGGGAAAGGGAGGCCAGATCTTTTGAAACTAGACAAACAAATGGAAAGTTACTTCTGGGAAGCAGGAAGTGCTATGAAGACAAGGAAGCAGAGTGAAGAAGGCTGACAGGCTGGGACTATAGGAAGGTTGTCTGTGACGCTGATATATCTAAACCCAAAGGGTCCCTCAACTGCAAAGACCCTTTCCCAAGCCTTTGTGGAGCCCTGCAGATGTGGTCACGTGGTCATAGTTACCAAAGTAAGACATTTTACCCAGCTGGGTAATGTGCTATTTCATTCCACTGTCTCTTAAGAGGATCCCCCAAACTCTTCGTGTTTTGGAGTCAAGCCTAGGCAAGGGCCTGGTGGGATGTGCCTGTCAGAAAGAGCTTTACCAAGGGAGAATCCAATGACAAGACAGACTAGCCATTTGAAGACAAGGGGCCAGAATTTTCCAGGCCAAGGAAACAGCAAGGCAAAAACCCTGAGCAGGACTGAGGTGGAACCAGTGTGTCTGAAGCTGAGTCAGTGGGTTGCCACTTGGAGAGCAACTAGATAGAGAGGCGGCCAAGGGCCCAGCCGCACAGGGCTTTGTGGACACTACAAGGAAGTCGGATTTCATTTCATCTGCAATGTGAAGCTGAGGAAAGGTTTTAATGGGTGTTACACAGTATAATTTAACTTTAAAAAGTTTTTTCTGGCTTCTGTGTGGAAGGAGATTGAAGAGGGGCAGAATGGGAGCGGAGAGCCCAGTTATCACGCCGAGGCCGAGCTTCAGGCAAGAGATCAGGTCCGCTTGGACCGCTTGGACCAGGCTGGGAGTGTTGGAGAGAGTCAGAATTTATTTTCAGAGAAAAGTGGGCAGAAATTTTCAATGTATTTGAAATAAAGATGAGGGGAAGAAAAGACTCAAAGGGAACTCCTGGGTTTTTTGACCTGATGAGTAGAAGTCAATTATACCATTTACTAAGAAGGAGAAGGTTGAGGGTGGAGGTCTGGGGAGCAGATGGACTCCAATCTCTTCTTCACTATGTTGAGGTTATGATTGTCACTAGCCATTCAAGTCAGCTTAGAGGAGGCAGATACTGAATTTGTAGATTAATGAGGAGGCCAAATAAAGATATAATTTGGAATAGTTGGCATACATGTATTATTTAGTGTCACAAGATTGGATAAAATGACCTAGAGAGAATGTACTCAGAGTAGAATCATTCAAACCCCTCTGCCATTTTGCATTATTTCCCACTATTTATATCACAATCCTTATAAGGAAACTCTTTCTTATTCTCAGTATTCTTGCATTTACACAAAAACATCCTTCCATTTAGTTTCTTTCCTTCTCAAAACATTCCAATTCTACATATCCTTCAAAAACTAACTCAACCATCAATTCATATATGAATGTAGCATGAACTTTCTTCCCAAAGCAAGCATTTCTTCCTGTGACTCTATCTAGAACTTTATCTGTACCCTCATTTTTCTTCTTGGCCTTTCAGTGACTTAGCACTGTCTTTTATCTCCTAATACATTTTCCTTCTGGAGTACAGGGTTTATATATTTTTCACAGTCCAAAAGATCTGGAGTGCCTCGAACATAACAGACTACTTGGGGGAAAATCATATCTATATACTGTTAGTCAATGAAATTAAGCGAAAGCCCTAATTTAGCTGAGCATTCTAAGCATTTGCTATTGTGTAGTTAGAGTCAATACGGAATTTTATCTAGGCTCCTGAAATTCCTCTATGGTGATTACTTACTAAGTTCTTACTCTATATGAGGAGCAGTTTCATGAGGTTTGATCTGCTTTCTGTTACTATGGATAAGATTTGTCTTCTTTGAATAATGTCATGTAAATAGAATTCTGCAACAGGCAGTCTTTAGTTTCTTGCTGCTTTTGCTCAGCATGTTTTTGAGATTTGTCTTTGTTGTTATGCACATTATTATCTTTTCTTTTATATGGTATAGATATATCACATATCTATGTACTTACTTGGTATTTAGGTTGTTGCCAGGTTTTGGCTTATTTTAGTTTTCTGTTGCTGTGTGGCACATTACCCCCAACTTAGCAGCTTAAAACAACTCTCACAAAGGCTGCAGTCAAGGTGTCAGCCAGAACTGGGTTCTCATCTGAAGTCTTGACTGGGGAAGACTGTTTTCCAAACTCAGTCAGGTTTTTGACAGAATTCATTTCCTAGAGGCTGTAGAAGACATGGTGGCTTGTTTCTTGGAAGCCAGAAATGGAAAGTAACACTTTCCGTGTACAGAGTCTGCTGTCAGGATGAAGTCTTATGTAACATAACGTAGTCACAAGAGTGATGTGGCATGACTGTCTATGTTTCATTGGTTAGAAGCAAGTTACAGGTCCCATCTACATACAAGAGGAAGGAATTACTCCAGGGGATAGGGATCGCCGGGGCCACCTTAAAGTCCACCCTCCACGTGGCTATTGTCAATATATTGGCTGTGAATGCTTATGAACAAAATGTTGGGTAGACACAAGTTTTTGTTTCTTTTGGATAAACAGCCAAGAGTGGAAATGCTGGGATATGCAGTAAGAGCATATTTCACTTTTTAACAAACTGCCAAGCTAGTTTTGAGAGTGGCTTTACCAGTTTAAATTCCTACCAAAATCTATAGGTTTCCCAGTTATTTCACGTTCTTACCAACATCTGGGAATGTCAGTCTCTTTACTGTTAGTCATTCAGTGGGTGTGTAGTGGTATGTCATTTTGCTTTTACTTTGCCTTTCCTTAATAATTGAGAATTTTGACTACTTTCTAATAGGTTTATTGGCCATCTGGCTATGCCTTTTTTGAGTATCTATTTAAATCTTTGGGCCTTCTTTTTGTTGGGTTGTATGCATTCACATTTTTGATAAAAGCTGTAAGTAAGAAAAATATACTGTGAATATTTCTTTGTTGTTTTCAAAGAGCAGAAGGTTTTAATTTTGAAATGTTTTATTGTTTTTTTCTTTTATATTCTGTGCTTTTCACATTCTAAGTAATCTTTGCCTACCCCGAGGTATCAAAAATTTCTCCTGTTTTCTTCTATAGGATTTATTATTTTGTCTTTTATAGTTGGTATATAATCAATTTCAAATCAATTTATGCATAAAGTGTAGGGTGAGAGTAGATTTTTTAAAAATATAAATATCTAGTTGTTTCAACATATTTTTTGATAGGACTGTTATTTTACTTGGATCCCTTGGCAATAATCAATCGACCATATATGCATAGGCGTCTTTATTCTGTTTCATTGATCTACGTATAGTTACGACAATACATCACTGTCTTTGTGGAGAATCCCTATAGAATGTTTTATTTATTCTATGTGGTCTCTCCACTCTGGATGATGAAAACTTGAATGGTTTCTGTGCTTGTGTGAGCTCTGGGAATTTTTTGGCTTACTAATTTTTGCTAATAATCTTTCACCAGATGTTGAGGGTTTTTTTTATCCAGCTTGATGGAATTTTGCTCTAAACACGCACAGGTTGGCAATTAGCGAAAGAGTCAAGAGAAAACCATGCAGAATTCTGGGATCTTTCTTTCAATAGCTCCCTCCTCCCAAGTAATTGGACCCGAGAATTCCATCCACCTTGTCACTTAGCTCCAAACTCTGTCTCTTCAACTCAGCATTCTGTGCTTCGCTCCACGACTTATGCTACAATCTTGGGAAATCTCTCTAGGTAGAAAGCTGGGGCCTTAGTAGAATTCACTTCATTTGTTTCCCCTCTCTCAAAGGTCACAGTCCTGGGCTGATTATTGTCCAGTGTCTGAAAATAGGTGTTTCAGATGTTTTGTCCAGTTCTAAAATTGGTTATGGTAGAAAGATGGGTCCAGATCTGTTTCTCTCTTTCAGGGATGGAAACGGACGGTTTCCAATGGCTTAGTTTCTGAACTCCGGTTTGTAATGCTAGAACTTCTCTAAACCAGAGAGTCTTAGTAGAATATTTGTGTAACACGTGCCAGGCCCTGTGCTTAGCCTGGTACGTGGGTTGTGTCTTCTGGTCTTCTCAAGAACATTTTCATGTACATACTACTCTTGTTCCCATTTTACAGACTGGAAAAATGGGAGAAGTTAAGTAATTTGCCCAAGGCCCCACAGCTGGCAAAGGGCACAGGTGGCTCCCAGACCCAGCACTGCCTGACACTAGTCTGTACTCAGTCCTGTCGTGATGTAGTGTCTTGTCTTGCTGCCTTGGGCATGTCTTACAAGTGAAAGAAATGAAGTTTATCAGTGATTTACAATAAAAACAGCAGATTGTACTCAAGGTTATCTCTCTCTTACTTTCATTAATTTGTATATGGTATTTTTTTTGATGGGCATACATGAAGTGATATTATACCTAAGAGTCCATAAGTGTTACATGGAACTTTTTCCTGCACATAAATCTTATCTTTCACGAGTGACCTCTGGGAAATGGTTATGAACCACTACTGTAAACTGTAAGAGTTATGGATGATTAATCAGAAATTTATAGCTGAAAGAATAACAGACTTAAAAGTGGGAATACAAGCACAACATAACCAAACAACAAAAGATATAATACTGGGTGTTGAGGGGTAAAATAAATCTGAGCAAGTTCTTATTTATTCAGGGAGCTACAAACTTACATGAGCTTTTTTTTTTTTTTTTTCCCTGGCAGTCAGGATTGAAATTCTCCTTTCTTTTTTTTAAAAATTTCCTTTCTTACTCTTGAACATCAAATCCTCCTAGACACAAGAGCGTCATTTTATAGGCCTCTCCTTCGAGGTCAAAATAAAACTTTCCTGTCTGTGGTTTTTAACAAGGAGGGAAGTGACAGTAAACAGAAGTAAGTGTCTAACTACAATCCTTCTCGTTTATGTAACTGTATTTTTCCTCTTGTATGAAATTGAAATCCTCATGACAGAAGTCCTGTGACTCTGCGACACACTTATTAAGACTTCATGTGGTTTTCTAGAAAGGGAAGTGAAAGTGTGGTCTCCTGTGGTCTTCATCCAGGTGCCCCCATCAAGCCCTGGGCTGAGGGTCTGGTGAGAACTTTCAAAGACAGGATCACAGTTTAGAGCTGTAAATGGAACTTAAGTGTTTGCCCAGCTGGAAACTGTCTGTGTGCAGTTTATGTCACGTGGTCTGATGCAAGGTTTAACTGAACGGTTCTGTCTTCCCAAGGTTTATCTGTGGTCATGATATCCCACAAGTAAAATACAAATGATATTAAGGTGCTTTGAAACATAACCCACCTGGCTGTAGTCCTAAGAGCCAAAAAAAAAAAAAAAAAGCCTAAGAGAGTAAAAATTCAGCATTTTTGTTATATTTAACAGATTTTCTTTAAGACACTTGCCCTAATGGTGTTAATGGGCTCTAATGTACCCTTATCTTTACAGAGTCCTTTCACTTAAAGAAAAAAAAAGTAGAACCATTAGGAAAATTAAACGTCAGTAGGTGAGGGAGAGCTGGTGCAAAGGGTCTGACAGCTCTGAATGTCTATCATTTTGCCTTGCCCTGAATGGTTTTCCTAAGCATTTTGTTCAAAAAATAACTCTAATCCAAGCTTCCAAATCTAACTTAGATGGAACAAACTCTTGGTTTTCAGTGTTGCCTGTGAGAATTGGTTTGGACATGTTTTATTATGCTTTCTTACATTCTATTTAACACATCCTTAATCATATATGACATTTTATATAATCAGTTATATATTATATAATGAATAATATGTTAATTAATTATATGTTGTTCCATATATAAATACATATATATTTCTGTCTCCTACTTTCTATAGTTTGCAGTATGTATCTGTACTTTTTTCCTATAGTGGATATTATGTATCCTCTCTCTCTCTTTCTCTCTCTCTCTCTATGATACATATATGTATATAGGGGTATGCTCCACCCTTATTTTCTGTAGCATGTAGTGTTATAAGCCACCATGAACAATTTTGGGGGGAAGAGGCAGTTATGAGTTAATTAATTAAGTAAACAAAAGAACTGTATTAAATGACAGCCTCCAAGTATATAACACCCTCCTCTTTAACAGACCCAGTCACCATAAATGTGAAGCTCTGGGAGGGAAAGCAAGGAAGGAGAAAGGCCATATACATCCAAACCAGAGCACAACTGATGGAAAGGGCAAAGGGCAAATAAATTTTGATTTTAATGTTCCTTAACCCTTTCAGTGCCCTAGAGAAGGGGGACTGAGTTCAACAAAAGGAGACTCCTGGAAACCCTGCAGAGCTGGCTATTATACAGGCAGAGTGACTGGTAGAGGAGAGCTCGCAGGCTACCAGGGCCATTGGCCTAGGAGGGGTTAAGCAATTTTATCTGATCTTCAGCCCTTTTACTGAACAATTAATGACCGACAGTCTGAGAAGTTAAAAGCGAGAAGTGAAGCCAGGGCTCCTCAAGACTCCAGCTGGCATTAAATGACAAGGAAGAATTCAGAGGCCAGACAAAGCTGTTATTATGAGCCCCTGGTGAGGAAGAAAATAAAATTTTTAAAAAGGGGGGACACAGGAGGAAAAAAGAATGGAAAACAGAACTTAGGAGCAACTTGATGCGTGGTTTTTAAGTAAATTGAACCTCAGTTGTTGAATCTTTTTGCCTTTGTTGTTAAACTGGTTTGATAAAGCTTCAACAGTGGAATATTTTAAAGGCTGCTAATGAAAGTCCTGATAAATAACAGTGTTTATGAAAAGTTTATAGTCCTTGCAAATTAAAATATCATGATCAATTATTTTTCATTTAACTCCTCATTTCAGCCAAAGGGCATGAGACATCTGTGGATTAAATTCTTTGGAAATGGTGCTGGCTGTCATCTCAGCAGAAAACAGAATCTTGATATATTTCCTTGCTATCTTATTAGAAAAACAGCCTAATCTCACAGGCTTAGTTAATGGACTCTGAAAATGAACAAACTGCAAAAGATGAAAACTAGTGACTTTAGACATTAATGTTAGAGCAATATTGTTGAGAGAAGGAAAAGATCTCTCGAAACCTTAGGATCATAAAATACTTACCAGAATTTTATATACCAGCATTTTGGGGACTTGGAATATGTGTTAAACTAACCTGAAAATGAACAGAAAAACAGTACTAATTGTGGTACCCTGGGGACACCCAGAACAGGTGAGACACTGCTCTAGGTCCTGGGCATGGAGGGGCCCCTGAAATAGGCCACTGGATGGCTTCTGGGCCACTGTGCTCCTCTTCCGTAACAACCCACTTATTATATTCCTAATTGCAACTGTCAGTAAGCTAGACACAGCACATGGAGCCTGCTGTCTGAGGGCGGTCTTGGATGTAGAATATATAAAAGGATATATATATATGTGTGTATATATATATATATATATGTATATATAGAGAGACAATGGAATTCTGAAATGGTAAACCATGACTTGAGTGAATCATATGGTGTAAACGTTAGATTTACATGAAGAAAATATGTATTTTAAATTAGGAAAAGGCTGTGTGGTCGCAATTGCAAGTGGGTGCCTTAGGGCTGACACACTAGGTTAAAATCAAAGGCCCACCAATGGTGTGAAATAACAGGCTTTGGCAAGATGTATGGTACAGAACTTGTGAACACAAACCTGAAACAAGATAATCTCACAATAGTCAAACGATTTCATCATTTTAACCTACCGTTGTTTGTCCTGCTGTTTTAACCTAATACTTGCTTCTCAAACCTGTTGCTTGATAATGCTCCTTTCAAGGATTTCCTCCAAATGACTACCCTCACCAGACTGTCGTGTGCTCCCGGGGTAAATCCTGGATAAATATCCCATTGACCCCATTAAGGCTGGGGACTCTACTCCAGTTCAGCATCTATTAGAAGAGAATCAACAGGTATGGTTGCTTCCATAATTTAAACTTTAAACTTGGGAGCCCCTTGGACTAATTCTCCTTCAGCAGCTAAATGTCCCCTAACCATCACCAACATTGATAATTTTAAAAATTCCTCCTATGGAAAAAATAAGACTAGCCATTTGAGACTATGGTTTTTATGTCACATTATTTTAGTGTGAACATCTCCCAGAAGACAATTTACTCATTTTGCTAAATGGCAGAACACGGATGCTTGCAAATTCCTCCTCGAGACCTCGCTTTGACTCTGATGGCTCCTCACTCTTGATAGGATAAAGTCTAAATTACTGAATGTGGTGTAAGGTCAGCTGGTGTCCTAGCTGAGTCCAAGGGAAACTGGATGGCCACTCTCTTCCTCTCTTTGCATCTATTTGCATCAACTAAATTATGTCTAGATTGTCTCCAGGGAGAAGAAAAAGACTATTTGGTGCCCGGGAGAAAATCCAACCTGAAGCGGGAAATGATTGTCCTGAATAGCAGATATTCAGCTGCAGGGTCAGCAGTGGTTTCAGGCGCAGTGGTGGGACCGTTACTTACATCCCACATCATCTTGCCGTCCTAACGACAAGGATGTGTTCTGAGAGAAAGAGATCAACTTGAAAAAGTTGAAAGAACTTTAACAACTTGGGCTCTAAGTAGTCCTGCTATGCCTTTTCTTAAAACAGAGGAGAGTTTCTTTGTCCATTTTGAGTCAAGTTTGCCCTGAGCAGAGTGACAGTGATAGCAGTGAGTCACTGGTGACAGTGACCCGTACAGAAGAATGTGGCTCAGAGGCAGGTTGGCAGGTGTGTTGTGGCAGCCTGGAAGCAAATATCCGCTATGCAGGTGGGACAATAGGAACAAAGCTGCGCAATCCTGGGACCATGCAATCACCACAGCCCCACCCAGGGAAACGTGAAGTGGTTGGGAAAAAAAAAAGATTTTGTCTGTTTTTTTCAACTGTGTTTCCCTAGCGA
Organism: Camelus dromedarius; assembly: GCF_036321535.1. Classification (NCBI taxonomy): domain Eukaryota; kingdom Metazoa; phylum Chordata; class Mammalia; order Artiodactyla; family Camelidae; genus Camelus; species Camelus dromedarius. Next base: position 11,193,959 of record NC_087465.1, on the reverse strand, counting down.
CTAGCATTGGATCATACAAATAGTGAGTGCTCAAATGCTGTGTCTTAAATGAATGGATAAATGAATGACACGGAGTCAGTCGGCTGTGGGATTATTCAAGGCATGGATGCCCCAGCTCCTTCCCACACCTGTGCTAGAGATCTTGTTCCCCCAGATCCTCTGTCCACCTTCTCCACCATGCGCTGTGCCCAGGGAAGCTGATCTTTACAGGGGGCAACAACAGACTTTCCGACTCTCTAGCTTCTGGCTAGATTTTTCTCAATTATCAAAAGCAAAGTGACTTAAACCAAGATCCATTTATTTTGTAATATATATATATATATATATATATATATATATATATATATATATATATATATATTTTCAGATTCTTTTCTGTTATACGTTACTGCAAGATATTGAATATAGTTCCCTGTGCTACACGGTAGAACCCTGTTGTTTATTTTATATATAGTACTGTGTATACCTGCGAATCCCAAACTCCTAATTTACACCACCCCCCTCCCCGTCCCCTTTCCCCTTTGGTAACCATTAGTTTGTTTTCTATTTCTGTGAGTCTGTTTCTGTTTCATAAATAAGTTCATTTGTATCATATTTTAGATTCCACATATAAGTGATATCATGTGATATGTCTTTCTCTGTCTGATTTGTTTCACTTAGTATGATAATCACTAGGTCCCACCATGTTGCTGCAAATGGCATTCTTTAACTCTTTTTCTGGCTGAGTGGTATTCCATTGTGTATATGATATCAAATCTTCTTCGTCCAGTCATCTGTCGATGGGCATTTAGGTGGCTTCCATGCAAGACCCATTTTTTATCTTGAAGTTCTGTAGGCTTGCTCTCTGCTTAGAGTATCCCAAGTCCAAAATTAACGTATCGGCTGGCCTGTACATCTTTCTGGGGACTCCCGGGGGAGAATCCACTCCCAAACTCACGTAGTGTCAGCTGAATTCAGTTCCTTGAGAATTCACTTCTCCAGACCTAGGACTTATGTCCCTGTCTCTTGGCTGGCTGTTAACTGGGGGCAGGTCTCTCCTCTAAGGCTGCCTCCATTCCTTCTCATGCTGTCCAAGCAGCTCTCGTCCACAACGACTGGTTGAGTCCTTTTCATACTTTGAATCTCTCTGACTTCTCCTTTTCTCTGTCTCTCTTACTCAAGCCAGAGCAATTTTCTGTTTCTTAGGAGCTCATGTGGTCACATGGTTACATATAATCACAGAATAAATCCACCCAAATAATTCATGGTAGTGTCCCTATTTTAATTAGAACTTCAGGTACCTCTATGTCTCTTTGCCATGTTAACACCATATTCAAAGGTTCCAGGGGTTAGGACATGGACATCTTTGGGGAACATTTTGCCTACCACCCACTGGCACTGACTTTCACTTCCAGTGACCTTCCTGGTGAATCTGTGTCTCCTGTCCTTGTATCTCTGTGAGTCTAGAGGACCTGTCCACCAGTGGACACAAGATTCCCAACTTATTTTATTGGAATCACCAATCAATGATGGAGAGCATTATCTTGAAGAAAGACATTCAGATCATACAACATGCAAAGATTAGAGCAGTACAATTTTTTTAAAAAGTGTGGAATGTTGCATGGTACAGGCACTCTTACCTTTGTAGCAAAATTTCCTGTTCTTGCAAAGGCAGGGGCGGGGGACAGGGACCTAATTCTGCATTTGTAGTTATTTGGGGAAGGTGGGGAAGCAAGTGTGAGCTGATAAGCTTCATAAATGATGGAAGGGAGGGACCCCATCAAGATGGGAGGGAGAAGGCATTCCAGACATAGCTCAGGTCCTGGGAATGCACGGATGAAAGGGCTGATGTGCCTCCCTATCTGGGTGGAGGGGACTGGGCAGGTGGGGGAGTGAGGGATCACATGGGAGGGTCTCGAGAAACCAGCACGGAGCTCTGAACTCCACGATGAAGCACTTAGTCATGATGGATAAAGGAGAATTAAAAGCTACATTAGATTTTTTCAGGATGAGTGTAAAATGATCCAAGTGGTGAAAAGAAAAGATAATTTAGGGTGAAATATTTATGACTGAACTTCAGGAAAAATAAATATGTTTTTCCTGGTTTATTTCCTATCAGTTGAAACAGCTGGAAGATTCTGAATTAGAAAAAGACAAAATCAGGTCATTGAGGGAAAGGAAATGTCAAAACCTTGAGAAGCATTATAAGAAAGCTGAACCACTGAAGGGGTTAACATTCATTTCCCCCAAGTCTTATCCGAATTGTTTTTCCCTCCAGACAATTTCTCAGCCTTCACTGCAACAAGATGTTCTTTGCTGCCAACGAGGATACATTGCTAAGAGTGAGATTGCTGAAGAATATTTGCGGGAACATGTTTCCAAGCTCCAGATTGCATCCACGCTGGCACTGCAAAGTTTCTTCTACAAAACTGACTGTAACTTCATTTCAGGCTACTTTAGATTTTTTGGGGTACGGGGAGGAATTGGTTGTGTATGTAAAACCCCGAACCTTCAAGTGCCAAAGAAAATTAGCTGGAAAGAATAATAATAATAACGAATTTTCTTGTAGCACCTACTATATTTCAGATGCTTCCATAAGCGATGGAGGCACACGGTTCATTCAATTCTCACAACGCACCTAAAAGGTGGGCATTTATAGACGGAGTTGAAGTGACCTGCATATGGTTACAGAGCAGAAAATTGGTGAAGCCAGAACTCAAACTCAGGCCATCTGACTTTACCATCCAAGCTCTGTCTAAACCCCTACACCAGGGGTCAGCGTGCTGTGGATCACATGCAAAAACTGGCCTGCGACCTATTCTTGCAAATGCACAGCTTTGCCTCTTTATTTATAGATTGTCCACGGCTGCTTTCACACCACAAAGGCCTCGTGGAGCAGCAGTGACAGAGGCAGTGAGGCCTCAGAGCCTCACACGTGTGCTGACTGGCCCTTTACAAAAACGAGGTCGCTGGTTCAGGCCCTGCCCTCACTGTCCACTTGCTTTCTGGTTAACTGAATTAGCATTTGGCCTCAGAGTATAGCCTTCATTCCCATTAAAGCAATCTACAGATTTCACCAGGTTTAGCATCTGAAGAAAAAATAACTTGCTGAGAATGTCACGTATCGAACTGAGGGGGAGAAATTGAGCATTCTTGTCTCCTTTTGGTCATTACAACACCCAGGCGGAGAGAAGCACTACCCTGCCTGGTTCTAGTTGGAAACAAATGGAACTTTGGCAGAGCAAGTGTCTTAGTCAGAAACCAGTCGGAGAGAGAGAGAGACAAAGAGTTTAATTATAAAGAATTAGTTCAGGTGACCATGGAGGCTGAGACATCTCAGGATCTGCTGTCTGCAAGCTGGGGACCGGGAGGCCTGGGGATGCAGTTGCACTCTGAGTCCTAAGGCCTGAGAACCAGAAGCGCCGTTGGTGGACGTGTTAGTCCAAGTGCAGGAGAAGGCCGATGTCCCAGCCTGAAAACAGGCAGAGAGAGTTACCTCTTGTGCAGTCAGGCCTTGGACAGACTGGCTGAGGCCCACGCACAGCGGGGAGGGCCGCCAGCTTGACTCAGTTCACCAATTCGAATACTCATCTCTTCTAGAAACACCAGCACAGACAGAACCAGAATAATGCTTAACCAGATATTTGGGCGCCCTATGTCCCAGCCAAATTGACACCTAGGACTCCCCATCCCGGGAGGAATTCTCCAGGCTCTGCAGTCTGAATTCAGTTCTCCTCCATCATTACTACACTGTTTCATCACGGGCAGCAGCGCTCACAAGCACGTGCAGGGCCCAGCCCGATGTCTTGTGCATAGCTGACAAACCTTTTATTCAACAAATGTGTACCGAGAAGTCACAGTGTTCTACTCACTGGTGATAACGATGGAGAACAAGATTCAGATTCTGACCTGGGAACTTACAGTCCAATAAGTGAGGAAGAAAACTTTATAGGTAATTAAAAAAATATATTTCAATGAACCCTGTGATAAGGATAATTAGGTGTTGTAGTTTTAGCACATTAAAGAGTCCTTTAAATTGAGTCTCAGGGTGGCGAGGTGGGCCATGGGTAAGAGGATTTCTTAGAGGAGATTCTTTTTTTTAAGCCGATTCCTGATGGAAGGATAGGAGTTAGCTTGGCAAAGTGGGGAAAAGATATTTCACGGAGAAAGAATGGCATTTACAAGAGTCTGGATGTAAGAGGCTATGGTGGTTTCACAGGATTGCATATAGCCTACATTGGGAAAGGAGATAAAGCAATGGATAAGAGAGAAGATGAAAAACTAAGCAAGAACCAGATGCAAAGCACTTGAACTTTATAAAGTAGTAGAAAGCCATGGCAAGAGAGTGCTGTGATCAAGTTTGTGGTATGGTAATAATTAACTGAAAGAACTTGATTTGTTCTTTATGGTAGAGAGCAGATGCAAGGTGGCCAAAACCATGAGCAAGGCGTGGAGGACAGTAGGAAGGCTACTTAATGTGGGGAGAGTTGATGGTGACCAAAATTATAGAAAGAAATGGATGTTTTCAGAGTTTTAATAAGAAAATAGTCTTTCTTATTTATCTCTGAGGTTGCAGTTGTGGGTAATGAAACAGAATTCTTTTTCATCTTATTCCAACCAATTTTTAATTTAATATTCGTCATCAAAGATTGACTATTGATCCTTAAAATTCTCCCTCTTTAGAACCTATAAAAATGTGTAAGTATATCTAATAGTACCTTTCAGTTTCTTTAGCATCTATCTATGCATTCCTATTGCTTATTCTTTCTTGATATGAACAATTAAAAAATGTCTCCTCAGGTAATCATAACAGACTCATCCCATTAATTTTCTGAAGCCAAGCTAATTTTTAAGAATATACTTAGTGCTCTAGAAACCACCTATTGAGGTAGTGTTAATTACCTAATCATCTCAAACTCCTGGGATTCCACAAGTGGAGGCAGGAGGTAAATGAGTTTCCTCTGGAGTGGACTGAAATGCCCCCAAACCACCGAAGTAATTTTGACACTGGCATACCCAACTGTTACGTGCCAAAGGGAAGACATTTACTCATTTCCGATTCTACATCTATACCCAACAAGTAACAGCATCTCTCAGATGCAATAAATTAAGGGAAAGATGTTTCACTAAAAAGAAAAAATAATCTTATGAAAGGTCAAGACATCTTTTGAAGGTAGCGACTTTAATAAAATTTATGTAATTTAAGACAATGGATAATTCCCCCTACCATCTGCAGAGTGTTTGGAATCCATCAGCCCAGTAGTTTATAGATATGACTCCTCTGTATCTGAAAAGCAATTTTGCCCTTTGAGTGATCTGCTTTTCTGGGTGGTATATCCCCATCCACATCAATTAGGAATAAAGTGAAAGGGCTTCATAGGTATTAAGAAGACATAATCATGGAAGTTTGATAACTTTCAAAAATTTGAATTTTTTAGCAGTCAAAAGTAGTCTAAAACCTTTTGACACACTGCATTAGTATATCAGGGTATAATTTCAGGCTGGCGTTATTCAGTGATAAATTTTACTCAGGCAAAAGAGAGGAATACTATTTAACAACAACATGTGCACTTTCTCTAGATTTATTTGATTGTTGGATTTTCATGGCAACTAAAGGGCAATTCAGATCGAAGTGTTAGTGATATTCAATATTAAGATTGAAGTGAATTTTATCATAAAATAACAAAAACCAGGAGATATCACCTAGTAGGTTAAAAAAGTTCCAATAATTTTTTTCTGTATTATTCTTGGTTCATACATTAGTAGGAACCATAAAGAGTTTAAGAAGAGACAACACTAATTAAAGAATACCAATAGATGGTATTTACTGAACTCTCATTTTGTACCAAAGAGTATTCTTAAATGCTCTCTGTGTGTTAACTCACTTAATTCTAGAAATCACTGGAATGTAAGGTCCACGAGGGCAGAGATAATTCACCTGTTCTCATCACAGACATATCCCTAGCACTTAGAGTAGTCTCTGGCTTACAGTAGGCATTTGCCAAATACTGTTAAACACCATCAAATATAATAATCCTACGAGAGAGGTTCTGTTATCTCCCCCATTTTACAGATGGAGAAACTGAGGCATGCAGAGAGGCCAAGGTGGATGGAAGAAGGTAAAGACTTTGAAAAATGGAGTCAGGTCCCACTGTACCAGGTCTTCAGAGGTCTGGGGCAGTTGGTCAGCAGCCATGGGGAAAGGCCACTCCCACTGCTTCTGGTGGCCATCTCTCTGCCCAGGGGCTGTCAGGATGTCTGCACTGTACCAGTTGTGAGGTACAATCTGGAGTTTTTCCTGACTGGGTAGCCCAGAAGTCTGGTTCTTGAGCTCTTTTGGAAGTTCTTTTGTGTGTCTCAGAGACTGCCTATCTGATCTCCAAATCCATTTTCTTTCTTTTGTGTGTACCAAAGTGTCCCTGAGCACTTTTCTCCCTTCCCCGGTCTCATTGTCTCCCTCACTGCTTTTACATCAGCACGTAATAGCTGCTAGGGAAACCTCTTAGCTCCCAGCTCCCTCCTGATGCCTTCCTGTCCTCACTACATTGGAGCTGGACTGGCTGCATTTTAAGCCCTTAAATGTGACTTAACATTAAGTATTGATGTCTCCTTGATGTGGACAAAACTCTTCAAGCAGAGACAAGAGGGGTCCCTAATACTCTTGTTGGTGTTGTTGGGCAAACAGATTGCATTACCAAAAAGTTTCATTCAGAAAAGATCTTAGAACCATCCTGTTGATGTTTGGACTCAGTGGAAAATTGAAGAACACTGGGGAAGTTGCAATGTGCCTGTTGTGTATTATAGTATTTCAAATTGTGTTTATAAATAAACCCAGAAGGAAAAAATTTTAATGTCAACATAAGGCAGGAAAGAGACGCAAGGACTTTAAAAGCCACTGGTATATGTTTTTCTACAGTGGTTAAAAACCTGTGCCCGTTTGCGTTGAAGAGAAGGAACATCTGCTGACAATTTGGGACGGTGATAATATGGCGGCCCTGGAGCATTTCACACTTACTCAGACAACACGGTGCTTTTATCTCTCTAAGTAACCAGTGTGTGTCCTGTTGAGCAGTTGCTTTGAAGGTAGTCTCTGTTCCCTTGATAGCTTTGTGTTTTCCTCTATTTTAGTGTAATTAATACGCTCAATATAAACAGCTAAACCTTCAAAAAGATCTGTCTGCCTCGCAAACACTACATTTCCAATTACACACTAAATTAGGCACATGATTGAGCACGAACACTAACATTTTCCAACAGGTGGTGAATAGGCACTTTCCATTCATCAGTTCAGTGGCACCATTCTGGCCAAATCGCCATGCTCTTCGGACATACCAAGAGTTTTTAACCAACTTAAAAAAATATTCCTTTAACGGAAAGACGTAGGAGAATGAAATGTCTAATTCTAATCCAAGAGTACAGAGGAGAGCAGGGGTTAGTATTGCCATGTGTAATGGAATTTTGTGTGTGTTACAAAAATATATAAATCTAAGTCTACCCAAGTAAATTTAGTATTGGACTTCTGATGTTCAGAATCAATCATTCTTAAAAGACTTTGACAAGGTACTGTAAGGTTTTATTTCTCTTTCAAACATCAGATTCTTGACTGTCACTTTGGGAGATAAAAGTAAATGCAAATATGATCTCGGTTCTTAAAATTAATCATATTTGCGTTTGCAGTTTTCATTGTTTATCACACACTCCTATGAAGAAAGCAAAGTGAAATGACTAAACTTTGAGGAGATGCCAAGATGAAGCTCATACAGGCCAATGATCATAGCTGAGACACATTCTATCAGGATTCTGGGATTAATACACCTGCTTCTATGAACAGCCCTCATCACAAGTTCATGTCTGGCCAAGCCAAAGCACTTAAAATTTACCAGGCACAAATATCTTTCTGATAATCATACAGCAATTTTGGAGGAGTATCTTGAGGTAAAAAGTACTTTCACAGGCCAAGTATTGAAGTACTATCTAATCCAGCGGGTGTGGCACACTATTCAGAGGGAGCAGAGAGGGAGAGGAGAAAAAAGTTTCTGGCATATCTTATGTTTTACGAGGTACAGTCCAGGAAAAGGTTATGAGCCAAGGTTGAGTGACTACAGTGTGTGTATTTAGGTAGTTCCAGACTCTAACAAGCATTCCCTACTTACCCTATTTGTGCTGACAATACGGTGGGAGGAAGAAGCAGAGGGCAGAATATGCATGGCTGAATGATGATGGAGCAGATTTGGTACCCAGTTCTGCTAGTGATGTCTCAGCGAGCACTGATTACTGAGTGTGTCTGTTTAACCTCCTGATTTCTCTTGGGCTGTTAGAAAAGGTAGACTCAAGATGCAGTTGTCTCCCCCGCAGCTTTTGGACATACTGTTATAATAAAATTACTTTCCTCCATGAGAAAACTATGGGACAGCTACACAGTATGCTCTCTGAAATCTATTTTTTCTTCCTAAATTTCTTGCTTCCAGCAGACAATTGTCAAGTCACCAAATAACTAAAATTAATATAACTTCATTTATATATCAGTAAAATAAAATAAAGTGACTCATAAATTATGTATTCACTCAAGAAGTCATGAGCATAGTGTTTGTTAGAACCAAAAAAAGATGGGCATTTGGAAGGGGACTTGATCCAAAAACCTTAAAGCTCTGATTTGTTGAGAACTAAATCTGCATCCATACAAGGTTCATAGCAAGATGAATCCATTGTGGATGTGTGAACATAGGGAGCTCAGTGGGTAGAATAAAACAACTACAACAACAACAACAAAGTAAAAACAAATTTCCAAAACTTGACAAAGTCAGGATTCTTTACATTTCAAAGGGAGCAACCCAAGTGTATGAGAGTTTTCCTAGGAAGCGAGAGACGTCTGGTCCAGCCCTAGCTCCAGTGTTTGTTACATTTGGAACATTGGGAAAATGGTTCAGCCTGGGAGGTGTCACAGGGGCATCTGACAAGGCAAAGGGCTGTACATGAGGAGGTTTTGATGATTGTTTCAGCTATAAACTCTGTATTGCTTTTTCAGATGAGGGCCAGACAAGACATGAAGTATTTTCCAGGAATGGACACAACACAGTTCTGGCATCCTGCCATCCTGCCATCCCACCGGGTGCCCTCATCACCAAAACTACAAAGTACTGAAAACTTAAGGCATATGGAACCTCAGAGGTTAGTAGCTTATAAGAAGCAGAACAAAATTTGCGAAAAGAAGAAACTATCGATATTGGAATATGCTTTTTAGCCTTTAGAATTCTCGATCGAAGGGGAAACAGAAAGCATCTATTTTAGTAAAAGACTTGGGGAGAAAAGGAGATTTATATGTCCCAAACTTATTGAGAATCTACCTTTTTATTTATCAGATTTTCTATTCAGTGCATTTTCTGACAAGTCATTAACAGTAACTTGCATTTTAGCAGTTGTAGTCTCTTTATCCAATTCATGTGCTCTGATTGTTAAGAATTTCTCTTTTACTCTTTCATGGATGAATATATTTGCTGATTGGGTCTGAACATTTTCAGATGTAAAACCACAACATCAGATGATGGGGCTTAAAATAATTGGGAAAAGTAATGTGTTAAATAGTTACTATACAGCTGTCTTATATTTGTGTTGGTGGGATAAGTGAGTGTAAAGGCTGGTTAGGAACCATGGAGAGCCAGCAGGTTTTTATTCAATTAAGAGAAAGCATATATGTTTATTTCTGTGTGTGTGTGTGGGTTTCATAAAGCAACATTTAAGAATTAGGTGTTATTTTTCTTTCTGACTTCTTCACTTCACTTCCTTAGCTCTAGAGAAAAGAGGGAAATAGTGAAATAGCCTTGGCACTTCCTCACGCTGACATTCTGTAAAGTTCTCACCCATTCTCACTTGCTATGGGCTGTTTTTCACTAAGGTGTTTGTTGATAAATGCTAAAGGTATTATGGTCCTGAGGGGGATCTGCATCTTAATTGGGGCCTCTTCAGGATTTCAATGCCTTCAAAGCTCTAAGAAATAAAACTCGAAGGCAGAAATGTAAAACATTGTATCTAAAAACCATATGTCCTATAGATTCTAGCTCAGTCCAATTATTAGGAGGGTTTTATCCTTTTCAATAAAAAGGACTCATTAAACGTTCTTCCAAATGTAATTTAATTTTATTGCTTTTGCAAGTCTTGTCATACATAAATAAGCAAATCAAAAAACTCTTTGTCAGACTGTTCTTATGTGTTGACTTAGAAATAAGGTCCAGGTAATTGGAACAGACAGCCACTTTTACAGATATTTTTGAAAGGAGGGTTCCAAGACCTTCTCGAATCACACACACGGAGGTGAGCAGGAGAGGTTTAACCCTGTGAGCCAGTTGGCAGTGTAGCCTTCAATTATTTTTTGGTTATCAGCCATTTCACTTAAAATGGGAGATATGTTACTTTTCAAAAAAATTTTTTTTCCTTTAAGTAATGAGATACCTACAGTCAAACTTTCTGATGGAACTATTTCACTGAAGGATTCCCATAATTAAAGACTAGGTGGAAAAAGAATCAATGCTAAGTGTAACTGAAGTCTACCTTTGAAATTACCCACTGGAGTAATTACCATAAGCGTGTAAGTTGGAGCCACTACAGTCATGCTCACGAAGGGGAAGTGACTGTAAAACACTGGCTTGTTATACTGGCTAATTTGTACCCAGTGCTCCAAACTGTACTTTCAACGTCGTTACGGAATATGAAATTAATGTCAATGGCTGAAAAATTCAGTTGCTGACAGTTGTAGATCAGGGACAATGGAGAATTAAAATATAATTAATGAGTTAATTAAGACGTCAGCAGAAGTGTTTTGTTAATTCAAGGATAGTTAATGCAGTCATCGTCCTCACACATTTTAATTTTTAATGGAGAAACACTGATCTCTAACAGCTAAGATCTCTGCTTTACAACAAGTGTGAAATCGTTCTTGCAGGAAGCTGGACGGGCACTCATGTTTAGCGCAAGTCACCCAACACAAGCAGGAGAGCAGAAGAGAAGACACGGATCAAGGAGCCTTTCTTGAAGGCTCCTTGAAGTATTTAAACACTTGTCATCTTCCTGTTTTGCATTTTTTTGCATGGTTCACTCTTCCTTGGCTAACTTTATAATTTTCAGTGTTATCATGCTATTTATTGAGCGTTCATGGGCCTTTGGCAAACTGAATAAGCTGTTTGGCAATAATACTCCATTGTCAAGGACATTTTGCAAATGTGACTAAGTTTCCACCTTTTAAAGACACCAGTTCTCTGAGAATGAATCACAAAGGAACTCAGGAAAACTCAAAGAAGTGGTGATGGCTGAAACAAAGGTTGCAAACAGAAAGATCCTGTTGCCCTCTCTCCCTTGTTCCTGCCCCCACGCCCTCTTCCCAGCCATATTCACATCCACTTTCTAACCTGCAGCCTCCAAGGGGTTTGCCTCATGCTGTGAGAAGTTAGTGGTAGGTAATTTATTCAACCACTATTTGGCCCCACCCATCAAGTGATTGACACTGTAGGAATTCCCAAAGCTGGTGAAAACATTTTAGCTTTGGAAAGAGAGTTCCCTATCATGTGGTAGAAACTAGGTTAAAGTTGAAGCAATCAAAGAAAAAGGATTTTATTAAGGCCTATATGTGTAAATGGTTGACTGATGATGACAAACTTTTTCAGGTATGATCGTCATCATTTAATGTCAAAAGGGTTCAAAGATTCCTTCATGGCAGCTTTATATTTAGTATATATATATTTGTTGAAAAATGACTAACAACTGGAATAAATTCAAGAATACATCAAATAAATTGTTTTTAATTATCATACCATCCATATACAGGTAATAATCGTATCATCCATATGTGCATAAGATATCAACATGCATATTTGTAAGCCATATACAATCTATTTAGTCTTTAGGGAACACTTGATATATTTGTGGATTCTTTGACTCTGCAAAAATTTGGAATTCTCCAATTTCATTCACCTCAAAGATGACTGCGACTAAGACCAATAGGTTAAAAACATTGGCTTGGATGATCAGCCCTTTAGGATGTGACAGTATATTTGGGCAAGAAGATATAGATAAATCTATTGACATCCATAAATAGTAGAGGGTAGTGACTTAGGCAGCAAATCAGTGGTATAAATGGTAAGGGTGGTTGGATTTACAAGGAGACTGTCTTGAGCTGGTGTGGATGAGAAGATTTTACAGAAGAGATTTGGGCAGGAACGGAGGCTTGAAATATGAATAAAGATTAGCTTGGTAGAAAGGAGGCATGAGGGCATTTGCAGCAAGAAGCAAAAATGTACTTGATGATAAGCATCGTCCCAGTGGGGGTGTGAGATTGCAGAGCTAGAGGGAAAGCGTGTTATTAGGCATCCCATGTGGGTTATTGGTAGGCGTGCTTTAAAAAAGTAACTTGCAGTCAGAATATTGTTAGTGAATGACCAAAAGTGACTTTCTTATGCGAAATAGCCAGGAGGAAAGGGGCGGCATTAAAACGGAAGACTCTAGAATTTCCCTTAGCTGTAACGCTCTGAAGTCCGGGAGCTCTTCAAGTCTCCTTGCTCGTGGCCGCTGTTACACCGCAGTGGATAATCTACATCTGTCTGCATCCTGCAGGACTGAGACAGGAAGAAAAATATCAAGAACCCTAAAATGATGCTAGATATTCTTATACCTAATTCTATTACTCATCATTTTTTCATGAAGGCACAAAGCTCAACTTTGAAAAAGTATGGTCTTGATTCAACTTTGGTGGACAACAAGTTTAAAGAGCTCTGAAGAGATGACAGCTTATGTCTCAGTGATCCCTGCTGGATGGAGGGAGGGGACAGAGGAGCGTGAATTAGAAGCTGTGAGCTGCAGTGGAAAGCAGGCTGGATTTGAGAGGAAGACCGGAGCTGGGGTGGGTCAGAGAAATGGGCCTCTTGTTTACTTGGCAGGAGATACTGAGGTTTGGGGAGTAATGAAAGCTTCTGAGCAGGCAAGTATCATGATGAAAGCAGGAATTTAAGATGATGGTTCAGAAGCAGGGGTGAGGCATAGGAAAGATCAGGAGCAGCTAGAACAGTCAAACAGTTGCTGCAAAGGACTAGAGGTCTGTAGATGAGCATGGATTTGGCAATGATAGAGATGAAGGAAAAGAAGAGAGGGGCTCCAGAGATAATTCAATGCAAGATTGGCAGGATTCAGTGCCTCTTTTTCCCATGACATGGAGGTGATGGAGGAGTAAAAGATTATTCAGAAGTTTGCAGTCTGGAGAAATGAGGTTATGGCTACAGTACTCGTATCAGAGGAGAGAAGGTAAGATGAATAGATCAGGGTACAAGGGGGAAAGATGCGTTTGGGGCTGGATGTTTTGCATGTGAGGAAAACAGCAGAGATACAATAGGAAATCCTTGAAGGATAGTAGGAGACCAAGCAGAGGTCAAAAAGGGAGGAGGAGCTGAATTTTTAAGACTTTCCTCTTCACCCTGGAAATAGTTTTGTTTCTGTTTTTGTTTTTGTTTTTTTAGGATAGAATAGATTATAAAGGAGAAATTAAACAGGAGATGAGAACATTTAAGCGCTTCATGTAAAATTATGAAACATGGTTTTCTATTTGATACAATTTTCTTTCATTTATTCATTCAACACATGACAGAATGTAATGACAATCATTTTTTAACATTTATCTGTCCAAACTGGAGCCACGTCAGAAGGCTCCCTGAAGAATTACTGCTGGGGAAGAAATCAATGGCATCTACAGAGAGAACAAAGATGCAGAAGATATGAAAGGCAAGGGGAAAGGAGCAAGAGAGACATGAAGGCACGGAAATTGAGACAAAATGAAGCATGAGAAATGAAAAGAATAGGCACTGAGTCTCTCTAATGGCTCCAGCAGGGGAAAAAAGCTATATTTGCTTCTTGCTCTTAAATAAATAGAACATTTTCCCATTAACGCCAATATGACTCACAACGCGCATTTCATGTATCTTGTAATTTTCCTACACGCTGCAAAGACAACACGGTTGAGCTAATACTAGACAAGCCTTACGTGTAATTATAGGCTGCCGATAGCATTTCTAGCACAATATATTAATGAAAGCCAGTTATTTAATTATGGCATAATATCATAAAAAATTTTTATAGTCACTTGTTAAAACAGACCAAAAAAATTTTTTTTTACCAAATATAGCTGAGGAGCCATAGAATTATGATGCAAGTGGATGCCTTCGCCAGGGCAGAGAAACAGCTTTTCCTGTCACTAAAAGGACAAACTGTAATCCATCTGCCATGTATAATTTGACAATCCACGATGCTTAAACAGTAGAAGGGAAAGACACGTCTTCCAAAATTTCCCCCGGAGGAGGAGGTTTTCAGCAGTTCCCAATTACTCTCCAGGCTGCGCGTCTCACTTGAGACATCTGCTCAGCAGTTAGTCAGGAAAACCTGGGACACAGGAGAGCAGAGGTGTGCCTCACCATTGTTGTTGGCCTTAGAGCAGCCAGTTCTTAGAACAGGAGCCAACCGCTAAGAATCAGGTGTGCAGTTTGGCAGTGCTGGCTGGTGTGCCAGTCTGTGTCCCCAGACCTAACTTTTGTGCACATCAACTTCTGAAAGGATAATCCTGCTAAAGTTCAAGGTGAAGAAATCCACTGTGAAGTGAGTCTGTGTTGGGTAAGGAGCCAAAGATCTTAACACGTTCCTACTGATAATAGAAGAATGAGAAGCATATCGTGCCTCAGATCTGTGTTTCCTGCAGATAAGGGTGGCTTTCCCTGGAGCCACTTCAGTTCATTACACTTACTAAACCTACTAAAAGGTCCATCCTGGCCCTGGTTCAGATTACACAAAGTGGTTCTCAACAAAGACCTGCTTGAGTTACCACGTGGATGGTTTCCCAGGTAGGGATGATTTCAAGGAGAAAAGAAAGAAAAAAAAAGAAAAAGAAAAAATTCCGCTTTGCAGATTCTGGTTCATCTTCTGAATTATTGAGAAACAGGGATAAGATTCAAGACTAACTTTTTGTGAGAAGACAGAGAACTATAAAAGGTAAAAATAATAGCATTGCTAAGGGGAAAAGAACCAGATGAGGGCTTCAGGCACAGCGATGGAATTGTTCAGAACCAGCATGATCCATAAGTCTCCTTTGCAAACAACCAGGAGACCTAATTAGGGAGAGGACCAAAGGAAAATTGCAGTCAAATGTAATGTGGGATCCTAGATTGGATCCTGGAACAGAAAAAGGGCACTAATAAGAAAATGGGCCAAAGCTGAATAAATTCTGTAGTTTTGTTAGCAGTTTTTGTACCAGTGTTAATTTCTTGAGTTTGATCATTCTGCCCTGGTCACACATGACATTAACATCAGAGGAGGCTGGATGAGGAGTACATGGGAACTTTCTATCTTAGCTTTGTAATTCTTTTGTAAACCTAAAATTATTTCAAAAAAGCTCCAATTAGTTCAGTAGAAAAAAAATCAGTCACTGAGCTCAGCACTCTGCCAGTGGAGACCCACATCAGTGTGATAATAGTTCTTATTTTGAACTATTGTGGAATTATAGAATTATTATAAAATTATAGAATTTCAACTATTATACAAGAGATATTCATGTCAATTTAGTCTTTTTTTTTTCTCATTTTATAAATGAGCAAACCAAGGCAAGAGCTGTGAAGTCACTTCCCCAAGAGCCATCATTTCATTCAATGCAGAGCTGTGGAAAGAGCTTAAGCTCTATGCCTTTTTGGCCAAGGTCACAGGCACACCCTAAGGAGGCTTTGCAATCAGCAACCAATCCCTACATGGGATATGAGCATCTAATGTATTCAAAGCACAGTGCTCAACTCTGGAAAGATGTGGGCTCTCATTCTCTGCCTCCACGCCCATGTCTTTGTTTGTAGCTATATTCCCTCAAAATTATCACAAAATAGTTGGGGACACATGTGAACCACTCACCAAAAATTTGTATAATTTTATTTTTATTGACGTGTAGTTGATTTACAATGTTAGTTACAGGTGTACAGCAAAGTAATTCAGTTACACACATACATACACACATATATATACATTTCAGATTCTTTTCCATTGTATGTTATTATAAGAAATTGAATATAGTTCCCTGTGCTATACAGTAGGTCCTTGTTGTTTATCTATTTTATATATAGTAGTGTGTATCTGTTAATACCAAACTCCTAATTTATCCTACCCTGCCCTTTCCCCTTTGGTAACCATAGTTTGTTTTCTATGTCCACAAGTCCATTTTTGGCTTGTAAATAGAATTTGTATCATTTGCTAACCAAATCTTTAAAACCATTAGTAGTAAATATTTCAAGTTAATTGAACAATATTGATAATAATCATAGAAGGATGTAGTTTATATGGAAATTTTTATATTACTAAATTCTCTTCCTAAAAACCTAATCCTATGATGTTCCTCCATGTATCAGCTCTGGCAGAGTACAGAACTCTGACATGTCAGGAGAGCAGAGAAAATATGGAATCAGTTTGTTACCAGCAGGTCCTCCTTTTTGGTGAATTTAATGTAAAAGATTATGGTGGTAATGGGAACGGGCTTGCAATCTTTCCTTTGGACAAGATCCATATACTCCTTTCCATCTTTTTTTTCTTTTTTTCTTTTCAGAGGATGTTATGTTAAGGGAAATCGAAGGAGATGGTTCATGTCAGAGACAATGTTCTAAAAGTACGATGCAAGTAAAAGATACCATCTGGAAATGGAACAAAGACCTTAAAAAAGAAAGAGGAACAGCCCACACAAACAGTGACATGAGCGAGTTTCTTGTGTTTCCATGTTTTTTAATTGTGGAAAATGTGGAATGAATGGATTGAAGGTGCCTCATCAGCGGCTTTGATGTCAGCAGTTTATATTTCTAAAAACAAGCCTCCCCGAACGAGCGAGACCTGACAGCAGATTTGCAAAGTGCACATTACCAGGTGCATAAACAAATTTATTTTACAACTTTTGTCAAAGTCAAATGCTCATAATTCCCACTTTTTTTCTTTTTGTCAAACTAAATGTTAGTCCAAGACCTTAGCAGACAAACCCCAGCTCACCATTAGGTCTTCAGTTTCTTCAAGTCCCTCTTACGTCCATCCCAGGGCACTAATTTAATGTGCGTTATGAGTTGCTTGACAATCTGGATTTTTCATTTGGACAGATTTCCTTGAGAATTCTAGAATAATAGCCAGCCTGGTACTCACTTCTGTAGTGATACATCGATTTTTCCCAAAAAGCAAATGTCAGTCTTATTATACTCCATGGAAAATCTTATGCTCTTTGAGGGCAGTTGCCGGATCTCCAACTGTTTTGTAACCCACATAGCCCTTGACAAAGTGTTTTCTCAACAGTAGGTGCTTAATAAATCTTAACTGACTGACTCACTGACTAAATGATTAAATGAATAAACGAGAGATTTGTGGAATGAGTTGAATAAATAATTCCGTATAAATCACTGTGAACAACGCCTGACATTGCTTTCCCAAGACAGAGACATCATGACTCAAAATCGTCCTTCTCAATGAAAAGGACACATACTCCTTCAAAGTCAGGAGGAGAAATGAAACAAGTTTCTGGCCAATTCAAGCCACACATTAAATTTGGTAAAATATATTTTCAGTTTGAAATGTACAAGTAATTCTTTCAGTGTTCCTGACATTCAGTCTGAATAAATAAACTAGAGCAAATAACCACCTGGTCTCGGGTCGCACGCCAGCATTCTGGTCTTCCCTCCCACTCTTCTTTGCCTCCTTCGTGAGCCTTTGTTCACAGTCCCTGCTTCTGGGAATGTCCTTTCTCCACATGGTCAACCACAAGCTCCAACCCATGTTCCAATGTCTAGAGCACATCCAGTCTTTGCTCTCCCGGATATTCTTGGCTGTATTGGACATATTGTTCTGCTTTGCCTTAGCCTTGTGAGAGTCTCTCAAGGAAAGTCCAGTATGTGTGGAATATTGACATCTTTTTGGTAGGTTAGTGGTGTAATAGGGAGGAACAGACCTGACTCCATGTTAGCTCTGTTCCTTTGGCTCTAACCCTGTGCTCTCTTTCCTGTGCTTAGTCATGCTAGCTCTGAAACTTTTATAAAAAAATTATTGCCTACAGCCTAAAATCTGCAGGATGGTGCATTCTCAGGGCTCTGACCTTTAAGGATATAACACTTTCCCATTCACAAAAGGATGAAAAGTTGCAGAATAGAAAATAACATTTCTCTTACTGGAGGCTTACAGGGACACCGTGACCTGACCTGTGTGGACAGCTGCAAGAACAAAGGATTCAGACGTCAAGAAATTTGCAATGACCAACCACACCTCCTCCTCTTTTTAGTATTAAAGGAGCCTGAATTCTAACTTGTGGAAGATGGTTTTCCAGGACATTAGCCTGTCATCTTCTTGGTCTGCTGGCTTTCTGAATAAAATCATTATCCCTTACTCCAGCACCTTGTCTTCTGATTTACTGGCCTGTCTTGAAGCGAGCAGAACGAGTTTGAACTCGGTAACAGTGGTGCCTCTCCTGACCTTCGTCCTACCCCCGGACCTCCTTGTCATTCCCGAAACCTGCCATGTGTGCTCCTGCCTTGGCCTCTTGTTATTTCTTCTGCCTCAAAACCCTTCCCCACCAAAACCACCCGGTCCGCTCCCTCACTCTGCTCAGGCCTCTGCCCATGTGTTCCTGGTGAGGACTCATCTGCCGACCCCACGTGAAAGCTCCATGTGAAAGACAGTCTTCTTTTTCTTAACTGCTGAATTCCCAGTGCCTGACACATGCTGGGCCCCCAATGAACAGTTTTCAAATAGATGGATTAATACCATATTACAGTTTCTTAGATTCATAAGGCATCTTAACATATTAAGCCAAGTAAAGGAATTTCCTAAACTTGCTTGACCATGCTAGAACACACTTTGAGAAATACAACTCCAAGTTATATGGACTGTTCTTCCTCCAGAGGTTACATAGAGTTTACCATAATGTTCTATAATTAATGTAATGACTATTACTTCCTCCTCGTCCAATTAGCTTGGACCTTCCTTGGATTCAGAGACCATGTGGGATATTCTAAGGCGTCACTGGTGCTTACACACACACTGCAGAATACACAGCAGGCACTCGGGTGACTGCTGATTGGTAAATCTTTCTCAGATGTGATAAAGCCAAGGTTCAGCAGAGATGCAAAGTATATCCTCCTATTATAAGTAAGTGCAGAAATTAAATAAAAAGAAAATCAATACTGAATTAACATTAATAAGACATTTCAGAAAGGAAATATTTACCTCTGTTGGCAACCAAATATATGCCGTCTTATACCTAATGCAATGAAAGATACCATCTCCTTGATGTTGGCTTGATTAGTTTAACAGTGGGAAGATGGATGCACCATTAAAAGAAAAGAGAAAGAAATTCATTCGGTGACTCTTACAAACACTTCTGTAGAAAATGGCCTTATTGATTGTTTGGGATATGAAGATTGGACAAAATATCTAGAACTAGGACTTGGAAAACAGAGACAAAACCACAGAGTTATAATAAAACTTTATATTTCAAACTGGGTATAATGTCACTATGGTTTTAGAGAGGCATTTTTTTTTCCAACTTTAAAGACATGGTAATGGCCCAGTTTCTATCCAGTAGAAATTAATCAGATGGGTACAGAGTTTCTCTTTTTCTTAAGAAAAGTACACAAGAGAATGGCCAGCCATAAACATTTAGTGAGCCAATGCTGGACTTTTAAGAGAATTCTGGTCTTCTCTTTTTTAGGCAATGACTCAACTAATTGCCCAAAGGACACACAAAGTACAATATTTTTATGACAGAAATTTTTTATTCTTTCACAGTGGTCACCAAAGAGAAAATTATTTCCTGGAAACATAGGCTCATAGAGTTATGTTTAAAGGACAGAAAATGCTACTGATTTTTGCTTTTATTCTAAAGTTTAAATAAACTAAACTTGTTTTCTTCAAGTAAACATAAAGATGTCTTTCCACATTTGAAAATCATCAATATACTTTAAAAATATTTTTACACTTAGTGTTACTGTAAATCTTGTACTTGGCAATAGAGTCACTGTCATAAATGCATACTGAAACCAAAGTTAAAAAATATGTATCTCCAAGAAGAGGAAGGCATGAACAAACATGTATTCAGAATACTATAATAAAATTATCTGTTCTTATTATTTATAAATGTGCTTATGATAGAACTCAGATAACGGACATTGTAGCTAATAATAATCCAAGGAAAGTAAATTATAGAGCAAATATATTTGTATGGATTTTATTTTTCATGTCTTATTTTACTTTTCTTTCATATGCTACCAAAAATAGTAATTACCAAACTACTTCTTTAAGACTTTTAATAACAACTCTATCTATATCTAAATACTCTATCAAAATAAGAAGATGCAACATAGAGAACAAGCTTCCTATTTTAAAGCAACAGACAAATTGGAATTTTAATCTGTTTCGAGTGCTACAGTGTTGCCCAAGTCGTGCCCTGGGCTGGTGGAGGGGATGTGAGCGATGGCACGGCCCAGGGTGACACGCCATGAGTAAGGACTGGAGCAACCTTACTCAAGAAGACAGGTGAGGGGAGGCATATCTAAGTCCACAGACATGCATCTGGAGGTTGAAGGCGCAGATGTAAAAATGTACAGATGATGAAAGAACGAGAGACACAGGGGAGGGGCAAGGCAAGGGGTGGGGTGGCGCTCCCTGACTTTCATAAGCTTGTCATTGGATGGGTAGCGGATGGGTGGACTTCAGTGGCCAGAGGGCATGCTGAAAGATGTGACTGTTGGCGTCATGGAACTCAGTGGCCCCTGTAATAAGAGGTTAGAGGGTTCTCTGCTCCGCAGGGAATGTGGCAGCAGGAGACACAGCAGAATCACCTGGAGGAAAATCTCTGGCTCTTCTCCCATCTCACTTTCCCACACCCCCCACTCACTACTGTGGATTTCAAGCTGTATAGTTCTCTTCTCTGGCATTTTATCCTTCTCCCTTTGCTGGTCCCTTTCCCTCTTCCATCTGCTTTCAGCTTCCTAGAATACTGCTGAATAATTATTTTATCTCACAAACACCCTTTACCTCACTCAGTCTTCACAGTTCAATGAAATATTTCTTTCCCTATTTTGCAGATGAAATGGTATGTGGTGACTTGACCCCCCCCATCATAATCTACAAAGTAACTGGCACCAGTTATGTTGTTAACTGTGTTGTAAAACTGAAAAATAAATACATAAAAGTTAAAAATCTACCACGATCCTGACACTCAAGACATAGCCACTGTTGTCACCTGGTGCAGAAATATGTATGTTTAACCCAAATTGGCATCATATCTTTTTTTTTTTTTTTGACTTCTTCCCTTCTATATGCATTTTTCTCATTTCAGTTATTCAATTTTTTTCTCACTTTAATTATTAGAGTTTATTGGTGTCATTTTGGACTGTGCACATATTTTTTCCTCACTGCTCATGCCCATAAACTCTCAAGGTAAGATCAACACCAACTTTAGATACTTCTCTCAAACATTTCAGCACAATCTCCACTGTTACCAAATGTGGCCCCCAAAGACAGTTCTGATGTACATATTCTAAGGTAACAAATGTCTTTGCACGTTTAATTTCCTCTGTTGTCTGTGTGAGCACCCAAATGTTCATGGTTTGTGGTCTAAGGGGAAGGAGAATATTGGGAAGTGATGTAGATTATCCGCACACAAAATGCCACTGGAGAAAAGCAAAGAGGACTTCAGAAAGAAATTCAAATTGCTGGCAAAGTGTGCTTTCTGCATTCCAATCAAGGGCCAGCTTTGATGGTCTCTGTGGACCTGTGCTGTCGGGTTTGTCCATATTGCAGCTAGCTTTTCCCCTCCATCTGGTTGCATCTGATTGGAAACTTAATCAATCCACTTCTGTTTCTCAGCACTGTCATGAGCAGTTGGCTTCTGCACACAAAACGATGTTTTGAAAGAAGGTCTTATTTTAACAACTCTGTTGACTTTCAAACATCTCTCTTACCACAGTCATCAGAGTCTAATTTACTCTTCAGGGGCCCTAATCATTCCGTAGCCTAAGCCGGACAGAAAGAAAATAATTTGTTCACTCAACAGAAAGAAAGTCTACACTCCCCAAACAAAACGAGTCAGACAGCGAACTTCAAATTAACAGGCTCTGCAGATGGACCCTTCTCCCTACTTTTCATCAGTCTAGTGACAGTGGACTCTGGACAGAGACAAATGAGAGGTCAAGCCACCCTTCATTTTTCCAGAGGATTATTTCGCCCACAGATAAGGTGTAAAGAAGGAAATAATAGTCAAGACCAGCCTGTAGGAAAACAAAACAAAGGGTAACTAACAAAAGCCCATTCTCCCCGCCGCACCCCTGGCCCCGACTCCAGCGTGGTGGGCACGCCCACCAGCGTGCGGAGTTTGTTATTTTTTTCAGTGAAGGGGAAAAAAAATACAAAGCTAATACATGGCAAAGATAATTGTGCCTCACATAATAGATGATTGGATTGCTTTTCCTGACTTTACAGCCCATATTGAAAAACCAAAAGAAAATAAGAACTTTCTGCACACTTTCTGTTTCGTAACACAGACAGCCCAGGACTATACCCAATAATGTATGTTACAAATATGTTGATTGATGGTTTTTTGATGAAGAGAATAGTGGTAAGCCTGTAAATCTCTCAATGTGAGCTCCGAGTTTTCTCTCTCCATTTTTAGGAAGAAAGAAAACTTTCTAAACACTATTATTATTCTTCTGGTGTATTAAGGAAAGGGGAAGGGTTTTCTATAACAGGACAAAACAAGCAGGGTGATACCCATGAGTTTGTTGCAGATCTTTCTCATTGTTGATAAAATCTGATTTAACTCTGCTTCCTTTTTGAGTCACTGTCGAACTTCTATGTCTTCATTCTTCTGTGAAAGATCATTTCAATTTCTTTGAGTTTTCTCAGGGAAAAATCTAATCCTTAATATATAAAGGACTTAGGAAAGTCCTCACTCCTACTTCTTCAGTTCTTTTCAATGTATGGTTCAAAGTAACATGTCTCTAAATGACTTGCCGCTCCATGAGGATGTCAAATGAAACCTGACAATTAAGATTATTACTGGCAAAACTACTTTTAAGTAGACACACCCATTTATGTACTTTCTGTAAGATGTAGTTGTGAAGAAACAAATGGCTTACACATAGCAGAATAAAACAGGAACACGAGGATGAAGAGTTTCAGAAGCTAATCATGACCTCTGTTTACGTGGGTATTATAAACATCACAAACTGGTTCTTTTTCAACAAGGTGCAAATATTAAACAATGAAATGTATGGTATTTCAAAAATCTTCTACCTGGGTTTTATGCTTATTTCTTAATTAGAGATTCAAATAAAAGGACGTAAGTGGGTTCCCAGTGTAGACGGTAAAGCAGATGCGAGTGGTAGCAGAGAAGCTTCAGAACCAATTCTAACAGCAACGTTAGGGCTCACTGATGGTATTTTTTTGTTCAGGGCCATGGGTTGTTCTGATGATACAGGTACAGGCCCTCCCTTACCCAAATTGTCTCCCTCAATAATCTTTCTACTGCATCCCCTGGAACATTTTTCCTGTGGGGAACACCGTCCCTCCCCGACCCGTCCAACTTTTCTCTTCATGCTCTTGCTGATCAGTCCCTTCTGAACTCCTGCTCCTCTGTGCGGGTCCAGCTCTCATGCCACCACCTCCATGCAGCCTAAGTGTATCATCCTGGGGAGAGTTGTAGGCTCTTTTCTCTCAGCTCAGTGCTACATGGAGTAACTATATACATAGGTATTTAGATATGACTTAATAACTTCTGATCAAATCATTAAGCTCTTATTACCAAGTTCCATTTGTCTTTGCAACCTTGCGTGCAGCTTTATATGCAGTAGGTACTCAACAAATATTTATTTAATGGAAGAAAATTCACTTAATGAAAGGATATTTCAAGTATTCAAATCCACATTTAAAAATTCAGTTCCACATTTCAAGTGCCCAGCAGACACATGTGGCTACTAACCTCTCTGATGGGCAGCGGAGATACAGACAGTTCCTCCAATTGCCCCAAGCCCTGTTGGACCAAGCCTCTCTGAAGCTATTAGGACTAATTTTCTAAAAGAAAAAAATTTAGGAGCTAATAAATATAAAGGCATTCTTCCCTTAGCTATGTTCTAAACCCAAATAAAATTTCTGTTTTCCTCTATGTGTTATATTAAGACAATGAAACTAACATAAACCCTAGTATTGCAATCGTGAGTCAGAGAACGATCAAACCAAATGATGCGTTACTAGTCACTGGTAATTCCTTAGAGGAAGCCAAGGACTACTGTAGTATTTAAGCTAACGTCTTGGTTTTATTTGTTCTGAAAGTGTAGGCTTTAAAATAGAAGGTGTCTCTCAATGCACTGTATTTCAGATTTCTTTTAAACCAGTAAGCTAATATTCATTGAATTTTATGAGGTGTATATTTTGGAAATTTAAACAGATAATTTCATGCATGTAAATCAATGAAGCTAGAACATATCCTCACACTGTACCCAAAAAAACAACAACAAAAAAAGCCAACCTCAAAATGGCCTAAAGACTTAAATATAAAACATGACACCATAAAACTCCTAGAAGAGAATATAGGTCAAACATTCTCTGACATAAATCATACCAATGTTTATACTTAGATCAGTCTCCTGAGGCAATAGAAATGAAAGCAAAAATAAACAAATGGGACCTAATCAAACTTAGAAGCTTTTGCACAGCACAGAAAACCAAAAAACAAAAAGACAAATATGCATTAATCATATTCTATCTCTAGGAAACAGGTTTTGGAGGAGGGGTACCCTGTGCTCACATTATTTTAAACAGTTTAGTAGATTTTCTTCCTTCCTTCTGAGCAAGAGTAGCGAAGTGGAAGTAAGGCAGGTTCCAGGAATGAGAGGGAACAGGATGACCACGGGCAGAATGTCATGGTGGGGGTTTCATGTGCCTCACGTGGAATCAGTCACTGTAGGAAGCCTGCAAGAGTTTCAGTTAGAAGTGCTTGAGGCAGATTTTTGACTCTTGCAATTACTGAAAAGGTATAAATACATACCCATTTACCACCTAGTTTTAATGAATATATCTGCATGTCCAAAGAAGATGCTCAACACAAATAGAAGAAGAAAGGGTAAGAAACACATTGATCCAAATGACTTTAATGAAAACTTGTTGGACTTCTTTCCCAGATGGGTAAAACACTCTGAGAAATAAGGTAATGATGTTTAGAAAATGAAGTAATTGCTTTAGACCAATAATCAATTAGTGTTTTAGTGTGTTACATTCGTACTTTACCCCAGGATGTAATTTTGGTCATAAAGAGACCCCATTTAGTACAAAAGTATACACATTAGTATAATCGAGATGGAATTCCATAGAATTGCAATGCAAAGTGGAAATTAACTTGGAAACCTATATTATGGCATTAAGTAATAAGAATTTACTTTTCATGGCTAGAAAATATTTAATTAAACTTTCAAGTTTATATATTCATGGTAGGTGGCAGAGTGAAAACTTCACAGACAGAGAATTCATCTGATCTAAAATATACATTATTTATAAGCTCTTATGGATACCAGATTTTGCCTTTTGATGTAAACAGCCAGATGTTACCCTTATGGAGTTAGCGAAAATTATTAAAACATGCTTATGGCTCATTTCATCAAATAAATACAATTCTGATTTTAGAAAGACATGAGTTGAGACAAGAAAAGGGCAAGACGTGAAGTTGAAACAAATGTTTTAAAAAGTGCTATGCATCCCAAATGTCTTGAACGTTCAAACATATCAGAGATTCTTTACAAATACCTAAGGAATGAGCATACAAACACTGTGCAGCCAACAGTGCAGTACCACTGGGATAATGACAGTTTTATTTAATCCAGATTTCCAGAAGCAAATGTGATTTAACTATTTTGTGAAAGTAATGGGACAGTTACCAATGATGACAATGTTTAATGCTTTCTCCATACAAATAAAAAAAATCATTAAAAAAGCCTCTCCTTTTCAGAAAAGAAACTTTCATAAATGAACATTTAGGGCTGTATTCTTACCTAATGGGCACCCTAGGTACCATTAGCATAATGGGAATCTTGTACCAGCATTAAGGAAAAGATATCCCATTTGAGAGTCTGATTTCCAGTTTGGATCTTTGGTAATATTGTACTTGGAATCTTTAAATAGAATAGGGAGTTTATATGTGCAGAGGGTGGTGATAAATTACATGCTACACAGTCATCCTAATGAGATGAGAACTGATCTCTTAGGGTTTGGACTAGGTTAAAACTGAAAGCAAGCAAAGATACAAACCAATAAACAGCTTACGGTTAGGATTTTCTATGTATTTAAATCTGTTTTTCAGTTTGACATAATGATTTAATGCAGAAATGGTCACAGAGACAAAATTGCTTTGAATTCTTTTCTCTCTCTAACAACAAAACATACGTCTTTGACAGTCGCATAAATACCACTCTTCTTTTTCCATTCACCAACCAATACTAAGCTTGTATAGCCAAGGCGCTAATCATTTCTCCCGTTGCCAGAGTCACCCCATGAACTGTAGCATCTGAAGGAGATGGGAAAACATCAGAATCCAGTTATCTGGGTTTGGCAGCTTCTAAAGTCTGTGTGTGTGTGTGTGTGTGTGTGTGTGTGTGTGTGTTGTGATGGTTTTGACTGCTCATCCGGATGACAGTTAATGATGGATTGAGGAATAAGTGGTGATTCTTTTTCTCTCGGCATATATTATTTTCCTGAGTTCTGTCCTTGGATGCCAGGTCATGAATCCATTCACCTGTATGATGAAGGACGACTTCATCCACCATAGCCCCAAACCATCACTGTGATGTATTTCATCCATTACTGCTTATCCATTCGCCTCCAGGATTCCAGTTCTGCTACTACGTTCTCTGGTGGTTTATAGCAGCAGTTCTCCGTGGATATGTGGCCATAATCTAATGTGTCATGACCAGCAGTGACAGACAAAGGTGATTTTTAGTGAACAATGTGGTATTAAGGTTCACAAAGGATGTGCTTTTTAGAAATAATTAAAGATTTTCCCTAGACTATTATCCACTGTCTCAGTGGCATTATGATTTGCCTACTTGGATTGGACAGGAGGATTTGGAGTTACAGAGGTGTCGTGGAATTTAGCATTATTTGCAATATGTCATCATCATCATCACTGAAATGGTGATGGATTCTTTAAAAATAATGGTTCAGGAGCTATGAAAACATCCACAAGCTTCAAGTGCCTAATTCATCTGTTTCCTCCAATTGCCTCAGAAACAAGCCCAGAATGACTAGAAATAGAGCAGACATGTGCTTTCCTTCAGTTGTACAGTTGGAAAATGATGAAAAAAATAGGTAACAACTTTCCTTTATTGAGCACATATCATTCTGCAGGCTTTACAC
Organism: Camelus dromedarius; assembly: GCF_036321535.1. Taxonomy (NCBI): domain Eukaryota; kingdom Metazoa; phylum Chordata; class Mammalia; order Artiodactyla; family Camelidae; genus Camelus; species Camelus dromedarius. The sequence goes on along the minus strand of NC_087465.1, from coordinate 11,166,557 downwards.
ATGATCTTTCAAATATTTTCAATATGTCTTTAAGTTAGGGTTATTAGTTCTCTTTTCTAGAAGAAATAACTGAGCTTTTGCTGTAAATGGCTGAGCAGAGATTTCAGTCTGGCTCTCAAGTCAAATCGCTTTCTACTAAATGATGCTGTTTTTCAAACCTCACTGTGGACCAAATTTCAACTGATGGATTAGATTCAACTATAGTGAATTGGGCTTCAGAACAGACATTTCCTATGGATGCCATCCAATTGAGTGATGCCATGACACATGTCTAATGAAGGATAAGGGTGACCTCAAAATCTCACTGCCAGCAGTGAGATATTTAGGAAGGATGAAGAAGCCATTGATAATCCCAATGCTGGATGCTATGCTTTTCATGAAAGTAAAAGCTTTCACTGGCTCCAATTCTTTTTCAATACTAAGTATGGAATCTAGGACCAGGAAGAAGGTGGTACCTGCAAATTCCCTGCAAGGCACTTGAGTTGTTTGTCTCCTATCACACTCATGGATATGAATTAAAAATGAAAATTTCAATTTAAACTGAATGTACTTATGTGCCTGGCCCTAAACAGATAAGTATGCTCAAACTTTTTCACTCTTGAACGTTAAATTTATGGTTATAAGTTTTATAAATAAATTAAAATTTCTTTAATTTTTTCCCAGTATTTTAAGATTTCAGTGTTTTAGGATGAAAAAAATCTCAAGTACATATAGATGGTGTTTACACAATCTTTCCTGAGTCCTTTATGAAGTGATGTTATTGCTACGATAAACATACTGCTCTTGGAAACCTCATCCTACCAGTGGTATCTCAGTTACTCTATAGTCAATACAAAGCAAAGAACTTCCATTCTTCTATCCCTTCTTGTCTTTCTTGTATTTTTAATCTGGGATATTAATGTTTTATTCTAATTAACAACTTTACCACATGTAGCCCTTGCTGATTTCGTATCAAGCAAAACTACATACATTTATCCTTTATGCTATTCTGAGTAAATAATGTTGAAACTCATATCTCTAATAACTGCACACAGGGAAAGAGGTCCTCTGCTTATCATACAGTGTCATAAGCCTCCATAAATTATTGTAATCACAGCTATTGAGATGCATTATTTTTTTTCTTTCTAAAGAGACACACCATTGAGTCTTAACAAATATCAAAAACACGAAAAGTCACTCAGATATTCATTTATCAACACACATGTATTGTCTACTCTGTACCAAGCCCTACTGTGCTTACTGGGGATAAGATAGCGTGAAGGCAAAACCTCTGCCCTCAAGAAGCTTATGTCCTAGTGGGGGACTGATAACAAACAGGTAAGTCAACTCATGTGTGTGGTCAGTTGGTGACAATGCCAGAAAGGGAAATAAAGCAGTGCCAGGGACAGAGAGTGACAAGAGAAGGGGACATTTCTTGTCAGATAACCAGGGAAGTTTTTTTTGAGAAGGTATCATAAAAAATGAAACCTGAATTAAGTGAGGTAATGACACATGCTGAATATTTGAAGAAGAATTTTCCAGGCTCAGGAACTGACAAGTTCAAAAGTCCTAAGGCAAGAATGAATTTGGTGTCTTCAAGTGCAGCTGGAGTCAGAAAGTAGTGAGGAGAACGGTAAGAGCCTTAATCAGAGAGGTAAACAGTGATGAATCACGTTGAGCCTTGCAGGCCATGAAATGACTTTGGGCTTTCTTTGCAGTATAATAGGAAGCCACTGAGAAGCAGGAGAGAAGAGAGGTGTAAGTTGTGAAAAGAGTATTTCATCAGAGAAAAGATACTGCAGGAAGAGAAGTGGGAAGCTATTTAGATAGCTGGCAGATACCCAGGCAAAGGATGGTGGCTTGACCTATGGTGTAAGCAGTGGGGGTGATGGGAAATGGCAGTCATAGCCTACATTTTGATGGTAGAGCCAACCAGGATTTTTCTTTTCACATTGGATATGAAATGTGAGAGAAAGAAAGAAGCCAGCGATAATTTCAAGCATGTAGCCTCAGGAACTAGATTAATAGGATGCCATTTACAAGATGGGAAGTGATGGGGGAGGAGCATTTCGGGGTTAGTAGAGTTCAGGTTTTGAAGGGCCACACTTGAGATGCTTGTTAGTTATCCAGGTGGAAGTGTGAAGTAGGCAGCTGAGTATTTGAATCTATGGCTAAGAGGAGAGATTTGGAGGGAGGTACAAAGTTTAGCATTATTAGTTTATTGATCACATTTCAAGCATGATACTGGATGAAATACCATAAGGCATGGGGCCTGAGGACTCAGTAATGAGGAGCCAATAATGGACACGGAGAGGAACTGGCCCATGAGGGAGGTGAGAGAATGCAGTGACACTAGAAGCCAAGTGACAAGGATGTCTGAAAAAAAGACAGTGATCAATTATGGCAAATACTTGAGGAATCGAGTAGGATGAGGTCTGAGGACCCAAAGTGGAGGTCTTTTCTAACCCTGTAAGGAATTATTTTAGTGGCTAATGGGTGTTGAGGAAGTAGAGTCTGTGAAGATACCCAACCATCCTGAGTGTTTTTCTAGAAAAGAGAGTGAGAAATAGGTGTGTTGGGGGGTGATTATTGGGAGAAAATGTGGGGTCAAGGAGAGGATCTTCCTTTTTTCTTTTCTTTTCTTTTCTTCCTTCTTTCTTTTCTTTCTTTCTTCCTTTCACATTTAAGTAATTTAAAGTAAATCTCTTTGCTGATAAAATTATGCATTTGGGAGGAAAACTTTGACGATGTGGGAGCAGGTGGGTATAATGGCAGAAGCAAAGTCCTGGAGTAGATGGCAGAATGATGTTCAGGGCACAGCGAGGGTTGGGGGAGGCTGGCCTTGGACCGGAGCAGGGACAATACTTTTCTTGAGACGGGAAGGAAAACACCAGCGCAACTTGGGGGAGGAGGAGTGATGTGGATATCTTTTACGATTACTTTTATTTTCTCACCGAAGCACACCAGCTGATTTTAATGATTGGTGAGAAGTTGAAGGGACGATGGATGCTTGAAGAGTAAGGCAAAGTGTGTTAGTTTCCTGGGGCTGCCGTAATCCAGTACCACACATAAGGTGGCTTAAAACAATAGAAGTTTGAAATCAAGATGTCAGCAGGGCCGCACTCCCTTTGAAACCTGTGGGGGAATCCTTCCTCGCCTCTTCCTAGCTTCTGGTGGTTTGCTGGCAATCCTTGGTTTTCCTTGGCTTACAGATTGCTCTCTCCTGTCCTCTGTTGTCACATGGCATCTTTCCTCTGTGTGCCTCTCTCCTCTTCTTATAAGAACACCAGTCACTTTGTGTGGATTAGGGGCCCATGGTTAATTAGTTACGTCTACAATGACCCTACTTCTGAAAAAGTTATGTTCTGAGATTTTGGGGTCTGGACTTCAACGTGTCTTTCTTAGGAGGACACAATTCAACCTGTAACAGGGAGATATGAAAGAGTTGTTTTGGAGAGGTGAGTAAATCAGCTAGGGTCATGAGGTGAATAAGTCAACTGAGGGTCCACTCGAAGGTTGCATCTGCAAAGTTAGAGACCTCTGTTCATCTTAGTCACCTCTGAAACACTGGTGTGTTTCTTTTATTGTTTTTGTGTTGGTTTGTTTTGTTTTTATTTTTGGTTTGGCTTTTATTTTAAACCGGGAACTTGACTTCCCTGCCAGAGGACAAAGTTACGACTCCCAAATGGCAGCATGGCCTCACCATGCAGCAAATACTTCCTTCCACTGAGGCTGCTTTTTGCTAGTAGTACACAAGATAAAACATGAAGAAACTTTATTTTACCTCTTCATATTCTTACAAGCATGAAGAAAAATTTCTACTGTGTAGTGCAAATAGACATTTTCTGCTATTCAATCAGCTGCCCAGTAAATCACTTTCAAACCAGATAGATGGTTTCTTTTTCAGAACTATTCCAGATTATAAACAAAGAAATCCCCATAGAAACCTCACCAAAATCTCTTTCCTTTATGGTGAGATATTTGAAGGCAACACCTGTAAAAACAACCTTCCCTGAGCTGTTTCTGAGGGCGCAGGGTGAGAACAGTCTGGGCTTTATTCTTGAGAACAGCCTGCACATTCCCAGTTTAGGGGAGCTGGGAAGGACCGGGTAGTCAGGAGAAGAGAACTTCCGCAAAAGTAAACTTCATCTTTACAGATGAAGAGAGGTCAAGTGCGTAACTTGCCCTTGGTTATTGAGTGGCCCAGCCGTGGAGGCAGGACTTGAATCCAGTTCTGTATAATCCCAACCTCTGGGTCCTTCCTGCTTGACTGTGCCTCCAGTAGCCGTGTTTTCCGAGGCCACTTTGCTCCGCTCTCTCCCTGGGCCTTTAGGCATTACAGTGATGGATGTATGTGTCTGTCACCTCTTACTAACTAGAATCTAACTGAGAGCAAGGCCTTTATGGTGCTTATTTTTTGTGATGCTCATAACACTGTATGGCTCAGGGTGAGGCCGAGTCTAACAAGGGACAGAATATGGCCACTCCCAGCTGAGTTACACATGACCAGGAATTGAGCCCAGGTCATAGCCCGAGTGAGAGAGCTGAAACCTCACCACTAGACCACCAGGCAGTAATCAGGGCGCCAACTGCAGGCTGGGGTGATGGGAGCTGAGCGGGCAAGGGGGCTGTGATAGGAGATATCAGATGGAAAGGTGGGGCCAGATGACCTAGGGCCATGTGGGCTAAACTGAAGAGTCCAGCATCCTCTTTTAAATGTGATGGGAAGTCACTGGAGGGTCTCTGATTGGAGGAGTGTCAGGATGTGATTGACAGAAAAGGGAGACGGCGATACACAATGGAGTAGCAGAATGTGTGGTCCTGGCGGTGCAGCTGATGCTCCTGGGGATGCCTTCACACAGGAAAGAGGCTGGGGAGCCAGGAAACCTGGTGACATCCTGAAGCCACTCACAGGGTACTGTTTGAGCTCCCGCAGTAGCACGCCCTCAGCTGTGGCCACAGGCTGGTAGAGCTCTGGGATATTTGGGTTTCACTGAGCTATGATCTGTCCTCCATTAAATATTCAATGGATGCTTATTGAATGAAAAATATCTTTGGTAGAGGGGAGGGCATAGCTCAGTGGGGGGGGGGGGGCGTGCTCAGCATGCATGAGCTCCTGGGTTCGATCCCCAGTACCTCCATTAAAAAAAAATATATTGATGGTAATATTCTCATATCAAAGTTATCCCACTTGGGAATGTTTTAGCACTGGCTTCCTGGATGTAAGCAATCTGAAATGTCGGCGTGGGAATCCTGCTAGTGGTCATGAGGGATTAAGAGGCTGACAGCCAGTGGCTGAATTCTCCTGGCCCTGGGCTTGGGGTGTATTTTTGTGAGAGCATGTCTGGTTCTCCAGCCGGGAATGAGGGCAACTCAGACTCTGTTGACCGGGTGGAGGTGATGATGGGGATGAGTGCTGATCTGGGGCCATAGGCTGTCAGTAGCATGGAAATGAGCACCTTCGCTTTCCCTCAGACCTGGGGGCCAGGAGTATCCATCTTCACTGGCTCCACTTTTCTCTACCGTGTGACCTTGGTTTGCCAACCACTTATTTTTCTGGGTCTCAGATGCATTGGGATTAGTAAGTTTTCTATCTTCTTGAAATCTCTGATGCCTTTTTCCAGCATTGGTTGGGTGTGTGAATCAAAGATGTGGTGAATACTACAATGTCTGATTTACATCATCACATTCTCCTTTGGACTATTGTGTTGCCACAGAAATCGTGTCTGTCTGAAGACTAATTGTTCTGGACAATTTACATCTTATTTGAACAAATCTTTCCAATCCAACAGGAGAAATTAATCACTGAAATTTCATAATTACTGCAAAGTGGGTTTAACTTTACGTGCTCACAATAGGTACCAGGCTAAATGCACTGTAAACGGTCTCCGGTGTGCAACCAAAATATTTACTTAAGATCCAGAGAGGTAAATGGATATCTCAGTCTAATTACCAGTAAGATGGAAAGGGGTCACCCAATCAAACCACAACTTTATAAACTATACAGGCCAGTTGGAGGTTATAATAAAAAGTAAAGAACAGTGAATTTATTGGTGTTTTTAGTATAAATTTATTTTTTTCTCATTGAGTCTGTCTTCGAGTCAGAGGGATTCTTGAGAAATCAGAGATTTTTTTAAGCTTATTAGAGTTTCAGAATCTAGTTTAGGGGAAACCCCAAGGTTGTGTCAACACTGATTTGGTATTGTACCCTTTCTAAGCTCTCATTTGGGGCTCTCAGAAATTTTCTGTGTAAGATGGAATGCTGTGTGTTACACAGGAAAGACCTGTAAGCTGCATCCTGCAAAGAAATGATTTTAGATACTTTCCACAGGGGAAAAAAAAGGAATATATAAAGTGAAACCTCACTTATTATTGTCACATACCTTAGTTCAGAATGCTAACATATTTAGGGCAAGTGCTAAAAGAATTGTGTCCAAATCTCAACACAAAAATTAAATCTGAACTGAGGACCCTTATTACCCCCCGCCCCCAAATCTAGCTCTAATAGGTAAAATGTAGGATAAACTGAACCTCCTTTTAGAAATATACTTACCATCTGTCTGGAAAACATAAGGTGGCCAGGCAAAAGAAAAAAAAAAAGTGTCCATATTAAAATGCATCTTTCTTAAAATAATAAAAATATTTTTAAAAATACACATCCTTTCTTCTTTCCACACATATGTATTGAGCACTTCTGATGTTCTAGGAACTGTTCTAGGTTTTGAGCCCAGTTCTGGGTGTGGGATATGCTAAGAGACACAGAGCAGACCATAGAAATGGACCATATGAATTTATGAGACCATGTTAATTAATTGAGTGTCTACAGTAATGACTGCGGAATGTCCAGCATTTTTTTAAAAACTGGAGTAGCTCAAACATATGTAAAATGTAGTGTGCTTCCCTTCAAGAGACCTATTGTCCAGCTGGGGCAGCGGGAGGCACTTATTATGAAAAATGATAGACTATTTCAAGACGACATGTAAGTAAACATGTGACAGTCTGGTGCAATTCATAGTTGTCACACTTTGATGCCCTGACTCATTTTGTGATGAAGCTTGGTAAGAAGGACTTCTGGTTATGAATAAATGGAGAGTTATTGCTTGAAAGAAGTGGAGAAGGTAGATTACAGGTATAATAAGGAAGTACGAGGAGGTGGCACAGAGGGATGGCTATTCAAGGAATGGTTAGAGGATGCAGACCTAGGACACAGCCCGTCTGTGGAAATTAACTCACAATCTAAACTCCTGCAGAGGAAGATAAAGAAGCCTTTTTCTGTACTGAAATGAGGAGGTGGTGGTGTGAAAACTTCAAGCACATTTGCCAAGTTTGCAAACAGAGATTGCCTGATGAGGCCCTTGGCGACCGCTTGGCCACCATCCCCACTGTGACAGGCCGAGAACTCTGTTCTCACACGGCAGATGCTAAAAAGGAGACTTAAAACTTTTTAAGACCTTTTTTTTGCTCTCTTCTCACACTGATTGAGCATTCAGTATTTGCTTTCAAGTAAATAATGGTAATATTTACTCTTTTTCTCTCGAAACACTTCCTCCAGTTGTTTCTTTGCCTGTCCTGGTTAGCTTTCTTCAAATTTATTGCAGCAGCACTGTCTGAAGACCCTTCAAGCCACAATGAGGATCGATTGTGTGTTTTTATCTTTTCCTAAGGAAGTGTCGACTGATTAAAAAAGCACAACCTAAAAGTTGAGAAATATGTTTTATTCGCGGACTTTCTGAGGACTCAAGGCCGGCAGGCAGCCTCTCAGATTGCTGTGAGGGACTGTTCCAAAGAGGTTAAGGGGGATCCAGGATATGTAAGAGTTTAGCAACAAAAACCAGAAAGTTGGAACATCAAAAGATTTCTGTCCATTAAAGAAAGCCAGACATCTCAGGTTAATGAATTTAGCACTTTTCTCTGTATAGGAAGATGCAGGAGTCTAGGCTCAATGAAATCATTGCTTTTATATGCACCTTAAATCTCTAAGGCCAGTATCCTGTTTTTTTCCATCCTGAATCCCTTCATGGTGCACAGTGGGGGTTGGCTGCAAGGCTGCTGGCTTGGTGGCCCAACATCCTTTGTTTACTGATAGGGCAGGTGACATTCTTTGTCCACAGAAGCATTCCAGTGGGCTTCCTGCTATCATCATAAAGATGGCATTTCTAATACTAGATGTGATTGTTATTTAAAAGCATCAGTAAAGGACCGAAGCCTCAAAGCTACGTACGCAGGTCACAATGCTAAGCATCCCGAAGTCAGTTAAACAAATTCTGCCTTCCAGGAGTGTACAACTTAAAACCATCACCGAAATCATTCAGAAGACCATTAGCTCATCCCTATAACATTACTGTGTATTTTCAACTATTACACATCACCAGAAGAAGCAATATTTCACAATGTGGTGTCCAGAGTTAGACACTGTATGCTGGTTTTAACGTACTTCATTGAAAGCTGACATCAGAGCCACTCAACACATTTCGCCAAATGATTACATTTAAACCCCCTTTTCAATATTTTGCCAGGTTTCTCCCTTTTATGAAATAGGTATAGCCACTACTTTTCTTTGCCAGATGTATCAGCTTACATTTTTCTGTCCTGATCTCACTTACCATAGATCTAGAATCCTGTCTTACTTAAGTATATGTCTCTATCTTTGTTGAAAAACAACCATCTTTAATTAACAAGCATAAAAAGGCTCTTTTGGTAGGCTATCCAAGAATGTGTGTGTTACTTTACAAACACACTCAGTTTTTTCTTTGGAAGGAAAAAATCTTGAGCCTCACTTTAAGGATCTACTCAGTTCCTTACCTGAACCAGCATCCCAGAACTCTCAAGTATTCTCGAGTGTCCAAAAACTGGTAAAAAAACTCCAGTCCAATGTCTCTGACTGATTTTCCAGCAATATTATTAGAAAGCTGAAAATGGCAAGATTGGGAATGACATTCAGTGATGCATCTGGCATTGACTATGTATACGAGATTATGGTCAATAGGTGTATGTGTTTATATGTGTATCCACATATGTGTGTATACACACGGATGCACACACATACATATGTATCATAAGCCTTATTCCAAGAAACTGACACAGACTGAGGCTACCCTCCCCTCTTTTTTGACATTTAAAAATTATCTATTTATTTATTTTTGGACTGAGACCCTTTATGACAAACTCCCTTGAGAGCTGGCATGACTGAACAAAAAGACTGCTTGGAATCCCAGTCTGTTCAACTGGCCAGATGCCCACCAGAATGTGCACTTTCGGATGGCAGAGACCAGAGAGAATTTTCTCATTGGTCAACAAACCAAGCTCTCAAGATGAGTGGAAAAGAAAACCTAATCAGACCAGTGGTTTCCTCCTTATGACAAATGACACCACAGCCAGAGACAAAGATACACAGTGACCATCTATGGGAGGAAAGGGATCAACAAACCAGGAGTCCTCTACTGAAGTCTCCCAAGAGCTGCCAAGTCCAAGGATCTAGCCCTACAAGCACTTCTCCTACTAATTTTAGAAAAGAGAAGAATTTGTCCCACTCTTGTTTCCAGCATACCCTGCAGGCAGAGAGCCAGGAGACTAGCTGACATGGTAAGAATTCCTACCCCTGTTGGCTTTTTGTCAGGTGTCTCGGGGTCCCTTAACTACAGCAGCCTTGGAGCCGGGAGAGTCCAGCCTGTAAAACTGTATTCCATCTTTGTTGCCAACTGTCGGGGAGGAAGAAATTTTCTTCTACCCTTCTAGGTTCTTCTGGCTGGTCTAAGAATTAAATTGACGTAAGACAGATTAACAGGAGAAAGTCACACAAAGTTTAATAACACGTATACATGAGAGAGACCCAGCAAAGCTGAGTAACTCCTCGGCTAAAGCTGTGTAAGTTGCTGTAAAATTACATTAAGGAAGCAAGAAGAAAGAATAAAAATGCAAGCAGAAAAATGAAGTAAAATATCAAAAGTTTAATCGATATTTTGGTAGAGTAATGTGTTTCCCCATCCCTCACGGAGGTCCGTCGCTTCCTTCCTGGAACCTGTGAATTAAGTTACAGGGCAAAGGGGAATTCAGGCAGCAGAGAGGACTGAAGTTGCTAATTAGCTGGTTTTAAATAGGGCGTTAATTCTGGATAATCTGGATGGGCCCAGTATGATCACAAGGGTCCTTAAAGTGGCAGAGGGAGACGGAAGAGGAGACAGAACCAGAGGGGGTGTGACCACAGGAGGTCAGAGCGACACTGTGTGAGTGAGAAGAACGCCACCCACTGCTTCTGGCTTTGCAGGAGGAGAAATGGGACCACAAGGCAAGGAATGGAGGTAGACGTGAAGACAGAAAAGACGAGGAAATGGCTTCAGCTCTGTAGCCTCGAGAAAGGACTGCAGTCCTGCCAGCACCTGATTTTAGCCCAGGAAGATTTGTGTCAGTTCTGACCTACAGAACTATAAAATGTAAAACCAAAACCCAAACCCCAAACAAAAAAACCTGTAAAATGGTTGTTTTAAACCATCAACTTTGTGCTAATTTGTTACAGCAGCAATGAAGAACTACTGCAGATCTATTCAGAAACTTGTCATTTATTTAAAACAGTCAGACAAGGCAAACTCCTGGCAATGTTTTTAAAGAGAACAAAAATTCAAGAAAAATTGAGAAACATTTTAATGAGATAAACAAAAGAGACAAAACGTGATTACAGCACCTATAATTTTATGGTAATATATCTGAAAATCCCGAAAAAAATAGAACATTTTAGAGGAGACTGTAAATTAGCAAAGCTTACTGAAGAATAGTTACAGGTCTGCATTCACTGATAATCCACTGAAGAAATAGAGAAAATGTGTAAAAAATAATTTCATTCAGAGAAGTCTCTCATTAGACTACCATGAGCTTATTTTTTAAATGTCAAGGAAAATATTTCTCTATGGTGAAAATTGTTCCAAGGTTTAGAAGAATAAAGAAATTGCTTCTAGTCACTTTATGAAGCTGGTTGAGCCCTAACGTCAAAACTAGGGAAGGATAATTCAGAACAGGAAGGTAGACAACTTTATAAGTATCAAAATAAGAATTCTTGAAATAGAACTGAGAGTATTACTTGTAAGAATCTGAGACATGACAAAGCTGGCATCACCAAACAGTACCAGGGAGGTGGAAGGGGAATAAATGTATACCGTACCTTACACTAACGTATATCCCAGATAATTAAAGAGTTCCATGCTATTGCCTCGGAAAAAATGTATATACTGTTATGATGAAGAAAGCATCACAAATTAATGGGGAAGGGATATTTACTTTTAAATGTCTGGCTATTAGCATTTAAAAGATAGTCTTTGATATTTATCACACATTCCTATTACATTAAGGCCAGATAAATTAGAGTTAAATGATCGAGCTATTTAAAAATAGGAAGAGTTGTTTGGGGACAAATAGGTTGCTCAGGATCCTGACTTGTCCTTGTAGGTGTTGGAAGACTGGTTGTTGGGATGCTGCAGAAAAGCCACTGGAGAGGTCTCTCATCATTCAAGCAAAAATATCCTTCTCTGGTCACTCTGTAGCTCCACCTTCTCCATATTTTATTGATGGCACTCATCACAGTCTATGAGCATCTGATGTATTGATTGCTTTATTTACAGTCTGTTAGTTCTCTAGAATGTATGCTGTGTGAAGGCAAGGACTTTGTCTCGTCTCTGCTGAATCTCCAGCCTCTAGACTGGTACATGGCAGTCTCTCAAATAACATTTTTAGATAAATGAATGAGTTAATTTATTTTCTCTATAAGTCTTATGGTATTTACATGAAATATAGAGTATATTCTATTGTTATTGTTCATTCATAAGTCATGTAATCCATTTACACTTTGGGTGGGAAGTAAAGTTGCCCTGAATTAGGTATGGCAGAATAAACACCAATAGCTTGCCCCATGTGCTAAGGATGCAAGGAACCACTCCAGCATTCTATAATGCATCCATTCACAGACTTACTCAAGCATATGGACAACAGAGGGAAAAGATTTTACTGCTATAAGAGGCTGAGAGCCTTGCATAATATAATATCTTGATTATATAAGTTAAATTAATTGCAATATACTAGTTATTAACCAATCAGTTGGTAGAGTTGAATACCAGTTACAATTTAATATAGTCCCTGTTTATTCTCCTCTAAGAGAAAATGTCTATTTATCTTCAGAATTTGCTTTGTAGGCATAGTTAAATTTTTACAACATCAGCAAACCAGTGGTAGCTTGGTAAACTGGTGGATACCTCTCTAGGAAAACAGAAACTCAGACGACCTGAAATGTCTGATGAAGGATCAAGACAGACATTGGGAAAAGGCTCCTGTTTTAATTTTGCCTCCTTTCCAAATTTACTTCTGCATAAATAGTGTTGTCTCCACTATTTAATTCTCATTATTTTCAAGCCTGTCATTCCTTATATTTGGCTTATTTAGTTTTATTTTTGTTCTTAAACAAACTTAACAATACTATAACAGATGTCTCTTGGATATGAAGGAACAGTAATGTACATCACTTGATGTTTCTGGGAGTTTATTTTAATGGTATACTCAGGAAATGTCAGGCTGTTAATGTTTTTGGAAAATGAGGCATTCTATTTTCATCATATACTCTGGGCTGGAAATGATTTTTCTCCCCCTCTTGAAAGGACTTCCGTCCATAGAGCATGTGGAAAATATTGATCTTTCAGGGAGTATCGATTCCATAGAGTGAGCACAGTTGTCAGGAAGAACGGTGCAGCACACTCAGTGTAGACAGAAATGCACAGCACTTTGCCTGGCACATAATAGATTCTCAATAATATTTGTCTAATAAATGAATAAATGTGTTCTGCGTTAAGAAATCAAGCAGGCAGCCAGAAATGAAGTATGAATGTTGAATAGAAAGAAAATTCGAAGAGAAAATAAGTTTATGACTTTCAGCAAATTGATTTGTCAATTCCCCTTGTGATTAGTAATAGGGGTTCTGAAAAAGCCACATGAATTTCCAACAGTGCTTAATGGAAGAATGTGCAAGAAGCCAAACTCTCAGCAGGAAGGTCAGGTTTTGTCACCAATTCTTTGGTGAAAGGATTTAGTAGAATCTTTTGTATATTCTATGATTTTTTTCTTTTCAAGTATTTCATTCATGAATGCATTTAGCCATTTATTCTTAACCATAATGGAATTTAAATTTCTTAAATGGAAGTGGTAAAATATTGTTACAATTGAGTGATAAGTCACACATACGTGTGCAACCCCTATGAGAAAGAAAAACACTCAAAAACACTATACAAAGTCAAGGTGAAATCCTTAAAGTATTGATGTAATGCACTGTAAAGAAAAAAAGAGTAATAAAGAAATGAGAAACAGAAAATGACCAGGGAAGACAAATAAAATGCCATATTTACATATACCAATCAAAACATAAACACACTAACGAAACACAGAGATTGGGAGAGTGAACTAAAAAGTCCACGACCCTACAATATGCTGTTTCTAAGAAACTGACTTCAAATTTAGCAGCATGATGGGTTGAAAGTACAAGAACAGAAGAAGATATATGATTCAAACATGCAGGAGTGGCCATATTAATACCAGACGAAGTAGGTTGCAGAGTAAAGAAAATTACTAGAGACAAAGAGAAACATTACATAATAAAAGGATCCATCCACCTGGAAGATGTAATGATCTTGGAAATATGTACAAAATAAGAGAGTCTCAAAATACATGAAGCAAAATTAACAAGGCTGACAGAGAAATAGACAAATTTGTAGGTTAGCTGAGGACTTCAATGTTCTACTCCCAGTAACTGATAGAGCTACTAATCAGAAAATCACCTAGGATATAGAATCAATCAAATGAATCTAGTTGACATATTTAGAGCAGAGTATGCAACAACAGCAGAACACACACTTTTCAAATGCCCAAGGAAAAGTCATCAAAATAGATTGTATTCTGGGCCCTAAAAGAAACCTCAACAAGTTTATGAGTTGAAATCAAACAGAATGAATCCTCTGATCATAACTGAATCAAACTAGAAGTCGATAGCAGAAAGACAAGAAGAGACTCTCTATAGGCATGGAAATTAAATACCACACTTCTGAACAATCGATGGGTCAGAAAGGAAGTTTCTAGAGAATTAAAACGTACATAGAATTTAAAGAAAATGGAAATCCAACTTATCCATCCCAACTTATGTGGGATGCAGTACTGAGAGAGAAATGTATTGCATTAAATGCTTACAACAGAAATGAATAAAAGTCTCAGTCAAAAATCTGTTTCCATGTCTGGAAAATGGAAAAAGAAGAACAAGTAGAGGAAAGAAAATAATAAAGAGAAAGGAAATGTCAGTATAATTGAAAACAGGAAAACAATAGGGAAATTAACAAAATAAAAGCTGATTATTTGTAAAGTCAATACAATTGGCAAATTGTATTTCTCCAGGAAGATTGACAATGTGAACGAAAATACTGCAACCGTATCAGTAAACAAACCAAGTCATCAGCGGCTGCTACCACCCCCCAGTGAAGACAAGCCTCTGCAGCCACTCACAATGGTGCACTCTGAGCAGACTCCGAATAAAAAAGGACAAAATAATGGCCCTAGATAGCTAGATGCTTGTCAAAGGAATGAATTCAATGAGCCCAAATGTTTACTTCCTCCCATACATAGAAAAGCGCTAAATTTTTTTACTTGAAATGCCTGGTTTTCTTTAGATAACAAGTAATCTTTTATTGTTCCAACTACCTGGTCTTTGTTGTAAAGCTCCTAGTTATCCTAGCTCCTCCCCTAACTCTTTGGAGCAGTCCCTCAGAGCAATCTGAGAGGCTGTCATCCCTGCTCGAGTCCTCCCGCCAAATAAAATATAACTCTCAACTTTTAGGCTGTGCTTTATTTTAGTCGACAAGAAAAAGAAAAAAGACTCGTATCATCAATATTAGGAATGAAATAAAGGATATCATTACAGATCCTGAAGACATTAAAAATATAATAAGGGAATATTAAGAACAACTTTACATTCATATATTCAACACTTAGATTAAAATGGACCAATCTTTTGGAAATCACAAACTATCAAACTCAACCAAGGTAAAATTGATACTATAAATAGATCTACAGCCATTAAAGAAATTGCATTTAGAATTTTAAAAAGCTCCCCCCAAAATAAATCTGTAGCCCCAGACAGTTTAACTGAAAGGATACTGCCGAACATTTAACGAAGAATTAACGTCCACTTTATACAACCTCTTCCATAAATTAGAAGTGGAGGCAACATTGTCTAACTAATTTTATGAGGTCAGTGTTATCCTGATACTGTGAAAGAAAAGCCAGGCTGGGCTAACAAGATAACTCACAAGTCTAGGAATGTGAAGGAAAAGCTGGGCTGGGCTGGCAGGATAACTCACAAATCTAAGTATCAGAATAGTGATCTGAGTTCTGCTGGACTAACTTGTAAATCTAAGTTAATTAGTGTTGGTTTGCTGTTCATGTTGTTTTGCTAGCCAGCTGGATTTTCAAAGAGATATATCTGGCTTTGGAATGTTGGTTTGCTGTCTCCCTGCCTCCACTTTTGTGATAAGGATGCTGCTAAAGCTGTTTCATGCCTATTGGCTGAATACCCCAAGCTTGTACTTTACCCTATAAAACCTCATGCACACGTCTTGGAGGTGCTCAGAGCTTCGGAGCAGAAGCCCCTCTGAGTCCGCCAGTGTAATACATCTAAGTACTCCAACCCTCCGAGTGGTGCTTGTTTCTTGGCTGGCCTGTTGTTTCCACAACAATACCAGACAAGTACAAAAAAGAAAACCACAGAAACTATTCTCATGAACTTAGATGTAAACTTTGACAACAAAATACAGACAAACCAAATCTAACAATGTATAAAAGTAATTATATCATGACCAGGTGGGATTTATTGCACATGTGAAGGGCTACTTCAACATTTGAAAATAAATCAATGTGATCGCCATATCAACAAGCACATGAAGAAAAATCAATTGTTCATATCAGTTGACACAGGAAACTCATTTGAAAAATCCAACATCCATTCATAATAAAAACTCTCAGCAAGTACAAAATAGGAATTATCTCAACCTGATAAAATTCATCGACAACTAATGGTAAACTTAGTGGTGAAGGACTGGATGCCTTCCCCATTTTTAGAAACAAGGCAATGATGTGAGCTCTCATCCCTCTTACCATAGCATTGGAAGTTCTAGCAATAAGGCAAGAAAATAAATGAAAGGTATGCAGCTGGAAATGAAGAGGTAAACTTGTCTCTTTTTGCAGAGGACCCGACTGTTTACATAGAAAATGCCCAGGAATCTGCAAAACCAAACCACACAAAATGCCTAGAACTAATAAGTAAGTTCAGCAAGGACACAGGGTAACACAAGACCAAAACCAACAAAATCAGTTGCTTTCCTGAGTACTAACAACAAACATGCAGAATCTGAAATGAAAAACACACTACCACTCGCTGACAATTGCTCCAAAGAGAAATATTTATATTTAAGTCTAAAAAACGTGTACAGGATCTCTGAGCTAAAAATTAATAAATGTTGCTGAAATAAATTAGAAAGATTTAAATAAAAGGAGAGACATCTATATTCATGGACTAGAAGACCCTGTATACTAATGATGTCAATTCAGCCCAAAGTGATATATACATTTAATGCATGTCAAAACCCCAGCAATTTTTTTTGTTGATATAAATATGCTCATCCTAAAATTTATATAAAAGGCACAGATTCTAGAATAGCTAGAAAAATCTCGACAAATATGACCAAATTTTGAAGTATTATTCCTCCTGATATGAAGGATTACTATGAAGTTGTAGTTATCAAGACAGTGTGGTAATAAGACATAATAAACACATAAAGCTGCAGAACAGAATGGAGAACCAGCAATCAGCCCACACAAATATGCTCAACTGATTTTTGACAAAGGTGCAAAAGCAATTCAATGAAGTAGGATAGCCTCTTCAACAGATAACTTCACACTTTTTACAAAAATTTACTCAAAATAGGTCATGGACTTAAATGTAAAATGTAAACCTAGAAAACTTTCAGAGAAAAAAATAGTGAAAAATCATTTGAGATCTAGAACTAGGCACAGAGTTTCTAGACTGGATTTATAACAGGAAAAATGATGAATTGAGTCCAATAAACCACATGAAAAGACAAAACTACATACAACTGGGAGAAAATATTTGAAAACTCTGTATCCATTAAGGACTAGTAGCTAGATAATTCAAAGAGCTGTCAAAAGTCAACAGAAAGACAGTAAACAATCCCACCAGAAAACTGGCAAGAGACACGAACAGGCATTTCGTTGAAGAGGATATACAGATGGCAGCCAAGCACATGAAAAGATGCCAATCTCATTACCATCAGGTACACGCAAATGAAAGCCACAAATTGATTTCACTACAAACCTAGCAGAATGACAGAAATAAAACACAGTGACAACCCTAAATGCTGGCAGTCATAAGACACTAGATCACTTATATGTTGCTGGTGGGAATGTAAAATGGTAAATGAATGTAGAAAACTGTTTGGAATTTTCTTATAAAATTAAATAAGCCAGTATCTATTATTCAGTAATCACACTCCTGGACATTTATCCCAGAGAAACAAAAACACGTTTACATAAAAATCTATGAATGGTTGTTCATAGCAGCTTTATTCATAGTCGCCCCACCCGAGAAACAATACAGGTGTTCTTCAACAGATAATGGTGGTTTTGAGATTTGCAGATACTAACTACTATATATAAAATAGGTAAACAATGAGGTCCTACTGTATAGCACAGGGAACTCTATTCAATCACATATAATGAAAAAGAATATAAAAAGGAATATACATATATATGTGTATTACATGTATGGCTGAACCACTATGATGTACACCAGAAATTAACACAACATTGTAAACCAACTATACTTCAGTTAAAAGAAGAAAAACTATGGCGCCCCCATAGCATAGCAAAGGAAGGGAATGAACTCTTGCTACAAGCCACAACTTGTTTAAGTCTCTAGGGAGAAAAAAGCCAGTCTCTAAAGTTTACGTACGGTGTGATTTCATTAATATAAGATGTTGAAATGTCAAAACTGTCTAAATAGAGAACAGCTCAGTGGTTGTAGGGATTAGGGACAGGGGTCGGGAGTAGCTATGGCAGGGGCAGAAGAGAGGTGGGTGTGGTTTCAAAAGAGCAACTCAAGGAAGGGATCCTTCTGGTGATAGAATTGTTCAGCATTTTGACTGTGACGATAAATACATGAACTTACATAAGTGATGAAATTGTACTTAACTACTTATACACACACAATTGCTGGTAAAACTGGAGAAATGTGAGTAAGATCACTGGATTGCGTCAACATAAATACACCAGTTGTGATATGCTAGATGCCATTGGGGGACACTGGGAAAGGATATAAATAATCTCTCAGTTTTATTTTTTTTTTACAACTTGGTGTGTATCTATAATTACTTTAACAACAACAACAAAAGAGTGTTAGTATCTAGTTTTTTTTTTTTTTTTTTGGTTTTTTAGTCAAGAATGCTTAACGATTCAGTCAGGGAGTCCTGTAACTCGCCATGTCCAGTGTTCCTGATGAGTTAGTTTTTCATCTTTAATAAATATTTGCAAATCTTTATCAGTATGTTAAGACTGCATGTACTTAACTTTTTATCAGTGTCAAAAATGTCTCTCTCTCTTTTTTAATGCTAGCAGAAATAAATAAGGAAGAGGGAAAAATTAGTTTCCAATGGTTGCTTTGACTGCTGAGAACTGGCGTCCCATTTCTTCATGACTGGACTGCAAAAACAACACAGAGCAGATGAGGGCTGTTATTTAATAAGCACCAGCCTGAGAGAGCTGAGCAAACAACCTCCATTTATTTCAAATGATCACCAAAACCAAGAACGGAATAATGAGAGGATAAGCATAAGGTATTAATTGAGTCACTGTCTCCATTTCTTCCTGGGAAAATGCAAAAATATAAAACACACACACTGAAAAGGATACACTGAAATCCCTTTAGAGATGCCTTTCATTTCATTGGGAGACAGGAAACGACTTAAATAGATTTTATGGTATTCTTAAGAAATAAATTACCTTGAGTGATGAAATAATGTAAATCTTAAATAGCGTGTTCTGTGAAAATGTCATGGAGAAGCATTCTATGGCTGCAGATCTTTTATCTAAAAATAAACAAAAGGACAGCAATTACTCACTGCTCAGTGTAGAACCCTGAGCAATCGCATTTACAATGTTTTTTAAAAATTCTGAAGTATTCAGTGTTTTGTTTGCAACACCTTTCCCAACATAAATACACTACATGAAAAACTATGTGTGCTTTTTTTAAGCCAGATTGTTTGCAAAACTCAGAATAGTCCATCTTAATCACAGTCATATGTCTATGAAAAAGTCTTCCCTTTCTTTCCATTTAGCGACTTCTTCATGTGAGAAATGAATTATTCACATTTATATCCATTGCACTTTAATGTAGAGGCTTGACCCATATCAATTCTCTTTCTTTTTTTTCCTGTCTTCCCTATTCAAATAGTTGGATAGATTTGGCATAATTTCTCTTGTTCTTTTAAAAGATATTCTGTACTGCTCTAATCTGTTTTCCACAAATGCATAAAATCCCATATTCCTGAAATCTCCACTACTTTTCCAAGAAACATTTCCTACATCATACATGAACTATCACCTTATTATTATATTAGTTTGGGGGCTGCCGTAGCAAAATACCACAAGCTGGATGGCTTAAAACAACAGAAGCTTAACAAAGCAATGCTCCCGCTAAAAGATCTTGGGAAGAACTCATCTTCACCACTTCCGATTTCCGGTGGTTACCCACCCTAATTCAGTATGACCTCATATTAACTAGATTGTACCTGCAAAGATGTTATTTACAAGTAAAGTAATTTTCTCACATACTAGGGGTTAGGACTTGACCATATCTTTTTGAGGGACACTACTCAACCCATGAAGTTGTGAAAATACATTTTGATTCATGCTAATAGATTATGATAGGGAAAATATTTATTAGCTAATAAAGTCCACATACCACTCTAATATTCATGAAATCTTTTTCTGATTGTAGTTTTCATAATGTAATGAAACTAGTTTTAAGGAAATGCAAAGGTTAAAGGTTAAAAGGGTTTTAAACTTTTCTAAAAGATTCTTGTAAAAATATTTTTTTAGAATTAGATGGGCAGAAAAAAAAATCCCCAAGATTCAGGTCAATTCCTTTCCCTTCTTTAGAACTTTTTCTAGCTCCTTTGGCACATAAGACCTTGGACCAAAGTATTTATTGTCTGATCAGTAAATAGTTATTATTTCAATGATGCAACCAGCATTCAAAGTGTACTACAAATATACCTTCAAACACATTGATTTTTATGAGATTGAAAATGTGAATCCAGTACTACGTGATAAAAGGAAGTCAAGTAGGAGGGGGAAACACAGATTCCCCTAGTTAAAGAGTTTCTGTAATTCAATACGTATAGATAACTAAAGAAATCAATACAGGTAAATAGATTCCAACTTAACTTAAAAAGTTTACATCATTGCAAGAGTCAAATCTATCGAGTAGAGTTACCAGGTTTGGCAAATAAAAATACAAGACACTCAGTTAGATTGAAATTGATAAACATCAAATAATTTTTCTTTTAGCATAAAAGTATGCAGTTGTTTATCTGAAATTTAACTTGAATCAGGCTTCCTGTATTTTATCTGGCAAGGCTAATCTTGAGGTGTAGGTCTCCTGCCCTGGTTCATTCTGAAGGCCAACGTTGGGTTTACTGACGGAGAAGTTAGTGGGCACACTGCCACTTTGTGGCAGCCAAGAGCAACAACTACTGCTCTTGAGGGAGGAGAGGTGCTAGCCCAGGGATGGGACATTCATTTTCATGGTGCAGAACAACCAGGTACCAAGATAAGTTAACGAGCCCATTAAGGACAGAAATATGGAAACCGCTATGCTTTTCTCACATAACATTAGTTTTGGTTGGCATGATGGCAAGATTTATCTACTTCCTGAAGAACACATCCCAACACTTCAAAGATAAGGTTTTGAAGAAACAGGAAGATGAGTTTATCGGTGACTATCGCCAGAAACAACGTGTAAACTATTCTCAGGTGACCATGGTGATTATTAAAAAAACTGCCTATAAGAATTTGATGTGTTGAACTGCCAGTATGATTTTGCTTTTGTTTAGCAATATCAAACCAATATTTAGTTTTATTATGCCTTTAAAGCTGTGGGTTTTATCAGTGAAGAGAGAAAGGATAAAACAATTTCCTGAAGGTTGCTTATCAGGTCAATAATAGAGCTGGAGGAAAGAGTGATAATTTCCTAACTTCTGACCCTTAAAACCCTTTCATTACCTCAGAATCACTATTGTTTTCTGAAATGAGTCTCTTTCAAGCACCTTCAAATATTATTTCAGAAATACTAGCCATACATGTGGAAGTGATAATATTGTGATAATTTAAGGAATTCCTGTAGGAAAATCCCAAGTGAAGCTTCTCAGCTGTCTTCAGAATCTCCAAAGCAAACAGAACTTTCAAAAATTCACCTGCTCATGTCCCTTTTCTCTTCTGACTGACTGACTTTCCTAATTATATTTTCATGTTCTTTGGAAAAGATGAATATTCTTGAGGGATGGTGATTTTTTTTTAACTCACACAAGAATATGTTGAAAGTTAATTAATACTAAACTACCAAGCCCTCCTTACTAACACTATAAAAAGTTTTCATTAAGTCTGAATTTCATGCGGCTACACATTAATCTTCAAATCTTGACAATAAGCAAAGGTAGAAAGTGGAGATTCAAATATATTCCGAATCATTATTTTTATTCACATTAGAAACTATGTCTAGATCTAGTCTATGTTGAAATATTTGAAGTTGTTTTTTCACCCTGAAAAATATGAAGAGATCTGGCCCCGAGACTGTTAAACTTTTTTTTTTTTTAAAGTTTATCTTAAAAAAAAATTATGGTCTTACTCATCGTCAAGCAGAGGGAAACACTGGTAGATTTACCAGAACCGTGGTTGGCTATAATACTTCATGAAGAATGTTTCAGTTTAGTCTTGATGGAAGATTACCCAATAAATAAAATTGTCAGTAATTTGTCTACAGATAGTAGACAAATTATAAAAATATGCACACGACACTTTATTTGGTTTTGCGATCTGCCACGCCTGCCATGTAATCCTGCAACAGAAGGAAAAGGACAAGGTCATCCTGGCCTTAAGCACTTACTGGCAGAGCTGTTACCTTATGCAACACTCAGCAATGAACTGGGTGTTCCGGAAAAGATGTGTTTGAGGAGGCATTGAGGAGAGAAATCATATGAGACTGGGTGGGAAATGATTGTGAAAAGGATCCACTCCCACTGCTGCAAGATTTTTTGGTGTATTTCTGTGATTTCCAGTGTACAAAAAGATGTCTTCAGTGAATTCAATCCAGACCTATACTATGCTGTACAGGTGTGTGTCACGAAATAAGCTGATAAATTGGTTGTGGTATTGGAAAGCATTTCTGTTTTAGAAGTAGCTGACCGTCATCTCTGGACATCTTCTGCTATCTTTTTCCATAAAAGCATACCAGCTGCTAGGGCAGAGGATTTCCTTCTGTTTTTGTGTGTAAATACAAATGTGTTTCCATTTTTCTGTATTTGTTTAGCCTACTATTACTCCTTTTCTGCCACTTTTCTGCAATATTCCCTCCACCTCTTTGGTGTATCTGAATAGTATCCAGACCCGTTCTAACCATTTCCTTCCCATTCTTAATGCGACGGAGGTCTCAAAAATAATTTGTACTTGAAGGGTTTCTCCTGGAACTCATGCAGCAAGACATAGTAATTACACTATCTTTGATGATGAAGAAAACCTTGAAGTATATGAACAATTTTAATAATCAGTAGACACTCTCATGACTTAAAACGACTTTGGTAAAGATGTAGTCATAAGAAATGTGCATGTACTCAAATGAAATTATTTAAATTCAGTTCAAATAAATGAAATTCAATAAACAAAACAAAAGGGAAGGCTGTTCTTTTAAAATGTGTATATATTTTTCTGGGTTTAAAAGAAACCATCAAAACACAATTTCTGAAACTCTCATTGATTAGTGTTTTATTTTGATTGTTAGTTCAGTTTTGAGAGCAAGTGAATGATTCTTTTCTTGAAAAAAGCTAGCCTTTACAACACCATCATCTGGGAACCTGCCTTTCTTGATCAACTAATATGACTTACTAGTCACTAATATGAACAGTCTGTAGAAAGTTAACTTCAGAACTGAAATGATTAAAAAACCATGGTGAAGAGATTTCGTAGTTTAATGCCCTGAAATGCTGGCAATGTTCCTGGATCTATGCAAGGCCTTCAGAATTATTAATAATGTTTAAAAAGTCATCCTGGAACAAAAATTCAAATTCAAGAAATACAAAACAGACCTTTCTTATATCCATCTTGCTTTCCATATTGTTTTATCTGCTTCCAATTTTTATAGAATAAAATGTGCTTCTGATCACTACAGTCTTTCTCACCTGTTCAAGTATACTTCAAGCCAAAATTTTAAGTCCAGTTATTGGCATGGAAGCCATCTTTTAATGGTCTAATTGTCTCCATTTTCAAATTCAGATATGAGAAAGGTGAGAAATTGACAACTGGGGAAATGCACTGTCGGAAAATTTCCACTCATTCTTTGTGACGAAGCTCAAATGTCACCTCCTATGTAAAGCCTTTCTGGACTTCCCTACCCTTCCAGAGAACCAGCAGGGTCCTCCTCTGAGTCCCCATAACCCTCCATGGACCTTATTCCTTCATTTTTTATTTTATTTTTTAAACTTTTTTAATTGAGTTATAGTCATTTTACAATGCTGTGTCAAATACCAGTGTAGAGCACAATTTTTCAGTTACACATGAACATACATATATTCATTGTCACATCTTTTTTTTACTGTGAGCTACCACAAGATCTTGTATATATTTCCCTGTGCTATACAGTATACTCTTGTTTATCTATTCTGCATATGCCTGTCAGTATCTACAAATTTTGAACTCCCAGTCTGTCCCTTCCCACCTGCCTCCCCCTTGGCAACCACAAGTTTGTGTTCTATGTCTATGAGTCTGTTTATGTTTTGTGTTTATGTTCATTTTTTTTTTTAGATTCCACATATGCTTATTCCTTTATTACACTATAAGTTTCTAGAGTGGACTGCTCTTTTATTTGCAATTGTAAGGTCTAGAACATTGACTATGATGCAGTAGAACTATCAACCGATGTTTATTGAATAAGTGAAAGAATGGATGAATGAAAAGATCTGCAAAGTACTTGGACTCTCTCTGTGTAGTGACTAAAAGAGGCAACCTAAATTAGCTTTGGACCCAGTACTGAGTGGTCACATAAAATATCCAAGTTTGAGTGAATCAGAAAGATTTTTTAAAAAGACCAAAAACTCAACAACTTGTGTATCTGGTAAATTTAGTTTCCCAGTTAATATGTGGGCAAACTTCTGTTATTTACACACAAAGAAACTGTGCTTTGTAGTCTTCCCTGTTTCAGTTACTTTGGGGAGTATGTGGTTATTGGTCAATACTCTTGGTTGCAAGTGACAGAAATCATCTCGAACAAGTCTAAAGGAGGAATTTATTGGCTCACAAAAAGGTGGTGGAAGAGCTGGCCTTGGGCCTCAAACAAAGTCAGAATTCTCTCTCTCCTTCTCTCTGCATTTTCTATTTGGCTTCATACTCTCTTTCTACAGATGGATTTTCTTCCCCTTTTACCATATTGAGTGGAGACCATGACCATACTGCAGCACTGGATTCATATCCAAAAATTTCCATTCCCAGAGATGAAAATGTTCTTTCTCACACAGTCACCACACAAAATCCCAAGAAGCATTTGTGTAGACTAGCTTGGGTTCTTTACCTCTTTCTGAACCAATCACTGAGGCTACAAAAACAGCTTTTCTATCATCAGTTACATGTCCACTTTGAAACTGGGGCAAGATCGAATGGCAGGAAAAGAAGGAGCATTTCTTGGGCAACAACAATGGCTTATACAAGGAGAGGTGTCATATTTTCCTCTTTTTGCTCTTAAAAAAAAAAAAAAAAAAAAAAACCTTTCAATAATTCCAGCCAAGCTGAGAAGAGTTTGTTCCATTCTCAACCAAGACGGCTAGTCAGATCATCATACCAGTAAAAGTTATCCATGTTGGTAGAGATGGTCCCAAATAGACTCTGGTCAAGAAAAAGCCCCTAGAACAAGGACAGGTAGAAGAGTAAAAACTTAGGTCGCAAAGAGATTGGAAGCAGGGATTCCTTCCAGCCCAAGAGCTCTTGTTTGTAGAGCATCATGACGGTTGCCAGGATGCTGCTCACTGTAACCTGAGATGCCGGGACTGTATCATGGAATATGCATTATGGAATATGGACAATTCCAAGTGTTGCTGATTAAAGGGGATCAGGTAATCGATTTCTGCTCCTTATATTCTGAACTTGGCCTAGTTTAAGACAGTGAAAATTTGTGATATACATAGAGGAAAAAAGTAAGTCAGCAGCAAAAATGTTCTCAAGACTTTTCCAAACGGGTTACTGTCATGTTGACAATAAGTTTTAAGACTAAGCTTTGAGGTTAGATGTAGATAAATATAGTATGTATTTAAGAATGTTGAACTAAATTTTACTACGTTTCTATAGAAACTTTTCCCAGGTTTATATTCTTTTAAGAGTGACCCAGATTTTTTTAGACTCCAAGCAAGAATGGTTGGCTATTTTGCTGAGCTTGCAGATTGCAATCTTCTAAGACTTTTCTGCTCATTTTCAGTCGTCTGCTGGAATAGTTTACTCGCGTTTAAAAAGCCAACTTTTGTAGCTATTGTACTTCAAAATCTTCTACTAAACCTTCCTACTTAACAGATTTCCTTAGCATTTCATTAGAAAGAATGATACCATCATAGCATAATTACATTTATTTTGTATTCTTTGCACACGAGTCTTGACTAGCACATGATTAAGCATTTAAAACGACTCATTTTCTATCATAAATGGTTATTTTAAGAGAAACAAGTGTCCAGTGTAGTTCTTCCTGTATGACATTCAGAAATCCACGTGGACATACAATCTGTCTAGGTTATCAATATTCAGGCATCAGAATGAGTGATCTCTTGCAGTATTTTTATTAAGTTTTTTTGTTTGTTCACAGCATTAAACACAGTAAGCATACATCAGGATTAAATTAAGTCTGTTACTCAAATATCTATTTTCATATGATCATAAAGAAATAATGCCTTAACTTATACTAAGTTCTCTAATAATGTAAATTCAAGGCTCTTTTAAATGACATTTTGTGTAAAAAAGGCAATGAATGACCTTTAGGTGAGTGGCTTTCCTGCAACTCCGAAATCCATAAGGTTGGATTTATTTCTGTGGTCAAGGCTTGTTCATTCATTACTTCATTCAGCAAATATTTCTTATACAATTATTAATTCCACAGAGCACATTATTTAAATCCTAAGGGCAAGCCAATCTGGAGTCTGTCATTTTTTTCTAAGACCTCAAAGCCATTGATTTCAGTCATGATATTGATACATTAAGAATGAGTTTTTCATTTGTAAGTGTGAACAATGACCAGATATCATGGCTTGGCCGTGTTTAACCCATTTGGATAACTAGAATGGTTGTCATTTAGTTCACATTTATTTTATAAAAAGAAAACAATACATAGTTCCTTGTATAATGACTGACTTTATAAAAAGTATTTTCATATCTATTTGTTCATCACAATTTCATGACAAACATTGTGAGTTAAACAGAGAAGGCGTTGCAAGCCTCCTTTTGTTGATGAGCTCAGAGAGGTTAAAGGACTGGCAAGGTGATGGAGGAAGTAGGTAGCAACACCTGACCTGCACGCAGGCTGTTTAAACCCAAGGCCACTCTCTTTGAAAACCTGTTGTGTCCCATCAATCAGAGAAGAGAAAATTTTCAGATTCAATATCACCTCATATTGTTTCCCTCTAACCCATCAACTCGAAAGGACTCAGCTAAATCAGGAGAATACTTAAAATGAGCATTTCCTTATTAACCCAAATTCCAAGATGATACAGCTCGTCCCAAAACACCACTATTTAAACGAGGGACTTTTATGAATTCTGATGAAACTCTTGAAGACTACTGTCCTTGGGTCATTCACTTTTCTTGTTTATTTGAATTTAAACATCTATGGACAATTCTGGCAAAATCAGATATTTTCTCTTGAATTCTTTACTGTAACACTGATTAACTATAAAGATAGAATTACCTCTGAGATTAAAACAAACCCTTGAGATTTGGTGGTTCGCAGCATCCACTTCCTCTAAAATCCTAGTGGTTCATGTTTGTGGACTTTCCTTGAGTTGACCGGAGTTACTTGATACAGAAAATAAACTACACTAATCAAATTCAGTAACCATTCCACTGTTTTCCTGTTTGGGCAACCTGGAAATTGTGTCAGTTGGTGCCTTTAGGACTTGAGGATGGTGACTGGCAGAAGACCAAAGGAATTAAAACAAAGCAAAATAAGATGAAAAAGCCATATCAAATTAATAAACAACAACAAAACCACTAGTCATTCTGAAACCTCCTGCCACTAAATGCATTTTATATTCAGACTTGTATTTTATTTTTTCCGTACTGATAAACATTGAGTTTGAATGTGTCTCTTTTTCTTTACAAGCATACTGTAAAGCAATCTCATGGAGAGCTAATGAGCAGTAGGATTTCAGGACTGGTGCCATTTAGTCTACTATTAGTGACACATTTCTCACTACAAATCCATTTTTGGGGGGTGAGTAATACTAACAAGCCACTTAATAATCTGTAATTGCCATGCTTAATACAAGTTTGGTGGTTGTGAGAGCCTAGAGCAGCAGTCTACCTCCTGGTAATTACCTGCTTAACGTGTAAAAGAAATAGTGAATATTTTCCCCTTACATCACAAGTGAAATGTCATCTCAATCCAAATACCTCCATGTGCTTCATAAAGATCTTTTCTTTAACAAATCTTACCCTTCGCTGTACTTGAATTGAAATCATTTAAAAAATATTTACTATCTATCAACTAACCCCCTTGCCATGCCATCTCTGTCTAAAGGGCTGTGGTTTGATTACTTTCTTTTTTCTGAATGTTCTAATGTTCTATAAGACATATTATGTATCTGAACCCCCTTAAAATACCATTCTTGTGACTTTGCCAATTTCAAAATGCTCTTTTGAATAGTTCATCATTTGGTGTTCTCCATTTCCTTCCTTGATCCTCTTTGAAAACCAGCCAAGCAAAAACTAGCTAAATTTATTTGCATTTATTAATGTGTCTTAGCCTGAACATTTCTTACTGAAGGGAAATCATAGGACCAGAAAAAATAAAATTCAGTTCTTGGCGGAGGCTCCAGTCACATGGGATAATATTAGATGAAAAATAGAGACTGAGGGAATGTAAACTCTAGTTTATTCAGTTCCGCTGATTTTCTTCCTATTAAGGTACATTCTGTTAGTTTTCCTTCCACTTACTAAATCACTAAGCTCTGACATCATAACGAAAACTGCAATTCACATCACTAAAGCTAATGTCACCCAAAGATAGCTTGCTGTTTTAAATACTATGGAAACTACGCTGGGATGACAGATAAGTAAAACAATCTGCTTTATTTTTAACTGCTTTTGATGTGTTCCAGACTTTGAATATTCAGACAGAGGAATAATGGAAAAGTTTTTTTTTTCCTTAAATCACACTTCCACACCCCAAACTACTATTCCTCCATCCTCACCCTTGACCTTTTTGAGCAAAATCGAAGAATCCACCTCTTCTTTTCTGGCCAGGAGAATAGTTCTGGGCTTAGTTTCAGCAGGTCTTGGATCACTGGCATTCTTTTTAGAAGAGTACTCGGAGGTGTATTTCTAATGCCGTCCTTTCTTTTGGGAGGATGCTGGAGTTTTCATCTTGGTGCCAGATCAGCTCAAGGCTAGACTCAAAATCCTGAGATGCTCTGTCATTTGTCTTTGTCTTTCCTTCCATGAGCAGTTGTGCTGAGGCTTCACAGTAGGACCACATTTCTGTCTCAAACCAGCAGTGGAAAACCAAGATGGCACCTACAACTCACACTTTTCAGCTTGTTTTTTCAGACAACACTGTTCTCATAGCAAGAGCTTAGGCAGGATTTTCCAATAACACCATTGTTCAGTACAAAATGTATGTATTTCATCCTTCCAATGAATCTGCCTACAGGGAGATTTAAAAAGCGCTAGTTCACAGCAGTCATTATTATTGCTTGTCTCTTTAGAGAACTTCCGTTAGCCATTTTTTAAGGCTAGCAAAGAATTATCTCCATTTTCCTTCTTCCAAGAATGTCTTGAGTTTTTCTTCATTCCTGAAGGATATTTTCTCCTGATACAAGAATCTCAGTTGGCAGTGCATTTCTTCCAGGACTTGGGAAATATCATGCCACTCTCTTTTGGCCTCCATGGTTTCAGAGGAGATATCTGCCAAGCTCAAATCATTGTTCCTCTGTACGTAATGAGTTGTTTCTCTCTGACTGCTTTCAATAATTTTTTTTTGTCTTTAGTTTTTACAAACTTAACTATAATGTGCCTTGGTTTGGATTTCTTAGGGCTTATCTTATTTGAGGTTTGCTCAGCTTCTTGAATGTATAGGTTTACATCTTCTGCCAAATTTGGATAGTTTTTGGTCATTTTTTTTTTTTGAACAATTTTTCAATCTCGTTCCTTCTTCCCTTTCCTTCTGGGATTCTGATGGTATGAATGTTAGATTTTTTTGGTTACCATTGCACAGATTCTTGACACTCTGTTCACTTTTTTTTTTTTTTAGTCTACTTTCTGTTGTTCAGATTGGGTAAATTCTATAGCTCTGTCTTCAAGTTCACTGATTGTATCCTCTGCCATCGCCATTCTATAAGTAAGCCCACACAGCAAGGTTTTTTTTTTATTATCAGTTATTATATTTTTCAGTTCTCAAATTTCCATTTGGTTCTTTTGTTTTCCCAACTTTATTGAATTATAATTGACAAATAAAATTATAAGATATTTAAAGTGTACAACATGATGATTTGTGAAAGGATTCCCTTCATTGAATTAACACACCCATCACCTTATATTTACCTAATTAAAAAAAAAAAAACTTTTTCATGAGAATATTTAAGTTCTGCTCTTAGCAAATTTCAACTATGTAATACAGTGTTATCAACTAGTCATCCATTCTTTTTGTGTAACTGTTACTTCTATGTTTAGATTTTCTTTTTTAATTGCATTAAGAGAATTCATAATTGCTTAGTGAAACATTTTTATGATGACTGCTTTAAACTCTTTGTCTCTTAATTCCAACATCTGATTCATCTGGGTGTTGGTGTTTGTTGAATGTGTTTTCTCATTCAAGTTGGGATTTTTCCTTTGATTTTTTTTTTTTTTTTTGTCTGCTGGACATTTTGGGTATTATGAGTCTCTGGATTCTATTTAGGTTTCTGTTTATTTCTTTGTTTGTTGGTTGATTTTAGGCAGTCACCCAGCTGATGGGTAGTGCAAAAATCAGGTAGGTGTTTATGTTTGGTTTTACCACTTTGCTGCTGCAGAGTTGGATTAGGAGTTCGGCTCTCCACTGAACCCTGATGACACTAGGGAGTGGAGACATGGAGTGCCAACTAGCCCGCCTCCCATTATCTCCTGCCTCATTGATACCATATGGGGATGGAGGCTCAGCTTCCCATTGTGCCCTCCTGACACCAGGGTGGAAGAGAGTGGAATATGCACTAGATTAGTCCAGCCTTGTACCTCCTCAGTTAGTCTCATTGCTGCTGGGTGGGTAAAGGCATCCAGCTCTCCCCTGGGCCTGCTGACACCAGCAGTGTTGACAAGCTCTGCCTTGCACTCCCTTTTCTAGTCTTACTAATAGTGGATGAAGGTGGAGACTCAGCTCCCTGCTGGGAAGCATGGACACCACCCAGTGAGGAAAGAGAGCATGATGCTTGCTTACAATGGGTGGAGGGGTAGAGTAGAAGAACATTTCCTTTCTTGGCCCCGCTGAAGGGAGATGCTGTGGTTTTTTCCATTAATTCTGATTATAGTAGGAATGTTTTTTTTTTCTGTTGACATGCTACACTTCCTATTCTTTGGCCAGGGAAATAGGACATTTTTGAAGCTGCTTTTTGTTTGTTTGTTTATTTGTTTGCTTTTTGTTTCCTGTGTGTGTTGGCAGTTGAGAGTTGAAGGCTTCTGAAGTGCTCTGTTTGACATACATAGGAAGAAGTTAAGGAAGCCCAGATGACTCACCACTGCATTGTTTATCAAGTCCTGAGGTCTGTATTTCCACCTTTCAGAGTCTTCTTAGACTTGTTTTTTTGCATTATGCCCAGGGTTTTTATAAATTTCAGACAGAGAACCTGGGAAGAATGAGGCTGCTGCATCTTGGCTGGACTTAGAAGTCCCACTGTAGATTCTTTCTCTCTCCTATATGAATATATACATGTACCAAAAAAAAAAAAAAATCAATGGAATCAATTCAATGCTGATGAAAAGTTGTGTATACACCCTACATATTTAGGTAGACTTTCTTACATGTGATTATGGAACAAATGGCAAAAAAATTGCTCCAAGAAACCATTTCTTTTTAAGTATATATAAATTTTTTTTTGTGGGCACACAAAGCACTGTCCAAACCTGACAGTCTTCTGCCATCACCAGGCCTGAATATGGGAATTTCATAAATAGTTTTGCTGTAAATAAAATGAGATCACATGCAAAAAAAGGAATATTTCCAATTCAATTCTTACTGTAATTGCTAAATTATTTTATAATTAAAAAAATAGGATCTTCAGTCACTTCAAGAACCTGCAACAGGAGTTGTGGGTCCAACATATCAGAAGGATTGGGGTGAAGGATACAGTATAAACCCTGTGAGGTTGAGTTGGAATTGGAGGCATTGATGTGAACTCTTGATTTTTATATACATGTAGATAAATGGATTTAGAAAGATGTACATGTAAGTGAATCTCTGAAAAAGGTATAATAGCAATGGATTATGATCTTTTGGATAAAAATGGAATTTATGAGTACATGGTGATTTAAGTAAACAAATGAATGAATAGATCAATAAATAAGACAGAAGACAAACCTCTGTCTTAAGAGTAACAAGACAATTAATAAGAAATGATAGACTTTAGAAATATCCCTTCAGCAATCTCATGGTAATAATTGATTTAGACAAAAACTATCAATAGATATTAAACCTAGAGAGCGAGTATTTGATGAGGAGAATGATAATTCAATTGTTACCAAATATCCTTCCCATTAAATCCTTGTCAAAAATATCTAAAATACAAAAATCTTACTAAGTAGTCTTATGGTGGAGAAATCTGACAGACATTTGATTATCCAAGTGGTAAGTCAACATTATGTGCTTATTGATATGTTACACTGAGAAGAATAATGTGCCTTCTGTGGTACTCCAGCCAAAGATGCATAACCTAAATCTAGAAAATATCAAGCGAATCCAAGTAACTGGTCTGATGCCTCAAAAAATGTCAGAATCATGAAGTACAAGGAAAAAAACCGGGAGGGACTATTCTAATCTAGGAGACAAAAGAGACTTGACAATTAAATGATCAGATTCTGAACCAGAAGGGAAGGAGCTTATAAATAATATTGTTGGAGTAATTGACAAAATCTGAATGGGGCCTGTGGATTGGAGAGTAGTATTATATCTATGTTAATTTCTTCATTTTTATGATTGTCCCATAATTATGTAGAAACACTCCTTTTGTCATGAAAAGCACACTAAGGTACTTAGAGGTAGTAGGTTATCATGTCTGCAACTTTGTCTCAAATGGTTTTAACTGTGTGTGTGGGTGTGTGTCTGTGTGTACAGAGAGGGAAGAGTAAAGAGAGAGAAGGAAAGTGAGAGGGAGACTGTGAGAGGGAGAGAGAGAGGAGGGCAAAGAGTGATGGAAGGAGAGAGAATGGCAGGGCCACTAAAAATACTTGCATTTGGGATACTAGGATATCTGTATTAGGAACGTGTAAGAGAAAGATGGTCTTCAGTTTCATGCACTCCCCAACCCCGACCCTGGCCCCAGGGGAATACCAGGCGTGCAGGACATATGAGCCAGAGGTTTCTAGTGAAAAAAATCTCTCCTTTGATTTCTCCTATCTGTGTGATCTTGGACAATTTATTTAATCTCTCTTAGTCTCTCTTTCCTCATCTATAAAATGGGGTTCAGAACACCTAGCTCAGTTGACTAATTTGAGAAGTAAATTCATTACACGTGCAAGGGATTGGTAAGTGAGTTCTCTTTCCTTCCCTCAAGTGAGAAAGGCCTCCACCTTTCCCCCACCTTTCATCTCTCCTGCAGTTTACCAACTGCTTTAGAAATTCTGTGATCCAGTCTGTGCAATAATTCCCAATTTTCCAAGTTCCTTCAAATTAATAAGATGGGATTTCAAAGGTTGGAAAAGAACAGCTTTCATTAAACTTTTCTCTTGTGGATTTTCATGCTTAAAAGATTACAGGATAAGAAATCCAGTGCTTTGTGACATACGAAGTAGAAATGCAGGTTTTAAAATTCCAGTCATATAACTTCCTAAATTGTCTGGTTTGAAAATTTGGGCCATTTTGAAGGCCAGTGCCATGCACCCAGAAGTTCTCTGCTCTCTGGGAGGGTGGTCTTTTCCAGGAACTTTCAGTTGCAAACTATTACAGGAAAATCTCTTCTACCGCCAGTCCTCTGGTTCCCTATTTCCACTGGAGCATGTTTGTCAGTCAATAAATTGCTGCCTCTTGCTTGTCTCTCGATGTATCTGGTGTTCTCCATTAAACAACGAAATACCCAGGCGTTTTCCACTTTCCTGACTTGAGCTGAAACTTGTTTGGCAAGGCATGACCGTAACTCAGCCTGCCCTTCATGGCTTAATGGGGAAAAGTCATTGCACGCCAGTGTGGATTTCCTCTCTGTTATGTTATGCTCACTGACACCAGTGGGTGCTTTCTTCTTAAATAAGATGGAAATGTTCTGATAGTGCCAGACAATTACTTGATAGTACTTGGCTTTTTGTTTATTCACTTACCAAGGGTCCCACCGGAGGCTCCCCGGTAGGAATAGTGTCGGCCAAACTAAAAGAGCTCTTGGAATTTCCATAACATGAGCTGCTTACTTTTCCCCTTTAGTGTTTATTTTCAGTCTATAGTTAGATTGGATTAAATTTCCTTTATTTAGACTTCAGCAAGAACAACTGACATAAAGAAAGGTAGGGGAGTTGAACCTTAATTCAAAGAGACAGAGAAGTAAATCACTGACATAAAAATATCAGACCCCATCCACGGACTTATTCACCCCCGGAGCCAAATGGCCTCAGTGAGACTCCTCTTTAGTTCCCAGACGAGGACAATATGCATTCGACTGGTGCGCTGGAATTCAGAGCGAACGCAGCTCTCTGATTTTCGACTTGGCACAGAGACTACAGCTTCCCTGTAAAGTCAAAGCTTGGCTGTGTGTTTGTCATCGGATGGAAATACGTGCTTTTAGTCAACTCAACACTTGCATGGTACTGCTAAAAGGACTCTGAGTCTATGACTTTAAACTTTTTACGCATGAACAAGAAGAAATTCAAACTTACGTGGTGTGCTAATGTAGCTGTTTTCGAGATTTCCTTGGTTCCAGTATTAGAGATTGCTCAGGGTTTGCACAGTCATCTTCCAAAGCAAGGGTCCTTTTTATATTTCAAGGGGGAACTGAATGAACGGGATAGAGTTTTTCACGCTGTTGAATGTATGATTAATTATGTCACTAGGATAACATTTTGCAATTGTCTGCCTCTTGCTAGTCCTACTGTTACTACTTTTATTCAGTTCTTCCCTGTTACTCAGTTTTTAATCATCAGTCTTCACCTAGAATTCTATAGTAATGTTTTAACAACTTACCTCTAGGTCATTCAAAACACTGCGGTTAGTTCAGGCAGAATGGCTTGAATATCATCTGCTCGTCCGTTCCAACACTTTGATGGCTCTTCACTGTCAGCCCAAGAACAGCCATGCCATGCAGCCCAGATTTATTCCTTCTGCATTGTGACTCCTGCCTGCCTCCTTCGTCTACCGTCGCTCCCCTTCAGTTACTGTCTCGTCTACCCAGCACTCCCACACGTACCTGTAATTCCCTGCTCCTATGCTGTCTCCCCAAGACTATCTTTCCTCTATTTTTTTATGCTTAGAATTTATACACTTTTTTCCACTTGCTCAAATTATACTTCCCATACGAAATCTTTCTTTATGCTCAGAATTTTGCAAAGAACCCTCCCCTCTTGTAATATTTATTTTTCAAAATTAGAATTTCTTTTGCACACATCTAAGATACTTTTGAATGCTTTTTTGTAGAATTTTATTTATGAATTTTAGAATGATTTATGAAATATAAATATGGATTTTGAAAAAGCTTCAAAGGACACACATTATTGAGGTTCTTTATATGGTTTTAAAAGTCTTATCTTTCAAGTGACCGTCCTATACAGTGCGTGTAAGTAGCTCCCCTTCCCCAGTTACATAATTCTATGTTAAAATAGCCTTTTCCTGATTACTTACATGTACAGATTAGCAAAAACCCTTCATAAATATAACAGGACATATATGTATCATTTTTCTAGTTACTTATTCCTTCAACTGTGTACCATAGTTATTTATACAAATGTCTTCTCCTTTACCAGTCTTTTAGCTTCTTGAAGTAAGAATGTATACCTGATTTATCTATGATTTCCTGAAATTCTGGATGTATAATGTTATATAAATTATGAGTACAGTAACAAATCAATCAATTGTATAAGTCATTGATGTCCCCTCTCCTGTTACTAGACCAACAATTTAAAGTCTATGTAAAGGTTAGACAGTTTTACAAAGTAAGTCAAAAACTGGGCAAAACAAAAATATTTAGGAAGATAAAAAATGGGTTACAGATTGATAAGTAATTTAGAAAATTTTATGTAGCACCCATAGCTTCAAGGATAAGTAGGCAACACACTTCAACTTTCCTCATAAAAGCAGATACCCAGAAAAAAAAAATCAAACTAAGTAAGGAAGTAAGTAATATTCTATTTTTATAACTCTCATTTTAAGAAAGTTCAGCTGTATATTTTTAAGTCATTTATCTGTGTCATTGGCTGTGGTGTCACTTCATGGGTAAGATCCCAATATACACATGCTGAGTATTTGGAACAGTGTTAATATTTTGCTGCTTCTGAGAACAGGGTATCTGAGTTAGTTCATTTCTGTTCCTCCATATGAGAAAGGGCTTTTAAATATATTTTGAGCCATTCTACAGTTGGGGGTTAATGAATAATATTGCAAGACCAAATCTTGACTGTCAAAGGATGTGAGGGGCAGAAATGAACTGTTTTAAACACATTTCAGCCATTACTTCCCACGTTCTTTCCCCGCCCTCCCCAGCAGGATAGCTTGCACAGTAAAGAGAGGCTGTGTGATTTGCTGCACCTCTCTCCGAGGTCTTGAATACCTTCAGCTGGAGGTGGCATAGGATATTCTGCAGGCCAAAAGGAGCTACCAGTAGGCAGGGGAAAATAATGAACTTATTTGCAA
The DNA here is from genome assembly GCF_036321535.1 of Camelus dromedarius. Taxonomy (NCBI): domain Eukaryota; kingdom Metazoa; phylum Chordata; class Mammalia; order Artiodactyla; family Camelidae; genus Camelus; species Camelus dromedarius. Next base: position 11,129,965 of record NC_087465.1, on the reverse strand, counting down.
CCCTCATTATCTGGCCACCTGTGTTTCAGGTTCTTGGACGAAGGTGCCGCCTACCACAAATTTAAGGCAATAGATTATCTTAGTAGCATTTTCCAATAGAACAGATTGAAACCCAGGAAATAATCAGCAAGGTTGTTTGTAAAAAGCAAAGGCCAAACTTGTGCATACTTCACAAAAACGGGTAGCTTTTCTGGTGCCTTTTGGGGGTAGATTAAGACCCAAGGTTGCTGGAGTCTTCATTTTACTCACTCTCACTCCACTGCCTGGTTTGAGAAGAAAGAATAAGACTGAAAAAGGAGGGGATTAGGAAATTATTATTTTTAATTGAAAAGGAAGAAATGAGTAGCATAAGCCCCAAATCACGGAGCTCATATTTCACAGTTTAATGAAGGAGCAACAGGGCACCGCTCCAGGAAGTCTGTTCAAGAGCCCCTATTTTGGGGGCAAAAGAAAGAAGCTGGTGGGGCCATATTGAGTATTCTGGGAAAGTACTTGCTTTTGACTTGTTCTCAAAGCTCCAGAGTGATACTAGTTTCAGTGGAAAGGGAATTGTCCCAAATTTCTCTGGCTATTCTCATCAATGTTTTGCAGGTTTTAGATTATTGTGCTCTTTTCTTTGGCTGTTATGTGATCAAAAATCTTCAATAGCCCAGAAATTCCACAATAGTGCTGGTAGCCAAGAGTGTAGGCATATGGGCGAGGCTGCTTGGTCAACTCTCACTGCCCTGTGACCCACCAGGGCACTCGTATAAGGATCTGAGCAGGTGTCACTGCTGGGGGAGGGGTCCTGGCAGCCACACGAACAGTCATCACCTCTGCAGAGGGAGCCAAGCTTCTGACGGGGTAGGTTTGCGGGTCCAGAAAGAGGACTGCTCAGATGCCTCCCTCTGTCCCCTTGGTTCACCCATAGACTTAAAAGTCCAACTATTTGTTAAAATTCTAGTTGCAAAACTTGGGGTTTCTTTACTTTCTGGTGATGGGCCAAGATCTGCACTTTGAAAGAAGTCTTGAGGTGGAGAAAGAATCAAGGGGCACAAGGATGAGGATGTTTATGATAAAACACCCTTTCTCTCTTTCTAAATGGTTTACCGCAAAAGATCTAAAAAAGCAGCTGTGGGGCCTTGTTAAGTACACAGCTGGGACAAACCCAAGAGCCTTTCATTTTCTTGCCAATAAGATACTCTGTGTTGCAACACGGAACAAAGCACATTTTTGATAGTAAAAGATAATGCACCCTCCTAGTTGCACTGTTTCATGTGGATAATTTATGGTGAATTTCCCATTATATGGCTGTCACATCGCATTCTTTGCTTTCATTTGTGGCTACAGATTTATCACTAGGAGACTTTATTTTTAGAAAATCTTTACTAAGTCCTCAAGTTCTTAATATTGACTGACCTCACTGCACCGCGGAAAGCATTCCCCTAAGGGTCAATGAAGTTTATATACAGAAGATGACCAATAGCCTATTCGCCGTCCTTTCTTTTCTTGCGACATATGATTCGGGAAACAGTGTGGTATGAACACAGCCAGAACCAAAATGACACAGAGTTCTTTAATCATCCTCTCTTAGTTAATGCTTATGATTTTTCATTTTCAAACAAGAAATCAAGATGAAAGGAGAACTTGCTTATAGAATCCCCATTACTGTCTCATACATTATTCACCAGCACTGTAAAGGAAGGTGTGTAGGTAAGAGGAATCCGGGGTCCCTGCTTTTCCTGTTCCTTCGGCAGCCACCACCCTTTGAATGTTTGCTTGCTGGAAGCTGTGGCCCAGTGTCCTTCCCCAACCCTTACCACCTGACACATGCCACAGGATGTCTGGATTAGAGGTACCATCTTAGGTCACTTTTTATTTTATTTTACCTTACTTTTGCTACATGTGACTTTTAATGAGCTCAAAGAACTTTTCTGCATTGATTCATTTCTCCTAACAGATTAAAAAAATTTTTTTATTGAAGTGTAATTGATCTACAATATTGTGTTAGTTTCTGGTGGACAGCAAAGTGATTCAGGTACACACGTGAATATATATATATATATTCTTTTTCATATTCTTTTCCATTATAGGTTATTATAAGTATCAAATGTAGTTCCTTGTGCTATATAGTAGGACCTCGTTATTTATCTATTTTATACATGGTAGTTTGTATCTGATAATCCCTAACTCCTAATTTATCCCTCTTCCCTCCCATTTCCTCTTTGGTGACCATAAGCTTGTTCTCTATGTCTGTGAGTCTTTTTCTATTTTATAAGTTCATTTGTATCATATTTTAGATTCCACATATAAGTGATGTCATGTGATATTTGTCTTCATTCGGTCACTTAATTTAAAGAAGAAAACATTATTGTACACTAGGCAGACAAGGTTTAGAGGAACAGACAAGTGTTTACTTGGTTCAGATTGCCAGCTTAATTTCCTAAGTCCACTCTTTTCCAGTCATAGGTCTTTCTCTCCAAAGATCCCCAGGAAGCTTCTGTTCCCTAAAGCCACCCTGGTCCTGCCTGAGATACAGTGGTAAATTTTCATTCACTTCCCCGAGTCTCAAGGAAGCAGTCGCTAAGCCTGACTTCTCATTTCCTGTCTCTGGTGCTTATACATGGCTGCTCCTGCCTAATTCTCCCAAGGTCTTCCTGATTTTTTCAGCCTCTAAAGAAAAATGATTTCTCTCCCACCTCTCTGATTCATTCATTATTCTTTGCTTTCCACATCCAAGTTAGGGTTGTTCATTTCTACGGTTCATCTGAGATCTTTCTCTTGTCCTCAGGCTCAAAAGCTGAAACTCCAACATTAATTAATGCATACACACATTCATTCAGAAAAGACATATACAAAAATGATAACCTGTTCACAAAGACATCATAAATGTACTGCAGTGGAAATGACTTTTCACTCTTCTCTATGGGATTCACCTAAATTTAGTTTTGCCTTCACAAATTTGGCTACCATTAAACATTTCCAATTTATCTACAGGTAATATATTAGCACTCTGAACTAAAAAATGTTTAAACTGAGTTAATATTACTATTTTCTCCATTATCTGAAATCACTCATCCTTTCCACACTGCTGTTTCTTTGTTGACCTAAAGAGAAAATAGACCTAGAGAGAAAATCCTAGAAAGCATTGCATTCATGGACACTCAAAAACTGGAAGGACCCACAAACCTCTGGTCAACTCATCTTCAGCAAAGGAGGCAAGAATATACAATGGAATAAAGACAGTCTCTTCAGCAAATGGTGTTGGGAAAACTGGACAGCAGCATGTAAAGCAATGAAGCTAGAACACTCCCTTACACCATACACAAAAATCAACTCAAAATGGATCAAAGACTTAAACATAAAAAAAGATACAATAAACCTCCTAGAAGAAAATATAGGCAAAACATTATCTGACATGCATCTCAAAAATGTTCTCCTAGAAGAAATAAAAGCAAGAATAAACAAATGGGACCTAACGGAACTTACAAGCTTCTGCATAGCAAAGGAAACCATAAGTAAAGCAAAAAGACAACCTACGGAATGGGAGAAAATTTTTGCAAATGAAACCGACAAAGGGTTGATCTCCAGAATATATAAGCACCTCATACGACTTAATAAGAAACAACCAAACAACCCAATCCAAAAATGGGCAAAAGACCTAAACAAGCAATTCTTCAAGGAAGACATACATATGATCAATAGGCACATGAAAAAATGCTCAGTATCACTAATTATCAGAGAAATGCAAATCAAAACTACAATGAGGTATCACCTCACACCAGTCAGAATGGCCATTATTCAAAAATCCACAAATGACAAATGCTGGAGAGGCTGTAGAGAAAAGGGAACCCTCCTACACTGCTGGTGGGAACACAGTTTGGTGCAGCCACTGTGGAAAATAGAATGGAGATTTCTCAAAAGACTGAAAATAGACTTACCATATGACCCAGCAATCCTGCTCCTGGGCATATATCCAGAAGGAACCCTACTTCAGGATGACACCTGCACCCCAGTGTTCATAGCAGCACTATTTACAATAGCCAAGATATGGAGACAGCCTAAATGTCCATCAACAGATGACTGGATAAAGAAGCTGTGGTATATTTATACAATGGAATACTACTCAGCCATAAAAACCCGACAACATAACGCCATTTGCAGCAACATGGATGCTCCTGGAGAAGGTCATTCTAAGTGAAGTAAACCAGAAAGAGAAAGAAAAATACCATGTGAGATCGCTCATATGTGAAATCTAAAAAACAAACAAAGAAACAAACAAAACATAAATACAAAACACAGACAGACTCATAGACATAGAATACAAACTTGTGGTTGCCAAGGGAGCAGAGGAAGGGATAGACAGGATTTCAAAATTGTAGAATAAATAAACAAGATTATACTGTATAGCACAGGGAAATATACACAAGATCTTATGGTAGCTCACACAGAAAAAAATGTGACAATGAATATATGTATGTTCATGTATAACTGAAAATTGTGCTCTACACTGGAATTTGACACAACATTGTAAAATGATTATAAATCAGTAAAAAATGTTTTTAAAAAATGGAAGGAAGCTCAAACTAGTGAGAAGTCTATCCTAACAGAGACTGAGAAAAGAAGAGAGTTAATTCTCATGGCCTCATATTTTTTAAAACCTTCATTGTGATATGATTCCTGTACAGTAAACTGTGCATATTTCAGATGTACAATTTGATGAGTTCTGATAGATGTATCCACCTATGAAACCATCACCACAATCAAGATAGCTAACATTTCCATCACTTCCCAAGAGGTGCAAATCCCAAACTCCCAATTTATCCCCTCCCACCCCCTTTACCTCCTGGTGACCATGAGTTTGTTCTCTATGTCTGTGAGTCTGTTTCTATTTTGTAGATAATTTCATTTGTGTTTTTTTTTAATTATAGATTCCACATATAAGTGGTATCATATGGTATTTTTCTTTCTCTTTCTGACTTACGTCACTTAGAATGACGATTTCCCGCTCCATCCATGTTGCTGCAAATGGCATTATTTTACTCTTTTTTTAATGTCTGATGGTCTTATTTGGATTCTCCTCCTTAGATCCTTATTTCCTTGTGTTGGATTCGCTACTCAAACAACAAAGAAGTTTTTACTTTGTCTTCTTAGTGGGAGAAGTAGCTACATTCACAAATGGTTTCATAGGGTTGTTCTCCTGACTGGGATAGACTCTCAAGATTTGGGTGTTTGTCTGCGAGATCCACTCGCCTTCTGTTTCCCATGTAATCTCTTGATTCTTGTTGCCCAGCGTCTCCTTTATTGTGTCCCACCAAGTGCCAACTTCTGACACTTACCAAGTCCTGAGCCAACTCATAGAGCTCATCCTGTTTCCAGTGATTATCTTAAAATACCATTTCATCATGTCTGTGTACGTGCAGGGAGGAGCGCTTTAAGATAAAATACTTGAATTATCCCAACCTTTATTGATCAAATTCCAAATTCCTTTCAGAAACCATGCTACATGTCATGTTTTCATAGCCTGATGATTGTAGTTAAATTGATACAATTTCAAGGACAATATGTTTCAAAACATGATTTTTTTGAATGGTCTCAGTCTATTCTTTCTTATGGAAGTACACTAAATTACAGAACTATTTCTCTTTTGCTTGTATTACTTTGTATTACTAAGAATTTTCTTTATCTCTAATAATGCTCTGATAAACAACTTGAAAAAATCCTTATTCATGTTCATTTCCTTAAGATAAAATATTAAAAGTGGAATCCTTGTGTTAACTGAGAACACATTAAATAACATATTGTTACCTTTGTCTACCTCTAAGCAGGTGAGCAAAATGAAAGAAAGAGTAGATCTATACCATTTTATGATCCAATACAAAATCAAAGCTCACCTAAGTTTTCATTGTAACAATATTTGTCCCAAAGAGCTTTCCCAAAGGGAAAAAAATTGAATTAAAATGTCTCAAAATGTTGTCTGGCAATACACTAGGATCCAAACTTACTCTTGTACACAGGTAGCATGGAATGTTCTGCCAGGATCAGGAGTTAAAGAGTCCAAAAAATTAAGCCAGCACATAAAATAAATTATACAGCTTTGAAGGCCCAGTCAGTGTGAACTCTATGCATGTATTCACTAGTATATTCACTAATATAGTAATATATTCACTATTTGTTTGAAAGAGCAAGTCTAAATGGAAACTGCTTCTGAGGTTAAACCTTTGTCTTTTTTTTTTTTTTTTTTTTTTTTGCTTGATCTGTTTGAAAAGCAGCTTAAGAGAAACACCCAGCATTTTTGGTTCTGGCTGTCAAAAATAGGAAGTAAGTAAATTAAGCCTATAATTTCAGTTCTTTCTGAGAAACTGTGTGGCATACCTAAGATCTTATTAATTATTGAGAATGATAAGTAGTTACAGTTAATTTCTCAAGGTTCTCACAATTCTTACGCAGAAATCTGAGGAGACTGACGCCTGGCAGGGGCATCAGGGCTGCACTTTGAAAAATGAAACAGAAATGATGCAAATCCAAATACAAAAGCCAAAACTATTTCTCAAATTTTCTTTAAGACGTGTTCTGTTGGCAGTTGTCTTTGAGGTTGTACTGAGAAAAAGCTATTTACATACTTTAAGTTTGAAATACGTTCACAGAAGAGGTGTAAGGTTCTGAAATACTTTGATGATGTATCAAAGGCTTTTGACTCCATTTTAATCTAGAATATACAATACCTCCTGGATCCACGTCAAAATGGCTTGGAGTTTCTGATTGTACATTCTGGAAGCATGGTATATTGAAAAGTTGAAAGGAAAATTGTTAAACTGGCTGTGAATATATAAAAAATTATTTATTTTATACATTGGATACTTTCTCTTGGTGGTAAAAACCTGGATTTGATCCAGTTGAAATACTATGTTCAAAGAAATGAAAGACTCTAGTTCTTTTCAAAAATTAGAAATCTTTTATTTTTTTTATGATCTAAACTATTTTTAAAGTCAGGGGTTATGTTTACCTTTCTAGAAAATCAGTCTAGGTTTTATTTTACTTTACTTATTAGATTAAAAAATAGACCCATTTTATCTATTACACATAGGTCTAGTAGTGTGAGTGAGTGTGTGTGTGTGTGTGTGTGTGTTTGTATGTGCATGTATTTGGTCATATTGACTTCCTATAAGAAACAGCAAAATTGTTTCGAGAATAAAATAAAATGAGATTTATGTGCAAAATAACTGGGCACATATAATAAATATAAATCAGTTCATGCAGATCATCTTCAACACAGCCGTTTTATTCAAAATATTAACTGAGCATCTTATATCTGAAGAAGGAATTTTTCAACAGTGGCTGAACCAGACTGAAATTTCCTTCAATTCCCAAATTTTAGACATTACTCTCTTTTATAATACTGTCTTTTCATGTTTGTTTTAATTTGTCTTCACATCTTGATTCCACTCTCAAAATACAGCTATTTTTTTATCTGCTAATAAGATTTCAGTGTGTTAGCATTTTTAGAGTTTTTCAACTCTTAGTTTACATACTTTTCAAAAGACTATGGGAAATGGTTTCATTTCCTGTACAATAAAGATTGTACAGAAAAAAAAATTTATACAAGAAGACTGGTACAAAAGTTTGTTAAAGCTATCTGGATGTTGAAATATATTTCCCAAAAATCTCCCATACCTGACTGTGTTTCCTGGCTAGATTACATTTGCCACAAAAAATACTGGAAAATAATATTTACTATGAAAACATAAAATAATATATTAAGAAAGAAAAATCCATAGTAACTAAACTGAGCAATAGCAGGAAAATTAATTTGATTTTTAAAAGTTATTATTATTCTTTTTTAACCAACAAAATGAGTTTACTTCAGAATTGCAGAGACTTGCACTTTGTGACAAACATCCTATAGCAAAAACCATAGGCAAATCTGGAGAAACAAAGGAGATAAACTTTCTTTTATAGCAGAAGAGGGCAAGTTGGGAGTGGCTGTTATAAACAGAGTTCATTGGAGAAAAGCCGGAGTTTGTGCTGTAGTGGCTTTTCATTGGCTGATTCGTGACAGTCTCCCATTGGCTGATTCATGACAGCCTCTCATTGGCTGGATTGTTGCTGGGTAAAGTTAATCTTGAACGGCTAGCATTTGAAGACAGACATGCTAAATGAAGGAAGAGGGCAAATAGAGCTATTTTATTGAAATTCTAAAAGGGAATTTTCAAGTTACAAAACAAAAGTTTTGGAATTTAGAGGTTATGTAAAAGAGTAATTTTTATTTTAATACTGGGGCTCTGGTTAGTGGGACAAAATTTAGGGGGCTACTGGAGGTGCATGCACATCAACAGTCTGGTGCAAGTATGATCCTGAGTGGATCTGTATATCGACTTGCCTCAGAAATACTCACTGAATGGTTGTAAGGAATTTGGGGAGTAAATCAGATGCTTCTGGCATTGGAACTAAAGACTGTTAAGCAAAGGAATAGGTGGCTACCCCAACATCAGTGGAGCTGGCAGGACTGGGCATTAGATGGGGAGACAAGTGCTCTACCAAAAGATATTATCTCCTTGTCTGACAAACCAGAAACACATACACCTCTATCAATCACTGCACTAGTGATTCCAGTGCGCATTAATGCTTCCGAGTCACTCACATGTCCTCCTTCACATTTCGTTCCGTGCAGGATATAGTCCAAGTTCCTTAGAAACCACTGGGGCTGTTAATAAAGAAAACAGCAGAGAACCCAAGGACATGGCATCTTAGGATGGAAAAGTAGAGCAGGAGGAAGGGCCTTGAAGAATGGAGCTGGGACAGATGATGAGAGAACAAATGATGAGAGAGAAAGAGGAGAGCATGGTGGCAGCTGAATGAAGCAGAACCTACCTGCTGACCAAGGCCAGCAAGTGTGATGGGGGACCAGAGAATGCCAGGGGCAGAAACAAAAGGAAACCTTTGCCCTTAAAGACAACAGTACTCCAGAAACTGCTTAATCACTTCCCATACTTGCATAAGGTCAAATCACTGTAATAATTTTTATCTGTCATTTATCTAGCTGTCTGTCTGTCTATCTATCTGTCATCTCCTAGTGGTTCTGCTTCTGAGAGATACACCCTTCCTTGCATACTTTTTTTTCCTGTCATATCGAACTGTGTCTAGCTATTCTAAAAGACTTGGTGCTCTGTCTACCCACGGCTTGCATAGGTTTGAATATACTTTGTGCCTAGATCTTTTCCTGTTCTTCGCTGGCTACTCTCTGTCTCATTGTTTTAGGGGCAGATCAGTCGCCTCTGTAGAACCTCTCTTAAGCTCCTTCATTTCAGTTTGCTTTAGATCATTTCCTGTGATCTTCTCTTTGGGTGACACATCTCCTTCACTAGATTGCTTAAAAATGGGGACTTGCTCTTTTTCTTAAGTTTCAGGACAGTATCTGACATCATGTAAACATCCATGGGAATTTAAATCCTCAAAAATACAGAATCTAATATATGTTCGTTCCCTGGTCAATAAGACAAGTAACAGCTGCCTCTGATCCCTGGGAGAGGGTACCCTCAGTGACCTCATAGGTCCTTATGCCAACACTTCTGGAAGCACCTACCTTCTCTTAGTGACAGTGATAACAATCTAAGGCCCTCCCATGCCTTTGTTGTGAGATTTCCATAGATTTGTTCATGTTTAAATTTGGAAGAGGGCATGGGTCAGTAATTCGTACGGTGCTTTTTTCTTTCTGGCTCTTTTTTCTTTATACTTTTTTGTTCCTGTTCTATTTTCTATGAGATTCTGTTACTATGCAGTGTACTCATTCTGATCTTGCCAGAGTTTACTTTTTTAAAAAAGAAATTTGTCCACATCCTCCCTTAAAAGAGGTTTCAGGCCACCTCATCCTCTAAAGACCTCACGTTGGCCTGAGAGTCATAAAGCAAATGATTACATTGGGCACATCCTTGTCTCCCTCTGATTAGACCGCACAGAACCTCCTGGCACCGCCGTTCAGTCTGGCCTCATGGTCACACTAACCACAACCCGAATCTCACATTTCTCTCCAGCTTGGCTTCTCTGGCTGATGACACAGTTTGCATTGACCCTACACACAGTCTGCCACTGTGTTGGAGGCATGGGAAAGGACTCTGGGAAAGACCAGCGCTCTGGCACAATGCCGCCAGAAAATTATTCCTTTAGGAGACAAATTGACGATCTCTCCCCGGTGTTTTCCTGTTTCTCCACTGAGAGCTGCTTCTTGCTCGCACACTTGGGTTAAGAAACAAAAGGCCATGCTTGAAAAAAATCTCCCCTCAAATCACTGCTTTTCCTGAAGAGATGTAATTCCAGCCTTTGGTGCTTTCCTGTCCGTGATAAATGAGCACCCTTGTGTCTAGCTTTGGTGGTGGAATCAGAAGAAGATGATAGGGTTTTTCCTGAAAGGAGCTGATGTGAATGGAAAACACTTCGAGATGATTAAAAAAAAAAGAAGTACATTGATTAGGACAATTTAACTGTGAGAAGGGACTTAAGAACTGGGCAGAGAATAAATTGGAAATGACTTCACCTAAACTTAAATTCTGCGCGCAGAGTGTTACAGGGCCTGGAAGGAGGAGGACTTGGATGGCAAGCAAGCTGAGGACCGGGAGGCCACAGAGCCAAGAAATTCCTAATGGAAAACAGAACCCAGCGAAGACCTTGCACTGGATTTTCGGTTTCAGATGGGACAGTTATACAGAAAGAAGACCTCGTACTTATCAATTGTTTACTGTCAGACATTCCACCATCTCTAATTATCGTGACAACCTCTAAAGGACTACTATTGTTTATAATTATTTTATTGGATGGGGAGTACTTAGCTGAGGAATGTTAAGTCATTCGCCCAAGGCTAATGAAGGGCTGAAGCAGAATTCAGACATGGATATATGATAATCAGCTTGTTAGAGCGCCAGTCTGGGATACAGCCACATGGAATAATAAAGAACATAACATAATATATAATTAATAATCAGTCAATATGTGTTATTAACATTGGTGTTAATTTAAAATTATACAGTGTTTCTTTTTTGGGGCTCTTCTCTATTTTTTATTTTATTTGGTTTATTTTTTATTGAAGTATAGTTGATTTACAATGTTGTGTTAGTTTCTAGTGGACAGCACAGTGATTTAGTTACACATATGTATATATTCTTTTTCATATTCTTTTTCATTATAGGTTATTACAAGCTATTGAATATAGATCCCTGTGCTAGACAGTAGGACTATTAATTACCTATTTTATATATAGTAGTGTGTATCTGCTAATCCCAAACATAGGAGCCCTAGTTTTAGCCTACAGAATGGTTGTTGTAAAGTTCAGATGACATCTGAAATATAAATTCAAAATGTCAACTAACAATTGCTTCTGCATAAAATTTAAAATTATAATACTGCTGATGGTTTCATTAAGGAAATAATACAGAAAAACTAGTTTAGGTTCTTGGATTTTATGGGTACATAATTTTTTAAGCCAATTAAACTTGAGCCTTATCTTACAAAGGACAATTAATATTTTCTTATATATAAAGTCAGTATAATTGGTTATGGACATCTTTCCTTGCCTGGACTTCGTGTGAACATCTGGCTTCCATTTTCCCCATGCTGTTTGTCTGCAGTAGGATGATTATTACATAATAAAATAATCCCAGGGTTTGGAGAAATACTGCTGTGTGTGGGTGACAATATTCACACACACACAGAAACACCTCCGTGTACCCAGAGACACTTCTAAAACAGAGCTGCCTGCCTTCTCTTCACTTACGTGAAAATCCAATTTGGGTTACAACTTTACTTGTGTTTATGTTGAGATTCCTGCTATTCAATAACATATCCTAGTTTCCTGGAACTAGGCTGAAAAAAAATTCCTTCACCTTTTTTGAAGGGGGAGGAATCCATTTATGACCAAGTGTTTTTCTTTTCATTCACTGAGTCTACGCATACACGACACTGAATTTAATGAATTTAATTAATACACTTCAGGCTTCATAAATGTATTTTTCACACTTAAGTTTCTTAAAAACCTAATCTAGGTAATGCTAAGCATTACCTACTTGTCATAAACTGAGATCTATTTAAATTTCCCACATTCACTCAGATCAAAATACTCAAAATTGTGCCCTTAGTTGAAAAGCACATTTCAGTTAATGTAATTAGTTGCAAGCTTGAATGGCATTTTGCTGGTCTCCAAGAAACGTGCCTCTTCCGCATCAGGTTCTAAGAAAGGGCTTGAGGCAATTATTTGCCAAAGGAAATCCAAACTCCTTAAGTTAGCATTTAAGGCTCTTCCAGATCAATCCTACCACACGCTTCCAACCTTGACTCTTGCTTTTTCCCATCATGTACTTATGTTCTCAAAATTATGTTTCACTCAAAATATCTGTCCTTTCTGGTGGTTCTGGCTTTACTGCTTCCCTCTCCCTGGAAGCACTCTTATCCTCTACATCTCTTCAATCTCACCCTCTCCCCAAATATCAGCCCTTGAAGGTTATCTTCCTGTTGTCTTGGCAAGCAACTCCAAGCATCTCTTACCCTCCCTCCCTGTCTGCCACATTGTCTCCATTATACCCTGGAGGGTGACCTGTCCCTCTTACTGGAGGAGTCAGTTTAGCATCACCCTCAGTGCCCTGAGGAGGGTTCATTCCAGACCTGTTGATTGGAACAATGAATTCCAGTCCACTTCTTTATTTATTTTGGTTCTTATGAATAAGAAATTGGTTAAAATGTTTCAAATTAGAGTTCCTTCCAGATACATGCCCAGGAGTGGGATTGCTGGATCATATGTATGTATATATATATATATATGCATGACTGGGATATAAGGCTGTACACCAGAAATTGACACATTGTAACTGACAATACTTCAATTTAAATTTTATTTTTAATTAAAAAAAGAAATTGGTTAAAACAGCACAGAAATTATTCCATTTTAAGAGCTGCTTTTAAGCCTTTATAGGAACAACTAAATGACAATTGATTACTCATCTTTTTCTAGCATTTCTCAGAGCCCAACGACTTGACTGGTGCATAATTTCTATTTTAACTCGTTCCCTTTCCTGCAGCTGGCTCTGAGTCCTCAGTACTGTTCATGCTTGAATTCATTCAGCCTTGTTTGTGCTGATTAACTTTGTCTCTTCCTTTTTATCTAGTGTCCTTTTAGTGGAGGCCACTTACATCACATTTCACATTCAGAAATGGTTTCTCGCTCACAGTTTTCTTATTTCCCTCAAAAGGTGTTAGCAAATTATTCCCTTTGGCCTGGTGCTGGCAGGTCAGACACTGACCCTACTGGCCTCATCCTTACATCCTCTGTGGTGACTGAGAGTAGTTATCAACACTCAGATATTTGGGGTTGGGGAAAAAAAATGGATAGATGATTCATGACCAGCATTTCACAGTCCTCTGCATTAGATACCAAGGTATCTTTTGTCTTTTTTCTCTTTATCTATGTATTATTACCTATTACTTTCACTCTAGTTAAACTGGATTATCTTCATCTCCTCAAATACATGCTGTGTCCAGAGTACACTCCTTTCATATACCTCACTTTATTTGCTCACCCCAAGCAGCCAAATACTGTAGTGGTATACAGATAACACATTGCAGTCGTTAGAACGGGGGACCCCCAAATCGGATGGACCTGAGTTTGAACTCTTGCTTTATCTCTTACTTCGTATCTTGTTTTATTGTCTTGGCTAATTTACATAGGATTTCTAATTCTCTCTCTTTATCATCAACTGAGGATAATAGTAAGATCCACTTCTTAGGATCCCACGTGATAAACACAACAACATACATAAACTGTTCATACTTTACCTTGAACGTATTAAGGGCCCAATAAAAGGTAATCATTGTTAGTGATGGTTGTTCTAGAGGACTTCCCATCCTGATAACAGAGATGGTCTAAGTGAGACAAACTAACCCGCAAATATCCCCTTTAGGATAATAGCAGTGCCTCCCAAACTGAGAACAAGACGTAGAGAGAATGGTTAATGTTCTGTCTTTGGCTTCTTGACCATTTCTGCGTGTTCTTTCTGGTACCTAGCATGATGAAAGCTTGATAATTTATCATCTATCAAAAGTTAGGAAAAAACAGACCGAAAACCAGAAAAAAATTGGTGATTACCTCCATGCATGTACTTTTTAATTTTATCATCATTAGAGAAAGTTGCTGTGCGCTAAGTAGTTAAAAACAGAGTTGCCTTTTTAAGGCTACGTTTCAAATGAAGACAAAAATGCACATATCCCTGGTTTTGTTGTATAACATTTTAAAGGCAATTAACCATTTATTTTAGCATCAAAATATGCTTGCCTACAGTTTGTAAAATCTGAATTACTTCAGAGGTCATTATTGGCCTTTTTTAGCCATTTAAAATCAGTTGGATGAAAGTTATTGCATTTGTTTTGAAAGGCAATTGCCTTTTTTTGTCGTGTCTTTGGAATTCTTCAAAGGTGGCTTTAGGATGGCAGCTTGCCATAGACAAGATTTCATTTTTTCACTCCAAAAGGTATTGATTATTACCTCTTGTACTTTCAGCAAGAACTTATGGTCTTCTAATTGGAAGTAGGCAAACACTTGCAAAAGTCAAATAGGCAGCAGAACAAGGATGTTGACTTAGAAATATAAGGAACTGAGCTGGGTTCAGTGTCTAACTGTAATGTTTAGGGACAGCGTGTTTGCACCTTGGAGTTCTAGCTGCCTTTGATTGTCACGTTGACAGTAAATAATTTTGTCTGATTCAGTCAACGTTCTCTTCCCACTGGTTTCCCTGACTTGTTTGCCTGTCTCGTATTGGGCCTTGGCATTATTCACAAACCCGGTATGATTCATTACTCAGATTATAGAAAAGGCATATATCTCCACCTCCACCTCTAGGGCTGTCACCGTGAAGCCCACAGAGGGAAAAAAAAATAAGACTTCCAGTAATTGGGTGGAGAAAGGTATGGGTCTGAAACCTTCCTTAACTCCTCTAAAAGAAGTCATTTTAGTGGAATGAACTCATGTTAGGGGGTGAGGGTTGGTTCCTTATTTTTAATTTTAAGGGGATTTACACTGCATTCTTCCTACTTAACAAAACAGTGGCAGCAGTAAGGGCATTACCTGCCAACATTAGCTGATGTAAAACAGAAGTGAAGAACTCCCTCCATTGTCTCCCCGAAAACACCCACTCATTACACACACTCCACTTGTGATGAAGGATCCCATTGGGCTGTAAATATCAGCTGAAGCCTGGTTGGTTTTTTCCCCACCAGGGTTTCAAAGGTTACTCAAAACAATGTTTCACAGAAATTATAAAGAGACAGAGGTTTTCCTAAAGAGAATCTGATCTCTGTGACTCTCTCTGATTATAGCGTTCTTATACGCGGGCTTCCACTGACTCACCCTTCAATAGTTAACATCTGAAGTCAGCCTTGAACG
Source organism: Camelus dromedarius (assembly GCF_036321535.1). Classification (NCBI taxonomy): domain Eukaryota; kingdom Metazoa; phylum Chordata; class Mammalia; order Artiodactyla; family Camelidae; genus Camelus; species Camelus dromedarius. The sequence goes on along the minus strand of NC_087465.1, from coordinate 11,114,568 downwards.
TCTGGCTTATATGTAAACTAACACCAATTTGTGGCTGGCGAAATATGATTTCAAAGGCCAGCTACTTTAAGAAAAACAGGCTATTTTTTAAGCTGAAAAAGAGCACCACAAACCATAATCGGATGTGCAGCATTTTTCCTGTATTTAAAATATCAATGTACCATTTTATAACTAATTAATCCTTCCAAGAATGAGGACTCATAACAGATGAGTGCTATTATGTTTTGATGATATTTAGTTGGGGAGATCTGAAGCTTTGGAAACAAAGACTTCCTTTTATAAACAGTAAAATCACACCTTTTATTCACCCATTCACAATCAGTTATTGGTTTTGCTTTATTTGTGCCCAATCACATCGTTAACAATTTTGTACGTGACTATGCAATTGATTGTTGCTGGTTTATTGTAAATTTCCAGATATACTTTCCAAATATAAATCCTTAAATCACGCTATCTCTTCATTAAGGCAAAAAAAAAAAAAGCCACTGCCCTGCCCCACCCCTCCTCCAAATACCCTGCCAACGTTCATTCAGTTACTCAGCACACATGTACTGAGTACAGGTTCTTTGCAAAGCTAGAGTATATGTTGTTTATTGTGAGAAATTTCCTTACACAAAACGCTAGTGGGAAAGACAAGAAATTAAATAATTAGAAAGGCATAACATAAATGCTGATGGAAATTCAAAGAAGATATTGTGGGAAAAGCCCAGGACAAATGACTAAGGCCCGGCTGGAAATAACACATGGAGCTAAGTGTCACAGCAGGAGTGCGGGGACCGCCGCATTTTGTTTTAAAAATGTTAGTTCGTGGTTATCTTACAACACTTTAAACCACAGAGGTAGCATTACACTTCTTTAAGAAAAATCGTGATTTTTGTATCTTGTAGGTAAAAATGCTAACTAGGAGCAAGACGATGAGAAACTGAAATGCTGCAGGCTTCAATAGGGGAGAGCTGCAGCGTGGCTGGTAATTTGTGTCAAGGCACTGGTACCTGAAACGCTGTCCCGCTGCTTCCTTCCAAGAAGGCTACAAATTGAAAACGTGAATGAGGTTGCCTGCCTGACCAGCCCGGGCTTGCGGCATCATCTTTCCTGTCACTTAATTCTGCTCACAGAGGTAATGGCTATTAGGTGATTTAACAAGGGGATGCCATGAAGTAGGCACGAGATGGATGAGGGTGACAAGTGATTCCTCGCTGGTACTTTCTATTAAGCCTAGACTTCTGTCACTCATTGATCAGCTGCACAAAACTCCAAATAATAAATAATTTGCCCAGACTTCCAAATCAGCGTATCTCTGTATTGATGAATCCTGAAGTCACCCTCCCTGCACAAGGTTATTATGTGAATGACAATGAAATCTGTAGCACTGACACTAAAGATCTCCACCAGCAGTGTATATAACCATTAATTTTACTTGACATTTCCAAAAGTTTCAACTTTCTTCTAAACTTAAGTTTACTGCACCAAAAATATTGGGGAAATAGAGTAAAATCAAACAAAGAGAAAGAAAATCCCAAAGACTATGTATTTTGATTTATTTCTGGAGAAATATTTTTCTATTCATTTTTTAAACTAAAATTTTTAAATTATTTTAAAACTAAAATGTACTGACTATAAAGATATCTTTTCCAAAAGCATACATTCATTTACACTATCTTAAGTGCTGGGCACATAAAGGAAAACAAATAAATAAAAATGACTTTTGGCTCCCAAAAGCTTACAGATAGCAAGTTTTTAATCTTCCAATATTTTCTTGTAAAAGTTGCCAACACCGTGAAGATAAACTGGGGTCTGTGTATCTTAGGCCTCTAGCTTTGTTTCTTATCCCAGGAAATGAAGCAAATATACTTTAGGTTTGCATGTATTATTCTAAAAGTGAAATGTAGATAAGACTTTTCTGAGAAAAAGCAGTTCAAGTCTGATTCAACTTGACCACCTAAATTCTTGTTTTTACCTCTCATTTCTCACTGCCAAAAGCCCGTTAAAAAGTTAAGGTAAATATATATATTTATTAAAGAAATTTATCCACAATCATGGCATAATGGGAAAAAATAAGATTATTGTGACTGGATCAGAAATATTGAGATGTTCCAAAGAGATCAAACGCCGATAAACTTAAAATCAACGGGGCAGAGAGAGAGAAAGGGGGTGGGGAAGAGAAGGGAGGGAGGCGACAACCATTCTAGAGGTAAAAATCAGTGATTCCTACCAAAGCTCCAGAAAAATGCTGAACTTGGAGACAATAATTCCAAAGATGTCTCTACCAGAGTAATTCAATATGGGGCTATTGGCAGAGGGTGAAGGAAAAGACAGCTCAGGAAGCAGAGGAGTAAAATAGCCAGAAAACTTCTTCAAAGCCAATCATATGAAACACAAGAACAAAAGTGGAATCAGAATACTAACACTAAACAAAACAGAGGTAACAGTAAAACAAAAAACAAAAATAGAAAAAAATAGAATAAAAAAATCTAATTTATACTTACAATCAGAAAAAAACAAAGGATTATATATACATCACATAGGAACAGACTGCCGTGAAAAGGAGTAATTGGCAACTACAAAATATTTCTTAAATATTAAAATGTGAATGTCAAAATCTAAAATTTAACAAAAGGGCTGAATTGTGACAGTCAATGGTTGAAGACTCTTAAGGACTAAATGTTTGTGTCCCTCTAAAGCTTACATGTGATAGTATTAGGAGGTAGGGCCTTTGGGAAAGTAATCAGAATTAGATGAGGTTGTGAGGGTGGAGCCCTCCTGAATGGGATTAGCACACTTGTAAAAGTCAGGAAAGAGCCTTCCCCACTCTGCTCTCTGCCATGTGAGGATATAGGGAGAAGTCAACAGTCTGCACCCTAGAAAAGGACCTTTCCCTGACCATGCTGGCACCCTGATCTCAAATATTCTACCTCCAGAATTTTGAGAAATGAATTTCTGTTGTTTATAAGCCTCCCAGTTTATATTTTGCAACTGCAGCTTGAAATGACCAAAACAAGGACTGAATTAGAAATTGATAGAAAAGGGCATCCCCCAGAAAGCAGAGGCAGAATGTCAGAGAAGTCCTAGAGAAAAGGTCAGATCACTGAATATTGATGTGGAAAACCTACATCTAGTTATCAACCTAACAGGGAGTTTCAGAACAAGGCAAAAAAATTAAATTTAGGGGAAAGATGCATCAAAGGCAAGATGTAAAAAATTACACTAACTTTAAGGAAGACTCATACCTTCACATAAAGTGCTAAGAAAACCTCTGAAATTTCTGAACTATGAGAATAAAAGGAACATCCAAACAGCAAGCTCTCAACCATGGAGTGAGACAAACCCTCATCAGACTCCTTATGTGAAACTCACAATGCAGGAAGATAAAGAAAAGATGACTTCAGTGCGCCAAGAGACACCAGTATGTACGCATAAAATACTATTTCAGTGATACTGGTGCTTAGAACACACATACTCACCGTCTCTGAACAAAATGATTCAACAACAGAATCTGGTGAGAGGAACGTGAATAGAAGAAAGAGGAGAGACCTTTGAAAAAAATGAAGAAACCTTGTACGAATATCTAACCAATTTCTGCCAATGTAAATCTAAAATTTAGTACAATGTAAGAAAAGATTTTCCAAGTGGTAGTGACATTATATAAATGCAAGTAGATAAAGCCAATCTGAAATGAAATGTCAATTTGATTTCAATAAAATATGGCAGGGAGGGTAGGTAATAAGACAATGAACGTCTTGATTCAAAAGAGAACAGTGTAGATGTAGCTTAATCCTTGATGATGAAAGACAAATTAATATGCAATAGTAAAAAATTATGGGTAGCGTCTGGAAAAAAAATAGTACATATATGTAGTTTTTAATCTATGAGATGACAGAAGGCTGATCAGATTGGCTGATCAATTTGTTGATTCACTACCCAGAACTAACAAATCAGTTTGCTCCTATCACTACCGAAGGAAAAGAAAAACTGTACACAGTAAACAGAAAACATGCAGAGAAATGGCAGGCAAGATTCAATTATATTAGTAAACATAATGCATTGAATGAATTAAATCATCACATGAAAAGGCACAATTTAAAAAATCCAGTTTAAAAGATCAGCTACTTTTTTTTTATTCCTAGACACCTATCACGGAAAAATTACTCAAAAAAGAATGGACAAAAAAAGAAAAAGCTGTATTATTACCTAGAGTGGTGATAGTAATAACTGATTAAATATAATTCTAAGTGAAAAAGCATTCAGTTGGGCTAAGTGTGATAACTTACAGTACTAAAAAATGAAATTTGTCAAGAAGATACAGCAGCCGTGTATCATTATGCTCTGAGTGATATGGCATTCAAATTTTTAAGCAAAAATTGTGAGATGTAACAGGAAAGTCATAAAATCACAGTTTAGTGGTTTATATTATAACTCTAATGATGCCTGCATTACTGATAAATCCAGATGGACTCCGTTTTCTTTTGACTAAAGAACACTCTTCAGTATTTCCTTCACTGTGGGTTCGTGGTCATGAATTTTCTGCTTTGGTTTGTCTAAAAATATTTTTATTTCACCTTCATTTTTGACGTACAGTTTCACAAGCTATAAAATTCTCAGTTGCGAGTTTTCTTTCAGTGCGTTGAAGGTACTGTTTTCTTATCCTCTGATTGCTTTCTTTTCTTCCTTTCTTTCTTCCTTTCTTTCTTCCTTTCTTCCTTTCCTTCTTCCTTTCCTTCTCTCTCTCTCTCTCTCTTTCTTTCTCTCTCTCTCTCTCTTTCTTTCTTTCTTTCTTTCTTTCTTTCTTTCTTTCTTTCTTTCTTTCTTTCTTTCTTTCTTTCTTTCTTTCTTTCTTTCCTTCCTTTTCTATTTTCAGCTGTTTATCATTTTTCTTTTGCCAGTCCTATGCTGTTTTTCTCAGGCTGCTGTCAGAATTTTTCTTCTCTTCTGTTTTCACTTTTGTTTACTCCATTATGGTTTGATGTGCTATTTTTCCCTCATTACCAAAAAAAGCCTTATTGGAATATGCTTTTTAATCTCAGACTTGATTTCCCCATTGGTAGTAGGAAATTCTCATCCTCATCAGTAAATGTTTCTTGTATTCCATTCTTGCTTTTCTTCTAGAACTGAAGCTGTAAATATTGTTAGATCCTTTGTAACATATCCTGTTTCTCTCATATACTCTTTTCCTTTGATCCTTTATTTTCCTCTGTAAACTGTAGTCTAGATGAGTTATTCTAATTTATTTTTTCAGTTTACTCATACTCTTGTCTTTTTTTTTTTTCTAGGTTAATTAATTGCTTTGGCTTTTTTTTTCCTGATCACTACCATAAATTTAGTTAACATTCATCACCTCACATAGTTACAAATTTTTTTCTTTGTTGAGAACTTTTAAGATCTACTCTTAGCAGTTTTCAGATATACAATAGAAAATTATTAACTATAGTCACCATGCTGTGCATTATACCCAGAACTTATAAAGTGGAAGATTGTACCTTTTGACCAGCTTCACCGTTGACTCCACCCTCTATCTCTACCTCTGGCAACCTCCAATCTGTTCTGTCTTTTTGAGTTCCATCTTTTTAGATTCCACATATAACTGAGATCACGCAGTGTTTGTTTTTCTCTGTCTGACTTACTTCACTTAGCATAATGCCCTCAAACTTCACGCATGTTGTGGCAAATGGCAGAATTTCCTTCTTTCTCATTGTTGAACAGTATTCCATTTGATAAGTGTATATATATGTGTGTGTGTATATACATATGCATATATGAATGGATAAAGAAAATGTGATAAAATACCTGTATTTTTCATCAGCTCTGTGTAAGGGAAATCATTTAGCTTAACTCAGTTTATTTCCTCTTTTTCTTTATCTACTTTCCCACATATGCTGATTTAATCTGATATTGAACACTCTGATGAAAAGGTAGGCAGTAATGAGGGTAACATTTTTTCCTTAATTAATTTTTGGGGGATAGTTTCATTTTCAAATTTACCTTCAAATTTATATTCAAATTCTTTAAGAATTATTCCAATAACTCTACATGTTTCTTTGTTCTCAGTTACAGCAAGCAGCCATTTCATAGCATCTTTTCCCTATTTCTGAGTGTTGACTTGGATTAATCTTTTCATTACCTTGAGTACACTTCTGAGTACTTCATTGTGAAGGAAGGTTAAATGTGTTTTATAGTTCTAGGCCCTTGTGCCACTGAGATTTTTCCACGTGAGTAATAACCTCTAAAATCAGGATTCTTGAATTGTAAGATTTTTCTCTTCACATCTCTGTGAACAGTGTTTTCATCCGGCATCTAGTTCCAGGATGTCTAGTTCTCACTCTGATAATTATTTTTTGATGAAACATTGTGGACCATACATTTTTAGCTCAAAAATAAAACATTTTAAAAAAGCATATCTCTGATTATGTTTTCATTTTAAATTCTTTTTAAAAATGTTTTTTACAATGAATTTCTTCTTTTTTTTTTTTTAAATGTCTTTGATTGTTTTGGGGGGGTAATTAGGTTTATTTATTTATTTTTTAATGGTGGCACTAGTGACTGAACCCAGGACCTCATGCATGCTAAGCACACGCTCTACCACTGAGCTGTACCTGCCTTGTTTCATTTTCTTTTCTTTAGGAATAGAAATTTCTCTTATATTTAATTTTTCATCTCCTGTTATCTCTACTATTATATCCATTATTGCCCCTTTTTTCTGCATTTGGCAAGAATTTCTCAAGTATATCAATATATATCAATAAACAGATTTCTTCAGAATCAATTTAGCCTGATTTTAATTCTTTTTTTTTTAAACTTCTACATTTTTTTTAGATTGCCCAGATACCTTTTATTCTATGCCTGTTCCTGCTCTTATTCAGCTTGCGACATTTTTCTTCTAGACCTACAGCTTTTGATGTCTACCCATTTCCTTTGGACCCCATCTGTTCTTTGTTTTGACACCGTGACCTTTCATCATATGAGTAATGTGTTCCTCTATTTTGTTCTCTTATTTTCTTTTTCCAGTTTACTAGACTATATCAATAACACAAATCACCCCCCTCCCCCACTTCCAATAACTCAGTGAATTTCTACTCTTCTCTTGTGTGCTAATTTTCCCCTTATGTTGTAGAAATTCATAGATATGTATAAAGAATTTTTTTTTATCCACCCTGGAAATAAAACCACTATGTAAATCAGTCAGGGTCTGGTCAGGAGACAGAGACCACACTAGTTATTTGAACGGGGGAAATTTAACAAAAATTTGTTAACTAGGCGGCAGTTGTAGCTCTCAAGTGATGCTTGTCTGCTAACTCAGCTCATGGTGAGAGGCAACAGGCAGCCTGGTGTGTGTGCTTAACCCCATGAGGAAGAGCTCTGGCTTCTGTAGGCTCCCGCATCATCACAGTCAGAGGCATCAAGAACTGATACAGGTTTCGGTCTATCTGTGTGGGTCTAGCTTACGCTTGATCACCTTCCCTTTTCCATCCATCTTCCCTTCTGCTCTGGCTGCCTTGTGGATTTCAAGCTCCAGCAACAGTTGTAACAGTTTTGCAGAAAATATTCTCCCAGAGAAGTTTGATCACCTCCCACAATAGCATAAAGTCAAATTCTTGCAACACACCTCTCCCTCTCTCTTTCATCTCCTACTGATCCTGCTTCTCCAGTTGAGCCCTGACTGATACTTGCATATACAGAAATAAACATATCAAGCCAGGTGCAATGTTTGCAAACATGTAGACAGGTGGATCGCCCCGACCTCTTTCTTCATCCGTGAGAACACTGCTAAAATTTACACATTTCCTTTGCTGGAGAATCTACGAGGGTAATACTACATATTATTTACAACTGCATGTTTTACTATAAACTATATTCTGGAGTGGGAAAGTATTTTCCCATTTTCACCACATTTCATGAGGAGCTTTGTTTTCTAGGATACTTCTGGAACTTGTAGGATATTTCTGAACAAGTTGTAACCTATTTTGGTCTGCCTCAAGTCTTATTTTTGTAACTACAGTAACTAAAAACACTCCTTTATTTCACTGAAGGGTAATTTGCTTTGGAATAAAGCAAATTTTATTTTGAAACTACCTGGTTTCTACCATGTGGAAATTAGATGTCCAAAAGAAAGTAAATTTGCTCCTTTGAAACTTGTTTTCTTTATCAATAATATTGGTTACCAGTGGGGAGAGAGAAGGTAGGAGGGGCAAAACAGTATGGAGATTCCTCAAAAGATTACGAATAGACTTACCATATGACCCAGGAATCCCGCTCCTGGCCATATGTCCAGAAGGAACCCTATTCCAAAATGACACCTGCACCCCAATGTTCATAGCAGCACTATTTACAATAGCCAAGACATGGAAACAGCCTGAATTGTTGTTTAAACATCGACAGATGACTGAATAAAGAAGATGCGGTATATTTATACAATGGAAAACTACTCAGCCATAAAAACCGACAACACAACGCCATTTGCAGCTACATGGATGTTCCTGGAGAATGTCATTCTAAGTGAAGTAAACCAGAAAGAGAAAGAAAAATACCATATGAGATCGCTCATATGTGGAATCTAAAAAACAAAAACAAAAACAAACAAACAAACAAAAACAAAGCGTAAATACAGGACAGAAATAGACTCATAGACAGAGAATACAAACTTGTGGTTGCCAAGGGGGCGGAGGGTGGGAAGGGATAGACTCGGATTTCAAAATTGTAGAATAAATAAACAAGATTATACTGTATAGCACAGGGAAATATATACAAGATCTTATGGTAGCTCATGAAAAAAATGTGACAATGAATATATATATGTTCATGTATAACTGAAAAATTGTGCTCTACACTGGAATTTGACACAACATTGTAAAATGATTATAAATCAATAAAAAATGTTAAAAAAAGAATTCAGGAAAATAAATCTTGTTAATGATCAGGAAACAAACAAAACAAATCTCAAAAAATAATAAAAAAAAAAACCTCAAAACACTGTATCAGACCATATATTGTTTTGTTTTTTTAATTTGGAAAATAAAGACAGAGCTAGTTCTCCATGTTCAGCTAGCATGTGTAGACCATTCTTTTCATCTACATCATCATTTCTTTAAGAAAACAGAGCATACTACATGAATAGACCTTCCCAAAGGGCCTCAATTTAAATTTTCCAGAGTTTGGAGAAGCAACATTCATCAAGGACCCTCAACTATTGAGAATAATGCTGTTTTGGTCACACACAGGGTCTATTTTGAGCTCAGATATGCACACCGACTTTAGACTATAGGCTGGTAGACCTGTCGGCACAGTGTCCCATTACAAATTGTCCCTTCAGCAAGATGACTTCATTTTAGCAGCCTGTTCTGGTTTCTACATTCTCCCAGGTTTCACAGTTCAGTGCAGTCAAACAAGGTGATGGCGTTTTTAAGGCTCTAAATTTTATTGGTATTTGAATGAAGGTAGGTGGCCAGGTGCTCTTCAGGGTTTCATCTGGCAACCTAGCACTAAATTTGAGTACATTGAAACTAAGAGGGCTGTGATTTTTTTTATACTGGAAACATAAATACTGGCATTTATGAAAATGACTGCTGTAACAGGAAGTGACTTCATGTATCATTAGCTGAAATAAGATTATAAGGTGGTCTAATTTTAATCTGAATGATTATTAAAACCTGAGACATCTTGTTTCTCAAGAAGAATGTATTAGAATCCAAGCAACCTCTATTTGCATTTTGAGCCTTCTACTTAGTGGATGCTAATAAAAACCCTATACTTTAAGAGACACTTGGCATCACAAGACTTGAAAGGCACTCCCAGCACTGGTAGAAGTGTGTAAGTAAAGAAAAAATTGTTTAGCTTTTTTATCTTTCATTTTCTTTCTCTAAAATAGTAGCAATAGTAGCATATTCATAGGCTGGAGAGTATTAAAGTAGACAATGCGTGCATAGAGCTCAACAAACAACAAGGAATAATATCTGATCTTCCTCTGTGACAAATAATCTACCAAGTCCTTTTTGAACCTGCTTTGTGTTTTGCAAAACAATATCTCAAAGACATCACTAAACGTGCAATGTGTACATACATTTATGTACATAATTTGAAATGTAACTAAAAACTAAATGATTGAATGTAAAAAACTTGCTATTTATTTTATTGCTCTCTGCTTCAGCTCAGTGATTTTAGAATTTTCAGGTTAACTCTGATCATTAAACTCTCTAATGTACTACTTTGTATAATTCACTACTGTGTTAATGGAATTCAATGAAACACATTCCATGTGGGAATTAATTCTCAAAAGCAGAGCTGGCCCCAGGTGTCTAGTGGAAGGTCACTCATTCTTATATCCAGCTCTGTCCTGCATGAGTATGTAGCTGCCCAAGTTTGTAGATGTTTTTCTGATCATTTAGAACAACTCAAAAATAAAAAAGTATTAACAATTTGAAAAGCAGGTTATTAGTAATGTAAAAATGAAACTACCTGTGTTTTTCTTTATAAATAAGTGGGTAAGAATAAAATTTTGGAGATCTCACACCTTTGCACTGATAATAGAAGAAATGCAGCAGAATTAGTGTCTAAATAAAATTTTTAGCTAGAAATTTTAGGACATTAGGCCCTGGAGAACCAGGGACTCTAAATATCCATAAAAGGATGGCATTCACTTAAAAGTAGGGTTAATTCAGAGGACATTTATCTACACAATAAACATTGATGTTCTCTAAGGTTCTGGTTATTTTTCCCATTTTGAACTAACTTGTAGGCTGAGAGAGACTGTTTTCTTGGTTTTATGAACAATTTATAATCTCAAGTTTTCATCTTCAGTTCAATCTTTCTCCTGTACTTTATATTAATATTCTATTTTATTTGCTCCACTCTTTGTCAGAAAGATTGCTGAATTTCATACTTACCATTAGAAATCAGAAATCTTGCCATTTAAATCTTTTCTAGGTGGCAAGAGAGAAATTTGATCAGAAATGATTCATTTTTAAAGTTCAAATCTAAATGAAGTCCCGCTTTCTCTGCTTCATTAGAAAAGCACAAAATAAAGAACCCAATATTTGGGGGTTTTTTTCCCACTTTTTTTGGAAATAAAATAATCTTAATTTCAAGAAATAAATCCTAACTTAATTAAATTATGTTATGATACTAAATTTATAGACACATAAAGTAAAACTCATATGGAGGAAATTGCCAGTAGACAGAGAATCTGTTTTAGATTCTTATTTTTCTGAGTAGTATCTATAGGTAAGCACTGTCTAACTATGTCAGTAAATTTAATATTTAATTCATTCAGCTAATTTATTGTGAGAACCAATAAGGGACAGTTTGTTGAATGAATAATTCAATAAACAAATGCTTACTGTAAAATGGTAGGGATGCGGGGAGAAATAGATAGCATAGTTTAAGAAAGAACAAGATTGTAGAGTCATATGTTTACTGTTTTAATCTTGACCCTGAGGTTGAATCCCACACTTTCAAGAATAGTAGACCTAAGTCTATTAATTTTAACTTCTTAATAAAAATATGAAAAACAATAAGCTACAGTAAAAGGCTTAACAGTATTCTCAAACATAGACACACTAGAAAAGAACCTCTTACAGATTTTATAGAAAGAACCTATTACAGGCTTTCAGATGGATCTGACATTTAAAAAAAATATACTACGTTTATTATGTTAATGTTACTCTTGTTACTCTTCCAGCAACTCTGTTTCTTGGTTTTTACCCAAATGAGTGGAAAACTTACGTCCATGCAAACCAATGGATAAAATGTGGTACATCCAGGCAATGGAGTATTATTCAGCACTAAAAAGAAATGAGCTATCGAGACATGAAAAAACGTGAGGGAAACTCAAAACATATTACTCAGTGAAAGAAGCCAATCTGAAAAGGCTACATACCATCTGATATATAGAGACAGTGAAAAGATCAGTGGTTGGCAGGGGTGAGATTGAGGGGAGGGAGGAATAAGACAAGCACAGAGGATTTGGGGGGCAGCAAGAATACTCTGTACAATATTATAATGATGGGAAAATGACATTATACAAGCCCAGAAAATGTACACCAAGAGTCAACTTTAAGGTGAACCATGGGCTTTGGTTGATGATGATGTGTCAGTATAGGTCATCCTTGGTCACAAATGTCCTTTTCTGGTGAGGGATGTTGATAATGGGGGAGGCTGTGCATGTGTTGGGTAGAGAGTATGTGGGCGATCCTTACACCCTTCTTTCAATTTGTTGTGAACTAAGACTGCTCTAAAAACAGTTTTAAATGAAAAAAAGAAAGATTAGGAAGGAACAAAACTGGAAGAATCTCTTGTTTAAGCCTGAAATGAAACTGTATTTCACTTGATAAGTATTTTCTATTTTTAACAGGAATAAAAACTACATGTTAAGGATTACCAAGTGATACTGAAATTGTGCCTGGCAACAGGGAGGCAGTAAATGTAAAATTTTTTAAATAATGTTAACGAGAAAAGAGAAATTCTTCACAAGACTGGGGAGCTGTTAGCAATAATTCTTTAGATTATAGTAGGATCTTAATATGTATAATTATGTTGGGGAGCATCAGGTGACATGCATGACAGTCACATGCTTAAAAATGACTTCTTGATGAATAATGTAGAAAATATTTTATGGCAAGTGGTGTGTCTTACTCATTTTTATATCTATAGAGTATAGCAGAGTAACAGCACTCTTTGGCAGGAATGTTTGTGGAGCAAATGAGGAAGTAAATTAATGAGTGAAAGAATAAATTGTAGGACTATTTCTACACTAATGGAGGTTCCAGAAGTTTGCATGAGAAGATCCTCCTTCTTTAAAAAATATGAAAACCCTATTTTCTTCTCAAATTGGGGAAAAGAAATGCAATCCTATTCTTTATTGATATCTGTTAAAACCATGGTCTTTTCAGGTATTTATTTATGTAAGATCACCTTCCAGATGTGCTGTCCAGTGTCACATGGGAAATATTCATCTTCACGTGCTTCTAAATCTCTCTTACATGATTCACACTGAATTTCAGTCCAACCACTTTTTAAAAAACAAAAACAAACATTCCCTAAGGTGCTCAAGTTCATGCAGTTTCAATACATGCTGTAAATGGCACAAACCATATGCAGCAGGACTGGAGAATAAATAGCCCTTTTAAAAAACTGAGCTGCCAACAAAATTGAGATTCCATTTTTAAATGATTTTCTGCAAAGTAAACATTTTTCAAGCTTGATCTTTGTGTAATTTTTCACTAGCATTTTTTCAAGCTAGAAACAACCTGCACGTGTTCTTTTTGTAAAGAAGGGTTTAATACTCCACTGTGTCACCAAGTCCCAGGGAGCTAATTTGTTCTAAAGACAACATTACTACATCAAGACAACGCAGCTTAACCTTCAGCTAACCTTATTCTGTTTGCTTTCCACATCCCCACTGAGGTTCTCAGCCAAAACATCCCCACAATCCTGGGTTCGTTTCTGGAAAATATGTGCATATAAATTCTGCTGCTTTTGTGTATCAGAGAAAGGCAACAGTCACACAATCCAACAATCACACACACTCACGCACCCCTTGTTCCCTATCTTACAAAATATGGAATCACTTCAGGGAGGCACAATGCTTAAGACAGAACTCCACCTTAAAGCAAAGTCCCCAAAGAGACATTGTAAGAGAAACCAGAGCAAACTCAAACCCCACTGTCTATTGTTCTGGCTCGTCTGTTCATTTCTTCTTCTCTAAGGCCTCTTGCTCTAACATCCTTTCCCACGTGAGCAAATGATGACGGTTCTTGGTGAAACTTCCACAAAACTAGTTCTTACCTTGATTTCATCTGTTGTTTCCCCCTTAGCTTTCCTTCTCTCCCAGAGCCAAGGTGAAACACAAGCTCTTTCAGTGGGTTCCTTCATTTGTCGAATTCTCAAATGTAGTGGATTTGCCTACCTTGAACATGCAGGACCTAGGTACTCCTCCGTACTGATATGGTGGTGTTATTTTCCCATTTTCCCCTGAAAAGTCATGAAGCACTGGTGTGCTGAAACAGTCTTGAATAAATTTATCCAGACTTTATGCTAGTTAGACTAGTTGACAGGGTCTCATTTTTTTTTTTCAAAAAAGTAGAATTCTGGTTAGAAATTGTAGAGTGAGAAAGAGAATGTTCTATATTATTTTTAAAAGGATCAATTTAGTCAACGAGGTGGTTTGCTGAATGTTGAGGTCAAATCTCACTATCTCAGATGACCATATGTGTCCGAAGACCTGATATTCACCTATCAAAGATAGAGAAGCAATAAAGAATATATGAGCCCAAATGGGCTTGATAACTGAAGAATCACAAAGAATATCTCGTACTCTCAGAATTATGGATTTCTCTACAAAATTTATCTCAAGAACTCATGGGCAATAGAAACCTTTTCATTAGGAAAAAGCTTGGTATTTTTAGTATCAGATAACACTCTTCTGTCACCATCATCTTAGTTTTAAAATGTCTCTAAGCCAGAGCATCCTTAAAATTTACTACATTATAAAGTCCTCATGGATGTTCTGCAGATAGAAAAGCAATTGTAAAATGCCATAAATGCAGTTTTATCTGCTCAGAATGCTCAATGGGTGAACTGCAGGATCAATTTCTAAAGTCTTTATGATCACAAGTAGGATTTCTGTGGGCTTCAGGACAATTTACATTACTTATATTTTATTGAATTCTAATTCCTTGAGAATTGACAATGCAGATATTACCAATGCCCATGTATTTTGGGAGAAAAAAACAGACATCTGATGTTACCAGTTGAATTGTGTCCTCCCAAAATTTGTGTTGAAGTCCTAACCCCTGGTACCTCAGAAAGTGACCTTGTTTGGAGATAGGGTCTTGATGGAGTTAATCAGTTAAAATGAGATCATTAAGATGGGCCCTAATCCATTTAACTGGTGTTCTTATAAAAAGAGAAAATTTGGACACAGGCATGTACACAAGGAGAACTCCATGAGAAGATGAAAGCAGAGATCTACAAAGCAAAGAAAGCCAAAGATGACCAGCAAACCCCTAGAAGTGAAGGGAGAGCCATGGGATGGACTGACCCTCACCACCCTCAAAAGGAACCAGATCATGCTGACACGGTGATCTTGGACTTCCAGCCTCCAGAACTGTGAAATAATACGTCTCTGTTGTCTAAGCTGTGGTGCTTCATCATGGCAGCCTAGGCAAACTTAGACATCTCATAAAGGCTGTGTCTTCTTCTGATACTTTCCTGACTGTCCCCGTCTGAGTGAATTGAACTTTGCATATTGAAGTCGCTGATCTTATATACTTGTTTTACTCAGAGCTACCTGTGAAGGGTTTTCAAAACACAGATGTTCAAGCAAAACCTGAAAAGCTACTGAATCTGAATCACTGAAGTGGGGATCAGAAATCGATATTCACAAAAAGTTCCATAGGGATATTGCTGCACATCTAGTTTTGAGAGCCACAGGTCTAAAATGCGGGTGGATGCCACCATGCTGGGGGAGCTGTTTGCTCCTTATTTTGGAGGAGGGGACTCGGGTTTTGTCAGTCATGGGAGCTTCATGGCAGTAACTTCAACCTCGGCTACACTTTAGATTCATCTGTGGAGGTTTACAAAAACCACAATTGCAGGCTGTACCCAGATCAAATGAAAAAGAATCTCTGGGGTGAGATCCAGACATGGGTATTTTTTAAACTTCCATGTGGTTACAATGTGTGCTCAGAACCTCAGGTTTAAGGTTAAGAAGTAAAAGTTGTGGGCAATGACTAATCAGTTAATGAACATTGCAGAAGATCAGATAACTCTGTGTAACCCAAATAAGTCAACAAACACTCACCTCAAAATGTACTGAGCCGATTCATTTCTCCTTTGTTCTCCATTTCTCTCCTTCTCTGTATCCCCTCTTGATTTCCCTTCTCTCCATTCTACTTTGTCTTTCTTGGTCACTCAAGTCTTTTCCTTTCCTTTTTAGATCATCTAATCGCATCTCAATACTAACTGGAAAAACCACGAAACTGATGATATACACATGCATCATATTTTGAGTAAAATTTTATTATTCCTGATCTTATTTTGGAATGTGTTTGAGCTCCAATATTTTATATTTCTTTAAGAAATAAAATCTTGTTCAAATTCCCATGTTTCCTTAAATATTGACACCTCTCACCCCCTCCCATCTCTCCCTACCTGCCCTTAAATGAGTGACTGTGGATACTATATTGTCTTAGGATATTTCAGAGAATTGTTGGGTTGAACATCAGGCTTCTGGCATTAGAGAGCTTGGGAGCATATGGGGGTGACAATGTTTTTCCATTCCTAGATCTAGTTCCCTGGTGCAGCTCTGAAGCAATTGGAAGGCTTCCTGGGAGCATGAGAGCAGCTGCTAGAAAGAACCATACAGCAGGAAAGAACCATACGTCGTGCTCAGAGAAGGCGTTGAGAGGGTAACAATGAGCTGTCCCACCACTGACAAGACTTTGAATGGTGCCAAGAGTTCACTGCCAACAAAACTTACGGCTGTGAACAGCAGATCAACTTCTTTTGGGTTCAGTTTAATTCCCTGGGATAACTCTTCTAGGAAAACTTGAGTCTTCACTTTGTCAGGACCGATGGCCTCATCCTCTGTTTCTTGTGCTATAATTTTGTAAAGGAACAAGATTTGTTTCACTTTGGTCCTGGCTGGACCACAGAAGTAACGCCCGAGTCACTCTGAAGCACGTACTGCAGACATAAGACATCAAATTCAGTCACCAAAGAGCAAATCAGTATGAATGGTATACGAAACCAACCAGAGAAAAAATTAATTTAGCCACCATGCTAAGCTTTTCTCTTTTAATTTTTCTTTTCTTTTCTTTTTTTTTTTTGGATGCGCTTTACCACTTTCTCCTGTTTTTCTTCTTTTAGTCTCACAACTGTAGTAAAGAATACAGCTTTAAAAATTCTCCTGTTGCATGGATCTGTGTGCACAAACAAAACCAAATTTCATTATAAAGTTTTTTCAAAAGTTGGCCATTTAGAAGTACCTAATAGAACATAGGACCATAGGACTGGAAGATTTTGGCCCAGATGATACCCACACAATTAGCTGACCACATTTTTTAAAAGTTCACCAAATAATCAGGTTTTCATCCCCATGACCAGTTTGGTTTTTGTTTTGTTTTTATGATCATGGTTTATTTTGCAGGAAAAGTGCTCATTTGCTTGGTCAAAGTTTGGGATGTTTTTTCTTTCCTGCTTCGTGATAAGTACTGTAGCTGTCTATCCTTAAGCTTTGGGATTAAAAAGGAAACACAAAGCTGCAATTTGGAAAATAAAAAAGTCAAGAACCCAGTCAACTGTTAAGTGACAACATGATTTTTGATGAAAAAGACTCAGTGAAAACACAAAGAACCACCCTTTCCCTGCCTCACTCCCTGCAACATACAGGAATGCAGACTCCAATCTTACTCAGTTCAGTGAGTGTATTAGTTTCTCAGGTCAGCTGTTACAAAGCACTATAAATTATGTGACTTAAAAGAATGGAAACTTACTGTTACAGTTTTGGAGGCTAGAAGTCTGAAATCAAAGTATCAATAGTGTTGATTCCTTCTGAGGACTGTGAGGGAGAATCCATTCCCTGTCACCGTTGCCACGCCCACACTTGTTCTGCTCACAGGAGAAAGGTGTTGCGGCAAGGAATAACAACTTTTTCTGGAAAGCCAGCAGACCGAGAAGATGGCAGACTAACATCCTAGAGAAACCACTTGCAGGGGTCTGGATGCTAGTTTCTTTTATGGAACAAAGACTAGGGAAGTGAGGAGGTAAAATATAAAGAGCATAAATTGTTGCAGATTTTTCCTGGTTTCAGCCAGACTCCTGGAGGGGATGTGTTAATTTCTTCCTTCCTGCAACTGTTGACTGGTGGGCTGCGAACATTTCCTATGAGCTGAACAAAGGTATTTTAGTTCAACATCCAGGCATGGAGGGGCAGGGTTCTCAGAGGGGGCTATTATATTTTAAGCTATCCACCACACCCCTTTAGTGAATAACTTGTAGCAAAAGCAGTAGAATACAAAGGTTGCAGTAAAATGAAGTAGCTCCAATATGGAGTCAGCCTTGTTCTTCCCTCTTACATCTCTCTCCTAGCTCCGCAGGTGCCTCGGCTTGTAGGTGCATGTCTCCCCGACTCCATCATCATGTGATATTCTCCCTGTGTTTCTCTGTATCCAAATTTCCCTCTTCTCATTAAGACATGAGTCATTTTGGATTAGTTCCCACCCTAATGGCCTGATCTTAACTTGGATACACATCTTCAAAGACTCTTTTTTCCAAATAAGGTCACACTCGCAGGTACCAGGGAAGGACTTTATCATATGTTTTTGAGGGACACAATTTGTCCCATTGGGTTATAGGAACATTCTGCATATGTCCTTATAAAACAGCTTCATGTCAATGTTAGAAAAACAACCTTTTTGGCAAAGAAAGTTGTACGTATTCATCCAGCATAATATGTGTTCAGAAACTCTTTCTGCCTGTTTAAAATTACTCAGTGTTATTTTAGTCCCAATTCTAGTTCTCATTTTCTATGACCTCTATCTTTTTTGTTTATTTATTTTTATAGCAAGGAAATACATTTATTAATTTTTGTTTTAGTTTTTAATCTTTTATTTTGGAAGATTTTAACATGTACGAAGATAGAGAAAATGATGTAATGAAAGTACATGTTTCTGTCCTCCAACTTAAACAACTTTAACATCTGTCTAATCCTGTTACTGTCACATTTCCTACCCACTTTCCACATCCTTCCATCTTACTTTGAAGCGAATCCTAGACATCAGATCACTTGATGTGTGGTATTCCAAAATGTGTCTCTGAACATTAAATACTGCCACATGCCTTTATCTTGTCTACAAATCTAACAATTCATTAATATTCTTAAATATTCAGTGTTCAAATTTTCTTGATTTTCTTACACCTTTTCATTACAATTTACTTGTTTAAACCAGAATAAAATATGCTTAGTGTATTGTAATTAGTTGATAATTCTGTAAAACCTCTTTTAATCTCTAAGTTTCAGTTTCTCTGTTTTATATAAATTTCAAAAGGTCCTTTGTGCAGTACTGGTGTGCTAGTCACCATACTGATCTGTGTGAAACATGGAGCTTGCCCCAGAATGGCAATTACACACGGCTTCCTTCAGCTGAACTACGGAGTGTGCTTACTGGTGCGGTTGATTTGCTTCCTGACACAAGCTCCTTATCTCATCGTGGACAAGTAACAAACAATTCCCAAACCTTTTGGGGCCATGGGGACCACACTTTGAGAAACACTATGTTTTAAAGAATATCATTGTCTGAGTGCTGTCTGCTGCAACCCCAGCATGTCATTCAGCATGCTCCTTTGTCTCCTATCTATATTTCTTGTACAGGTCATCAAGTGCTTTGATCAGATTCAGAATTAATTTCTTGCAAGACAAAAGGTTAGTGCTATATGCTTCCACCGCAGGCATGAATGTCTGACTATCTCACCTTTTGTGGTGTTAACTGCCATTTAATAATTATTTGTTAGATTTATTAGTTCATAAATGATGGCCAAATAAAACTGTCCAATTCTATCATTCCTTCTTCATTTATTAGTTGGGACAGTTCTATATGGAGAAACTTTTTTTATTCACTGTTGGGTTACTTTGAGGTACAGTTTATATAGGGAAGTCAGAATAAATCTTTTTGAATTTTCCTTTGTTATCAGTTTTCAAAATACTGAGATGGTTTATTCAACATCCTCTGGAGGTGACCATAATTCCTGAGTCC
Source organism: Camelus dromedarius (assembly GCF_036321535.1). Classification (NCBI taxonomy): domain Eukaryota; kingdom Metazoa; phylum Chordata; class Mammalia; order Artiodactyla; family Camelidae; genus Camelus; species Camelus dromedarius. The sequence goes on along the minus strand of NC_087465.1, from coordinate 11,094,829 downwards.
TTTTGATACACCCTTGAGTACATTTCAATAGATTTCTCGATATCTGGCACAACACAGTGCCCAGGTTCATCTGTGTATCCCTTGTGCCTGACCTGAACTCAGTCAAGTCTCTAAGAAGCCCTGGACCTTTTATGGCCTCTGTCTCTTGACTTCATTTTTATAGCACTGGTCTGGGATTCAACTGCCCATTAGATAGTATTTTTAACTTCTTCCTATATTTTATAAAAGACATTTTTTTTTTCTGAAATAAAGAATATTGTAAATACAACAGAGCCCTTAGAATCTTTGAGGTGCTTAGATAAAATCCAGATGGTTGGTCATAATAACCACAATAAAATTTAATTTTAAAATTTAATAAAGGGAACTTAATAGTGAAGTTGCTATGATCCCCAAGGGTACATATTGGATTCCCATCTCCCCATACATACCATTAAAGGTATAGCTGAAACCTATGAGATTCAATTCTCTTTAGCTATGACAGTAGGTCCAACTGTAAATTCTCCTACAGAGATTTAGCCAACAATCTTTCAACAAACCAGTGCAAGCCAATTTGGGGGAGGGGAGTTGCTTTGTTTTAAAATCACAATGTGGAGGTACTCTTAAGAAAGTCTTGGTTTCAAATGATGTTAGTTCCAGATTCATCCATTTATGTATTCTTTCCTTGTGTTTATTGCACACCCCTCAAGTGGATAATGGGCTGGAGATTCAGAGGTGAAGAAGATAAGGAATTTGCCATCAAATTGCTGATACCACATGGGGCTATTAAGTTTCAGACAGTACCTTAGATGTACACAACAGAAATCTAAGCAGCGTAAGGGAAAATTAAATATATTTCTCTTCTGACTCTTTAGCTAAAAAGAGTATTTCAGATGTACAAATAAGTTACAATTTTCTTATTTTTTATTGTTAAGAGGGATTATGGAAAAAGAAAAAAACAGATTAATAAAAAGAAGTATGTATTTTAATGGAAACAGGGCATCTTTGAATCAAAGAAGAAAAAATTGGGGCTTTATCTGCTAAACCTGTGAGATCTTTAAATGCGAAGTGACAGACATCTGGTTACTTCAGCCTCAGGGCCACAGCAATAAGCAGGCAAGAAAAAGGACTATGTCATTCTTACAAATCCTGACCTCAGACTTGACAGGAAGCCAAAGGGTTTTAGTACTTGGCAGTGTTATTTTATTGACACATGTCAAATAATTCTAATTTATGGCCGTATAATCCTACATCTTGAGGTTCAGCTTTGTGACACACAATGGAACTCAATACAATGATAATGTTAATATTAGGCCAAGTAAAACGAGAACTCAGCTTTTATGCTGAGCTCCAGGAGTAACAAGGGGAATCCAAAAGTGTTGAAGTGTTTTGGTTGTTTTACTAATTCTGTGGCCTGTGAATGTACTTAGAGCTTTACTAGATGTAGCCTTTTTTTTTTTTTTTTTTTACATTAAATAACCAAGGACACAACTTGATTTAATACATTATAAAATATGTCATAGGCAAAAGGTTGATGTTTATATAAGATAAAAAAATAATTCATGGAAAGAATTCTCAGTGAGAGTCCAAGCTTTATGAAAGAGTTCACACATTATTTTTTGTAGATGAATATCTTATTTTTGAAGGAATCTCAGAAAAATCTTCTCAGTTTCACTCTTTGATCTATGCCAGGACTGAGTATCATTAATGTTGGCCATGCTCTCATTTATTTTCACATATTAGACAATTTTTCATTTAAACCAGTAACTTCCTATTCATCAGTACTAAAATTGGATTAAAAGTGCATAGAATGCACAACTACAGTTTAGCCTTATGAAACAGCAATGCAAAAATTATGAGATAAAACGTAGTAAACAGAATCCAGCAGCACATTTTTAAAAAAGTTGTCTTCCAGATTTCAAGTATGGTTCAATATCAGGAAATCCACTGACTTGATTCAACATGTTAATAGTTCTAGGGAGGAAAACCACACATCAAGTGTATAGATACTGAGAAAACATTTGAGGCTATTCCTTCCTTGACATTATTATATATATATATATATATATTTCAGCCCCTAAGCTAGCATTTCACAGAATTTGGAAACGTTGGACCCATTCCTATTAAAGACAGGAATAAAACAAGGAAGCCCACATTACATTGGAGATATTAAGCAGTGCAATCAGAAAGATGATGGTATTTAAAATAGTGCCATAAAGGTACACCTTTTGCCTTGCTATTTTAAACGCCATCTTTTTTTCCATTATAACTTTAACTGACTCCGTGTGTGTGTGTGTGTGTGTGTGTGTGTGTGTGAATGAACGAGAGAATACATAGACAACAGACAGGTTAGAGAGAATGCTTATCAAAAAACACATTAATAACAATTATTTCTGATATATGTGAGGGGGTATTTTGGAAATTTTTGACTTTCTCCTTTATTCTTTACTGGATATAACTTGAATTTTATTTTGCAAAGAATATATAATTTTTAATTAAAAATTGCTTAAAAATAATTATTCTCCAAAGATCCTTCAATATGGCATTTGTAATATAGATATTGACTTGGATATAAAGTCAAATTACCTCAATCATAAAATATGATATGATATAATACAGATATCTGGCATCACATAACTTACTGCTCAGAGTCTTTTGAGTAATTCCCACATTTCAAGGCAGAAAAATCATGCAATTTTCATCTACTTTAATAGACACCATCTGTCTTTAGTATTAGATTAAATATAGAATAAGGAATAGACAAGAGGTTGTCCACTCTCACTTCGATGCAGCACTGGAAATGATATACAGACATTTTTCTTAAGTAAGTTATACATAGAGGAGGACGTGGAGCCCAGTTACTAACCTAAAATCCTTTTTTCCTTGTCTAGCTTGAGAGAAATGTTTGAATAGCATGTAAGAAAGGAGGAGATCCTTCAGACATCTGATACTGTTTTTCCATAAATAAATAATTCTACTTATTAAATACATATTTATTGACTTTCCACTGTGCCATGGACTGTTTTATGTTTCAGGGATGGATGACCCTTGAAGAGTGAGGCTCTATGGGGAGAAGAGAAGACTTATGTGTACACAAATAGATGCCATGAAGTATTTGGGGACACAAAGGAAGGAAAGGTCTTAGCTTGGGGCTGGGGAACAGGAACAAGAGAAGATGTAATGTAGAAATAATGCTTGACTTTATTGTTAAAAGTTGAGTGTGGTTTTCAGGTAAACAGCAGAGTAATTTGTATGCACAAATCATGGCAGTAAAGAGCTAACAGTTGAGTGTGATTGGATATTATGATATAAATAGAGGAAAGAAAGAGATCAGCAAGGGGGCGGAGCCACATATGAAGAAGCTTGTTATCATGGGAAGAGCACATCAGTACTCACACTACCCTTTGGCTCAAATGAGCTCCCCTTGAAGTCTTGACTGGTGAACCCCTACATAACAAATGAAATGCAAATGAAAACCCGACTCTTCTTTGATGCCACCACTGACTTAGCACTTAAAAGAAAACATCTATCATATAAACACTTGTGAGGTGACTAAAACACAAATAAATAAGATTAATTGGATTATTATGGGGAGATCAGAAATGAAACCTCGTCTGTTAGAACAGGCCATATCCTTGGTGTGAAAGGATATCCCTGCGTAAAAGATTACACCGGGTCCAGGCAATTGAATTTCACCAGCACTTTCATTGAGTAGGTTATGATTCAGTGATTTAGAAAGACATTTGTTTCCCACCTGCTTTCACCCTTCACGGATCTATTTTTCTTGGCAGAGTCACACCCAGAGATTTGGCTCTATATGAAGTTTGCATTTCCATTAATTCTGAAAAAATATAGTCAAAATTTAATACATACTTAGATTTGAGTTCAGTTTGCTCTTTTTATAGGCCCCAAGCACAGGTGTATTCAGCTTACACTAGTCATTATGTTATGACATTATGTTATTTTAAGCAGTGCTATTGCTTTTGCTGAAAAACAGCTTAAATGTGTATAGAAGTGGTTTTGCATAGGTTATTTTTTTTTTGGCTGAGATTATTCAGGTGTTATACTAATCAAGCCACCTACATTTTAACAAAATAATAATTCATAAGAGATATTAATGGCATCAACTAACTGTCTGTTCCTGGGTGCATTTTGTTTTGCAACATTTCTATAATGCAAACAAAAATGAACAAACAAGCAAACAGAAACTCGGTAGAATCAGCTACAATATGTAGACTCTAAAAGTTAGAACTATTGCTTTATTAGAAGAATTTGACTCTTTAATTATTCAGCAGATATTATTCAGTGACATATTATGCCGCGATCATAGTGGGTACATAATAATATAATAAATAGTGGAACTAAAGTGAAGCATTAAGCGTTATGGAGACTATGAAGAAATTAAATTTAAAAATCCACTCTCAGTGAATGAAACATATATTTAGAGATATCACACAGAGAAAGCAGAGGTTTCTACAGATGGAGATTTTAGAGGCTCTCTTGTCCAAATTCTTCATTTCACAGTTGAGGAAGCACAGGTCCCAAGGGGAGAAGTGACTTGCCTGGAACTGGTCATGGGGTCTCCAAAGGAAGGAGCACAAGGAACAAGTGAGGTCACATCCAGGACAAAGCAAAATCAACTGATTTATATTAAACAGTATGTAGAGATGGCTCTGTGGGACTGCTCGGAAGGGGCAAGGGAGGATCCAGGATACATGGGAGTTTTTGCAAAAACAACAAGGTAGGTGGAACATCAAAAGATTACCATTAATTAAAGAAGAACCAGGCCTCTCAAATTAATGAATGTAGTACTTTTCTGGGTATGGGAAGATGCAAGAGTCTGTTCATCGAAATCATTCCTTTGATATGCACCTTAACTATCCAGGGCCAGCATCTTGTTTTCTATCCGAAATCCCCTCAGTGTGTACTGTGGGAGGGGGGAGTGGTTGCAGTGGCTGATGATTTGATGGCCACAACATCCTTTGTTTACTGATGTGACAGAAGAGATTCTTTGCCCACAAGGCTAGGGATGAGGTGAAGTTCAGTGTAAAAAGCACTTACTTCCTGTTCCTAATCACTGCCCCCATGAAGACATTGCCTGAGAGCAAAACAGATATTTTCTAGGTTGGAGGATGCCAGGTACAATTGTAGGCAGGATAATTGTGCAAAAGCACAGGCAGATTAGTGAAGTATACAATTGAATGCTTTGCCCCTGTTTGGATTCAGCTCACAGAAATTTGGCAGCCAGATTTAACCCTGCAGGCAGGAGAGCAGAGGATTCTTTTCTGTGGAATAGTGAAAGGTCCAATAGAAATCTAAAATTATTTACATAATGGGCTCCCCAATGAAATAACGTCAACAGCAACAAAGACTGGCCAAGGCATTACCCTATAGTGAAGCCCGCAGTCAGCAGCTTTGCACACAGAAAGATTGCATCAATGATTTAGTTTCTCTCTTACATTAGCAGACAACCAAAGAAGGCTAGACATCTAGAGAAAACTCTAATGTGAAATGTAAAAAGAAAAAAAATTACTCAGAAACCACGGAGAAGATGCAAGTGCATAGAAACAAAAAAAACATCATTCTCAGAGGGAGAAAAGACATACGGCATCCAGGAAATATCAATAGGATTTTATTTAAGAATTGTCCTTTGAGGGGACCAAGTCCCTCCCCAAAAGAAACTGCAAATATAATAGCTTTTTCTTTTTTTAACGGAGAAAGTTAGAGATGAGGCAAACTTCCAGAAAGTAGAGAAGAAAGATTTTTAAATGGAACATAAAGGTGGGAAACAAGAAAAACAGAAGTCCTGCTACCTGAATAATAGATATTAAAGAGAGAACAGAGAAAAAATAGAGAGGAGAAAAGTGAATAAAAAAAGTTCAAGAAATTATCCCCTAACTAAAGGACAAGTCTTCCTGATGAAAGAGTAAAATGAGAGCTGATTACAAATGGTTAAGTTTGGAAACACACCAAGGTACTGTTACCTGATGCACCCTGAGGCCAAACAAACCGAAATGTTGGACTTCGGAGCAGAGAAAGGATTATTTCAGGGCCAAGCTTGGCGGATGGGTGACTCAGACGTATTGTTTTGTCTATTCCTCGAGGAGGAACCAGGATCCTGCCCCAAGGCAGCACTATTGTTTCTTGACTGCTCCTCCCCTGTTTCTGCATTCCCTCTTTCCCCTGGTTAGAAACTGTTTCAATCTGCCCTTTGGAACTCCGGGAAGGTCAGGAGGCTGAATGAAACCTATTTGCTACAAATGAGAAACCGGGCATGGAAAAGATGTGTACTAGGGAGGACCCCACAGGGTTCTGCTCTGTTTCAGTGCAACATCCCAAACTTTCAGAAACACTGAAGACTAAAAGAAAATCCTAAACGCTACCAGAAAGAAAAAAAAAAAAAAAAAAAGGTTATATTCAAAGGATAAAGGAATTGGAACGAAAGCAGACTCTCAGCAATAACTCTTGAAGCTAGAAGAAAATGGAACAATGCTTTCCAAATCCAGAGGGAAATTCCAACTAGAATTTTTCAATTGCAGGATTGCTGTCTGGGAAGTTTCTTCCGTTTCATTAGGGAGCCCAGGATGCCAACATCATTAGTTTTCCTTTTGGGCAGGTCAAGATGGCACAGAAAATAATTTTCTAATATTTCTGACTGGAGGGTCTCACCTGGTAGCCAGGATTCTGTGAGCTGAGTCCAGAAAATGAGTGTGTGGCAATATCTTTCTTACCACGGACTACTGAAATGTCTTTATAGAGCCAAACGATCTATAAAGTGTGTGGGAGGAATGAAGATAATCTCAGATATTCACCATTTTAAGGCAGCTTTTAGTCAAAGCACAAAGAGTAACAAAGCAAGGATGGAACACAGATGTACAAACCGCAGCTGCTCCGAGGCTCTGGGAGAAATTTCTTTTGGTAGGTTGAATTGATAGAATACCTGTCCTTTAAAAAATATTAGGAAAAAAATTATGCAATTTAGAGAGAGTTTGGGGAAGAATGAGACATGAAAATTTGAAAAGGTGAGTAAACAAAAAGCAAGAAATCGTTAACTCCAGGGGAAATGAAAACTTATAATGAAGAGTAAAAGTAATCAGGAACTCTGCACATGGGTTAGCTATGATACCATTGCAGAGTCATGATGTAGACAGTGATCACCCCTGTAAGGAACACTGTCCTTGTATTGGCATTGGGCAGACGGGTGGTATGTTTGTGATAGTGGGTGGTAGTAGGGCAGAGAGGGCTACATTGTCATCTTTCAGAACAGGGAGTCAAAAGGCAATGGCTGACACTTAAAAATTCAAGAACTAGAAGTATGCTATTTAGAGATATGAATATAAATGCAAAAATAAAGAGCTACAGGAAATTTTAGTCCATCTTAGGAAAAAGACATTTGTAATGAGAGACTGAGATATGGACAGACATAGATGGGTAAATATAGATAGATAGATAGATAGATAGATAGATAGATAGATAGATAGATAGATAGATAGTTAAACAGATGATAGAGGATAGAATGATTAAGCTTTCTAGAATTACTAAACCCTAAATTATTTGCATGTGTATCTTCAAAGAAATTAAAACTAAATTTAAAACATGGAGAACTTGCAAAACAATAGTTAAAAGTAGGAAACTACTTGTAACAAATATTACCCAAGGCTAATATTATTAAAATATAAACTATTTTTAAATTGAATATAAAAAATCAGTAACACTCCAGTAAGATAAAAAATGACCAGAGGAGAGGTACTATACAGGGTAAGAGATGTCAAAAAGCACAATCTTTTTACTAACAAAAATGGAAACAATAATGAGATTTTTTTTACTCATCCAATTGGAAAATATTAGCAAAGCAGCGGTCCTCTACATGGCACAAATGCTCTTCCTTGGACCCCTTTATTGGTTCTATGAAATGATTCCATCTTTCCCAAAAGGCATTCACCAATAGGTATAGAGGACTTTAAAAATTCTCATGTTATTTAACCAGTAATTCAATTTCTAGGACTCTTTCCAAAGGAAATAAAATCAGAATTGTAAATAAAATTTTATATGCGGGGGAAATTGGAAACAACTTAAAACATTCAAGATTATGCTTTTTGTGTGTGTATTTCTTAGTCTGGCTGCTGGTTATACCAGTGTTTTCACTTCATGAACATTTGTTGAACTGCAGAATAACGATTTGTTCACTGTTCTGTATATATATATAGTATGTATGTATATATATATAAAATATGCAATAAAATGTAACAGTAAAAACACTTAAAAACCATATTTTTAAAAAATCAATAAAGCAAAAATGTTTACATTACAAATGAAAAAGCAGAAGTATATATGGTATTACATGATTTTTTAAAAAAGCAATAATATAAAAAGTAAATACACAGGGTGTTATAGAATTTGTGTTATAGAAATATATTTTTATTTTAGAATGGCATCTAAAATAATAATATCGAAAAAATAGTATTTGTGTAGCAAGTTTTGGGAAAATGTTTTATAATCTGTGATAACTTTTCTCTTTTTCCTGTTATAAAGGCATCTGCTATCCAGGTCATTGTGTAACTAGCTTAACCCACTTTCTCTCCTTAGGTGATTGTTTTCTGGAATTGCCCTTAATTGCTCTTCCGAACATTTCAATTTTCACAATGAGAATATAAGGGGGTTCAGCAATGTTACTGGATCACCGAAGAAAAATCATTAGCTTTTATTTACATCAGAAATACTCAGTAGAAAGTGTAGAAGAAAACAAGGTGTGAGTCACAGGAGCAAGAAACTAAAACTTAAATGAACAACAACAAAAATCATCTAGGAACGAACCTAAAAAATTCACGAGACCTCTATTATAAAATTTAAAAATCTCTAATAAATGATTTCCTCAAATTACTGTATGTGAGCAATACAATCAGATCTTAGCAGGATTTGTCTTTTCATTTGTTTTTGAAAGTTACAAACTGATTCCAAGCTGCATATGCTTAAAGCTCTAAGGCTGTTTTGGAAAAAAAAAAAAAGAGAGCTTTTCCTATTAGCTATTGACATGCTACAAAACACTATCATACTTGAAACATTGTGGTTTTGGCACAGCAACTGTCAAATAGGCCCAGTGAACAAAACAGAGAGCTCAGATTCAGTGTTTTTTTTTATATATGACTGCTTGATAGAGATGGTGGCATGTAAGTTTGGGAAATGAGAAATGATTCAGTGAATGATATGGAATAATTAGTTCACAGTAGGGAAAAAGACAAGCCAGATCCCTGTCTCACACTATATATTACTTCAAATGAAGTGTAGGTCTAAATGTGATGGATCAGAGCAGAGGAAGTTAAATGTAGAATAACTCTGACCGTAAGTAAACATCACGTAAACAATCAGGAATTTGATAATATCACAATTATAGCTTCTATTCAAAAAAGGATATCAAAATCAAAATTAACAGATGACAGAACAAGTATTTGTAACCCCTAAAACTGGCCATGATTTAAAGCTAGAAGGTACAACCATCTCCTCTAAAACAGCTGGAAAAAAACAAAATACTCAAAACACTGAACCAAGAACATGAGAAATATTCAGCCTCGCTAGTAATCAGATAAGTGTATTTCAACTAACAAGATATCTTTTTAAGCCTATTTTGGAATGGCAAAAAAAAAAGGGGGGGAGAAAAGGATTTAAAAGAATACCTACTAAAGGGAAATCTACAGGAAAACCAAAGCCATCAAGCATTTCTGGTGGGAGGTTGAACTAGAGTAAGATTCCTGGAGACAAATCTGATAGCACTTAATGAAATTAAGTATGCGTTAACCCAATCACACAGCGATTCCATTCCTAGATGTGTAGCCCTGAGAAAGTTTCACATAGCTCCCTAAGAGGACAAGGATGTGATGACAAGAAGTTGGAGGCAGTCCAGTTTCCATCCCAGAGGAACTGATGAGCAAATTGTGATTCTGAATAGGGACAGAACCCTTTGCAGAGGCAGTAAATGTGACTTGCAGAGTAAAAAGAACTCGAAGGAGATTTATGGCACAACATCATATAAGAAAAAATCTAATAAAACACACAAACACAACAACATTGCGTGTGTTTCAAGTATATGCCTTTATTAAGGTTCACACAGGTGGTGGATTCACAGAACACTATTAAGTGCACGAGAGTCACAGTGGATGTGGGGCTTAGGAGTGGGAATGAGAATGGGGATGAAGAGAAAGAATCAATATAAAACAAAAGAGGAGCCTAGTAAGTTACAAATGCTGGCATGCCATGGGTTGAAGATGATAATCAACTCAATTCTGTGAACTTGAATCTTTATTTTATAAATAAGTATATGTTTAAAATTCTAAACTGAGTTTCTTCTGTATAGCACAGGGAATTATATTCAGAATCTTGTCATAAACTTTAATGAAAAAATATGAAAATGAATATATGGATGTATATGCATGACTGTACACCAGAAATTGATGCATTATAATTGACTGTACTTCAATTAAAAAAAGTTTAAAAAATGTAAAATTCTAATCTGTATTTTTAACAAGTGCAACAGGTGACTCTTACGCAAGTTTGGCAAACACTGATAAAGTCTGAGAGGCTAGGGTCCCACACACTGTGGTTTCTCCTTACAAACGGGCCATGCGACTCTCCTGTGGTACCCAGGGTCCTAACTCCCCACCCTGACCCTGATCTTTGTTTCCTGGGATACAGACACCCTCTCCTAGGTGTTTAATAAAACACTAATCTAGTTCCAGCTATGAAGGGATTTTGTGGTTGTAATTAAGGTCCCAAATCTGTTGACCTTAAAAGAGGGAGATTATCTACTAAGTCTGATTTAATCACATGAACTCTTCAAAAGCAAGGGATTTTCTCCAGTAGATCACAGATCAAGAAGTTAGAGAGAGACACCTTCTAGCCTGGAAGAAATAACAGTCTGGCTGGGAACCACCACGTGGCAGGAAATTGAGGGTAGGCTTGAGCTGCTGAGAGTGGCCTCCGGGCAATCGCTAGGAGGAAACAGGGGCCCCAGTCTCATAGCTGCCAGATAGATTCTGCCAACAATTGGTGAACTTGGAAGAAGAGCCCAAACCTCAGACAGAACTTCAGCCTTGAGGCACCTGATGTCAGCCCCTGAGCCAAGAATCCAACCAGCCGTGCCAAGACTTGCCAACTACAGAATCTGTGATATAATTAACGTATGTTGTTCGAGGCCACTAGGCTTGTGGTAATTTGCTACAAAGCAATAGCAAAGCAAATTAATACAACCTTGGTGTCTTTGCCTGTGTTACTCTCTCTGTTTAGGGGTCTCTTCCCACTGATATCTCAAGACCTTTCTCTGCTCCCCCCGGGCTCAGTGATCCTTTAAGGCTTAAATCAAGATTTACCTCTTCTGAGATTTTCTTGATATGTCCTCATCTCTTCTCCTACAATATGGTACATGTATTCCTACTGTTTCATTGATAATACATTCTTTTTAATAATATATTTACATGACTCTTTCTCCTGCAAGTATACGCTCCTTGGGAAGGGAAACAATGTTCCATTCATCTTTGTGTCTTTAGTTCCAGGGACAAAGAATGGCACGTCCCAAGCAGTGAGTGAGCAGATGCTTGCTGAAAGAATGAATGAGTGACTGACTGAATGAACAAGAATGAATGAACAAGAGAACATAAAATAAAACTCAGGTTTCTGGGTAACTGGAAGGATGTTAATTCCTTGGCTAAAGCTAGGTACGGTGATCAGGTAATTTATTTTCCAAATTGTGGCACTTTTGAGTGAAAAGATGTGCGATTAATAATTACTCAAGGATAACTAGGACTGTTCCTGAGTGAACCAGGCTATGTATATTCTAGCTTCTCCTAAATATAGGGAGACTATATAATAGCCCCATTGTTGTGTAGAATTTTATCTCCTTTAACATGGCAAGGCACCACATTTACACACACTCGATGTGCTTGAGTTGAGGACATTTTATTTCTTCAGCATCATTTCTGTCTCCCATGTACCCACTCGGATCTGGGTTTCTCTTTAGTTTCTTGTTTCTTGGGACTGCCTTAAGAATTATTGTCTTCACCTTACTCCCCCAAATTTGTCCCAATACTGAATGTTTACTGGGTAGACATCTGTGTAACTGTGGGAAAGCACACCTCTCAGTGGAAAGGTAAAATTGGGCCGTTGCCTCCACACTTTACCTTCTCCTGGGCTGTGAAGTGGCAGAGAAAGTTGCCAAGATTGTGAGAGAATTTTCATATGTAATCCTGAAATGATTAATTCAAATGTCATGGTGTATCAAAGACTACAATTTTTATATAAACAGGAGACTGTTTATAATAATAACAGGACAGATATAGCCTACCTGAGCCCTAACCTGTCAGGCAATTACTAAACATGATGTATATGGCAGTTCTTTATCTGTGTCATGGTTTCCCAGATTCTTCTGCATGTTTGCAATATCACATAATGAAGACGTATTTGATTTTAGAAGAACATTATGAATTAGTTATACAGGATGATGATGATACGACCTTTCATTCCGTAGTTATATTTATTACCTGATTTGATCCTTGTGAGCACACAGAAATTCCAGCCTTGTCACTTACTGGGTATGCAACCTTGGGAAAGCTCTTTAATCCCTTTTTATTTCAGTTTCCTATCCCTAAAGTAGAAATGATATAAGAATTTGCCCCCATAGAGCTGTCACTGAATTAAATAAATAAATAAATAAATAAATAAGCATATATCATTTGAAAAGAATCTGGCACCTCATAGTTGCTAAATAAGCAGTTTTGATGTTGCTGTTATAATAGCCCATGTTTTACTGGAGGTCACTAAAATTGAGAGAGATTAAGCAGAGCTGGGTGTGAAGACTTAAGGTTCTTGATCTTAGCACAATGCATGGCGGCTATTTCCTTAATCAAGTGTAATTTATGTACGTTGTGTTTGTAGACGCTGGAGTAGCAGAGTGGATTTTCCGAAGATGGTCATACAAATGACTTCAATCCCACATCCTCTTTTGAATGTGACTTTGCCATATTCCCAACCATTAGAGTTTATTTCTCTACCCCTTTGAGTCTGAGTGGGCTCTGTGACTGCTTTCTCTAATAGAATATGGCTGAAGCAACATTTTGCCAGTTCTGGGTGTACCTCTTAACAGCCCCTCAGCTTCTCTTTTCCATCTCTTGAGATGGTCCCTCTTGAAACCCATAGCCATGCTGTAAGAAGCCCAAGTCCAATGCGAGGCCACGTGTACGTGCCTTGGTTGTCAGCCAGCTGAGCTCCCAGTCAAGAGCCAGCATCCTGCCAGCCATGTGACAGCCCATTTTGACCGCTCCCGCTCATCCAGCATCCAGAGAGCCACCACCCAAAATATCATCACATGAAGCAGAAAAACCAATAAACTCAGAAGTTAGCTTGTTTGTTTGTTTGTTCTTACTCACTACCTTTTGGGGTGGTTTTTAGGGAGCAATAGACAACTAATAGTGACCGTGTGTCTACGTTGTTTAAATAGAATTTCAGGGATGGGCCAGGATTATGTCAATAATTGAAGGCCTCATTTCTCTGGGAAATGTTTTCCAGATTCTAAACAGCTGGCATAGAAATCAGTTTTAGATCATGCATTTGTAAGTTTGGCACCACACAGATCAAAATCCATCCAGGACTTGGAGGAGCACTTGCTGTTTCGTGGGCAGAGCGCACCATGAGGAAAGCTAGGAGCATGATTCAGGTGCGGTTTGTTACTGGTGTCTGATGCCATCTTATTCTGCTCTGTGTCCACCCTCTTCCTCTCTCCCTTTCTTTGATCTTTTGAATGTCTCCTTGCTACCTATGACTCTCCAACCAGGAATGATCTTAGTTCCAGACTCCAGACTTTTCCTTCTCCCCTCAGACATGCCAAAACTTATTTTCAGTGAACTTAAAATACTCTCATAAAAGGTGAATGATGAAATGTTACTGACTGAGATTAGCATCATGTGTATATAACTTCCTTCAGAGATGTTTGCATTTCAGTGAGGCTCACAAACTCAACTCAAAATGATGAATGCCTAATGGGGAGGGTGAATGGCATATTTTTTTAGGCTGAAGGCTGGATCATTTTTTCTACGCAGGACAGTAATGCAACACAAGTAAGTTCTGTAAGACAAACTCAAGAGTGGCTATAATACATATATATATATATATATATATATGCTCAAAGCAAAGCCATTTCAGAAAAATAATTAATTCATGTGATGATGTCAGTGTCTATTGTAAACAGTTTTTTTCCTTTAAACTTGTAGACTTTAGTTCACTCATTTATACACATCCATAAATTAAGCACTTGAATTTCTAAAAGGATGTTCACATTTCACATGGTATATTTCTTGGCCAAGACCCAGCTTCACACACTGATTTACATAATGCAGTTTGAATTAAGACAGAGGATCTGAAGCCAACCACTAACTTTCCTCTGTAAAAAGACTATAAATAGCTTCCTGATGAATATGTGTTAGTGGCTGTCGTCTGTCCTTGGCTGCAGGCTCTCTCTCATTCAGCTGTTTTATAAATGTGGCTGTTCCTGTCCTCAACAGCAAATAGCCATACATTATCAAGTTCATTAATTAGGGTCCTATTTGTAGTTCTAGTGTGAAAATTAATCACTTATTACCTTAAGTTAAACATTCTGCCTGCTTCAGAAAACTGCCTTTATAGAAATACTAACTAAGGCAGGTTCCTGTGGGATAATGTAAATATCTAAATTTTGCATATACTTGAGAAATTCCTGGACATTATGATAAGGATTATTAAACCAAGGAGCCTGCTGCCCAAAGTTAAAACATGATTTATAGCTGACAAATGGTAAGTATTATCCCAATTAAAGAGCCGGTTAAGAACAATTACTCTCAGGGACATTAATCCATGTTTAGAGCTTAAGTATTTGAATAAATACTAGGCTCATATTAAATATCTGGTGCATTTCTAGATAATTAACCATGTAATAAACCTTGATATAAAAACAGATACATTGTTCCAAAGAAAGCCTTTATAATTTAGATGTTATTATTCAAGAATTCAAAAAAACTTCCATGACTGGTGCTCAGACTGGTAATGTTCTAATTTATTCTCAGTATTTTCAATCGGTTATAAAAATAAAAATGCTTCTGCTGATTAATGATACTATTTTTGTCTGGGTGAACATTTCTAAAAGATTAACTTGAATCACCCAGTTTATAATTTTTTAGAACACTTAAAATGATGGCTAAATCATTAATCAAATATGTAACCTCAAAAGCTTATTTTTTAAAGCAACAATTTATCTTAAATTCACAGGTTCTTTGGTTTTCAAGATATAAATATGAATGCACCACTCATGGCATAAAATGCCAATAAACTATGGTAAGAACCAGTATGATACTTTATAAAGTTTTCTATAAAAATATTTACAATTGGAAAATGTTGCATGGTTCCCTAAGCAATTAAGTATTAGAGTGGAGTCCAAGGTTATCTGGGATTAGGTCCACAGCTTCCCAAGAGAACATGAACACTCAGCTCACTGAGTAACCTCATCCCCTGGGAATCTGCCCTTTCATGGGTAATTCAGACTCTGGGGAGCCACAATCTTTTGCGGTTCCACTGACTCAACTAAATAGCTTTTAATTTTGCACAATATTTCATGAGTTCATTACATTCCTTAAATTAGAAGTATGGCAGCCTCTTTTGTTATGGGTTTTAAACATTACTGTTTGTTTTTTTCAGGTTTAAATGACCATCACTATTTGTTATACGTTATGTTCTCTGCTGCCTCCCTTCCTCTACGTTGATTCATTTTTCTGTTGTTGGGTGCACATCCTTGAGTACTTTTCTGAAAAAGAGTCTGTCAGGTTGTATATTTTGAGTGCTGTTACATCTTAAAATGTCCTAATAATATTTTAAATTTATCATCATTTTTATCACCTTCAGAATTATAATGGGTTTTAGGTAATATATATTTTTCCCACTACAAATAAGCCTAATGAAATTCTACAAATAATGAGACGGACTCACTCTTGAATTTCTATGTCCTGCACTTTAACTAAACATATTGGCCTTGTTAGTACTGAGGAGATCAGAGACTTCAAGGCAAATTTTTAAAAAAGCAATTATCTTAGCTTATTTTTGGTCAGAATTTTTATATTTAATTCATATAGGAAATTTTTTAAAGAAAGCTAATAGAACCAAACTTCACATTTTAAATCCCAAATTTGCTTATAACCTATATGATCTATTCAATGCTTAACATTCAGCTACAAAATAAATTTCTTCTCAGGTGAAAATGTAATAATAATAATGTCATAGTTTTAGATTAACTGAAATAGGATTTTGTTTGATATTGACCTACATATACATGTCATTTGGAGAGTAACATTATCTGTACCATTTTAAATCTTCCCATTTGGTTTATCTTTCAGTTTATTCATACCTTGTTCATGTACTGTAGTAAAAGTTTGATCTTTTCATCGTACAGGTCCCATACAGTTCTTGTTACATTTATTCCAGATATTTTATGTATTTTTTTTATAATTCTGATTGGCATTTTACTTGTTAATATACTTTCTAACTAGATTTTGCTGTGTATAGTACAACTGATGCTTGTATATTGATTATAAGTAGAAATAAGTATTTCCTGTTTTATTATATCTAAAGACTTAATGTTGATTTCTGGGTTTTCAAAAAATTTTTATGTAAATAATGAAATTTTGCTTCTTTTAAAAAATAATTAAAAATTGTTATACTGTTGAATTGTTTAAAACTGCTGAAATTGCATAACAGTGGCACTAGAGGAAATTTTGTTTGACTTTTGAAATTGAGAGATGACTTTTAGTGTAATAAAATTAAGTTATAATTTTAAATATAGGTTTTAGAAATATATTTTTTAATCTTATTAGGAAATCATTCTTCCATCCTTAGTTTACTTAGAGAGTTTTAATATATTTTATTTTAACAGAAATTGTCATTGAGTTTTGTTAAATTTCACTTTATTACCTATGCAGATCATTCAATATTTTTCTATATTAACCCATTAATGGCTTAAATATCTTAAATATTATATTTTAAGATATTAAATGAATTTGCATCCAGAAATATAGTTTATTACATAGGTTGTATTACTATTTTAATTTTAGAATAAGTTGGCTAATCGTTTAAGATTTCTATTTCTGAGAAAAATTCAAGGTAGATAATGACTATCCTTCTAACAATGATTAAAACATGTTTTTCACCAATTCTGAAAACCATGAAAGCCCTGACAAGCTTGTACAAATTATCAGTCCAAAATGTAAATGAAGGTTTGTAGCCAGAATGGCAATGAGAGCATCCAGGTTGCTTTTGCCCTGAGGGCACTGCTGCCTGTCAGCGTCAGAGCCGCCATGCTCCTGCAGCCACAGAACATGGGGGACCAAGAGCAAGTCCAGGCTATCACCCTGCTCACAAAGTTCTACCCCCAAAGCACAGCAGCATCAGTGTAAACTGGCCCAGAAGCCCATCCACCCTGACTCCCTCTCCTGAAGGACTTCAGGGCACAAAGCAGAGCAGGGTGAGAAGAAGAGGCCATCACTGAGACGGGGTCACCACAAGCCAGCTCTTGAGTGGACTCGTGTCTTAACGTCACATCACTGAGGGGTCCACTGAGCCTCAAGCTGTGACTGTTGTTCAGAGTGGACCTAGATTGGTAAGGCTCCCAGGGTACTTGGCAGAGACAAATGTGAATTCTCTTTAAAGGATAAGATTTTTATCTCTAAATAAGTTCCACAAATAATTCACCGCCCACAAAAAACGATTGGCTCAAAGTCAATGATAGTTAACAACAAAAAGGAGCAACGCAACTTGATTGAGAAATTGTAAAACTAAACCTGCAAAAATTAAAAATCCTGGAATTATCAAATACAGAATATGAAACAAAGATGCTTGCTATGTTCAAGAGAGAAAAGAAAAATTGGAAAATGTGAAGCATGACATACAGAAGGGAAAAAGGATGGAAGTGAGGGAGGAAGAAAAGGAGGAGCCCCATAGCTTCTAGAATATAGGTAAGAACACAGAAAGACAATGGGTCAATAAATTACACTAGTTTATTGGCCAAGAATCTTCCTTTCTTAGCTCTCTCAAATAAAAAAAATAAAAGTTCTGTTTTCGGTTAAATGATGGTTTGTTATTAGTCAAAATGGGATAAATTTTTAAATGCTGCAGATTTTATAGATTCTTTCTGGTTCACAAGATTTTGTTTTATGAGTCACATGTACTTCTGAAGTCAGATATGCAATTTCTATAATCAATTACAAAAATAGGAGGCTCCACTGAATTGCTGATGTTGAGAAGTGACATTTGACAGTAGGACTCCAGAGATAGAAATGGCACAGTTGTGCTCAAAATAGGAGAGAAGCCATTTACATAAACAAAATTTTCCAGTCAGTCCTCCTATATTTGATCTTTTTAAAAAGGTCCTGACCTTTCAGAAAAAAATCTTTTCAACACATATATTCTATTTCATGTGAAGTTGAATTTCTAAAACATTTTTTACCAGATTATTCTAAAATACCTACAGATTTTTATCATCTTCTAAAAGTGTTTTTTTTAATTAATAATACATGTTTGACATCTCACTCTCTCCTCCAAGTCTCTGTCATGTGAAATAAAGGGCTCAACAGAAGAACTTCACCCTTTAAAAGAGAGTTTGCAACTTAAGAGAAATGGCTTTTTCTCTGAATTTTTTTTTTTTTTTGAATTCCAATGAAATAAGGAAGAAACTCCTTTGCATTGGTGGCAATGACATTCCAAATTTCTCCCATTACTAAAACAAAATACAATAGCCAAAAAAGTTTCTTAAAATTGTACTTTCAACCTCTTTTATGAGTTAGTGTAAAGAAAATCCTGCCCTCTGTAGTGGTTTCTTCCTGTCTTCAGTGTACAAAGTTCCAATTTCCCATTTTATCATTTCTCAATGATGGCCTTTTTTTTTTTTTTTAAATCATCACTTCTAGGCAAATGCAAAGAAGACACAAGAAGTAAAAAAATTAGCTGATAGCAGAGTCTTGTGAATATCGTTTTAGAATACAGACCATCCCAAAACCGAATTTTAATTGACATTCGTTTGTCTGCTAATAGAAAATGCAAAAATAAGAAACGAATCCCCTGGGTTTGAAGGAAAGAAGGAAGTCATCAGGGGAAATTTCATTTTGATGTGTTAGATCCAACCAGGAAAGATGCAGAAAGACCATGTTGAGAATCCCGGTGCTGGTCAAGCTTACTATTTGGCCAATAGTAAAAAAAGAAAACTCCAGTCATAGTCTATTTTGCCTTATTTGACTTCCAAAAAAAGTAGAAAATTATATCCTGAGAGCACATGAATAGATCCTGAAAGGACAGGCAAATTTTTCTCTTCTTTGGTGTATTATAATACTGTGGTGTAGATATTTTTATGTGACAGAATGGGTGGAAAAGAATTTCCCATCCAAAAATCACTGAGAACTTTATGTGCCCTATTTTGTAGCTCTTCAAAATAACTACCTTGTTCCTTTACCACAAAACCCTTCTTCTTTTTAACTTCTTCATTGGGAGCCTATTAAGATTTCTTCAGCATGTTTGGTGAAAAGAGAAACATTTTAAAGTGTGTGACTCAGTCCACTGTTTGGAAACTTGGATAAAGAAGACAACACATTTTTATACCCATATAAACGCAGTGTGGCGGACGGAGAGGTTGCTGTTCCGAGACCAGTCAGGGGATGAGAATATCTAAGAGCTTCTACGACTCCCAACAGAAAGATATTTTCTCATTCTCTCCATAGTTTGGACTATCCTTTGTTGAAAATTCCATCACTCCGTTTTAAATAATCATTCAGTTATCAGTCTCCATAGCATTTCTGCAGAACGAATGTATGTTGGCGTAAAGAGGAAGCGCATTTTGTTTTTATTTAGCCTAAGTGTGGGGGTTCCTTATTTAGAATCTTGAATTTTAGCTACTTTAGTATTTTTATTGTTTTCTGACTTCTCACCAAATGATCTGTGGGTTTCCTGGATCTGTTTCCAACAGGGTAAGCATCAGCTCAGTGTTTATAATTTTATATAAAGTGTTTATAGTTTTGATATCTAAATAGAAGACCACTGCTTAAAAAAGAGTAAACCTCTTCACCCATGAGTGGCAGCCACGAAGCAACCGGAAAAAAAAAAAAACCCCAAAAAACCCTATAGGATCTCTTCCAAGGTTTTTGCACTCACTTGTTTGTGCAAAGTTCCAGTGTGATCATCCATCTGAATATGAACTCTTTGGAAGGGTAATGCCTGAACCTTGACTTGCCATCTTTGGCTTTTGTTGAGGGTTACTGTCGTTGAGTGATTCTTTGTTCTTTTCAGAAACATCACAACAGAGCCAGAGTGTCTAGGCCACACACACAAACATTCTAGACATTCTTTACATTGTTGATAGAGGCAACACAGGTCTGACTAAAAGGACTTCAACACCACGTGCCTTTCATTTTTAAGCCCTTTAACATTCCAGCATTCCTGTGAATGAAATATAATTCATACTTATGAATGGAGTAAATAAGGAAAAATGGATTCCCTGAAAATGTATTATGAAAAAGGAGAAATTCTCTGAGTCCTACAACCACGGCCTCCTTTTGATACCTGTTTAAACTTGCTTCACAAGATAGCAGGGTTCAGGCATTCTTCTAACACGTCTTTTCCCAGATTAAGCAATTCAAACAATTCTTAAACATTTGTTAAATAGACTTAAAAATCTATTGTTATAGATTAGCGAAAAAGGAGTAATTAAAATCACCAGTTATTGTACCATGCAAAATTATAATGCTTTTATATAATTTTTTCCAGCGATTGTTTTGTCTGTGACTGCAATATTATTAATTCGTTGGATTTAATATCTAGGACTTGGCCCCATTGGAGATAAATTCATAATGAAAAGAAATTACTTGCCTATTACTAATTTTTTCCTCCCCAGTGTATCTTAGAGACATTCCATGTATGTTTAGTCATCCAAGCCTAATCTAGTGCCTTTTAGCTAGGAAGTGAACTCTAAATATTTATTGATTTTTAATTTTAATTCAGTTCAATTCGATGAACATTTATTTGAACATGTGCTGTAGATGAGGCATCATGCAAACTGCAAGAGCATACAATGATTAAGAGTTTGTTCCTTCTACCCTGAGTCTGGAACCTAATAAGGGAGATAAGTTATTTACAGAACAAATACAGGGTAAAGAGTGGTAACTTGCAATAGAAGCTCAGTGTGTGATGCGGACAGAGAGGAGAAAGGACCACTTGCAGACAGGGTCACTGAGAAGAGGTGGCCTTTCAGGTGAATATTTGAGATGCCATGTCATCTGCAAATAGAGACAATTTGATTTCTTCTCTTCTGATCTGGATGCCTTTTAGTTCTTTTCCGTGACTAATTACTTGACTAGGACTCCTAGTACTAGGTTGAATACAAGTGGTGAGAGTAGACATCCTTCTCTTTTTTCTGATTTTAAAGGAAACGCTTTCACCATTTCACCATTGAGTCTGATGTTAGCTGCAGGCTTGTCATATATGGCTCTTATGATGATGAGGTAAGTTTCCTCTATACCCAGTTTGTTGAGAAGTTTTACCATGAAATGATGTTGAATTTTGTCGAATGCTTTTATGCATCTATTGAGTTGATCATATGATTTTTATCCTTCATTTTGTTAGTGTATCACGCTGACTGATTTGAGGATGTTGAACCGTTCTTGCATGCCAGGGATAATTCCCACTTGAACGTGGTGTATGATTCGTTTAATGTATTATTGAATTCAGTTTTCTAACATTTGGTTGAGGCTTTTTGCATCTATATTCATCAAGGTTATTGGCCTAATTTTCTTTTTTGTAGTTTTCTTGCCTGGCTGTGCTCTCTGGGTAATGATGGCCTCATAAAGTGAGTTTGGAAGTGTTTCCCTCTCTTCTGTTTTTCTGGAATCATTTGAGAAAGATAGGTATTAATTCTTTTCAAATGTTTGGTATAATTCACCAGTAAAGTCATGTCATCCTGGATGTTTCTTTGCTTGAGTTCTGTTCAGATTTTCTGTTCCTTCACAGTACAGCCTTGGGAAGTTCCATGTTTCTAGGAATTTACCATTTCTTCAAGGTTGTGTAATTTGCTGTCATATAATTCTGCATGATATTTTCTTATAATCCTTAGTATTTCTGTTATCAGCTATAACATTTCCTCATTTATTTCTGATTTTATCTATTTGAGTCTTCTCACTTTTTTCTTAGTCTAGTTAAAGGTTTGCCAATTTTCTTTATCTTTTTAAAAAAAAAACAGCTCTTAATTTCATTGATCTTTTCTATTCTCTTTTTAGTACCTACTTTATTTCTGCTCTGATCTTTATCTCTTTCCCTCTACTAACTTTGGGCTTAGTTTGTTCTTCTTTTTCATTATATAATGACCCTCTCTGTCTCATGTTACGGGTTTTTGCATAAAGTCTATTTTGTCTGATATAAGTATAGCGACCCCTTCCTTCTTCTGGTTTCCATTTGAACAGAATATATTTTTCCATCCCTTTACTTTCAGTCTATGTATGTCTTTAAAGCTGAGGTAAGTTTCTTATAGGCAGCATACAGTTGGGTCTTTTAAAAAATATCCGTTCAGTCACTTCTGTGCTAAGCCTTAAGGGGATGGTTGCAAACAGGCCTTACATACCTGTTAATGGCTTCTTTTTTTGCTACAGTCTTGTGGGTCTCGTGGCTGACAGCCCTATTGGTTTTCAAGAGCTAGGTGTCTTGGAGGCCTGTCTTTCGGTGGAAGTCTTAAAAGCTGGGGTGCTAGATTTGCAGCCCAAATCCTTCACTCCTTAGGGAGTGGCTAGGTGTTGGGGGTTCCCTTTTAATTGCATGATGCTATGCCTGGGGTGGGGCTTAAGGTGAGAGTCCTTTCCTATCTGTTTCAATGTGGGTATTTTCTCTTTCACCTGCTGTGTAAGAGTCACTCAGCTGGTTTCTGGATGTTTTTCAGACAGAATTGCTCCTTGTGCAGCTGTACACTCGGTGAGACCCTGGAGGAGGGCAGCTCAGAAGGCCTGGTGTATTGCCACCCTAGGACCATGTGTCTTGTGTCTTGTTCTCTTGTGTCCCTAGTGCTTATCACACACCTATGCTGAAAAATAATTTCAAACAAATAAATTAATGAAAGAAAGGATGAAATGTGGATGGAAGGAACAGTTCTGAGAGGTTTTAATGGGGCCTATCTTCTTCAGTATGATCACACATGGTAGAAAACCACCATTGGTTTTGATTTTTAAGGTATCATTTATTGAGCAGGGGCTTTGGGTTTGCAGACTCTCCATGACAGAGAAGAAAACATTTTAAAGTTAAGATTTAATTAAAGTTGAGTATTAATAAGTTAAAAAATAAAACAAAGCAAACAAAAAAAAAACTTGAAGATATATCAGAGAAATTTGAGATCTCTTCAAAGAAATCTCTTTTAAAGAAAACACATCAAACACACACTAGATAATTTTACTTCTTTTCCAGCAAAAGGAAAGACAGACGAAAATGCAAGGGTTTCAGCCAGATAGGAGGTGGCTTATGACATACCACCCCCCCCCCAGGACTTAGTCCTCCACTATTCAGTGCTCTAATGGCTCTGACAGTCACAGCCCTTGCACTAAATTGACAAACTTGACTTTTAAGGGAGCTGTGTTTGTGTTGAATTAAAGACACCTTTGAATATAAGAAAGCAAATTTTTAGAAGTGATAGAAATGGGATTGTCAGCTACTTGTACCACAGGGCTGCCCAATAATTTGGTGCATTTTCTGACCGAGTGATGTATTTCACTTCACCAGCAGATGTTTTAACCGCACACTCATTTTTTTTTTTATTTGAGTGAATTTTCATCTTTCTGGAGTCATGTATGAGTTTGATTTGGACCTATGGGAAAAAATGAGATTCCATTCCACGTAGCTACAGCAGTAAAGTTGGGATGGAAGAGGAAGCCATGGGAAGCCACATTCTCTACCTAGTTCCTACCACAAAATCAGAAATTCTGTGTACTGTGAACACATCACACAGAAGCCACTCACCACAATGCAGCCACGTTTGGCTGACCTCACTCGAGTTCTTATTTCTTTCATTGGCATTCCTTTTATTCTCTCATTCTAGTAAAATTGCATATAGAAGGGATGGAAACTAGATCTTTATACCTTATTACCCATGTTTTAAACCTGTAATTGACAGACTGCAAGGAAAGCAAACTCAAAAATCAAGGAAAAGACAGGACATGATCTATTTCAAGCAACCCTCCGTCTTAGGCCTACTCTTTGATATGAAGTGTTCAGATGTGAGAGGTACTCATTATCTTAACCATATGAAATATTTCCTCTGAAGGCACAAAGCATCATTATGAAGTCAGACTTGGCAAATGAGGATCAATCCTCATAAAACTATGATTATTTTCCTTTTCTCACTAAGTTTATGCTTTTATTAGCATCCTATAGGCATTAAAACAGCTACCATCTTTACACGAAGACACATCAGGTTTCTTGAGTCAGAGATATGGGCCTTGCCCATTTGAAAAGGATAATTTTATGGGCTTAAAGAAATTCTCAGCTACCCTCCCTTCTCCACTAATAGGTGGTAAAGTGTTGATATGAGTTGTCCAATTTGAAAATATTGAATTAAATCACTTTCTTGGGGGTAGAATTCAGTGAAAACCCAGGTATACCTAAAAGGGTCTCTCTCTTTAGATATTTAATAGAACCCTTCTTACCTTATACATACAGGAATGGTGATTTTTGTATTAATTGTAAAAGTTAGAAAGTACATAATAATAAACTGATGTGTGATCATACCATAAAATTTTAATTTTAATTTATTCAACAATATTTAGATGTAGAAATAATGATTTTCTTTGATGATATGTCTCCTTACTAGAGTTTGAAGTCTTTCTTATAGAAACTAAACTTGTATTATATCATCTACAAACTCTGGTATCAACTTTTTGAAGTAGAGCTGTGACTTAGAGATGCCTTCAAAGTAATCAGAATGCAAAATGATTCAAAACATGTACAGTTTTTTAAATGACTTTATTAATTTTAAAAAATTAACTTTTTACATAATCAATAGTCTTAAAAATTTTGCTAATTTATCTTTCCTTGTGCACCCATATTTCATTATTTAATGTAATATTTAATGACATTATGTGATTACAACAGCAAGTTCAATTGGCAGAAGGAGATCTGGGGACAAATACAACTGATTCCTGGTAAGCTCATAATTTATGTCGCAAGTAGAAGTTCGTGGTTTCAGAGAGTGACGCGCTAGTCCTGACCACCCTGTGTATGTTTCATCTTCAATTACTATGCCTTATAGAGGGGATGGAGAACACTGGTCTATCTGGCTAGTTACTTAATTTGAAATTAATTAAAAGAGTTTCTACTAAGCAATGTGACAGTCAGAATGCCTGGGTGGGTATCTTGATTCTGCCACTTACTAATTGTACAATTTTGGTTAATTTACTTAACCTCCCTTTGCCTTAGTTTCCACCTGTGTAAAATGGGGCTATTCATATATAGTTGCTGTAAGAGTTAAAGAATGTGTTCCTGTATTGCACTTGGATAACTGAAGTAAGTGCTAAATATCACGATTACCACCCTGCACTGAACTGAGGCAAATAAGATCCAGGGATTCCTCCAGGTTGGAGATAAATGCCCTAGAAACTCACACATACCCACACTCATACTCGAGCACATACACACTCACGCATAGGAGAAAGGAGGTCACTTAGCAGAGAATCATTCTGGCTTTCCACAACCTCACTCTGCCTAGGTTTGCAGTCTCACTTTGGAGTCAATATCCCAGGCAATGTGCCTTTCCCTATTAACACTCTCTGTCCACATTCCTCTCACATTCTTGAAGGACGGCTGTCTGGGGATAGAATCCATGTGTCACTGGATATGCTGATCAAATTCCATAGTCATATTCCCCTGTTCCCAACAGAAGGTGGTATAGATCTTGCCAGTTAGGCTGCTGGCATAAGTGACAGTAGATCTTACACCGCAATGAACCAGAACATTCCCCACAATCACTTGTTCTTGTATTTTGAAATAAAAATAAAACCGGTCATCCCTCCCTCAAAGCCGCTTCTTTTCCTGGCTTACGTAGATGACATCCTTAGTCTTTCAGTTACTCAGACTTCACATCTCCAAGTCCTAGCAGATTCTTCTTTCCTGTCTCCTAGCGACACATCAGTATGGAAGCCTTTGCCTTAACCGTGGCGAGGTCTCATATTTTTCTCCCCTTCTTTCCCCCTGCCATCCCATTATCAGGGGTAGAATCTGGCAGTGGTCCCCTGAACAGTCACCTCGGGTTCAGTTTTAGGTTAATAAAAATAACATGGAGAACTTGAGACAATCAATTGCTTCAGCTTCTAAAAAAAATCCAAACTTATCATTGTTCCTCATTACACATTGAATTAATTTAAAATTCTCTAGCACAAGGAGTCAAAGACCCCTTCCAATATGGCCTTATCCTGCCTTACACGTGTTGCAGGCAATAGTTATGGTGAAATAATTTCCATTTTGAAATGTAGGGTGTGTATTCAGGAAACTTTGTCTCTGCCCTTGAGTTTCCTCTGCTATTGAAATCTTACCCAGCTGTCAAGACTTGAATATCACTTCCTCCGTGTGGCCTTTGCAGATTTCCACAACTGCAGGTAATCTCTATGTTCTTTGAGGTACTACAGGATTTCAGTCATTCCTGTTACTACCATTAACTTTCTGTAATCCAGAATATGTTTCTCATCATAAGAATTACCCGGAATATTTGATAACACACAGACGCTGAATCAGATCTTCAGGGGAGGCCTGTGGGACCCTCACTAATGTGCCCAGGTCAGTACATTGTAGTATACTGTAGTGTATATTGTCAGTATACTGTATATTGAACATTTGGAAAACACTGTTAATGTTTATTTTATCCATTTGGGTATATCTTATCACTCATTAGATTCATTTCAATGTCTTATTCATTTGATTTGGTTTTAATCTTCCAACAAGTCTTACAAAATATTTTCCAAGCACTAGCTGATTAATTAATAAAAAATAGTCTGCTTGAATTAAAAATCATTAGGCTATTTTGCATGTATCTAAAATCCTACCAGAAAAAAATGGACATGAACAATAGAGACAAACAGATATTCATGACAGTCGGGTGTAATATTTCTTTTGTGAAATAGCATAAAGAGTTTAGAGAAAGTGCGGATCAGAGGATCTGTTCTGGCTTCCAGATCTGCAGCTTATTGGTTTGTTATTTAAACACTTTCATTATAAATTTCTAAAATGAGACTGATAACATTTATATTTTCTACTCTATCAAGGGAGACAGTTGTGAAATTGCTTTGTAATCATATAAATACTAGTTACTACTGTAGAAGCAACTGTGTTTTGGAAGTTTATGAGTCCTTGCAGTTGCACGCTTAAATGGGCTTAGATAGAGTACAAAGTCCTTAAAAAGTGAAATTAGAAAGGTAACAGGGATCTTATTGTATGGTTTGACTTGATCCGTTTTCCTGCAGGGCTCTTTCCAAATTAAAGACCTCAGTGAGGGTGGTGATGTTTACTACTTGCTGACTGAAAGGTGCTTAGACTTTTCAGCTAACTTGCCCAACATTTCTGAACTCCAAATTTTACATCTTTCCATTGTTACAATTGAGCAATTTTCTTTGTGATGTTCAAAACCCATGTCCTGCCTTTATGCGACCTTTTTTTCTATCCTTCTTACAAACCAAGTATTTGGGCCCAGACATAATTCTGTGGATTGGAGTGGCTGAATGTGTGTTAGCATTTTAAGCTTATTAAAATAAAGGAGGACGGATGGGGTTTAACATTCTTAGCATAGATTAATTAAAGCCCAAGGCCAGAAACTCATAGAAGAGGATAAGAAATTCACTTAATCCAAACAGGCTTTAAATAATACTAATGAATGTATTTGGTCTCAAACAGAATTAATGCTTGGGAACAGAGCTGTGATGCCATATAATCTGATTGAGTCACTTAAGCTTTAGGAATAAAGGGATATTTAAGCTTACCTGGCGAGACTGTGGAGGGAGTACTGGTCAGAAGGGGGTATGTGATAGATAGATATGTGTAAAGGGGACCCAGAATGGCTTATTTCCATTCAGATTTCTATTTTAATACTGGAGGTCAGTATTTAATACGAGAGGTCAGAATGGAACAGTTAGATCATTGAACTCTCTTGTGGTGGGAACGATGTTGCTGGGGGTCAGGATATCACACACGGCAGAAAACCTTTGGGATTTGGGAAGACTTGCCTAGCACAAGGGATTTTAGAGCTTCCCTGCCTGACTCGGAGCCCAGAAACCTAAGGAATAGTCTAGTTTAGACGTGATCCGTGCCTGACTAGTTTGCCTTTGGATATCTGGAGAGGACTGATTGTTGCAGGTTTTTTGATTATAGAAAATGCCATCAGATGTGATATTCGAGGATCAGGGTTAAATATCCTTCTTTTCTTTCCTTCTTTCTTTTTTACTTAAAAAAATTTGAGATGAAATTCACATAATATAAATTTAATCATTTTAAAATGCATAATTCAGTGGGCTTTATTTTTAATTTAAAATTTTGTAAATTTAATTTTTAATTCTTTATACACTTGTAAAGGCTATACTCTGTTTACAGTTGTTACAAAATATTGGCTATATTCCTTGTGTTGTGAAATACATCTTCAGTGGGTTTTATACATCACCATGGCGTATAATCATGATCTCTATCTAATTCCATAACATTTTTATCACCCCCCAAATACAGTCACATTGGAAGTTAGGGCTTCCACATATGAATTTTGAGGGGACACAGTTCAGTCCGTAACAAATATGATGTTAGTTATCGGTTTTTCATAAATGTCCTTTTTCATGTTGATAAAGTCCCCTTCTATTCCTAGTTTGCTGAGTGTTTTTAATCATGAAAAGGTATTATATTTTGTCAAATGCATTTCTGCATCAGTGGAGGCAATCATATGTTTTTCCCTCCTCATTGTATTGATGTATTATTCTGTGCTGCATTACAGAAATTGATTTTTGAATTTTGAACCATCCTTGCACTCCTGGGATAAATCTCACTTGGACATGGTATATAATCCTTTTAATATGCTGGTGGATTCAACTTACTAGTATTTCCTATAGCATTTTTACATCTGTATACATAAGGGTTATGGCTTGTAGTTTTCTTTTCTTATGGTGTCTTTTTTTGGCTTTGATATTATGCTAATACTGGCTTTAAAAATGAGTTGAGAATTGTTCTCTTCTCTTCTGTTTTTAGAACTATTTGAGGAAAGCTGGTATTAATTCTTCTTTAAATGTTTCATCAAATTTACCAGTGAAGTCATTTAGTCCTCTACTTTTCTTTCTTTGGTGGTTTTTGATTATTGAATCAATCTCATTATTTGTTATAGATCTATTTAGATTTTCTATTTCTTCTTGAGCCAGTTTTGGTAATTCATGTTTCTAGAAATTTGTCCATTTCTTTTAGGCTATCTAATTGGTTGGCATATACATGCTCACAGTATTTTCTTATAATCCTTTTATTTCTGTACACAGGGTTAACTTATAATGTGACATATACTGAAATCCACTCTTTGCAATGTCTGTGTATTGAGTCATGTGTTATATTGAAATGCATGTCTTATAGAGTGATAGTGTCTAGAAATCAAGAACTTACACCTGCTTTGCTTAGTACCTGGCTTCCCACGACATCCAAGTAAAGTGCTTTCATTTGGAGAGACAATATTCTTCTCCATCTTACTATGCATGCATGAAAAACTGAGTATCATGATGGATAAGATGAAATAATGATGTAGAAATATTGATGCTATTGACCATCATGGGCTCTTAGTAAATTCTAGGCACTACACTAAACACTTCATTTTATTTAGTCCTCATCACAATTCTCCAAGGTAGGTGCTTCTTTTATCCCATACTTACAAATGCAGGGAAAGAAATTGAGCCTAACAAAATTTAAAAAAGAAAAACATGACTTTTCTAAGATCACAGAATAAGGGGCAGAAGTGAAACTACAACCCAGGTCTCTCTGTCACCATGGTTTGTCTTTCCTTCCAAGTGACTACATAGAAGCAATAGAAATTAATTTTAGTGGCTTTTCATAGTTCACGGACATTTTGGCATTTATTTCTCATAGAAGAGTAAGTTCTCAAATCTCCCAGTGACTAGGTTGGATTGAGAACATATTTGAGTTGTGATTATTTCCTGCTTACAAAAGGAGAAATATCACAGGATTTTAAGGCTATTGACATGCTGGAGACATTCTGGAAAGAAGTAAAGCAATTTTATAGCTGAATAGCAAAGTTATTTCAAGGTAAGAAAGTTTACGAAGTTCTAAAAATTTCAGTGTAGCACGAAGCACATGAGGTAAAATCGTAAAAACAAATATACCATATTTCAGTCTTTAATGACCCAATAAGGTTTTTATTTTTCCAAAGTGGATTTACTTAGACCAATAAATCCAATAATCTATCTAAAAGGTTCTTTTCTTTTCTTTTTACAGCTAAGCAATCAAATGAACTCTAGCTAAAGACAAGTGTATTAAAAGACAATAGAGCATTTTTAAGGAGAAATGGAGAGAAGGCTCCCTGTGTTCAAAATTATCAATGGACTTGCTGTAGGCATTGTACAAAATTATTTCTGATATTTTGGGTATAACGATGGCAGTTTCATGTGTCTTGGGGCTTATAACTCTACTAGATAGTACACATTTGATTTCACAATTGATGGGAAAAGGATGGTTGCAATAAAAAAAAAAAATCCAAGCCCATTATAATTTGGAACATATAGTGCCTGATTCTAAACTACTGCCATCTCATTAAAATGTTAGATTTATGATGCACACTCAAGATGATAATGGAATAACTAAAAAAAATACTATAATCTGGTATTAAATCAAAGGCTAGTAACAATAGTATGACAACATATGCATGAGAAAACGCAAAGGGAAAAATGCCTCTGTTACAATTTTGCTTCATAATTCAGCCCTTAATGAAATGTCTCTCTGAGAGCAGATGGGAGACAACTACATTTTTATGATTTATGTAAAGCTCTTGCACTTTTCCTCCAAATATTTTTAAACCTCATTAGGAGAGCAAGTTTCTCTAAGCAAATATTAATGAAGATGGAACTTTGTTCTTCCCATTGAATGTGGGACAGTAACACTATCTTCTCAAAGAATATTACTGGAATTCCTTTCATGTAAATTATTCTTCATACAATATCTTTTCTCAGGAATCCCAGAACATCGATGATGGTAATTAGAAGGAAATACCATTTGTCCCAGAAAAATTCTCTGATGGAAGATCTTTATGTTTTCTCTGTTCTTATGGTTACTGAGAATACATGGCATGTAATACAGTTAATCATAGTTAAAACAGTCATTCTGAACTGAGACTGCCTGTCTCTTCACTAAGGTGTGATCTTGAGAGGGCCCCTTAACCTTGTTCTTTCTCTTGTTTTCTCACCTATGTAGAAGACAAAAATAATATCTACTATGTAGAGTTGTTGTGAGGATTAAATGAATTATATTAAATTCTTGGAACAGCATCCAGTGCATAGTAAGCACCCAAAAATATTACCTGTCTTTATTATTTTTTCCAAGCTACCACAATGGTCTTCTACCAAATCTCCCTGGTGCCAATCTTACCTTTCTTCCATCCGTCCATTACCCATAATTGACAACAGTGGTCTTTCTGTTGGAAGATCACTACCAGGTGACCTCTCTTTGATGAATATTTAGGTCTTTCCATTTTTTTTTTTTTTACTACTTAAACACTGCTGTAACTAGCACCCCTGTGTATGTCATCTAGAGCATATGTTTTGCATAGATGAGATACCTATATGTACGTTACCCATTTATGAGGTACGTAGATCTTCCCAGCACTCCCCATTGTCTGCTTATATTTTTCTTCACATCATTTATCTTCATCTAATTCATATTTTCACATGCACATGTATTTTTTTACATAGTTATGTATTTTACACACGCATACAGAATATTTTACTTATTCATTTCCTTTATATTTTGTTTCTGTTTTTTTTCCCCCCAGTGGAATATACACGCCAAGAGCAAGGATTCTTATCTGTTTTGTTCAATATGGACAAGATGTGTGATGGCAGATGTTCCGGTCCAATGCAGTATGGAGGCAAAAGCCAGACTTTACAGGGGAAACATAAAAGCCCAGCATCATTAAGAGGAGGCACAACAAGCCCCACCTTCTGCTTCTTTCTCTTCAGACATCATGTAGAAAGTTAGTAACTTGCACCTTCATCAGCTTACATCTTAGAGGGGGCAGATAGCCAAGAACAAGTCTGAAGTTATAATCATAGTAACAAGAACAATCATTCCTTTCAGTCTCCGAATTCCCAATTGCAGCTAAGCCCTGAGCAAAGTTTTTAATGTATACTATTTCACTTAATATTTACAAGAACTATAGGAAATAAATATTATAAATCACATACTATAAGAAGGAGAAGTGAGACTAAAAGGGGGTTAAAATGTTTTGTATTTTGCTATAGCAACTTTCAGGTGAAAATTTAAATTAAGATTTGAAGATGTGTCTAACTCCAAAGTTCATGGTATTTCTAGAATAAAACCATGCTGCTCTATTTCAGTGAGATGTAGAGTGGATACTTTTGGTGAAAATTAGAGAGAGAGTGAATGAAAGGAGAGACAGGTAGATGGGAAGAGAACAGACTTAGTCCAATCCACTAACCTGTCAATTTAGGTTTTACTCCTCTGGCATCGTGGGATGATATTAATAAGAAAAATATCAACCTTTAAAATATTATGACATACTTATTGCCCTGGTTTCACTTGATATGTCTCAGGCTAGGGAAAATCATTTGTAGGAGGGTCATTAACTTTTGTTGAATGTTTTTATAATCAAAGACTCTTATGACTCTTGAGATTTAAGCAAAATACGCTATGGAAACTTAAACAGCTCCCTGAGGTTTAAATAAGCAAAGGAGGGGCATTTATTTCCATGTTCATCTTTGCTGACTCCTGATCTTGAATTTCCTTGATTTCCTAGTACGACACAAACATGCACATACAGATGGACACACACACACACACACACACACACACACACCCCAAAGCTTAAAATTACATCAAGCATTCCTATTCTTAAAAATCCTCTCTACCTCCAAACTCCTGAGGTTTCTCACGGCCCTTCTGCGTAGGCTGCACGACCCGTAGGTGTTTACTGGCTGCGCTGTCTTCCCATCTCCTCCTCTCTTGTACTGTTGTTGGAAGCAAAGCCAAATTTCTTTACTTTTTTCATACACAGTAAATCAGCAACTGCTTCCTGGGCCCTGACACCCATCCATGCCTTCAGGGCTTTATCTTTCACCCCAAGTGGCTTTTAAAAAATGTATTTTCTTGAACGAAGACCATTCCTACATGTACTAGTTATTTATTCCAATGTAAAAAGAATTACTCCCCAAACTAGCTGCTTGCAACAAGGAACACTTATTGTCTTACTGTTTTATGTGGGTCAGGAATTCGGGAGCAGGTTATCTGGGTGGGCCCGGCTCAGGAGGTTGCTCTGAAGACATCACCCAAGGCTCAGCCATCTGAAGGCCTGACCAAGGATGGAGGACATACTTCCAAGATGGTTCCCTTACACAGCTGTTGGCAGAAGGCCTCAGTTCTTTGGACTCAATTGGCGGGAGGCCTCCCTCCTCACAACACAGACTTCTCCCGAGGGCTTCAGGAGTAGCCTCTCAGCATGGCATCCAATTTCCACCAGAACGTGCAATTCTAGACAGGAAACCTCAATGCCATGTATGCCCTATCCTTGGAAGTCCTACACTCTCACTTCTGCAAAATTTTGTTAAGAATAAGTCTATTCACAACCCAGTGTCAAGGGAAGAGGGGTTGAGATCCACTGCTTGAAGGGAGAAGTAGCAAAGAATTTGTGGACATATTTTAATACAATCATTCTTTTTAAAAGACATTCTGGGGCTAGAATGCATTTTCCTTCTCATTACACATAAAACATTTTGCTGTAACTGAGTATCAGTTCCTCTAGCAACGTCTGTCAGCATGAACACTGAGCTGAGTGAAACATTTGCTTTGGTCTAGAGTGGGGTTCACGTTACTACAGGAACTATTCAATAAATACTGCAGATAACCTTTGCAAGGACTTTGCCTTATGAGCTCTTGTGTGAGTGTGGCCAGAGCAGCAAACATTTCTTTCTGAACACCAGCAGTGCTGAATGGTAAGCAAGGGACTACAGCAGTAACCATAGGCAGCGTTATGTTGTGTCCATGCTATCCGTCTAAATATGCTGCCTTGTTTAGGATCATTCTGATTTTTTTATCTCCTCATGGAAACTGCCAAAATTTTTTTTAATAGAAACAAAAATGTTGACAGTCACTCCCCAAATTTTTTTTCCCTCCCCCTCTCCCCAAATTTTGATGATTTCATTTATCAACTACTGTTTTCACCTTAAGGTGAAAAAAAAAAATAGGGCATGTGTTCAGTTTAGTTAAAAAAATGAGAGACAGTTAAGTCTTAGGTAATGTGATTGTCGTCCTCTGCTTTCTCCCTCAAAGAATGTTGCTCAGTCGATTGAAAAGTTATCAGAAACTGGTTGACTACTCAGTTGTTTTGCTATTCAGAAGCACAAAACATTAATTTGGCTATTTCTGACTTTTAAGTGCACCAATGTGATGTTTTGACATCAAATACGTAACGCTTTCTCTCTTAGCCCTCTTGAATGAAATTATATCCAGGGGAAATGGCTTTATTTAATCTAGCTTCTTTTCCTAAAAATAAACACAGCCTGTCTGAGAGTGGGCCAAACGCCCGCATGACCGGTCCGCTGGATTCTGCTGTCACCACGGACAGGACCCATGAGTAGCTGGGAGCTACTTTCGTAGAGAAATCAGGGGTCCTGAGTGAAGATCAGCTTTCCTACGTCCCAGTGATGAGCACAGTGGGGACTAGACTCCAGAACTGCTGACTCACTATTGCGGATTCGAATTTTTACTTAATGTCTTTGTTCAGGTTGGAAAAGTCGCTCCTGTGTGGCCAGTGAGGGACGTGAGGAATGCGGCACCCTCACTGGGTGGATTCCATTGTGGGTTTCTGCCAACCTTCCTCTTGGGTCTGTGGGATTCCAAAAGAGGCACAGGACAGCTGCATAATCCTCTTAAGACCACAGGAGAGACCCCCCTCGTAATACTAAGCCATAGTATTTAACTCATCAGTAATAACCGTTGCGCTTCAGAATACAGTTGCATTGTTTAACCAACATCATCTCACGGAATCACAGAAAAGCATAATCACCAAGTTTTAATCTTCCAAACACATCTCTGCAGGCTGGGACTGTGGATGTCAGCATAACAGCCTTTTCAAACTCTGGGATTGTGTGTGGGTCTAAGTATGTGAAATTCCATCACCAATGTACATTTTTGGGCTTATTGATATCTTTCCCTTTGATGGCATAAGAGCAGAAGTTAACCATTGCAAGAGGGAATTTTTAAGGGAAATAAGAATTCTAAATACCTGAAATGGTAACAAGGGCATGTTTACTGTGTCTCTAGCTTCCAGAGGAATAAAAGGATTCTGAACGCCTCAGGTGAGGAGCCCCTGATCTCCTGAGCTCTGAGTAGCGTGCCCAGCTCCACAGCTGTATTGCCCAGCAGGGCAGGTCACTTAACCTTTCTGTCCTTCGTATGTAAATGGGGGTGACAGTGGTACAGACTCATGCAAAATACTTAGCACCAGGGTCTGGCACTTAGTAAATGGTTCATAGATGGCATCTATTTTTATTTTGCAGAAAACAGGAGAGAAAAAACAACCATTTAAACACTTAATACCTCGGTGAATTGTTGCTCTTTTAAAATTCTCAAACCTTTTTAAGATTTCAGCCTTTGGCTACATGGTCAAGAGTTTTTGGTATTTTCCCTGCAGTACGACATAACCTCAGGGATGCAAACACACTTGACAAAACAGTGGCTCACTCTCCTATCAACCTTGGAAGAAAAACCTTTAGCGGGCAGCAGAGTTTTACTTGTAAAAAATTGATTTAAAACTACCTGGACAAGATTTAAGTTTGTATTTCTTTAATTCTCACAGTTTTTCATCTAAAGTCAGTGCTGTCTTTTAAAACATTTGCCTGCTTTTTAGAGATACCAATCTTAGCCATCCATTATGTGTTCTGGTTGCTGTTTAGAGAACAGACTGAGGGGGATCTGGACAGAAGCAGGGAGACCTATTAGGAGGGAAGAGATGGTGGTGGCAGCAGGGCCATGGGAAAAGGTCAAATTCAGAATATGTAGTATTTGAGGTTAGACCCAATAGGCTGTAATGATAAATCAGTGGTGATGTAAGAAAAAGACAGCGTCAAGATGACCACAATGTTTTTGATGTGAGCAATTCAAAGAATGCAGCTGCCTTTTACCGAGGTGGGGCTGCTGCAGGGTGAACTGGGGTGGGAGGGAATGAGAGAGCTCGGTTCTGGGTATTTTAACATTGGAGATGCCTCTGCTCCATCAAGTGGAGATGTGGAGATACGAGGTCTTAGGTTGTCAGATAAAACATAAGACCCTTACTTAAGAATTTCAAATAAATTCAAAACTAGGTAAGTACAAAACAAATATTTCATGGCACATACTTACACTAAAAAATATTTATTGTTTGTCCGAAATTCTAATTCTGCTGGATGTCCTATATTTGTATTCAATAAATTTGGCCACCCTATCCCATGGGCAGTTGGATAATGAGGGAGAGGTTGCAGGCTGGAGTTGTCAGCCTCAAGATCATCTTTAAAGCCATGTGGCTGGAAGAGATCATCAGTTTTCAAAGAAGTGAGCTTGGACTGTGATGCAAATTGATCCAAGGAGTGAGCCTTGGCACTCAATGTAGAGGTCAGGAGGTGAGGAGAAATAGTCAAGGATACTAAGGAGAGAAGATAGAAAGTTAGGAGGGCAACCAGGCGAGTGTGGTGTCATGGAAACCAAAATAAAGCAAGGGTTTCACGTAGGAGGGATCGACCAGGTCTACTGCTGCTAGAAGGCGAAGGATGATGAAGGTGAAGACTGAGAAGAGATGTGTCGAAGAAGATATCCTGAAGGACATCCTTAATGACAAAGACATTTTTTGCTGGATTGTGAAGGGGAGCATCTGACTAAGAGAGTGTTCAGAACTCTTTTGGAGATGACAAGTAGGGGCAATTCTTTCAAGGAGTTTTCTAAAGTAAAGTAAAGGAATATGTCATGACTTGGAAAGGCAGATGAGGTCAAGAGGTTTCCTTTTTTAAATAAAATAAAATAAATAACCATGTTTGTACGCTGATCAGCCTGATTCAAAGAGAGGGAAAACTTAACGATGCAGGAGGTGGAGGGGACCACTGTCCTTATGTATAAAGAGGGATGGGCCTAGAGAGAAAATGGAGGAATTGGCCTTGGATAAAGACACGGTCACACATGACAACCCATGAGAAGGTGGAGTCTATGGCAGGGGTGCGGGGAGGTGGTAGTCAATAGGAGTTCTCTTCTGACTGTGTCCGTGTTCTCAGTGCAGAGGGGAGCCACGTAGCACTCTGCGGGTTAATCAGGTGTAAGAGGGCTAAACCACTTTTGCTTCTTGTCTGTCTCTCAACATTTTTCTGGTTTCATCTATTCTGATTTTGTTCATTCCTCTAATATAAAACTCTTGACTCTCTTGTTTCTACCTTGTTTTTTATTCTATTTGATGGTGCACGTGTCCTAGCTCCCCTCAGTTTGTAAGCTCTCTGAAGGCAGAGTTCATATCAGTTCATCTGTGAACTCTCCTGCCGGGTCATAGTAGATGGTCAGTGAAGATTTATTAAGAGAATTAAGTTGCTAAAAATGACATGCACTGTAATCCCCATAAACTCTTTTCTTTAAGCTAAAAATATTCCTTTTTTCCTCCTGAAGATTCTCTCTATATTGTGAAAGATTCAGAGAAGTGAAGTCAGTTCTTTGATCCAGCAATTACAAAAATGTGCATCACAGAAAACATTGTAAAATTATATTAGTAACATACACTGAATCAAAAAACCACTTTAATGTGCATAAAATTATCAAATAGCATAAATATATCAATTAGGGTTTGAACTGAAAAGAAAAATCCTTGAAATAAAGCCTTACAGATTGCAAACAGTAAGCAGTGCATTCTATCTAGAATTTTAAATACAATTTTAAA
Organism: Camelus dromedarius; assembly: GCF_036321535.1. NCBI lineage: Eukaryota > Metazoa > Chordata > Mammalia > Artiodactyla > Camelidae > Camelus > Camelus dromedarius. The sequence goes on along the minus strand of NC_087465.1, from coordinate 11,056,644 downwards.
ACATGGAATATTTAAAAATGTTGCCAATTATGTTCTTCTAAAATATTAACCAGGTGAAATTATGTAAAATTTTTTTTAAAGGGTAAGAAAATATAAAGTATTCTCAAGAAATCACCATATATTAGGGACTAAAAAGTGTTGCTATGCTGATGTATTTATAAATAAAATAATAGACAGTTGTATGGAGTGCGTAGATTAGGTATTAACTTCAAAAGTATATATAATTATGGTCCTGGTTTATTTCAGAGTATTGATCTAACCACACACTATGTAAATTTAAAAGGTATTATATTCAGTGTTTATGTAATTGTGTGGTATTTCCTCTAAAATTATAGTGAAAATATCTGTAATTAAATAAATGCTCTTTCCAATTACTGTAAAGTCTCATAATCTTTTTGCCTCTGTAAACAAAGAGCTATTGTAACATCTTTATGAGAGATAGCCACTCCTGACAGTTCTATACACTTCCACTTTCTTTCTGAGGGAAGAATTCGCCAATCAACTCTGCAAAGATGAGTTATCTCATAAATGCACTAATCTTCAATAATTAGCAATAATGCCCATGGATTCCTCCACTACTACAAATCGACTAATTGTCTTCTAAACTTACATATGGTGCTTTTAAAACTAAATCTGCTTCACATAATTCAAATATCAAATGAGTTTTTACAAACTCACAGACATAGAAAACAAACTTGTTGCCAGTGGAGAGAAAGGGGTGGGAAAGGATAAATCGGGAATTCAAGATTTGCAGATAATAACTACTATATATAAAATAGATAAACAACAATTTTCTACTGTAGAGCACAGGGAACTATATTCAATACCTTGTAGTAACCTATAATGAGAAAGAATATGAAAAGGAATATATGTATGTATATGTATGACTGAAATTTTATGCTGTATACCAGAAATTGACACAACATTGCAATTTGACTATACTTCAATAAATAAATAAAAATAAAATAAAATGAGTTTTTAGTTATTTTTAATCAAATGATCTACCTTCCATCAGTTCATACATTCCTGGTAATGTCAAAGAAGCAGTGACATCTGGATTCATTTTCAAACTATTTGATGTAACTATTTTCAAAAGACCAGCCAGTTCAATAAGGTAATTAATCAATTTAAAGTCTAAGCTTATTGTAAACAGCTGACTTGCAAACATATGACTGCTGAGAGCTATCAGCCCTGTTTTATTCTTTTTGGTGTCATTTTATTTGCAAATTCACTCTTGTTCCTGTCTGGGATTAAGCTTTTGTATTTTTAATTCAGGAAAAATTAACTTAATATTTTTGGTATGATAAGAGGCTGAAGCTTCACCTTTAAATGTACTCGATATGCACTGCTTTTAATCTGAGGGGCTGTCCATGTCCAGGGCTGCTTCCTGACTTCTGGGTTGCAAAGGGGAGCCCTCCTCTGTCTTCTCTAACTGTGTCTGTTTCCCTGGAGCTGCCTCGTGTGACTGCTTTCCACGACTAAGACAGAACCAGAGAACCCTAGAACTGGGATGGTCTTCCGAGTCCATCTTGTCTACCGTCTTGCTTTATGGCTGAGGAACGAGGTCCAGAGATGGGATTTAACTTGCCATATACACTGAGTAGTGAAAGAACCAGGACAAGAACCCAAATTGTATGACTGTCAACTGAGTGGTCCCATTCTATGTGCTTTGGATTAAAGTTGACTTTTCCATCTTTCTTCACCATGAATTTGCCATAGTCATTTTTCTTGACTCACCACAGAAGACTTCATGCTGGGGTATCATTGTGTTTCCTTTTTGGGACCGTATTCATGTCTATAAATCAGGCTTAGCGCCTCAGTACTGGGGTTCCAGCCACCTTCCAGTGACCTGCTTTTGCATTTGGTTTTTCCTCCAAGCAAATACTCTCTAAGCAGTGGATGATCATCTGCTTCTCATCTGTGTCTCCTTAGTGCTGTGTATTATCTTTATTACAACACTTACCATGCTGGGCTGTTATTGTTCATTCAGCTGCCTCTCCCTCCTTAGAGACAAACACCTTCTTCTGTGTTCTTAGTGCCCAGGGAGCCCCCTCAACTCACCCCCCCAGCATCATCCGAGGGCCCCCCACAGCCACAGGCCACGTCTGAAGGCAATCATGTGTGGCCCACCCATGTTTTCCTCTCATGAAACAAAAGCACCTTACCCAAAGACAAGGAGGGCCAAACACCTCTTCCTTCTCCTATCTGCCCTCCAAGTCAGAGTCCCAAGCTCAGCGCCCTGCAGAAAATCAGGCATTTCTTTCACTTTTGCTTAGGAGCGGCTTTGGAAGTACCAGGGTGCTGTTGTTTACTTCCTCAAGCTTTTCCTTCTCTACCGATTCACAGGATGCAACCCCAGAAAACGTTCAAGGCAGGAAGGACAGAGGAAGCTGACAGTGGACCAGAGCGTTCGGGACGTATCATCTTCCCTACTTTTGTGTTTTAAGTAAAAATAGAATAAAAGTGGTATTGAGTGTGTTTATACCTGGTATCATCTAAAAATATTATTAAACTGTATGTTAGAAATAATCACCCTTTTAAAACAGTGAAAGGTTTCAGTATACAAAGATATTTGTGTATTGTCATTTTTCTCGTACCTTATCCAAAGGACCATGTTGGAAGTTAGGATATAATGGACACTTCTTTACAGATACTTGCTACAGCGCAAGACTTATGCAGGAGTAATCACAGAAGTGTACTGTATAAAAGATGCTTTCTAGAGTAGTGGTTTATTGCAATGACTTATCTTACAGTAGGATTTTCAAGATCTGAAGAAAAGATACAAGTTGGCTAGTAGTGCAGGCTATATAATTTTGTTAGGTCTTAATTTAAATTTTGGAAAGAACTTCTTGAAGAACTGGATCAAGTCTTGAAGATTTGACCCAAAATATTCACTTGTGTCTAAATGAATACAGAAGAGGAGATGCTGTTTTATCTTTATATACTGATCAGAATGCAAATATTATTTGTTCTTTAGACAACCCCTGTTCCCCAAGTTGTAATATTTAAAAACCACCTCTAGAGAATCAAGCAAGGGCCAGTTAAACAACATATGGTGTGAAGGAAATCACTCTGCCTTATCCTAAGGTATCACTTACAGAAAAGAAACATTTCTTTAAATGACCCATATGAATAGCCAATCTTAAAACCCAACGTTAGAGTCTGGACATGAATAATAATTTGGTAATAAATATTAGATTGGTTACTCTTGCTAAATAAAAGGAAAGCCTTGAAATTTGTTTTCCAATTGGGCATACATGCCAATTTATGTTTATCATCTTTGTTCCATATTTATAACAGATTACATGTCACAATCTATCGTTTGTGGGATGAGGGACAGACCTGGTCCAAACCAAAAACAAACAAACAGAAACCCCAGAAAACATTCATTCTTTCAGTAGATCTGGAATTAATTAGATACGTTGACTAGACCATTTTGGAAGACATTAACATGCTTTTAAAAAGATACTTTTGCTCCCTCTAAACTTTGCCAGCACAGGGAAATAAAAACAGCCAGAAGTAAAGCAGAGGCAGATCATTCAATGTTGTGTTCCTCCAAGGATGGCCCACAAGGAGGAGTCATCTCAGAGGTTCTTAAAAATGTCCTTTTCTAGATTCCCCCCCCCCCACTCCAAATTCACTGAAGACTCATGAAAATAAAAGCACAAAATGTTACCACATGGAACCATGAACTATAAAATGTGACTAAAAGGGGATCATTGAGAAGGTAAGCAATTCACTCATGCACCCTATTTGGATGTCTGAGGGTGCTTTTTATTCAAAAGGGGGATTATGTTTAAACACCTTACAGAGCTGTTGAGAGTCGGAGCTAAGTTATCACCTGGTAGGTAGTGAGAACTCAATCAGATGAAATGTTCTCACCTCAAGGATGGTGGAAGGCCTGAGAGATAGAAAATCATTAACTTATACTCAAGAGACCCTGGGATACCAGGAAATTTGAAATGATTAGGATGTGAAATACAATGCACAAGGAACTGATGGTTCAAGGTGGCATCTCAATGTCTCTGACAGGAGATGCTAGAACAAGGACAAATCTGTAGGCTCTCACAGGAAAAGGACCTAATGGCATGACAGCCATTTTCTGGGGTCCTCTTGAGGAACAACTGAAGAGAAATGGACTCTCATCTGTTTGCTGGATTTATGAGTCTACTTCACTGTGCTTTCTTTCCATAAAGAACATTTACCTGAAGTCAGGATTTACACACATTTTTTATACGTAAGAAAGACTTTTTGTCAAGGGAGATGGTGAATCTCTTTCAATCTGCTTAGAGTTTGGTCTTCTTTTACTATGTCCTGAAATATCAAACTTAAGGAAATAATCAGAAACACAGGTATTATTTTTGTGCAAAGATTGCCCTGTTATCGTATCAAAAATGGAAACAATAGCAACCCAATGAGTGAGATTATGATGTGGACCCTAAAGACACTGTGAGTATCCAAAGAAGATTTAACGGCATTGGAAAACAGATAATGATATTTTCTCAACGCTCAGTTATAACTGTCACTAATAGGGTCACGACATTGGCATTTTCAACAAGGGTCACCCGGGGCACACAGCTCAGCCCCGAGTGCAGCTTGTCCACTGCAGTGTTTCCTGGTCCCACATTCCGGATGCCTGAGAGTTACTCTCCTGTTAAAGTGAAACATTGAGCTACGTGCTAGACTCCTATACCTCCCTCTCAAAATATCTGACCGCCAAAATGGGATGAAAATTATGTTGGCAAATGTGGGTTGTAATGATTTTACCTATTGGGAGCCATTCATCTGTATGTTGTTTTTATCATTTCAGATGTTGTTTGTGGAAGAAGAATGTGGTTTACTAGCCAAAATCTACATTATGTCATCTGCTCCGTTCTATAAACAGATTACACACACTGAGCAGACATATGCTGCGGGCTGTGGTTAGCTAATTATGTTTAATGCAAATACACACATGTACAGTTCATTTTAAAGGGATTAATTATAAGTGCTATGTTTTAGTTATGAGGGATTTTGGAAATACCTCATCATAGCAGTACACCAGAGCCATTGAAAGGGTTTTTTTTTTTTTTCTTAATGAATACATACCATTTGGAATATTGTATACAAAACTGATTTTTGAGAAAATATTCCCTAACTACACCCAATATGAGATAATTTGGCAAAAGTGCTAATCTATGTTACAGATAGATTTGGTCCAGCTGCATCTGTTGTCAAAACATAGCATTTCTATTTTTATTTCAAATCTAGCATGCAAACTGTTTCCAAACACACTCATTTGACTATTAAAGTTAAACAGTGAAGCACAGCATTTGCCCTGGCAGCTAATAACTGAGATTAAAATTTAAGTACATATAAAAATTTAAGTATAAAAGACTTTTGTTCCTAGGGAAATTAAAAAAAATTCCTTTGTGTTTGATCGATGCAGTGTTTATGCTGTTCACTCAAACGTCTCTTCACTGTGGTAGACATTTCTGCTTACCCACTCAGTGTCTGTTCTCCCCCTCACTTGTGATATAAGCTGCTTTTGACTGAGGGAGTATGTAGCCAGATGCAAAATTACATGTCCCAGCCTCTCTTGCAGCTACAGGTGGTCACATGATAATTCTGGCCAATGAAATGAAAGAGGAAGTTTTGGTGAGGGAGTTCTTAAAAAGTTTTTTATAAAAAGACTGAATTCCACTTGTATACAACTTTTGGCCTTCCATTTCTTCCTGCCTACAACGCTGGATGTGGAAAATCCAACCTGTGTATATGAGGCAACCACCATGCCTATGAATGCCGCACTGTGGGCTACTGGGCAGAATGTTGGAAGGAGCCCACATCATGGATGGTTCACAGAGTCACCTATATGAGTCATGAGTAACCTACCTCATGGCTGCTTGTTTCATGAAAAAAAAAAAATCTAGTCACTCGAGTCCCTGTAATCTGGGTATCCTATAAAATGAGGCTAAAATGCATTCCTGCCTGATATTCCTTGGATATTATTTATGTAGAGCAGTAATTTACTTACTAATTCCCAATTTTTCTTAATTTTTCTAAAACACCTCCTTGAATTATATACACAATGTACATTATTTTAAACTATTGGACAAAACATCAAACTTACAAGCAATCTTTGAGGGAAAAGCCAATCAGATTATTGAATTAATAAGCATTTTACATAAATTAAGATGGAGCAAATTTCATAGTAAATCTGCCTTTAACAGCAAAGACATAGCATTCTAATGTTAAACACGCATGAAAGACAGAAAATTCCCAGTGCTGTTTATTTGTAATTTAATATATATATAGAAACACGGGCCAGAACATTTCACAGGTGTCTGGATACCTTTATCTGCTGTCTCATCATTCTTCTGCTTGATGTTCTTGAGCACATGTGGGCTCAGACTTTCAGCTACATCATTCACTCACATTTTTAATTTATTGCTCAGTAAATGTGTCCTCCAGTGTTTCATGGGTCTCAGTGGTACACAGGGATTGTGTAAACTTGATGCCAAGGATGAGACAGCTATATACACAGCTGAGAGTTGATAGATGTTGGCTGCCCTTAAGTAAAGTTTACCTCTCTTGCAAATATATTTAAAGTACAGGACTTACATGATGCAAATCTTATTTACTACTGGAATTAAGCCCTTTAAAACCCTAGCAGTGCCTGAGATTATTCTGAAATTCTGAAAGAAAAATCATATGGTGGAAAAAAAATTTTTTTTGAAAATAGAAAGCTTTAAGAAAGGAAAACTGGTTAAATATTTAAAAGGTAAACTTTGTATGGAAGCTCAAATGGAAAATAGAAAATAGGGCTGTGGGGATGCATATACCTCAGTGGTAGAGCGCATGCTTTGCATGCACAAGGTGCTGGGTTCAATCTCCAGCACCTCCATTAAAAATAATAAAATAAAATAAAATAAAAATAAAATAGAGGTGTAAACAGTAGAGGTATAAAGAATAGAGATACAAACAGTTGACTAGAAACCTCTTTTTTTGCAAAGAACAATTTTAAATCTTTAATGAAATAAAAGTTTTCTTGAGCTATGATGCAAAGATACACAATACACGCACACACACACACAACACACAGAGTGGGCAGAGCCCTTAGGTTTTTCCTAGTTGATCAAAGTTAGTGATTTGAAGAAATATTAAACTTGTATTAAGGAACCTTTGTGAGTTGTGTGTATGTGTGTGTGAATGTGAGTGTGTGAGTGCATGTGAATTGTTTCACATATTCTTTTTTAAAACATTAAGCTTTTCAGCTAGTCATTTCATGCATTTATTGTGAATCTTCTAAATTCTTAACTGCTAATATTTTAATACATTTTAAGTCATTTTAAACTAAATAGTAATTTACTGGTAGTTTGAACCTATTTTGACCATTGCTTGGAGCACTAGACTCTCTTCATGGTATTTTAAGTCTGAAGCATCATGTTACATCATCACCTCACTAGATTTACAATAGCCTGTAAAGTCATCATTACAGTGTCTCATAATTTTCTTCTTTCCCACCTGTCTTATACACAATTAGCCTGACTGTCCAATTATGAATCTATTTTATGAGTATATCACCTTTATATTGAATTGCCATATTTAACTCACATAATTCACATAATCACAAGCAATATTTCACAGTGCCAGTTTAATTACAGAACCAAGACACACAATTCTTAATTATGGGTAAGTACTATAAAATGTATTGTTTACTCTTCAAGGGAAATTCCAAAATTCTTATTTTTTGTGTGTATTTTTAGAATAACTATAATTACTTTTGATTTTATTCCTTTTGACAGAGGAATAAGAAACATTTCTGTATTTCTTGTTTTAAATATCCAAGTAAGAATACAACTATGAAGGTGGAAAGGACACATAAAAATGTTTTTGTTCTTTCTTGAAATTTAACAAAAACTAGAGAAATAGTTGAGTGTGAATGATTTCCGATAATCTGTTAATGTAAGAGCAGAGAGGTGACCTAAAATCAATACTATCTACATAAATTAGAATCTCATTAAAGTAAAACATTATCAACTTTATTGAGAGGCAACTGTGGGGCATTAAGAAGAGTACTCGAATTTGAATTATGAGAACTAGAATGTACGAATGAACTGGGAAGATTGTTAGTTAATCTGGAAACATGACACCTTAGGATGGAGGGTGGGGAGAAGAGAATTCCAGGTTCTGGTTTTTCCTCTTAGTACTACCTATGTTGGATGTGTTTCTCTCCAGAATGAACTGACTAACTAACTAACTGACTAAGTGACTAACTCTTTCTCTTTGAAACACACTCTGTACCTGAATTCTGGGACATCCATCACATGCTCCTACCACACTGGCTAATCCTCAGTTCTCAGATGTTTCATTTGAAACGTCCTTCTCCTGGGCCTTTTCCCGGGCCTTTTCCCTGGGCCTCCATCTGTATTTTCCGAGATGATATCATATCGTCCCAAGGCTTCAACTCTCATCCATTAGCTGATGACTCCCAAATTTATATCTGTAGTTCTAACCTCTCTTTTAATTCCAGAATTATAGAGTCAACTGTTGTCTTGGAATTTCCACATGAATATATAATTGGCATCTTTATTACCTTGTCAAAAGGAAAGTCTTGACTTTCCACCCCACTGTGGTCCATTGATACATCGTCAAATCATACCACTATCTAGCCAGAGACATAAACCAGACACCTGTAGCTCGTCCTTGATTCCTTCCTTTCCCCACTTCCCAAAATTCACTCTGTCAGCAAATCCTATCAGTTTAATATCCAAACTCTATCTTAAATCCACTTACTCTTCTCTGCTCCTTCTGTCGCCTCCCTGTCCAAACCATCATTATGTCCTGCCAAGACGTCTACAATTGCCTTCTCACTGGACTCCTGATTCCCAAATTTGACCCCTTTTTTTTTTCCTCCAAGCCCATGACATCCTTAGGGATTTGTCCTGACTCTTTCCCAGGCTGGTTCGTTCTTAGTCTTTGGCTCTCTGTTCCAGTGTCACCATTGCAGAGATCTTTCTTGAGCAAGCTGTTAAAAGTATTTATTTGGATGATTTAATTATTTCTATTATAACCACTTTCCTATTTCCTTAAAAAATCTGTCTCAATCTGTAAGGATCTTACGGTTTGATTTTTCACTTGCTCATTATATTTCTCCCCTCCCTAGAATGTAAGTTCTCTGAGGGCAGTAACCCTGTTTACATGGCCAACACTTCCACTCTACCAAGAATTTTCTAGAATATAGTAGGGAATAAATATTTCCTCAGTCATTACAACCTTAATTTACTCATCAGCTGAGAGGAAAGTTGGGAATTCTTGGGAATGTTAAATAAGACAATGTGGGTATGATCACAGGACACAAAACTTAGCAAATACTTCAGAAATATTACAACAAATAAACAAAAAACCCAAAAGCAAGTAGTGATTATTAATACCAACCAAATATGGTGCCCACACACCCTAGTGTTGTGCTGGAATGGTATAGGTCACAGCTTGGCAAATTATAGGAGAGAAAGATTTTTACATTTTTAAATGGTTGAAAAAAAAGAAAAAGAATATTTTATGACACATGAAAATTATGTGAGATTAAATTTTAATGCTTATAAGTTTTTTGTTTGCTTGTTTGTTTGTTTTAGTGGAACAGAGACACGTTTCCATAGGCATATTTTATTTACATATTGTCTACACCGCTTTCTTGCTGCAACAGCAGAGCTGAGTAGTTGTGACAGAAACCCTCTGGTCAAGACCAGGTTGTTGTGTGAGAATGGATTATATCGACTCATTCCTATTTCTCTACAGTGTAGATTATTTTATCTTCATTTTGTGGCTATAAAAACTGAACTTTACAAATGAAATCTGAGCTCATCTAGTGCTCAATCTGTCTCTCTATGTCATTTAATTTGATTTTTACAACAACCGTATGATATACCATTACTAAAAGGTCACACGGCTCATAAAACACAGATGGGGAGGAGGGCAAGGCTCAGTGGTAAAGTGTGTGCTCAACATGTACAAGGTCCTGGGTTCAATCCCTGGGACCGCCACTAAAAATAATAAACAAATAAACCGAATTACCTCCCCCCAACAAAAATAAATGAGATAAAACACAGAGCCAGAATTCAACCTCCAATCTCTCTGACTCCAAAGCCTCTTCTCTTTTTGTTATATTATTACTGATTCCTTCATGATTGCCTAGCCAGTGCATGCTATCCACTTTATTTTTCCCATTCATAGACATGGATACAGGGTTCCTGCAAGCTGGTTGTTAGCACTTAGGACATTCTTAGCAATTTAACTCAATACACTAAGAAAATCCTTAAAGATCTTGAGGAGGCATGAAGGAGCCAATAATTGCTGGTTATGCTTCTGATAAATACATGGGAAGTCCTAAAAAAAATCCTTAGAGAACAGCTCAGTGAAGCCATGGCTCAGACTAACAGCCCACATTAAGGAAGTTTGATCACCTAAGACTTTCACTGGTTTAAAAGATAAAAACTGCCACCTGTGTCTGCTTCTTCTTGGGCAGCGTGACTTTCAAAGGTTTATATAGTCAAGCAGTAGGAAACGGCTTTTAAAGTGTCAGTTTATCTTCTGCGATCTAAGGAACTTGAATGCCTCACCTTTGCTCCTCCTTCTTCTGGCCCAGCTGAAACCATCGCAGTGAAGCTTTTCTGGCCTTGCCTGCCTACCTGCCCCAGGAGTCCACAGGCCCTGTATCTCATATGCTTCTGAGGCTCCGAGCTCCTGCACGCGGCCACCACAGTGTCTTGCATTTGTTTGCACAGCCATTTCCCCTACTCAGCTCCTGGGGGGCCAAGCTGTCTTTCATCTCTGCAACTTATGCATCTAGGACAATGGCTAACCTGTACTGCTTTATAAATGTACTTTTTTTCTTCAGTGTAAACCACCCCAGTAGCGATCTAAAGCGATGCATTTTTTTTTCCCCAGCATGGAAATATGTCTTATCATAACTTCATTTAATCAGGGTCCAGAGAAACACTCAGAGCAAACTGAGACAGACTGACTGGCAGAGCTGAGCTGAGCAGTGCTGGAAAGGCAGGCGGAGAGGCAACTTCAAACGGTGCTAGACAGATGGTATGGGTTGAATTGTGTCCCCGCAAAAAAGAGATGTTGAAATTGTAATCCCAGGACCTCAGAGGGTAACCTTATTCAGAAAGAGTGTCACGGCAGATGTAATTAGTTAAGATGAGGTCATATGGAGCAAGGTGGGCCCCTAATATGACGGACGCCCTTATCAGAAGGTGGAGCTGGAGACACAGTGGGGAGAATCATGTGACAACAATGGCAGAGAGGGGAGTTACACAGCTGAAAGCAAAGGAATGTCAAGAATTGCCAGCAAAACCACCAAAATGCAAGAGTCTTCTACACATTTCAGAAGGAGCATGCCCCTGCCAACACCTTGACTTTGGACTGATAGCCCCCCATACCTGTTAGACAATATATTTCTTTCTTTAAATTTTTTATTGAAGTGTAGTTGATTTACAATATTAGTTTCAGGTGTACAGCAAAGTGATTCAGTTATACATATGCAAACATATATATATTTTTTCTTTTCAGATTCTTTTCCATTATATGTTATTTGGTATAATTTCTGTACACTAAACTACATATATTTCAGATGTACAATTTGATGAATTGATAGATGTATACACTTACAAAACCACTGCCACGATCAAGATACCTGACATTTTCATCACTTCCCCAGAGGCGCAAATTTCAAACTCCCAATTTATCCCTTCCCATAGTCTTTACCCCCCTGTAACCATGAGCCTGTTCTCTCTGTCTGTGAGTCTGTTTCTGTTTTGTAAATAAGTTCATTTGTCTTTTTTTTTTTAGAGTCCACATATAAGTGATATTATATATTTGTCTTTGTCTGACTTACTTCATTTAATATGATGATCTCTAGGTTCATCCATGCTGTTGTAAATGCCATTATTCATTCTTTTTTATGGCTGAGTAATTTTCCATTGTGTGTGTGTGCGTGTGTGTGTATGTATATATATATGTATATACACACACCTAGGCAATACATTTCTGTTGTTTTAAGCCACCCAGTTTGTGGTACTTTGTTATAGCAGCTCTAAAAAACTAAAACAGTAGAAATGGGTAACCAGGAAAAGAAAAAGTCTGTGATGCTGTTTATGTTGAGTAATAATGTTAATATTAATGAAACAACTGTCATTGTTGGAGGACTTCCTGTGACCCCAAACTGCCTTATGTACTTATATTATTCAATTCTCCCAGCAGCCCTGTGGGACTGACAGTACCAGTGGTGTGCAGGTAAACTTTAACTGACTCTTGTGGAGCTGGGAGGAGAGGGAGGGAAGCCCCGATCTCAGCACTGCCTGTTTCTATCATTTAACTGTTCCCCTTCTGGCCCACTGAGAGCTGTCATAGTGACATCAACCAGATCACAAAATTCCTGAAGATTTAACACTCACCCACAAGAGTCAGTGTGAATTGGCTCCATCACATCACTGGATATCATTAGCCCTATTTAACTGATGAGTCAACAAAGCTTGACATGATTAAATAACTGGCCCAAGAGCATCAGACTGTCCAAGGTGACAGCCCAGTGGGAAACTAGACAGAACTGACAGCAGAGATGGGCTCTGCTAAATCACAGATTCAGCCAGAGACTGTGTGACCTCATAAAATTCTGTACAAGGGATTTACATGGTCTTATTCTCAGCAGCATCATTTTCATCACAAACACAGTTGTATGATCGTGGGTACATGAGGTAATGTACATTTTGCTTTTCTATGTGATAAGTACAAAAAAATCAAAATAATGCGTCTAAAAAGAAAAATAATGATCTGCTGCTGAACAATGGTGATCCACTACACTTGGCAGAAACCTGATAAAGTTAAGGAAAAGCAGTTTCAGTGCTTCTGGCAAGACTTCAGCTCTCTCTCAATTTTCTTGTTCTGTCTTCACGAACTTCCTAGAGTTGGCACATTTTTCTTCATGTAAACCTGGTGCTACTCCACACAAAACCAGATGTTACCTGAGCAGATCAGCATCAAGGGCTGTGATTACATCCTTTGCAGTCTCTCATCGATGGTTGCTGCCACACACTGGACCTCTGAGAGTTACAGTATTGTGGAGTGATTTGGGCCAGGCAGTAAATTTAGTCATCATAATCTCCACTGTCCCATCTACCCTGACAAATATATACTTAAAAATGGTGTGACTGTTAACATAGCTTCAGGAAAAGTCCCAAGACAGCCTGCTATCCAGTTGCAGCTCCTACGCAACGCCTTTCGACTGTGATTGAATTTCTAGAACCACCACTGACTCTTGATTTGGCATGAAGCCTGTATCATAGGGAGGGAGTAAAACATTTTGATACATGATGAAAATTTGGTCTTCTATTGGAAACTGATTACTGGCGAGGTTAAAACCTATTACTACACTATCAAATCAACTCGTTCTAACTCAAGGAGGGGTTTTTTTTTAAAAAAAAAAAAAACAACTAAGGGAGTAATTTTTCAGATGCCACCATTTCTTTTTCTTTCAGTAGAAAGTCTGGTGTAGGAATTTAACATGCATTTGCTATGTCTGTTAGAATCTGTGAACCATCTATTAGTAGGTTTCATTTCTAAGTTTAATGATAGAAGAATATAAACGCCTTGAGGATCAGTGTAGATGTTACCACACAGGGTAATTTTCCAGTTCAGGCAAGATCTATTAGAAGACCTAAAAGAAACCATCTGTGAATCATCAGGAGAAACAAATGGATTCAAAACTCTTAGGTTTTAATGGAGGTCCAAATACACCCTTGGCTTCAAGATGTAAATTTCCAACTTCTTCTGATACAGATTAAGATCTCTGAGCCATCAATGACAATTAGAGGGAGCAAAAGAATTTAAACTGTATGGCTGTCAGAGGGAGAGAAGGCTAAGGAGGGTTCACAAGTGTATTCTAGTTTGTACAGAGAGATCAAATGACGAGGTCCCTGACCACATTAAGTGACGAGGAAAAGATAATAACATGATTTGTCCTTTGTTGCAATCACTGTCTTCTGCAGCCGGCATGAGCCTGGGGGCCCAGGAAGCTAACCGGTGCCAGGGTGCACCAGCTGGACCTGCAGAGGGTTCCCCACGCTCTGAGAAATCAGGCGCTGCCGCTCCCAGAAGTTCTAGGACATTCGTTCACCTCAGCCAATTCCTGTCTTTCCTACCACTTTGTTAATTTGTAATTAAACGCAAGCTTTCATGCTTTTGTTAGTTTCCCCTTCTCTACCCTCCTCCTTCAAGTATGCCTGTTCACTCATCTTCGCAGAGCTGATACTCTCAATGGAGCCATGTGTCTTTAAATAAAAGAAGAATCCAAGCTTTCTGCAAATGCTAAACTAGGCAAGAACGTCGCTGTCATCCTTTGCAGGGATCGTTGTCTTGTTTCTTCTAAAATGCTGATAGCTGTTTTTATTAAGCCAGTGATCGTGCTTTATCCTACTTTATTCTCACAACCAACCTATGTGAGAATAAGATTTCCCCCCGATTTTAAGAACAATCTAAAGCTGGTACCTGTAGAACTATCTGCATTAGTTATTCCATAATTAATCAAACCAGATTTGGACATTATTTTTAAGAGCTTTGGCGCTGGAATCAAGTCACAGCTCTGACCCTCCCTGACATACGACCTGGAACAAGTTAACCCTCTTAGACCTCATCTTTCCCCCTGATAAAATATGGAAAGTGAGTATCTTTGTCATTGGTATTTTATTTACTAAAAGAAATAATGCAAATAAAACACTTGAAAGACTCTGTCTGACACTGAGACAAAGTAAGTGCTGGTATATGTAATTATTCTCAATTTAATCAATTTTAGATTTAATCAATTAAAAACAATTTCCCACTTCTTTACAATAATCTTTCCTCTGACAACTTGGCAGGAGATGATTCTTACTCGTCAATGCTTTGTGTGTTGCTGACAGCACTGAACCCTGCATTTATGAAAAGCCACGAAAAATTAGCCTTAACAATACAACAGCCTGAAAAGTAGAATCAGGAAGACACATTTACCCCAAGCCCCTTACAGAGGAATTCACCCAGTTCTTCCTCATTCTTGAAGCTGGGACTGGGCATCTCAGACAATTCAACTGTCCTCATTTTCAGAAATAAGCAGCTCCAGTGTATACAGTTAGAAAAATAAAACAGATAGCTATCAAGTAATACTGCCATATGAGATGGCAAGATGTACCACAATCACAAAGGAAGAACAATCAGCCTTTGTCTGAAAGGCACAGGTTACCACCGCGGATTAAGCTGGCTCCCAAGTTTATGGTTTCAGAGGGATTAGTTCAATGTTTAGGTCCTTATTGCTGTAAAAGCACCTGGTCTTGTATAGATTTTTTTTTTTTTTTTGATGTTATGAAGTACTTGAGGGTTGCTTTCTTTGTGTACTAATGAGTCTTCTGCTCTGCCCAGGAAAAGCATCTCTTCCCACTGAGGAAGTACATCCCGGGTCAGGCGTGGTAGGACTTGCAGCTTAAACCCAATCACCTCTGAAAAAAATATGCCCAAGTTTTATTTTTGCATGAAGGCAGATGCTTCTGGGTGAAGAAGGGGGTGTTATGAGAAGACAGAAGAGTAAGGAAAGTTTGAGAAAGAGATGATGTTTTACTTCGCAGCTTTTAATGCAGCAAATGGCCAGGGTTCCACAGCCAGCGTTTCTTTGACATCTCCTGCCCAGACATCCCATGACCTATATTCGTTCTTTTCATGTTGATGTCATCCCAACCAGAAGCCAGATCGTGATTTGCTTTATACAATATATCCGGCTTGAGTTACCCTAGCCAGGAACCACAGTTTCCATTTTGTTTTTGAACTCAGCGGATCTCTTACTGTATTTTCTCTTCTAAGATTACCCCAATTTGACAAATAGTGAATTCTCATTTGAAGTTTTGACCAAAGAGAGAGCCTTTGAACAGCTCGGTTCAGCTGTCTACAAAGTTATGATCAATCTACTTTAAAGCCTGCCAGCAATTTATATGCTTTTAAAATCATGTTTAGCCTAGGACCATATGGAAAGAGCTATGTGTGTATAAGGGACTATTTTATCTTTTGCCTTTGTTTAAGGTACTTGAAATGCTCACTGCAAACCCACGTTTGGGAAAATAAACAGTATTGCTGCCGCCTCTGACATAGCACTTACTCTCACAGTAAAAGTATCTTTTAAAGGACACTCTAGTAAATGAAATAACGTTTACGCTCATTTGGCATTTGCAGAAAGGTTATTGCACAGTTTGAGAGCTTCCCTTGGCAGTCCTAGTCGGCTAATCTTAATTACCCTTACCGGTTAAGGAGATCACCTATAGGAATATCCAGTTTAAATGAATCGTAGCTCATCTGCTGTTCATTTTTATTAGGCAAATGAAGGAGATACTGCTGCCTGATCAAATACGTTGTTTCTGTGACTTAACTATTAAAGGGATGATTTCCCTTTGCCTTGTTTGCTTTACAGAAGCTAAAACCCATGCGGTTTCATCTCTCCTTATTAACTGACAGGAGAGCTGTAGGGTTACCACAGCGCCCAGCCGTAAGTCGTCTGATTTTGGAGAACCCTCACTAGGTTGGGTCTCATCATGTTTTAAAACATTCTCAACAGGGGTTAGAGCCAGAAAAGAGCTGGCAAAGGGGTTAACATTTTCAAGCAATTTGCTTTCTCTAAAAAATTACTGTTAATTTGTTTTGGGAAAGTTACCCAAACCAGCATGTTAAGTATTTAAATAAACGGGTTTTTTTTTTAAGTCTGGAAGGGAGCAGGGCTAGCTATTCCCCTAAATGCAGACGCTCTAGCATGAGATGTTTACTGCTCTCTTTGGTAATAGAACTTATTGTTTGTAGTTAAGACAAAGCCATTTTATTGAGGTAAGATTTTGCTTTCTGGGGAGCAGGGGTAGAGTGTGGAGGGTGGGGATAAATGTCTCCCAGGTATAAATCCATAGATCACAACTATGACTACAGATTAGAAACACCCGGGAGCCTGTAACTCACCTCAAAGCCCAGGCCCCACCTCTGGGGGCTGTGAACCCTGGGGTCTGAGTGAGTGTGAGCATCCCGAAGTCTCGATGCGGAGGCCAGGCTGAGGCGGCACTAACGGGACAAGGGGAGGGTAATCAGAGTTTCCCACGTGAATTGCCAATGCACCCACGAGAATGACCCATGAGGCACAAGCCAGCACCCTGAATTTACCTCCCCTCTTACCCACACCGCCCCGTCAACTCCAGACCCACAGAGCTGCAGGTAGCGGAGCGCAAAGCCAGGAAGAGAGAGGATGCCGACTGCCGACTGCCGACTGCTGACCACACCTCTCACTTACTTCAGGCTTTCAAGCCTAAAGCGCCCCCAAGCTGGGGAAGGGAGGAGCTTTCCATTAGATAAAAATTGAAATGCTAATAGTAAGATGAAACTTCTTAATCACTGAAATGAGACTCTTCTTGTGACTGTCAGGAACCAGCAAAGCCAAGGACCTCGCTGAAATTTTATCAAGGGGGAGAATGTGACCCCTAGGATCTTAGACCCTGAAAGCAGCTCTTTTGCCCCTTTCCTGTTTGCCCATTTCTGCCCCCCTCCAACCTTAAAAGAACCTGATTCTAGGAGTGAGATCATGAAGCAATTGAAACTAACTCCTGGGTTATGCTCTCCTGAATGCACACCGAGCCTTGCCTGACATGCTGATTCTTTTCCTAGACAAAAAGAAGTAAGAGAGGGGAGGGTATAGCTCAGTGGTAGAGGACATGCTTAACACGCACGAGGTCCTGGGTTCAATCCCCAGGACCTCTGTTAAAAATAAATAAACAAACAAACAAACAAATAAGTAAACCTAATTACTTTCTCCCCCAAAATAAATTAAAAAGAAAAAGAAAAGAATGAAGAATTAAGCAGTTAAAGACTGATTAGCTCTCTACCCCACCAGCCCCTTTAGCTACCCTGCAGGCAGATCACGCAGGCAAGATAGTATCTCTGAAGAGTGAGCCAGCCAGTCTTCACAGGATGGAGCATAATGCAGAACCCAACCTCCTGCCTCAGTGATTCACTGAGATTCTTTGACACAAGCCACCTTCTCCCCAGATTGCTGGCTTTTCTGATTACCATACCTTTCTTTTCTATTGACACTTGCCTCTGGATTATTGGCTTTTGAGCGGCGAGCAACTGAACCTGAATTCAGCAACAACCTTCGACCAGAGTTACTTATTCCTTTATTTTTCCATGGATCACAGAGCAAGAATGTCTGTCCTCATTTGAGTATTCAACAGAAATTCTTTAAGAACAACTAGGCAGCTGCAGAATCTGAGAAATGGCGCTGTTGTCTTACCAAAGCAAGCAAAATCTGATCATATTAGGACCTGGTGTTTGGCTGCATCAAAATCAGTATATTATTGGATAAAACTTTAAGGAAATTGCCTCATGAGACTAGAGACACTGGAAACCAAAAGCAGCCTCATGGCACTGGGGAAACTATTGATGGAGGCATGATAAGAAACAGGCACCAAGGGTCAAAAATAAATAAGTAACCAACTAAATAAATAAATGTGATGGTTGGTCAAAGACAAAATACCCAAGAAGCAGGGTAGGGGTCAGGATTATTTCCCCAGAGATACATGTGTTTAGTTCAGTGATATTATCATTTTGTTTAAAACATTATTTGACTATTATGTTCCACCGTTTTGAAATATACAGACGTTCATGTTCAGTTTTTGTTTTTTAAGACAAATAACTTGCGTTTAATTTGAAACATGGATAAACCTAATAAAATTTTTTTCTCTTCTAGCATTTGCAATTTCAGATAGTTTATTTTGATTTTCATTTCAGTCCCTGATGTGGCTACTCAGAAGGTCTTTGGAATGTCTGAAATGGGGGCAAAGTAACCTTTGTAAAATGGGATGGAATCAATAGTAATACCATAGACAATTTCAAATGTTAGCTTAATTTTTCAAAGGTTGATTTATAATGAAAGGCCGAAATCTGGAGAAGCCTAGGAAGTTAGGGTCATCACATCACTCGAAAATTTTCCACTTGCTTGAGAGTGAGGGAGATGACAGGGGCCCAGAAATGGCAGACACAGTAGTTCCAGAAAAGAGATGAGTGTCTTTCCTGTCCAAGACTTTGTCTCCCCATTCTTTGTACTAACACAGTGAATTACAATTTCAGGGGAGCAATGAGTAGTAGCAGCTAAAACACTTGAAGGATGTAGTGACAGCATTATTAACAAGGAAACTGACTGGCTGAAAACAATTTGGTTAAGCAACACCCATTCTGTGCCCCTCACCCTAAAGAGAGATACATGTTTCAAAAAACCTCTTTGTTTTGTGGAATTTCAAATATTTCCTTCTAATCCCCAGGGCATCGCCATTATTATTACTGTATTAACATTATTTACATTCATGTGTTTTGTTTTCTCTATTTGCCCTCCTTGAAGCTCAAGGTGATTTAGCAACTTTAAATTTGCCAAAGCTAATAATCCAGAATGCCAACATGAAGACATGGTAACTCTGCTGTTCCTGCTTCCTGAGAGAACATGTTAGCACAGGCCATTTAAATTTTCTTTACTCTTGAGGTTTGGAGGGGCTATGAAAAATTGTAAAGATGTTCCATCCTTTCTTTATAGTTCTAATTCCAGCAATATTGGAGGCCCCATCTTGCAGGGCTTATCAGCATTAAGACCATGTATAGAAATCTACCTTCACTTTCAGAGTCTCAGTGAGCTACCAGAATAGTGGAACCAATCGTTCTCTGCTCTATGGTGGGACAGGGCAGTGTTCTGACCTCTTACCACTGGATAGCAGACAGAGATGTTTGAGGTGGTGGGGAGACTGGCAGACAGGAGTCAGGGAACCTGAGTTTTAGTCATCTCCAAGGCGGGGACTTGATGCCATGGGAACATGGCTCCAACTCTCCCACTGTTATTTTTATGACTGATGAAAATGACCAATTGGATAAATATCCATTTAATTTTCCAGTGATTCTGCGGGCTGCTCAAGACAACAAAAATATTCGTAGGATGTGATATCTCTTCTTCCTCCCCACGCCTAGCTTTGTCTCATAAAATTTCTGTACTTTTTAGAGAACTCTCACTTTTCTTCCCTGGTATGCCTACCCAGGGCTGGAAAGCGCAGTTCACCAACACTTTCATCTACTCAGCGAAGTGCTGGGAAACAGCTTTTGTCAAGGGAAGTAGTGAAAAGCTTGCTTCAGGCTTGGGAATAAGCCATATTCTCCAATTCAGCTTTGTCAAATTTTTAATCACAGAAATAGCCCTGTGACTATTTCTCAAACTGTTTGGAGCTGGTAGGGAATGAGAAGGCTGATTAATTAGCATTCTTCCAAACCAAACATGACAATGGCATGTTTCTGCTGGCCTTCTTTCCTTTAGGGCTGCCCCTTGCCTTTCTCAAGGACCCTCACCCATGTCCCTGAATAGTCATTTTACAAATACGTGACATGAATTCAAAAGTGAGCTGGGTTGAATTGTCATCAACCCAACAGAGCAAATTTTACTGCCCTCCTAGAACAGCATCAAGGGTTGTATATTTCCTTACTGATGATTCAGGACTATGGTCTCCATATATATGTAGAAAAAGCTTACCATAGGTTCATTGAAGTCTAAGAAATAGTCAGAATTAGAGGCTTTGTTGCAGTCTATTATTTAATAGATCATAAGTCTTGATTTTTTTTAATAAAATAAGGAAAGCATTTGACAAACTAGGTTAATGTAATGTATATTACTTGCATGCCCTAAGATTTCTCTGTGAACACAGAGTCAAACATTATTTTGAAAATCTAGTTTGAGTTGGTAATTGGTATTTTCCCCCCTCTATTATATACATAGATATATTTTTCAAGTACTGCCAGCAATTAAAATGTTTTATAAATGACCAAAAAGAGCACTCAGAATAATTTCAGATTCCTAGAAAGAAATAAATTTTCAAAATACAATCAGTTGTACGCTTAAGATGTTTTTGCATAGGTTTTTAAAATGTTAAGGTACATGTTGTTCCCAAAGACCTTTGATGATCTCCAGTTGGTGGTTACATCTTTGTTTCTTTTGTTTTTTATTAGTAAAAAGTCTAGAAAGAAGAGATAAAACCAAGAGAAAGAAATTTCAAATGCAGCAGACAAACTGTATAGGAGATCTTTGGGGTATAACTTAGCTTTAAGCTATTAATAAGGACCATGCCACCCGGATCAAAAGATGTTCAACAGTAACAGCATCTCTGTTATTGGGAAATTTTTGCGCTTGGAAACTTCAAGGGAAAAAAAAAAAGCTTTTTATTTGTGGAACTGAGCATTTCAACAGGAAACAGGAGTTCAGCCACTAGAAAAGCGTTTTTTTTTTTTCCGACACAAATTTTGCCATTGTGCCTTGATTGACAACCATCCCACTGTCTATAAACAATCTACCGGTTGCCCCAAATCACCATTTGGTTCCCCCATCCAATGTTTAAACATTGAGTGGTTTTGCGCTCAATAAAATTCCTTTTCATTTCACCCTAGGTTGCCATGTCTCTTCAAACAGAGACAGAAAAGCCGTGGTCTGTGTCAGACAGATTTTAATTCTCAGTCCTCATCCATTCGGGGGAACGAGACACAGCAAACAGACTTTCCCCCAAAACCTAGCAACCTGGAGTTTAAACAGCCAATGCATCTGAGTCCCGGGATGGGGGCCTGGACCTGTTCACACATGAATAAAGAAGATTAAGATTTTCTTTCAAAGACGTGAGGCCTTTTTGACAGCCAGTGTCAACAGCGCTGTCTGCCTTCAATGTGAACCAGTCTTCCAGCCCAGATTCCCACAGGGAGGTCCCGCTGATTTGCATGCTCCACACTGTCGCTCCGTGTCAGTATTTAATTGAAGAATAAGGGTGTAAAGCTTTGCAAACTCTTACTTACCCACAAAGAAAGGATAACTTACAGGAATTGTTGAAAGAAAATACCAGTGAACATGAACACCCACAGAGAGCATTTCAAAAGCGAAGAACAGAGCCGGGAAACGAGGAACAGTAGTGACTTCTATTATCTAATTGCAGAAACATTAACAGAAGCTTTGTAGTCAAAATACGGGGTTTGAAGTTGCAAAAATCAGCTCTATCCCTAAAGGAAAAAACAAAGGGCATAACTTTTCTCTCCAAATAGGGTTATGAAATTGTATTAGAGAATAGACATTTATTCTGAAAACATTTGACAAATATTGTTTGCTTTGATAAATAGTTTGGGGGAAAATCCTTATTAATAGGTATTACTGAACTTTTCAATATTTCTTTGCATATAGTGCTCAGTCATGTTAAATGACTTTCTAAGGCTTTATTAAATAGTAAGTTTCACATCACCTTCATATCCCTAATAAGGGCTGAAAAAAGTCATGTCTACGAATACCAGTTTCACCAACTGCATTATCCCACTTCAATGACAAGACCAAACACTTAAACATGTTAAAAAATAGGCCATTTCTGCTTTGAAATTATATACTCCTATTAATTTACATGTGCTGAGTTATTTTGGGATGAGTTAGAATGGCTGATTATATCTATTTACAAGACCATAGCTGTTTTTGATTATGTGACAAATGTTTATGCAATTTGACGTCAACTGTTGATTCTTGAAGGCTGGATAAGAATGTAAAAACCCCAAATATGCTACCCACATATACAGAGGCCATGTTTCCACATGCACATCAACTTGCTTTTCCAGTGGTGCTGAAAGCTTCACACTGGCCTCTCCATTTTCATTCATTCACTAAATATTTACTAAGCACCTACTGTTTACAGGCATCTGGGTAGAAGCTGGAGGTAGAGCCTGTGGTGTCCTGGAACCAGCCCTGCAGACTTACGAGATCCCAGCATGCACATCTCTAACCAATGCTGTGTTTGGTGTCATCGCATTGGTAGCTTGAAATTGGCTATGGCAGGAATATTCACAGCACAGTCACCAGCAACCCTACAAATCAGGGCTTGTTTTTTTTCAGTCAGTTGTTAAACATTTACTAGCATATCACTGGATAGAGGGATGGATAAAATTGATAAGGTTTATGCCTTCCTAGATCCTCTAGCCAGTTGCTTACTTACCCTTGCAAACCACGTATCCAGAGATAAGGGTGCACTTGTGGTAAGAGTCCAGGGAGGAACTACAAAGGGACTGAGTATAAAGTTCTGTGTACTGGATTTCAGCAGTGTTGGTACAAAGCAAGAATGTCTGCAAGCAAGGATCAGAGTGAGACAGAAAGGCAGGAATGGGGGTCAAATCAAGGCTTGGACTCTGCAAGGCCACGGGAAAGCCTAAGCTATGGTAAATTCTCGACTTATGAGACATCCATAGAGAATGAGGGAACGTCAGGTCTGCGCTGTCAAAGATAAGGTGACTTTCAAGCTGAAGTCCAGCCCCGCATCAGGGCATTGATCTCTGATTATCTCCATACCTAACACATACTTTGGCTGCCAATTAACTGCCTCCTATCCCTTTCCTGATGGAAAGGGGTGCTCCAGGGCAGCAGTTCTCAAACTTTGATGTGTATTAGAACTACACCAGGTCTTGTTAGACCACAGATGGCAGGTTCTTTTATTTAGTGAGTCTTGGGGCGGCCCGGGGAATTTGTATTTCTAACATGCTATTAGGTGATGACGATGCTGCCGGTTAGGGGGTGGCACTTGGAGAAACACTCTTCCTCTTCTCTGGACTTGAAGCAAACATCTCAGGGTCAGCTGTTTCAGAAGAACAATGATCCATACACCACTCTAGGGGCACAAACTATTTCTCATTCATGGAAGAGACTCACGAATGGCTGTAAAAATTCTCCCCAGTTATGTGGGAGCATCAGAAATGGTTAATTATTGCACATTAATATGTTTCTTCTTTAACACCATTTGGTCTTCATGGGGAATGCCATTTTCTAAGATATCTGAAGAATCTTTTGAAGCTGACATCTCAGTTAGCTACCTAGAACAAATACACACTTACATACTATATAAAATACAGCAATTCACACACAAATATTTTATTATGAGAGCAGTGACCACAATGTACATTTTTGTGTGTATGCATCACTGATTTTTTTTAACGGGAATAGAAAGGAGCTTGTCAGTTTACGCCATCATAGACAACAGCAGGTCACACAGACGAGAGGTGCCTGTGTGTCACTGATTCTTGTCTGGAGGAAGAGAACTACATATGAATTCAACCAATCAGATCTCAGCAATGCTCCTTCTCCAGCCAGCCTCCCAGAGCTGTATTTTAATCCCGGCCATGAGAACATAACAACTCTAATCACAGATGTTTCAACATAGATCAATTCAAAAGTAGACAAATAACTAAAAAAATAATTTGAAAATACTCATTTCATGATCAGGAAAGAGCAACTTCACAAGCTGATGCAAAAGGATAAACAGGGCAACATTTGCTAACATGCTCTTACATCCATCCCCTACCTCGCCCCTCACTGTGTTCCAGCTAATTCAGCTCAGTGGTCAGAGAATTGGGTTTCAGTCAAATGTGACTTCATTTGTAGAAGAGTAGGTAACTATCAATGTTGCTTCATTTGATTGGTTATAGTGAAAGTCTGTTACCAAAATAGAAGCCTCACTGCCTAATCACTCCACCATGACAGCCGAGTCCTTTATTCTTTTGGACCTTCAAGATCTATTCAACTGAAACAACTTCAGAAGTTGTCTTCACCTTCCTCTGAGAGGGCACATTTTAAAGTGGGATATTAGCTCAAACGCAAACATAACCAGACCGAGTCTTTGAATCTCTGTTGATTTGTGCCAGTCACCCATTATTAACCAAAATTTTTTCCCTGAAGTAAATATCAACTGCAAAACAAATCACATATGATATCTGAAAAAGACTGAGTTTTATTTGGTGAGACTAAAAAAAAATCTCTGGATATATCTTAGATGTTATGGAAAATACAGCAGTAAATCAAAGGGAAAAGAGGAGAGAGAACTCTGTTAACTGGAAATAAACAAAGACAGAAAAGGATAATTGGAGTTACAAAAAACAACAATGAAATCATCAAAGAACTTTCTCTTAATTGATGCTGTACACAGTATCACAATACTGATGTTGAATCTCTATAAATATCTGTGTAACTGATGCTGCCTGAGAAATATTTGGAGTCAGAACTAGGTGTGCTATTCATATTTTAATGAATCCTCTATTGACATAAAATACATGATAAAATATTTTACAGCTTCAGTTTTATTGGGATTCATTTTAATTTAGGTTAGCTTGAGAAAATTAAAGCAAACAGTTATTTATATCATGAACATGTATAGAATTCATGAATGAAATTTTAATTGATAACATGTTTTTCGTCCAATTCACATCATTTCATATGTTTCACAAGTAGAAGTCAATTTATATTCTAATTTACTGAAATAAATATGTCTAGACACTGAAAGATTACAGGGAAACATACAAAGATAAGTATAACAGATACATAAACACTCTGAAACCAAGTCTGCTCTCTCAGGTTTCAGCTATTTATAGGAGTTCGTTTTCAGACTGAAGTGCAGGATCTGAGAGCAGTCAGAGGACTCGTCATTTTAAAACATAATTCCCACCACAAAAAAAAGCATTTCTTATTCATTTCAATAATGTGTTCTAGTGAATTCAAACCAACTTAGAGAACCACGTGTATTGTTCCCACAACACATGCAACGTTGCAAAACATCAATCTTTCAATGTGGTTCATGCGAATGGTCTCTTGCTTAAAGTTCTAAGTCAGAACAATCAGAAGCAATGCAAGTATTTTGTTCCCCCTCAAAAATGGAGTCTCAAGTGGCTAACACCCCACTTCCCACTTTGGAGATTTTTTGGTTTTTCTCCAGACAGACTCGTGGTTCTTTTCATAGTCTCAGAGCCTGCCTGGTCAAGCCCCACCCCCTTTCTTATCTGCATCAGTGGGAGGAGAAAGCTGGGATGGACTGCAGCCTGCGCTTACCGGCTTCAGAGAGCTGACTGCTCAAGTTTCAGGAACTTGTGCCAGCTGGTTCTTAAACACGGCCATCACAGAATTAAATTAAAAACTTACAAGTATTAAAATTTTGCTGAGTGTAGATCTTCTGTTAAGTGTCTTACCACAGAATAATTAATAGTAATAATAATTAATAATAATAGTAATAATAATAGTAATAGTAATAAATGTGAAGTAAGGAGGAAATTCTTGGCGATGGATAGGTTTATGGCATAGATTGTGGTGATGGTTTCACAGATGTATACTTATCTCCAAATGCATCAAATGGTTGTGCATTAATTATGAACAGCTTTTTGCATCTCAAAAATTTACAAGTAAATAAATTATATACTAAAAAGTCATGAACACACAAATTCATCACTTTCTAATTATTTTTCTGCATCTTAGTATTGCTTATTCATTAGGCTCTAGGGCACCGTTATAGCTTTGGAAGCTGGAATGAGACTATTCCATCACATAATATGTATTTTAAATGAGTTGCTTGGAGGAAGAGGAAGAAAGCCAAGGATATCATTTGAAGGAATTTTTTTCTTCCTTTTAGTCCAAGTCCCAGCAGTAGAGTCTGAATTTGAGTTCTTCAGAAGACACTGAAATGGGTCAAGTGTAGGCAGTCAAGACACAGCCCACCTTGTCTCACACACCTAAAGGTAATCTTGTTATCAAAGGGAGGAAAACTCAGAGCTATCCTTTCTCCAGGATTTCTCAAGACTATTGTCTCAGACCAAATGCACCTGAGTTTCACCCTCCATCTGTTGGAGTATATCCTGGTTCCCCTCAGTATACGTACATTCATGATACTGCAAATTGTGTTTGTTTTCATTTACAATTAGCTTAATGGATTTTATACTCTAGATTTATACTAGGTCTGTCTCAAAACTGAAATTCATTGTGAGAATTTAATTCATTCTAGAAAAAGTGATCAATCTTCAAGCACCTTTAGATGTAATTTGACAATCATATCCAACGGGCACAAGTTTAGACTTCAACGTTCGATTGCATTTCTTCCTAACCAACCATCTCAGGTTCAAACATGTAAGCAGATTGCTTTGAACATTTGTGCAGTTGCTATCACCACCATGTCCACCCTCACTTACACTTCCTGAGCCCCAGCAGGACCCCTCAGGGAAGCACTGTGTATTTGTCAATATCCTGGAGTTTTGAAACTCCCAGTGTTTCTACCATTTGACCTAAAATTTCCTCTCTTCTCAGATTTCTGTCTCTAAACACAAAACAAACAAACCTTTGCTTAAATTAGTCCATGTGTGAATTTTTAGGGTCATTTGTTTCAGATCCACAAAGACTTCAAGTTTCTTTGCTAAATTTTGATATATCTTTACTCAAATGGTGGTAGCCTGAACTCTTAACTTCAGCAGTCCCTGGGCTTAGTGTCAGATACTCTGTAGATTCTGTATTTGTACATTTGTATTCCATTCATTTCTCCTTTCAGGACATAGCAGAACTACAGGAACAGCACCTTAGTTGGAATGTTGGCCTTAAAAGAGCTGTTAATTTGTGGCACTTAAAAGAATCTGAAGCTATTCATCATTCAGTTAACATTTACGGAGTTGATCATACTAGATCATACTGTTCATATTTGCTTGATGTAACTATCTCGTGTTTAGCTTTCATTTTGACCAGATACACTTTGTTACCGTTTACCAAATTAAAAAAAGAGAAAAAAATAATAAAATGATTGTTTAGGAGCATTTTGAGTTGATAAAACACAGTAAGACATATTAGATGTCATGGTTTCTCAATATTTCAATCTTTATTGCCTTTGGGAAAAAGCAACTCGTAAATAAAAATAGAATATTTTAAAAATGTATCTCATTTTTGCTAGTGTTGAGGTGGGCTTTGTCATTTTCATAGTTGATTCAGTGACTGGTCAGAAACAATGAAGTTCTAAATAATGTCCTTAAAGTTTCAACTGCCGTGTATAACATAAACCTAACTGCATTTAAAAACTAAAATTCAAGGTTTTGCCTCACATTACATTTAGATAACTTGTTCATTGCATTATTCAGGTAAGCTATCAATATTTCATTCATTCAACAAGTATAATCAGGACAGATGTTGGGAACTATATCAAATAGGATCAGAAGTTCACAGAAAATTTATATTCATCACATCTATTTAAATATTTCCAGTTGATCTCTCTAATCTAAGATGATATCATTAGAAAACTACACAAATAATATTCTGAAACTTTGGCGAATTTGAAACATAAATTAACCAAAACCTTGACAATGTTAATAATGTTTCTTCTTGTTTTCTGGGAAAAGGATATTTGAAATGGATTTTAAAATGGTCCAAAAGTAGAAATTTGGAAGGAAGAAGGCGGCAGGTGCCTATGGGAAGTCACATAGGGGAAGCCCACAGCCAACCACTGAAGTCTGAGTTTTGACCATCCATGGTCCCCATGAGCTGTTACATCACTCTTTGAGGGACTTGAAAGTCCCCAGTCCATTGGTGTGGTTTTAGGGCCTCTGCAGGGACTGAAAGAATCACAGTGGCTGCTTAGAGACTGTGAGCTTTATCCCATCTACCTGAACTTTATGTAGAAGCTGCTAAAAAAAACTTTCAACAGCCAGAATTATATCAACGGTACAGGGCCAGGATAAATTAAAATTTTATTTTGGAAGAATCTCCAATCAAAAAAAAAAAAACAAAAAAAAAAAATTCAAAGAGAAATATGCATACCCATCAATGATGATGATGATGATAATAATCATGTTAATAATAATAAATAATCATAATCATAATAAATCCTCTTTGGACAAGTACACAAATATCAGGGAGAGAAAATGTGAGTACGGCAGCAATCTTAAAAAAATTTAATGACACATTTCTGAAGTTATTTAGTATTTTCCAATTCAAAACAGGATATTTTACAATAAGTAATACATGGAAAAAATCCAAGTGTCCATCTACAGATGAATGGATAAAGAATATATGGTGTGTGTATCTATATGTGTGTGTGTATATATATGTATATATATATCTATACATATATGGAATATTATTCAACTATGAGAAAGAAGGAAGTCCTGTCCTTCGTGACAACATGGATGAACCTGGAGGACACTGTGCTCAGTGAAACAAGCCAGACAGAGAAAGACATGTACTGTATGATCTCACTTATATGTGGAATCTAAAAAAATTTTTTTTTAAAGTTGAACTCATAGAAACAGAGTAGAATGGTAGCTATGAGGGGCTGGGAGTGGAGGAAATGAGGGCTGTTGGTCAAAAGGTACAAGCCCTTAGTTATCAGATGAGTAAGTTCTGAGGATCCATTATACAGCATGGTGACTGTAGTTAATAATACTGTATTTATATTTGAAATTTGCTAGGACAGTAGATCTTAAGCATTCTCACCACACACATACACACAAAAGGTAACTATTTGAGGTGATAAATGTGTTAATTAATTGTCTGTGGTCATCATTTCACATTTGATATATGTATACACTTTAAGTTGTACACTCTAAGTATATGCAGTTTTATTTGTTAATTATACTTCAGGGGGAGGGAAAAAAAAGAAAAACATTGCCATGTGTAAGTTTTACAAAAGATGATTTAGAATGTCTATTCAAAAATACCAAAATTGCCTATTTTGCTTGAATAGGAGGGTTGGGGCGATTTTCAATTCTTGTGTTCTAAAACACTTCAAATTGTAAAAGTTATATTCCAATTGTAAAAATATTATTGTACTGTTAATACTTTATGAGTAACACAGATCTACTCTTAATCTTGAAGCTTCTCCTGCAGTTTGTAAAAAGGACATCATTAATATGTGGATTCAAACTTTCAATGTTTCACGATTTAGACCATAAGTACTCCAATGTTTCTGGTAAGTAAAGTATCCAAAGTCTCTCTCTGTTAGTTGATGTGTATCTGTGGCTACTTCACACCTCATTTGACAGAAATAAGATCTGTGCTGGTATTTGTGCACAACTATCATGGCAAAGAGCCAACAATAATTTTACTTCTCTACTGCTTTGTATGTTGAGTTGTCTTTAAAAAAAACTCTTGCTAAAATTACCTCAATGGAGGTCTAATCTTAGATGACTGCCAACAAACAGATATTATAGACAAAATGTGAGAGAGGTGGAAAGACTGAAAAAAACCAACACTTATATACACTTAGGACTTTCTGATGTTTCCATTGAGCCAAGATGTCTTACCAGAGTACCAGAGCCGTACATCCAGCTGCTTTACCAGACATCGCCACCTAGACGTCTCACTGGTATCTCAAACTTAAAATACGCTAAAATAAATTCATTATCCCCTCCAAATCTACTTCTATATTTCTATCTCAAAGAATGTGTTTGTTCAGGTCATCATAACCCACATTTGGGTATGAGAATAGCTGCTAACCAGTATCCTATGCCTTATCTCAAACTTCTCTGTCTGTAACCCATAGTCCACGTGGCTCCTAGGCATTCATTCAAGAAATACTAAGAGTCCCAACCATATTTTGGGCACTGTTTTAGGCACTGGGGATGCCTCAGTGAACAGCGACAACAAAAAGCTCCTGCTCTAATGGGATCTATATTATAAGGTAGCAGACAATAAAATAAATACATAATACGTCACATTGTGATAAGTGGTGAGAAAAGTAATAAAGAGGGCTACCTAAGCATGTCATGTTCTGCTTATCAAAATCCTTCAATGGCTGTCCACTGCTTTCCAGATAAAACCTGGACTCTTCCTTAACATTCAGTGCCCCGGACCTCGTTGACTTCTTCCCTGTGCGGATAGTTCTGGCCGTACAAACTAACTTCTGCCAAGGTTCTGCTTTCAATGCCTGGACACGTTTCCTGCTCTTAACTTTCTAGAAAATGTATTTTCATATTCTATGTCTTATCTTTACCTTCTCTTCCCTAAGAAGCCTCTTAGGTGAAGCTTTCTCTCTCACCCAGGCAGAATTAGGCATTCACTGATCCAAAAGCTCTTTTGTAAACTTAGGAACTTATATTACACATACGCGCTTACATGTCTCTCTACTTGACTTTCACGTATCTGAGGGTAGAAACAATCCCCTTTCTATTAATGGCACCGAGCACAGAACAGTGCTTGTATATACGTTCATTCAAGGACTGAAGTGTTTCTGAATAAAGCATGAATCACATGTTAAAAAAATAAAATACCTTAGTTGTATTGTTCCAAAGAGTAACTGAAATATGCTATTGTAAGATTTTTTGTAAAACCAATTATAGCACACATTATTTTTCATGTAGTTTGAGTATATATATAATTTATATAATTTATACATATATACATATATATCTGTAAACTCTTACAGATGTACATATATGTATAGGATATATAGAATCTGTAATTTTTTTTTAACCCACTTGCAAGCCAACAACACAGACTGCCACACTTTTGGCTGCTGGAAGAAGACAGACGTGTCCGGGGACAGGTACAAAAGATGGTTTACAACTCACACAATTACTGTATCCAGAGTGTCAACAATTGTGCTGTTTTCCTGAGCCACAATTCCACAAGACAATCAAAGGAGGCCAGATGACACTTGTGCATACTATAGGTCACCTTACAGGAAGGGAACCCTGAGCTTAGGAAGCCCAGATCTTTTCTAATGGGCAGTGAGCTTATCAGACCTTGGCCCTGCAGGAAGACAGTATATTGAACAGTACATAAATCTGCCTTTGCTCTGTCTTGACTATACAGACATCCTTGAAAAGATCGTTGAGAACCATGCAGCCATGTACTGTTCACCAGAGTGCTTGTAAGAAGTGTGGAAATGTGACAGACTCAGGGAGAATTGTCTCCTGAGGAGTAGCAGTAGAGGGCCACGCAAGTCAGACAGACTAGGTTAAAAAAGAAACATTGGAAGTGCTTGTGACAGTGGCAAACAGCAGCAGGAGCTCAGTCTAGAGACAGACCATTGCAATTATTCTGCACAAGATTACTATGTAATATTCTCCAGAGAAATCAGGTCTTTGAAATACGGATATAATTTCAAGTATAAGTCTCTAATACATAATAATTAAACTGTATGATGTGTAGTGACTTAGAACTTTGAATTTTTATTAACGTGTCTGCACTATTAACTTGAAAGTTTGTGAATATTGGCCAACATTATTATGACTATTTGTACTAGTTTGTTTATGCTCTTAAATTAGGAGAACCTATATCAAATGGGCCCCTATGGACTTGGATTCTGTCCAGAAGAAACAAAAATATAACTAGAATGTAGAACTATTGAAAAATCTATAAATGGGCTCTGGATTTGCTTAATGGTATCCTCTAACCATGAAATTAAAACCAAAATTGTAAAAATTAAAAGATTAATGCATGGATTTCCATGATCTAAAGTTAAATTTTCTCCAGTTCAACTTTTGTAGACTTCCTGTCTATGAAGCTGATGGCTAAGAAGTTAAACTCTTTCTGCACCCTTTGGTTTCTTTATGATGATAATATACAAGGGATTCAACTATGATCTTGAAAGTAGACTAAAAATAAACCAGTCTCTCAATTTCCTAATGTAAACTTGCTAAGTATTTTGGGAAGAATCACAACCACCCGAAATCTGATCTAAACAATAAAATTAATGGTAGAAGAAACATACAAAACTAAACAATCAATTGAAAATTTAGAAGTATCATACCCATCACAGTCACTATGTGTAAGGTCGGGTGAGCTTGAGGTAGATTAAAAGTGTTCCAGAATCCATTTAAAGTGAAATGTGAATTTTGGTGAAGCTTAACTCCACACAAAGTATTAAAAAAGAACTTTCAGTCTTTTTCCAGATTTGATCCTGAAATTCATCTAAATTTATAGAGTTAACTCCATTCTGCAGTAAAGTTTCATTTTGAGTTTTGTTGGGTTTTTGTTTGTTTTGTTTTGCAAAGTATTAGAGGAAAAAAAACCTCATGGAAAATATGGAAAATAATTACACCATGTAAATTAACTGAGTCTCTCCAAGATAAACCTCAATCATTTAATAGTAAAGTGTATATCATCTGGGTTTTCATGTTGGACACTAAAATTTAAAGTTTATGTTTTCTCAAGTAACATCTGGGCACTAGATACTTTTCTTTATTGGGCTCTAAAACTAAACAGAAATCTTATATTGAGAACCAGAAGCCCTGACTGTCTGTTAATGGTATAGTCCATCTAATTAACATCTCTCACTGTTAGATCCATTTTCAAGCCATGTGATACCTGAAAGTGCTCATTGAAACTTGTATGGAGACACAGAGTTAGGACCCTAGAGGACCAGTGGTATGATGCTAGAATGTACCACCCTATTCCTCAGTAGTATCATATATAAAATATTCTGAAAATCACTCCATAGAAAAGCAATAGGTACTGACTTCTCCAGCTGCTTTTAATCCACAAAGATTTCTTGTTCTCCATCTCTTGTCCGTCTCCATTTTCTTCTTATTGAGCCCATAATTCTTGTAACTAATATATTTTCTTATAGTTAAGTTTTTGATTCTTATAATTGACATTTAAAAAAATATTCACAGCATTTAAAAAGATATTTCAGCTTTTTTGGTAATAATATAAGAATAGGAGCCACAAAAATGTCCATCAGTAAGAGAACAACTAGGTAAATTAGGGTACATCAGTACAGCGATACACTAAGCACTAGTTATCTCTGTAAGATAACTTTAGATGTATGGACCTAAAAGGCGTACATGATATACTACATTTAAAAAGAAACTTTCAAATGTGCATAGCCTGCCCTTTCCCTTTTTAAAAGATACATACCTGTGTGTGTGTGTGTTTGCATGAGCACAGAGAAAAAATTTGTAGTATTAAAGAAGACAAAGAGACTTTCACTTCAGAGCCTACATAAATTTTAAAAGGCTATGAGTAATTTATGCTTTCTCATATGTTTATTTTTCTCTGTTTTTCAAGTAAAACATCCCACTATTACTATAGTGGGTGTATGCAAATAACTTTGCCAACCACTGTAAAACCAAAAACCTATCGGGGAGTTTAAAATCTCAGCCTCAGGACTCCTTTGACCTCAAATCAAAAGAAAGTGTGTTTCCCGTTCAGTTGCTAGTTCAATATATGGGCCTTTGTGATTTTAAAAAATCTACTACAAAAACATTGCATTACCCTGCCATGCTACATCACTAAATGATATTCTATTCATTCATGACTAGACTTTTTTTGAAACTCTGATTTTTTAAAAACTTATTTCAGTGCATTTCCTCTTTCTTCAGTTTCTCTAGATTTTTTGTTTGTTTGTTTTGTTTCGTTTTTAAAGTACTTCTTCCATTAAAGTAACAGTGGAAAATTGGGATGTTCTTCTACCTCAATGCAATGGCACTACTGAGAAGGCATGGAAGAATTAACTGCAGATTTTTTTTTCAAATACTGACCTAATAGCAAGAAAATGTGTGTTCATTACATTTTACTTTGTGAGGAATGCTTACACACCGATGTCATAACTTGCATTGGTCATGTGCGTTCAGAGATAACCACTTACTTTCAAATAATGCATGACCACAGTAAAGAAAGTATTTCAGAAAAATCAACCCTTCTTACATTAATTTCCAAATCTCTTTGAGCACCTACTTTGTTCTTAACATCCAAATTATATTTTTTCACAAAAAAACAATTTTTATACCAAGTATTCTAACAATTGGGAGGAAAAATATGGTAAGTTTAGTTAAGTGTTAAAATATTCATACTGTCACCACCTTGCCCTATTGTGACCATATTTTGGACCTCAGGTTATGTGTGTGGCCGTGGAGCAAACACATCCTACAGGCAGTGTTCAATGGCCCATAATAGGGGAATGATGTGGTATTTAATAGACAGACACAACCAGCAGAGTGTAGTTGTTATGCTGTTTGTAATTCAGTTCTAAGGATCAAGATCTGGCCACAAGTCACCACTCCTAACATAAATGAGAACAGTTTATAGTCCATAAGAGTTATCTGTGGAAGGCAAAATGCTCAAGAATCTTCTTCTCACACTGCTGAAATACATGGCTGAGATCTAGTTCAAAGAATTTTATGAAAATGTTGGTTATGGCAAGTCCCCTCTCGTTGGAAATCACTTTCTTCTCTTCAGTTAGAAATCAGAACAAGGCCTGATGACAAGACGGAACGGGAGTGGGAGTGGTGTAGACCGCAGAGGACCTCGCAGTTCGTCAGAGTGGTTCTCTGATGTGATCCATCGGGTCTCTGGCAAATCATTCCTCAATTATCATTTATAATCCTGTTTAAGGCGTTAACGCTCTCCGTCACATACTTCTGTCTCTCTCTTCCAGAGCACTGGGGAGAATGTGCTTTCTGTCTCCTGTGACACTGGACTTAGCAAGTAACTTGCTTTGGCCAATGAAATCCAAGCCCAGTGTTTCAGGACCGGGTGGTGGAGGTTTGCTGCGTCCCTCTTCCCACGGTGGCAGTGGATCTGCGTTGAGATGAAGCCTTTCTCATTCTCAGTCTCTGAGTGACCGATATGAGTGGAACTCCCAGTTGGCCCACAGTAGATGGGGGCTGTGCATGAGAAACCATCTTCCATTGGGCTAATATTTGGAGATGTTTTGTTTTGTTTTGTTTCATACCCGTAGCATAATCTAGTCCATCCTGACTGCTACAAGACCTAAATAAAACTCCCTTCTTTCACTTCGGACACCTACCTCTCCCATCTTTTTATTCTAATTCCTTTTCATTAACAATATCTGCTTAGATCACATCCAAGAAGACAGTATCCTTGGTGAATTTATGAGTTTAAAGTGCCACCTGGATATGGCCAACTCTAATTCTATTTTCTAGGAGAATAAGAATGATAGATTGCAAAACATATTTCAAAATTGTTCACTAGATGAAGAATTGTACCCTGAAGAAAACAGACACTGAAGACTCTCATTTTATTCTCTCCTGAAATACAAACAATGTCCTATCATCCCATCTCTTTCAATTTATGTTCATGGATACATTCCTGGCAAAATTACAAAATACAACTCCCATAATTCTTAGAGTCTACCTCTGGGAAAAATACATAATAAGCCAAAAAGAATAAAACCTAGATTTTTAAAATGCCACTTCTGTCTTTCATATTGGCAAAGCAATTACCAGCTTCCCTTAGACTTAAGACCACTGGAGTCTAATGTTGAATAAACTGCCAAAGCATTTTGCTGTCAGCTTAGAGAAAGTACTAAAACGTTTAAGGAGAACACTCAGCACAGCCACAGAGTTATGATGGTTAATGTTTCAGAGACCAAAGGGAAAGCTTAAAAACCTGTATGATATACTAGGTTCCCTTTCCTTTTTGCCAAATGACTTCCCAACTGTTGAGGAATAAAATTCAGTTTTGAAATTCTCAGAATTTCCTTTTTTGTGTTTCATATGAGAAAATGTTTATTGTTCATAAATCAGCTTAAAAAATGTAATTAATTCCAATATAAAATATATATTTTGATCCTGATTATGGCACCTTTACCTAATAAGCCTCAAAGTCTTGTTTTTGAAAATAAAAGGAACAGGGGTGGGAAGGGATAAATTTGGGAGTTCAAGGCTTGCAAATATTAACTACTATATATAAAAACAGATAAAAAACCAAATTTCTTCTGTACAGCACAGGGAACTATATTTAATATCTTGTAATAACCTTTAATGAAAAAGAATATGAAAACAAATACATGTTTGTGTATGTATGACTGGGACATGATGCTGTACACCAGAAACTGACACATTGTAACTGACTACACTTCAATTAAAAAATAAATAAAAATGAAAGGAACAATATTTTCCTAAAAATACATTTCCTGAAGCTGTATTCCCTCTTCCGAGAGTCTCCCCTTCAATCCTTTTGTCCTCATGCGCTCTGATCGCTGACCGAGTCCGATATCTAGGACTGGAAGTCACATTTCAATCCAATAGTGAATGCTTGGCAGCCATTTTGGCAGGAATGAAAATACTGTCTCAGTTGTATTCAAATTGCTTCTGGACAACATGGACTATCCTAATTGTAACTTTGAATTTTTTTCATGGACAGGGAAATATGTAGTATGTTCTTTCTCTAGTCTGATTTAGAAGAACCAAATAGAAGAATGCAATATGAAAAAAAAAATCCAGAACAGACTGATTAATTTAAATTATGAATACAGGGCAAAGTTTTTCTCAAATTTTACACTTACTGTAATTTCTTGTATGTGATGAGAATAGAAGTTAATTAATCTGATTTATTAAAAAGTGGAGTGGGCAGGCATAAATAAGTCTTTGAAACTTGGAAACCATTAAGCTCACACTCTGCGCTTTTTTAGCTACATGAGAAATTAGATTGTGGGGAAATCATTTAAGGAATCCAAGAAAGCTCTGAAGAAATATGGAATTTAAATGGTCAAGTCATTATTAACAGATACCGGATTTAATTACTCAGTAATTTCATCTGAAGCATACATTTCTAACTGCATCATAATAATATAATTGTGAGAGCAACTTCAACAATAAGTTTATGTTTCCATATAAGTTTTCATTGAAAATGGCAAACAAAAATGATGATTTTATTGAAAGTGATAACTGAAAGGAAAATGACTTATACAAAGTTTCTCTTCACCTAACTCAGTAGTCCCTAGAGAAGTAAAGAACAAGTCTACAAATGGAATCTTGCATCCATTTGAAACATGATTATGGAAATACTAAAGCTGGTAACATTAAAAAATCCCACAGATTTGTACCTCTTAGCTTCTACCCTCAGCTTACATGTGTTCCCAGTGAAGCACTACCTACTTTATTCCAAGGAACTGAATCTGTGGCTAAGTCCTGAATATTGCTCTGCATATTGCTGATAATTTAGAACACAGCTTTCAAATGTAAACATGCCCTACTGTGAACGTTAGCCATAGACTTTGAACTGAAGTTCCCTTACATTAGTCATCCCTATAATTTCAATCAGGTTGTATCTTAAGACTGAAACATTTTCATAAGAAAGCCATTTCATTCTCTTTTTATGGATTCTATGCTGTCGAAAGCTTTCCTGCTGCTGATATACTTTTTTCTTAACCAGAGCAGGATATACACTAAACATAGAATAACATATGGTGCCCTCTCCCTTCAAACACTCTTTTAATCTCCACTAACACTGAGTTGAACTGAAGTTCAATAGACCTTGACTAGTTAAAACCAAAGAAAAGACAATGAAAGGATCATTTGATGATGGGTATGACAAAACAATCACCTGATATTTGAAAATGGATATAGTTTGTTTCACTGAATTAAAACAACTAAGTAAAGCAACGTGGCAAGAAATCAATAAACAAAGATCTTAAAATGAGCACCATTTCTTATTATTGAACATTATCCAAAATATCCCCCCATCTCTCCTTCTCTTCTTCGCATCTGCTTTGATAGCTCCTCTACTGAAATGAGTCAAAAAGTGAATGTGGATCTGAAGAGGAAAAAAAATGATTTCTCTCTGTGCTTAATATTTATTAAGATTTTATCTTATATTATTTTATTTCTAAAATGAATTTACATTGCTTGGGTCTTTCTAGTCTTTGTTCAAGAGTCTTCAGCAATCGATGTGCCGGTAATTTGCAAAGAACACTTCAAGAACAGTGTTTGACAGATACAAATAATCCTTGGTCCAGGATACTATGAAGACAAAGAAAACGCATTAATCTCATAAGTTGCTGGATTTACTATGTGAATTTACAGAGAAAGCAAGGTAAGGACAATGTTCCTTAGATTCAGTTTATGTGAAAACAGCCCACAGAGGCTCCCTCACCATCTGTTAGGAAACAATGACAACCTTAGACTTCGAAATAATTTTTACAGGCAGCAGTAAATCACTCACCCTTTTCTATAAACATTCAATTCCTCATAGGTTTAATGTTTGCTTATTCTTAAGAATATGAAAAAATAGTTATGTTAGTAGAGACTTGCCTTCCACATATCTTTTTAATTCAATATCTTTATTAAGCATAATTTACACACCATAAAAATCACCAATTGTATAACAGTCGGTGGTTTTTATTAAATTTACCTTAATGTGTAGTCACCATCATAACACAATTTTAAAACGTTCCCACCACCCCAAAGGGTTCCCTCCTGCCCACTGGTGGTCAGTCCTGCTCCCACCACCAGCCCTAGTCAACTGTTGGTCTGCTTTCTGTCTTTATAAATGTACCTTTTCTAGAAATTTCATACAATATGAATACAATATGTTTTCTTGTGGGTCTGGTTCTGGTTTCTTTCACTCAGAGGTTCATCTCACTCGCTGAGGTTCATCTCTGTTGTTCCATGTATCAGTAGTCCATTCCTCTTTACTAGTAAATAGTATTCCATTAGATGACTCTACCACATTTTGTGTATTCATTTACTAATTGATAGCCATCCAGATTGGTTTCAGGTTTTGGCTACTCTAAATAAATGATGTTGTGAGGAACATTTGTGTACATGACTTTGTGTGGACCTACGTTCTCTTTTCTCTCAGATCAACAACCAGGAGAGGAGTTGCTGGGGTGCTGTGGTAGGAAGATGTTTAATGTTTATGAAACTCCTGAGGTTCTACCACTTGGCATTCTCCCCCAAGGGAATATGAGGTCTCTAGTTTCTCCACATTCTCACCAATACTTGGTATATAGCCATTCTAATAGGTGTCATATGGTATCTTACTGTGGTTTTAATTTGCCTTTCTCTGATGACTAATCATGTTATGTGTTTTCGCAGGTGGTAATTAGCCTTTCTTCTATCTTCTTTGGCAAAATGTCTATTAAAATATTTTGACCATTTTTAATTTGTTTTCTTCTTCTTATTGAGTTGTAAAGGTTCTTTTACATTCTGAATACAAGTCCTTTATCAGATATGTGATTTACAAATATTCTATTCAAGTGTATGTCTTGTTTTTTCACTTTCCTATTTATGTCTTTTGAAGAGCAAAAATTTTAATTTAGATGTTTTGGCTGTACAACATAATGATTCAATATTTGTACATATTGTTAAATGATCATCACACTAAGTCTAGTTACCATCTATCACCATACATGGTTTCTCTAGATACTTTTAATTAGAACTTTCTCAACTGATAAAACAGACACAGAAACATGATGAATTATTATTGGTGCCTAACTAGATTTTTCAAATGACTATTTTACACCACTAGTACCGATTTTTTTCTCTCTTAGGGTGCCACTTTTTGGTTTGTTTTCTTTCTCAGCTACCTTCCTTGCTTAATCCCAATCCCCCATTACTGGAAAATATAACAATAGGTTAAAAAAGATTAAGCTGGAAAATCAGTTTTGGGAGAAGAAAAACAAATGAACCAGAAAAGGCAAGAGCTCTTAGACAATGAAAGCCCCAAGGAACCTGGCCCCCTATGAGAGACCACTGCCTCAGAGTCCTTGCCTCATGACAACTTCTCACCAACAAGGATTACTTTTATGTGATGTACTTGAGTATTCTAAATGACTAATATTGTCAACATGGGAGCTGTGGCTTTTCTCGCAACAGGAACAGGAATAAGATATTGGTTCTAATATACCATTTTAATCTCCATCTTCTTTCTTTCTTACAGCATTGTCTCAAAGATGTATTATATTTATGGCATTTCATCTGTAGCAGAGGTATCCCAGGAGGCTATTTTTGCTCACATTTTTCAGACAATTTTTCTCAAGAATCTTAATACCTATAAATCTTAATTATTTTAGTCTTAATTTTAAGATCCAGTTTGTTTTAAGATTTTCCTTCTGGTAATTAAAAATTTCTACATGAAAATACTTATCTTACTCCATACTATTATCATTTGTGTTTTTATGTTCACATAATTATTTTGAAGACTGAAAAAATGTGCTGCTAGATTTTATTTACTCCTATAATTGTGTATTTTTTAAATGCAGTCTAAGCTGAACATTTAATCAGCACATCTTTCACTTACAGTATAGTGGTGTCAAGAAACTGGCAGCATCTCAACTAATTGCTCATGCTGTTAGTGAAGCAGCAGGTAGAGAGCAAATGAAGACGGGTGAGTAGGAACAAGGGTGAACCTGTATCAACCTGACTCAACCAAACCATGATGTTTTTCTAACTGAAAAAATGCCAACAGCATTTACAGCTTCTCTAGTTGAAAAAAAAAAATCTTAACGATTTCCTGACGGCCCTTTTTATTTTTAGTCTACTAACCAGATGGAACAGTTGAATTGGGGGTCATAAATAATTTTCCGGAGAATGAAGATACATGCAGCTTGATTTCAGGATATTCTGAAGTCAATAGGTCAGAGCCCAATGATAAGCACAAAGTGGATGCTGGCCAGAGCTGAAGTGTCTGAAGAGCTGGTTCCACAAACCCTTGTTTGAAAGTGTGCTAAACTGGTCATGCCCTGCCCCTTGGTGCTGGAGCTAGGATGACGCAACATCTAAACAGCATCATACAGAGGACTTACTACGACACAATAACTTCCCGAGCATTCTACAGGACAGCGCTAATGTTCCTGGACTCTCTGTACATTTCTTTCCCCTTCAAAGTTCACAACTCCAAACCACATCTGGATTATATTTCAGTCTGAGCAACAGGCAGAGGGGAACCCACAGCCACTTCAAGAGTAAGAAGGACTGTTTCTGGATAGCCTTGGAAGGCAAAGGGGGATTTCCTAATTTTGAACAGGACTTTTCAGGGTCCTTTTGGGAAAGCCATTAAGTCCTGGGCACTAAGCAACATAAGGAACACCATCACATTTCCTTTTTCCACTACTGTATGCCCTGTGCTGTGCACAGAGCCTGACTCATGCACAGAGCCTCACTGCACGAGCCTGTCCCATAGAAAGTGCTTTTAAATGAAGGATTGAGCAGAATGACTGGGTTCCTCCTTCATTCATGATACCGTTCCCTATTTACACCACAGTTTATACAAATTGAAGACATTGTGTTGGTGACAATGAGATGAAGATGCAGGTAGAGTGTTACCACTGGAGGTGGAGGTAAGAGTTATGTTACCATTCAAATGATACCTCAATTTCCTAACCTTTCCCAGAACTTCCTGATAGGATGGACTGATGCTTGTGAGGAAGGAACCAATCCCAAATACAGCCATACGGACATACAGGATGATTGGGTCTCTTCTTCCTAGCTGAAGCACAGTCTGGCTAGACGTTAAGGAGTGTCCAGGCAGAAAAAATGTTTTGAAACAGATGCAGTCTCACAGACATCCTGAGATTTACCCTAGATAACTGGGAGCCAGACAAACATTCTCAATTTTCCTGTAATTACTACACTTTTTTCTTTGGCAAATCTTAGAATAATGTCACAACTGAGCAAAAGCAGCCCAGTGAGAACGCTGGTTTATGTTTCCAACACTTCAGTCCTAATACTCACCAAGAACAAAGTCTGTATTCTAAGTAGACTAAGTAGAAACAGAAATACTTAATGGTATTTTCATATCCTAAATCTACTTGGGATTATAGATAATCCTCTTCAAATTAGCTGTCAAATTAGTTTTTTATGTATTTTTTATAAGAATGACCATTAAGAGATAATTGGAATCTTGCCAAGAATCCATGGCTGAGAAAAGTAGATTTGGACATTATTTCTAGAGATAATGGGAAATATTTAGAAATGCCAAGACTAAAAGGATGACTACAGAGTCAATTATTTTATTATAATATGCAATAGCCTAATGGAAAGAGATATTAATAATAATTAACAAAGTTCTATGTTAAATATCGAACGTTTTTATTTTTAACATTAGCTCAAGTATTATCTGTAGGTAGACTAAATCACTATAAAAATAGAATAAA
Organism: Camelus dromedarius; assembly: GCF_036321535.1. Classification (NCBI taxonomy): domain Eukaryota; kingdom Metazoa; phylum Chordata; class Mammalia; order Artiodactyla; family Camelidae; genus Camelus; species Camelus dromedarius. The sequence continues at coordinate 11,013,943 of NC_087465.1, read as the reverse complement.
AATTATTACATGGCATTTTGTCACAACTCAATAAAATCCATGCTATACAACATAAACTTGTTATTTATAGTATATATAGTAGTTAGTACCTGCAACTTTCGAACCCCTGGTTTATCCCTTCCCACCCCCTTTACCCTCTGGAAACCATAAGTTTATTCTCTATGGCTGTGAATCTGTTTCTGTTTTGTACATAAGTTCATTTGTGTCTTTTTTTTTAGATTCCACATATATGTGATATCATTTGGTATTTTCTTTTCTCCTTCTGGCTTACTTCACTTAGAATGATGATCTCTAGGTCCATCCATGTTGCTGCAAATGGCTAAGTAGCATTCCATTGCATACATATACACTACATCTTCTTTTTCCAATCATCTGTCAATGAACATTTAGATTGTTTCCATTTCTTGGCTGTGGGTGTGGTTTTGATCACTGGTGAGTGTGGAGTCTAGAGTACACGGGCAGGTGAGGGTCTGTGAGTTACCTACAGTGAATTCAAATTGAACAACAGATGCAGAATAACTTCAGCACTAAGTCTGTGATACCCACTTAAGTCTCCCATAGTTGATATGGGCTAAGCTTTAGGAACCTTACATGCAATTAAGATATCTACATGTTAAAAAAGAAATATAGCAAGGTACATCCATCACTTGACTAGAGAGTAAATATTAAAGAATAAGAATTAGACAAGACATCCTTGGATGCTGGCACTCCATCCAGCCCAGAAGTAGTTACAGAGAAGGGCTTTCTGAGAAAAGGTGCCACACATGTCATCAATGTCATCACAAGAGCGCACGGCCCAGCTCTCAGGGGGTATGTGGGTTTAAGCCACTTGTTACAGGGGAGTGTCTGGGGAGAATATATTATTTGGAAGTCTGCCTATGTTCTTCCTTACCTGCTTATCCACTCTGCTGGGTTGGGAGATACATTCTAAGGCAAAAAGAAATTTTCAGTGAAAACCAGAGCATCTTTGGAGTTTCCACTTCAGAAAGTTTTAAAAATCATATTTCCGTGGTAACAGCAGCCCTTTTCATTTAGCAGGTACAGAGTACATGAACCACCATTGGTTTCTTTTCATAACAAAATCAGAAAGAACTGCCCGAAGTTAAAGAGTTAAGGCTGTCAGTGAATAGACTCAAATCAGATGCATTAATGGGTAGGAAGAATGCATGCGAGCCAAGTGGGCAACCTCTTAGTGCGGGTCAAGTGGTCAAGTGTGAAAGAACAGTTGCCTAACTTCTCATCCACAGCACCGAAAGGAGAGTGAGAGTCAGAAAGCAGAGCGGGAACACGGAACAGAAAGAAGGAAACACATAGGGACCTATGAGTGATCAAACGTTGAATATGGAATCTGCTATTCAGTGTTGACTGAGTTGACTGATCTCAACAAATCGATGGAATAGGGTTCTGTGTTTGATGACAGTAATGAGAACCATGTACTTCATTCTAGAAAGTGTAGGTTTTGGATACTTCATTTTCTCTAAATAAAACAGAAAAGGCATGGATAATATAGTTCATCAGCATTTACAAAGTTCTTACAAAATGCCTCAACCTGGATTTTGAAGGGCTAGAAGAGTTTTGAAATTGCCCTTTTAGTTACAGAACAGTTGAAGCTTCATACTTTCAAATCCTTAAACGTTCATATCAAGGAAGATTTATGAGTAAAATCACTCAGTAGGTCATCTTACCCTTTGATGACTTGTACTTATTTCAGACCTGGAGACATGATTGTCTATTAAATAAATCAGTAGAGGATGCCACTGTCTTCCAAGAAAAATAGCAGCCTGGATCATTCCATTGTACCCTTGATGCACAGAGAGTCATTATTCAGAAATGATCCAAAAAAAATAAAGATTAGGAAAGTTGGACGTCTTTTTGAAAAACACTAAGTGGCATAGTTATGTACAAAGGAAAAGAGAAGAAACTGTTATCAAGAACTCCAAATGAGTGTATATTTCTATCCAAAAAAAAAAAAAAAAAAAAAAACATGCCTGCAGCCAGGCTTCAGCAGCAGCTGCCATTAGCTAACTTTGCTTGCAAATAAACATTCATATAACAGAAACCCAAGTCTAAGTGCTCAGAGCTATGCAGATATTGGAAGTGAAATAAAATGAGCAAATTGCTGAATGTGCCAAGTTTCCACGAAAATAAAGCTTACTCCACGCAAGCTTACTTGTTGAAAAAGAAGAAACTCACCAAATTGTGTCATTGGGAATTTAATTTATACACTGCCACATTCACCACCACTAGCTCTTTTTCTTGTTTCATTTATGTTTTTCCATTCTGCAGAACCCAATCCAGATACTTCAGCACACACCGTGTTTTCAAAGAAAAACAAATACTGTAAGTAAAACAGACAGACATTTCTGCCACTAACACTTAAGATTTATAGTATTTGGAGGCAGACTACAAACTGAAATTCCATGACGTTTTCCCTCTTTGTATTCAAAAAAAAGAAAACATTTTAATACTCCTTACAATAATTACAATAATTGAGAACACACCACACACAGATTTTTCCCTTGTACTTATTAGTACTGAGTACACACGTAGCCTTCCAATGTACTCATTGTACATACTTAGCTTTTTCTTTGCAATGCTTCACATATTTTCAGAAAGAAATACAAACTATTCGATATTGCCAAATCCGTTTTTAATACTCAAAGTCATATTGCAGAACATGAGAAAGTCCTAGAGACTAGAACCGAGGGGTATCGTGTGATGATGCTCTAAAGTCATCCTGAATGATTCTCTTAACACTGCAGCAAAAACCAAAGAAGACGGTCAGGTGTCGGGGACAGGTCACATAGCTCTCCGTCTGGAAGGCTTTGTAAAGGAAACACACTAACCTTAATGACAGTTAATCAGTGAAATATGTCGTTTGCTTTCTTAAATTGTGACTTCCCATCAGGCAATTAAGCTTAGACAATATTCCCCTTCACAGAAGGCCATTATTAAGGCACAGAGTTTTTTTTTTATTAAATTATACAACTATTATTTTGATTAAAAAATGACAACTTACCCTTTATCTACAAATGTGCTGTTTTTTCCCTATAGTTGAAGCTGTCACTTGACTGACGACTAATAAAGATTAGGTTTTGTAACGAATTACTACTCTGCCTCTTTCTCTCTGATTCACACCTATTCTTCTCAGTAAGGGTCTATGCCAGCGAGGGTAAATTCTGTCTATTGTCTTGATTAGCGGGGGAAATAAGCAAGAGAAGTGGCTGTCACTATGGGTATTTTTCTATTAGTGTTGGTAAGAACAAATTTCTTTAATAAGTGAACAGATGATATGATAAGAGACTGGCAACTTTTTTTTTTTTTTTTAAATTAAGGGCAAGTATCGCTCAAGAAAGAGTTCGGATTCGAAGCCATGGGAATGGTGCTTGGTGTCCTGTTACCAAAAGGGAAGTGGCTGTTGATAAATCATCCCGTTTATTCCCATTGAAGCAGTATCTATACTGTACAAATTAAACGTGTTTATGATCTCTATCTTTGAAGCCATTACAAGTGACTTCAGTCTTACATGCTCCCCTTTCAGAAGATAAAATATCAGAAGCATTTTTATATAGCAGAACGTTTTGGAATCAAGCGGTTGTATGTAAACTTCAGATTTCAAGGAAAATAAATAGCCAAACTTTGAAATACTCCTTTTTTTCTTGAGATGGAAGTAAATATAGAAGTACTTTACCTGTTTGCCAGCCAGCTAAATAATCTGTTAACAGGGGTCTACTTCAAAAATCTTTTTATGAGTTAAAGATTAGCTAAAAGTTTCTCTGGATGGTCTCCAGTTATTTGAAATATCACCTGGTTTTAGTACGACTTCGAAATAGTCCTTTTATGAAAAATTCTACATGCGAGCACATACTTGTTTTAGCTTGTTTCTTGGGTCTTGAATGTATAACTGTCATTAGAGGACTACTTTATAAATCCCTGTGATTCTAATGGCCAGGATTTTTGTAGTCTAGTGGTCATCTATGTTTCTTTCCACTTACATTATTTTCAAGCTCTTGAATAATGAAATGGCTGGACTGAATCAAATGAAGTCAGATTTTATTCTTTTTATCATAAGGCTGTTTATTGTCTAGTTTTATTCTTCAGTTATTTCATTAATAAGTTTCATTATTAGGTTTCTGACATTCCACAAACATCTGTCAAGTTGTTACTAAGTTCCAGGTAGTGTGGTCATTGTTCAAAATGTAGAGCATATTAATTTCAAATGAGAATTTTTCTGAGTATAAGATATATTTGGCCTACCAACGTTAAGTCTTCCAGTTCTGATTTCTAAGTTCCTTACAGAACATGTCACTTACAACATGTTTTCCATTTGCGAAAAGAAAATGTAGATTAATTTTGTAACATTGATCCAGAAACTCAAGCACCGTGTGACAGTTAATTAGCTGGTTTTGCAGACCTGTGTGTCTTCTTTAATTTCTGAACTTTGCTCATGATGATCTGACATGGATTTGAAGGGTCAAACTTAGCCCTAGTTAGGACAGTGCCCCTTAACCGGGGTCCAAGGCATTTGTCACTTATTCCAATCACATACGATCATTCACAGCAAGACTCATATTTTATAATCTTTCATAATGTGCATCAGGGTCTAACTCAATGCTAAAAACATACTCAGAACTCATTAAACCACCGACTGATTAAAAAATTACAAAGTCCCAGGTTGGAAAAGCAGCGATCTTGCTTGCTTTGTATGGTCAGGACTCCCAGGGCCTCTTAGCTTACATTGGAGCTCCTGTTCCCTGGGAAGGGCTGCCTATCAAAGCTATCCAGATGCACATAGGAACCGCATTAGTCCCAGCAAGGTTTTCCATTGCCTAATTAATTCAGCCCTACTCTTTCAAGATCTCCCAGTGAGTAGCACTATTGAATCCGAGTGACTTAAGAGGCTGGCTCTCACAGCAAGTAGTTTTATGAACTGAGTGTGAACTAGAAGCAGTGATAAAATATTACCTGCCCCCATTGCTCTATTTGTACTAAAGCTGTTATTTTGAGATTGGCTATTCCTGTCTAAATACCATTCGTATAGAACTAGGTTTTAAATCAGGCAGGTTTTCCAAGAAGCCAGACATATTAGAAGGAAGAAAGGCAGTGTAATGATGAAGCAGAAACAGGTAGTAAAATATTCACAGTGCTCCCCTCCAAACCCTCCTCACCCCTCAAACCTTTAAACAAGGTTTAAAGGCTGAGTCTGTTCAAAATGTTCAGTTCTTAATGGCGCTTGGTGTAATTTGAAGAGAGAGGCAAGCTGATGTTTTCTCAGGGAATAAAAATGCAAACAAGACTTCTTTTAGCTCATGGTCTATGTCTGGATCATCTCCAAATTCCCAGAGCCCAACACTCTGCTTGGCCAACGGTGAGAGCTGTACACTTACCGATCCAATCCTCTGGACAAGTTTCAAAAGACTTCCTCTCTGAGATGACATTAATATCTTGTTTTTCTTAGTCTCCCCTTTGTGACATGTTGGTCATTTATCTTCTTTGTCTCCAACATAAAGCTCATAAGTACTTGGAAAATTACCTGTCTTTCCTGGTGGCTTTATTACGTCTCTCACTGTTAACGCTGGAAATGGTAAACCCAAGACTTCAATCATTTACAACAAACGTCCACGTCTGGAACAGACTGAAGTCCTTCAGGAATAGGCTTTTATGCAGAAAGTAAATCAGGGAACAAGGGAGGAGAAATAACCTCAATTTGTTTAGGTGTGAGAACAGGACCTGTGGAATATAGTTACACATAAAGACACGCGACAGGTAAAGAAAGCCCTCTGTCTTAGGTCTGGAAGTTGAGCAGCATTTTCCAAAGCTCAAAACCTAATCCATTTCAATCTTACTTCCTGTTAAAAAAAAGTCTTTCATTTGAAACCCCACTCAATCACCGAATTTTCTGCTTATGATTTCCCCCTTCTTATCCTACCTTTAGGCCATTTTTAAAACTAACTTTATTGAAGTATAATTTACATGCAGCAAATGATATCCACTTAAAATATATAAACCAAAGAGCTTTGACAAATCCATATGTCACAATCAAAATACAAAATATTTACCTCCACCACCTAGAAAGCTTTTCCCTGTCCTTTTGTTATCCATTCCTTTTGCTGACACTGGCTCTGGGTGGCCACTGATTTGCTTTTTGTCACTTTAGATTAGTTTGCATCTTCAGTATTTTTCATATTAATAGAGTGATGTCATATGTAACTTTTGTTCCTGACTTCCTTCATTCAACTTAAAGATGCTAGATTTATCTAATTTTTTGCATGTGCCCATACATTGCTATTTTTTCTGGCTGAATGGTAGTCTATTGTATGGATATACCACATTTTGTTTATTCATTCATTTGTTGATGGACTTTTGAGTTGTTTCTAGCTTTTGACTATTGGAAATAAAGATTTGCATAGACACTTATTTTTCCTGGTTAAATTTGTAGAAGTAGGATTGCTAGACCATGGGGTGAATGGATGTTTTTCTTTTTGAAAATCTGCCAAAGAGACTCCCAAAGTGGCTGTGTCATTTTACATTTCCACTATCAGTCTGTGAGTTTTAGCTGTTCCAAATCATCACCACTTGGAATATTTTTAGTCTTTTTAATTTTAGACATTCAAATGAGGATGAACTGACCTCTCACCTGGTTATAATGGACATTTCTCCAATGACTACATGTTATTAAGCATCTTTTCTTGTGTGTATTTGCCATCAGCATATCTTTTTTGGAAAAGTATTCAACTCTTTTACTAATGCTTTCATTGGGCCGTTAGTCTTCTTATGACTGAGTTGTAAGAGTTCTCTGTATATTCTGGCTGTCGGTCCTTTATCAGAAATATGCATTGTTATCAATAGTTTGTTTGTTTTATGATTCATGCTTCTTAAGCATTCCCGCTGTCTGAGCACTCTTGGTTCTCTCTAAGGGCACAAGGATTTTCTTTTATGTGTTTATTTTTTCCTAGGTCTTGTTAGAATTAATCCCCTTTCACGAGTGGTCTGGTTTTGGTCATGTAATATCTCATTTATTTGATTTATGGATTTTGATATTTGCATCTGTTAATTTCAGGAGACCCTCAGAATTCCCAAGGGTAATAAATGGTCCATAGAGAAATGCTAAATAGAAAATTAGGTTTTTAGTAAAAAGATTTTTTGTGTGTGTGACTTCTGTTTCATCTACAGAATTTAAACCCAGGGGGTTCTTAGAAATCTTCTAGTCTGGTTGCCCCATTTTGCAACATAAGACAATTAAAGTTTCTAAAAGGCTAGATAATTTTTCCGTGACCACATGATTAGTTCTTTGTTCTTTCTACAAATTTTTATCTTCCTTCTGTAAACAATAATCTGAATTTTCACATGCAGTTCTAAAGTAACAATCTTATTTCAGCTAATCTGGATAAGAGCACTGAGAATATGCCTTAGTTTAAATTCTAATTTCTAATATGCCTCAGAAGAGCTACCTGAAACTTCCTAATTTGAACCAAGAATTTTCCCTCCCCACCCCCCCACCTCTGGGGTAGTATCTGTTTAAATAATAAAATGTCAGAAAAAGCTCACCAAAATATTCCCTATGCACCCACAGTGCTAGTTATGTACTGCTTCATAACAAATAACCCTGAAACTCAGCAGCAACATGTATGTATAACCTCACAATTTCTTAGGAATCCTGGCTTAGCTGAGTCCTTTGCTGTAGGGTCCCTCACGAGGCTGCAGTCAAGGCCTTGGACAGGTCTGTAGTTGATCTCAAGGCTTGACACGGGGAGGATCAGCTTCCAAGGTCACTCATAAGGCACTGGTGAATTCACTTCCGTATCGGATGTTGGACTGAGGGGTTCAGTGCCTTGCCGACTATTGGCCAGAGGCAGCCCTCAACTCCTTGCCAGGTGGTCCCTTCCATCAGGGCACGCACACAAGTTGAGCCTGAGAGAAAACGCCAGGCTTTTATAAGCTAACTCACAAGTGACAGCCCGTCACTTTCGCTGCATTCTATTTATTAGAAGAAAATCACTAGGTCCAGTCCACACTCAAGGGGAGACGATTGCACCATGGTGAAAATACCAGAGGCGGGGGTCACTGGGAGCCTGTTGAGAAGGCTGCCTACCACACCCGCATACGACGATGCCTATACTTCTAGCACCAGCGATTTGTTTTCTTAGGTTAACTTCTAACTTTTAAGAATTGGCACTTCAAAATTAGCACTACCCAAAAAGATTCAACTATGGGAATGATAACATCTTGCTTGATTATTATCTGTCAAATCTTTAACATGGATTTATTTGTTAGATAATAAGGAAGGTGGAAAACTAGATCCTGGTAGCTAGGGCAATAGAGAGCTTGACTTACCCAGAAGTGGGTGAGATGTTCAAATTATGTATTCCTAACCAGTGGGAAAATTCAAATAGCCAAGCAAGCTTCAAGCAGCTTTGCAAGACTGGGAAAGAACAGAAAGGGGCAAAATGGGGTGGTTGGGATAGCCATAAATCTGGCAGCCTTTGTCTAAAGCAGCTTCAGTCTCAAGAGATAGAAAATCCCTGTACTTCAGACAAAAAATCCATGCATTGAAACTGTTTCATTAGTTCAGTCTGGAGGATGATTACTTCATTGACTGAAATTGGCAGATGACATTTATCAGCTGCCCTCCACTCACCCTCAAAGTTCCCACTCAACTGGGACTTCCCTACAGAGTTCTAGCTAGGGTTTATTCTAGTCTATCAAGCCCCTTTGATGAGAAAAAATACAATTTTCCTCTGGGAAAAAGGAGCCTTTGGACACATGGCTGAGAGAGCAGATGGTACCTTTTAAGACAAATAATCACCGTCTTCTCTGGTAGACACTGTCCTCTGGGTTAGTTTAGGGCACCAGGCTTGGAGGCTTGGATAGGAGCACACAGAGTGCAATTTCAGCCAGACTGCTCTCCTCAACTGAGGGCCTTTGTGCAGTGCACATACTATGCAACTGGATTCGGCAGCCTGAATTTCTAATAAGAGCAAAATCAGCATTTACCTTTTTCTTGGAAGTTAAAAGTTGAATTTGGATTGAGCAGCCCTGAGTTTGGTTTCAGTTTTGTTATAGATTTAGTGACCTCGGGCAAATATTTCTTGAAGCTTCAGTTTCCTCTTTTTAGAGGAGAATCAATGTGACAGATGAGAGTCTACAAGACACAGCAGTTAAATGAAATTATGTTTGGACAGATTGTCAGCTGTATGTCTTACGTGGCAGAGTCGTTCTGAGTGTCTTTTGGGGAGGCCAGTGGAGTCTGGGTCTAGTGCTGTATTTTCTGTCTTCACTACAGAAGAGTTGGAGAAGTTGCAGTTCAGTTGGCCCAGTGACTAAAATGGTCAATTAGGAGGTTTTCAAAGCCATGTGTCCATCATTCCTGGCCACAGTCCGCACAGACGCTCATCACCATAAACTTACTGGTATGCGTAAAAGTCCCAGACAGTCCAAAACAGCCTGTTTCTTTCATATATCAGAAGAGCTCATGTTTTGGGGGAAAAAAACAAAGAACTAATAAAGAAACAAAAGAACTGAAAATGCAAGTTAGAAGCACTACAAAAATCATCGACATTTGATCCCTGTCTAAGAAATTAATAAATCCTCAAAAACAATAACTACACCAATAAAATGGCTTTCTTTTTATTTCTTGAAACCCCCTGGAGGACAGAGGGTTTTTGAGAGCCTGAAACAACAGGACTCCTTCCTGTCTCAGTTTTGCCACATAAATAAGTCCACACCCTCACTTATCTTAGTTATTTCCTTTTAAACATCTCCCCCGGAACTTATCAATATCTTCATGGTTAAGAAAGGGACAGTGGAGAGGCAGGCTATGGTGATAATGACAATGACATGAAAAGGAAACCAGACACAGAAGGAAAGACCACAAAGGAAAATTTTAGTTCAGATACAAGATTAGATGAAATGCTTAAGAACTGACAAACTTGGCCTCGTCTATGGGCCTCAAGAAATTTATATGCTGGACCACAGTGGGAAAGGCAGGGCCGCCCAAGGGTTGAACTTTCTGTGAAGCAAGAATCTCCACTGCGAGGAAGTAGCTGGGGGGGGTGGAGAGGCTCTGGGCTGTTCCTCCTTCCCTGTTCCCATCCCCCTGACAGGGATGGCTCCCCTACAGGACCTTCCTCCGGAGAGATCTGTAAACAAACCGATCAGCCATTGGGGAAACTGAGCTCCCTACCTACCCAAAAAGAGATGTGAGAAAATCCATTTTCAACCTACTGCAGCACAGACAAGATTAGATTTAAAAAAAAAAATTCTCAGGGAAAACAAAACAAGAAGCCCATAAAAGCTTGTCACACTGACCTCATCATGGAACAAGTCTGAGAGGCACTGGGTGTGTTTCTAAAACTTGAATGAATACAGACTTATTTTCAGGGAAAATACTTCTCTCCTGTCCCTGAGAGTGTCTTAGGACATTCTGTCCTGCAGTCAAGGCTTCTCATAGACATCTCTCCAAAGAAGACATCCAGATGGCCAACAGGCACATGCTCAACATTGCTTATTGTTAGAGAATGCAAATCAAAACCACCAGGAGGTATCACCTCACACTGGTCAGAATGGCTATCATCAAAAAGTCTAAAATAATAAATGCTGGAGAGGGTGAGGAGTAAAAGGAACTCTTGGTGGGAATGTAACTGGTGCAGCCACTATGAGGAACAGTATGGAGGTTCCTTAAAAAACTAAAAGTAGTGTTGCCATAAGCTCCAGCAATCCCACTCCTAGGCATATATCTGGAGAAGACGCTAAACCAAAAAGACACATGCAACCCAATATTCATAACAGCACTTTTTACAATAGCCAATACAACCTAAATGTCCATCGACAGATGACTAGATAAAGAAGATGTCATACACACACACACACAATGGAATATTACTCAGCCATAAAAAGGAATGAAATAATGTCATTTGCAGCAACATGGATGGACCTAGAGATTACTATACTAAGTGAAGTAAGTAAGACAGAGAAAGACAAACATCACATGATATCACTTATATGTGGAATCTGAAAAAAAATTGATGCAAATGAACTTATTTACAAAACAGAAAGAGACTCATAGACACCAAAAACAAACTTATGGTTGCCAGGGGGAAAGAGGGGAAGGAGGGATAAACTGGGAGTTTGGGATTGGCAGATACAAACTACTATATGCAGAATAGATAAACTAGGTCCTACTGTATAGCACAGGGAACTATATTCAATGGCTTGTAGTGACCTATAATGAAAAAGAATATGTGTCTATATATATATATATATATATATATATATATATATAGACACATATATATATATAACTGACTCAATATACTGTACACCAGAAATGAATACAACATTGTAAATCAAAAAACAAAAAAACCAGACCAAACCAAAGCAAACCAAACACCACTTCTCAGGCTCAGTTACAGAAAGGCTGACTGAAGAAAAGTGTATTCCACAAAAATGATTTCCAGTTGTGAATTACTGTAGTTGATATTTATATGTTGTTGGATTCTCAGAACATGTCCGCAGACTCCCAGGCTTGAGAATAAACATTAAAATGGAAACAGTACAGCTGAGTTATGCCTGCTGTTGAATCTCAGCACGAACACTGAATTGGATGCATGATATTTATCAAGTTACTTAAGTATTCTGAGCCCAGTGGGAGTAATACTGGGCCTGGCACATAGTAAGTACTCAATAAATTTTCGCAGCATACATTCACAAGTGATTTCTTATTCTATCTTGCACCATCATCTAGGCAAGAAGTCACTGGCTGCCTCAGTTTGTAAAATAGTTCTTCCTTTGGTCCTTTCTCTTCATTATTTTTTTTCTATTTTTTGGATTAAAAATTAGATTTCAGGGAAATATACTAAGATTTCTGCCTTAAGATGTTACCGCTTTCAGGTCTTGAAAGATCTTCATCTTTTTCATTTATTTCCAGGCGCTGTGGCAGATGGAAATTGCACAGTTGGCACCCCTTCCAAACTCAGAAATGTTGAATAAAAGAGAGTGAGAAAATAATTCTAACCAGGTAGGCATGTTCCAAAGAAGAAAAAAAAAAATCTCTTCAATGTGTGAGGAGTGAATGGGAACCAAAGACTCTAGCCACGAGGGCACTGGATCTGGATACAGGCCCTTGAGGAGTGGGGCTTTAGGACAGAAGCTGAGACAGGAGAGGCCATCTAGGGGCTGTGGGAGTGGGGACAGGATAAATCACAGAGGACCCTGAGTAAACCTGGCGGGCTCAAGGGAACATGCAACTTCCATGAAATCGGAACGAGAAAATTCTACCTACTGTCTAAGAAATTTGATATTTTCAGGGAGAGCTAAGAGGCACAGATGGAAATGAAAACCCCAGGCAATAATCTGTGAAGGAGCGAGGTGTGAATCTGTGCTAGACTGTGGTTCGGGAGACTCGAAAGGAGGAGGTAACATATCTGGTTTGGCTCTCAGGGCCCAGAAAGAATGCAAAAAGTATGCAGAAATGATTCAACAATGAACTCCAAGTTCATGGGAGTCCCACATAAGCAAATCCCACCAAAGATGGGCTTAGATTTAAAATAAATGATTAACCATAGATGGAAATGTACCCTTATCATGAAATTGCAACATATGCAATAAACAGGAAAATTTGAACCCCGAAGTTGGGAAAAATAATGGAGCGATTGGCAATCTGATTTATACCATAAGTATGTTTTAAGGATAGCAGACAAAGAGGGAGCAGGGGAAGAAGTGATGATTACCATCATGTGTTCTCAAATACTTGTAATTTGGAGAAGAGTGGAGACCATTTAAGACTAATGGAGATTTTAAGGGAAACCATTAAAAGGACAGAAATAGAATGGATGATTTCCAAACTCATGGGGTGCTGGGGGAGTAATAAAGAAAACTAGATTAACTTAATAGAGAAAAGGAAAAGAGGAAAAAGAGAAGGAAAGGAAAAGTGTGAAAAGAAGGTGTACACACAGCAAAACTGGTAAAAAGAAATCCAACTACATCAGTAATCATGACTTCTTAAAACCATAAAATATTCCATTGTGTATATCTTTGTAACTTGCTTTACCAGTCTCATACTCACAGACTTTTCAAATCACTCCAACATTTTTTGGCATGGTTTTTATTCATGTTAGTGTATGTATGCATGTATGTGTGTGTACGTGTGTGTGTGTGTGTGTGTGTATGTTTAATTATATACACACACAGTTAGGACATTTTCTGCTAAACCTACAGGATATGATAGAAGTGCAAATGCAGAATCAAAATGAAGGTACTTTTTTTTTATTTTGCCAGGTGCTATCAAACCAATTAAATTTGCAGCAGAAAAGTAAGAGAATGTCTGTTTCTCTACTCCTTGGCCATCGTCATTTATCATTTTAAAAAATCTTTGTAAATCTGATGAAGGACAATGGTTTATTACCACTGTTTAAATTTGCATTTCTCTTAATTTGACTTTTAGAATCATTTGTATTCATGTTTCTGTATTTGCTTCCTTATTGTTATTTATTATTATTATTATTATTATTATTATTATTATTATTATTATTATTATTATTATTATTATTATTATCACCATCATCATCCTGTGAGGAATCTATCTTTTCTTTCTAATATTATGTTTTCCTCTTAACTTGATATTCTAAGATTTTGCCATCTCGCCTCTTTGTTTTGTTTTTTTCTTTTTTGTTTGCTTTTTTTTTTAATTTTGCGAGACTTTTGTTGGCCCTTTTGAGGTTTCATGCCTTTGTGAAGTTCTGGAAAATTGTACGTGATTACCTTCTTTAAAAAAAAAAATTCTTTTTTAATGGAGTTACTGGGAATTGAACCCAGGCTCTCCTGCATGCTAAGCATGTTCTCTGCCACTGAGCCATATCCCCTCCCACTACTGTCATTTTTAAACCCCATGGCCGAAGCAAACCACTGAACACCTAAATCTATCATCCTCCCTGCAGTGACTCCCAGAGCCCCCCATAATGCGCCCGCCTGCACCCTTACCCCTCCAGCCTCAGCTCCAGCCGCTCCTTCCCTTGCTCTCTTCCGCTGCGCCTCCAGCCCCTTCTCACCTTGAACACATGCCAGGAGAGATCACGCTTTAGGAAGCTTGCTCAGGCGGCTCTGCCTCTCCCAGGGAGCTATCTGTGTGGCTAACTTAACCCTCTTCAAGTCTTTGCTCAAATTTTACCTCTTCAGTGAAGGCCACTCCAAATAAGCCATCTCTGTAGTACTGCAGCCTCCCCAGGACGCTCCTGCCTCCCAGTCCCCTCACCTGACTCTCTTTTATCCACAGTGCTGTAAGTTATATGTAATATTCACAGCATCATGTCATTTAGACACTACATAATTTGCTACTTAATATGTGGTAAAATTTGCCTACTCATCTCCCCATTACCTTCTCTTGTTCTTTATCATTTTTCTTGATTCAGTTGTTAGATTTTAAAATATGGGTTTATGGAGTATTTGCATATAATGAAAGTGGTCATTTTATTGTTAGCAGATCTTTTTTTCTGAATTAGTGGCTTGTATTCTTATTTTTCGTTTTAGGACCAAATGTATCGATCTTATGTGTTCTGCTTTTAAAGTCATACGTTAAGAAGTCTTCCCACTCTGTGTGTGTGTATATAGATGTAAAACAAAGAATGTTGCTCATCCTTCAGTTCTACAAGGATTAAGTCATTAGCCACAGCAGCTGCTGACCAATAATGTATCCTCAAAGGAATTCAGAACCAAAAATAGGAGGAGGCACTCTGTGCTTTGGAAAAGCAAGCCCCTAAGATAGTTCAATATGTCTTAGGAAAAATTTTAGTGAACCCAGATTCTTGCATCTTCTCATACATAGAAAAAGCACTGAAGTCATTAACTAAGATACTTGTTCTTCATTACTAGCAACCTTTTACCAAGATGTGTGCTTGACTGCACATATTCCCCAGTCAAAATCACACCTGCACTGGGTTCTCCCCTACCTGCTCAGAGCTATTAAAAGGTTGTCTCCCAGGCTATAGTCCTCAGCAAGATCTTGAATAAAACACTTAAACTCACAGCTATTTCATGTTGCTCATTTTTCTTTCAGTTGATGTATATACATGTCCAACAAATTCACACACACACATACTTAAGCACATGTATGTTTATCATGTTATATATATGTATATGTATATAGAAATACTCCCATACTTCATATACATTTAAATATTTGTTCCATTTGGAATTTTGGTATAAGAATTTTTTTCTAAATTGTTATCATAAATTAAAAAAAAAATTACAACTCTTGTCTGCTGATACACCAGTGTTATCTCTATCAAATAGTAAATCCCCAAATGCATCTGAGTCTGTTTCTGGGATTTCTTTTCTGCTCCATTATTCTGTGTCTCTGTTCATGTGATACCAGCACATTACTGTAAATGTACATGTGCTGATATCCATTAGGATAAACTCCGAAACCATTATGCCACTCCTATCTGTGTATTTTTCCATGTAAACTTAGCATCACCTTGCGGGGTTTAAAATACACACACGATGCCATTTGTTTTCATTGATATTGCATTACATTTATAGACTGATTTAGAAAAAATCTATTTCTTTGGAATTTTGGTTCCCCCTGTTTCAGAACAGGGTATACTTCTTCCTTCCTTCCTTCTTTCCTTCCTTCCTATATTTCTTCCTTCTTTCCTTCCTTCCTATATTTCTTCCTTCCTTCCTTTCTTTCTTTCTTTCTTTCCTTCTTTCTTTCTTTTCTTCCTTCCTTTCTTTCTTTCTTTCTTTTTTTCTTTATTTCTTTCTTTCTCTTTCTTTCTTTCGATATAAATTGGATACACTTACTGGGTTTGGGAAGATCTTAAAATTATTAAAATCATTGTTTATTTCTTCTTAAGCTTATTTCCCAGCATTTTATATATTGGATTGCTGTTAAGAATGAGATTTTTCTTCCATTATCTTTTCTACTGGGTATTATTCATACATAAGAAAACTACTGATTTATATGTTAATTTTGTACACAGAAACTTTATTGAATTCTTTGATTTTAATGTTCAGATTTGCTGGTTTACAAGTATCACACTGTATTATTTGCAAACACTGCAAGTGCTTACCGCCTCCTTTTCAGTTTTCCCTTCTTTCCGTCTTGTCAATTATATGAGAAACTATTTCCAAAACAATGTTATGTAACAGTGGTGATAGTGAAATCCTTGTCTTGTTCTTGATTATCATGGAAAGGCTTCTAACATCCTCAGGCTGAGGTAAAGTATATACTTCACTATGTTAAAGCAGCTTGTCTCTATCCTGTTTTCTTTGAAGACTTTTTTTTTAAAGTCAAGTATAAATACAAAAGTGAAAAAATGCTTTTCAGTATCTGTGGAGATGATCATATTCCCAGAAATAAAAATCTTTATATGATCTTCTCTTGGGCAGCTGCTGTTCTCTTTGCTAATATTTCAGATTATTAAGTTAATGTCAGTAAATAACTTCATGTGCTTTCTTTTTGAATTTCTGGATCAACATTACACTGGTTTTGTAAAAAGAACTGGAAGTTGCTCTGGTCCATCTACTGCAACAGTTGAAATAGCTGCCCTTTTCTGCTCTTTAAAGGTTTTGTATAATTCTCTTAGCAAACTCTCTGGTTGTGATGCTTTAAGGGAGATGAGTAGGGACCTTTTTGCTAACATTATTTCTTCTTTGGAAATTGGACTTTTCCTGTCAATTTCAATCTGTTACACTTTCCCAGAAAATCATTTATCATGACTTTCAAATTTATTTTCTTAGAGTTGAACAAAGTTTTCATTCAAAATGCCTCTAATTCTTCTCCATCTCTGGCTATTTTTCCATTCTTAAATTTGATTTTTATACTTGTCCCCTTTTTTCTTGATGAGATAAACTAAAAATTTTCTTACATGATTATTTTTTAAAGAAGAGGCTCTTTTCTGTTGTATTATCCATTAATGTCTGTTTTCACTTTTTTAACGTCTTCCCTATGCTCTCTTGTTTTTATTTGTTATCATGTTTCAAACCAGTTTAATTGAATGCTTGATCTATGAATCTTTTTAATTATTCTTATTTATTAATGTAATTATTTAAGGCTTTTCTTTAAGCACTGCAAAAAACACACACAGCTTTGATTGGCTTTCACTATGGTTATTTTCTATGTATTTTGTCATTTACATTTTGATAGGCTGTTTAGTAGATGGGGTTTTATCCTCCCTTTTTTATTAGTATCCTATCAATTGAAATTTAATCAGAAAATATTGTCTGTGCCATAAGTCTTTGTAATTTACTGCGATTGTCTTTATGGCCTGATATTTGGTCAGTGTATGTTAATGCTTCTTGAAAATTTGAAAAAAAGATGTGTTCTCTGTTTTTAGGTTACAGAATTATATATATAGATACATAAAATTTTTAATTTTTAAATCTATCTTATTTATTATGTTACTTAGGTCTTCTCTATATTTCTTTTTCACTTGCATTGTCAAAAAATAAGTAGCAAAGGTCTCTGCTCTTTTAATATCTTGATATGCTCAGTTTATTTCTCTCTGTCTCTCTCAGCATTTGTTTCATAAATTTAGATTGTTGATAACTGGTGCTTAGATACTGATCAAAGTTAGATAGTAGATTGTACCCGTTATTATAAAAAGTTTTCTTACTTATTCAGTACTTTCACTCTGAATTCTACTTGTCTGATACTGAAATTGTGGCCTGTTGGTCTTTTCTCCTCATCCTAAAATGCTTTTTCCATCTTTTTTTTATTTTCCACTTTTTGGAGTCACCTTGTTTTAGGTGTGTCCCTCATTTGTGCCTTGTAAATTTGTACGATGAACTTATTGTAATGTGGGAGGTTTGCTTTCTGTTTTTAGAACACTTAGCACTTATTTTTTAACTATAATTTAATATAATACATTTAATCTTTTATTTATTTTGATAGTATGAGCTGACTCTCCACTGTGAGGGCCCGAGACATTAACACTGCTACCTCTCCGTTCTCCTCCCTTTCCTTTCTTCTTACCACTGCCAGTGTGATAGTTGATCATATTGCTTTCTTGGTTCACGGTATTTAGCGTGTATGACATTAAAAAGATGCAGTTTAATTACTTGATTTATCAGCTTTTAAAACAATGGCTTGACTCTGTGCTCGCTTCGTCAGTGCATATACTAAGACAATGGCTTGACTCTTGGCTATTAAGTGAGGAGTTTATTTTATTTACACCATTCCCCCAACTTTCTACAAACGTCTTTGATTTTGTCTGTGTTGTGTGTATGTGTGTTTCTCTCCTTGGTTTTAGGAATAATCATTAAGAGATACTCAAATGGTAGGACTATCTCTATATTACATGGTCAACACTGGAAATCCAATAAGAATTTTATGTCTCTCCAAAAACAAATGTATTTTAAAAGGTAAGGAGATTTTCCCATAATCAATAAAGAATCAACCAAGTATTTTAAGAAGGAATATGCAAGGAATAAAAGCCTGTACAACAGAGAAAAGAATCAGTTGTGTGGTATAAGAGTAATATAAAATAACTCTGTTCTTACAGAATATTTTTAGTACATAAGTTTAAATTATGCCATTAAAGTAGTATTATGTACATAACATGTTGCAAGAAAATATTGCGAGACAAAGATAGTATTTGTGAAGTGAAATAAGAATGGTTCATTTTAGCTTCACCTGCACAGCGCCTTACATAAACACATTTCTGTTTGCTCACTAGAAGGAATTAGTTGAATACACAGTCACTGGACAGCTTGACATCCAGTCAAGAGGTGCCGTCTGTACCACTTGTCTAACCACGCAGACTTTTCATTTTGAGTTAAGTGGAAGAGGCAGTTTCTAGTGGGTTTGTCTTTTGCATGAGAACCTCTTCACATCTCCTGTAACCCCAGGAGAAAACAGCATTGGGTTTACTTGGATTGGAATTAGAATTGGATGTGATTTATTTGCTGTGTCGGGGAAAGCCTACATGTCTACCAGGTGACTGTGGCTCTCCTGGAAGTTCAGTCTCAGCTGCTTAGAAAGTCACCAATGTACAGTTCCTGGGATGGACTTTTACGTGCACTTCCTCAGTTGAGCCTACTTCATGGCGCCCCCTGGCGTCCATAACATTCAAGGACAAGGGATTGTCTTCCACCATCAGAGTGTGCCAATCATAAGTGTATCTTTACTCCAGTACTGTGTTATTCATTCATGCATACAGAACCATAAATAAGACTTCCAACTGACTTTCTCGTGAAGTAGACACGCTATATCCCATTGGATCCCAGAGTCAGAACACTGCTCAAAAAGAATTTTAGATGTTTCAATACATAGACTCCACGTGCTATAGAGAAACATAGTTGTAGTAACTTGCCCAGCAATTCACAGGCTTCAGCTACTTTGCTTGATATGTTATCAATATTAATATTATTTACCAAGCTACCATCCTAAGAAAGCCAGTCCCCTTCTTACATGCTCTAACGAAAGTCAATGCTCCCAACTCAGAGATGGTTTTTAATCAATATCTCCACTGTGTTGGAGTTCTTGCAACTTGGCCCTCAGCCAAGGCTACGTGGAGACATTAGTCCTGTGTTCCCTGAGTGAATTCAGCCTTTCTTATAAGATGCAGGTACTTAATCACTTCATGTCCACACAATATCACTGTGAGCCCTGGGAAGCATTACCACATTTTTGTTTTTATTTTGTCACTCACTCCTCTGACTGGTTTGTTTTTAGAGGTTAAACTGAGCCTTTAGCCTCGAGGCTGTTTCCTTTACATGTGCTGTACAGAAGTATGTAGGAATTTTGCCAAGAAGCAATATAATGAAGGTTGGAAATGGGACGGGTTTTAGGGTCAGATGGACCTGCAGTTGTGATCTGGCTCTGCCAATCACTTGTTAAGCAACCTAGGAAGGTTTACTTAACTTTTCAAAATTGTATTTTTGCCTCGGTAAGTGTGCATACTGTCCTCCAAATTAAATAATTATTTTGAACATTAGAAATAAAGCCAGATATCTAGTAAATTTAAAAAAACAGCTCTTTTGTTTATGGTATGTATGTATTTCATGCAAAAGAGTCACACAAAAATTTGTGAGATTATCTATACTATTAAGAGAAGAAAGGAAAGAAAAATAGTTATTGTCGTAAGAGAATTCCTGGATTTTTTAGTTTGAACATTTAAGTTAATAATATATTTCATATGAAAAAACCCTTCACAAGTTTTGAATTACAGATGACCTTAACCCAACAATGACCATGAAGCGTGAGAACTGTGCTGAGCACCGTGGGAAATTCCATATGCATTGTGAGGGCCTTGCCCTCATTGGTCAGATAACTCCAGGTTGTGAGAGGACAGCATAAGGACATTCTGACATTGACATTAGGCATAAAACATCATGCAAACCACCTGAGAGGAACTAAGAGTGCTACACAATTTGAAAGAAAGAACTCACATCTGACTGAGGGGGGAATTAGGGATAACTTCAGAGAGGAGGAAATCTTTGAATGAGGTCTAGTAAGATGGGCAGGAAACTTCCACACGGGGATGGAGAAAGACATTCTAGAAGAACAAACTAAAAATAAAAGTATAAAAATAAAAGTAGATGCCAGTTGTTGACACTTTTAACATGCCACACATTTGAGTAAATATTTTGTATTATTTAATCCCTAAAGTGTTCCTATGAAGTAAGCATTATACGCATTTAATAAAATAGAGAACCAAGGCACAGAGAGGTTAAGTTACTTCAGTAAGGTAAAGCAGCTTTTTTTTTTTTTTTTTTTTTTTTTTTTTTTACAGTTCTAGAGATAAGAAGTCCAAGATCAAAGTGTCAGCAGGTGTCTTGGTCCATTTAGGCTGCTATAACTATAACTACCCAGTTCTGGAGGCCAGAAGTTCAAGATCAGGATGCCAGCATGGTTGGGTTCTTGTGAACCCTCTCTTCTGGGTTACAGACTGCTGACTTCCTACTCATCCTCCAGTGGTCTAAGGGGAAAGCAAGTTCTCTGTGCTCTCTTTTTTAAGGGTATCAATCCCATTCATGAGGAGTCTACTTTCATGACCTAATTCCTCCCAAATTTACTGCTTCTTAATATCATCACCTGGGGGATTAGGATTTCAACATGTGAATTTTGCAGGTGGGGGCACCGTCAGACCACAGCTTAGCACTGGTTTCCTCCGCGGGCTCTTTCTCGGACTTGCAGATGGCCACCTTCCGGCTGTGTCCTTAAATGGCCTTTTGTCTGTTCCATGCACCCTGGTGTTGAGTCCTCTTGTTATGAGGACCAGTCCTATTGGATTAGACTCCTACCCTAACAGCCTTATTTTAACTTAATCACCCCCTTTAAGACCTTCTCTCTAAATGTGGCTATAATCTCAGGTGCTGGAAGTTGGGACATCAACATACAAGTTTAGGGGGACACAATTCAGCCCAAAACACTATAGTTTTGAGAATCACTTAAATATAACATATCAGTTGAAAACATGAGGTTGGAGGCGATCGCTAAGGGAATACATATAAAAGGGAACACAGATAAGAGCTAATAGTAAATTACTTGGAAGCCCCACATAAGACAATTACACAAACCAGCAATTAGAAATCTAAGAATATGTGAAGATCTAAGGGGCAAGAATAACAAGAAAATGCTCAACTATGGAAATACCACAAACAGTTCATGCAATTAGTTAGTTGGTTACTCACCTAATAGGAACACATCACTGTCGCTACTGTGACAATGACCTGTGTTGAGAGAAGAGGCTACTCTGGAAGGCAGCTTCCAAAAAAGTGGAAGAAGAGGAATAAAGGGAATAATGCTCTGGGCAGAAGAAAATCAACCAATGAATGTCATGAGAATATCTGTCTCATGAGGACTTTTATTAAGAAATGGCCTCTGACCCACACTTGGAGGATCAGCTCAGAAAGGATCAGCCTTTCTGAGCATCTCTGGTACCCTGGGCATCTATTAAAACAAACAAAAAAAGGAACACCCTCTTCACCTTCCCCCAAGGCTGAGAAGAATCTCGCATTGATTTTGCTCAAACTCATCAGCTTTGGGGAGAGAAGGGGAAATAGAAATGAAGTTTTAAAAGGCTGGTCATTTATGTACATGAAGAGAAGTACAACTAACATTTTTCTATTGTTATAAATGTTTACCAAACTATCTAGGAAGGGTCCTTTCATCAGCTCACCAGGTCTTAGAAGATACTGAGGAATGAATAGTCTCTAAATCTATATTCTGTCATTGAACAGAGTCCTTGAAATGACCATAGCAATTAAAATCAGAACTCAATAAGCGAGGTGATAGATTCAAACCAGATTAAGAAAAATGCATCAAAATCCGGAAATAGGCTTTACTAACATACATGATTTAATAAGCTCTAAAGCTATAGATTTTGCTAAAGAGAACAGTAATTGGATCACCACAGTGAGTACATGAAACCACATTCAATGGACTATATTACTTTCAAAATGCTTTAAAATGGCATTTGTTCCCTGAGTATGACTGTTCCCCATGTGGATCTGCTGCATTGCCTTGAACTGTTTCTAGTCAGCTCCACAGACACCATGAGGGTTAATTCAAGACCAGAAAATGATGTCACAGTCCTGTGCTCAAGAAGAAGTTCAATAGCTATTTATTCATTTGATTTTAATCAAAGGAAATAAAAAGTAGGAACACCCTATAAATAATGCATAAAGTTAACAGTATAGAATTCCTTTCCAACAAAAAGGAATAAATCTTGTCTATTCCACTATACCAAAAGACCTCACATCCTCTTTGAAAACAAGGAGGATGATTAACTAAGCCTTGGGTTATTATTCAGTTTTATTGGTTGAGGGTATCCCTAGAATGCTAAGCATTTATTTTCATAAACAAGAATATCATGTTGAGCTGATAACAGTGAACAGAGCCCATATTCTAAGTTAGCTGGGAGACTAGGCTTTTATTTTCTTCTTCAACAGATAATAAACTTCCCATAACAGTCTACATAGAACCCTGTCCATGAAAAAAAAAAAAAATCAACGGTCAAGTTTAGAAAGAAATGGAAATTTTTATTCAAGCCAACCTGAGGATCATAACCCAGGAGACAGTCTTTTAGAAAGCTTGGAGAAATTCTAAGAGGTGGAGGGAGAAGGATGTTGGTGAAGGGTACATGCAGTCAGGTACATTTCTTGGTAGAAGGTGACTACTACTCCCGAGGAACAGATACCTTAGGTTTTCAATGCTTTTAGTGCCTTTCTAAGTAGGGGAAGATGCAAGAAACTGGGTTCATGGCATTTTCTCCTGAAAATATCCAGCCATGAGAGGGCCAGTTCTCCCTGGTCTCCCAGAGCACAGAGGGCCTCGTCCTGCTCTTCACCCTGAAATCCCTGCAGGGTGTATGTGTTGTAGGTCAGCGACTGCCATGGCTCATGACTTGATTCCTGTATAATGCGATGGGGTGCAGCATTCTTTATTTTACAATCCCCTCCCTTTTGGTCTCAATTTCTACCAAGGTTTGGGAGGTATTTCTTGACCAGTTTGTCCCATGACACTAAGAGGTCAGGCGACTGTTTCATTGATGGGCCACTCAATGTGTTATTACTGGACCAGGCCCTCTTAACAGTAGCTAAAGCCTCTGGGTTGCCTG
This sequence comes from Camelus dromedarius, assembly GCF_036321535.1. Lineage (NCBI taxonomy): Eukaryota > Metazoa > Chordata > Mammalia > Artiodactyla > Camelidae > Camelus > Camelus dromedarius. The sequence goes on along the minus strand of NC_087465.1, from coordinate 10,990,382 downwards.
TCCCTCTAGTCTGTTCTGGTCCTGGGGATGGTTCCCCCTTGTTGCTTCTTCCCAAATCTAGAGTTACACTATTGCGATCACTCATCTTCTGGAACTTCTCAATGAAAAAGTCAGATTTATCTGGAATCATCTGTTGTTTTAATTTTTTGTTAGAGGTGTACAAGAGGCATTGACAGCAGGTTGCTAAGAGTGTTTCTTAGAGAAGTAATGTGGTTAGATTTTGGTTTTGCATTTGTTTTTTGAGGAATGTTACTGGCAACTCCATGTAAGAGGACTTGGATCAGCAATGATTGAAGAAGACTCTGAAAAACCCAGAAAAGAGATGGGAAGGCACGGACTAAGGTGGTGGTAGTTTGGATGGAAGGAGAAAACCTATGTTAAAGAGTTAATTAAATTTTTTTTAAAAAAGTTAATTAGAATTGTATGACCAGTTGGAATATGAGAGAAGCATCAAGTACACAGATGTTTCACTGGTGGAATTGTTAGAGCAGGCAGATAGCTAGATATGAGCAGAGAAAGGGGGGCATGGGCCAAACGGCAGGAAATCACACATCTTGTAAACAACAGGGGTCCTTGGGCAGACAAAGAAAAGCAGGAACCTCCAGACTAAGGAAACCGCACATTTTGGGGCAATAAGTGTCCTGGAGGCAGACAAAGAAAGATGGGAAAAGGCAGGACTCTCTGGTGTCTGAATGTAACCTTTTGCTCATTATGCCCTCATTACAATAAAATTAGTCTTGCAGATTAGAAGTACCCATCATGCACCAATGCCATGACACTTCCGATCCAGACTAAATAAAGACAAAAATCCTTCCTTTCCTCAGGAAGGTGGAGCTGGGATGAAAATGAGGGAATATGACCCCAAACCTTTCCCTCCCCAGTGAATATTCTGCCTATTAATTTTTACACGCCATGTAACCAGCTTGACAAAGAAACTCAGCACAGCTACTCACCTGAGTCTACCCGCTCTCCCCTTGAGAGAGTTCTATCACTTAAATCCTCACTTTGCTTTCTTGACCTCTGCATCTCATCTCTGAATTCTTTCTGTGATGAGACAAGAATCTACTCTCTGGAACAGAATCAGAGTTAGCTGCTAAGCTACAGGAGTTGACAAAAGGCTCATCTGAGAACTTTCAAATTCCAGGTTTCTTGGATTACTATTAGACCTTTTTCCTTCCTGACCTATTTAGGTAGATCTGTAAAAGACCAGGCCAGCAGTAGAATTTGTCTTTTAAGGGACTCACAAAAGCTTTGCACTTAAACAGGGAGCAGAGAGGTTACATTTTTCAGACCCCAAGGGAAACAAGATGAACTTCTTTGCAGGATCAGAAGGCATATTTTGATTTGTGCGTATCTGTGAATGTGTCTTCCATAATTAAGTTCTTGTAAAAAAAAAAAAATTCCATTTTCCTGCTTGAGATAAAGTTTTTTTTTTTTTTAAATCACATTAATGCTGTGGTGGAAGGAGTGAATGTGAGGGTTCAAAACCAAGAAATATTTAAACTTATCTGTCTAAAAAGAAATCTCTAATCTGGCATTGTAGCAAATGTCATGAAAATTTCTTCTAAATCCCCACATGACTGAACTCTTAGAAACACAACATAAGACCTTATAAAAACTAGCAGGAACCTGTAGGGCCCTGCTGGGTACAAAAGCCCTTCTATGCCCCCATTTCTTGTTTGTAAAAAAGGCTTATCCTCCTAGGCCTTAACTTGAGTTCCAAAGAGTCCCAGTATGAGCAGTCCCATATTAGGGAAGTGAGGGAATGCAGAAAGAAAGAAAAAGCAATTAATGACAAGAAAAGTAATGACAGTAGTTCAGAGATAAAAGAGTCCTAGTTCCTACTCATAGGATGTACAGAACAATTTGACACATATCTTTGAGTTGTTCTGCAGGAACTAAGACCCCACCCCCACCCCAAGTGGACGAGGGTGACTGCATCCTGACCACATACGTGTAGACCCCACTCTGGTTGGAACCAGAAGGCTGATGATTGATTCCTGAAACACCACCCTGTTACTTAACCACAAATCAATCAGAAAAAAGTCATGTGCCCTGCAGCCCTCACCCCAAAAGTTGCCTTTAAAACCCTTCCCTGAAAGCTATCAGGGAGTTTGGGTCTTTTGAACATGAGCCACCCATACTCTTTGCTTGGTGCCCTGCAAGTAAATGCTGTACTTTCCTTCCCCACAACCCAGTGTCAGCAAATCTGCATCGGCAGTGAACAGACCCAAGTTTGGTTTGGTAACACATTGATCATAAGCTATGCAATCACAAACAAAATTATATACACGTAAAGTTTCACTGAAGGACAGCAGGAGAGATTCTGTAGTAATTTTGCTTATGGAAGTATCAGAAATATACACATACACACACACTCTGCGTTTCTAGAACTGGAGTGACGGACCTGGCTTTAAGAGGACTAGGACACAAAGCCCATGCCTCTCATATTCTAGGAGGCTGGTGTGTTTAAAGGGCATCTGAGGAGAATTATCATAATTTCTTGAATACCACCTGGTCCTGAACTTTCCCACAAGTCTGGTCATGGAGAGATTTCCCAAGGAGTTCTGCTTTAGGTATTTATATCCATCTGACTTCTAGGAAAAAGCCAAGAAATTGACAGAGAAACAAAGAATACCCCAAAGACACTTAGAGATACACCAGATTGTAATGTTGCACATTTCTTATGACAACATAATATATTAGAACAGAGTGAGTTTGCTTGGATAAGAATCAGAAATTTGGGGAAACAATGGCTCTGTTAGCATATGCAGCCTTCACCCTACCATGGAGCCTTGTTTTCCTTAGCTCATGGTGGGTTTAAAGTTATGGCCTGAGCAGATATTCCCAGCTCAGTTGATTTCTCATGAGTACATATATTCACATGCCCCAGACAAGATCATTTCCAGTTTTCAGCACTTGTAGTTCTGGGAAGGGAGAGCTAAATTATGTGAGAGTGCTCCCAGTGGGAGAACACACAGAGATAGTTGTTCTAGAAGCAATAAAGCTAGAGCAATAAAGGGAATTGAAGGCTAGGGAAGTTTGAAGCCTCAGACATTGTGTTCAATTAATTATAACAGAAGGGCCTTAGCACTGATTCCAGAAGAAATCTTATGTAGATAGTGGTTGGATTAGACTCATTGGAGAAAACAATTATTTCTGGCCCCCTATGAAAATGAACTCTGTAAGCAGCTCTTACTTTCTTAGAAAATATTAACACTTCAAAAAATCATTATTAAGTATATTCTGGAAACTGACAATACAAAAGTAAGTATAGATGCCCTCCCTTCAAAGGGCTTCCAGCCTTTGCACAAATTGCTCATGGGTTTGACAACAAAGACAAAATTAGAGACATTTTATAAGTATTAAGTGAGCTCTTTTCATGGAGAAGAAATTGTCAAACTTACGCTACTCTGATTCAAGCTGCTAGTATTTTCTCTACCAAGCTTTATCAGATTCTTCAAATTGCCACCTGCCCTTAATAAGATACTCTTACTTTGATTATTTGGTTTCCATGATTTATGGGAGCTGATTTATAACATTCAATTTGCCATAAAAGCAGAGACTACTGGGTGCTCTTCAGTAGCTCCACTTCCAACCCTATGCAGGAACCGTTTCCAATTTCCTAGTATCAGTCTCCCCACCTGCAAAATGGATTTAACGATGCACTCACTTAATGGGTTTAAAAAAAAAAATAAGTATCAAGAAGGTAAATAGATATAAATCACAAAGAAGATAAGCTATCAGAAAGTGTCAGTGATTACTATTACGATTGCTGTCCAGGCTATTTCCATTCCCATGAGGGGGGTGCGCCCTAAACACTCTTGGATCTTTGCCCCACTCTCTCCTCCTGTCCATGGTGTGAACCGCTGGCACCCGGGAACTGAGCAACGGCCACTGCTATTTCTCACACGGGACGGGTTGATCTAGCAACAATTCCCAGCATGGGTGTTGGGTGTCTCTTCTCTTTCTTTCTCACCAGCACCAGTGGGAGGGGAGGCAGAGAGTGAGTGAAGGGGCTAGCTCTGTGTGTTGGAACATTCCCCCGGGTGGCCAGACCCAAGATCTATATGGGATGGTAGGATGCGAAGCAGTGAATTTTTGCCCTCAGCTAGGTCTTTGTGAAGTCAATTTTAGTGCTCCTTCTGCTCATGACCTTGTCATGTTTCTCAAATCACACAGAACCTGGGATCAGGAAGCAGCCAGAGGAAGAGGAGGGATTTTTAATCAGCCTCTTCTAAATCCCAATATTTAATAGCATGTGTGGTTCTACTAATAGTGTAGGTAAGTGAGGAATTAAAGTGCTCATATTGGTCAATACCCATTATATGTGAACCAGACCAGCTTTGGGTCCCATTAAGATGCTTCCTCTAGCTGTCCTGTGTCCTAATTCAGGCAGGGCCTCTCCTGGCTGGCAGTCAAATGGACTTCACTCAGTGCCCACCATAAGTCATGACATTGTGTGTGTGTGTGTGTGTGTGTGTTCATGTGTCTACACACGTGTGTGTTGGGACGAGTAGGAGGATGTCTAGAAGAAGATATTAGAAATCAGTTTCCCAGAAGAATGGACTTAATCTTTAGCTTTGATCAAAATCACTGGAAAGCTTGTTAAAACACAAGACTGCTGGGCTCCAACCTCAAAATTCCTGACTGCCTAGATCTGGGGTGGGGCCCAAGATGTGAATGTCTAAGTTCCCAGTGGCTGTCTCTGTTAGTCTGGGACCACACTTTGAGAACCACTGTGTCAGAACTATCCACGATAATGTGGGTGTGCAGTGACCTAATGTGTAAAATTCCCACTATCGTTTTAGGGTCCATCAAATGGAAGGTTTAGAATTGGAAACTACAATAACCAAAATAAAAAGCTCAGTGAATGGCCCCAAAAGCAGAATGGGGGGAGCGAAGGAAAGAATTAGGGAACTGGAAAATGGAATAGAAATCACCTAAGCTGAATGAGATAAAATTGAAAAACTATTGAAAGTGCCTCCAGGTCCTATGGTGCTATAACAAAAGCTTTAAAATTCCTAACACCTGAGTCCCAGAAGGAGAGAAGAAAGTGGGCAGGCGGGAAAAGTAGTCAAACAATATTGAGTGAAAACCTCATTTTTTTTTGCTGGATGCATTTTGAAGCTCCATTATAATGACAGATTCTACAAACATTAAGCATTGTTATGGCTTCTTAAAAAAATGGACCCTTTTGTCATTAAGAAATGTCCTTCTTTATCACTGGCAATTTTCTTCTCTCTAGCAGTGACTTTGTCTGATATTAATATAACCACTCAGCATTTAAAAAATTATCATCAGCATAATATATCTTTTCCTAACTTTTACCTTTAACCTATTATCTTCGTATTTTAAATGCTCCCTTATAAGAAGCATATCATTGGGGCTTGCTTTTTGACCAGTCTGCAATCTGGTACTTTTAAATCAGTTGTTTTGACATTAACATTTAATGTGACTTTGATTTGGATATAATTTATTTTAACTCTACCACCTCGCTATTTGTGACCTCTTGTCCTTGTGTTAGTTGTTCCATTTTCCTCTTTTTGCTTCTTCTTCTGTATGGACTTTTAAAAAACTGACCATTAAACTGTAAAGTTGCTCTGTTCTTTCTCATTTCCAATTCTCTGCCTTTGTCCTCTTCCCTGTGAATTAAAGGTTTCTCTTCTTCCCTAGACTCTCAGCTCTGTCTCCTCAGTTCAGAGAAATGAGCAATACACTGCCTGGGTTCTTCCTTCCTGTGCCACTGTCTGGAAACTGGAAACATCCTCCAGGCAGTGAACTGGGGCAATTATAGGGTTTCCTTGATACAGGAAAAATAAGGAAGGGGCAGGTATTCCCAGGAACTGGGCGCCATCCACTGTTTGACATTTTATGGTTAGCCTCGGAACTGTCATGGCACCTATGGGTGTGTCATTCACCATGCTAATATATTACAATGAGCGTATAATGAAGCTCAATGTCTACTGGAAGTCAAATCTCTGCCATCTTGGGCCTCAAGGTCTATTGGGAGGCGAATTTTCTGCCATCTTGGTGCTAATTGCTGTGTCATTCTTTCAATGGTTGTGCCTGCTCCCTCCCTCCTGTCTCATTCTGACTCTGTGTGAACACTGTCTTTCACTGCCTGATGTCTAATAGCTTAAAACCATTATGTCATATATTTTGGTGGGAGGGTAAATCTGGTCCCTGTTACCCCTATGAGACAGAAGTGGAAGTCCTCCTATGCATTTTTCAATGAATATAATGAGTTTTTCAATGTATTTCTACTATTCATTCAAGAATAATTTAGAGAGTAGCAGAAGTAATACGGGGCTGTCAGCAATTTTAAATGAGATATGTTATCTAACACACATTATCATCATCATATATTTTTTCTCCTATGCCTTGGATGCACATTCTCTCCTCAGGTGAACAGATCATCCAGACAGGTTAGTGTAGCTCAAAGCTAAGCATCCTGTTCATCTTCTGATAGGTTATTAAATCTATTTAACTTATGTCCTATTGGCTCTAATCAGGAGCTAGTATTTCCTGTTTCTCCTTAACATTACTTCACATCCAGATGATTTCTGCCATTTAGGAGCCCAGATTTCAAAGAAACCTACATGCCACAGGGATGTTTATTATTGAAGACCATCCACACTCCCTTAGGATCCTCATTTACTTTTAGAGAATTCTATACCTCATTCAAGATGTGAAGATATCCATTTGTTTTGGCTTTCAGCAACCTTCCTCAATTCATCTGAATTTCAGAATGTTTGGCAGATATTTCTCAAAGACCATGGTTTAGGGAAGTAGCTGTTTTCCATTTTCACTGCAAATAGAATTTCCTTTTATATTTTTAATTTTCTTTCTTTCTTTCTCTTTCTTTCTTCCTTCCTTCTTCCCTCCCTCCCTCCCTTTTTTCTCTTTCTTTCTTTCTTTCTTTCTCTCTTTCTTTCTTTCTTTTCTTTTCTTTTCTTTTTTTTTGTTGTTGTTCTTTTGGTTTGGTTTCAGCAAGGGTCACAGATTTCACAAGTGCACAACCATCACTCACTGAAAGCCCTACCTCTATTAATGACGCTGTAAGTCCTCCATTCATCAAAGTCTGAAACCTCAGCCACCTTTCTAAATATGAAGAGCAAAAGAGAAGGGCGAGCTAGTCATTTAGTGATTAATTATTCAGAACACTTTCCCTTACGTTGATTTCTATTCCCCACCACTAAAACACTGGGCTAAGCCTTTATCATTGCATTCTTGACTACTGAAATTTTCTTTTTGTGTGTTATTTAAAACTCTCCTTCTCTAAAAAAGAATGTTCATATTGACTTACAACATGAGATGCAGGTATGAGTCTTTGCTTAGACATCACCTCTTCAGTAAAGCTTACCCTGACTATCATGTTTAAAATTGCCATCTCCTCTCCCCTGACACTGTCTAAACTCACTTACCTTGCTTTAATTTTTCTTTTCTTCCCCCCACAGGAGTTATGGAAAAGCTCTTTAGTATATCTCTGAGCTATACAATAGAGCTATGTATTATACACTATGTATACTACTGTGTAATGATCTGTACTCTGTGGTGACTTCCCCTTTTTATTATGTTTGTTGTCTGTTTCTTAGAGAGTATGCTCATAGGAGCAGTGAATCTTTGTTCATCTAAAAGAGAACTTGACATTCGGCAGGTATTAACACACATTTGTTGAATCAATAAACAGAACTACAGGTATCTTTTTGAAATTTTGTTTTAGCCACTTCTCTTTTACAAAAGACCTACATTACTGCCTGGTTTTTTTTTTTTTTGCTAAATGAGAGTAATCCGAAAAGAATTCTTGGTTTTATGAAAAAAGGTGAAAAGTGAAAATGGCACTCAGCATCGACTTTGCAATGAGCCTTTACAGAGGCAGCGGGCGCTCAGAGCAGTGAGAGTGGCACCACCAAGCTGCCACCGGGACACACTCAGCGTCTCAGCATCCAGCCGCCATAGCTGTAAACTGTGTGTGTGAAGTCTGTGCTCTGCCTTGATTTATCCCATGCATCCTTTAGCAAGATATGCCCTAAGGTAACTGCTTCTTCACTTTACACCATTCTGGCTTACAAACTTTCCCGTAGGAACACCTTACTTTCTGATAGAGGGAAAACCTGTATTAAAAAACCATAATAAAGTAAGAGAAACAAATGAATGACAAGATGGAACTAACTGCCACATTTGCTGAGTTTCTTGGCAGAAATACAGGAATTTGATGAGTTAGCAAAGCTCACTTTTGATATAGATTAAAAATGATCCTTTACTCAGCATTAAAAACTAAAAGAATTATTACAACCACCTTCTACCTCGTCTCCCTGCTCTTTAAAATTCATCCTTCTCATTCCTATAGGATGATTCTTGAAAAATGCTGCTTTGCTACTGAGCATGTTGTCCTGTTCAAAAATTTAAGGTACATTCACATTTGCTACAGGATAAAGTGTTAACTTCTTAGTGGCATTCAAAGTCACTTTTAACCCAACCCTGACTTATTCTATGTCCTTTTCAGTCATAATTTTCCAAACATTAAACTCCAAGGTTATCCACCATTGGTGAAAATGTTAATACAAAAAGCCTCCTGTGTACCCCTTCCTCTCTATTTACACGGCTCCTGCTGTCTTAGCGCGGGCTGCCACAACAGGACACCCCCGGCAGGACAACTTACACCACACCTGTTGTCTTGTAGTTCTGGACACTAGGGGGTCCAGGATTGAGGTGCCGGCAGGGTTCAGTTTTTGGTGAGAGCCCTCATCCTGACCTGCAGGCGGCTGCCTTCTCTGTGTTGTCCTGGGGCGGGGTGGGGTAGGCAGAGAGCCAGCGAGAGCGCTCTCCCTGGTATTTCTGCCTCTGTTAGAAGGATGCCAGTTCTGCTAAATCAGGACCACCCTTATGATCTCATTTAACCTCAATCACCTCCTTAGAGGCTCTAATCTCCAATAGAGTCACAGGTGGGGTTAGGGCTTCAACCTACACATTTGAGGGAAAATAAGATCAGTCCCGTACACCTGTATATCCATCCTGGGTTGTCCTGGACTTTTCCATGTCCCGCCTGCTCTCTCTACAGCCTGTCAAATTAGTCCCTTTCCAAAAACAGTTTACATATTACTCATTAATTTTTTTTGTCTTCCTCTAAGTTCTGAGGACAACTGACAGACAGACATTCATTTGGAGATTAATCGTGAACTACGGCTTGGCATTTCTAGAGCTTGTATATTATTTATCACTTGTGTTGTTGAAACTTTTAAGTGTATGTACCCTTTCTTTGTAACTAAATTGTAAGGTCCTTGGTGTCAGAGACTCTGATGTATCTCTTCCTGTTTTACAAGTGTGTATTCAATACATTTACGTCAATTTTCATTTGTTTCATAGTGATCAGTAATTTATAAAGTATTTGCATAATAACTGATTTGAGTGTCCTTAGATTATCTCGAAAGGTAATACTAATCCTATTTTAAAGACAGAATGAGAACTCAGAGAAGCTATGTAACTTGTCCGAAAGAACACAAGTTAGCAATAACATCAAATCCAGGCTCTGAGGTTGACTCCTTGTTCCCATCTTTTTCCATTCACATTTACTAAATTATGTTCAGTAGAACAAGAGTATCTTTAGCAGCCCTTCAAACAATGCAACCATAAAAATAAGGTCCTTCTTCCACCCCAAGTAGACTGATCCTTAATAAATGGTAGTTGAACAAATGATGTGGCCAGAGTTATCATCGCTCGCCTTTAGATAACTCCTCTGGAGCTGAGGACGCAAAGCCTCCTCTGCCCTCAGCATGAATGATCACTCCTCCTCTCTGAGGCCTGCGTTTCTGTACTTTTCAGACGCAGAATCTGACCTCGGGTTGAAGGTGCGTAAACTTCTCGTGCAGCTGACTGTGAAAATGGTCCTCGGACCCGGGAGAGTCAGTCGCAGGAGCCGCCGTGCAGCCCCGGGAGAGGCTCCGAGCGCTCAGAGGATCAGTGGGCCGCGGCACCTCAACCACCAGCCTCTGTCGCTGCCTCTGAACTCCTGAATTTCTCTCCTCTGGACTTGACTGTTTTGAAAAAGACTGCCAGATCCACTGCAAAGACGGGCATTTTTATTCCTGGCCCAGAATTTGGCTTAATGACGCACTTTATACACATGAACATACACAAGAGACAGGACCTTCTTAGCAAGAGACCGAAAGGCTTTGACTTCAGAGGGAACTGGGTCTGAATCCCCGCCCTGCTCTATCAGCGGAAACATTGGCAACTTAATTTCTCTGGGTTCAGTTAGTTTCATTTATAAAACGCAGATGCTCTTTGCCTTACATAGTTGAAAGAGGTTCCGAGATACTGCCCACGAAGAGAGGCTGGAGTACTGCCTGGCAGAGGAGGGCGGTGGGGCAGAGACGGGCTGTGGAATTCCCCTTCCCACGTCGCGCTGCCCCAGACGGTAATCATAAAGGCTGCGGGACTGAAACAGTGGGTCAGTGCTTAGTAAGTTTATCTTGTACACTACAGACAGATGCCTCCCAGGGCACAGTTTGGCCTGAATTTGGGGAGCACAGCACACTTGTGACCGCAGGAGTTACCTCCTCATTTAAGCGCTGCCTCCCCCCGAGCCCTCGGCACTAGGGAGCCCTAGTCAGTCCTAACGTAACTCCAGATGGTCAGATTTCACTGCCCCACATGGGAAACCTTCTCTTAGTTTTTTCAATAGTCCTGCAAAGACAGACACAGAGACATATATCTTGATTTCACTTCCCTTAAGCTCTAAGTGTTACCCAGAAACCACAGAGTGCGTGTGGGATCTCACAGACAGCGAGCGCGCAGGCTGCCGAATCACTGGCTCCCTCCCCATGCCTAGTTCTCCCAGTTTGCCTGTCAAGGGGGCCAAGGACTCCAGCGTCTCCCTGCGTTGGCTCTACAGACAAAGCCAGGGCAGTGTGTGAGCTGGAGGCAGCTCTGGCTCCTGGCAGGAGCCTATGAATGCATCTCTTCCCAACTGCATGGCCAGTGATGACACGTCGGTGCCAGGAATCGGCCGCAGTGAGGGGACACTACGTTGCAGGCACACGCAACACATTGAGGCCTTTTATTAGGAGAGATCAGGTTGCTAAACAGTTACCTCCACACCCCCGAGGATGCCCCTAACGCGGATGGCTGCCGGAGGGTCTCTCACAAATGCAGAATCTCAAATGAGGACAGGCTGCAACTGAACTTGGACATCTGCTGGAGGGCAAAGGATTCGTATGCCGTTTCACACCCTGTAAAGCTAGCTCTTTTGGATTATTAGACGTGTATTTACTTAATGGCTCTGGAAAAAGAAAGGTTAACCTTCCCCAAATCAATGTTGCTGACAGACGAGTGAAATAATAAACACAGCCTTCGCAAAGGTTCAGACTGAGGAGGCCCCCACGTCACTCGAAACCCCTCCGGCCTGGCTGTCCGGCCAGAGACCTCCAGTCGGGGGCTGGCGGTGGGGACTGCCAGCGTTCCTTGGGTTTGGCTCAGCCGGGGCCACCACAAGCTCGCCTCACTTTCTCCTGCGGCGCTGTTTACTTCTGATTCCGCAAGAACCATGAAGTCAAAGGATCAGGCAAACAAAACAAAGAGCATGAAAAGGAAAACAGGAAGGGAATTTGACGAAAGACTTTGACCCTCAGCAAGGATCTGGTTTGATTTTCATGGCAAGGGTTCTCGTGTCGTTGAGACCAACTCAAGCTGCCCCTGTTCCTTTTCAACCCCTCACGCTCCACTTGCTAAGATTTCCGTGCAGAGATGCGGACCCGATGCCATAAATGTGTTGCTTTGGCTTCTGTCCGCTGGTGTGAGGAATCCTGGCAGGGAACAGTGAACCTGCTTTGGGAACCAATCAACTTGGCAGATGGGGACCTTCAACTTGTAGTGAGAGCAAATTTGGTACGTTTCCCATGCATCTGTGATCAGAACATACAAGGCTTTTTTTTTTCCTCCCTAAAGATGATCTGTTCTACTGAAATGCAGTTTAATAAGCTAATCAAGGGGCAACACTCTGAGCTCATTCTGCCTAAGATGCTCATCCCAGAGCAGGTACTGATGACACAGAGGAACAAATGGCAGGAGTTGTCTCAGGAAGTCATCCCCTTTCCCTGCCTAGAAATAAAGACTCCTAAGTATTTTACCACAATTTTCAAGGAAAAAAAATGAGGTGTGACTGGCGAGAGGCAGGCAGGACTGTCAGGGGATGAGGTACCAAGTTGGGAGGTGTGCCAGGATCAGCCACAAGCTCCTTCTTTAGGCTGATCAAAGTCCAAAGCTGCCTGGCTCTGGCTCCCAGTGGGAAATCCTTTGCTTTCATTGCACGGCAAGGAGTTTGGCCTGCTGGCCTCCAGAGAGGTGCCCACCGCACCTCTCACCCATGGCCTGCCTCTGAATACCTGAACAACCTCAGCCTGCCTGGAACTGTACAAAGTCTTGTCAAAAAGCCTCAACTAAAGAACGGGAGGGGGCCAGGAAATCTCTCTCGAAAGACTAGAGAACAACTGTAAATATTTACTTTGAATCCCATACTGCTCCCAGCCTCCTCAAAGGGAAAAGTGGGGCAGCAGGCTCTGCCTGGAGGGCACAGGAAAACTGGGGTCACACCCTGGTTTGCTGTCTACCTGATCGCTTGCTCTTTGCAGCCAAGCCAACACACTTCCACACGCTCATGAACAGGGGACAGGATATAAGAGTCACATCCTTGGCTTCACACCTCGGACAGCTGGGGTTCAAATCCTGGGCTTGAGCAATTACTTAGGGCATTAAGTCTCAAGTCCCTCATCCCTCAAGTGAGGGAGGTACTAACAGGTTGATCTGTGGTCAGGAAATCACTGAGTCAGTACCCGTAGCACAGTCAGCACGAGGGATGTCTCACAGCAGGTACAACTCTCACTACTGAACATATCACATGAAAGCTCTCCCAATATATGGTACAAAGCAGAATGCCTCCGGGAGACAAGGTTTACAGTCAATGGAGGCCTGGGGTTCAGGGCGTCTGGCTGGACTCATCTGCTTACGAACATCGGAGCAGTTTTCTTAATGTCCCAACCTCTTGGTCTCCTGGTGCCACATTCGCTGCCTCACCCCATCGACAAACAGCAATACTCCTAGTGGTTCTGGTGCTTTGGTTCAATGTTATTGGTTTTTAACTAGTAACGAGAGTATTAATGTTATTAATAGTCTTTTGTTTGTTTTTGCCATCAGTCCTTCCAATGCAAGCGGTCAGGGTATTGCCTGGAGCTTTGCTGCTGGGTTTCAAAGATGGGACAATGAGGTAACTTCCTTTCCAGGGAGGTGAAACTCTTTCTTGACTGTTTCTGCAAGGAAGAGCCATGCCTAGGGAAAATCCCCAAGGCAACTGGTTCTTTTTACTGTACATTTGTTTATTTTTTTAAGAGGTCTATTATGTGCAAACACAGGGCTACCCCTAGGGATACAAACATGGGTCAGACCTCAGCACTAGAGAAGTTTCTCAGAGCCAAACTGCTGTCAAACCCAAGTTCATGTGCCCGACACACAGTGAGGCCAAACAAACCAAAATGTTGGAGTTTGGAGCAGAGAAATGTTTATTCCAGGGGCTGTGCAAGGAGGTGGCTCCCGCTCAAAGGAGCCAAACTCCCTGATGAGTTTCAGGAAAGAAGTTTTTATAAGCAAACCTTGCAGGGAGGGCTGCAGGGGGTCCGACCTTCCTCTGATTGGTTGGTGGGGAGGGACAAGGGTGGGGTTCCAGGAACCTCAATCATCAGCCTTCTGGTTCCAACCAGCCTGGGGTCCATGTGCCTGTGCTCAGCCTGAAGTTACCAACCTCCCCCTGGGTGGCGGCCTTAGTTCCTGAAGAAGAACTCAGAGACACACATCAGATGATTAGATATGTCCCCCGAGGCAGACGCAGGCCCAGACCCCAAGCTGCACTGTTGTTTCTTCCTGCATTCCTTCACTCCCCTCAGAAGGGACTGAACTGCCCCCTGGAGCTCAGGGAAGGTCCAGGAGGCTGAATGTTTCTCCTACAAACAAAAAATGGGGGACTTGTACTTGGGAGGGCCCCACAGGGCCCTGCTCTGTTTCAATCCCCCCTTCCTTGATACTCCTCCGTCTTGAGGGGAACAGGTGTAGGACAAGAAAAGGAATAAGATTTGGGATAGGGAGCTTAATCCTAACCTCGGCAGAGGAACTCCGTTTTAGGGGGACTCAGTTTCGAAGTGGCCGAGAGTGCCTGCTCGTGGCTGTATGTGATTCAGGGCGAGGGGTGATGTGCTGGAAATGCAGCCCATGGGAATGGTAGCAGGACATCCTCAGAGATTATCTTCCAGAATCACCATCATCAATCCTTCCATGACGCAACTTCATGAAGTTATAATATAACCTGGATGGCTCACATCCAGTCCTGGTGGAGTCTAGTCTCAAGGTTTATAGACCTGCCTTGGAACCTCCTGTCTCACCTCAGCTGAGTTAACTCACTTTCCCTGGGTCTCAGTCTTAACAAAAGACAGTAATTTAACAAGAGGTGATCTTATAATGTATAACTACAAATCTGCTTCATGAATAAAATCATAGGTGTGATTAACTTTTGCTTAAAAAGCAAATGGAGTCTTCCAATCTCTTTAATGAGCGACATCACTGCTCACAAACAGCACGTCAGTGGTGGTGTTTCTAAGCCGTGGCTGCACAGAAAAGTCATCGGAGGAGATTCACAAACACTCATGCCTGGGCTTCACCCTGGGATCTTCTGATGCATTACTCTGGGATTGGATCCGAACCCTGAGTATTTTTTAAGAATCATTCCAAGTGATTAGTTGGTACAGGTTTGAGAATGACTTGGGTTAGAAGGGTAAGTACAACTTGGCCTTAAGCAGTCACGCGGGACCTGCAGGCTGCAATCTGAGGTTGTTTCCATGGTTTAGCTCCATGGATGGCAATGGGGATTCACAGTCACATAAGCTATTTTTAGAGACGTGGCGATGAAACTGAATTCCACTTTTCCGATACATATTAAAATGTCCATGTCCAATTGTTAGACTCTCCGAGGGTACTGAAGACCCAGAGACCTGATACCTACATTTCTACAGTCATTTCTTAAGAAGGTGAATAACAGTAGTACTGCTACTATCAAAACGGTATTACTGCCATTTACTTAGCGCCGTATCTGCTATCGACTGAAGAGTCACGTGTCCCCAGAATTCCTATGTTGAAGCCTTACCTTCCAATGTGGCGGTATTTGGAGGTGGGGACTTTGATAGGTGATTAGATTTTGATGAGGTGATGAGGGTGGGCCCCCGTGATGGACTTAGTGTCCCTGTAAGAGGAGGAGGAGAGTCAAGAGCTGTTGCTCCCTCTCGCCTTCACAGGACACAGTGAGAAGGTGGTCGTCTGCAAGCCAGGAAAAGAGCCCTCACCAGAACCACACCACGCTGGCGCCCGGATCTTGGATTTCCAGCCTCTGAAACTGTGAGAAGGTCAATTTCTGTTACGTAAGCCGCCAGTCTCCGGTATTTTGTGTGACAGCCCTAAAGCACGAAGACAGTATCTTTCACCAAGTTGGGCATTACTATATTACATACATACCACACTTACCTAAGTGTGGCTGTTACTATGCCATGGATAAATAAGCCCTCTGGCAAGGTGATTAATAGCACTGGACTAGGACACAGTCGAACGGCACCTCTGTCCCACACTGATGGCAAAAGCAGAGGTGGGGTCTTAGATTTCTCTAAGCCTCCCTGAACTGTGGGAAGAATTAAGTGAGATAAGGCATACAGCATAGAGCAGAAGGCCCAGCTTAGCCTCACAGCCACAGCAGCAGGTACAACAACATTATTAGTATTGTCCTGACTCAGAGGGGTTAGTTACAGTGTCTAAACCTACACTGATTCTCAGGACGGCAGTATGTTTTCAAACACACGTTTCTAAACAACAAACCAAATGGCCCTATTACTCTAATACACTATCCTTGCCTTTTTCCCTCAACAGATGTCTGTTTTGGCATAACAGTATTCCCTTTAGTACAAGGCTATGTTTAAAGCCGGCTATCATTGGCACAGATCCCCTATGTAAACTTTATTTTCCAATGACTTTTATAACTAACATGATCAAAAGAACTTTCCAAAGCATACAATCCTGTCTTTGGAATACAATCCACCAAAGATAGAAAGTAAGGTGTTAAAAACATGACAGTAACACATATGAAATTATACAATCAGTTCCGTAAGATCTGCTGTCCTATGGTTTGGATCTCCCTGTGGAAATGTCGTACCCTCTTACTCTATTTGATAAATCCCAAAGCCTTGGGAAGCGAACTCTTTTTTCCATGTAAAATCTGATTCTATCTTGACCTTCCAGAGTCATTTAAACCCCAAACTGCAGACAGATTTATGAGATAGAATGTTAAAATGACATGACTGTCTGGCAAATGTGGTTATTTACACAAGTATTAATTATTTGAAATCATAAAAAAAATTAGAATAAGTCAAGGTAAGCCATTTTAGATGGATATTCTCATCTAATTTATGAATGCACCTTAGTCACATCAACTTTTCTCAAAGAACAACCAGTAATTTCTTTAAAAACAGGATCCTGATCAATCACACTTGCTCTAAGCTCAGGAATGCCTGCAAAGGCTAGGCTAGCATCACCTAGAACTGCATTTTTTGAAGCCATCATCTTCTGCAAGGAGAGAATTTGATCTAGTGTTATTCAAAATAAGGCATATTGTGCTATGAGCAACAAGTAAACCCCAAACCTCCCAGGCTGAAAAAGGTTTATTTTTCACTCATGTTACCTGTTAACACAGGTCAGCAGGAACTCTGCACATCATCATGAACCCAAACATCTTTAGACTTTGCTGTCTCAATGTAAAACATCCAGAATCACTGAAGCAGGAAAAAAAAAAAAAAAAAAGAAAGAAAGAAAAGAAAAAAGGGGACTGTGGAGAACTACATCTCTACTAAATGCCTTGGGCTGGAAATTGTCCAAATCCCATCCACTGCTGACCCACTGGTCAGAATCAGTCATGCAAACCTGCCTAACTGCCTCGGGCTGGGAAATTCTTCACACGCCCAGGAAGAAGATGTGAGATTAGAGAGGATGAGCAATACTAACCTCTCTCACAGACCCACGGAAAGACACTTCCCAGCAAGTTCAAACAGGAAGTATCCAAAAGATGCTAAAACCTGCCTCATAACTTACTCAAGATACAGACACGGTTGTTTTCCACAATGAAACGCAAATGTCCACAGCTCAGTTTAAGCCCCTGAGAATACGATCCTGATCCTGCTCTAAGGAATTTTTCCTGTATAAGCTGGTGATCTTCACCTAAAAAGTTTTGCAAAATATGGTAATAAAATCTCCACAAGCACAATAGTTCCCCTCTCCCTCGGGAGCCAGGTGGTAAGCCTGGGGCGGCCATTCAGTCTCATGCCTGTGGTTTATAAAGGGCCCTGCAGGCGCAGCTGTAACCGGCTGGGCTGGAAGCTACAGGTCCGCCAGCGTGGTGGCCAGCTCTCTCAGAGTCTCCGTTTTTAAGCCATCTGTAGGCCATCTCCCCCGAGAAGCCACGTCCACTGCAAAGTCCTTCACCCCCCCTTGCCATGATGGCAAGGCAGCTTCTAGGAGACAATTACTGTGACTCTGCTGGATGGTTTTCAGACACTGGGTCATGTTACTATTGTCATTTTGCACGTAGCACTCAGGGATCTTTAGACACATTTAAAATGATTAAAATAATAAGAAGTGTTGTTAAATCACAGCTTCCACTTATATCCAAATCCACTTAGGTTGGCTTTGCGTGGAGATGGGGTCTATAAACATCAGACTCAAAAGAGACAAGAAGGTGTCACAGACTTTTTTTTTAAAAAAACAAACAATAGTGGTACGAGGGCCAAAAGCAAGTTGAAAAACCAAAAAATATTATCAGTATAGGCAAAACACAATTTACAGCCAGACAGCTCTGTCCCTAGGACCGAGGAAAATGACAGATCCCTCGAAGGAGTGCCTTACAAGACTGAGTTCAGCAGCTGGTGATGGTTATTTTCCTTATAACCAGCTAAAAACTTGTGTTTAATTACTCTGAAGAAAAAAAGGAAGATAAAAACATTGCAGCAAGAAAGAGTCATAACAGCTTTATTTCAGAGGGTTAAAAATTTAAACTCCTGGGAAAAAAAGCTACCTTAATCATTTTTCTCTTTATATATCATCAAGAATTATGGAAAATGCTGTAGGTAAGTCCTTGTGCTTTTGACTAAAGAGAGAAGTATGTCAACTGGGTCAAAATTAAGTGGTTAATGTATTTAAAAAAATTAAAATTCTGAGTGTCTACAAAACAACAACAACAATGTTGCAGCAGGACTTATTCTTAAGTCTTTTCCTAAAGAATCTGGTTGTCTCTTCATCACTATTAACCAAAGAAGAAGGGATTATCAAGGTAACTCTCTCACACCCTGACTAAAAAGATTCCAAATCGGCAATGCCTTAGTTTTCCTTCCTAAATATGGGAAAGCGTGTTCTTTACATTCCGCCCCCCCGCACCTGCCCCCACCCCCACTCCCACGGAGCTGCTTGTTATCCCGTCCATGCACAGGAAGCTTCCACAGTCTCATTAGACGAGACTACTAAACGTTGTTCCACAAATAGTCCATGCTGGTCTCTCCCCCTGAAACCCAGCTGTGCTTACAGGAACTGGGGACCTCGAAGTGCATTGATTTTGACCTTCTGCTTCCTAGAAACAGCGTGTAGGCCACCCACTCTGTCCAGTGTACATAAAATCTTTACTCTTGAAATCACTTTTTTCGTCCCTTAAGTGCTGGGTGGGGGTGTTCCTGCAGCTTCTGCTCTGTTTTCACTGCACGCGCTTTCCTTGGGTGATGCCAGCTACTGCACTGATCTCTGCTCTGCTCTGTTTGATTATCTTTATGTTGCTGATGCTCAAAGTCTTGGCGAGGTCCCCAGTCTCTTTAAGTTAGACATGTCCCCAACTGAACTCAACATCTTCCCCTCATTCTAAACATTTCACTACCAGAAATCTTGGTGGAGATTCTTGGCCAGAAATCTTGGCCATTATGTGCAATTCCTCCCACTCATCTTTAATCATCAACTGTCTGAATTCCTCTTGTGTCTGTGCACATGTCTGTCTCCCACGTTGATTACTGAAAGAGTGTCCTAGGCATTCTCTCAGTCTCCAGTCTTGTCCCTTGACAATCCACTTCCTACACTGAAGTCAAGTGTTGTCTTTCTAAAATGGAAATCTTACTATCCACCTGCTCAAAGTCTTCCATGTGTCTTGCTCTTCCTTCAAATGGGATACATCTTGTACTACCCTGTACAGTTTGGCTGCTACTAACTTCTCATCAGCATCAACTGACAATACTGTGCATCCCCTACACTCCAGAAATACTCAGCTGTTCACTTCACCTGGTACACCACACTCTTCCTTGTCTCTGAATCTTTACACATGCTACTTTCTCAAAATATTCTTCAACTCCTTTTTCCATTAGTACCCCCTAATTCTCCTCAACCTCCTCCAGTTTCACCTGAATCACTTTCCCTTGCCCTTTAGATTGCAGGTTAACCAAAGCCCAAGAGTCCTTATCTTCAGTGTCGATTAGATGTTCCTCCTTAGCATCCTGTAGTTCACGCTTAAGCTCTGCTACAAATCACTATTTCTTTTCATGTTGTGTTCATACTAGCCACCTAGCTCCATGAATGCAAGGACAATGTCTTTCCCAACACTGTTGTCCCTTGGTCTAATGTGGTATTACATGCATAGTGAACTTTGACCAATACTTGTTGAATAAGCCTTATATGAAGCAGGGAAGGGGGAGTTGATATTCTCAGAGACCTGTGGAAGAGCCATCCCTTTCCTAAAGAAAGGAAGTGAAGTAATGGTCAACTTGCACAACATTGTCCTGAGGTCGATGTGATACTTAGTAGGGTGACTGTCTCCAGGAAAAGGCCAGTGAGCAAGAGGAGGACAGAAACTGACCAAGTGACGGCTGGAAGAAAGGATGGCTCAGATAAAGGCATTAGGGGTGACAGGTTTTAAAGAAAGACTCCCAACTGGAAGAACATTTGTATCCTCAGTTGAACATTTTTGAAAGTATTCTTCATAGTAAGGATTTTTAAATAGAGGGGTGCTCTGGTCCCATAAACTTACTCTCTTGCCTTCTCTCTTTTCTGCTCAAAAAATATACTATTTTCCATAGGTAAAACATTATCTCACATACATCTCAGCAATGTTCTCCTAGAACAGTCTACCTAAGCAATAGAAATAAAAGCAAAAAAACCCAAATAGGACCTAATTAAACTTACAAGTTTTTGCACAGCAAAGGAAACCATAAGCAAAACAAAATGGCAACCTATGGAATGGGAGAAAATATTTGCAGAAGATGAGACTGACAAGGGCTTGATTTCCAGAACATATAAACAGCTCATATGACTTAATAAGAAAAAAAAAAAAAACCCAATCCAAAAATAGGCAGAAGACCTAAACAAGCAATGCTCCAGTGAAGACATACGAATGACCAATAGGCACATGAAAAAATGCTCAATATCACTAATTGTCAGAGAAATGCAAATCAAAACTACAATGAGGTATCACCTCACACCAGTCAGAATGGCCATCATTCAAAAGTCCACAAATGATAAATGCTGGAGAGGCTGTGGAGAAAAGGGAACTCTCCTACATTGTTGGTGGGAATGCAGTTTAGTGCAGCCATTATGGGAAACAGTATGGAGATTCCTTAAAAGACTAAAAACAGACTTACCATACGACCCAGCAATCCCACTCCTGGGCATATATCCAGAGGGAACCTTAATTCAACAAGACACCTGCACCCCAATGTTCACAGCAGCACTATTTACAATAGCCAAGACATGGAAACAACTTAAATGCCCATCGACAGATGACTGGATAAAGAAATTGTGGTATATTTATACAATGGAATACTATTCAGCTATAAAAAATGAGAAAATGCCATTTGCAGCAAAATGGATGGCCCTGGAGAATATCATTCTAAGTGAAGTAAGCCAGAAAGAGAAAGAAAAATACCATGTGATATCACTCATATGTGGAATCTAAAAAAAAAAAAATAGACAAATGAACTTATACATAAAACAGAAACAGACTCACAGACATAGAATACAGACTTGTGGTTGCCATGGGGAAGAGGGGTGGGAAGGGATAACCTGGGAGTTCGAGATTTACGGATACTGACTGGTATATACAAACTAGACAAACAAGTTTATACTGTATAGCACAGGGAAATATATTCAATGTCTTGTAGTAGCTTACAGTGAAAAAGAATATGAAAATGAATATATGTATATCCATATATGACTGAAGCATTGTGCTGTAACCAGAAATTGATGCAACACTGTAAACTGACTATACCTCAATAAAAAAATACATATACTGTTTTATAAGCCTTTAATTTGTTTTTATCCATAAAAAAATAACTTAAGAAAATTAGTCTCATGAGTTTCTATGGACACAAAAATGTTAATGTAAGAAAATTTATTATATTATTTGATTTAGGACTATGACTTCATTCATACAGTCAGAAGTTCTTTGTTTATTCTTCAGCCATGTTCTGGCCTTTAATATTTGTTTCTTTGACATTTATACAGGCAGTTTTATAATTTAACTATATGCCTTAAAGGTCCAGAAAGTAAACTTACAGTAAGACAAATAAGATAAAACAGATAGTAATGTACGCAATAGATTTACTTAGTTCCATTCATATAGCATCAATGCATCACACATTCCAAAAGCAAGCATCTGTCAAATTTAAAATGGATCATCTTAATTGGGTTCAATAATTGGATACATGGTCAAACAATTTTCATTGCATATGGTTTGGGGCATGCATTTCATTCCTTATTGGTCTGCTTTTTTTGAATTAACATGTCAATTATGTGCGTTGATAGGAACGGGGAAGATAACCAGAGGAAGGAGCAGTGGTGGAAAATATGCCTCTTGCTGCTGCAGAGAACACACATGGCAGGTGAAGACCAAAGAGCTAACTCCCAGAGAGACCTACATGGCACATTTTGGCACATGTGAGTAAGTATAATGTTTATTAGTCTAAAAAATGAGAAAATACTATAAAAATATAAGAAGTAGAAAACCCTAGACAAGTTAAAATACAGAAAAAATTTTAAGCCAAGTTATTTGAATCAGGCAATATTTAATGTATCAAAGAGTAATCTTAATAGCTTGGTATAAAGTAATCTAAACCCAGGACACTAACCACGTCAAAAGGCAGCAGGCATCCTGGCCAAGCCAGAATCCTTTGCCAGGGTTAGTGTTCTCTGATGACACACTTAGGCACCCCCCAGTTACAAGAGTACTGATTTTATTACTGATATTATAAAAATAACCACTCTCTAAGTGATTACATGTAGTAAATAAAATTAGAACTATACATAAGTATTTGAATAATTGCAATCTCTTTAAGGACCACTTGCAACTTCTGCCTGCTTCACAGACCTGCGGGGGAGAAACAAAATAAAAGAAGATGTGCTTAATGATATGTCTGTAGAGCAGTGTATTAAAAAGAAAGATTGGGATTTTAATGCTTTCCTAGACTCCATATGAACTTTTACAGTGGCAGTGCCTGCAGGGTAGCACCTCTATTAACCTCATTTTACCGCCATTGTGTCAATTTCTGGTGTCTGTGCAAAATATTTTTTTGCATATATAATATGTAGAAATATCTTGAGCTGTTAAAATAGATTGACTTCTCTCCAAATATGGCCAGTGAGAAATACCTGCAAGGTGTGTACACAATTACTCTCCTGGAAGGAATCATGAAAACTGAATTTAGAAAACTAGAGTGGCGTCAGGTGTTAGGGTGCCCACGTGCTACTTCAGCCCTGGAACTGTCTGTCCACAGTGCTTGACTGGAAAGAAGTTCTTGACTTTTTCCTAGAAGAACAGGACTGGGACAGCAAGCAGATAGGTCTGTGCTTCGAGCATACTTTATTTTACATTTTTTTTCTGCTTTGTGCCTTAGTTACATTTAATATTTCTGATTCACCCACTAGACCATAAACACCTTAAAAGAAGCATACCAATCTCCAGATTTCTCACAGGACCTGAAAATAGTTTGCAGTGCTTGCTCAGTAAGTCGTTGTTTGATGGGAGAGAGAGAAAGGCAGAAGGGAGGAAGGGAGATGGTGAAGACGGGAGTTGGGTTATTTGTACAAATACTTCTCCCTTATCTGGGAGGCGAGACTTAACCCAACCAGCTCCGGCTGACTCCTCTATCTGGCTCAGTCCCTCAGGCCTTAAACAGCACTTTCTCTGGGCCCTCTGACTGCTTTCAAGAGGGGATTCTTCTGCTGTGTACTCTTGTCTCATCCTAATGCTGGCATAGCAATCAGCAGCAGCACTGGATGTAAAGAACGTTCAATGTGTGACTTCATCACCCAGGAAGCTGGTGTCACCCACGACAGCGATGTGTTTTTTCTTGGCATAGTTCCTGATTCATCGTCAGCCTTTATTTCAGATAAATCCATGAATGATTTACTCATGAGATCTCAGGTTGAAGGGCAGTACGCCTATATGTCACACAAAGAACATTTGAAGGACTAAGGAAGAACCACATGATCTTCGTGTTCCTGCAACGGTAGGGTTATTCTCTAGAAGAGATACAATTTTTGTGTGTGATACAAAAGGACAGAACCAGAGAGAAGGCAGCTACGGGGATTCAGATTTTGGAGCAAACAGGAGAGTAATTTCTTTTAAAGTAGTTTCTAAACATTACAACTTAAATACATAGGTTGTTTGTTTTTGGTCACCATGCTGTAAATTACATCCTCATGACTTATTTATGTTACAACTGGAAGTCTGTACCTTTGACCATCTTCATCCATTCTGCTTACCCACTGCCTCTGGCAGCCACCAAGCTGTTCTCTGTAAATATAAGCTTGGTGTTTTGTTGTGTTTAGATTCCACATAAAAGTGACATCATATAGAATTTTGTTTTTCTCTGTCTGACTAATTAAACTTAGCATAATGACCTCAAGGTCTGTCCATGTTATTGTAAATGGCAAGATTTCATCATTTTTTATGGCTCAGTAATATTCTAGTGTGTGTGTGTGTGTGTGTGTGTGTGTGTGTGTGTGTGTGTGTGTGTGTGTACACCACATTTTATTTATCTATTCATCCCTTGATGGACACCTGGGTTTTTCCATATCTTGGCAATTGTAAACAACGCTTCAATGAACATGGGGGTACATATAGCTTTTCAAGACATTTTTTGTTTGTAACCACCCAGACAGTATTGTGCAGATGCAAATACAGCTGAGCCTTGAACAACATGGGTTTGAACTGTGCAGGTCCATTTACATGTGGATTTTCTTCCCAATAAATATGTTCTATACAATCCACAGTTGACTCAATTCACAAATGTGAAACCACAGGTACAGAGAGTTGACTGTGAGGTAATATATGGATTTCCAACTATGTGGAGAATGGGTACCTTAACCCCCACATTGTTCAAGGGTCAAGTGTATACAACTGTGAATGTGTTTATGCATTTATATATAACAAAAAATGAATTACATCTAATATACTGTCTTGTGACTCACTTTTTAAATGTAACAATATTCTAAAAATGTTTCCACACCAGAATATATATAGACATAGAAGATAAATAGGTGGATCCAGTTAATATCAGTACAAATCTATGTATATATCCCATTAATAGCTATCTCATTCTTCATAATAGATGCACAGTATTCCATTATATAGATTGCTATTTTTTTTTAATCAATCCTCCTTTTTTGGTCATTAGGTTGTTTCCACTTTTTACATTTTCCATGTTTTATTATAAGACAGTTTCCAAGTTTTATTATAAAACATATGCAATGAACATAATAATATTCTGATAACTACACAGTAGTGCATTGCAGAAAGTATTTCCTTAGGTGATTCCTTAATGCAAAATTATTGAGTCAATGAGCAATTAGAGCAGAGCACGGGAAGGGTGTACCTCCCATTACTCAAGATGTTCACATAGAAGCTGGTTAATCATTTGATAGGGGTATTGCAAAGAAGAGATGAGCATTAGATGGAAAGAGAAGTAGATAATTCTAAAATTCTTTCTCATCTTGATATTTTGTGATTCTCTGAATGCTGTGGACAAACTCAACCCTTTCCTTCCCTCTGTAACACACTTGAGAGAAAATGCTGAGCATTGTTCATCTTTATGTAGCCAGTTCATAGAACAGCCTCATGTCGTGGATGTGAAACTGTTCTGAGACGCTGTATCTCCAAGATACATTTAACGGTGTCATAGAGTCCACGGTCCGCACAATGGGGGTGTAGGTTTTCATCTCACGTATATCTAAACATGATTTTCCTGCCAGGGAGTAGGGGTTTCAAATCCCACTTCCTCAGCATTGGAGAACACAGATTCACTGAGCAGCCTGAGATCCACAGAACATCACAAAAGAAAGAGAAAACACCATGCAGAGTCATTGGAGGAAAATCCTTTTCTCATTGTAGGTCATGAGGACTATGTATTTTTTTAAAAAATCAGAACTTTCGAGTAGCTGTGAATGGTGCCCGTCACCTGACATTGATACTAAGTGCCCTGAGCAAACGTACCAGAGTAGACCAGTGCGGGACAAGAAGAACATGGAACACAAAGGAGAAGATCAGCAGAACCTGCACAATGAAAGAAGAAGAGGTAATATGCCGGACTAGGGGAAACAAACAGCCCATTAAACACGAGTTCCTTCTGGTCTGACCAATTTTTAGAGAGGATTAACTGAAATTAACACCAGAACGACATTCAGAATATACAGTGACTACAGTTACGCATAAGTTCACGGTTTAATAGTGTGTATATTCTCATTTCATAATTCAGTCATTTTCAATGTGAACTTTTTCTGATTTTAAATAAGGACTAGGGCAAAATCCCCCTCCAGATATGTATGTGGACTGAAGGATGATCCCACCTGAATCACTGTCATAATTCTTTCAGCCAGCATGGGTTAGGCAGAGAGCTACAGAGAGCTACCCTAACACAGCTTCTTCAGGACTGGATAGATACACGTCACAGTATTGTGGTGCTGTGATCATCACAAAATTATTACCATGTTTACCTGAAGAAGTGCATATTTACACACACACACTATCTTTTTAATGCCTTGCACGTAATATTGTACGCTAATATTAAGTCCTCTGAATGCATCCGAGGCAGAAGAGCAGTTCCTAGTAGGACAAGGGGAGGTGAGCATTCTAGTTTAAAAGAGCGGAGAAGTAAACAGAAGATCAAAGAAAGTGAAATAAAGGCATCAAGGGAGATAAGCTTTCACATTTCTTGGAGAGAAAGGAAATAGATTAAGTCTTAAGTTTTCCAAGGCAGATCTTGGAATGCTGGTCCTGCAAGGTGTTAATATAGATGATCCACAAACAAATAGTTCCTTGATCAAAGACTTTTGGACAAAATACCATCTGCCTTTTGGAAGATCAAAATACACACCAGCATATTAAAGGCTCTTTGAAGTCTTATAATAAAGGGAAACTACTCAACCTGATGTTTATCCAAGTTATTTGATAATAGATTTCCAGGTAACTCACTTTTTAAAGTTCTCTAGGGATACACTGGTTGAACACGGCTTCAGCGAGAGTGAAAGAGGCATGCCAATGCAACTGCCGCTTCTTGTAATTCAGCAGCAAAATAGTAATAAAAAAAAAAAAAAGCACGAGTTTTGTACTCAGATAGGCCTGAGGTCAAATTCTGGCCCCATTTCTTTTTATACATGTGACCTTGAGCAAGTCGTCATCGCTCAGCATCCTCCACAGAGTGGGGTTTATAAGGGGAACATCTTTGGAAATAACATTAAGCAGTGAGTATTTGACAATTTTAGAGAATTCAAATTTAGATGAATAGGAACTACAAGAGACATGTGAATTCAAGGTGGGGCTTGCTTATGGAGAGTTGATGGTGAAGAAACCTGGAGAACTTGGCAAATGTGGAGAAATCTTACACATACAGGGGCTTTGAATAAAATAAGGATGCATTCATGTCTGAATGTTCTTTACCACCCAAAGATATGAGAGGTGCTGGCAAGAGAGCAGTTGAATTATGCTCTATGTTAATAGTTCCCTTAAGTTTTAAGTGTATCAGAATCACCTGGAAGGCTTCTAAAACACAGACTGCTGGAGTCCACCATCGGAGTCTCTGACTTAGTAGATGTGGGGTGGGGCCCAAGGAAACCGCCAAGTTCCCGAGAGGTGCTTGCTGCCGTTTGTGGACCACGCTCTGAACACCACTGTTCTGCGCAGCATGGACGTTAGGGTGAAGGATGAAGCCAGCTGTGGTCTGGCAAACTTGAAGAAAAAGGAGTAGTGGTGCCTGGATACCAAAG
The DNA here is from genome assembly GCF_036321535.1 of Camelus dromedarius. NCBI lineage: Eukaryota > Metazoa > Chordata > Mammalia > Artiodactyla > Camelidae > Camelus > Camelus dromedarius. Next base: position 10,963,019 of record NC_087465.1, on the reverse strand, counting down.
TAAGACTGAAGTGTGGGTTTAGTAGGAAATAGAGAATCTGAAAGGTAGAAGGTTTGGGACAGAGAGTACATTATAGCAATCTGAGATCTCAGAGTTGGATGCTATTTCACATTTGACAAGAAAAAACATTACACTGCCTTACAAGAGCCCTAGATTTGAGAAGACCAAGGAATTATAATAGTAGGACATTGGGAAAATCCCCAAATGAAACTTAAAGTTTCCTAAAGACAAGAGTGTGGCAGAGGGGAAAGCAGCGACCCAAATGTCAGCACCCCATACGAAAGAACAGAAGTGATTAGCGAGATTACAGTGACAAAGAAAGACACAGGACACCAGGACAAATGACAGGAGCCTAAAGAGAAGGGGAATTCCAGGTAGAAGATTAATGACACCATGCTGTGATGGAAAGCAGCAGCTTCCCCTGGTGAAGGCTAAAAAGGGAAGCGGTGTCTTCTAGGAATCATTTGAAATGGGGCAAAAAAAAAAAAAAGGCATGGGGAGGGTTCTTTGAATAGCATTGAAGAATGATCAGTTTGCAAATCGAATTCCTGTTTCATAGACCACAGTGGAAAGATCTGGGAAATATGTCAGCAGTGGTTAAGAATACAAATACACGAGAAGATTTTAGTTTGATAGGGGCAGCGGAGCAAGGCAGACGGCCAAGGACAACAGGAACGAAAGACAGCAGTAACTGATCGCACGTTTCTGAACTGAACTTCAGCACAACGTCCCTGTGTGACAGCTGACTGAGGTGTCCGCCTTACATGGCTGCCCTCTGTGATACAGGACTGCCCGGACGGGGGACAGCCAGTTCTTCCCCACATTTGTGGGGATGTAAGTAACGACGCAGCTTTGGTGGGGAAAGAACAAGCCACAAAGTCTAGAAGGAAAGATGATATTTTTGTTTGCAGATCAGAACCCTCTTCTTTCCTCTTCAGTGCTACAGGTACAGGGTTACTCAGTGGAGAACAGCAACACAATCCCCTGTGGCAACACATCACAAACCCATGTGTAGGGACTGATGTAAATGCTGCTGTGTTAACGCTCCCTGTTCACTGCAACTCTGATTGAACTATCGCTACTGCAGAGGAACAACACACCGAACATATGAAGTGTCATTGAATGTGCTGTGTCTTCTGTACATCGGTAAATCATTTATTGTACACGTCCGTCTATGTTTCTAGACACGATGGCCTCCCTGAATAATCAGAAGATGGAGACAGGCTTGGCTGCTTGCTTGAGTGATCTTCAAGTCACTTAGCCAATCTGAACTAAATTTATTCATTAATTCAATTTATTCAGTAAATACTTACTAAGTAAATACTGAATGTATAAATATTTATTAGTGTTGAACACTTACAGTGTAAAATAAGAATATTAAGGTTAAATTTTCCTAATAGGTTAATTTTTGGAATTAAGTATGTGGAAGCCATTTATAAATTATAAAGCCTTATATAACTAGTAGAAACTTTCAGAAAATTGTTTTAAATATTAACAAATGGATAAACTTTTGTGTCCTAATACGAAGGGGAAAGTCATGTATAATTTATGCTTAAGAATACGAAGGAAAGCTATGTTTTGGGTCTGAAGAGTGTTTAATTATACTAAAATTGATATACAGTTTTGGGATATTTAGTCAACATTTCAAAACAAGTCATTTTGAAGAAATTTGGCAGTATGCTTTGAACAGTTGTTCTATTTTTAATAGCTTGCTATGGGATTGAAAACATGCTTAATGTAATTACTAAATGTTATTTATTTTATTCTGTCAAAATTTTACTTTTTATGTTTATCATATATGCCTCCCTTAATTTTCTGGATGACTTTGCCTGTAGATAATAATTTGGAGCACAGTATAAATATAACTAAATCAAGTTGAAGTTTATATTAAAAGCAGATTTCCTACCCAAATGTATTACTGCTTGTTTCTTTATATGTCATTTTCCTTATTTTTATATTTTATGGTGCTTTCTTTATGATACAAACTCTTTTTAGTGCGCAGTGAAATAATTCCTTTCTTGATACCATCTATACACACATTCCTTTCCCCTCCCTCCCTTTTAAGCTTCTAGAAATGCAGTGACATTTCAGAGCAGAACATGTGGCTTTAGATTAAGTTAGAACGCAAATTCCACTTATTAATTGCATATCCTTGGGAAAGGTTTTTAACAAATCTGCGTTTGTAGCATCAGTAACATCACCGTCACATCAAATTGTTGCGAGGATTAAAGGAGATACTACATAGCACATAACAACAAAAATTTAATAAATGTCAGTCCTCTTCCATGTTCTCCTTTTTTAGAGATACATGTGTTTCTACATAAGCCTTCAAATTTCAATTACTCTTAATAGGTGTTAAGGAGAAACCGAAAGCTAGAATTCTAAATATATCCCCAAATAGACTGTAGTTTTATTTTATGTCAGACTATGTGACAATTTTCCCAGTTTATTATTAAATTATACATCTATTAGAGTATACGTTAACTTTCTCAGTGAAAAAGATTTATTATGCACATTTTTGAAGTTCTGTACTTAGAACTCCTATTCTATCTTTATACATCCTCTTAATTATGCCTACACAAATAGTTTCTTCAGCCATGAAGTGTATTTCCAGGCTAGGATTTCTTGCCAGATCGTAAAAACAAGTATTCCACTACCTTCTCAGAGTCTATGCCAGTCTACGCTAGCTGAGACAATAAAAATATAGCATCTTCTGTTCATTATTTTTTTTTTTTTTAGTTTGATAAAAGTAAGCACTTGAGTCGGAAGCAGCAGAAAAAAGAATAATACAGTAGGTTGAGATCAGTGATCACATAGCTGCAGGTACTCCCATTAGTAGCTGTGAGACGCACTCTCACAGCCTGGGATAACACGTAAGAGCACTGCTCAAGACAGGCACACCATGCATGAGCCCACCAAAGGGAGAGGCCACTCTTTTTGCCCCAAATTGGGGCTATAAAACCCCTCTCACCTCTGCAGTGGCAAGGCATATTAAAGGCAATAAGTTGAATGCAAATGTCATAAATAATTAAGGAAAAAAATGAGCTGTAGCTTCACAAATGAAAAGATAAATCATTCCTGGCTAGTAAGTAAAAGGCAAAGGTATTTGGCAGAGAACCTTGGAGGAGAGCATTCTCCCTTATTCCCATGTAGTTACATGTATCTCTGAGAGTTACAATCTGAGAATTCACCAACTGTAGATGCACTTGAGTGAGAGCCCTTCCTCTGCAATTTACTAGTGTGGGGGCCACAGGGAAGAAGCAGGACCTTAAATAAGTCTCCTGGCTCCTAGTTTTTTACCATTCCATCATAGCTTCTAAAAAATGAAATTAGACTCCCACTGAGAATATTAAATGACACATGTTTGTGCTCACAATAGAACAGTGAGTCCACTAGAAAACTACATTGAGAACCTAGCAAGTGCATGGAAGGAATTCCATGCAGAAGTAAGAACAATGCCACTAATAAAAACATCAGTAATGGTAAATAGAAACCTAATAATAAGTGAGAGACTAAAGTCCTTGTAGGACAAAAGATAAGTTAATATTGTCATTAATTTTTTAACGAATAGAAATCATTTCATATGGCATATGCTTAGTTAATCCTAAGTAAAAACTTAGAATTTACATACTATGTATCTACTATGTTTGGCACACTTTAAAGCGATGAAAAAGTTAGTATTTTCTTACTCTGTAAAAACAAAATGCATAATCTGAAAATGTGTTGACTGTGCTCAAATTTATTGAAATATACTGGAGTGAGAAATGTAACATCCAGTAATGGCTGGGTAAATTATTCAGATAAAGTATTCCACTAAAAATATGTAAAAGAGTTGGACAAAATATTTTTTTAATTGAAACATAGTTGACATAGAATATTATGCTAATTTCAGGTGTACTACATAATGATTTGACATTTCATACATTATGATATGAGCACCACAATAATTCTAGTAACTACTGGTCCCCATAAAGTTATTATAATATTATTGACCATATTACATCCTGTGAATTATTTATTATATTAACTGGAGGTTTGTGTCTCTTAATTCCCTTTACCTACTTTGCCCATTGTCCACACCTCTCCCTTCTGGTGACCACTAATTTGTTTTCTGTACCTATGTGTCTGTTTCTGTTTTGTTTTGCTTGTTCATTTGTTCTGTTTTTAGATTTTATAGTTTTTAGACCTCTTTATCTCTTTAGTTAGATTTATTCTTAGGCATTTTATTCCTTTTGAGGCAATTTAAATGGGATAGTTTTCTTAATTTCTCTTTCTGTATATTGATTTTGTATCCTGCAACTTTACTGAATTCATTTATGAGTTCTAATAGTTTTTAGTGGCATCTTTAAAATTTTCTCTATATAGTATCTTGTCATCTGCAAACAGTGAAGCTTTCACTCCTTCCTTCACAGTTTGAATTCTTTTTATTTCTGTTTCTTGTCTGATTGCTGTGGCTAGGACTCCTTACACTATGTTAAATAAAAGTGGCTAGAGTGGGCATCCTTGTCGTGTTCTTGATCTTACAGAAAATACTTTCAGCTTTTCACCCTTGAGTATGATGTCAACTGTGGGCCTGTCATGAATGGCCTTTATTAAGTTGAGGTATGTTCCTCCAAACCCAGTTGTTGAGAGTATTTATCATGAAAGAAGGCTAAATTTTGTCAAACGCTTTTTCTGCATCTGTCGAGGTGATCATTTGATTTCTGTCCATCGTCTTGTTTTGTTAATGTGGTATATCTTGTTGATTGACTGTGGATATTGAACCATCCTTGCATCCCTGGCATAAATTCCACTTGATCATGGTGTATGATCCTTTTAAGATATTGCTGAATAGAGCTTGCTAATATTTTGTTGAGGAATTTTGCATCTGTATTCATCAGGGATATTGGCCTGTAATTTTCTTTTTTTGTAGTATCTTTGTCTGGTTTTAGTATCAGTCTAATGGTGGCCTTGTAGAATAAATTTGGGAGGATTTCATCCTATTCAATTTTTAGGAATAGTTTGAAAAGGACAGGTGTTAGTTCTCAACTATTCCATGGAGATTTGCATGAGGAAGGCTCTATATGAAGAGAAATCAAGGTCCCTGATCATGAGCCCTGAATAAACTCTTAGGCAACAGTGACTACCAACATGTTATTCATGTGAGTTACCCATCTTCTAAGTGTATCCTCCAACCCCACTTAAACCACTCTAGCTGCTACTTCATGGAAAAGATACAAGCTTTCCTAGTTGAACCCTGTCCAAATTGCAGATACGTGAGTTAAATAAGTGATTGCTTTTTTAAGCCATAAAGGTTTTGAGTGATTTGTTATGCAGCAATAGCTGACTAGAAAAGAAGACAGAAAAGACTTGTGACAGAGACATGGAGAGAGAGAGAGAGAGAGAATATGATACAACTCAAAGCTGCCAAATATATAAAAGCTATAGATTTAGAAGCATTCTCATCACCCAAGTTTAATACAAAGAAGCCAAGTTTCAGCTGAAAATAGTCACACCTAGGTACATCATGGTAAAGTTGCAAAAATAAAAGACAAAGTGAAAATCTTAAAAACATTGAAGTAAAACTGACAGGTGACTTCACAACATGATAAAATGTTACCTTCAAAGTGCTGAAAAGAAAAAAAAAAGCCTTGACTTTTATATCCAGTGAAAATACTCTTCAAGAAAAATGGAGGATGAAGAAATTTCAGACAAAGATAATTCATCATCAGAAATCACAAACTAATATAAATATTAGCTGATATTCTTCAAGCCAAAGAAAAGTAATTTAAGATGGCATCTCATAGAGGAAGAAAGAAGTGAACAGCATCAAGGAGAGTAAAATTTGAGGAAAATGTAAACGAATATTGGCAATATATGACAATAATAATAAAGCTTTGTAGTGTTTAAAATATATAGGAAATTTAAATACATGGCAACACTAGTGAATAATTAAAAATGGATTTCTAAGTAAAAAGGATAAAAGGATCAATGAACATGAGGCTCTGCTAAATAAACAATACATGCTGCAATCTCAAGAACAATCATTGAAAGGATATTAAAAGGGTATGTGACCTTCAACCTTGTAGGATTCAAGAACTGGTAACATCTTAGGCAGTATGCCAATGTAAATAGAAAAACTTTGGGCAGCTAGAAGGAGATAATTTTGGCTAACAAGGAAGTCCCATGATCCTATCAGACAGCAGAGATTAACCTTAATTCACAATGATTGATTTTTCCTCCTAAAAGTTAGGCTGCACCATTAGTCCATGTTTACCTTCTTTGCTTAGTAAAGTAGGTTTTTAAAAACCATTATATTAGTAGAATTTTGTAAATGGCATTTCTTAGGGAGATGATGATCTCTGTTTGAAATAGCACTCATGTGCAGGTAGCTTAAAAACTAATTTTCTTCTCACTGAGTTATGAAATATGTAAAGGGCCAAATACCTGGGCCTCCCCATCATTTGTGTGAGTGTTAGCCAAAGCTACAGATATGAATCTTCTCCTCAGAGTTCCTCTCTAGGTAAAGATTTCCCCACTGTGTACTTTATCCATTCACATTTCTTATCCTTACAATTTGGACCCTCTCTGGTTTTTTTCATGGCTTACCTTTTCAGGCTTATTTCTCTCTAATCCACTGTAAATGTCCAGTGTCTTCCCCAGATAGTATTAACTGCTATGTTCCCTAGGCAACCAAACAATGCTCTTTCTGCCTCTGTGCAATTGCCCAAGCTATAGTCTTGCTTGTAAGACATTCTTGCCCATCCCTGCCCTCCAAAATCTTACCCATCTCTCAATTCCAAAACCACTTTCTTCACGAACATCCCTCTAATTCCATATTTCTTCTGTGGACTTAATGTTATATTTCCCTCCTTTAGCTTCCTTAGCATTCTATTTATCTCTTAAGAAATAGTATGCCTTATGCTACAGATTCTTATGCCCGTCTCTGTAACTTACTATTGAAAAGAGATAACTTTTTTTGCAACTCCCATAACATAGAGCAGCTTCTCCTTCTAAATATGTTGACTCTTCAAGATCCATAAACATGATTGTTCTCAGGAGGAATCTGGCCAATGGGGCATATGGAATGTATTGGAGACTCTTATCCAAATTCCTTGTTTGGGACAAAAATGTCCAGGTCTGTTCAATTTGTGAAGGTGAAGCAGGTCAATGTTGAGGGGAATAATGGAACAGTCTGTCTAGCGTGAATACGCTCAAGTTCCTTCAGTAACTGAAAATACACAGGACAAAATCCATAGAGAACAGAAAAATAGCCTTGCAGCCAGCCAGTACATTCCTCCCATTTATGAAAGATGCATCTCATCTGATAGAAGGCTGCCCTATAAGCTAAGTCCACCAAGGTTAAAAAATGAACTAGATGTTCCTTCAGTTTGTTGTCATTATTGTATTTTATAGTTTTAAGCCACACCTAGAAAAATAAAAGAATATTCCAAGACAAACAAAAAGTATTTGGTAAAAGAATTAAAAACATGTGCTACTCACTTATAACTTTGATTTTTCAAAATAACAAAGAATTGGACCATGTATCTCCTATTTTTAATCTTAAAGAATTCAACTCCATACAATACTCCAAAAATTTTTGCATTTCAAAAGAACAGTTCAGCTGTCTCGTTGTTTAAATACAATCTTCTCTGATACCTGTTTTTAAATTTTCTGACCACTATTGCATGTGACAAGGAGTTCTAATAAACAAAGCAGGTAATCTGAAGCATGTAACCTTATATATTTTGCTGAGTAACTTGACACATTTTTCCTTTACACTTAATAATAGTTTATTTGGTGAGATTAAGTTTCATATGTTATTAAATGTTACCCTTTAAATTTTTTCTAGGAACTTAGAAATCAATTGAACCATTCATAATATCAGACTTTTACCCCAGACATGAGAAACATTTAAAGTAAGAATGCCACATGAATAATTCAGAGTCATTTGGTCTCTAGAAACTGCAAAAACTTATTTATAACCAAAATAATTCTCTACAATCAATATTAGAATGAAAAATTTCAATTTGACATTAGAATGCTTTGCTTCTAACAGATAATTAGAAGCAATTATTAACTTACTTTTATATTTATTAGCCAAGTATTAATTCTTAAATATTTATTATAATAACAGATATAAAACATGCAAATGTTGACATATCTAAATTAGCGGATTTATTGACTGGTATGAGTTCTGATGCCCTAAACTTTTTTTCATTTGTTTGCTTGTTTTTAGCTTGGTTATTCACGTTTATAAATCCAAAATGTAGTTAGAGGGTGCTGGCTGGCTTGACTCGAGCTGTTTTATGACTTTATGCCTTTGTAGATGTTGCACCTACTGATTAGAGGACCTGACCCTCAATTTTACTCCACATTTATCTCCTCAAGTTTCAGCCTTTCTTCTCTATTCTCACACTTTGTGTCCAGACTTAACTTACAGATGGGAAAAGCAGCCTAGAGAAACAAGGCCCAAAGTTTAACAACATTATGAAGGCAACTCTGAAAGCAGAACTCTCTGATTCATTGGACTTTTTCATCCCAGTAGTTCTCAACCTTTAGGATAAGCAAAGATCAACTGAGGAGTTTACCAGGAATACAGAATTCAGAGTCCCATGCACAGAGATTCTGCTTTGGTGTGTCTGAAGTGGAGTCCAGGAAAATGAGTATCAAACAAGTACCCCAGTAGATTCAGACATCTGTAATTTGACTTATTTAGTGACTTTGGATTATAATCTGAGAGATTAAAAACAAACACACTCCTGACATGAGTTTTTAAAATTTGTGATGTAGACTTTTATATCACCGTCATAGTAAGAAAAAAAAGTCTACTCAAAGGTTCTGCTTATTTTGTTTATAATAAAAGTTTTTAAAGATTCCCATTTAATTATTCAAGACATCTTTTCCTAAATGGTGATCTTTTATAAAACTTATCTGCAATAAGTCTTATTTTAAAGTGATGCAATAAGAAATATGCACCATTCCAGAGAGCCTGACATTATTTGGAAACTTCCCGCCATGATAATTTTGTCTCAGGAGAAATCTGAAAATTCCATGAAATAACTTACGTATAATTTATAGAAATCTGAGTCAAGAAACAGGTGTTGCCACTGGAATGATGAATCTTGTCCTTTTCCTCACTCATAAATTTCGAATACATGAGCCCCTAGACTCTAAATCAGATGCTGGGTTCACATAGGTTTCTGTCATTTATTTTCTTTCACAGAGAAAATGAAGTAGATGATCTATACATACCTTGCCAGCTGGTCCACAACCTCACACACTGAGTACAAATACCAGTACCTCAGTGGCTCCATCTTACAAGTACTTGTCCCAGGACTTCAGTGTTAGATGCGGCTCTTGAAAAGTATTTGCTTCTCTGTGCTATGAGCTTGGCTACGTTGCTAGCTAGCATTCCATTTCCAGATGGCTCCTATTATCATCTAATTATTTTTAAAACTTGACTTTATTTCAAACAGTTTACCATTGTCAAGGGTCACCTCCAAGTACGACATTCCTGAAATCAAGTATTTTGGGTTCTAGATCTATGGTTAGGAGAATTTAAGAACGACCTTCTTTAGAGTGATTGATAGACCCAATGGCAAAATCTATGGCTAAACTATAAATCCAATATTAAAATTTTAATAAAACTATAAATAATTTTATGACAATTATTCAGTCACAATTATTATTATAGACCCAAAGTCTGGCTTACCTTTACATGTTCTCCCTGAACAAACCTGAATGGTTTGCAGATACTGTTTGATGTCACGAAAGGGATACAGTATCATCACGGATGCCCTCCGGCTCAAAGCAATTTGCCCATCAATAGCAAAGTCTACTCACATTTATCCTGTTCTGCTTCCACGCCCTCACTTTCTGTGTCACTTGGCAAGATCCATGGTTGATGCACCACCTGCAGCTGCTTTAAAGAGTCATCCTGCCAAAGAAGAAAGTGATTTGGATTAAGCCCTAGTTGATATTGTGAATACCAATATGGACAAACACTTCAGTCCCTATGAATTACATGTCCAAAAAACCATAATAACAATTTCCTCACAATAGAGAAGACTTCTAAGTTTAAATTCCTTTTCATTTCATGGACACACCATGAACTTTGAACTCATTTTTTTTCTTTCTCTTTTTAATAAGATATAATGTCCTTATAAGAAAAAAAATATCTAGACCTTGTTCCTTTCTGAATTAATATTTTCATGGAATTCTTGGCACTTGTTCTTGAAAATATAATAATGAAATAGTCAATATAAAGTTCCATAAAACATGCATGTTTGCCATCAAGGTTCCAAATTCCCTTAAATGAGAATAAAGACTAGTAGGATTTACAGAATATTCTCAACTTAGCCTTCAGTACTACTTTACTGCCTCCTTCCTCTTATTACTTCCTTATTTTTGTTAATATATTTCTCAGATACATCCTTGCTGCCCCGCTCCTGCCACTGTCCTAAAGCACACCTTAACCATCTCCCATCCTGGCTGTACTGAAAGCCATCTAGGAAGTTATCTAGGATTAAGACTCATACCCTCCTTATTCTCTCCACCAGTTCCCTGCTAAAGCGAGTTTTTTAAAATGTCATATGATGTATTCATCACCTTGTATATAATCCTTGAATGGTCTTCTCATTATTCCCAGTGTAAAATCTAAACTCAGGGCCCTTCATGATATAGACTTGTCTAGCTTCTGATCTACCGCCACTTCCATCTCCATCCCAACCCGACTCACACTTCCAGCCCAGCTATAATTAACTGGTAGCACCTTAATTTTTCATCCTCTCTAATCTACCAAGATGCTTTCCTATGTTATACTTCTTTATAGATCTTTATATGTACGTGGGTTACTAAACACACAGTTATCTCTGGCAGCTGAGAGGACTTAGATACAAAGACACTCCAGTAGTAACAAATGCAACTACCACCCAGATCTTGATTTCTAAGACGATTTTTCAATGAAAAAAACAGGAATCTTAGGGAAATTATTGATTCTTGGACCAAGGCAGGAAATATACAAGATAAACCTGGAGCATCTCGTTGTGCCGGAAAACAAAAAAGTGCTAAGACACATACACACACAGAGAATGATGGGGGTATTTCAAAGGGATAAAGGAGCCAACTGAAAAATCTCTCAGTGGCCAAAGCTAGAACAATTTGAGCAATAAAGTAAATAAAGTAGCACTGGGTTACTACTCCACATGTAAAATAAATATCTATGAATCCATTCTAATGAAAATAAATTACTGACTACATGAACAAATGGGCAAGAAGAGACAAATATGCCATGCAGGAGGATTTCAAATAATTTATGTAGATACTTAAGGAAGTGGAAAATAACTTCCCACATCTTTAGTGTGGCTACATATAGTGACTTTCTTCCAAAGAGTACAATATGGAAAGAGAAGGCAAAAAGAGTAACTCGACTATGGAAAAAACTGACAAACACTATCTAAAACCAGGTGATTAAGGTCAAAATCAACAGTAATAATTCCTATCGATAGTATGTACCCGAGATAGAAATGGAATTTTGTCCGATGGTCTTCCTCCTAAAAACACATTATCCAAGTCTAACCATGAGAAATACCATACAAATCTCATCTGAGGGACAATCAACAAAATATATGACCACTACTCTTCAAAACTGTTATAGTCATCAGACACAAGGGAAGTCTGAGGAATGGTCGCATAAGTAGAAAAGGCAACGTGATATATCAGGTGGGTTCTTAGGACCATAAAAAGGAGGTTAGGGGAAAACTGAGGAAACATGAATAAAGCACGGATTTAGCTACTCATAGTGTATCAATACTGGTTATTAATTGTGACAAATGTACCTTTTAATGTAAAGTAATAACAATAGTTGAAACTGGGGGAGATGTTTATAGGAATTCTACTACCTTCACAGTAATTCTGTAAATCTAAAACTATTATAACATAAAAAGGTTTATTTAAAAAATTGAAATACTAAAACAAAAAATTTTAATGAGTTTCATTTTAAAATGAATTTCATTTTTAAAAACACAACTCTTGTAGCATCAGTAACTCTTGAAAATAGTTTGTTAATCGGATTAAAATTAAAATTCCTACCATAAGAGAGATGGGCTTTGCAGTGAAAAGTGCCCCCGGGATTAGGAGTCACAGTTCTTTACCCTGGCTAATCTAGGGCATGTCACTTCCCCTCTTGGGATAAAATGAAGCAGGTGAAGGTGCTGGATTCAATGATGTACTTTACAATTAGTAAATTTCTAGATTTTGATTCCTTTAGACTCTCAGCAGAATGAGAGGCACTAAATGGACTATTATAGAAAAAGTCAGCAAAAGATTCAATCTTGGAATATACAATTTAGGTATAAATCAGTGTTTATTTTTAGGATTTAACCTTTTTTTTTCAAATTTATCAAGTATGGATTTGGTCTTACAGGGCTATACTCCAGAAGCAGTGTAAATGTGAAAAATCTTGGCTTTAAAATTCCCTGAGTATAGAGAACAACAGAAGTAAAATTTCAAAAATTTTCATGTAACAGGGAGAGAAATCACATTCTTGCAGTTTTTCAAAAATAGAACATGCACACTCTGATGTTTAAAGAAGAAATATGAAAAAGTGATCTTTCTGGTTTTATAAGGTAAAATCAAATGGCAAAACTCTTCATTTAAAACAGAAAAGTTTAAAGTGATCATGAAACAATGTTTTTAATTAAAAAAGTATTTTGATTATTTAGCTTTTGGCCCAAATACTAAAACCTGTCTTCCTAAGCAAAGATACGACTAACAAGTCAATTGTGTTACTTTTTTCCACAATAGCTCAGAATATTAGTCAGATTACTGATAGGTTTCTGGTTTTAATGACTTCACTACTGAACAGATAAGCTTTTCTTTGTTTATTGCAAATTACATAAAGTACAAATGAAACATTAGCTTATAAAATATGTAGTTTGGGGAGAACTTTAAAATGTTGAGTAGCTGGAATCATAGAAATAGTATAAATATTGTTATTAATAGATCATTTAAATGGTTTACTTTGGTTTTCCCTTGAATACAGTTAGTAATATAATGCACCTGTTTGTTTTATCAATGCCAACAGGCAATACTATGCATGTCTTAAGTTCAGCCGATCAGACTACTTATAATTCTTTTTGATAGGGTCAAGGAGCTAAAATCGTGAACATTTTTAAAAACAACTTGACATGTTCCTCTTTGCCAATTTATTCAAAAATTTTTCTACAGGAATATTAAACTGTGTCTGAGTATAGTACAAACTGTTTCATATTCCCAAGAGCAAGTTCTTTGGATTGCTTTTAGAAGAAATGCCATTCATCCTTTTTCTCAAACACTTTCACCGTAAGTACGCAAATGTCCAGGGACCAAGAGTGGTGGGAAATAGTGACATGTCTCATATGGAAAACAGTCACCAGCCCTGTATCAACATATCATTTTATCTGTTAACAGAATAAGTGCTTTATAAACTCCAGCAGTATTGTTATTCCACATGGATAGCTTATTTTTAGATTCTCTAAATGCAGTCAATCAGTGATTGATGTCATGTGTGGCCATGGAACTTCAGGTTATTTAGAGAAAAAAAAAATGCTCCTTTGCTAAAGACTTTCACCACTGGATAATTTCATTCTGAGGCAACTAAATATTTCTTTCCTTTTGGTTAAGAATGAAAATAATAAACAGCCCATCAGTTTCCATCTTTCAAAAAGGATTAATTAGTTTTATTTTCTATAACCATAGGGACTGATCCCTAAAGTATGCTGCAAATAAAGAAAAATAAAATTATACTCCACTCCATGTACATTTAAATAAACTGATTCTACTGACAAAGAATTACGTCTACACTTCTGTTAAAATGAAATTCTCCATACATAATTTACATACTTAATAAAGTTTGGAAATAACTCTGTTAATGAAATGGCTAGTATTATCAGGTCCATAATTTTTTAGTGAATTATACTTTTGTAGCTTATTTCTTTTGCATATTATAAAAGGGCAATTAAAACAAAAGAAGAAGGAAGTTTGAGAAAATGTAAGTTTGAATGAACAGGATCTGGAAAAAGAAAACAAAGGGAGTAAATAATGAAATTAAAAAATATAATAGATTGTGAAAAACATTACAAAATAAACACAAGCTGCTAAACAAATTTATCTGTGTTTAACTGTGCACTGATTGCCCTCCAACTGCCCTCCATCTTATTCTTAAATTCCATTTTGTGGTTTTTTTTCTCTCCAAGGAAATTGTAGGATGAAGTTGTAAGGGCTCTGAAATTAATAAAAGGTGACTGGTCCATCACTGAAAAGCAAGTTATTTTTCTAGCAAGCCCTTCCATTTATCTGATTCTATGGAGGCTCTGAGTCTCTCATTGATTTTGAGCTATTTGATAGCTATGTGACTTACAGAAATGTATAGTAGTGTAAATAATTCTTGGCCATATAAGTGCAAACTGCAACTATTTGAATGCAACTGATTATCAATCTATGCATATTGATCAGTTTTGACTTTTTTTCATCTGTTTATAACGTTATTTCAGCAGTCCTTATCTGACTATGTATTGTGCGGGCTTGAGTTCTCCTTCGAGCTGGCTATAACATCTTACTGGTTTCCTCATTCATTACTGAATTAAATAAATCCTTGACATGTTCATTTTTTATCTGTATAAAAGCCATGTAATTACAATTTTTTCAAAAATTGCCTTTAACAACATGTATCAATTTCAGGGTTTCCTTAAAAAAAAACCCTTGCTTGCTAAGTTTCCTAAGTGGAATAAAACTATGATACTGAATAACAGCAATTTCAATTTTTAAAAAGTAAATCCCTGTGCATGATAAATGTAAATTATCTCTTATTTACTATAGGAGAATAACGTCGTGCATTCTGCTTCAGAAGTAGAGTTGGAACTTGATTACACGAAGGATGACAGAATACACCGCAGGAGGAAAAGACAGGCCAAAATTGGCATGAAAAGTGTTTGTAAGGTATTTCATTGCATAAAATTGATCCCCTTTCCAGTTTAGATGATACAGCTGGCAAAACCAGCCTCAACAGATTTGAGAAGGCCTGTGTGCTCAACATGCTTCCTTTCTCGTCTGACACCCTCGGGGACTGTGAAGCTGCCACTTGGCACCCCGAGTTAGTTCAGGCTCCTCTGTATGTTGCCTCCGGCCTTCAGCTAACTTCCTGAAACTGTGAGGAACTGCTTTAAACTGCTCGTGAAAAAGCTTAAAAAATTGTTGACTTCAGTTTTTAGTTCTTTGTAGTTTCTCAACCATTTAAATTGACAATACTTATCTGATGAATAGATACGCAAATCAATACATTTCTCTAATAATTAGGGAATTTTTAACCAGTACACTATGCTACTTCCCAGTTAGTTATCTGGGGAATATGATATTTTAAATGGAATAGTGTCTCTACAAAAGGTATAGCAAGCTTTGCAAGTACCTGATTTTGATAAGTTGTTTTAAATCGTTATGTATACATGTATGTTCTGAGTAAATGTTACTTTTATAATTCTAACTGTTAAAATTTTTGCAGTGTGAAACTTTTGTTCCTACCTTGAGTTATCAAATACCTTACATGTAAAAAAACATGTAATTTTTAAAAAATGTTAGAAACATTTTGAGGATTAACAGAAGTAAACTATTATAAAAAAGTCTCTTTTATTTGGTCAAAAATATAAATCCTATCTGGAAAAATAATACATTAAAAAATAGAAACTATGAAACAGAAGTTTTATCTTAACTTTACTTTTAGAACAGACCATATCGTCTCCTTAGTTTTGATTTAGGTCTAAACAGAATTGTCTGACATCATGTGGTTACGATTCTGTCTAATTATAAGACTAAATTAAAAAAAATACAGAGACTTTGATCTGCAAAGAGCTGTTCAAACTTTAGCAAGCAATGTTAAATACAATAAAAATGTAAACTCTATGGTTTATTTGAGTTTTAGTGTGTACTAAATAAAAGCAAATGTTTGCTGGATCACTTAACTTCAATGCTTCTAACATTTACAAATACTATTCCTTATTGTTTGCTGATTCTACTAACATGAAGAAGGGGGGCAAAAGTGAAATAAGAGTGTAAGTGAGAAAAACAAAAACTATCATTTTATGGCTCACATTCTTAATGTGTTAGCACTGGCAACAGAGGAGTTTGAATATACAATTCCCAAAGAACAAATGGATTAATGTCTACAAAAAGAAACTAACTATTAATAAGTTAATAGTTCATTAATTAAGATCATGCTTAGTTTTCCTGTAAAGGATGATCATTCTTGGTTTAAAAAAGAGCTAAAATCTAAATATCAACCAATATTAGATCAAAAATACTACGTGAAACTGAACCCCTAGAGTGGCAAGACTTCTCCTGGGCAGCTCACACACACTCCCAAATTCAAACTGGTAAGCTAGAGAGACTATATGCCCTAGTCAACTAAAAATATTATTCTTGAGAGTAAATGAATCAATAAAACACATGTATTTATTAATAGAAGTTTCCCCTTTCCCTATGTTATACAAAATTGCAGATTTTCTGTGATGTATGCATTTCCTTCCTGGAAACAGCATTGGAAAGAACACTTTGGGGCAGTGCGTCTCAAACTTTAGAATGTTTATGAATCACACAGGACTCTTGTTAGAAATGTAAATCTGGATTCTTTGGATCTGGCGTGAATCCTGAGGTTTTGCATTGCTTAAAAGCCCTCAGGTCATTCAATGCTGCTAGTCAGGGCACCACACTGAGGAGCAATGCCCCGCCAGCACTTCTCAAGAAAAGGCACAAATTCCCAACCTTGTCACATTAAGAATTTGCAACTGCATACAACATAGCACGTTCAGATTGCACATGTGTAATGATGGAGAAAATAAGAGTCATTTCCTTGGATAAGAACCACAAAATTAGAATGACTTATTTGTAAAGTTCTATTGTGTATGGAGTCCATTACTGTGCCAGCACCCTTCCCCTACAGTACTAGGCTTATAAAGGACACATTACAAAGGGTATTAAGCACCCTTTTTGTGGAGGTGACTCCCAGTCTTACTACCAAGTAGGGGAATGCTGAGCTAAGGGCTGGAGTGACCACAGAATCCTAAAGGGAGGTTCTGTTGGTATACACATAAAGCTACATTAATTGCTTTAATGTATTTTTCTTAATTTCTGCATCAGATCCATTAAATTGAAATTTAAAGTCGGCACACCAACTGTCCAATTTTTGCCCTATATATGATTTTTCTAACCTGAACTGAGAACATGTACCTAGTTACTTCCTTTTTTCTTCTGTTACCATTTCTCCATGAGCCTTTTGCAAAACTTTACCTCCAGACAAGGATGCAACCCAGTGATGTTAGAGACTTAAAGGGGTGCTATGCACTCTGACTTTCTTCTCCAAGTGATATTTGGAAGTAAGAGTGAATTTAAGTATGAGTGCACTGTTCTGAATACATATATGGAGTACCTATTACATCCAGTAGGCCACTCAAAATGGTTTTTGAATGGATCCATGCATGCAAGAATAAAATATTTAGAGAAACAGATTCTGTCTTGCTGAGAAGCAAAATTCAAACCAAATATTTGCTACATCTATGACATCATCACCAAACTGTTTCCCAGTTTCCTTCACCTGCAACAGATTCAGAGGGCTAATTTAGTGACCATTGTGGTTTGGCTTCAGACCAAGTTTTATGGAATCTGTCCACTGGTTTATCTGAGAGTTCCCAAATACAGTTTGCAGACATCCAAAGACACATCCTGTGACACAGAGCATCCTTGGTTAGTTCCAAAATAAATCCAGGAGTCTAAATGGGTTTTCAACAAGAATCTGCCATACATTTTTAATGTCAAGAGATAGC
The DNA here is from genome assembly GCF_036321535.1 of Camelus dromedarius. Classification (NCBI taxonomy): domain Eukaryota; kingdom Metazoa; phylum Chordata; class Mammalia; order Artiodactyla; family Camelidae; genus Camelus; species Camelus dromedarius. Next base: position 10,945,188 of record NC_087465.1, on the reverse strand, counting down.
ACTGTGCTTAATGGCTTGCACAAATAACATCCTTGGTGAGCAATTGTCACATGAATGAATGCCAATTTGGTACAGATTATTCTTTCTATGAGAGCAATAATCATGCCTTATTTTTTTGTGCATGGCCAATATAAAACATGTGTTTCCCATTTATTAGCACATCAACAAATGTTTGTGAGTGAAAATATAGGCTAGCCTTAGGTTTATACAGCATTACTTCCATTTTCAAGATGAATTAATATATAGTATCTCCCTACTGAGGAGAAACAAAAAGCATTTTGATAACTTATTATTTACTGTCTCGTTTTTGTGGGCATGACCGGTGGACGGGTATAGACTGGAAACCCTACAGGCAGATGGAGAAATCCCAAGTGTTTCACCCTACATGATAGGCTGATCTCAGACTGTGCTTCAAGGCCACCTGAACACTCACATCTTCCATGTAGTTTTTCAATGACTGTCCTCCACTGGAGGCTTCTCCCTAGAGGCAAAGAGGAAAGAGGTTGAAAAAGTCAGGAGAAGGAGAGAGAGAAAGAAAGAAGAGTCACCGCAGAGCAGTGCGACCTGGAGCAACGCCCTGTCTTTACTACCCACCCCCCCATCTCAGGGGATACCTGTGGTATTCGTTTGCCAAATTCTTACTCTCAAGGAGGTGATAATTTTTTCAAGGCAATAGTATATCTTTTAGGTGGATTTCAGGTCACATAAACAAAGAACCAGCTAGAGTAGCTAACTAAATCCTAGGACAGAGTGCTCAATGAGCAGCATAAAATTTTCTGTTATTAACTTTATAAATGTGCCCTTCAAATTAGATTAAAAAAAAAGCCACTGATTCTGGATTCAGTAATTCTGTGTGAAGACCTAACACAAGGACTTAAAATTACTTATGGAAAGAGCACAGGCCATTAACCTGCCCTTTCCCAGATGTTGGTAACCAGTCTTTCTCACCTTACTTGTATGTTATTAGTAAATTCTCCATTATTTTTGCCTTTTACTAGCATCTCATTGAATGCCAGTAATCACTGAGATTTTAAATCACTGAAATTTAAAACATCAAATTAAATATATACTGCAAACTCTTCTAAACATTGGTGGTCAAAATTGTCAAACAACCTGTCAGTTTGGAAAAGTTTTATACACACACACACACATATATGCACACACACATTTTATTGAGGTGTAGTTGATTTACAATATTGTGTTAGTTTCAGATGTACAGCAAAGTGATTCAGTTAGGAAAAGTTATATTTTTATACTTCATGCCAGAGACATTTGGAAATAAATTCTGAGAGATCATGAAATGATAAATTCTAAGACACCATATGTGTTTAAAAGGTAACTAAATAAGTGTGAATAAAGCTTACATTTGTTTCTACAACTTTTCAAGGACCCTCCTTTTTAACTTTTCAAGGTTCTCAGGTACATGATCTTACTTGATTGGTTTTTCACTACAGCTTGGGGGTAAGACAGCCTCAGGCCAATTCTGATACGTACAGAAATTGAGGAGAGGTGGCTGCCTGAAGGGCTTACAGTCCAGGAGCCAAGCAAGGCACTGCTGAGACTGGACTCAACTCTGACACTTGCCTATCTTAAAAATTTAAAAATAAAAAATTAAATACACTTTAGTAAAGAAAAAAAATTGTGATGTATACTCCAAATGACTTTGAGAGAGTTAAAAAAAATTAATTTCCAAACAAAAATCAAGTTAGGACTAAAGTGCTGGGATTCCTAAAAACGTAGAAATCACGGATGTGGTCATACGCTTTTTCGCAAATCCTGGTTTCCACTGGCAAAAAATGAATCTGCTGTAGTTTAAATATTTCCAAATGCGTCCAAGCTTGTGGGATTTTTCAATGGATAAGATAGTGAAAAAGATAGGATAGTTACATTTACTTAAACGAAAACATAAACTATTAGGAAAAATCAAATCCATATAAATCCCCCAAACTGAGAGGAATTTAACTCAAAGCATACAGAGAGGGCAGGAAACTTATTTCAGATAAACTGCTTTTTGTAGTTGAACTTGCTGTAGTATCTCCCCTCTTTTGGACAACTAGTCTAGAAGGAATGCTGTAGGCTCTCCCAGTGCGGCTTTTCTGTGGGACAGAACTGGTCCTTTCATGCCAGTAATCCCTCCCCACTGCCTGTGCGGGGAGGGGTAAGGGAATGAGGTGGTGAGCTGCCTGGCGCTGCAGAGCTGCCTTCTGGAAGGGCCAGTGTCTGAGGGCTCGCAGTGCGACAGTGACACGCTGCAGAGCAGCCCCTGCGCGCTCACTGATGGCAGTGATTTGTTTCCTTGGGTCTGGAGGGCAGTGGTTTTCCCAGCGTGTCTGGACCATTTGCCGTGTGATGCTAAGACCTGGTGTTGACTGAGGGTTTTCCTGACGATCAGATGTAGCGACAGCACGGTGAGTCACCAGACCTCTTGACAGGCTGTCTCTTCCCCACAGTGCCAGGGCCTTTTCAGTATCTGCACTGTAGAAAAGGAGCAACCTACACAACACCGTTTGTTTCCAAGGCCACACAGATCGGAGTCTGGCTGTGGCCGCCTTTCATAAACCACTGACGTGGTGGCCCTGATGAATGAGGAGCACAAAGGGAAGGACTCTGGGAGGAGAACACAGAGAAAACACACTTTTGCAGAGATTATAAATGTGGCACAGAGCCAAGTGAACAAAGCAAAGAACAAGACGTCAGGATCTCCGAGTCTTGGGACCGGGAGAGATGGCCCCACCAAGAGGCTTCATTCAACATGTCTGTCCCAGGTTCCCTATTTCCAACATGGCCCTGCTGAAACCTGGTCCCTTCCTTCTCCCACGGGTGGCGCTGATGAACTAAAACCCCATCCAAAGGACAGAGCTATCGACCTCAGCCATCCTTTCCTTAGTTTTAAAGAACCGGCATTTTAAATATCAAGTCATTCTAACAATATAATATTTTGGTAATCACCTGGAAATGAGTCAAAAATCCCCAAATGCAATTTCCCTTGAAAAACAAAGAGAAGAAAGGGGATAGAAAGGAGGCAGACAGGGGCGTGTGAAGGAGGGAAAGGGCAGGATACATGGAAACTATGCCAAAAAAAAAAAAAAAGAAAAAGAAAAAAAGAGAAGAAAAGGTATTTCCTGAAATGTGGTTTCACTTATTATGAATCTTAATATAACTAACAGTTGAGATGAAAATGTTTTGAATGTGAAGTACAAAACATATCATAAGCTCAGAGAAAGAAAGAAGAGGCCGATATGATTACTGCTTAACACATGACATGGGGGCGTGGCTGTTAGAGACAAAGGCTCTCCTCACTCCGCTGGTTCTTCTCCGGTGAAGGACACACTCTCAGGGACATGGAGTGTCAGAGACAGAGCTGGGACTAGACCCACACTCTCCTGAATCCATCACCATCTTCCACCCTCCCAGGCTTCTCTTGTTTCATTCAGTAGGTATTTCCTGTTCATCTCTTACTAATCTTGAGACAAAATGCACACAGACCTGCACTTGCATGTAGACTACGTTTATTCTCAAACATTTTATGGCTAAGACCTCTGCTATTAATTTCCTGAGAGAGACAGTCCCATGAGAACCCTACTTCCACCAGCCACCAGAATGTTCTTTTTTCCCACCTTTTTACCAGTGAAACTAAGCAATAATCTTGACACAGAGTGCACCTTCTTAAGAAGTACCTGGGGCACTTAGAACCCACAGGAGGATGGACTCCACAGGAATGGCCATGGCACTTCTGAACCCATGGGACCCATCACACTTTCCCCATTATTTATTTCATAAGGGTTTAGAAAGCACCTATTGTGTGCTACATAATTGCAAGGCTTAGGGACAAAGAAGTAAATAAGAACTCATCTCTACCACAAAAAATTTACCTTGAGAAAGCAGATATACAAGTCATTAGAACAGAGAGCAAAAGTTACTTGACCCAAGCCCAGGGTGTTAAGGGGATAAACAGGAGGAAAAGGCGCCTAACTTTTCATTTATTTAGCGAGCACGTTCTGAGAACTTCCACATGCTGGGAACTGCTGTAGCCACTGTACATAAAATGAGGAAGACAGAGCAGAGGGATTAAAACTTGAGGAAACTGTTCTTAACGCTTAGTCCTAAAGACCATTAGCAAGATGATGGGGCTGAATGAGGAGAAGGATGCACACCAGGCAGTCGGAGAATTTCGTGCAAGGACCCAGACGCAACAGAGCAGATGCGTGAAACCACAAGCCTCCCAGTGAAGACCGCCCATTACACTATGCACAGAGACTTGCGTTGCATTTTGAGATGTAGAGATAACAACATCGTGTCATTCCCTAATTTTATACTATAATTTCCTGTCATATAGCTGCTAATATAATGGTTATATGTTGCGCTTTCTAATTGTATTATTACACAGGGTTACTGAATTTGTGACAGATGATACAGAGATTGAAGTTCAGCTCTCCACACTCCAGCAAACCTGATAGGCAGCAACTACTGATACGAAGAGAATAGGCAGTGATCCATTTCCAATTAGTAAAAAATCTGGGGGCAATACTTTAGAAACTCAGACATTTGTGGAAAGTTCAGAAGTCTTTCAGATCATCGACGTAGTCACTAAATTGAGTGTTACACTTGCTTTCAGACTTACACATATGAACAGGTGCTGCTTCTAATTGGCCTCAATGTCTTTTCATATCGTTGAAAATTTTTGTTCTGAAAATTTGCTTACAATCTTATGAACAAATACAGCACCAGTGAAGACTTTGACTTTCTTTCTCTGACCATGACACTTTTATCCAGTAAAGAAAATACTTGACTGCTGTAGCATTAATAAGGGCTAAACGATAGTAGCATTTTAAGGAAAAATGTTATGATCTTACTCTACCTTAAGTTCCACTGTTCTCACAGGTCACGTCTACCAGGTATCGGCAACCTGAGGCACGATCAGAGCCAAATCTGGCCGCTCAGAAAGGACCTAATAATACTCAATCCCTATGCGCATAACCAACTTTTAAATTAAAATGAAAACAAGTTACATTTTTTTCCTCAATTTCCTCATGTTTAGCTAAATAGTATCTTCAGGGACAATGCCCTTGCCTTAGAGGCTAACCTTAGAAGAATTTTAAAAGGCAGAAGCAATTGTGAAATTAATGACTATTACTAACAATGTTACATTTTAAACAATTTAAGGTATTTTAGTATTTTCTGAAAAGTTACTATTCAGTTGCAAAAAAAGAAAAATTTTATTCTTTTCTTTTCTTCCTATGTTAAAAAATGAGAGTGCAAAACCAGCAAAGAGAGCCTCCCTGTTTGGGACAGTGGTAATATTTATCAATGGATGTTGAACAAGAGAAGAGACAAAATGAGAGGGTGGGACTGTAGACTGGATGGCTGGTATAATCCTTTTTAATTGCAATGACATAAAATAGACTGAGATATATTTATTTTTTATTTTTTTGTTCAATTGACTTAAAAAAAATCCATTTGACCTTGAACTATTCATTGTGCCAATACAGCAAATTATCAGCTATAAGATCTTGGAAAGTCACAACTTTTCTTCTGAAGCTGGGACTCCTCATATATAAAGCGTGGACAACAGACCCACAGGATTGTTTCACGTGGGATAGTGAATGCGAAAAAGTACTGCAAACTTCAAAGAACTATGCAACTGTAAAGTGCAGTGTTGTGACCCTGTAAATGTGTGTACCTTCCCTGATCCACCCACCTGCTGCTCTTCCTGCCTCCTCCCCTGGCCCCATCACTCAGATCTTCACATGCCCCTTTGACAGTGTGCACGTCTTTACCAAAACACATATCGTCCTCTGTTATGGTCACTGGCTACTTTCTCTCTCCCATTTTACTCTAAGTTGTTGGAGGGCAAAAATTGTTTTTATTAATTTTTACTTCCCAAATCCCACTACAGGGCCTGGCAATATAGATGAAACTGAGTGTTTGAAGAATGAATAAATGAATGGGCAAACAAACGATTCGTAGATCTTAGATTGCTCTGGATCAACACAGAGCTTACACAAATAATAAAGCTAATAAATGGTAGGATGAGAGTGCTATCTCACTTTTAAAATCAGCAAGTAGATATTATTGGATGTTTGTGCAATAAACACACTGAAGAAATCGCTGATTACTGAAGATTTGTAAGTAGTTATTGAATAGAACTTTCACCTTGAAATATGAAAACTATGTATTAGTAAGTATATTTTTGCTATTTTGCTAACCTACTGCTATGAATAATTATTTTCACAGTACTGAAAAGTGGAAATACTTTAAATTGGCCTTTTAAAAATATAAGATGTAGAGTTTAGCAAAGAAGTTTTTTTTTTTAAATTTCAGACATAAACATTAAAATAGAAGGGACACAAGAATCAACACAACAGATAATGCCTTAAAAGAATAAGAAGATGAATGAGAGGGAAATTTTTTTAAATCAGAAAGAAATTAAGAAAGATATTTTTAGGAAAGGATTTTAGGGACTGTGATAAAAATTGAAGACAGGTGGAAAAGATGAAATATATAGAAAACAGGAGACCTTAAGGCAGAAAACAAAAGCAAGGGAAGAGTCGATGCAAAAAGTTACAATTCAAGAAAACTTCCCTGAAATAATGATAAAAGAAATTACATATTGCACTGCATACTTGGCAATAGTGAGCCAGACTGATATACACTAGCAAATTTATTGTGTTTTAAAGAAAAAAGTCCTTTGGTCATCAAGAAAAACATATCACATGACTTATAAGGAGAAAATATTCAGATTATCATTAGACTTTCACAGCAGTGATTTATGACAGAAGAAAAATGAAGTAATATATTTTAGATACTGAAAAAAAGAAAATGTGAGCCCAGTAATCTAATGGAGAATGAACTTTGGAAACCAAATGCCTAGCTCTAAGAACAGATGGTGAGTGTTAACTATAAAGTTACCTGTCCTAAGACCACATGACACTTGAAAAGCAGGACGGTATTAAGCATTGGCTACATACTCTGACAATGTGGACTTGGTATAACTATTAAAAAAGCTGAGCAAGAACAGACAAAGTCCATGTCGTTATTTTCAGTATTTATATTGGTAAATGGATTGATATTTTCATCCTAGGACTGCTGTATGTAATACGAAATAAAGCAAATGAGTTATTATGGAGTATTTTCCAATATCACCTTTTTCATTGAGAATCAGAATTGTTGATATGGAAGAAAAAGAGATATAATAAGAAAAGGGGTTAAATTTAAGTCTTGACATTCTTTAATTTGAATTGAAAGTGTCAAAGTGAACTAACTGTCCACTCAATGGGCTGGAAATAGTGACCAGCTCAGTAGCACTGAGCAGCCCTGGTGTCCAGATTGTGGTCTTGAAATATCATTTCTCACTAAAACAAAGACTGTTCCAAGAAAAAAAAAATGGGCTGATTCCACATTTGGGTCAGGATGTGTACAGCATTAGCTGTTACATCTTGTGCTGCCCAATAGCAAGGAAGCTACCAGAGCCTAGCAGGGGCACAGCGAGATGACCCACAAACAAACGTGAAGCGCTCACGAGCCAGAGATGGAAAAATCCGAGTTTCAGCAACGATAATCTTTGCCATGAGTTGAAACCTACCAAATAGGTTTAAATAAAGAATTGTTTATCTTCAGAAGTTAATAGGTAAACTTTTCATTATTTTGAAAACTAGCAAATAAAGAAGAGAAATCAGGCACGTATGCTGCCTTCCTTAGGAGAACTTAGGAGTCTTTCTCACTGGTCAAAAGGGTCTCTGAGCAAAAGTACCCCAACAAATAAATACAAAAGAAATGACAGAATTAAAATATTACCACTTTGCAACTACCAACGAATAGATACTGGTCTTAAGCATTTATGGCTGCTAAGATGATAAAATGAAAAACACCCAGATATTATGTCTCCTCTAGTCATGCCAAAAAGGAGCTTTATCCAGTTTCTGGATAAATTTCAGGAAAATAGAGAGAACTGAGGAACATGTGGAATTGTACCAAGAATACAAAGTTAGCAAAATTCAGACTGCGGAAAACTGTACAGGTCAAAATGGCCAGGGTTCTTTAACAGAATTATAAGAAAATGCAAGAAATGAAGGTGAAATCTATAGTTTAAAAAAGACCTAAAGGCATATTTGATGTTTGAAAGTTGGCAAGGTTAACAAAAGTGTCAAGGGATGCAAATTTGGGTAATTAAGCCATACATTTGATTTGGGTGATTTTCTATACTTGTGTTTTACTTTGTAATAAAAAGATATCTTAAACAGATAGCCAGTTCTAATATTAAACTGTATTGTTATGGATATAACTATAAAGTCCAAATGAAACTCTTAAAAAATGAGAGTGAAATGTTATAATGCTCTATTTATGGTTGGCTGTGTCTACATGGTCACGTATCTAATCCCCCACTGATCCAAATCTTTCGGTCTGTGTAAATGAGTCTATGTAAATTGTTGGTTATATATCTACAAAAGTAGTTAAAGGGCACTCTTATCATTCTGATTCAATCTTAAGCTAATCTAATTATAACACTGACCTCATAAAAATCAGTTGGCAATTTTGATTTTTACCATTTGAAATAATTAAGCCTCTAAATTCTGTTCCATTAAGCTTTTAAAAAAATCAATGGATGTCACTCAGGAATCTGTAAAGTACCTGTATAAATTCTCTGAGGTCAGTGAAAAATGAATGTCAGCCTCATAATTTAAACCAAACATACAATGTATTCTTTTAAAATTAAATTAACCTGTGTCTTTGCAAAATGCCTAAATGGCTAAGGTGACCAACTTCCTGAACTGTGACTCAGATGGGAGCCCGCAGGAAAACTGACACCCAGGGCTCAGGAAATAAATACCAAGACTTTCATGTCTCTCTTGTTCTCAGCCCACGTTTCCTTCATTTTAAAAGTGATCGGTGTTTTAGATAAGTAACAATACGAGGCACTTCTTTACATTGAGGGAAGCCTATTTTTCTAACAGATGCATGGACACAAATAATTTTGTGTTGGTTTCTCGTAATATATGTCTCTGATTTTTTAAATTCAACAACAGCAAAAAGACCAGTTTCACATTTCAGACACCTTTGCATTATTGAACACACATTAAAGAGCTACAGAATAATTTAAACTTTGTAAGAAAAATTCCTTTTCACTGACTTGTAAATAAATGCAGGTAGTATAATGCACATGTACCTTAAAAGCATATTTTTAATCCTTAACACATTCATTTGAGAAGGGCTAATTTCTGTTTTTTAATTGATCCTTAAGTGGTCCAAAGAGAATGCTATCTGCAGAATTAAGGTTCAAACCAAACAAATAAAATGTATGAATTAACATTATCTAGCCTGTCACAAACTTGGCAGCTGACGTCATAAACAGTGTCACTAGGAGTGGTGTGACATGCTTGGGGGAAGTGCATAGAAGCATGAGCAATTTTCCAAGAAAAAGAAGTGACCTCTAAATAAATAAGAGAACTAACTCAGAGGGGAAGACAAAGGAGGTCTTTAACCTACTCAGAGTATCACAGTGACTAAAAGAAGTTTTACCTGTAGTCTCTAGGGTAATTTGAAAAGGTAATTCCCACTAGCGTGTGTGTCACAGACTACAGTATTTCTTCTGTTTAATACGAGTTTAGTGTGAGCTGGTCACTGGACTAAGACTTGGCCTTGACTCTACGTATTGTCCGAACGTGGCAAAAGATGGTGATGTCCTAAAGAGTCAAGAGTGCAAAGGTTTTAGAGTCAAGCAAATATGAGTTCAGACCAAGGTTCTGCCACTTATGCTCAAGTGCAAGTTACGTAACTTCCCTGGGTCTCAACTTCCTCATCTGTAAGTGGTGATAACACCATGTGCCTCATGCGTCATTGTGAGGATTAAAACGAAGTAATGTCTGAAAGGCGGGGAAGACCAGGCTAAAACCCTGGCTGTCATCACTGTGAATCAGGTAATCAGGGTAGGAAGTATCAGTACTAGTGTTAGGAGATTTTTAGCAAATGAAAGAGAAAACCAACCTCACAGCATGTAAGGTAGGAAAATCAGGGATGTGTTTTTCTTTAAGAATATAGCTGGGAAGGAAACCCGACTGGGGAAATCAGATGCTACTTTTTAATGTATCTGTTCTTATTTTTGTGTCACTTCCTTTAAAAGAATTGTGCACTTTCAATGACAGGTAATTGCTGAATAGCTTCACATACAAATAAATTTTCACTAGTAAATTCAAGGGAAAATGGAAGGTTGAGACTGAAGGTGAGATAAAAGGGACTTTAAAAAGTCTAGGACATCAGAAGTAGAAAGAAGCAAATGACACAAGTCGAGAGAAATGGATTGTTGAGAAAACGGAGTAAGACAGCATCCTTCACAAGACTCTGTTCCTGACCACTGCTCCCTCTTCAACCCCAGACCCTCCCAACACTCCAGTCACACTGAATCACCTCCAAGCTGACTGCCTTGGCCTAAAATAGTCACTCTTACATTGTCAGGTCCACAGACCCACCCTTAACATTTGCGGGGCCTGAAGCAAGAGGTCACACAGGCCCACACTTGCCAACAAATTATTGCATGTAATCTGTTCTCTTTTGATCAAACTTGGCAGGCCAGCTTCAGATTCAGAATTCTCATATTCCCTCAAGTTCTGCACCACAGCTTGGCAGAAAAGGGAGGGCAGGAAAGCAGCACGGGCCCCGCCCTCATTTCTTTGTGCCCTTCTCATCCCCTACGCCCTGTACTGTGCCGCAAGGGTCTTTGTTTAGCGCACAGGTGGGGATCCCTGCCCCGTCGCGAAGCTAATTTACACCCTCCCACAACATCTGCCTCCTGCCCACTCCTCAGGCCTCGAATTGAGCTCTTGGGAAGGACCGAGTTGGGAAAGAGGCCCATGCAGGTCCAGGGGGTGGGCTTGGGGTCATCTGGGCAGCAGATTCCAGAACCCTGGTACTTAGCACATGGTCAGGCTCCAGGTGCACACGTGAACGTGATCTCATGAACTCCTCCTAGGCAGAGGGGTACAGCCTTGGACTGCTCTGAGGATACCATCAAAGCTGTCTGGGCAGCAAACACAACTATCTCTTGAACGTCCATAATATTCAGTGCAGGACTTGGTATTGAAAAATCACTCCAAAATACTTATAGGATGAATAAGGATCCTTACAAAAGGCACAAACTTCTAATTTAAGGTGCTAAATAATCAAAAAGATAGTAGAAGCGGTTAGAAGCATAGAAGGACAAAGACTTTGTGCAGAAGTTTTGAATAGTTCAGAAATGGCAGAAGCAGGGAGATTCTAGTGGCAAGGGGGAGAAATGTCACATTTTAGATCTAATTAGAAGCCACAGAAAATATAGTCTAAATATGAACTAGACAAAGACATTTGAAAAATGGACTATGTTTGGTTGGAGCTGGATAATGGCTCCAAAACACAGATGAAAAATAATAAACTCAAGGTAGAATATAAGTCGCAGTAAAGGAGTGAGATCCAGAGACCCAGAAAAAGAGATCTCCGCGCCCGGCAGCCACAGTGGTCGGTCCATCTGAGCAGAGCTCAGTGGCAGGTTTCTCCCCAGCAGTGTGCTTTGCACCGTGATTATCAGGGAAGCTGGATAAAACTTGGAAAGGAAACAAAGTAGGAAAAGATGTGGAGAAATCTGTGTACTGAAGGTATCTCTAAATTGTACTCTGCTAACAATAAAAAGGGTGTACTCCGCCCCGTCAGCCTAGTCTCACATTTTTGTAAACCACGGAGTGGTATCAGCGTTTACATGGATCACCTAACATCCAACAACCTTACGAACCACAATGCATTGAATCAAAGACAGGGCACAGAGTGTGGAACTCATGATGGTGTCCCAAGTATCTTTGATGCAGTACAGTTTTTCCTTTATGGTCTAAAACCGTTGCCCCTCTGGGAACTACAGCCCCAAGATGTTCTACAGGAAGAAATTTCTATGTTAATTCCTAGTCCAAAAAAGTGAATTTAATGTGCCTTACAGAACAAAGCTAACTTTGGGCCCCTGAAAAGGGCCAGACCACATCATAGAGGGTAAGAAGATATCTTCCATTCTCATGAAGGTATGCCCATCTTTAGAACCAAGTTCAAAGCAAACATCTTTTGAAGTCTTACTGAACATGACTGAACATTGAGGTTTATTACAATGTTTTTGCATGTGTTTGCATTTTGTGAAAACAGCTAGGATCAGAGGCAGAGGAGCCAAAAAGATTTCCTGCCAGGTCTGCGAATCTAAAAGCCAGAAATTTTAAGAGAAAAAAATAATTCTTTTAACATGTGTAGCCTAATTTTATACACTCTCAGTATTAATTGAGATAAATACTTGAAATCCTGGATACATTTTGACAATGTACTTCAGAGTCAAACTATTTAGCTTGGTCTCAAACTCATAGCAATACTGCAGGTTAGAAGTTAAATGTAACTCATCTTATGGCCATTGCTAGTTAGTTAAATATATCAATTTAATAAAGCCAAGCCATGAAAAGGCAGCCTCAATATTTTTAAAGATCACAGGTCTCCAAGGAAACAGTTCTTCTAACTCTTGCAGAATGCCCTTTGAAGCTCAGAGACAACACAAATCAAGCTAATCAAGGCACCTGCCACACGGAGTTTTTCCTTAGAATACTGGGAGACTTTTTCGTCACTCCTTTGGCAGAGCACCAGACCCAGGGCCGACAGCCACATACAATTAAGCAGACTGTGGCCCAGCCAAGGAGGTGAGTGGAAACAAATGTTGGCCACTTTTGTACATGAGAAAGAGCTTTGATGGCAAGTGAGATAAAACAATGACAACAATAAATTTTCAAATTTTTCAAATTTTCAAGAAGCTGAAACTAACCCAATGAAATTGATTGTAAAATACTCTACCATGCTGTAAGAAACAGAAACACATAAATATAGAATTATAGAAACACAGCCAGATAGCAGTTCATATAAAAAAAAAAAAAAAAGAAGGGAACTTTAGGTGACTAGGACTCCAGTGTGTACCAGCAACGCAGCGGAAGCTACTGGAAAATCTATTTCAATAGTAGGCATCATTCTTGAAAGCACAAGGAGCTCCTCCAGGCTGTTAGCAGCTGACCCGTGCATTGCTGATCAAGTCAGAGTATTGTACTGGAGTTCAGTGTGTTGGAAGCGGAGGTGATTAAAATGGAGAGAGGTGTAGAAAAAGCGTCACATGAGGGAGGATGGAAGACGTTGTTCGTTTTTCATCAGGACAGAAGACTTAAAGAAAAAAATGAACTGAGATATTTAACTACCTGAAGATTTAAAAGATGGAGAGGAAATTAGAGTTCTTTCTTGTTCCAGAGAGCAAAATTAGGGCATATAGATAAAAGTTTCATGGAGATGGATTTTTCTCTCAAAATGAGGAGGCATTGTTCTAGAGCAGTATTAAAATATAGATGGGAGCAGGCAGTTTTAGGAGAGAGCTGCTGTCTGAAATCGTGGGGGCAAGATCAGGTGGTAGGAGTTCCTCGTTGAGGGAAAAGTTGCCTTATATTCTTCTTGTGCTGAACTTCCGTTCCATTTCCTCCCCTTAGGAAACTTGATCTCTTCCTGAAGTTCCAAAGTCGGGCATCTAAACTGAGGCAGATTGGTACTATGGGGATAGTTAGACAGACTTTTGTTGTCCACTCTCATAAGCCTGCTGCATCTAATGCAGGACAATGAGGTAGGAAAGTCTTCAATGGTTAGCTTTGCTTTGGACAGTGGTGCCTGAATAATGAAGAAAAGGGGTCTCTTGAGAGTTTAATGTTGGGGAGCTCTCACTTCTGGCAGACTGGCTACTGAGGCCCCACGCTGGGAGAGATCAAGACAGCGGAGCTAATGGTGCACATGTGGAGCAACAAGAAAATTCAAAATTACACGTTTCTAGTTTTCACTCCTTCTGCGTGAAGGCAGGCGAGATCCTCCTTGGTTGTTTTCGATTAAGTGAAGGGGCAGTATTTTCTTGTAAAGTTGGTAGATGTTAATTTTAAATTTGTCCAATAATTTAATATTTTTCCTCCCTTAAGTAAAATGGCTATGTATATAATGGGTAGAAAAATGTGAATTTGGCTACACATATGCAAATATTTGGCTAGAACGGTTCAGAGAAAAACAGACTGTGTGATATGTACGTGTATATGTGTCTATATAGAATTTTTAAAACACTGCTTTCTTCAAAAGCTCTGGCATTCTTGGAAATGCAAACAGGTAAAGCTAAAATAATTAATTTTTATTTTCAGCACTACTGTATGGAATGCCTGCAAGATGATAGCTGTGCTAGTGTTTCTAAGAATAGTCGCAGGAAAAGCAAATGTAAGTCTCACAGCCTTTACGGCTGAGTTTAGAACAGTTTTCCACCTTTGAGGAAAGCCATGACCGTTTGCTAAGGAAGCCTACTTACTATATTTCTTATTTAATCGGGTGAGCCTGTAAGACTAGCACAAGAAGTCTAGGAATAATCTGCACGTTCTACAGTCTCTGCTCGGGGTGAAGAGACGCGCGGCTGTGAGGGGCCCCCAGGCCCCCGTGCAGACAGCAAGCCGCCACCGTCCCTTATAACTCTTCCTGCCTGAATCTGGGAGAAAGTTAGCAGACTTGAAAAGCTCAGTTAAAGACAGATAGTTCTTAATAATGACGCTACACTCCCTGGATTCATGGAACTAATGTAAATATATTCATATATCACTTGCTTCGGGAGAAGACACTCCAGCCTGACAGTCGCAGCCACGTCAACTGCTGACTAAGGAGTGTGGCTTGAATTCAACTTCATAAAAGACCCATGCTGTATTGCCATCTGGACTCTAGGTTAGCTTGGAAATCTGCTGCTATGATACAAAGGCTGGGGTTACCAAAAACCAGTAAGCCAACAGGAAAAAAAATCAAATAAATCTACATGGGGCATCAGAGGGGAGGCAAGCCCGTTTTATTGTTCCTACGAGACCCCTGCCTCCGTGACTTCTCCTGCTGCCGTCACAGGCTGGCCACAGCGCCCTTCATTTTGTGACTCGGTGAACAGACCAGAAGCCCCCCAAAGGATGAAGGCTGAACCTCCTCACAGATGCGTCCCCAGTGCGATCAGAGTGCTAGGCATCCAGCAGACACCTGTAAACATCTGCTGATCGACTGAATGATACTCTGTTGGGCTATTTCCATCCAAGAACCCAAGATAATCTGGAGCAACTGTGAACAAGTTCCGCAGTTACCGTTTTTAGTATCTGACATATAAATAGCCTCAGCTCATCCTTCCTGCATATGTAGAACGTCGGTTTTATGAGTGAAAATACTCAGTTCAGAGAGGCCATATTACTTGCCTAGTATCTCAGAGCTAAAGACACTGAAGTCAGATATGACCTTGGGCTGTAGAACTCTGGAGTCCAAGGTCTACCCATTGCACACTGTCTTTAGTTCTTGGAACAAATATAAGATTTGGCTTGGTCTATATTTAAATTTGGAAAACTTTGCACAGACTCATCATAAAATTCAATGCAGGCAGTATTTTTATTTTTAACCTAGCAAACTTGTTAACATGAACTGGTTAAGGAGCATCCTTGCCCCACTGTCTCCTGAGCTTAACAGTAGATACTTTGAAGGGACACAGAAGTTACAGAACTTTCCTATCGATGGTACAGGGTTCAATCTTCATTTTCAAAGCTGGCTTGAAAGACCTTGATTATAAGAAAAGTGCAATAACAGATAATATATAAATAATAAAAGTTCACTTTTTATCAGTTGCACAGCAAGACTGAAATGGAACTAAATTTATTTCCACTCTAACATTTTGACTGTGGAATGCAAGTACACTGATACGATGCTCATTATTCATGTTATGATGGGAGAATTGTTTCAATGTGTGAATAGTATACTCGGTATGCATCTGATCAGTCTGTGTGTAAATCATCTATTAAGCCTTCTGTCAACTGTGTTTAACTAAGTATGAGTTCTCTTTCATCTATAGGAAGAAATACCCGTATGTGAAGACTCTGGATTTTCACAAAGAAACAAGCTAGTCCTGTTCAAAATCATATCAATCAACACCATTTGAGTTAATCAAGAGTCTGATGAGGATATTTATTTATAGATAGAGCATGTAGATTGTTGTGGTGTGCAGATTCACCCCCAAACTAGTCCCATTTAGCTTAACATTCCTTACTATCCTTCCAATGAACACATCAGTGAACTTAAAAAACAAACCGAAACCAAAAAAAAAAATACAGAGTACTTAACTAAGATGACATTTAAATTTTCCTACTTTAAAAGAATTATTTTCCATTAAGCATAGATACCCTCTCTTCATCCTTCAGGACTCAATTTAGAATCAGAATTACCATGCCCCTCCCCTCAGCACTGCACACTTGGCAGAACGCCCAGCACAAATGCTTAGCAAATATTTGGGGATATTGTTATGAACATTGACATGAATACATCAATGATTTATGAATGATAATGAGTGAATGAACGGCAGGCTAGAAATTTAGTAGAATTACACTTTTCAAAATAGAATAAGTTAGTTTCTAATCGAATTAATTCTCAATAGAAGACCTCACTAATCTGGAATACAACTTTCCTTTGACAGTGAAATCATGACAGTTCTTTCAAGGTTGAACCTGGGCTCTACTTTGAAGTCAGTGACCCTGACTGATTCTGTTATTTTCTAGAAATATCCCTTACACATGCCTAGTAAGATATACTTACTGCAAGTTGTGAGGAAGACATTTGAAACAATGTGAATATTTATAATGACACAGCACACATCATTTCATTGGAATGAGCAACAAAAAAATGCATTCTAGTTGTGTTATCGAATTTTCTTTTTAGGTTTTTTTTGGCGGGGGGAGGTAATTAGGTTTATTTATTTATTTATACTTTTTGAGGGAGGTATTGGGGATTGAACCCAGGACCTCATGCATGTGAGGCACACGCTCTACCACTGAGCTATACCCTCCCTCCTCAAATTTTCAGTTTTATACAAAGTTCAGAAATCTCCTAAGAGCTTAAATATTTCCAAGAAGATTTGGAATACAAAAAAAAAAAAAAAAATTAAGTACTATTTGTTAACTAAAGGTTAAGTAACTATTGAAAAGTGTTTTGATGTGACTATCCTATGGCTAGACAAATTACATAGATATACACATAGTACAGGTGCCCTGAGAGATCTTGGCTTTTGCGTAAAACTAGACTTTTTGTGTAAATATTTCAATATATACTTCTTCCATGCTTGATGGACTATGACATTCATTTCTCCTTAAAAGTTTCTAAAGAAGAATTTCAAAGATAGAGCCTATTAGAGTTGTCTTTGCATTTCCATCTTCTTAAAAATCCCAGAGGTTCTCTGTGCAAATAGTACAGCTTCACTTAATTCTGACATTAATTCACTATGATCAGGAGGGACTTTGGAATTCTTTTCCAGGCTCTAGATTTAGTCAAGTTTCAAGGTAATTTGGGTGGGTTACGTTTACTTAACGTCTTCTTTGGCCTCAAGGTTCCAACCTTCACCTGCTGTTTAACATTCCTTCCCAGATTTTTAAAAGCCTTGTTTACATGGAAAAGGAATTTTACACCTTAATACAAAGTAATCATGAAAGAATATACTTGTCAACTTTACTCCTGGTGGCAGGTTTTGCCTTCTTTTCCCCACTTTGAACTAAGGTAGCAATTTAACATAGCTTTAGGGGAAAAAAAATGTAAAAGTAACACTTTCAGGATATACTTTTCCATTTCTAAGGTCAACGGTATGTGTTATTAGTTTACGGTATGATTTATTAGTTTGTTTTTGCCCATAGCATAAAAAGATCCATGTCGCTCTATATTTTTAGGCACTTTGTTTAACCAAATTACTCTTGCCATTGTTTCCAAGTAATTAAAAAAAAATTAATACATGCACAGAATTGCTTGCAAGAACATACTAGACATCAACCACAGAAATGGGAACCTGTACAGAATGTAGGGGGCTTGTTTTCAGGGCTTCCTTCTTCTGACGGGAGCTGGCTTGATCCCTGTAGCAGCCACAGAAAAGCTTGGCACCACTGACCATGACTGTTCCTCTCCAGAAATGTCATGGAAGGGCCACGCATGACAGAGCAAAGTTAGTAGTCAATTTCCACAATATGCAGCATGTTATTGACACATCAGAATCCTCTTTATCATGTTAGAAACCATATTCTAAAAAAGAAACAAAAAAAGAATTTGAAAGTATAATTCGTGGGACTGGGCCTATCTGAGTCATATGGAATCTGCATCTGCAAAGTTCTAAAGGAGGGTCATGTCAAAGCACCTGAGGCTCGCAGTTGTCTATCTTCTTTACACTTCCTCTTTGCAGAGGTACTATGTCAAATAGTAAAACAAGTGATCAGAAATGACTTCTGTGGCACAAAGACCAAGTTCAATCCTCGACTGACATTGAATCTAACTCTTCGAACCTCTGGGAGGCTCTCCTGCCTCTAAACTGATGTTATGTATTCAGTCTGTATTATACAATTTACTCAACACCTTTCATCTTGGTGTATTTAGATAATCCTCCTAAGAGAATCAGAATGTCTCGAGGGTTAAAACCATTTCACTTTCTACCTTTCTTCTCTGAAGTTTATGCAATGAGTGTGGTGAGAGGGGCCATATTAATAACTTAATAAATACATCTAGTTGATTAACGGAACTGGGCACTTGCTCAGTGTTCACAAGCACATCTATATGATCCAAGGGTGCTCATTTTTTATAAAATACTGATCATTTGCTCTGTATGTTTTCAATATTCCAATGTTATGACCAGAAATATGCTATTTGTCATTTTCCTTTAAGCATTCCTTGAAGAACAAAATAATTCATAGCAGTACAGAGCTTTATAAGATACTATCTATCATTTTTTAAAAAATCAGCATTGTTTGGTGGATTGGTAGGGAATTGGAGCCATACTCTTCTCAAGGAAACAAAAAACTATCTACAAATTTATGGGGAGTTTCCTGATATTAATTAAAAAAACACACCCATAATTCAAAGCTAGCTAAAAAGAAATGGCTGGTCTAAACATACCACATAACGTTGAAATTAGAAATATTTTCCCCTCAACCAGTCCGTCTCTGATCCACAGAATATGGCATCTCATTGATATTTTATGGAAGAATGGAAGAAAATTCCTCCACTTTAATTAAATTTGAAAAATCCTGATCACATCTCATATACTTAGCTCTGTGGAATTCTCTAGAAGGATACAAGTTCCTGGGAGACAGGCCTGGGAGCCCCAGCCGTGCATCCACAATAAGTTTTGCCAGTGATACCCAGAAGAAGTGACCTGTCAGTTTCTACAGCATCATTCTCTGTATTTCTACCCGGATTCTTAGTATCAGTGATGTGCTGGTAGAAGTTTCAGAGTCAGTTCTCTAGAGGAAAAATTAAGGCTCTTAGTATGCAGCATTTGCTGATTTCTGTAGTTTAAATATTCCAGCAGGGCTGATTTCAAGCTGCCAATGTGATGTCACTGTCCACAGAGTTGGGAAAGATGGCACTACCAGCTCCGGGGAGCCACTGTGAGCCAGCTCCAGCACATGCTCAAAATGCTACTTCTGACAATCTGGTCGAAGGAAGGGAGCATCTTAGATGACAAGGCTGGACTCACAGTTATAAGCCTTGCCAGGGAAATAGTTTAAAAGGTTTTGAGGGATTGTTTGTTCATGGACTCCAAAGGGAGGGAAGCTGAATTTAATGAGACATCAACACCACCTGTGGAAGGTAAAAGGTACTAAATTTTGATCACTCTAAATAAGAAAGAGCTCTCTCACAAGTTTAACAGAGGTATGTTCTTCATCTTGAGGTCTTAGCTTCCTTTAGCCTGGAGAAGTTGAGGAAAAGTTGGAGGATCTCAAAGCAGATGTTTGAGAATGGAACTGCTATTAGGGTTCTCCGTATCCTTTGAGCCTGTGAAGTTGGGACTGCAATTAACTCAAACATAATGAGCTCTCAGACTTTTATCTTGTGATTTGACCTTGTGATATACCTGAATTTATATGAGATTTTAAGAAATTATTTGTAATATGATTAATTTTTTAAATTAACAGAACAAATTTTTTTATTTTTAAAATTTTAATCCAATGTAAATTTTACTAATAATTTCAGAAAGCAATGTCATAACAAAATAATTAATACATCCGTTCTATCCTCTTATTATCTATCTATTCAGGCTTGAAGATTTTTGTTTGTTTGTTTCCTTTAATACAGCCAAATATTTCTAACAGCTGTTGTTACACCTTTATATCAAACAAATCCTAACCCATAGTTTCGGAGACTAATTGTAATTCAGTCCTTTAACCCCTCAACACAATGTGAAATGCAAAAGTTTTAGCTTTCCAGTGAGACCCTGTATACAACCACTTCACACAATCTACATTTTTCTAATAAGGTTCGCCAAGTACTAAGTCCTTTAGCCTTTGTGATGTTTTCAAGCACAGTGGTAAGCTGGTCCACTTGGTCCTTAAAATGATCTAAAAACAATAATCCTCCTCTGAACCTTGTTGTTGTCCTGGCAGTCAACTCTAATCCCTCCACCCAGTATTAGGACATGGTTCTACTTGAAATGCCATGTAATTGAAATTACAAGCTCTGTGTTCTTCCTGGAAGCAAGCCAGAATATTTGAAATCTGCTTAGAGCAAGCATATATTGAGCAAGGAACTGTCATATTACAATATGGGATAAATTATGGTCACTGCTCCAGCTTACCCAAGGGTCCACTAGCATTAAACACAACATGAATTTCCTAAAACACTGAGGTTTCCAATAATAGAGTCCCTTTTCCATTATTATTGGAGAAGGATCTTCTGCCTTCTCCAATAATAATGCTTTGTTTTCCTATTCTTTTGTGCATGGTGCCTTCCAGCTAGTATATGCTCAAACAATTTTGGAAGAACAAAATACAGTATAAAATCCATAGGCTTTAGAACAAAAGAGAATGTCTCTTGAATTCCAGTTCCAACATATACTAACTCTGTAACTATGGATATATTAACTTTTTAGGGCTTCTATTTCTTAATCTTGAAAATTAGGGCTAGTAATGCCCGCCTCATTGGAATACTATGAAAATGAGAGATAATTTTCTGTGAAGCCCTCAGACCACTGTAAGAACAGAGTAGACACAGATTTAATGAGCTATGATGACAATGAGGATGATTAACTGATTCCAAGAAAAGATAATTTCCCTGGACATTCTGACTCTCCAGGAGCAGTGTACCAAAGCAAATCGGTCTACTCTATTCATGTGGATTTTAGAATTTTCAGTTTGTGGATCATATAAAGCTTTAACTTTTTTATTGTGGTAAAATAAACATAACATTTATGATTTTAACCATTTGAAAGTGTACAAGTCAATGACATTACGTACATTCACAGTGTTGTGCAACCATCACCACAATGTAATTACAGAAACTTTTCATCTCTCCAAAAGAAAACCCCAAACCATCAGGCAATGACTCCCCTTCCTCCCCTCCTTTCCTCCGTTAGCAATTCCTAACCTGCTTTCTGTCCCTATGAATTTGCCTTTTCTGGATATTTCATATAAATGGAATCATACAATATGTGACCTTTTGTGTCCAGCTTCTTTCACTTAGCATAATCTTTTCAGTGTTCTTCCATGTGGTAGCATGATCAGAACTTTGCAATTTTATGGCTGAATAGTATTCCATTGTATTGTATCTTGTACTACATTTTGTTTATCCAAAAGTTGATGCACATTGGGTTGTTTCCACCTTCTGGCTATTGTGAATAGTGCTACTATGAACGGCCATAAAGGAGTTTTCCTCGGAGCACCTGTTTTCGATTATTTTGGGTATATACCTAGGGGTGGAATCATTGGGCCATATAGTAATTCTATGTTTAACAGCTTTAATTTTGTGCCATTAAAAATTGCAAAAAAGAAATTTTAAAAGTTTAGTATAAACTTACCATAGGACCCAGCAATTTCACTCCTAGGACTCTTCCACAAGAAATAAAAACATGTCTCTAGAGAAAGATTTGTATGTGAATCTTCATAGCAGCAATACTCATAATAGTTCAATATTGGAAACAACTCAAATGTCTAGAAACTCATGAAATTATAAACAGAATGTGGTATATCCAGCAATGGAATATTACTATTTTTCAGTGAAAAAAAGAGTGAACAACTGATCATATTACAAAATAGATGAACCTCAGATGCATTATGTTAAGTAAAAGAGGCCAGACACAAAAGACCACATGCTATATAATTTCATTTGCATGAAATGTCCAGAATAGGCAAATCTGTAGAGACAGAAAGTAGACCAGTGGTGGACTGGGACTGGGAGTAGAAATAGAGATTAACTGTAAATAGGATACGAGGAATCTTATGGGGGTGATGGTAATGTCTTAAAACTGGAATACGATAATGCTTGTACAACTCATGCTACTAACTAAAAATCATTGAACTATATATTCAAAATAGGTGAATTTTATGATACATAAATTATATGTAAAGTAAAAACAGCCGCACAGGGGAAAATGCAAGGTGAAAACATACGATCCCTCCTGTTACCCACTGTTACTTCAGGTTCAAAAATTCATCATCCTACTCAAGGATTACAAAGACTCCTAACTGGTGTCCTTGCCATTTCTCCATCCAAAGGTAACCAGATCAGGTAGCCACCAGGTCATTTCTTCTAATATTCCACAATTAACAGAACATGCTCAGAGGTGTCCAGAGATCTCTACTGTCCTCACTCCAGCGTGTAGGAAGAGAACGGTGTCTCAGAAAACAAAGCAAGCAAGAGCTTCAAGAATAAAGACATGGTAGTCAACTATGCCAATTTCCACAAAAAGATTAAATACAATGAAGGCTCACAGTAATTCACTGGATTTGGATACAAAGAAATAAATATTCACTTTTGCAGTAAATTAAAGAACTAATACGTGGAAAGTAAGCTGAGTTTCTCCAGGATTTTGATGTAAAGGGCATGACGGGAAGGAGCAGTAGTAACTAAGAGTGAAACATGAAACAATTCATGTATTTGTTTGCTATTAGGAGATACTTGAGGATGTCCATAGCCTGAAGAAAAAAACAGGAAAAGAGGGATTGAGAATAGAACCGAAGCAAGAGGTCAGATGTTTTTAGAAAGAAAGAAAGAATTTTCTCAAGAGTTATTCTGAAATAAATAGGATAATACTAACCTCTTCTTGTGAGACTGGATGAAAACGCAGATGAGGGGTTCGTCTACAAGAGGATAGGTTTATGGGACCTTAAGAGAATTCACACTTAACGGATCTAAGTTTTGTTTATTGGTTTGGTTTTATTTGTTGTTGGTTTTGTTGTCTTGAGAAGTAGGGAGCTAGGAATAGGTTTGGAGTAGCTGATACAGAAAATGAGACTGGAAGCAGATCAAGGAGAGATGAATGGACTGTCAAGGTGAACTGAGAAATAAAATTAGGGGGCATTACTACTGCATTGCAACAATCTCCATAATTACGTGATTTCTTTCTGTCAGGCTCATCAGCCTGTGTGTAAAATACAGTGAGAATGGACTGGATGGGCCCAAGGCTGGACGTCAGTAGCAAAGGAAGGCTGAATGGACCAGGTATTGATGTAGTGCACCACTGAGGTCTCAGCCAATAAGCAGGCAATGCTAGGGGCTGGCGTTCTCAAAGAAGTCAAAGAAGGGGAGTAGTGGGACTAAGGGAGTGAGAAAACTGAAAGGAGGGTGTTATCTGTAGAGATGATACACTGGAGTTTGAATCCAGAGACAGAACAGAACTAGGTCTCATAAGGTCCAGGGTGTGACCACAGATGTCTCATATTGGATAGAAGCTATTGAAGAATAGAATGTAAAGGCATTTTGAAGATAGCATGTTGGATACGTTACTTATACCAAGTGTGGAAGTATTCACTAAGGAATGTGAGCGCTAAGCTGACACTGCATCAAATCATAGGAACCTCAGAGAATGAAGAATTTTTATCTAGAGTTGAAAATGACTGGTCAGTAAGTTGCAGTGGAGAAGGAGGATAAACATAGTGTTGCCTCTTATGACTGGTATGTGAAAATAATGAGTATTTGCATAAAAAAGGATGAATGATGAAGATATGTCTGGGAGACTATTAGGTTTCCCCTAAGGACAGAAGATGAAGGCAGCAATAGGTAAACAGGTGAAAATAAGAGGATTTTATTTTCCATAGGGTAAGAGTTTAAAATTAGATAGTTTTAAAGGCATTCTGCTTCTGGGAGTGCCTTCCAAGGCTGTTTCAGAAGAAAGGACACCATGTGGAGGTACTGGGACCACCTGGTTTCCATTGCCAACTTGAGCACAACTCCATTACTTATATAGTTACACTGACATAACAGCTACAATGATAATAATGTCACATCACACTCAAACATCTCATTAGGAGGTACCGTTATTTAATTAGATAAAAGGAGAAACTTCAAAAGAGATTAAAGGCCAGAAAATGGAAATTATTCAGACCCACATCATACTATAACCCACAGCCTAGGCAACAGGCTCCAGCCAACTGGGAGGTACCCAGGACAGAAGAGCTGCAGCTTTGAGTGCAGCGGAAAGAGTTGTAACGTTATGTCTGAAGTACACCATTATTTCTATTTAGGGTAATTGCCCTTTGGAAAAAGTGGCTAATGAATAAAAAACACCTAAATAGTCTCAGAGAGCTTTTTCCTCCTTCAATTCAATCCCACAAGCATTAATTGAGCATCTCCTCCTCTTGGCACTGTGCTAGGTGCTGAGTCTCTTGAGATGAATATGGCGCATTATGACAAAAATTCTATTTTCTGCTTTATTATCTTACTGGCAAAAACATCTTAATGTTGATAATCACAGATCCGTATTATGGAAACCTCTGAACTCATATCAAACATGGTTAAAATAATTTGGCTGATGATTTTGCAAGCCACACTGCCACCTATTTTCTCAAATTCTAAAGGACATTCAGAGCATGCCTAAAGAAATTCTGACTCTATGTGATTTGGACCAACTTATTCTGAGTTTCCTTTAGCATCTTTAAAATGGGGATAACAACAATACTTACTTCCAGGATTGTTGGAATAATGTAAGAGTGTGTTATAAACTGAAATGCACATATGAACGCTATTGATTTTTGAAACCCAGCCACAAAGATGTGTAAAGACAAAGTTCGCCTTGTTACACTCTCTTTTACTGACTGTGTGAAAACACATTAAAAGTTGACTATTTATTTGACATTTGCACATCATGGCTGAGCAAAGGCTGAAAAACCACAGATAAAATGAGTATGTTACGCCTGAATTTGCAATATATAAAAGATGATTCATTAAGTTTCTTTGCTTTCCTTTTATGTCAACAGCTGTATGAAAAAAATCACTCATCTAAGAAATAGCATCAGTCTTCCCTTGTCCAGCAGAAAACCAGTCAACAGTGGAATGAGGAGATTTTCCAAAATGTTACAGAGGTGGTGTTGAACCAAAGTTCATGAACTAAATTCACTCTGTAGAATCAGCCTCCCAAGACAGAATTTAAACAATTAAGCAAGCAGTCTCATAAAAAGAGAGAGAAGTGGAAATTTGGTGTTTTACAAATCTGGATTAGGAGTAATATAGTTAAAATTTAATGTTTGTTAAAAGTGAAAGTGATAAGATTGGCTAGGTTCAGTCACCAAATATAAAACACTCCTTTGTGAATTTTCAAAATTTTAATTTATTAATGACATATTACATTTATAGGGCTTTATTTCTTTTCTCTCTCTCAAGTTGAGGAGTAATTCAAAGATGCAGTCAAATATTTAATTAAATCTATATGGACTGAATTAATCAGACATTCTCACAAATGATTTAAAGAATAAGAAATTATAACTGTGGCCTCATACATAATTTTATCAGTCTTGGAAAAGTTTAATATCCCTTTACTTAATATAAGTAAACGTGTCTGTTACTTGACCAAACCAAACATGATTTTCCAAGATCTTGAGGCATTCAAAATCTCTTATAAATTTCCTTGTAAGAGAAATAGCTTTTCTAATTCTTTCAATCCTTGTGCCTTAAAAGTGTTTAATACAAAAAGACAAAACAGTCACATAATGCAAAAGAAACAGAGAGCTATATGCTAATGTTCATGCTCTATAAGAAAATAGGGCAAATACTCAAATTTCTGAATGATCTGAACAGTAATTCTTGAATCTTGTTTATAGCAGGGCAATTCTTATTTTTGAAATAAATCTCGTACCCAAATCTCAGGTATAAGTCAGGTAACACTGGAACTTCTCTGGTTGAAGGAGAGCAGGGCTCAGGCTGGTGCTCCCTAAAGCACAGTACATGCACCTGAGCCTCCAAAGACAAGTGGGAACGTGATTACTTGAATCCCAGTAGTGCCACAGAGTGGGTGACTGTGGCTCTGAAGTATGAGACTTGGATTCTGTCTTAGTCTGCTCAGGTTGCTGTAACAACATCGTTGATTGGGTGGTTTATGTACAATAGAAATTACTTCTCAGCTTTGGAGGCTGGTAAGTCCAAGATCGAGGTGCCTGCAGAGTCTCTTTTATAAGGGCACCAATCGCATTCAGGAGGCCCCACCCTCATGACTTAATCACCTCTTAAAGACCCTACCTCCAAATAGCATCACAGGGAGGATCGGAGAAATAGGTTTCAACACACGAATTGTGAAAGGACACAAACAATCAGCCTACGGCAGGTTCCAATCACATTTCCACCCTGAGTTGTAGTTACTTACCTTCTCCAAGACTTAGTTTCTCCATCTAAAAATGGGGATAAACCAACTTACCTCACAGAGTGGTTATACAATGTTAAATAGGTTACTGTAGGTAAAGCTAAAGCATTTCTCATGGGTCCAGCCACAGTCCCTGCTCTCAAGGAGACAGAACCTGAGAAAGAGAGTTGCTAGCCATACTCAATTCCCTTTCTCTACATTTATCAGTCTCTACAGCAGTGAACCTCAAGCAGGAAGTTCTGGCCCCCCTAGAGAGTTTGTAGTCCACTATCCTCCAGATGGGAGTTCCTGGGTTGGACTTGCATGCGGACAAAGAACTTAAAGCAGAGTAGTGCAGAGACATTAAGATGGTGTGTGTGACTGCCCTGATCCAGGGTTAAAGCAGAGGGATGTCGGACAGCTCCCAGCTTCCGAGATTACTGACTGGGAGAAACAGTGGTGGTGTGCTGTAGGAAGAAGTTTCTGCTGAGGGGAAGGGTGCTGGCAGGAAGAAAATGATGAAAAGAGATTTTGAGGTAAACGATATGTTGGGCATGGAAAGACTGCAAGCAAAATGAGAGTCAAGGAGTGTTCCTCCATCGTATGGTCCACCATAAACGCAGTCTAGTGAGGCAGATCCACCAAAGCGTTGCTGATTTCCCCCAGACTGATCACTAACATGGTCTCGAGTGGTGGGATCACAGTGTAGAAAAGGAAATGGCATCCCTGGCAGAGATAAATGATCTGCACATCCAAGGTCTGAGTACTGTTTCTTCTCATTTTATTGCCCTCCAAGCTGGGATATTTTTGCCCCTTTGAAGAACAGACTCAACATGGATATTTCTCAACTTTTGTGGTCTCCAAGTGTAATGTCTGCTATTTTTTTTTTTTAAACATCATTTGACGTTTGTCTCCGTAGGCAATAAACCCTTTATATTTCTTCTTTGAGTGATCCTTCTAGAAATTCCCTTTTATGACATGTCTGCTTTCTTACTGTTGGGATGCAAATACTTTCTTAATAAACATTAAAACACATCAGTGAAACTTAAAAAGGAAATGACAAGTTCCAGAAATTCACATTTAAATAAAATAAATACAGGCATCTGATTCATGATTATTAAGAAATACGAATAACTTTTTATAGTTGTGACATTATAGAGAGATATTTACTTACAAATTACTCAGCTTCCTTTTTCCCCAAGGAGCTTACGTTATTTCTGAATCAACATGTCCCAATGTACTGAATAAAATAATTGGAAGCAAGGATGTCAATTATGTCTCTAAATTTAGAATGTTCCTGTGAAAATTATTTAAGCTTTGTTTCAGAAACACTGCAAAAATCAACAGATGAAGTATTTTTTATATATGCAAACTAAATAATCTGCAGAAACTGGTGAGTAGGTTCCTGGATTCTGGCAAATGATACACCAAACTTCTCTTGAAAAACCAAATCCCAAATGTACATTAAAAAAAAAAAAATCATGAAAGAAGTCAGGTCTCAGGGCTGTGATAAAGAACAGCTACTTATTGTATGAGGTTGAATTCCTTAATTTTGCAAATGAAGAATGAAAGAGAGGGCTTTATTCACCTTATATGAAAACATGTAAAGCTATAATAACTAAAACAAAAATAGCGCACAGGTCAACAGAAGCTAAGGCGCCACTGCCCAGATGATAAAGCGGTTAAGTGAGCAGGCCTGGGATTTGGGTTGCCTGGGGTGGGTGCAGTCTTGGCTCCTTGGCTTACAAACTGAGGTGCTCAAGGCAAGTTATCACATCTCCCTAAATCTAAGTCTCCTCGTCTATAGGTTGGGTAATAATTAAGATCTGTTGGCAAACAGTAAGGAATAATGTTTGTAAAGTACCTTGCAAAAATCAGTATTAAATAAATATTAGCTGTGACATTATTAAACCTACAAATTAAGATAAAAAGAAAAAATCAAAATAAGAAAGGGATGGGTTCTCAAAAACAAATGACACTAACAAATTATATTTGAGAATATATTGTTAGATCCTTGCCTCACAACAACCACCAAAATAATCTCAAAATTGATAAAAGAATTTAAAGGGAAAATATAAAGCATTTTTTTCTCTTAAAGCTCTTTTTTTTTTTTCTTTTTTTTGAGGGGGTAATTAGGTAGGTTTATTTATTTATTTTTTTAATAGCAGTACTGAGGATTGAACCCAGGACCTCTTGCATGTTAAGCATGCACTCTACCACCGAGCTGTATTGTCCCCTACCATGTAAAGAACTTTTAAGTAAATATCTAATATTTGGGAGGGAAAGCTATGTCTAAAAAAAATGAAAGAAATGCAAAAGAGAAAAGTATAGTTTCAGTATAATTAAAAAATCACTATGAACAACACTAAAAAGCAAAGGAAAAATTACTGAAAATATTTACCATAAATATACAATGGAATAAGTCATTATTTTTGATGCATAATGAATACTAACAAGTCAATAGGAAAACAAACACCACAAAAGAAATATGGCCTATGGCAAGAAATAATTCATAAAAAACAGAAATACATGAGTCTAACAAGCATATGTAAAATTTGTTCATTTGTAATCAAAGACATTTACTAGTAAACAAAGAAATCCAACTTTAAGGACTAAAAATATTCTATATTACACTTATCAGTGTGATAAGTTACTTTTGTGAAGTTTTTGTTTATTCATTTACACATTTTAAGAGAATACTTAATTCTATTAAGGGTTTAAGAGATTCCTGGTCAAAGTGGCAAATTTGTGACTTTTTCTGATACTTATCAAGAACTTTAAAATAGTTCATACCCTTTGACCCTTTAAGGAATCCAGCCTAAGAAAAACACCGAGACAGACGATGATTTTGTGCACAGTAATCTCCAAAGCATTACTTCTAAGCCCCAAATCTGTGTTTCCCAGCCCTTTCCACATGAAAACATAGAAAATAATATTTGTACAACATACAGCAGGACCTGGAATGGGCTATTTGCACCAGAATGGGACTCAAAGCATTTGATGAGAGGGCTGGAGTGCCTCCATTCCAGCACGTCTGTCACCAACTCATGATCATCCAGTTCACAGCCATCATCAGCCTGGGACAGCTCTCTGGGAATATCCAACCTAAAACTCTTAACACTAATTCAAATATAACAACAGTGTATTATGATTTGACACTAAAATTAAAGTCTTAAACATTAAAAAAGATAAGAGGATATTTGGTCAAATTGATACTAAAACAGATAAGGATGCAAAAATACGTGGGAATTCGAATTAGGTTTATAAAGAACTTTATGTCAGACTATTGGCATTATGTAAAGTAAGGAAAAGCAGAATGCAAAGTTGCTAATGGACTATAGTCCAAAGTTTAAATCATGATATGACAGATTTGCAGATTTACAAGCACAAAAATACTAGAAAAATAAAACAAAATGTGAAAATTCATCTTTCATGTTATGGTTTTGGATTTTAAATTATATTCTTCATTGAATTTTCCAAAAAATTTACAATAAATACAGTATGTTTATAATTTAAAGATAAACCAATTTGAAATAAAGATAACTATAATATAGATAATAGGAAGTTATACCAAATTGCAGTTTTGAAATATTTTGCAGATCTAACGTTGATACTGCTGTTGATATTTTATTAACTTTTGTAAATCTCTCTAAAAATCTATGATGCATGGAAAAGATGAAAAAAGACTTAAATGTTTTAAAAAAAGATGGACATTCAGTATGACCCAACAGTCAACAACCTTTCAAACACAGTTTCTAAAATAACTTTTTCCCTAGTGCTCTTCTAATATACATCATGTTAGGTCAATATAATAGCAGGACTATATCCTATTTTTCCAGTTTGAGTCAGCACACACCTGAGACTCAGACTTTCTGTGTAACCACTTCTTATAACAGGCCAAAAACATGATCTTGATTAGATTAATGTGGTTGAAGAGGCAAGGATGCCCAAAATGTTTAAGCTTCTCTAGGAAAGCACTTGGTATCTAACCATTTTTGTGTAATCTATTTAGATTTTATAGCTGAAGAAGATGAAACTGTAAGTGAAAATCTTCTTATGGGATCTTAATGTTTTTCCATCCCCACCAAGGGACTGAATGTTAATTTAATGTGCTTCACACACAAAGACACCATTCTAGCACATACCCTGCACAGGTCATAATCAGAGTATTTACAAGGTTTTTACGTCACTACACAAACATCCATATTGCTTTTCTTCTGTTTCAGTATATTTATTTATATACCAATCAAATGACATTTGCAGTAGCTGGCAATCATTTTAATAAAGAACTAGAAACAACTTCAAAATACTGAAAATGTCCAAATACATTTTCTTTTTCACCCGTCATGTTTATAAGAATTAATGGACTCATTATGAGTTGGGATCTCAGGACATTAATAGCACATTGTCATACACCCTCTTGGGCATTATTTGCTTAGAAATCAAGTGTGCTTGTTCTGCATGAATGCATACTAGGCCACTCTTCCTTCCTCAACTGTCTTAAAAATAAAATACAGAATTTTAACTGACCCTGAGAAATAATTTCATAACTTTATTAATGGAGACACAGTGAAATTATGTAGAGAGACTGATTAATTACAAAAATTACAATCAATGTTTTACCACATCATATTTTATCATCTCAGGCCATTTCTTCCAATGCAACTGTGACATTTAGAAGTTACACTTTAAAAATTCATAGAAGTTTTAAAAAGTAATATTTGCATAGGTTTGGGCAAATATTTCTACTGTCAGTGTGTCAAAAATCAACAGACCTGAAATGTCAAAAGGAAAAATCCCACTAGATTCCAAAATTTGGTGAGATACCTTCTTACTATAGTACTTGGTTTTAAGCAGTTTACTGGCATCTTAGATCTGTGGGTGATCAAAGCCAAGCAAAATTCTACAGGCTAGAAGGAAAATGAAACGGTAAAAACCTTTAGGGTTGAGCAACATGTACACTAATTGCTCTTCTTTAACAGACAATTCACTACTACAATTAGCTGCCAGCAATTTGTCAACAGTATCTTTCAAGAGACAAAATCCACCATAATTTATTATTCTATTTGGTGAGATAATAATGAACATTAATTTCTTTCCTTTTTTATTTTGCAAGAGTACAAGTTGAAATATGTTTAGTCTTTAATTCCATAAATGCTGGCTGTGTTTCTATTTTTCCATGCTAGGTATATAATGCAAGAAAAACTTGCAACTTGTTCATTAGCCTATTCATTCAACATTTCTCCTTTGACCAGCTATTTAAATTACTACACATAGAATTACAAACTTTCTAAAATATGTGCAACAATTTACTTATCATAAAATTATACTTGGGTATGAAAAAGAATTTGGAGATGTTTTATTGAAAACATTTAAAATGTCAAGTTGTGAAAATGATGAAACATTCAATTTTCATGAAAGAAGGGTTGTTTGTAGGGAGAAACAGTATTAGCAAGAAACAGGTAGAAAGTCAAAATATCAAAATTCATAGTTAAAGATATAGTCTAACACATAGAAATCTGTTGCATTCCTTTACACTAACAGTGAAATATCAGAAAAGGAAAGTTAAAAAAAAAATCCCCTTTAAAATTGCATCCAAAAAAAAAAAAAAAAAAACTTAGGAATAAACCTGACCAAGGATATGAGACTTATACACAAAGAACCACAAAACATTGCAATCTACAGATTTAATGTAATCCCTATCAAATTACCCAGTACATTTTTCACAGAGCTAGGATAAATAATCCTAAAAATTATATGAACTCACAAAAGATCCAGAACTGCCAAAGTAATACTGAAGAAAAAGAATGAAGCTGGAGCCATAACCCTCCCAGACTTCAGACAATACTACAGAGCTACAGTAATCAAAACAGCACGGCACTGGCACAAAAATAGACATATAAATCAATGGATCAGAATAGAGAGCCCAGAAATAAACCGCACACCATGGTCAATTAATCTTCAACAAAGGAGGCAAGAATATACAATGAAGAAAAGACAGTCTCTTCAGCAAGTGATGCTGGGAAAGCTGCACAGCTGCATGTAAATGAATGAAGTTAGAATAATCCCTCACACCACACACAAAAATAAACTCAAAATGGCCTAAAGACTTAAACATAAGACAAGACAATATAAACCTCCTAGAAGAGAATATAAGCAAAACACTGATATAAATTGTAGCAATGTTCTCCTAGGGCAGTCTACTGAGGCAACAGAAATAAAAGCAAAAATAAACAAATAGGACCTAATTAAACTTATAAGCTTTTGCATAGCAAAAGAAACCGTAAGCAAAACAAAAAGACAACCTACAGAATAGGAAAAAATATTTGCAAGTGATGCAACTGACAAGGGCTTAATTTCCAGAATATACACCAGCTCATACAACTCAATAACAAAAAACAAACAACCCAATCCAAAAATGGACAGAAGACCTAAACAGACATTTTTCCAGAGACATACATTCCAGGGCCAATAGGCACATTAAAAAATGCTTGGGCTAGTTATCAAAGAAATGCAAATCAAAACTACAATGAGGTATCAATTCAGATCAGTCAGAATGGCTATAATTAAAAAGTTTACAAATGATAAATGCTAGAGAGGGTGTGAAGAAAAGGGAACCCTCCTTCACTGTTGGTGGGAATGTAATTTGGTGAAGCCATTATGGAAAACAGTATGGAGAACCTGAAAGTATACTTATCCTATGATCTAGCAATCTCACTCCTGGGCATTTATCCAGAGGAAACTCTTAATTTGAAAAGTTACATGCACCCCAATGTTCAGAGCAACATGATTTACAACAGTCAAGACTAAATGTCCATCAACGGATGACTGGATAAAGAAGTTGTAGCATGTACACAATGGAATACTACTATATAAAAAAGAATAACATAATGCCATTGCAGCAACGGATGGACCTGGAGAGTATCATACTAAGTGAATTAAGCTAGAAAGAGAAAGAAAAATACCATATAATATCACTTATGTGATATCACTTAGAATTAAAAAAACAAACAAACCAAAAAACCCACAAATGAACTTATTTACAAAACAGAGACAGAAAACAAACTTATGGCTATGGTTTCCAGGGTGGTGGGAAAGGATCAATTAGGAGTTTGGGATTTGTAGATACTAACTACTATATATAAAACAGATAAACAAGGTCTTACTGTATAGCCCAGGGAACCTATATTCAATAAGTCATAGGACTTGCCAAAACACCCACAACTGATTTTAAGTATATGAAAATGCTTAACAATTAAGACTTGCTACACAAATATGTGGTATTACTGGTATTACTACTACCATTCCAGTTAGTTTTATGTTTCTCCTCAAACAGCTATGACTCTTCAGAATGAAAATGTGCTATAATAAAACTTTTAGTAGCTTCTAGGAATTTTAAGAAATCTTTCCCTACAGGAGTCCTTTTCAGTTCTCTTCTACTTTAAGAGATGATGACCACTTACATGGAGTATTATAGGAGTCGGCTTATGATGGGCTAGTCAGTACTGACCAAGGAACAAAATAAATCAGAAATTCACAAAGGAGAAAGAAGAACAGTCAGTAGGATACTGAGTGCTACATGTCCACTTAACTGTCTTTTCATCTTCCCATCATGCTCACATGCTTGTTTAATACTTTCAAAATAGAATAAAATTTTGAAGAGTAAGAAACTACAGGAATTGTGAAATTAAAAAAAGATAGTAAGTCTGTGGATCACTGATCTAAAAAAGTTTACATACTACATTTAGGAACTAAAAGGTCATACTCAATAACTGCTTCTTGGTATTTTCTGCCTAAGATTTCCTTTTTGTTGTTTCAATTGTAATGAATAGACTTATCTGACAAATCCTCCTCTGACCTTCACAGGAAGTAGACATACTAAGAGACATTCCAGAACCCAGAAGGGGGGGGGGGAGGGAAATTCCAAACGAATGATTTGCTTATTTGGGGGAGGATAAAAATGTAAACCTAAACGTTGCTTTTCCCTCACTCAAATATTCACAGAATATTTTAAACACAGGTTAAGCCACTGGGGAAAAAAAGTTTCCAAGAGTCTGTTACCCACTTATTAATATCCAATACCCAACATGGAAAGTTAGCAAATAGAGACAGTATGTGTTGAAACTACTCTAAATTGATTTTCAACATTTGTGGCATGTTTGTATTTTTGCAGGATATGACTCAAAATTTGCTTTGAAGTATTTTGCATTTCTTACAGTAATAAAGAAAAAAAAGTTCTGTTTTGTTCCAATTCTCCATTAATATTTAGATAAAGCCACAATTTTCTTTTTGATTTACCAAAAATACAATCCTAAGAAATATTATTCAGGGAATTTGTATCTAAAATATCATCAGTTCGACATAATTTTTTAAATCCATGTTTTCTTCATAATAAAAGCAGCTATCATATAGAAACCACGTTCAAGGTCCTGATATTAACCTATTTATCCATTTATTGTTTATATTCCACATATTCCCTCCAAATGAAATAGTTAATTCGACTTTGAATAGAATTACAGAATTTTTAAGAATTCAAAATCTAGTGAATATGATCCATAAAAACAAGTAAAATTGGCTTAGCACAAATCTTGACATTAGGAAAACATGATGTAAATACTGTGAAAAGAAAGCAAAAATCTCCGAAGGTCAGTTTGAAATCACTCAGAAGAAGCTAATTTCCTTTTTTCTTCCCCCTCTTTGTGTTATTAGGTATTATTAAGTAAGCCAAATACTATGGACAAGATAAATATTGATTTTAGAAAATTATTAGAAAAAGAATCTAATGGTATTCTTTGAGATATGAGGAAGACATATGGGCTTTGGTGGTATTCACAAATGATAAAACAAATCTTTGCAAAAAGTGATGAAGGGCAGATTATCCCAAACAGAATGATGACATGCTTTTATCATCATGAGATTATGAAGACATACTGAAGTTTAAAAATGGCAGAAAGTTCCTTAAAAAAAAAAAGTTAACACAGACCCAGATTACAATCCAAATATAGTATCTGTACCAATACATTTCCCATTATACTTTCTGATGTGGGAACATTATTTGGAACCCTGGGCTTGGTTGTGGCATAATCCACACTTTACAGGGGACTTGGCAAACAAGAATACATTCACAGAAATCATCCAGAGGGACAGAAATCTTTGAAAATTACACAATGTAAGAATTCGCTGAAAGAACTGATTGTGTTTTGGCTGAAAAAAAAGTCTCAGATGGGACATGCAGCAGAGAGTACGGAAGCACATAGAACCAGTCTAAATATCGAGTTTAGAAGACTGCACAGTCGTTTTTAGAGCAACTCAGAATCTTTCATAAACTTTATATTTACAATTTATACATAGATTTCAGTTTTTCTGTGTTTTTTCCTTTCAACATTAGATTGTACTAAAAATCTTAAACCTAATGGTTTTCTCCCAACATACTCTATGGAAGAGATACCATTTAACAAAAATATCACAAGTACTTCACAACTAATAGTACCACGTTTAAGTTATATGAACACTATCAGGATAAGCAACACATTTCTTTTTCTATCACGATGCACATAAACTTGTTGAGGTTTAAGATGCAGCTCATCATCTTTTAGAATGTTCACGTGCACCATCAAACAGTTAGCAATACCAGAACTTACCTTTTCCAGCCCCATTTCTTCTTCTTCTGCAGTTGCTGGAAGAGCTCAGTCCAGCTTTGTCCTGTACCTGTAATCAAGCTGGCCACCTACTGATACGAGCATCTGCATGGCTGTGTGGGATATACTAAGATGCACATTTTAAAATATTCTTGAACTTAAATAATGTTGTTCCCTATTTCTTTCTATTCCTTGTAAATGTTCTGATTAGTGATACACATTAGTTTTAGAGATAAAAAATAAATAAATGAATATACTTACAGGCCCTGTTAATTTAGATGCTGTCTCAAATTCTTCAGCCTCTTCCATTACTGCTTCTTCAGTCCCAGGTAAGGAATCTATTTTCACAAAAAGAATGAATAAATTATAGTCACATACTGCTTACTAACTCTCTGACATATAAACCTATTATGAGAAGCATTTTAAAGTGACTGAACTGGGTATTGAAAAATCATAGTTTTTGTGATTTAAAATAGAGTGTAGAGTGTTACTTATTTCACTTAAAGACAATGTTGGAAAACATTAGGTAGTTTTAATTTATAAGGGCACAGTGACGTCAGGAATGTGCAAAAGCTGCAGTCATCTTAGTCTCAGCAACACCTCTTTCGGTATATTAGGTAAGTGTTGGAAATTTCATGTCCTTTTTTCTGTCTTGTAATTTTGTATTTGTTTTAGGCATCAATTGTTTGGTTTTTAAAAAAAATTTTTTGGCTACACTATTTAAATACCAATTTGTGTTCTATCTTTTAAACAGGATGAAAAATTCTGAGAATTTTGGAGAAGGGTTCATGTTAAATGGTGGCACATTTTCCATTTTCGTGTATTAAGCAAGAAGTTGTGATTATCCTCTTGAATAGATCAGTAAGCGGGTGAATAGTGACTTTTAAATATGTGAATAAAATGATGGCAGCCCTCTCCATATGCCTGCTGAGTTAAATTAATCATAGCAACAGATTTCTACAGGCTATGAAGAATCCTTCAATAAAGATAGATAGATGGAACATCTAGAAATAGTCTGTGTTTTAATACCTTCCAGTCAAATAAAAAAATCAGTTAAGATGAAGGTAGTTTAAACCATTGGAAACTAAAAATTGATTTCTTATATTTACTAATATTTTAACGAGCCATATGCATCCTTAAAGAAGACTTTCCTTCAGATTCACATATACGTGGAGACAGATTTTTTTTTTTTTTCTGTTGCATAAAATGTGTGCTCTGGGAAGAAAATCAGAGCCTTAAATTCTCTTAGTCCTTAATGGCTACTCAACTCTAGAGAGACAATGGAAAGCTTAGCACGAATCCATAATCATAGCTTTTAAATCATGGAGGTTTTTCTATTGTGGATAATTCAGAATCTTACATTCAAGAAGAAAAATAAATCAGGATAGATGATGAGAATTATACCAAGTTAAAAATGTTAACCCATTTATGAAGGAAACTTGAACCCCCATCTGTTAAAGCTCCATTGTAAATGTGACAATAGATTCTTTAAATTAGATTGTATAAATTAACATAATTTAAGTCCTCCAAGACTTATATTCTGCAGAACTGTAAGCAAATATTACTGTAATTTTAGCATTCACTCGGTATTTTTTCTATTTTATTTGTGTCAAAAATTTTATTCGTGTAGAATATTGACAATAAATAATATTAGAATGTTCCACATTACAAAGCAAATAATTTCACATACAGAAGAAAAAACACCCTCTTGTGCATTTGCTGTTTTTCATAGTTAGAAATACTATACAGTAAGTGACTTCTCAACTTCCTCTCAATGAACAGTTAATGGTTTTAAAGAGG
This sequence comes from Camelus dromedarius, assembly GCF_036321535.1. Lineage (NCBI taxonomy): Eukaryota > Metazoa > Chordata > Mammalia > Artiodactyla > Camelidae > Camelus > Camelus dromedarius. The sequence continues at coordinate 10,907,118 of NC_087465.1, read as the reverse complement.
TATTGTCATTCTATTTGTTTATTTTAAGCAGATGTGCATTAATCAATTCATTCATCCATTTATTTGTGTATTTGTACATTCATTTACTCACCAAATACTATATGCCAGGCACTCAACTATGTGCTTTCAAAACCAGTTGAGCAAGATAATTTTCTGTGGCTCTCTCTCAGAATTTACTTGAGCATCTTTACGGTATTAATTTTTTAATAAAAATGAGTATCTGTAAAGGGAAGGTATTAGTAACTCTCGATGATTTTACATTCTGTTCTGTTCCTGTTTCGGCTGAACTCTCTCTGGTTACTGGTGAGATCCACAGCATTGTGAGGTCCATTTGGCTCCGCGTAAAGGGACAGCTGTGAAGTGCACCAGACAGAATATTTGCGAATACCCATATCGACCGTATTAAAAGTTGCTAAGTTGAAAGGACTCCTTCTAACCAGTCCAAATCTAGTGACAGAATATCAATCTAGCAAGTCAGTAGGGACAATAGATATCATGAAAATAAAACCTCAGTGTTTAATGCTTGGAGGGGCACACTCCATTTTTTTTACGTGTTCTGAGTACATTGCTTACTACCAGTGACTGCCTATGTGGAAAGTACTTTGCTGTGTCTATTCCAGAGCAATTTCTTCTCTATATAAGTGGTTTTCAAAATACCAGCAATGAATTCTTCGAGATTTTTTTAATCACATAGAGGGGGGAAATGAACCTCTAAATTTGTCAAATGTTAGAGAGTTTATTTTAGCTCCTCAATGTAGAGAAGAAGAAAGTGAAGCATAGAAAGATAAAATAATTTTGTTCAAATCTAACGGTATCTGTCAGCACTTGGATGGGAAACTTTGCCTCTGGGTTGACTGGGCAGGAGCCTGGAGAATCATAGCGCCTGTCATGATGTTTGACTTCATTTAATGTCTTCCTGTCATTATTTTTACTTCTGCTCTTTGTGTCACAACAGGGTTTTTTAAGCACAAATATCCCACCTGCTCATAGAAATATCTATGTTTGTTGAGCCAAGCTCACTGTGGACGCACTGTTGACATAGAAATCATGTTAGCACTTTTGGCTCTAGTGATTTGACTAATTTAAGTGGAAAAGAATGTACTGAACCAGACAATCATATTTTGGAATTTGCTGGCTTGGTCTACTAATATCTGAACGTAAAGAATGCAGGCTATAAACAGCTCAAGAAAGGAGCTTAAATTTAATGAATATCTTTTTTACCCAGTGAACGTAAGTAACTATAATCAACAACATATTACTGATGCCTTGTTTAGTTTTCTAAAAATTTAAATCCCAACAGTACTCAGTTACCATGTAGATGTGGTTGCTGAAGAATATATATCTGCAGACTGGTGGACTGGAGTGGTTTTGATGGAATTAAAAAGTATAGAGAATGGGCCAGTAGTGAGATAAGTCCTGTTTTGTGTCTCATTTTATGTTGGGCATAGTGGAGAACTCAAGAAAACCTTGAGAAGCATATAGTCTGATTGAGACAAGAAGAACACGCAAGAAGTAATTCAAAAACAATTAGGGACTGAAAAAGAAGAAAACATTGGTGTGGGTGGACATTAGGGAGACCTGACATGATCTTAGGACATCAGATCTGAACAGGAAGAGGGAAGGAGAAAGACTTACTGTGAGTCAGAGAAGAATGGCTTAAATAAAGGTATATATATATGCACGAATGTCAGTGAGGAGAAGCCAGGCTGACTCCAAAGGCCAACTGAGTGTCACTGAGTGGCCAGCCTGGGGCGCCCGTGTTGCTGGTGACACACTGCTCAATGCTCACTGTCAGTGGTAAAGTTCTGTCATGAGAGTGTTTCATCTCATCAGTACTCCAAGAGATTTAAGTATATAGTAAACATCACCCCGCCTTTTTTTCTTCAGTATTTTTCTACCCTGGCATTGGTCTATGTTCTCACAACACTTTATTTTTTAATGTTTATTTATAATGTTTTTAATATTTGACATATAAAAAAGTATATATAAAGTATACGTGTGCAATAATGCATACTACATTTAAGTTACAAAGCACAATGATAAACACCCCAAACCCCATCATTTCCCATTTCCTTGCTCCCCCATCCTCTAAGGATAACCATTTTGAGTCTTTCACTCCCTTCTTTAAATACAGTTGTATCATTTATGTATGTTTTCCTAAGGAAAACATTATTTAGATTTGCTAGTTTTGAGCTTTACAAAAATGACATTCTATGACTTGCTTTTGTTCAATTAATATTATGCTTTTAAGACTCATTCATTTGTGGGCTGCAACTTCCTGGTACCAGATTGGGAGACCCAAGTACATTTCAGATCGGTTGCTTGAAATCAGCATTTATATTATGTCATATTTCTATAATTGTATTTATATAATGGAAAACATCAATTCCTACAACTCAAGGCTTATTTTTTTTCAATGAAACAGTTAACATTTACAAGCACATCACTGATTTCATCCACCCTGTATACGGAAATGCATTCAGTTTCCTACAGTGTAACGATTTTACAATTTATCCACTTTCCCATCGCCCAGCATACTAACAGTTTGCTTCATTTTATGGTACATGGGACTTGTTTCCTCTAAGACATTTACCCAGAAGAGAAGTTTCTGGGCTTTACTCAAGATTTTCCACAGTCGTTTATGCCCCACCTGTAGTGTATGAGTTTCTTTTCGTTTCTGTCTTCACCAGCACTTGGTTTTGCCAGATTTCTTAATTAATGTCAAATAAAAGGTTGTAAAACATCATCTCTCTGTTACCTTAACTTGCTTTTCCTTGATTACTAGAGTAAACATTTTTTATATGTTCACTGGTCATTTGTGTTTCCTCTTCTGTGAAATGTCTATTTATATCTGTTGCTTATTTTTCTGCTGATCTTTATTAAATTATGGATGTACTTTATGTATTCTGAACATTAATCTTTGATTAGTGACAATATATTCAAATACACTTTCCTATTCTGTAGTTTATCAACTCACATTTTTCTGGCATCTTTTGAGAAACAAGAATTCTTAACACGTTACAGTTGAATTTTTTGATTTTTTTTTTCTGTTCAGGAATTTTTGCATCTTGTTTAAGAAGTCTTTCTCTATTCAGATATAAGAAAAATGGCTTCCTGTGGTTTCTCTTCTAATTAACCCAATTGGATACACCAGCTGCTTCCTGCTAGACCACTGAAAGATGAAACAGCGATATACCTTAGGTGCCATTGTAGTGGCATTACATGTAATCATTTATTTACTCAGCAAACATTTCTGAAGTGCCCTGACATGCACTTAATATGCTAAGCCAAAGAGTTTGAGTTTTGTCCTATAGAAAATGGAGAAGAAATAGCAGCTTTATTTTCAGAAAGATAATGAACCAAAAGGGGTGAGATAATACAAGGAGAATCTATTTACAGAGTGGTTGCACTAGACAGAGGAAGAGGACAAAGGTACAGAGAAAGAAGTCTCAGGGAAAACCAAGAGGAGGATGGCTTAGAGGGGTAATTCTGGAGCGACAATGACATGACTTGAGATGGATTTAATACAGGGCTGAGAGAGGAGGAGGAAAATCAAGGACGATATTGACATTTCTGCTGGGAAGACAAAGGCTCCATGAAGTGAGAACGGGAGGAGCTGATGTAAGTTTCAAAACCAAGCTGGAATTAATGACAAAACTTCGGGAGCAGCCAACACATAGCTGACCCGTTTACAGCTCCGACAGGCACAGGCATTGGGGGCTTCCTTCTCTCCTCAGCCCCTGACCTCAGGACACACACAGCCTGAGGAGTGGTGGCAGCTGCCGTCTGACTGGCAGCTGCGGTGATGTGGTGCAGGGGAAGGTGTTTGGTTTTTCTTTCAATCTTTAAGTGCCACTAAAATTACAATATATATTGCTGGATTTCAAACTTACCCAAAGAATCTCGGATTATTTCATCTGGAGAATGAAGTATTTGTGAGGTCTCTTCAGTCCTTTCTGCCAGGCTGTCTCCTTGAAGCCTAAATGATTAAAAATGGTCACTGAAACCTCAAAGAACGGTGGATTGTGATATGTGAACCACATTCTATTGGGGACATGACTAGGAACTTCTAAACTCTAAAATCAGACATGCTTCTTCCAGGTAGAAACAAAGCTTTACTGAAACCTCTCATAAGAGTCTTGTGGCTTTTCTAACCTTTAAGGAAAAGTCTTTCATCTTTTCTCCTGTATGCATGGGAAGATTGGTCTAAGTAGAACCTGCTTTTCTCCTTAGCCTGACTGAAGGTTTATAAGCAAATGTTTTCACTGAAACCACAATGGGGAAGTGAGTGGAAGAAAAGCAAGCGTCGAACACAGCGAGCTCGCCTGGCATCTGGGTCCAGGGGCATGAGAGGTTTGCCATGGTTACACAGAGGTTTACCAAACACATTTCCCCCATCAACCAAACCTGAGCTTAAAGGCCTGCGGGTTAAGATTCGTCTCAATCTGTGTAACTGCCCAGGATTTATTCTCAGAGACACTGGGCCTCCTTCAGGAGAGGAAGATTGCGTAGGTACTTTTATGATGGTAGATTTCTGAGCTTCCATATCCTCACCTCTGTAGTGAAACTAGCATCCAGTCAGGCCGGCTAGGTTTAGGTTATTCTGTGAAGCCACTCCATCACAGGAGGGAGAGCTCCTCAATAAACGCTGGGACTCTCTTCTAAGAACAGCAGAATAAACTCTGCCAGTGTTGGGGGAAAGTATATCAGACAATCCAGAAACTGGAAGTTTCTATCAGTGCCCTTAAATTTTCAACTGTTTTACGTCTTTGCTTTTATATGCCACAGTGGAATCCAGTAACAATTTGCACTTGCCTTACGCATATTCAAGCATATATACATGACTGTCTCTTTACTTTTTGTAGAATGATAAACATTGTACATTATATTTTTACTTTTATTCCTATAATAATAAATTTTGTACATTTCTGTATATGGTATACATTTATACTCTTATATTATCTTCTGTACACAAAACTACATTTACTGTATTATATAAGCTAATTAAATAATTCTCAAGTAATTTTCTGATATATCAGTCATAAAACTTTCTGGTCAAAAATCTTTTACTTTTAGTTAAGTTTAAAATTTTACTCTTAAAAAAAAAAACCATCACTTTTAAGTGACTGATTTAGCTACATAGTTCTCAAATCTGCCCAGGTATTTCTTTTTAATTTGTTTACTTTTAACAATTAGGGTAAGTACATCACTAATCAGCAACATCAAATATTCTTTTTGGGGTTTTCTTTGTCTAAGACCATTTCATCAAAATTATCAAAGAGAGAAAGTATATAGATACATGAGACAGTGAAAGGTATAAGAAAAATTATTATTAAAAATTGACAATGAGCTCCAACACATTGGGGTATTTAACATTAGGTTAAAAAACTAAATAGAAAATAAATCTTCAACAAAGATAGAATGAAGCAAGAAATTAAAACTAAGTTGTAACTTTTTTTGCTCATTGCAAGCTTCAATAAAAAGAAATATTTATTTAGCATTTATCAATATGCTCAATAATAACCCAAACGTTGAGGAGATGTAAAGAAATCGCAACAGTAGTTGAGTTCACGAAGTTCTCAATTTAGTTGAAAAGACAAATGGCCATAAAAACAACCAACAAATTGGGTGGCCTTGGGGCTGGCTCATCTTTGTGCAAACAGTGCCCTCCAGATACCTTAAGAGCTGAATTCACCATGACTTGGCACCAGCTCCACTGAGGAATGCTCAGCCCTGCAATCCTTGAACGCTCTGCCAACGTTTCCTGAGCTGTAATCCACACAGCACCACTTCTGTAAGAGGTTAATAGGCACTGTGCAAACAAGGGTTGTGTGGGCAAGTCCAGGAAATGCAGTCTTAATAAAAGTTAAATCACCTTTTTTTAGCACTACAAGAGTTTTACTCATACTCTCATTTCTCTTTGCTTTCTAAAACTCCCCTTCCATAGGAAACACTCTTCTATATTCTTAGCCCCTAAACAAAATGTTTCTTGCTCCTCCTTTGTCATAATCAAAGCCCTTTTCTCTTCTAAGAATATGGCTTTCCTTTTTCTTCTAAGAATATTATAGTACCTCCTCTCCAAAGGAGGGTTTCTAACCTCTCAGCTTCAGATAACACAGGATTATAAATATTAACCTTTTTTTATATTCTGCCTGTGAAGACTTTGATCAGCTCAAATTTTTCTTCTTCAACTCAAGTGTCACGATTATCTTGAATGATTTTTGTGTTCGTGTGTATCCAAAATCACTCAATCTCGAATCTGGAGATCTTCGCTTTCATTTCACCTTCCCTCACCCAAGGACAGATAACTCAGCTGCTCCATGTCAGGAACCTCTGACTCCCAGGTTCTGTTCTCTGACAGTAAACTCACCTCCTTTAGGCTCTTTCACAAACTCAGTTTCTCTTCCATCAAAGATAGATCTCCATTTTCCTTAATTTTTCTCCCAGGTTTTACTCCCTTCCTGATTCCCTTCCTGTCCTACTCGGCTGGGGCTTGTTGCCTCCTCAGCTCCCAATTGCCCACATCCTTCTGTCACTACTGAGCCAGACCTGAGCCCTGAATTAATCCATTCTTTTTCTGCACGTGCAGCTGAAAAACACTGGTGAAAATCATGACACTCTAGGATTGGTGAGGACAAATGAAAGATCTCCAACTTCAAACTTGGGCTTCTTGGTTGTTATTCTTTCTTCTATTCCTTGCAAAGTCTTCAAAAATATCACCCCTCTTCTATGTCATTCAGAAAAACTATGTAATCAGGAACAAAGACCTTCCTCCACCCCCCCCCCACAGTACCTGTGGTATTGTCTTCACCCCCACCTCTGTTCACCCCCTTTCCAATTCACAGAGGGTGAGATGCCATGTCTCCTGTCTAAGGCTTAAACCATCTATTAGGCTGCTGATCTGGATCCCATCATCTCGTCTCCCTCTTGCACCTTAATCTATTTATCCACCACTACTCATTCTGTTCATCTCAACTGTTCACTTCCCACAGCATAGAAATAAGCTTCACTTCTCTTTCAGCCTTAAAAAAACAAACAAAATTCCTCCCATAATTTATCTAATACATCTACATGTTGCTTTTTCTAGCTCATTCTTCTTTGAGCCAGGCTCCCTAAAAATTCTTCCATCAATGTCTTTCTTTAATTGAAGTATGATGTAAGAGATCATATTGGTTTCAGGTGTACATCATAGTGATCTGATATTTGTACACGCTCTGAAATGGTCACCACGATAAGTCTAGTTACCATCTGTCATCATGCACAGTTACTCCCATATTACTGACTGTACTGCCTGTGCCGTCCATTACAGCCCCAGGATCTACTTATTTTATAACTGGAAGTTTGTATCCCTTAATCTCTTTCACCTATTTTGGCAGCCCCTCATGCTCCCTCCCCTCTAGCAATCAGGAATTTGTTCTTTCTATGACTCTGTTTCTGTTTTGTTTTACTTGTTCCTTTGCTTTGTTCTTAGATTCCACAAAAAGTGAAATAGTGTGATAACTGCCTTTCTCTGTCTGACTTATTTCACTTAGCATAATGCCCTCTAGGTCTACCCATGTTGTCACAAATGGAAAGATTTCATTCTTTGTAGAGCTGAGTAACATTCCATTCATTCTTTACCCACTCATCTATTGATGGACACGTGGGTTGTTTCCAAATGTAGGTTATTGTAAATAATGCTTCAATGAACATATAGGTGCATATGCATGTATCTTTTTGAGTTAGTGTTTTTGTACTCAGGAGTGAAATTGCTAGAATACATGGTAGTTCTATTTTTAATTTTTTGAAGACCCTCCATATTGTATTCCATAGTGGCTATACCGATTTACATTCCCACCAACAGTGCATGAGGGTTCCCTTTTCTCTACATCCTTGTCAACACTTGTTATTTTTTGTCTTTTTGATAATTGCCATTCTGACAGATGTGAGGTAATATCCCATTGTGGTTTTGATTTGCATTTCCCTGATGGTTATTGATAAGCATCTTTTCATGTGCCTGTTGGCCATCTGTATATCTTCTTTGAAAAAAAAAAATCTATTCAAGTTCTCTGCCTGTTTTTTTTTAATCTGGTTGTTTGTTTTTTTGACATTAGGTTGTATAAGCTCCTTATTTTAGATATTAACTCTCTGTCAATGCCTTTGCTTCCACAGTGTCAATTCACCCTTCAACCTATTTTAATTTGGTTTGTGCCACTACCATTCTGAGGTGACTGCTTATACTAAGACTGTCTGACCTTCTAACTGCCACATGCAATGGAAACTTTTCAGATCTTATTTTTATTTTACTTTCAACTGTACTTTGTAGGCACACGTTTCCCATTCTATATCATCTCCCTGAATCAGCTCATCTGACTCTTATGGTTTTAACTACATGTAGGTTGAGGTTTTTCAAATCTTTATCCTGAGTTCTCAGCGCAAGATTGATGTACTCAAATTCTTGCAGGATATTTCACTTGGATGCACCATTAGCATCTCAAAAGCAACTTGTCCAAAGCAAACTCATCTTCATCATAGTCTGCCTTGCATTACACATGGCTAATCCATCCCAGTCATGCTAATTACACTTCTTAAAAAAGAGATTTCTTGACTCCATCACTTCTTATACTGCTACTATAATTGCGCTGCTCATCTTGACTTGCTCGGATTATTACATCGTTTTCTTGCTGATATTCACACAGAGGATACACTTGTCTTTCAAAAATCCATTTTTCCATATGGCTACCAGAATGTTCAAAATAAATCCTCATGCTTTGTTACTCTCATGCTTTAAATACTTTAGTGCTAGAGATTTTAAAATGAGTATTCTTAGAGAGCTCATAGACAGGTTTCAGGGGAATCACAATAATTCACAATAAATGGAATAAAATGTTTTTGGTGGATGGGTTTTTTTTTTTTTTTTTTTTTTTGGTACTGGGAGACAATAACTTCAACCAGATTCTCAAAATAATCCTTGGCTCAAAAGTGCTTAAGAACTACCATTTTTATTGTCTTCTTATCACACACAAAAGGAGTTATGGTTTCCTTACCAAGTCATTGGAGTCTCTCTATCGCACAACCCTACGTGTCTCTGCAGCTCCACTTCCTGGATATTTTATGGATATTACACTCCATAAACTCCAAACTGCTTTCACTTCTGTGCAGATATTTGATTAAGCCTCTGTGTCATTATATAATTATCTATGGCAGAATTTACTTTCTCCTCTTTTACAATTTGGCTTAATTCTAGTTTTTAATTACAGATTCTCCTTTTTTGGAAGTTTTCTTTCCAGAAGTCTTAGCACCTAAGCAAATCTTTACTGCAGTATTTACTTTACCATATTTTAACTGTTTGTCTCTAAGATGTCTGCCAACACACTCCAAGTGTCTTAAAGATAAGAATTTTATTTTTCATATTTTTATGTCCCTGAACCCTAGCTTAGATTGAGTTTGGTACATTGTAAGCTCTAAAAGAGATTTCTTAAGTTTTTTTTAGTGATTAGCTCACCTTGGAGATAAGGAAAAGAAACTGGGACCCAGCCTATGTTTAAGGAATTTTATACAGAATACCTATGCATATTATAATTGCATTCCCTTGAACAAAGGTGAAAATCATACCGCAGATATTTAGGGTTAAGCATTTCTTAGCCAGATTCACCCTAATGCAGAATGTGAGACAGAGGCTTATGTGCAGGGGGCTGTATGAAGTGGGGGGCAGGAGTGAGGGGCATGGGAGTGAAACACAAAAGAAGGGAAAGCCAGTACAAGGCTGTGTTATTGAGCTCCTATTCAGGCTGCTGCTGCTCAGCCCCACAATAGTTCTAGGGATCTTTATGAAATATGCCCCTTTGAAGAATGTAAGGGTAAAGGTTTACGCATAGACTTCTGGGCAAGGGTGGTCCCTGAGCCTTGATAACCCTGCCCTGTTGAGTTGCACATACGTTAGTATTTGAGTGATTCTCACTGGTCATCCCAGGGCAGGAGTTAAGATTAAAAGACGCCAGAATAAGTGAGATGCTAAAAATTGCACCTGCACAAAGCTGGCTGCCACAGCTAGAAACATGTGCTCAAACATGTGCCCGTAAAAGGCGGGGTATTTGAAGTCAGGTAGAAGTGGGGCTGATAAAGACAGTAAATGTTTTGGGTTTCAAATAAATGAATTAGATTTAACTTTACACTGATCAGTGAGATTTGGCTAGAGGAAGGGCTGTTATAAATGTTAGTAAATTACATCTCTAAGTTTGTGAGGACACAGTCACCTTCCACTGGTTCAGCCTTCACAGCGAACGTGCCAGTGAAAGAGCGCTCGGGGGTTACGGCAGCGCCCGTCGCAGAGCCCATCACGGCACCGGGCACACGTACGTGATCGACAGACAGTTAGGTAAGTGGTGCTGAAGAGACCCTATGTCTTACAAAACAGCCTTAAGGAAGAGGGGCCAGTCAAGAGAAAAGAGGTAAAAGCTCATTCAGGAGATTGGCAGCCACAGCAGTGGCTCAGACTTTGCTTGCTTGGCAGTGTTCCGAGACCCAGCTGATTCCAGTGTCTTGCTCTGTAAGAAGAAGCAAGGAAACCAAAACCAGGGCTGGGCAGCAGCCCAGTCGTAGTCCACAATGGTTGGTAAAACATACCACCACCTGCCATGTGCATTCTGAGGAGCAAGTTTTGAACAGTGTAAGCAGTGGGAGAATAGAGGAAGTCACGAGTGCTACTTCTTTTTTTATACTTTTTTCTTAAATAAAAGTGAAACACTCAATAAGGAGACATTTTTCTTTTTTAAAGACCTCTGGTATTGTCAATTTGGTTGAATTATGTGACACGATGAGAGAAGACTCAAATAAATGCATTCTTAATTTTTTGCACTGGCCTAGAAGACATTCAGATATATGATCAGCCATCTTTCTGTTTTTATGCTATCATGCCATATATTACATATTTTAATCTTCCCTGAATACTTTCTGGAAGAAAGTAGTATCTAATTTAAGAGTAGACAGTCATCAAATGTTTCTTTGAACCACACTGAATGCACTATGGCATGCTTGAAATTATATGCCGAGCTACCATTTCTAACCTACATAGGTCAGAGATGATAAGGAAAAAAATCTGGATTAATTCAAGAAATGTTAACAGAATAGGTGGTACTTGCACTGAGCTTTGAGTTTTGGGACACGAATTCGCCACTAAACACGTATAATAGTTCCTTTTCTACCCTAGAAAAATGCCACTGCTGTCCTATGGAACTTTGCCGCCCTCCACCCATGTCCCAGTTCTTCAGGGAATTGGCTGGCTGTCCTTCCTCCCACTCTCCTCTCCAAACCCACTGGCCCCGCCTCGGGCATCTCTCTCATCCCTGGCCATTCCATTTTGACCCTTTAGTAGATGATCTGGACTTTTGATGCTGCCTCTCAGGTCCCCTCAGCAGCATTCTCTGTGCCCCAGACACAGTTCTATCTCCTAGAACCTCCAACAAATACTTCTGCCCCAGTAGCTCCTTTGCCAAGAGAAAATTTCCAACAGTGCCTAGATTTCCCTTCTTATTTTAGTATATTCACTGAAAACTCTTCCTTCTCGCATTCATCTGTAGTGCATCAAGATGAAGCACCTTGTTCCTGACAGTGGAATGGAACAGAGAAACAGTCTCCTTCACCAGAGGGCTTTCTTTATATTCTGCTTTTTAAATTCCCTCCCTTGTTCACAAGAATCTCTGAACATTAACCTCTAAAATACAATGATGGATGGTGACACAGAGATAAAAACCATGCTCTTTCCTGTTAAATTTTCCTTTTAACTTCCTATCTCCTGCAAGTGAGATATGGGCCTGCAAACTCTCTGTAAGTCTCTAATCAAATTTATAGTTCTCTCATGCATACCTGATTGCAGACATGTAGCTGCCATAGGTGGCCTCTTATCTGGGCTAATTACTCTCCTGGCAGAAGCTTAAGGATTTTAAAGCCAAATCTAAGGAAAACACACATGGAGAATAGATATGTTTTGTTTCCAGGCTCTTCTGCTTTACCTCAACTCAGATGTAAAAATGTCAACACAAAATAAGGTAGAGAAGACCAGGCACGGAGCAGGACAGATCCTTACCATACCTGGGGACCACTGAACTAGATTTTCTAGGAGACATGACCAGGATGTGGGCCGCTGACACACACCTTGGCCAGATTATTACATGCACAAAGGATGACCCTGGGGACATTCCAACCTTCCTCAACTCTGAGGCAGTCATGACAAAGGATTAAATTCAGATTCCCAGACTACTCTGCAGCTAAGAAAACTCCAAGAGAAAGCAGCAAAACACAGGATGTCTGAGCTGGAGGCAGTTCTGGGCATTGGAACCGCTAAGTGTCCTTCACCGTGACCATTCTTACACACTTCGAACTGGATTTCATGTCTATCAAATGATCTGGCAAAGTGCTTTCTGCCTGCCATCATTCCTAGAGAGGACCCATTAGCAAATCTACCTAAAATAAATGGGCAGTTAAGGTTCTTACTTGACACCGTGGAGCAGTGGTCCTCAGGTCTTAGGGGGCATTGGAATCACCTAGTGGACTTCTCAAAACACCGATTGCTGGGCTCCACCCACAGAGTTCTGGATTCAGGTCTGGAGAAGAGGCCAGGAATTTGTTTCTAGCAAGTTCCCAGGTGAGGCTGATACTGCTGGCTGGGAGACAGCCCAGGTAGTGCCTCCTCTTCACCGCTATGGGAAGAGATGGGCCTCCCAGGCCACCCTCGCTGTGGCAGTGGTATTGTACCACACCTGGAGTGCCAAAAATAGAGAAGCCTCTACCAGAGGATGTTGGCACTTTTCTTTCTCCAACTAGCTGGATATTGACTTTTGGCTGAACACTAAATTTTATTCCCAACTATGCCTAATTCCATTTTACTAAGGATAAAAATCTGAGTAAGACTTCACTCACGCTCAGGATGCTGCATACTTAGCCTAAATCAGAGAATCGCTTAGAAATTCTGCCTGGTCAGCAGGCATCTAGCTTAGCAGCAGCTGTGAGAAGTCTTTTTAAAGTGCTGATTTCTAACAGGTTGAAAAATGGGATTGTGTGGCCAAAACCACCCTTTTGAAAAACTGCCAAAACTTTTGTTCCTTCCTTGGCCATTCCTTCCTTTAATCAGAGACCCTTTACTCACAGGCCTGAAACCAAAAGCTGCCTCCCACATGTACCTGATGGAAGACCACCCCTCTTTCACATGCCCTCTGGAAACATCTGTCAGATGGCTGAGTTCTTTTGTATACAGTCAACCTCTCCCCCCTCTCTAGGGTGGCTGAAAGCAAACTCAACACTGTCAGGTTTTTCCAGCTACATCCCTGCAAATGACAATATGTCGCACCGCCTTAGTCAGATGGTTTATGTTCCTTTCTTCGCTTTTTCCACTTCATAAGGTTTGGAGTAATTGAAAATAAGTTGTGATGACTAGCAGAATTATAAGGCACACTGAAATTCCCAAATTACGAGTGGTATTACTTTGTACCAGAGAGAAATAAGATTTTAGCACGGTTCCATCTGCCCACAGATGGCAACTGAGAGAAGGTTGCCAGGAACACACATATCACAAATTCTGAGAAATTATTACTAGATATGGAACTGGCATGAAGGAATGAACACTGGGCAGCCTCACAGTAATCTTTCTTAAGAAAGCTGTACATTTTTCTGAGGAGTAAACAAAGGAGGTCCCAGTAAACCCCACCAAGTTCCATCTAATTAGGAGGGCTAGGAGGTGGGGCACAGGCAGCATGGGAGAAGATGCCCTTAGAAATCTGAAACCACCGTGCTCTGAGGTTACACTCTAAGCAAGGTGAGCCAGCCTGCTTCCACATCAAACAGAAAGGCTTCCCAGGTGTGGGTTTTACGGCCCTACTTCTCCCTGAAAGTAACACTTCCCCTGTTCCAAAAGAACACAGCAGAATGTAAGAATCGTAAGCATACAAACATAATCTGGTCTTTACTGTAGCATTTATGTACCCAAAACGGGCCACAAACAGTTCCTAATTGAATAAATCTGAGGTTAGCACTACCCTAAGTTTCATATATTTCCTAGGTTTTGAGTTTGTTCTGCGGCAGGAAGCTTTGCTTGTTTAAGTTTGTTTTTAACATAACCTTGGGTAATAAATACAAACTTGGATAATAAATGCTCTTTGAATGGCTCAATGTTAAATTGCCTTGTTTATTAGTATTTGGACAGCTTACACTGAAATTTGCTGATAAGCAATTTGCTGCTCTGGAAAACAAGGTTGGTTTAGAAAATGTTAAGTATGTGGAGTTCTTGAAGAGATTGCAACAGACAAGGTAAAGACCTTTTATTCTTTGAACAATGCTCTTAAAGTTCTTAAGAAGGACAACACTGAATACAAATGTCTGCACAACTGGAAAGCCAATAAGGCGTAAAGACGTCAGGATGATTCATCTTCTGGCATAACATTCTAGAAGAAGGAATACATTTAGTGACTTAACGGGGAATATAAATACTGCTTTGTTCAATTTTAACTATCTTAGTCTAGAATTTATTTTTTTATGATGTGCACACCAATTGATCTCTTAAAATGATCAAAGAATTTGTTTATAGTGAAACTTTTTTCTCTCTGCCTTCTGCTTTGGGAAACTTAAAAATAGTCTGCATAGGTAATGAGACTTAGATTGTATGTAAGACTTTTCCAAGGGGTCTTAACTATTTCTTAATCTAATTTATTGTACAATTATCACAGTTCAAGTCATAAGCTATTCTTTCACAGATTTCACTTATTTTTCTGACGTCCATATGGCATGATTTAGATGTTACAGAATTTCTGGTTTTTAAGTGAGAAAATAAATTATCATATTTAAAAATCTGGAAAAAAATTATTAATTATAAAATTCAAATGCCCTTTCCTGAAAATACAAAATTACTGAAAAGTAATGTAAAATGGCATTAATACAAAGTTTATTTCCATTTCCTTTTAGGGATTTCATACTCTGTTTTGAGAACTAATGTTTGTAACTGAAAATATATACTCCGTGAATTTTGATTCTTATTCTGAAGTGTTATTAAAAATTCAAAATTTAATGACTTAGTATTCTTTGTTTTAATAGTAATAATGTATCTCGCCTGGTTTGAGTCTAAAATAGTTCTTTTATCTTAGTGAGGCTAATTAACTATTCAGTGACTATGAAGACAGTTAACTGAAGACACACAAAGAGATAAAATAAATATATATTTGACTTGGCTTATATAGGCCATTTAGAACTGTGATCCAATTATAAGGATAATTACCACAACAAGTAATTGAAAGCAACTGAAATTTAATTTTACTACAAAGGGCACCTAGGAGTTTCAGCTTATTAAGCAAGTGAATAAATAAGTAGCTTCCAGATGTGGATGAAAAAGTGAAATATAATTTTTCACTATTTGTTCCTATTTCTCACATAAGATACCCCATCTTATGCCAGTAGGGAAATGAAAATGAAAAAAAAAAAGGAAGCATCATTTAAATTAACATTCTCATATTATCACAAGAAAATAAAAGTCCAACAGTGCTATCTATTGCTATTATATTATTAGAATGGATATTTAAGCAAGAATAAATATTAGAATATTTTCAAAAATTATTATTTTCACATCATGATTGATATTCTTGATAAGATATATATATAAAACTGAGGAACTCATGATTTTCTGTCATGGCAATTTCTATAATTACTTTATTCAAAGAAGTAGCACATAAAACAAGAATCCTTTCTCAAACTGCCATCATTTCCCAAATCACTTGAAAAACATATTTTTATTGTGTGTCATTCTGTCAAATGTGTTGTCTTAATATTCCCAAAGGGAAAAAAGCGCCAAGTGTCTATAACATCTATGGTTCCTATTTTCCTTAGATTTTTGAAGGCAGTCAGTCTGTTTTTTTGTATAATGAGTTTGCTTATGGAACAATGGCCCTCCTCTCTCTGAAAGCATAACCCTTGGAAAATATTCAATAAAAATGTTTAATTAGAGGCACTTAAAAAAAAGGCTTATAAAAATTGGAATTTCAGGGGCACCTATGCAACAAATCAGTAGACATTTAGGGATACCACTTGCACTGAGGGAGATTATCCATTTGAACAAAAATATAGCAGCGTATACATTGTAACATTCCTCTGCTTCTTGTGGTGCCTCTTCCTGATTGGCATGGTTGCTGCACATGTCCAGTGCTTATTATGTACTAGTCACTGGGAAATTAAACCTGCCCAAGGATGCCTGGTGAAACTGGGACACTGTTAGATGATGAAGTTCAAGGTCTTAACCATCATGCTATACTTGTTGTCACCAGCTCAGCCAGTGAGATGGAAACATTATCTTATTGTCTCAGCTACAAATCATAGCAGTTCAATTTGAAAATAAGAGATCCATCCTTTTGACTTAATCACTTCCCAAATACCCACCACCTAATAATACCATCACCTTGAGGTTTAGGAGTCAATATATGAATCCTGGGGACACACAAACATTCAACTGTAGCAACTAAATATTTTTTTGACATGCTAATGTTTATGAGAAGAAATTTTAATAGAAATTTAACTTTAAATAATCCCACTAAGAATTATAAATAAGGCTTTTCCCCCCTTATATGAAGCACAGTAGTAACCAGATTTAGGATATGTATAAAATTCATAATGCTTGTAATAGTGATCTCATTCCACAATAGCAACTAAATTTATCTTAAAACATGGATAGAAAAAGGATATTTAAATAATTGACTTCTCACTTTGAGGTTATTTATGACTACATTGGTTCCAAATTTCGAGTGTAGTTTCTAAATTACAAAGCTCCTAAGCTATAAAAATAGGGTAATTATTTCATCCCAAATTATAGGATGGCAATAATAGGCAAGCACTGCTGCTTGATTTATCTGAACCTTTGTAGCCGAACAAAAAGGTTTTTAATTTCTTATAAATAACATGCCTGTCTCCACCCCATCAGCTTTTTATCCTAAGATGGATTAAGCAGTACAATAAATTTGAAAAATGTGTCTAATTACAAAATAGAATGAACAATTTGCTTTAAAACTGGGAGGCAGCATTTTACAGTAGCAAGAATTGGGGCTTTCAAGTCAGATTGAGCAAAGTTCAGATTCTACCTGTGCCACTTACTAGCCTTTTGCCCTTAAGCAGCTTACTCGTCTCCTTGAACTTCATTTCTCCTTTGCAAAATAAAGCTTAAAAGCATCCACTGGGAAGAGTTGTTTGTGAGGATTAAAGATACTGTTTCTAAATACCTAAAGTGATGTTTGCCACACAGCTGGTGCTTCTTCACAACCACAGCTTCAAAAGGCTGTGGGCACGGGGCACTGTCAATGTGCTTTTAAAAGCAATAGTCCAATCCAAGCCTAAATGTACATACTTGTTTCAATATTACATATAGGCCACTGAATTGATCAGTTGGGCTGAATTCATTAACTGGGAATTTTACCTGAATTGATCATCGGTTCTAACAACTCACAGACATGATTTTTGAGTCTTAGTTGTTTAATAAATGTCAATTCTGGCTCTGAATCACCACATCCTTTATCTCCCCCTTCCCAACTTTTTTCTGACCATTTCACTTTGAGAATTTACCAGGCTATAGAATTGAATCTGAATTCTTTATGTATCTGAACTCTGTGTGTTAGCTGATAAAACTGATCATGAGGAGGAGCTCTGGTTGTCAAAAAAAAAAAAAAAAGATAAAGAGGAAAGTTTAGAATAATAAGTTCATGCATTAAACATACATTATATTCATTCATGGATTGTCTCATTGCTTCCATTATCACAGATCATTTTCTTCCAGAAAGGTGTTTAGTATGTTGCTTAGGCAGTACATTAGTTTCAAAGTATTATAATGTCAAACAACTGGTACAAATTTCTGATTTTTTACGATTTACTAAAATAGGATATTTTAGTTTGCATGCTTATTTATGCAAATGATCATATTCTCATTTTATCTATTGTATACTAATAAAATATAATTAATATAATATTAAGTATTATATAATAAAGCGAATTCTTTTAAATTTTTATCATTTATTTCACTAAATTCAACACTAATACTGTTTTATCATACAAAATTAAAAAAATTTTTTCCACAGGTTGTATTTTTTCCCTAAAATTCTAAAAAGTTACATAACAGATGAGCATCTTAAGAAATAAACTTGATTTACACATTTATTAGCATGGTTTTGAGCATTAAAGGCTAAATATTATGCTAATTTTTAAATCATTCTGAGAAATCACATAATGTCAGAGACTAAAGTTAGAAAATCAATTAGAATCAATTACATCTGTTCAAATCTAAATGCAGACACGTTTAGAAAGATGTAATGACAATTCATGACTTGGGAGAAAGAAGAATGGCTGACTATATAAATAGCTTAATTGTCTCTTATTCAGAGCATTATGCTCCTCTACAGAATGTATGAATATTTTTTACAACTCAAAAATTATTTTATGATCCCAATATCTATACAAACCAGGCCCTAAATCCTAATCTTTTATTCCTGTTAAAGATTTTCTTTCTGTGATGTGGAGCTATTTTACATACAAAGTATTAAGGTCCTCTTCAAGTCTCTTTCTCTTCTGGAATGGTGATCTTGTATTTTATTTTTGCCAAGAAGCAGACATATTCTGGGCCAACAGTGACACACATTGATTCTCAGAACCCCCATCACACTCTGTATTTTCAGGAGCTCATTGGACATTTAAAAATAAACAAGGTTCAGTTGGTCACTTGGGGTTTCATTCAGATGGTAAGAGAAAAGGGAAGCGGAACAAATGAAATAAAGGAGATGAAAGAAACAGAGTTAAATAAGCAAACTTACCCTCCTTTGGATGTTACATATAATGCTTACTGTTTTTATAGGTTTTTTTAAATTTTAAAAGTCAATTTAAAAATATTATCCAATCTTTAAAACAGTTCTGAAGGTAAGCACAGTGCAGTTCCTTGTCTGCTCTCACCATCTGGGGGTTACACTGAACGCGGATGCAGTCAGCGGGATGCTGGCTTGTGCAGGTGGGGCTGGCCTCTTCTAACTCTTATGATTATTTTCATAATTGGAATGGGAAAAATTTCCCCAAAGCCAGGTATCAAGAATAATAAATGTAACATCTTTGTTTGTTTTCTAACTCCCACTTTTTTTTCCTTATACTTGTTGGAAAGACTGTATAATTAGATTATGATTTTTCACTATAATAAATATTTAAAAGCTGGTGGGATATAAATTTTCTTTCTGAAACTGAGACTTCTTCCAGACTGATCAAATCTTTCATTATAATCTCCACCCATGTTTTACATTTGTATGTAGCACAGTTCTTTGCTCATTAATTTTTTTTCTTTTTGTTATCAAGAGGGGCAAAGCAGAATACAGTTACAGCTCCTTCACATCACCCTTTCTCCACTCACTTGAGAAATAGGTAGTTAGTAGAGAAACAGATCAATACTCCCTGCTAGGTCGTGATGGGGTCTTTGTTCCTCTGCAAAGGAATCAATTTTAAGAGCCTGACTATCTAATGGAGCCTGACTCCATTTCTGAAACTTCAACAGTGAGCAGGACTGATATTCACAAATTAATTCCAAGCCATAATTTTGTTTAAATTTTATGAACAGCCTGTTGAGAAAAATCTGAGCTCCCCAAACAATATTCCATGTGGTGTTTGTAAACAGTCTGACTAAGTGAGCCCCGGACAACAGGGCTCTCTTAGTTAGTTGGTGTCCAGGGCTCACTTAAAGAGTTCAGATTTCTCACTGTTCTCACTATTATCAAATTCAGTTGTAAATCACCTCACTTCTTTCTGTTCATTATGACTGTATTGAAAAACTTCCTTGGGTCCAAAATCAGTGTTGAATCTCAAGCTATGCTTGGCAGTCAGTGTGTCTTGCTGGCACTGAGCTACAATGAGTCTATAAGGTATGGGATTTCTAGGAGGGTCTTTCCAAGTACAGTTGCATAAAATATTTTTTTCTTCCTGAAAACTCAGTGGAAATATAACTGTTTGCTTCTTTGGAAAAAGTAAACAATATTTGAAAATATTTAATTGAGCTATTATAAAATCTCTTTAACCAGAAAATACTGTATGTCTATGCTCTGAACTTAATTTTAATTTCCAAATTAATACTTTGATGCAAATGGATTTAAATCAACAATCATTTGTTGCTGACTTAAACTACTTCTAACACAGTGATTCTGTGTTAGTTTAACTAGTTGACTCTCAAACTTCAATAAACTATTTAAAGGAAAAGACTCATCTGGAAGTCCATATTGATGCAAATTAATTTAATAAAATAATGAAATAAATAAACCACATTGTTAATTTAAACTTCTTAAACAACTCTTCCTCAATTATAAAAAATTTAAATTACAAATTAAATACAATCAAATTATAAAATAATGAAAATTTAAATTTTCAGCAGTGATTTAACTCAACTGTAGATGTGGGTTTGATTGTAACTAAACTGTTAATGTGAACGTGGCACTGGTAATTACAGTGTGAGCTCTTTTGGACTCAGCATGCTCATGCCATTATGTGTGTCCTCAAATGTTCCTCTTTTCTCCATCTGAACTATTGAGAAACTAGCTCTTCAGAATAAACCAAGACTTTTGTGTTGGCTTTTATTTAGCTCTAATTGTCACTGTCACTGAAATATTAGGTACGGCTGTTTCTCTTCTTAATAACTTGCAACGAAGTGGCACCAGTCAATCTTAAACACCTCTGGGCACTGAAATTACATGATAGTTCTCAGTGATCAGATGGTCATCCACACGATCCAGAATATCCTCATCTTTAAAATTAAAATACAGAATTTTTCAGTTCTCAAAGAAAATGTGTGGATCAAAAAAAAAAAAAATCTAGTTTGGAAAATCCTGGATTAGTCCATGAAACCTTTGTGGCTGTCACATTTTCCCCCTTAATTCATTACTATTCATGATTTTAGAGGTTGCACCAGCTCTGACCCTAGATACAGTAACTCAACTTTGGAAAGTGTTGGTGTAATTATCTATTCAGCTATTCAAAAGATTAAGCATATAATATGTGCATTATGGTGCACTGGATATGGAGGATAAAAGAGAGAGCACAAGAAACTCACTCTGATTTTTACACGGAGCCCACTTTCTAAAGAGAGGAGAAAAAACAGTAAACTTTTAAACTAAATGGCACAGTTGAGCTGTTAACAATCTTTTATAGTGCTGTAAGAAGCCTTAGTGCCAAGCCACCATATGTAACTGGGTGACCTAACCTTGTCGGTGTTAAAAAGGCCCAAAATGGAGTCATTTGTCCTAAGCCCATGACACCAAACTGAAACCTAACACCTAACCCAACAGCGGTTTCAACCTCCCCTAGGAATCTAATAGTAACCAGGCAGTCTGGAATTTTCTGGTCTACCAGATTCCCAATGAGTTAATCTAACACATAGGCCCTTTCCATGCCCCAAAAGAAGATGAGGTACTCCACTCTCTCCTTTTCTCTTCCCCTTCCTGCCTGTTAAAGCCATTCATTTTGTACAACTCCTTGGAGCTCCTCCCTACTTCCTAGATGAGATACTGCCCAATTCATAAATCATTTAATAAAGCTACTTAGGTCTTTAAAGTTTACTCAGTTGAATTTTTTGTTATTTTATAGATTTGGTGGCAGCAATAGAATCCAACTGAACCTCTGATGGCATTCAGGGACAATGAGAAATGCAGGCATGGTACCCAAAAACAATGGGTTCACTAACTTTCTTACCATTTCTGAGGGCTGTGGGTAAATTTCCTCTTGGTTATGAGCTCCAGTCTTTTTTTGTCTAGCTCCTGATCTAAACTGGCTTTTTAGTCTAGGGCTTAGAGTTAGTGTGAGCTAGCAGACGGTTCCATCCAGAACTCACATCCCTGACCCCTGGTTCAATCTGCAGTTCCCCAGTTGTTTGGAATCCCTTTCCCCACTTAGAGTCTGCTGTCGCTATTTACTGAAGTCTGCTGGTTTCCATGCTGGAAGTTGCTGGTAGTACACATGGACTTCTATTGGCCAGTCCATAGTAACACCTCCTTGGTTACTGTTGGTGTATTAAGGTGCACGTTTCATTTGTCTTGTTGTGTGTAGACAAAGGCTAGCTGAAAGAGAGGGAATCTTTAATTTCTAAAGAGTGCAAGTACCATCTTCTGGCACACCTGCTTATTTTATGTCTAAGATTATAGTCCCAGAAGCTGTAGATATCTAGCAAAGTGGCAAAATCTTACTAAAAACAACATAGAATTACAATGGCCATTATGGGGAACATCCCAATTAGATAAGATCATTTAAGAAGTGCACTTAAGAGTTCCCAAATGAAACAAACAGAATGGGATATCTATTTTAATTGGTATGCAGGAATTTCCAAAAGGCTTCAAGATTCTGAACTGGCTTCAATGAAAGTTTTGTTTCAAAAAGCTAATGAAAATTTAAATCTCCAAGAAGTACCTAAAATGAGAGATAAGAAAACTATAAACAAAAGTCTGCCAAGTTGATGGCTTTACAGATACCTCCGTATCTACCTTCAAAAGAGGACTCTCATTTGGGTCCTCTCTGGAGTTGATGAGGCTCTAAGTGATTTTCTGGTTAACTGTTATGTTATTCCCTTAAACAGTCAAGGGGAAACTAAAATTAAAATGAATAAAAGTACTTGGCCAAATTCTAGTAATACCAGAGCTACACTCTGCACTTTAAATCCCACTCAGAATCTACAGATGGCATCCTGAAGAAATGGGCAGAAGCAGCAAGAGGTGAAAATTCTTACCAGAATCAGCTCTCCTAAGTCTCTCTGTGGTGCCCTATTGGGAGAGGAAATTAAAATTTCACATCGCCCCTTCTTTTCCAAATCTGACCCATTGGTTATTGATCCTTCCTCTCCTAGGGGTAGCTACTGCCTTCTAGTTTGGCCTATTTTGTGTCTTAAGAGTTTGGTTTGGATTTCTGCCTGCCTAGGATACGCAAGCTATAGGTTCCTTCTTTCGGCTATCTTTGGGAGTGACTCTGGATTTTGGGAAGGTAGTAACATTTGCACCTCTCTGAAGATGCCTCTTAGTCTGTGGAGTTGCTTAATACTGTTAGAAACATTTACTGTTTGTCCCAGCTGAAATCTGACAAGATATCTGAAAGGATTTAATAACTCTATGATCAGAAACTGAATCAAATGAGAAGCTAATATTCAGAGCCTAATAGGAGTTTTATTTTAGTCCTTCTCTATGCTAAATGTATCCAGAGGGAAAGAAAAACATTCCAACATTGGTGGATAGGTGTGTCACCACCCAGGCTAAGTTCTTTGAGGAATTAAAAGCAAACGTCTCTATCTTACAAATATTTGCAAAACTAGAAATGCAGCTCTAGAGGCAATTCAAAGTTCACCTAATCCTACCAGTCCCAAAGCCTCCCCTATTTATCTTAAAACACTTGTTACTTGCATTCCTTCCTTGTGCCTTTGAGATGTGAATATTCTAGAAACTTCAGAGAGATAATTCTTATCAAAAGGAGAATGAAAGGGGGAAAGTTCATTTGAAATACAGGCAAATAAAAAATCATGTGTCTTCACAAATATTTGTAAAATAAAAGCTCTAGCTATTTGAGCAGATAAACTTAACTTGCTTCAACTGTCCTTTTTTAACTAGTGAGATTTTTTTTATCATTGTACCGAATTCATGGCAGAAATTTTTAAATGTAACTATAAAATCTCTGCATCTGCCTGTGTGCGTATGCATGTGTGTCCATATATGTGTTGTAGATGTATAGTATATTTTACCTCTAGATGGTATTACTTTAATTTGTAAAAGAGCTCTATTTAATTGGCTTAAAGAAAATCAACTGTTTATAAGAAGTATTCATAAAATTCCAAGAACTATAACAGAGATTTAACCCAAATGCTTTTCAGGTTCATGTGATCTGGAGAAAAACATTCAGTATTAAACTTAGTTTAAATGCGTTGATTTAATTAAAATAGATGTCTTTAGAGATCGCTACGATTAATATTAATGCAGACATACAACTCTTATTTCACCTGGGTTTATTAATCAAATCAGTTCATGTTATTGCTTACTAAATTTGTCAGCAAAAAAAATTAGCTTGGGACGATGGCTGGGTTTGTTTAATGTCTCATGAAGTTTTTGTGGGTAATCTAAATATAGTTGTTAAAAACAAGTAAATGAAATGAAATTGATCTAAGTAGGATACAAAAATTTTAGGTGAACTTTTCAAATAGTTTTCCCAAATCTTTTAGTAAACTGGAACCTCAAAATTTTAATACATTGAGTCAAATGATGAGTTAAATTCACTGAATATCCAAATGATTTCCCAGTAAGATAAAACATGAAAACACTAATTACTAAACACAGCTTTATCCACTTTTGGTTTTCTTTAACAGAATTAAAAATATTTGGGTCTATTAGTAAACATCTTTTATGTCACATTGAGAAATTGTCTATTAGAAAGCATATGTTTCTAGAATTTATAAAAAGTATTTATAGATTTGCCAAGCCACCAAATGCTAATATAAAAAATGGTTTGTAAGTGTTTCCTCCTCTATTTTCATTAAAAATAAGGCTTTTAAGGATTAAAAATTCTAAAATATGTAATAAAAGCCACTAAAAGTAATAAGGGAAACATCCCTATATGCCAGAAAAAGGCCGTAAAAGGTATATGAGAGAGGAAGCTTGGAAAAAGAATTTTACATGTGACCAAGCTAGCTAAAATTAAGTAAGTTAAAAATAAGTTTTAATATCAAAAGTAATCTGGTACAAAATTAGAATTTGGTTGTCTCTCTGTTTAAAAAACCAAGTAATTCTGAACTATTGGTCTGCTCTTCAGAATAGATTGTGAAGTGTTTCGTTACCTTTTCAAGTAATCTGCTTAGACAAAACACGAATCTTGTGTCTCGTCAAAATAATTACCTATGTTCCTTGTTGTTTTTATCAGGCCTTGGATTACTTAAGAAAACTGAGTCTCCTCTACTAAAAGAGCTAAGTTTTAGTTAAAATTATTAAACTTTCTGTATTTACCTGCAAAATCTTTGTCACCAAGGTTAAATGGATAACTGTTTCAGAATGACCTTATGATCCTATTTGACCAAATGTTTTATAACCTTTTGTTATTATTGACAAACTTCCCAAAATTGAATTCTAAATTAGTATTTTTTGACCTTGAACTGATTTTGAAATTTTCCAGAAGCTCCTGGGGCATCTCTAAAGATTCGTTCTCTCTCCTTGTACAAAGGAAGAGATTAAACAAATCAGACTTATTTCATATGGTAACTTACATTGAAAGCATTGTCAAATGAGAAGTAATACTAATCCTTTAGGTTGTGTCTAAATAGGTATATATTATAAGCATTCCACAAATTCTGTAAGCTTCCTCGAAATCTGATATGTCCTGATATGATATCATCAGGCATAATTCCATTTATTATCTTAAAATGTACATCACAAATTAGCAAATTTCCTTGTCAACTGCATTATAATGAACTCTCATCAGATTTTTAACCATAACCATTTTAAGTCTTTTGTCATCTATAGTTATTGTTTTACTGAGATGCTTTCGCAAAAGTGTTCTTACAAAAGTGCTTCATCTTCAAGAAGATTCATGGAAAGGGCTTTTGATATAGGTTTCTGGTAACTTTAAGATTATAAAACTTATCTGGGTAAGAATTTCCAGAACTAATAAAAAAAAAATCCTGATTCAAGCAGAACAAGAATTTATAATGTAGAACTGAATGAACAGAGGAGATGATGTTGGTTCCTTAATGTTTTGAGTTTCCAGACTTAAAGTTTTTCTCTTAACCTATCTATGACTTACAGCAATTTGATAAAATATACCTTTGTAAAAAAGAAGAAACATTTACTTTTTCTCCTTACTTGACCCTCCAAAATTTGGAAACCCTCAAGTATTCTTTTCTTGGCAATATAATAATTATAATAATTATAGTTAGTTATTCACATAAGTTCAGTAAAAATCTGTTCTCCTTGTAACAGGACAATTAGAATCACTGTCTGTATTACCAAGGCTTTGGCTGGAATATCATACTTGAGAGAGAGAGATTCATAGACTCAGATATGACCACACAGCTTTACGGAACTGCTTGGACTTTGGCGTGGCTTCCTGACCTCAAGAAGTTTTTAAGAGTTCAATCTGGGACTCCTTAAAATCATTATTCTTGCTGCACTTATGCAAATAATTAGGCCAAGTTTAACGCAAATAAGTCAGTTTTACCATGATTATCTTTAATGAAAATGGGGGCAATTGTAGAAAAAATTATGGTTTTTTTTTACACCTTTATCTGTATTATATTCTAATCCTGTTGTCCTTGAGATTTTGTTATATATCTAGACTGGACTGGATCCTGAATTTTTCTAGTTTCCTCAAATATCTGCCTACAAATCTTCAAACTATTTCAATCTCTAAGAACAAAGACTGCCCTTGAATTTTCTTGGAAGGGACAATACCAGGTCATGTTCACTACCCAGATGGCAGCCAAACTACAGGGACCTAAACCTTGGATACACATCTCACAGATGAAAAAGGCTCCACTTAACATCTGGCTCTTTGCAAACACTGGGGACCTCCAAATTAAACAGCCTAGGAAGAGAAGTGGCTGCCATCAGAGTAGACTGCTTTGGCCTAAGATGCCAAATCTAGATTTCATACTTTAACTAAATACGAAACACTTTCTCCTTTTTCTTTCCTTTACTCTGGCATTGACCTGGAAAGATAATGCCCCCATCTGTATCTCGAGGACATTGCTAATGGGAGTAAGCTTTCAGGCTGCTGGATTTGTCATCAAAAAAACCCCTCTGATTTGTCCATGATGTTAGAGACCCCTTGGTCCATTTCCTTATCTGCAGTTAACATCCCAAACTTGGGAAGCTCTGTATTCATGCTTTATGCAAAGAAAGGGACACAAGGCAAGGTTAATCAGAATAAAACTTCCTATGTGGTCTCCAGTCTTAAAATTTACTGGCCTCCACAGCTGTCATCTTTCCAGTTCTGAGCCACAGATTCAAATAGTAATTACTAGGAGGCATTCTGATTCAGAATTCACTTCTTTTGACAGGACCCTACTTGCCTGATCATCCTGCTGAATCCACTGTTAAGAAAATAGATGCCGAACAAAGATCCTTAGAAGCTCTGGCCAAAGATTGTTGTTCTTGATAATAGGATAGTCCATGATTATCCTTTAGCTGA
The DNA here is from genome assembly GCF_036321535.1 of Camelus dromedarius. Classification (NCBI taxonomy): domain Eukaryota; kingdom Metazoa; phylum Chordata; class Mammalia; order Artiodactyla; family Camelidae; genus Camelus; species Camelus dromedarius. Next base: position 10,879,956 of record NC_087465.1, on the reverse strand, counting down.
GCAAGGGGGTGTCTGCTGTAGCCACACCACCTGCTCTACCCGGACTGACACTTCTGAAGAAGTTGAAACTCAGTTACACAAGATCACTGACCAAGCAACTTGACTTAAAAAGGTGACTCCTTCATCAGGGTCTTTCTTTGACTTATTTGATTCTGATTGGTTTGGTTCTTGGGACCATGATTCCAGAGTGTACCCCAACCACTGGGAATGATCCTTTTTATTGTAATCATAGAAATCTCCCTGGTGTGCTGTAGTCTCTCAAAAGCTTTAAATGCATGTTCACGGCCACTAACCACCAAGCCAATGATCTCCATAATAGCAGAATAGGAACAACAGAATGACAGACTTAGAGATTGTGAACCTGAAGCTGTACCCTGTGAATACCACAGGGACTAAGCAGAAACATCATAACCTACGGACACCACACAAAGGACAGACAAAGCTGCGGGAACTTCAGAGCAGCAGCTGAGAGTGGCACTGCTGCTTTACGTTTTTAGCACATCTCTCAGTTAAGCCGAGATTCTGATCAAAAGAGAGGAACTGTTTAAAAGGATCAACAAGCCCCAAAGTCTCTTGTGCTAAAGTCCAGGACACCCAACCTAAACTTAATACCTAACTTAATTTCCATTTCAACCTCCTCTACAGTGTAATCTTAACCAGTCAGTCTGGAATTTTCTAGTTGGCACCAATGTGATAATCTGCCACATAGCTCCTCTCCATCCCTAAAGGAAAATGAGGTAATCTGCTTTCTCTTTCTCCCTTCCCCCTCCCACCTATAAAAGCCTTCCTCCATTACGTACAGCTCCTCCAAGCTGTTTTCCATTTGCTGGATGGAATGCTGTTTAAATCATGAATTGTTCAATAAAGCCAATTAGATCTTTAAAATTTACTCAGTTGAATTTTTATTATTTAACATCAGGAAATTGTGGAGACAAGACAGAAAGGAGAGCTTCTGACCAGGAAGGACAGGAGCCTACTCTCCATCGTCATAATGGTGCCCAAGCAGCCAGCTCTAATCCTGTACCTGGGGGAATGACCGCTGAGTGAACAGCGTAAGGAAGGCTATCAAGCTCCTATTATCTGTCTTCAACAAGGGAAAGCATCTTTCTCACTTCTCTGGAAAACCAGAAACCCAGGCCAGAGTTGGGAGCACAAGCCCTGAATCCTTGGAAACTCTAAAAGAACCCACTGATACACTGAGGAACCCAACTGTTCGGACTGGAAGAACTGGCTCAGCAAGCGGTAGACGCACGGATTCAAGCTCAGTTCTGAGCTCAGTTCATAGCTCAGAAAGATGGACACAATATTGTCTTAGTCCATCTGGGCTGCTGGGACAGAACACCGCTGACTGGGTGGCTTATGACCAACAGAAATGCCTTCCTCACAGTCCTGGAAGGTCTGCCCACCGGGTCATCTCGCCCAGTCTCTTACTCCACACAGACTAGATGGTTATTTAGCAGCTTCTTGGGTAGTTCGAGCAACAGCGCGCTCACACCTGAGGGACTCAGACCTTCCCACTTTCCACCACTCCGACTGTCCCACTGTCCTTTCTTTTCAAGTGAAGCCTGTGTGTCCTTCAGCTTAGTGCCAGTGCTGCTTTGTGGAGCAACAAAAATAAGTATATTTTTTCTTCCATGGGATTGACCTTCAAATATGCATAGCTGCATTTATTCTTTTCCAATAAAAACCTCCTTAAATCCTCCTATTTTTTGAACCATTGAGCTGAGGAAAATTTTATAATTCTCCTGTGTTAGACGACCTGGTAGTTAGACTCAAAGACAATTTTTAATACAGGTTCAAAGAACACATCTTTAAGACTAAATAAGTAGCTGTATATTGACATGTAGGAAAAAAAAAACTGATGTCTTTTACACAAGTTTATGCTTTAAATTAAGAGGGTTGATTTTAAATTAAAAGGATTTTCCTTGATTATCTCTTTAATATTGGCACTATTATTTTCTTTACTTTCTGAGCTTTCGATGATTTCTAAATTACTAGATGAATGCCACCAGAAATGTCTGCTTTGCTAAATGTGTTGTGTCAGAGAGGCATTTTATTTCCTCCTCTGATTTTGTTTACTGAATTAAAGCGGTCAAATAGACTTGATGTTTTTATGACGCCTCTTTCAAAGTGTGCTGGTTAGTTGTGACATAGGGTTCAGGTCCCTTCATCCTAAGCAGAAGCGTTTACCCTGGGCAGTTTTCTTTTTAGCTATCTACTAATCCTCTAGTGACCAGAAAATTGGCTTAAATATAAACACCTATTCATCTGTTAGGATAATTGACTAAAATGTTGGTGTACAATATTTTTCATTAATAAAAATGACTTAAAATTGATACAGAATATTGACAATTGGGCAGGTTTTGAATCACAGTCATTGATGTATCTATCACATCTAGCCTAAGAGACTGCAGCCTAGATGAGGTTTTATTTTTTCTTTAGTTATTTCCATGGTTCCTTGCACAAAGTGGAGACTCAAAAATAATCTGATTGAAAGTGACCAAGTTGCTGTAAGCAGCAGTAGCTGCTGCTGGACTTAACTAAGCACAAAAATCTAGTACAGAAGAGAAAAAAAAATACAGAATCACTGAGATAATAATTGAACTCCCGGCATTAATTTTCTGTTCAACAAGTCATTTCCTAAAACTAAAATTAAAGGTTTAGAAATAAGGGAAGAAATATCAATTTTGGGCAGCTTTGGATCTTGCTTGATTCGACTCATTTTAAAAAGAGAAAGTAACAAGTATTTCCATGAAGTTTTTACTTTTAAGGCACAAAGTCATTTGGTAAACATTAAGAAATAGTTATATTTTGATGGGCCAAAGGGATACAAGTTGTTGAGTTTGTTATCTTTTACCTGTATACTTAAATAAGCCAACAAGGCTTTTAAAAAATAGGGAGGTGTTCTTTTATTTTATCATTCGCAAACAAAATCAATCATATGCTGGCTCTGAAAGAAGGCTTTTTATCTCCTATGATAACGATCACGATCAGTTTTGTGAGTTCTCTTCTTTTGCTGTTAGAATTATCCTTTCTACAGGCAAAAACAAATCTTTAAACAAATAAGCAGTAAGTTAGCATAATTTATAGTGATATAGTAAACCATCTCATAAATAATGGGTGTATTTTGTTTCGATTTGCTTTAAAATTTTATTAAAACTTAATTTTTAGAAACAGTTTAAGGTTCACAGTAAAACTGAGAGGAAGGTGCCGAGATGTCCCATGACCCACCTCTCCCCAAAAATGTGTAGCCTCCCCCATTACCAACATCTCCCACCAGAGTGCCATTTGTTACAACTGATGAAGCAGCACCGATGTATTACAATCACCCAACGTCCATAGTTTACATTAGGGTTCACTCTTGGTGCTGTGGATTCCATGGGGTTGGGCATATATTCATCATAATGGTATTTGTACTGCTTTATCATCCTCTGTGCTTTGTCTATCCATCTCTTTTGACCCACTCTTCCTCTGGCAACCACTGATCTTTTTATTGTCTCCACAGTTTTGTCTTTTCCAGAATGTCATATAATTGTAATCATACGTTTAGCCTTTTCAGATTGGTTTCTTTCACTTAGTAACACGCATTTAAGTTTCATCCATGTCTTTTTATGGCTTGATAGTTCATTTACTTTCAAACAGTGAATAATAGTGCATTGTCTGCATGTACCCACAGTTTATTTATCCACTCACCTACTGAAGGACATGTTCGTTGCTTCATTTGGGTAAACACCAACGAGAATGGTTCCTGGATCCCATGGTAAAAGTCTGTTTAGTTTTGTAAGAAAGCAACAAATTATCTGTAAAGTGGCTATACGGTTTTGCATTCTCAACAGCAGTGACTGGGAGTTCCTGTTGCTCCACATTCTCATCAGCATTTGGTGTTCAGAGTTCTAGACTCCGGGTATTTTAATAGGTGCGTATGGTGTATCATCTGCATTTGCATTTCCCTGATGACACGTGATGTGGAACATCTTTTCACATGCTTATCTGCCATCTGTATATCTTCTTTGGTGACGTGTCTGTTCAGGTCTTTGGCCCATTTTTAAATTAAGTGGTTAGAGTTTTTATTGTTGAGATTTGACAGTTCTTTGTGTGTTTTGGTAACAGTCCTTTACCAAATATGTCTTTGAAGTTAGTTTCTCCCAGTCTGTGGCTCGTCTTCTCATTTTCTTGACATTGTGCTTCTCAGAGCAGAAGTCTTGAGTTTTAATGAAGTTCTGCTTATCAGTTATGTTTTTTCATGTCTTTGGTCCTGTATCTAAAAAGGCATCACCGCACTCCAGGTCACCTAGGTTTCCTGCTAGGTTACCTTCTAGGGGTTTTACAGTTTTGCATTTCTTATTTAGATCCGTAATTCCATTTTAAGTTAACTTTTGTGAAACATGTAAGGTCTGTGCCTAGATTCATCTTTCTGCATGTGAATGTCCAGTTGTGAATGCTATAGCTTTTTGTAAATATAAAATATGAGTTTTCAGTAAAATGTATTGCAATTAAAATGTGTGATAAATGCAAACAGCACTGTATTTTATAAATGCCTCTAGAAAATTCAGATAATATGGAAATTGAGTATTTAGAAGCATTGTCATGAAAACTTTTTGAGGTCTGGTCTACAAGCATCATAGCTTTGGATCATAGGTATGAGATAAGCCTGAAAATGTTACATCCAAAAGCAAGGAAGTTTTTACAAATGAAGTTTTGGTTTTGAGACAGTGTCACAATAATTCATCGTGGAAGGAATAATCTTTTCAACAAATGGCACTAGGGCAAACTGGGCATCCACATGCAAAAGAATAAAATTACATTTCTACTTCATACCATATATAAAAATTAACTCAAAATGCACGACAAATCTTACTGTAAGAGCCAAAACTATAATCACTTACAAGAAAACATAGGTGTAAATCTTTGTGACCTTAAATTAGGCAATTGTGTCTTAGGTATGACATCAAATGCCTACATAACATTAGAAAAAAGTAGGTAAGTTGGACTTCATAAAAATTGAAAACACTTGTGCTTCAAAATACACCACTAAAAAAGTGAAATTACATCCCTCAGAATGGGAGAAAGCAGCCTACCACTAGGGAACGGGACAGCATACCGCCCGGATAAAGCCAGTGTTGTGGGTGGCCGTAGGCTTTCCCCAAAAGGACTCTTCTATAAATCAAACATACTACATTAGACCCAGAAAGTCTATAAAGGGAAAGGAGGTTTCCCTGATTGAAGACCATAGCAGTCCTGACAAACTAAATGAAGATGCTGAAAAAACAACCTCAGGTATTCTGGTATGAGTTGGAAAAACCAGTACCCTAGTACTGACCGTGGGATCCACAAACATCTTTCTGGCTGTCTTTCAAGGTTGCTGCTGCTTAGTGAAGATGACTACAAGGTCATCTTGCCCTTCCTCTTCCTGCTGTCCTTCAAGTGTCTCTTAACATCACAATCTTGGAAAGAGTTTACACGGTGGATAGATGGATGGATGGATGGATAGATGAATAAAATAAATATACAGATGGGTACACCCATAGAGACAGGAATCATGAAAAAAATTATGAGAAAAGTCTCCATAATCAAAATACTTTTGTATTTAGTTTAAAATCGACCAAAATTACCCACAATATTTTACTCCCTAAACCCTAGTCATGTTTTCATAGACTTTTAATTTGATACTCCTTTTGTTTTTTTGACCACATAATGTGACTTTCCCGGATTTCAAATGTATATTTAACTCCTTTTGAAATGTATATTTTAATCTTAAAATAGACTTTTTTTATTTTCTCAGAGTAGACTGTATGTACACTTGAAACTAAGCTAGCTGCTCCAGTCTGCTATAAACCCAGGAGCAGAAAATTTTAGACCCATGTTACCCCCATGTTACGGAAACTGAAGCTTAGAGAGGTTTCCCAAAAGCTGTTTCCCAAAGCTGTTCAGTGGGCGAGCTGAGATTCCAACCCTGATCTCTATTGCTCCAAAGCCCCAGCTCTTTGTCACATAAATAGAAAATAGCTTTTGAGATTATATATGTTTGAGAGAACGTGTGTGTGTGTGTGTGTCTGCATCCAAGCCCTCTCTCCCCTGTGAATCACAAAACAACTACTAAAAGAAGTGGGGATGGGGAGGATCTTGTATGAATTTACAAATAAAAGAAAGACTGTGAAGTTCATGTGTTTAGAACTGAGATGAAGTAGTCCCCAGTTTCTGGCTGGTGTGTGTTGCTCTCAGTTCTTCCTTCGTGCAGATCTTGAATGAACAATGAAAGCCACAAATCAGTCTTTCCAGGAGTGTGGGCTGTCCTGACAGCAACAGCCCTGATAAGACAACAATCACACCTGGCATAACCCAGCCATTTTACTGAGCTTTAGTTTTCCTATAGCACTGTCACCATCTGACATTTTGGGTTGCACTCATTATTTCCATATCTGTTTCTAGCCAGAAATTAAATTCCTAGTGGTCAAGGGTGTTAATTTTCATTTTCAGAGTTTATCACGGCACTTGACACAGAATGAGTCTTCCGTTTTGGTTCAAATTAAATATTTCTGTCACTTACAACGTGGCAGTAGGTGGTGCATTGTATTCATCACTCAAATGGGACCTTCTAATTTTCTAGGTGTAGGAAGTCAATTTTCTGGAAAATTGTTAACCTAAAACAAGTGATAGAAGTCCCTTTTTGGCCTTATCCACTTTCCTTTATGTTAGCTTTGCTCACCTTTCCTTATAAAAATAGTTGCAGGAAAAAAAAGAAAAAATGCATGGGAAAGTGAAACAGTACATAATATATGATTAATAACATAGGTTTTCTCAAGTCAACTAGTAAACCCTAATATAGATAGTTTGAAATTCGCTCACATTTACGAGGACTGACATTCACCTTTTCTTCAGCATGCTGTCTGTCACCCATGATAATCTGCTTCTGCTTTATCAACTTATAGCGAAACTCAACACTTTACTGTCATGATGTTTAGGAGGAATGATGAACAATTTTTGGTAGTGACATGAAGCAAGTCAGTTAAAAATCAGCAGGCTATCTGGAAACAAATTTCTCCTAACGTTCTCAGGCTGTAGTTTCTGAGCCAGTATCACTGTATGTTCCCTATAATCCAATTTCTTTTAAAATGGCTTTCGGGTCCTTTTTTGTGCACTATTGATGTTAAGCATGAATGAACGCAAACACTTGCACCATCAAAAACAAATAGCATCTTACCACCCGGAATGCCCTGGCAGGAGTCCACAAAAACAAGATTTAACTCCTCAGAATGGCACTGGGTAGACAGAATTAATGGGTGGTCTTTCCAGAAAAATGGCTTATAAACTCCACTGAAATAGTAATTCGGTGCCTTGGTATCAGCAATTGTCTGCTTGCTATCGGTATTTTAACTGTTTTCTTAAAAAGAAAATTCAGGATATTTAATAGAGAAATTTATTTTGAAACTCACAACTTTGCAAACCACTATTTTTAAAACCACGAAAGTTTTGCTGATAATTACTGATAATTTGCATTACTGACCTACTGACATTTTACTTTTTAATTGATATGACTTAGTGTGACTCCCAGGCAACAAATTAAACTTGTTTGGCTCACACCATTCAAGGATTTTTGGCTGTCAGCGTGAAATCTTCTAAAAGTCAAATCAAGACACTTAATGAATATTTTAAAAATCTACCTCGTAATGCAAAACCCCAGCAATTACAGGGACACTGCTATATCCTACACAGGAAAATTCTTCATTAACTTAAAATTGTTTTTTTTTATAATGGCTTCTTTCCCTTATGATCTGAGGGGAAAATTGAGATATTCAGGGTTAGAATCTTTGTACATTTTGGTGGTCAGATATCTATTAACTATACATTTTCCCTCCTGCCAAACGATGTCATCTCTTTGTTTAAATCACACACATTGTAGCAATGCCCACGTCAGATTTAGGTCACCAAGAGCTATGGGAGTACTATTACCCTGGAATAATTTTCCAGCTTGCGAACACAAGCTTTCTACCATCTGCACTTTTTAAACCATGTGTGAAATATTAAAAAATGTGGGGGGAAATGGAATCTTTTTATTACTTATAACTATTCTAATCCATAAACTTTTTGATATTCTAACTATTTTCGTCACTTTCTTGCACATAGAACTTTACAGAGTAATTTCATGTAGGCTGAATTCCTCTTTCTCTGATCTCTTGAAAAGTAGAAGTCCTTCTGGTGGTCATGTAAATCTTACATCCCTCAGTCATTCTCAACAGAATGTCTTAGTCTCAATCTTGTTACAGGTCACGCCTTCCATCAGGTTCCGGACGGGAAGGGCTGTGAAACTGCGTACCCTTGGCTTGCTAAGACCAGTGATAGTCTGGACATATCATATGCAAACCCAGTTCTAGGTACCGTGACCCCACTGGCAGCTCATGAGCGGTGTGGTATGTGAAAAAGAGACTGAGGAAAATGACAATTCAAAGAGAAGGCTCCACGTCTTTACACTAAGTTGATCATTGATAGGTTCTTTGCAAAAATTCTGAACATCATTTGACTCTCTACTCACATGGACTTTCTACCGAGGTTGCTGATAATATCTGGGGGCTACAGTATTATTTCAAGGTTACAACACATCCATTAAGCTTACTCATTATATTTTGCCCTTCCAATTTTGAGGGAAAAATTTATGTCTTGACCTTAAAATTCTAAGAAACAAACAAACAGACAAATAAAAATGCCGCCACCTTATGACGTTTTATTGAACACAGAAATCCTAGAAGATGGACCATAGTTTTGTCCCCAGTCAGAAGCCTAAAGCAGGAGAAAATTTCTGAGAGTCAGAAAAATGAGGCTCTTTTTTTCTTCAATATCTGAGTACTTTAATGTGGTCCCTTCTAAAAGACGGGGAAAAAATCTCAATTTTAAACTGCCTAAGTCGTTACATGGTCATTATCCCAGTGAGTGGGAGAAAGAGAAGAGGAACCCCGTTTCCAGAGAGCCTCGCACTGGGAACACTTTGCCAGCTGCCTCTGCACACCTTTCCCTGCCCAGCCTTCCCTGCCCTTCCAGGGTATCTCCAGGATCAAGTGAACTCCATTTCACAGATGAGGGCTCAGATTTTCTGAATATTTGCATACTTTTTCCAAGATGACACACTAGGTAATTTAAAGAGTAATTTAAAAACCATCTATTTGTCAGACTTCAAAGGAGGTTGTCTTTCTAATCTACTTTTACTGTAAATTCTTGAAAGATGTTGGTAAGTACGTGATATAACTTAACATTAAATATCCTGAACTTTCATATCCGTTAGTGTCACACTGTCTCCAGTCCAGGGAGAGCTGGAGTTAAAACCTGATCCCAGGCCCCAAATCCCGTGCCTGAGCTTCCTCTCTGAAGCCTGTATTCCTTCCGTTACCTTCCAGGCCGGGTGCCAGTCCCCCAAAGAAAGCAGTGGGAATGCGCTCAGTCCTCTAGATGCAGCGCTCATTTTCCCCCTGCTGGTCCAGTCTGCAGCGCTAAGTTTCTGACCAACGCACTCACTCGGAGTTCTGGTCACTCTGAGACTGCAGCCTGCCTCCCCACGACCCGGCACCCAGAGAGTGCAGGAGCTGCCTCTTCTGGGCACCAGATTCTTCTCCCAGTGCCTGGCTGGGTTCCTCAGCCTGGATTCCTCCAGCCCCGAAGCCCTGCTTATCTTTGGAGTCCAGTGTTTCTACAAATCGGAGGTCACAAACAAGGGCCTGCAGGCTTCAGACAGGTGGTGGGAATGCGTGAAACTGGAACGACAGCCCGAGGGGAACTGGAGCATCTGGGCTGAAGGGACTGGACAGGGCAATTCTGCTGTGCAGCTCTTGGGGAATGTGGGCCCGCCACTATCACGTGTATGAGTTTTTAAGAGAAGATCCCCATTTTTGTTTAAAATTAATTACTAATCCAGGTGGTATTTTTAAATATTATGTGGACACAAAAGAGGGCACTATCCACAGTCCTCCAGTTTGTGACTTCTGCCTCAGATGACTGCTCAGTCCTGGCTTAAAAAGTCTAATTCTCACAGTCTTAAGAGCCTTACTTGTAAGGCTTACTTACTTACTGGAAGGGTTGAAACAGCAAGACAAATTGATGCTTGACATCTAACTACGGAGAACTGATAACTTCATCCATCGATGCATTACAGAAGTAGTCCACCCTAAGGATTGCTGGGAGACTGTTCTCCACGTCTCTAGTGTTTCTACATGTCTTGTGAGCAGAGACGCCGACAGCCTTTCTTTCCGACAATCTGTTCAGAGACGTCTGTATAGCAGACAGCCTTGGAAGGTAGGTATGGGGTCCTGTCTAGAGCAACGCTAACACCCCACTGTAAAATATTCAGGTTTCCTAAACTCAGGGTTCCTTCGTGTACCTCAACCTGCTGCCCTTTGTCTGTCATTCCCTGAGATTGTGGCTGGGAGGACCAGTGAAAATGCTAATACTGACAACTGTTATTGTCGAGAGTCTGAAGTCCTTGGTCTTCGACCCAGGAGTTTCATGTCTTTTGTCAGAATCTATAAAACAGCGGCAGACTGCAAGGTGTCAGGCTGCCAATAGGGTAAAGTCTCAGGTTTCTCATTGTTTTTGACAACCGGCAGTAGTTCTTCCACTCTGCACTCCGGCTCCAGCAGCTAATCTAACACCCACAGCCTCGTGCCTTCTACCATGCTTCTCCCATTGATTTCCCTCAATTAATCTTACTTTTGAAAATACAATATTGCCTTATTCTCCATCAAAACAATCATGAACTCCAATATTTATATCTCTTTTTAGCTTTTTCTATCCATCTATCATCATTTCTATTTAAGCTTCCAGCTTCACCTTCAGACAGTAGCTTGATGCTTAGCAATAAAACAAAATGACTGATCGGGCAGACTGTCAGGCTGCACTGCCTGGGTCTGAAACTGCGTTTTGTCACTTACTGGCTGTGTTACTTCGGTAGCACAGCAAGAATGCAACAAATGTAACTGATCATTATTCAACTGAATATACAAAAACTTCAGTTAAGTGTTCACCTTAAATGCACGTGGTTTGTAATTTATAATCTAATTTATCATTGGGAAGTTGAATGATAAATAGATTAGGGCTATGAACGGGCTTGGTCCTTTCCCAGTTGAAATCCTCAATAGTTCAGTAAAGCATATTGTTTCATTTGGATTTCCTTTTGAAAGAAACAAAAACACCTCATATCCCAACCTTCTACAAGTAATACAAAGGACCAAGCACCAGCCACTCTCCAGTCAAATTGTAAATGACAAATTTACTAGAAAGTTTTTTTAAACTGCCAAACCACCGCTCCACAGACGGCCTTGTACACCCAGGATGCCTGTCATCACATAAGTATTAGCAGTTTTCTTCACAGCCCTCATCAAAAAATCAATTCACCCAACTTTCATTTGTCTGAAGTAATGTTTCCATTGGTGTTTTCTCTGTGCTGTGGCATTTCTCTTGATCATCTCAAATAATATCCCCTAATTTTCTGAGAGGTATCCTTTTTACTTTTCTAAGCCTCTGACAATTAAAGTAAAAATTACAAAGGGGTAAAGGCAAGGAAAAGCTTCAAAAATCTGATTTGATTTTCCTACACTTCCCCCCTTCCCTATTTCCAAGCCGCTAATCCCCTCTCAAACAGTACAATAGAACAGCCAGACATAAAGAAAAGGAGATAAAACTGGCCAGCTAGTACATTGTTCTTGCTAATCTGCACCATTTACATAAGGGTTAGAAGGCTTGTTTTATCATTTAAACAGGCTTAAAAGCCTCTTTGCAAATGAAATTTCGTTCCTACAAAAGAATGAATTCTAGCTACTTGGTGAGTTTCTGCTAGACCAGCACTGGGAGCTGACTTGGCAGTAACTTAAGCTACTTCTTTGGCCACAGACAGTACATGCAAAGATTGCTTCCAGCTGCCAAAACTGAAAAGCTTCAAGCTGATTAAATTCTTTCCGGGAGGTGAACAGGATGAGGAGCAGGTTAAGAGGCCAATAATATCAGATCTTAAACTGTACCTGGGCAAACTGTCCTTCATGCACGTGCTATGGACTTTTAGAGCCCCTTGAATCTTCCTTTGAAAGGGACCAGAAGGGCAGATGGCAAATGAAATTCAGAGGCAGAGACTTAAATAGTCTCCTACTGTGAAGTAAAGACAATCTAAATTCTTTGATTCATTGTTGGTCTGGGTGGCACTGGGCACATGGATAAACTGTACGACTAACTCCCTTGCCAATGTGAGCACAAAAGATAACCAGAAGGAAAAGGCTTCCTTAACACAGAGGAGTACACACCCTTTGCATCAAAATCTTAGATGTAAAAACTCAAGGTCATACTTCATGTCATATACCTATCATTTGTTTTACCTGGCACACCTTGAACAGATGTTCAGCGTGACTTTGGCCTGAGGTTCAGAAGAGTGAGTAGCTCGACCTTGGTTAAATTTGCTCCCAGAAGGTACCAGGGTAGTTACTCCCTCCATTCTTAGATCATCAAGATCCTCTGTAAGAACACAAACAATTGCAGAGAAAAAAGTTAACTCAGAATTAAGGAGAAAAGTCCATGTTTTCAGGCATCTACCAGGAGTTTGCTAAGCAAAATGCTGTATTTTCACTTTGCAAAAATCTTACCTAATGCATCAATTACTTTTCAAATCATTTCTAGATGGAGTTGGAGAAAGTTATATGAGAAGATTTACAGGAGCAAAATGGTAAGAGGTTGAATCTGTAGGCACAGTGGGCAGACCATGTACTTCTGTTGTAACCATCCCCAGACCACAATCTCTGCAGCAATTGGCTCAAAATGGTCAAGACTCGGTCAATGACTGCCGGCTTCCAATTAGAACAGATCATAGGAAGATAAATATGCTCCCAAATCCATCACACAAAATCATTCACTTCTAATTAGCCTGCCTTCAGCTCTCCCATCCAACAGCCTCCAATCAGAATATACCTGAAGCCTTCTCTTCTTTTTCACTCTAAACCTTTCCCTTTTGTCTTCACCTGGGGAGGACAACAGTATACCTGGATGGTCATGGCCCAGGTGAAGCCCCCTCCTATCTTCCTCAGGTCCTCATCAACACCGAAAAGGTCTAAGCGTCTCTTGTGATTGAGTCCTCATACAATATGTACATGAGCTCCTGCTTTATTCAGAGAATAAGGAATCTTGTAAAAAGGATTCGGTTTACTTGCTCTCAGCGTTAGTAAGAGAGGGACATAACTTTTCAAAAGATAAATTATAATTCTGCCAAAACATAATCTATGATTGAGGTTGTAACCTATACAAGGGAAATCACTCTATCCTGATAAGGCTGCAGACGATCCAAACATCCTAGACCTCTCACAAACGATGGAGAGGATTTCTAGGTTCAACTGTGTTAAAAACAAGACAACAGGCCCATAACGAGGTTGCTTATGCTAAGCCCCTTGTCACTAAACTGAGACCTAATTACAGCTTACGTTCTCCCAGAAATGGAATCTTACACCAGTCAGTCAGGAATCACCTGATCAGTGCTAGTGAGTTAGTCTGCCATCCCCTAAAGGAAAGTGACCTTACCACAACCAATCTGCTTTTTGCTGGTGTAACTTTCTGTTCCCACTCCCTTCTGTCTGTAAATGTCTTGCATTTTGTACAGCAACTCGGTGCTCCTTTCTATTTGCTAGATTGGATGCTGCCCGATTCATGAATCATTTACTCAGTTGAATTGTGTTTTTAACAACTGAATAGTGCAAACAAGTGTCACCAGTTCCTGGGATTGTGGCTAGTCTGTTATAAACAGGCCTTCTGTTATCTGAAGACTTGTCAACAGACTCCTTCCATAGGCATCCTCAACAAAAATCCTTTTGTCTACTTACACGTGAGCAATCTGGGCACGCTGTTGGAGTTTTAACTTAACTTCATGGGAGTCGTAAAACTCATGCCCTTGACCTGGCTGTAGAGGCAGATTCCCCTCCTTGTAGGGCAAAAGCCACCACTTCAAAAGCTCAGTGCTTCTGCTGCACTAGTTATAAGCCTCCCTCTCTTTCTCCTGGTTTCTCATGCAGCACAGACATTCCTACTGCCTGAGAACACGCACCACGTCTCAGCTAGTTAATTACGCTCCCGTCAGATTCCGCCAGGCGCTCCCTCACACTACCATTCTCCACTGAACACCCTGGTAGGCCCCTCTCCTGCCCCTACCCGGGGAAAGGAACCTTACAATTTTCTGAGCTCAGTTACAGAACTTGCTATACCTCATTCAGTGTTTTTAAGGATTTCCACTTAAAATTCTGACCTAATATTATTTGTTGATAAACCATACCTCAAAACTTGAACTGGAGTAGAATATGCTAACAGCAATTTAAGCTTGCTTTTAGAATACAATGCTCTATATGAGGGAAAAATCAGCCGATATGGCAAAACCACTGTACTTCCTTGAGCTTGTCAACTAGCCAAAGACCACAGACATGCTTTAAAACAAATAAAAATAAAAATAAATTACTTTGGGATGTTTTGGAAACAAAGGGTCAACTCTGCTGGAACCCTCATCAAAAACAGACAAGACATTTAACACACTTTTAGATGACCTCCTACTTTATAGAGGCTCATGAGGAAAAGAGATAATATGGAAGTTAAAAGAAATACTCCAGTGATCATTTTGCCAAACAAGCAGCCTCAATGAAGGTTTTGATCCTATCAAAACTCTTAAAGGATGAATCCTTAAAGGTATTCAAAGAAACCATTACAAAATATCAATATTTAGCCCCTCATTCTGAAAAACAAAATGGAGAAAAAATGGTTCTAGCTTCAGTCGGATCATCTCTGGTGCTCCCAAGACAGCTGCTTGGTGGCACTAGATGGTTTGAAAAGGATATTAGCTAAATTTCTCCAGGAAACTACTCATCCTAGTATAGATAAATTGCTTACTATCTTAAATCATCTTGGCTGGGAAAACTTTATTAACAAGACAGCTGAGGTTGACAAGTCATGTGGACTTGTCAACAGCCTAATTCTAGAAAAACTGTAAATGTGGGAAATGGCCAGGAACCAAAGCTTCAAAGGCCCTTTGAACACCTTAATGTATTTTATACAGCTTCCACTTTTCATGAAATATAAATGTATTTTAGTTATTGAATGTCTATATAATTTCAAGATGAGCTTAAATGTCTCTTTGCCAAAAAGCTACAGTCTTCACAGTTGTGAAAATCTGGTAAATTTTGTGTTTCCAATCTTGGGAATATAAACTTATATCAAGTGACCAAGGTACACACGTCACAAAAAAACATTATTTAAAATACTCTGTAAGGTATTATCCTTTACTCAGAAATCACACTGCTTTTATCACCTAGAAACTTCTGAAGGGTGAAAAGAATCAATGACATCTTGAAATGAAATGAAATTAACAAAACTTTCAGAAACATTTGAGCTCTCGGCCAAAGGTACTCCCACCCACGTATGGTCCATTCCCTCAAGAACACATTGTTTATTTCCCTGTAAACTGCTAACTGGAAGGACCAAGTGCTTCAGGATTTTACCTATGATATTATACTCTGCCCTGATGCACACAGACATTGGAAAATATTGCAAGAGATTCATATCCAGTTCTATCACTAACAGGTTAAGGTTGTGTTCAAACATCTTAAACACCTTCTTCATGATATTCAACTATAAGATTTCACCTACTGGGAGATAAATCAGAGAAACATTGCTCTTGAACCTCAGTGGAAGGGATTCCATCAGATACTGTAGACAACAAATACAGAAGTAAAGCTTCCTGAAGTAAATCCTTGGGTTCACGTTTCCCAACTAAAGAAACAATCCAGAATCAACAAAACTGGAATCCTGCTCTAATAGGGGACCTCAGAACGAAGATTCTCTAGAAGTAGCTGATCTTCACAGTAGACAGGTGACCCAAGATCCTCAGAAGAATCTAGTGACCTTGGATAGTGGACAACTGCACAAAATATTGGATCAAAATCCCAGCCTAATTATCATTTTGTTTTTTATCTGCTAACTTACAATCATTCTTCTAATTTCTGTAGACCCCTGGTTATCACCTACTCATAATGGCCCTTATTTTATTCCCTTCTTACTAAAATTGTTAGGTCAGAGCACAATAATTCTAATGCCAATTTCACACTTCCCAAACAGTAACCTTCAAGCTTACTGATTACTGGATAAGCCATTCCTCACCAGATGCCGCCCATGATAAAAACCTAGGGATAATTCCAGCCTCAACAAATAAGATAAAAGGGAATTACAGCCAGTGGCATTTTCTTTTGTATCTACATGGGCAAATGGCCTTAAACAAATCAGCCTGTGACTTTGCCAGTGTTGCTCTCTCATAGAAAAAGAAAAAAAAATTACAATCAATTAGACTCTAGGTAATTCTAAGTTTGAATTTAGAATTTCTTAAGATGATGGATGGACAAATTACTCACTATCTGGAAGAGACGAATATAGATACTAATGTGTAAACCACCTAATGTAAGGCTTTGCTTTCAACTTCATGCCACAAACAATTTATTTTTAGGATACCTATGTATTCCGACCAGATACTACTTCCTCTGCAACCAGGATGGCTAGTTTTGCTTGTCTCATTCTAATATTTCATGCATTTTAGAAATAGTATCCCAAAACTTATCTGTGCCAGACACCTTAATTCTACAGATCATCAAAGCAGGATAGTACAATTCAGATGCGAACTCCAAAACAAGGTTACCTTTGATTATTCATGCACTTTACCTGGGGGAGTTACTGATTTATTACATATGCAAACAATCAAAGCAGTGTTTCCAATCATAGGAATCATACAAACAAAAGGCATAAGACACGTATCATTTTAATTCTGCCAGAAGTTATAAATAATATCATTTCTACCTAAGACGGAACATAGATCAGTCTCAATTCCTTGGCAAGAGTGGTGATGGACAATCTAGACTTCTTGTTCACTAGTCTTGATAGTATCTGCAATTGCTAATATTTTTTGCCGTACTTGGCTCAATGAAACAGGTAAGGTAGAAAAGGCTATTTATCACTTAAAGGACAAAGCTACTTGGCTCTCTAAGGTGAATCTTTATGAGCTGTGGGATTGTTCTCTTGGCCTTGGTTGGATAATTCAGGTTCTTGGTTTTGAAGCATCTTGCATGGACTTTTAATTGTGCTTGTTTTTGTCACAGTGGTCATGACGCCAGTCCACTGAACTCTACCCAGAGTCTTAGACACTCTTAGACAGCCGCTCTCTCGTCAGATGATCACTGTGATAATACAACATTGAAAAGATTAAGAAGCTCCTGTGATACAACTAACCATGGAGACAGGTGAACAGTCATTGAACAGTGAAGATGTGGATTTCTGGTCTTGTGTTTTGGCCAACTTCCAGCAAGGAAGAGAATGGCTAAAAGAGGGGACTGAGAGACTGAATATACAAAAAGACAATGGAAAGATCATACATGACATTAGAACACTGACTGACCCACAACGTCTGATAGAAACAGTGAAGCCAAATCACGACCTCCGTAGCAGCTGGCCCAAAACATTCAGGACTTGGTTAACAGAGGCCAGATTCCCTCCTCTTGCCCAACTCAGAACTGAGCAGAGATAGCCAAATCTGTTCCCCAAGCTACACACAGAAGGTTATCTGCTTCCGGTAAGCCTGCCTCCAGTTTCCTCGTGCCAACAACTTCCAAGGAGAACATACCTCAAAAGCCTTCCTTTTTTTTTTTTTTTCCTCACATTATAAAGCTTTCCACTTCCCTACCTTTGGGTCTCTGTCAAACGCAAGTGGATGGTGGCTGACTCCTCTGCTATAAAAAGCTCTGAATAAATAGCCTTTGCTTATTCCCATTTTGATGGCCTTCCTTTATTTCCACAAATGGCAACCTTCAGTTATCTAAAGGTCTGTCATACAGAAGAGATATCAGAGTTCCCCAGAAGCTCCAGGGAAAGAATGGGTCTAAGGAGAGGGAAAAACATTTCTGAGTCAACATAACAACCTTCCAACATTTATAGCTTTTCAAAGGTATATTGCACAGCGCTGTGTGGGAGATGTGAGCATCCCATCCCTGGAAGTGTTTAATGCAGAGGCTGGATAATCACGGTAGATGATTTAGAATTCTGCAGAAGCATTGTACTAAATATCTCTCCGGCTTAATCCAAATCTAAGCTTCTCTCAAACATTGTCATTACAATTCTATGATGGATTGAGGGTATATCAGATACTGTTTAAAAAAGGAAATTGAATGTTTAAAAGAAAATTATTTGTTTAAATGAAGCAGCAATCTTTGGGTAGCTATATTGTTATAAATTAGACCTGAAAGTTGCTTCCTCAATTTTATTTTTGGAGCCTTAAAGCACACCACACTGACTTATTAATGAGGTGAGTACTGAGTTATACTTCATATTGACATGAAGACATGATGTGGTTTATTCTGGGTTAGGGAGCCCAGACACGACAGCCACCTTTTACCTTTAAGGACATGTTCAAAGGCCAAAACCCTCCATGATCTAGCTGCCTCTATATCACTCCTCTACTAGTATGGACCTTCATGGTAATTATCTAAGTATTTGTAGATTGCTTGACATATGCAGAGAAAGTAACAGAGCATGGACTTTGTGACTGCATTCTGACGAACAGTGAGAATTCCACGCCAGAATTCGCCTTTGGCTTGCAGATTGAAGGAGTGCATTTCATAAGGCTTTTTGAAGACTGCCTAGTCACGCCTCCTCATCTGCGTATCATCCCCACCCCCCTTTTTTTTCAGCTTAGAATAATTATCACAATATGGGAGAAAAAAAAAAAAAGAATCCTACACTAAGAAGCCTGCTGGAATTCACTGGCAGGTGCACTGGGGACTTCAGGTGCTACACCTGCAGCTACCTCAGCAACTTAGGAGAGGCCTTGCTCTAAAAGCTATTCATTCTTCTTCACCAGCGTTCATTCTGTCAAGCAAGGTCACTAGTAACTGCCGAGTACTTGCAAAGCTCTAAAGGGTGACACAACTGTAAAGAATCTGGTGGTGACAATTCAAGATGGCGGCATAGGAAGACCCTGAATCCACCTCCTTCCATGGAAACAACAAACCTACAACTACATATGGAGTGATACCCTCTGAACGGAATCTGAAAACTGGATGATGAGCATCTCCACAACAAAGGGTAAAAGGACAGCACTGAGATGGGCAGGAGAGGCAGAGACACACTCTCACCAAGGAAAACACCACATCCCAGCTGCAGGGATCCACAATCAGGAGGAATCGCAATAAACGGTGCTGGGAAAACCAGACACCCACATGCAAAAAGTGTAACTGGGCCATTGTATTACATCATACACAAAAATTAACTCTAAATGATCAAAGACTTGAATGTGAAACAAGGAAACACAAAAGTCCTATGAGAAAACACAGGTGCTAACTTTACTTATACTGGGTGCATCAGTGTTTTTGTGGATCTGACTCCAAAAGCAAGGGAAGCAAAAGCAAAAACAAATAGGACTACATTAGACTGAAAAGTTTCTGCACGGTGAAAAAACCACCATCACAACAAAAAGGCAACCTACTGAATGGAAGATAATTGCAAATCATATACCCAGTAAACGATTAAAATCCAAACTATATAAAGAACTCATACAATTCAATAACCAAAAAACCCCAAAACAAACAACCCAGTTAAAAAATGCTCAGAGAATCTGAATAGCCATTTTTCCAAAGAAGACATATAACTGGCCAACAGGCACATGAAAAGATGTTCAACATCACTAGTTATCAGGGAAACATAAATCAAAATCATGAGATTTCACCTCACACCTGTTAGAATGGCTACTGTTGAAAAGATAATATGGAAAAGATGAGAGAAAAGAGAATCTTTTGTACATTGTTCGTGGGACTGTAAACTAGTGCAGTCAATGTGGAAAGCAGCATGAATATTTCTCAAAAAATTAAGAATACAGCTACTATATGACTCAGCTCTTCCACTTCTGGGTATTTATCCAAAGAATAAGAAAACATTAATTCAAAAAGATATATACACCTTATGTTCAATGTAGCATTATTTACAATAGCCAAGATATGGAAACAACCTAAATGTCCACCAATGGATGAACAGATAAAGAAGATTCGGTATATATACACAATGGGATTCCACTCAGCCACAAAATAATGAAATTATGTCATTTATAAAGACATGGATGGGCCCTGTCAGTAATATGCTAAGTGAAACAAGCCAGAGAGAGAAAAAGAAATACCACATGATTTCACTTACATGTGAAATCTAAAAAATGAACAAATGAAACAAAAACAAACTCATAGATACAGAGAACAGATTAGTGGTAACAGAGGGGAAGATGGTTGAGGCTAGGCCAAATGAGTGAAGAGGGTCAACTGTATGGTACAGATGGTGCCTAGACTTGTGATCACTCCGTAGTGCACACAGAAGCTAAACTACTATGCTATACACCTCAAACATATATAATAGTTCAGAATAATTTTAGAAAAGAATCTTGCATCCTGTTTCGTCATGAATGGATATTAATAATCTATATTTAGTTTATAAAAAATAAAATACAAATCTAGGTCTCCATAGTTTCATTTCCTTAATAACTTTATTAAAGGGAGCAGGTGTCTAGAATTAACCAAGAGAAAAACAAATGCCTAAACTTAGAACATTTTGGAAAATTTACACAAATTGAAAGAGAGGGAGAAAAACAAATTAACAAATTTGAGTAAGATCCTGTCCCAGGGAATTCTCAAAACTGGGGAAGTCAAGGGAGCAAATGTCAGAAACGTATTTTAAATACAGAAAACTTAGAACCTTAACATCAATTGCATGAGTCTTTCTTCCTCCCTCCTCTCTTCCCTCTCTCCTTTCCCTTTAGTCCTTCCTTCTCTTTTTGCGCGTCTCTCCTAAGTAAACTATTCTCCAAGATATTCCCCCAAAACATCCAGCCCCGTGCTGTAGATAAGGTAGATATATCATCTTTGATTGTAAGTAGATACAAAGTCAGTATATTAAGGAGAGACTCTAGCCAACTAGCAATTTCTTTGAATCAACCAGGAATAGTATTTTGTCAAGGAATCGTATGGTTCTTAAGGTAACAGTGGTAGAGAAAGATTATGTAAAAATAATCTGATGAGGATTTTTAAAAATATACTTGTTCTATTTTGATACTTTGAAATCAAACTATATAGTGACGTTTATGTCTAGTTAAGAAGCTTAGATAACAATAATGTAATGTGATCAGCTCTATCCAAGACCAAAACAAAAATACATGTTTTATTGGTTATGGAAAGTAGATGAAAAATCAATTAACTGAAGTTAAAAACAAACCGACAAAACTGCCAGCTATTGTCTATCAGCACTTGGCACTAGTCCATTTTAATTATGTAGATTAGTTTCAGTTTTCTAACTGAAACCTGAATGATAAACGAATTATTAGAAAGTTGAATAATTAGGTAACAGTTGAGTAAAAGTATACAAGCCAGACCAGGTGGTAAAGGACTTTGCAGAGGGATGGAGGATGGAAGAACATGAAAAGCAGAGATTTGAAAGTACATAGTAGTGGGGGGACTGCCATGCATGACTATAGCCCGAGATGTCCTGGGACAGCAGAGCGTGATGCTGGAAAAGACTTTAGTCTCTGATGATCACGGGAGATAGAGTCATCAAATTTGTGTTTTAAAGAGATAATCATGGATACAGTTATTGAAATAAACAATTTTCTAAATTTATGAAACTGCTTTTGTGGTAACTCAAGATAGGAATTCAGTCTTTCTCATTTACTATAGTAGTCTCACCGTCTTAGAAGTGTGCCTGGCACAGGGTAAGTATTCATTGATATCTGCTGACTACAAGACTTTTTTTTCTTGCAAATAGACTTGAGCTCCCATAAGACTTCACTCAGAGCCCTTATCAGACAGTAGTCTTGAGAAGATTTTTGTATAATTTGATAAACTTGGTTAATCGATTATTTGACAAATTGATCTTAATGTGGAATTGGCTTTTGGACAGTTGGTTTTTGAAGGAATTCATTTGCTGCACTTGCCCAGAGCCATTTGGAGAAGTGGAAACTGGGCACAGGGAGATGAGGCAGGAAGAAGCCTGTATCGGTAGCATGTGTATCGGCTTCTGAGGGTCTGGGGTAAGGAAGCAGCAGAACAAGAGAGAGAAATGTGTTGGAAGGTTAATTTCAGAAGAAGATTCAACAGGTTGTCGTGAAGGACTGAATGTGAAATCCTTGCAGGTTTCTCCGCATCACCACTTTTGGGGAATACAGGAAGAGAGAATATCTTCAGCTTCACACATGCTGAGATGGAGCTATCTTCAAGATACCCATATGGGTGTTTGCAGACAGTGAGAAGGGCAAGTCTGGATCTCTGCAGTGTGGAATGAAGCTGTAGACCATATGGCTGAGAAAATGGATGGAATTATCAGCCCAGCAGTTAAAATCAAGCAGTGACACTTCTCGTGCCTAACTTTCTTTACAAGTGAAATGTATCTATTATGTGAACATTATATTTAAAAGAAGAGAGTACCGTATTTATTCTTTTCCACAATAGAAAACCCACAGCAGTAATTTACTGTCAAAGGTAGCCTACAAACTTGTGGTGCATCTTTTGAATCACAGGGAGACTACTGAGAAAAATGAACTCATTTATGACTAAAGACACGAGCACCGTATCTTTAGGCAATCCAAATAACCGAGAATCAATCAAGCAAAGAATTGTTTTCATTTAATTTAAGGACATAACAGCTGCCTAGATGAAATAATCCCAGGACTTTCATTTCATTCACGTGTAATCCATGAAATAATTTACAGCTGTTTGAACTAGACAATGTGGGATATGACTGAATTTTCACATCTGTTTCTAGGAACTGTATAACAAAAATTAAAAGCTTTCCAAACATAAGCCCCTTTGCAGTGATTCAGTGATGGGTTACACAAGAATTATATGGCAGTTTTTCCCTGCATTGCAACTGGTTTGTTGATTTACGTTGGTAGAGCCGATTTGGTCAAATATTTTAAACAGATGTTATATATTCTGAGTGAGTTATTAAAAATAAAACAAATGTTAAGAAAACATATATGAAATTAGACAAGTTTTAATAAAATATTTACGAATACTTTTTCGTTATGTGAGATGGCTATACTGTTTCCTTAAAAGGGGGAAAGAAAGACTTGAGAACAAAACATAATTCACTTTGCTGGGACAAATTCTGGCTGAAAGGTGGAAGGTGGACGGCAAGGCCAGGCTCCTGTTGGTTCTCTCTCCACAATCATGCCTACAAAATGAGTTCAGTGTTCTTTCTCAGTGTATCAGAACAGCGCAGCTTACACAAATTCATAACTAATAAGAACAAAGTGATAAACATAAGAGATTATAGGCTGTAATTTTTTAGAATAAATTTAGTTAAAAAAACTTAAGTTACTATTGCATTAAAAAAAAGTTTTGTGGAATTGAAATGCTGTCTGAAGCTTCCCTTTTTAAAAACATAAGAGTAGGTTACAGAATATTTACCTTCCTTGACCACATGAGATCAACAAGCAAAGAAAATAATCAGACCACTAAGTTAGGGAAAATGTTCATGTAAATTTAAATTTACACACATTCTTTGTCTTCTGTTGTTAACTGAAAAGGACAAGAAACTTCCTGAGATATTTTTTGTTAGCTACCAGTTCCTGTTTAATTTCTTCGACCATCAATAGCCAAACACATGATGACCACAAACATTTGTAAAAATTTATAGGCTGGAACTTGTAGCTTACACTGCAAATGAATCACAAGACTTGTGTTAATTGAACCCATCATTACATAAATTATGAAGGCTTTTCTGTTAGTCACAAAAATTAAGACATCTGGGAGTGGTTTTCTCCTTCCAATCTGTAAGAAAATACTAGCGTTCCTAACATTCAAATCCAAACATTACTCAGTCTGGTTTCTGCATCAGAGAGCATCTATGTTTTTCTCAGTTCCACCTACTACAAATTCAAGAGATTATATTGTGTACACACACAAAAATCAACTTTTTCCTGAAGCTTTTGTCACCCTCTGAAGGTTTGACAGACAGATGTCATGAACAATTCTCTTTTACAAAAATAACTGAAATTCCCGGCATGTGGATTCATGTCAGGTAGGGTTGTATCAACAGACTGGCCTGGAATGACTGAAAGCTGGGTTACAGCTCTGACTGAAGTGAGGACACCTTGTGACCAACACAGAAATCTAGAGACAATGTCGGGGGAGTAGTACAAAGGACCAGATTTGCGGGGTGGCAGGGGGAGGCCATAGACTGGAGATCAGCAAAGAGCTAAGCAGAAGTGTTCCTGAACAGAACTGGAAAACAGAAGCGAGGCAAACCAAGCACAGCGTTCACAGTGTAGACGTAAGGAAGGCTGGTTAATCTAAAAGACTGGGATTAGGTAAATTATTCATTTTTGTAGGATGATGGGTAAAAATACGTATTTTTTTCAACTATGAAAACTACAAAATCTTGCAAAGCTCATCATTTTTAACCACATTTAAAAGTATATTTATTTAATTGTAATTCCTCTGGGATGTATCTCTGGCCAAAGCACTCATATAATTTATACCTCTCAACAGTGAGAAAGCATTTCTCATCCCAGTGGTTCAGTTATGGATGATCGCTTACCCTATTAGGTACCATTATGTTACAGTAAGCGTTATTTCAGCCACTACAGGTGATACATCATACTTACACTTTTTTTGCTTCTAAACTAACTACAAACCCTATTTAATTTTTATGTTCCCACAGGCTCTGTGTTAAATAAATAAGGTCCTATGTAGAGAAGTTCCTATATGAATTGTGTCAATTTGTTGCTTGCTAATGAACTGTGACCATAAACCTAATTATACTCTGTACCATATTGGATATTTTTATTCTTGATGCAGACCACACGTATTAATTGAGTTCATTTTGACAAGTGCTTCTGCTTTAAAAATGTAATTTGCTAACTCAAAATTATCCATTTGGAGAGAACATGACAAATTCACACACTAATTGCTACAGTCTAGTCCCAGTGCAGAAGTTTCTGTATCCACACTCCAAACTTACCTTCAGTAAAAGCGACTCTGCCTAAAGCCAGTTTACTTCACATACATGGCACAAATACACGAAAATAAACTGATGTGACGTTAGTAATTAAACTCAGAATTTATTGTCAGTTTACCTTTTTCTTGGATTTCAAGTGTAGCAAGTCTTGGTGGTTAAAATCTCCCTCCAGCACTCACCTTTCCTCTTTCTTTTCCTGTGTTCTATCTTCACTTTTGCTTAAGTCTTAAGTTTTGATAGTACCCTCCCTTCCCTACACCTCAGTACAGGAGACTTGTTTTGCTTCAACTGTCCTTCCTTTTATTTCCTTTGTCCTTGGCTACCCTCCTCTGAACTGTGTACTAGTGATATTGAGATTCTTCACCTCATCATGCAATATTCTCAATGAAGCAAATTTTAACCAACTGAAGGCACATAAAAAGTAAAATAAAATAGAAACAAGTATTTTATTATGCTTGTCACATTTGCTGGGATCCTAAATCCAATACAGTTAGTCTAAAAATGACATTTTAAGTCTCATAAGCTGTCTCCTATCTCCTTCAACCTTCTTTTATTTCTGTTATATGCATAGCCCTTTGGGATAAAGTTTCAAAGAATCAGATTAAGAAAAAAAAAAAAAAGAAGATGATCATGGCAGGTCATATACTAAAATTGCTGCTGATGTATTTTGGCTGCAGCTGCCAACGCATTCTCCCTTGTGGTGTGCCACAGGCAAGAAGCAGGCACAGGACATACCTTTCCCATCACTGAGATGCAAGCCACACGCCACAAGATGTTGCCACCCTGTCTGACACACTGTAAATCCACTTTCCATTCTGTGCTGCTTTCTTGGAATTCACATGCTGTTCTCATCCCTTACACTTCAAGCCACAAAACACTGCCACCCCAAATTAAATTTTACAGATTGTTTTCAATGTGTTCCATTTTCTTGGATGGCTGCCTCTATGTAACTGTTCTTTAATAGCATGCCATGCGGCATGATAACCACCTAAGAACCTCCTTTCACTTCCTACATTACATAAATTTTTGAGTTTCCTAAAAAAGAGTATTTGGTGATAAGAAAAAAAAAAACACAGAAAAATCTAAGAATATATGGATTGACTATGATATATATTCCTTACATAGCAACCCTACCCTCTTCCTGTGCCATGAACAATTCGAGATAGTTGACATCTTCAGGTCTCTGCACTGGTGTGTCTTCTACCTGGGGTGTCCTTCCCCGAGATATGAGTACACTGTGCTTCTCTGCCTTCATTCAAGTCTCTGCTTAAATATCACCTTCTAACAGGGGATTTCCTTACCTATTCTATCTGAGCATCTTCTATTATTATTTATACAGAACAACAGTTACATCCTGGAATTACATTTTATATTTATTTGTTCACCATTTGATTCTTCATGAATAAATTCTCAAGACAGCAGAGACTGTCTCACATTTCCTATACCTGGAACACAATAGATGCTCAACAGGTATATGTTGAATGAATGAGTGAATGAATCACCCAACACCATAATACACATGTCATTATTAACTGCATTTTTATTAAGGTATATTATAGATAAAATCCCTTAGGAAGTGTAAAGGACTTTCCCAAAGCACACAGTATTAACTGAAAGAGACAGCAATTGAAGCTTGATTGGTCTGACTTTAGAAGTGAGGGTCAGCTTTTATATATACACGCAAATACCTGTAACAAATGATTTTCCAAATTAGTGGTTATATAAATTTTTATCACTTGCCTTCTATGTTTCAGTAAACTTGCATGAAGCTAACTCCATGTATAAGATACTACTCTCTAATGCCAAATTTTAGAGGAAAACCATCATTTGTTGAGTCTCTGTTATATATAAAATAAAGCTAAGCTGTCTGTAAGTATATCACATACAGTTTATAGTGTTTTGGAATCTCACCTATAATCGTTGTATATAATGCTTTTATTCACAGTTCATAATATTATGATATAACTTTGCTATTTTAAATTATTATAAAGGTTTACAATATTTGAATTTTTCCCTTTGTGGTTGTAGTATTGATTACAGCCATGATTTATTTGATACTGCACCTTAAATTCAAACCAAAATTATAGCATTATCTGGGTAGGAAAAATACGATCTATGTGGTGAGTCTCAGATCTGCATGTGGTTTTCATGAACACATTCTGACAACAAAATGGAAGTCAGCCTGTCGCAGCTTCTCATAGAAGACACGTGCAAATACACGCTTACGCGCGTGCGCCCGCACGCACACACACACACACACACGCGTGCTTATACATACTGCTGTAGTCCTAAAGCACCGCACGACCCACAACGTTCCACATTGTCCTAGCTCAGACTCTCCAGAGGGACTACAGCCACGGCTTCATACAGCCAGAGCCAGAGGAAAACTCATCCAGCATTTCTTCTGGGGTTCATATTCTGGAACTTTTGAAATTAGAGCACTATTTCATATGTTCTTAGCGCACATATTTTCAGATCCAACTTCAATATATTGGTGTTCCCACATCCAGACAAATATTTATATTTCTCTTACTCTATGGATCACTATTTCCTAACACAACACTCCACTTCAGGAGGCTTGCTTTATTCATAGCCTCCAAAACACATGCAGACGGGCTCCAAAACTAACTACAATTAACATGGGTGAAAAATGGAGCATCTTTATTTTCTATAAGCAATCTGAACTTCATTCTTTTGAGTAAGAGGGGAAACTCAACTAATAATAATAACAATAATAATAACAGCCACCTGAAGCTTGGCTTTTAAAGGTATCTAAATCTCTTCTAGCTTAAACTTTTAATTTTTAATTTAAAATTTAAAATCTCTTCTAGCTTAAAATTTCTTCTAGCTTAAACTTTTAATTTAGAATTTAAAATTTTAAAAACAATTAACACCACTTTGAATTTTGTAAATTACCTTAGCACAATTGGGTCAAAATAATTTTCTTGAAAGTAGGTAAGGAAAAAAGGGAAGGACATCATTCAAAAGTGCTTAAATCTAACTAGTTGTGGGAAGAAAAAACTTTCTGGTTTTCAAGTAAAGTATTCATCACCTTCATTTTTTTTGATCAGTATAAACAAAGTTACAACTAATACATGCACACTACCGGCTGTCAGACAGTGACAAGAAACAGGAATAAAGTTACTCTTGCCTAGTAGCTACACTACTTTAAGGCTTAACATGGGTTTAAAGGTATTATCTGAAACACGAGAAAAATTGCTCTTTCCATATCAATTTTCTAGCAAAGAGAGTCCCTTTGGGGTTCTTCCTTGGATGCCAAAATAATGAGGGAAAGAATCCATTTAAATTTCCTTTAACAGTACACACGTGCGTGCGCATGCACACACACACTAATTTGACCTACGTATTATCTGAACTTCTGAACTGCAGGTTGAATCTGTTTAAGTTCCTGTGATTTCCCAAGATTTGTACTTAGAAAAATAGACAGATGAATTTTCAATGCAAAGTTCATGCCCTTATAATTCAACCATTCTTCCAAAGCACATGGATCCCTTGTTTAAAGGATAAAGACATTCCCTATAAAATCATTTTAAAATAAACACCCTCTTATTTCATACATATAAAAAAAATTCCAGCCATTAGAATAGAGTCAGAAAGCCAATCTGTGGGCCATATGAGATCCAACCCACACGTTCTCCATCTGCAGAGGCCATGTGACCCCTTAGCATCTGAGACACCAGGTGCCTGCCACCGGACTGCCATAATGCTTCCCTTTGTGTCACCCTCACCTCGTGTTCCGTGGGGGTATTCTGACCTCAGGAGCATGCTCATGAGAGTAGGTTCATCGAAAATTCTCAGGGATATCTTCTAACATCTCTGATGTTCTGAGATCAGAATTCTAATTTGAGAGCTTCCCTCTGAGTTTCCTTTGTTTTTTTTTTTTTTGCATATAAAAACATTATAGAGAAATGTAAAAACCCTAAAGACAAAAAAAAAAAAAAATTCTAAAATCTTTGAAAGACTAAACTAGGTTAGCTACAAGAAACAATCAGAATAACATCAGAATTCTCAACAGCAACAACATTTACATATTTTTGAAGACAAATATTTTAAACTAGAATTTTATATTCATCGTTGGTTTAATTTAAGGGCAAAAAAAATTAATCATACTTTCAGACATACAAACCCTTAAAATTTATCAGCCAAAATTTCTTTTTTGAAAGAACTGTTAGAGAAAACACCCTATAAATAGAGAAATGAATCAAAGAGGATGCTGGAAGTGTTTGGAAAGTGAGTATACGTTAATCACTTAGAAAAGTTTATTTTTGTAAACAAACCAAAAGTACAAGTGTAAAAATCAAGAACTAAAAGAACTACAGATGAAGCCCACAATGAGTAAAGTTGGAAGCTCTGAGAGAAGAGAGAGCAAACAAACAGACTTGTATTAGCTCAAAATTTGGTAGGGAAAGGTAAAACTAAGCAGAAGGTAAAAATACAATGCATAATTTTAAACCAGCAGGACTAAAATCGATCTATTCAAGTTATGAAAGGAGAAAAAAATAATAATGAACAATAAATTTAAAACAAGATGGCAGAAATATTCCCTAACAGAAGAGTAATCCTCATGAAGGTACATGGGTTAAGTTTGGTGATCAAAAGTTCAAGACTCTCAGGTTGAATTCTTAAAAGATCCCAAATTACAAAGGCCAAAAATTATAAATATAAAACAAAAAGCTGTAGGAAGTTAGACTATAAAGATATAAAAATAATGAAACATGAAGATACAAAAAAATGGATTCTAGAATACCCATTTTAATATCTTTAGATAAAAGACAATTTAATGTAGAGAAAAATCTTAACAGGAAAAGGGAAATCATACTTAAGTGAAGGGAATAACAGATCAAGAAGACACAATCATCATCCCCATAGTGGATCTAACATTATCTTTAAAGATGTAAAGCAACATGTGATAGAATTGTAGGAAGAGACAGATAAATGTATATTTTGAAGGATCAAAAGCACAAAAAAGCAGAATATTTGAAAGCATATTTACTACAATCAATACATAGACACAGAGAATGTCACACTCCCAAGCAGAAAATACGCACACTTTAAACATTCTGAAATATCTTTCCTGGCACACGACATTCAATAAATACCCATGAATGAACGTTGAAACTATCCCCTAAAAAAGGATACCTAGAGAAACAAAAACACCTCTTATGTCTGTAATCAAAATGAAGCACTATTAAATAACCTTTTGCTTAAAATTTAATTAAATAATAGTTAAATCCAAATTAGAATGAAGGCATTATTATATCAAAATTTGTGGGACACAACTAAATCAGCACTTAAGGAATATTAAAGAGTTGAACATGTTTATTAGAAAACAGGAAAGAACTGAAACTCATAACACTACAAGATAACAGACCTGAGGGTACCAGAAGGGTAAAATAATAAAAGTTAGGACAGAAATCAATGAAACAGAAAATAACTAACAACAAAAAGGACATGACTTAATAAAACTAAAAGATACTTCTTTGAAAAGACTAATATGACAGATAAATCTTTGCAAGATGGAGAAAGAAAAAAATGAGAGAAAAGTTGCAAATGAATAAAATACAAATGTAAACAAGACAATACATAGGAATTCAGAGATGTCATAAGCCACTATGCACTACCAGTGAAAAACATTTCTAAAAATAAAACTGTCAGACGAGAAAAAATTTGCTAGACCTACCTAAGTACTAAAAAATAATTTTTTTAAATATTTAAAAAATCTCCACCCAAGTAAAAACAGTTTCACAGGTGGTTCCGCCAAACTTCAATGGAACAGAGTCTCTATATTATAGTTTCATCTCAGAAAATAGGAAAAAAAAAAAAAAAAAACCTGTCCAATTCATTTTTAAAGAGTAATACATAAAGACAATGCCAAAGTTTACAAACTAAATTTATATATAAAGATAGATATAAAAATGCTAACTATAAGTCAATGTATTGTAACAGTGTACTCAAAGATCTGTTCGTTCATTGATTACATTAATGGACACCAGGACAAAAATTACATGTTCATCAAAACAGATACAGTAAAAGCATTTCATAACATTGAACAAACACTTCTGATTAATAAATTTCAAGAAAAAAATAACAACAGAAAAATTTACTTCAGAAAGATTAAACACCAAAAACTTAACAGCAAATACATTTAGCATAGATACTTCTAGATGCATTTCCTCTACAACTGGGAACCCACCATGATAGCTACTGTCTAACATATGAAATAAAACAAGAAAAAGAACATGAGATATAAGGATTAAAAAAGAAATAAA
Source organism: Camelus dromedarius (assembly GCF_036321535.1). Classification (NCBI taxonomy): domain Eukaryota; kingdom Metazoa; phylum Chordata; class Mammalia; order Artiodactyla; family Camelidae; genus Camelus; species Camelus dromedarius. Next base: position 10,848,643 of record NC_087465.1, on the reverse strand, counting down.
ACTGCAATTATGCATTTTATAAACTGCAGAGAAAACCTAACAGATTTAATACTCAGAAGAAAAAAGGTAATTCAGTAGCTTTATATTAACCTATAGCACTCAAAGCCATCTCTATATGTGAGCAATAACCAATTTGATTTTAGAAAATAAGATACAATCACAAAGAAAACCCAAATAATACTTTGTTAAGGATTAACCTAATGAAGAAATCCCAAGCTCTTTATGGAGAAACACAGAAAAAAACTCATTAAAAATTATAAGTAAGAGTGGAATACAGAACTATACTAAATTGTTTTATAGGTTAAATGCAAGTCCAATCAAAATCTCAAAAGGAAATTTTTGTGAAAATAAAATTTTAAAATTTTTTCTAAAATTTAAATACATGACTGTGAATGCATATGTGGAGAGTATGAAAAAAGCAAATGCAAATAGAGGATGAAATGGGGAAAAAATAGCCCGATAAAATAAAATAAATGGAGGGAGCATTGCAGGGCTCCATGTGAGACTGTGTCACAGAGTGAGGCAGATGACTGACCTCTAAGTTTATGTACTTACAAGTTTACAAGTTAAAAAGAAAAGGTAATCATCAAGTGATCATTTATCTCTTAAAAGATTATTTTCCTTTTGGGGGTTCTTTTTTAACAGTACTCTCACCCAGTGCATTTTTATATATATTTCAATTTAAGAACAAACAAAAGATCTTACTCATAAAAGGGAGCTCAGGTCATGAAATGAACTCCTACAGCCAGCCGTTAGTAACAGCCTGATCAGAGGCAATTCATTTAAATTCTTAAGTTCTCCAAGGCATAGGTTATTAGTCAAATTTAAATAACATTTATAAATTTGTGAGAATTATTTGAGCACATACATGTAATAGTATGTTGTGCACAGGCACTCAGGAAGTAGTATTTCCTCACATATGATAGGTGTTATCCCATTATATCTAGTGAAATTTATATTTAGTCAACCCTGGATTATCTATGTGAGTACATTGTCCTGTGTAGAGGAAAATACATTAAAATAAGCTTTAGTTTAGCTCATTCTCCACCAAGCTTTAGAGGACTTACTAATCAACAGTGTCAGATTTTTGTAGATTTTTTTTCATGGTGGGGGGAGGTAATTAGGTTTATTTATTTACTTTTTAAAAGATTTTGGTAGCACTTAACGCTTAAATGGTAGCACTAGCCCTTCTCCTTCATATGGTAAAAGATCTTTGTCAGACACATTGGTGGTTAAAAAAAAGCATCTAATCATATCTGGCAACAAGTACTTTTTTACATAATTGCATATTTTTCACTGAAATATTACTGATGATAGAGGACCTGTAGACAATTTGTAAATAATTATATATACATGCATTGATGCTTTTTCCCCTAACTAATATAGAGAGAAGCATAGTCAAAAAACAGCTGGATCACTGTTCTACTAGAATCTACTGGTTCTTCAGGGCAGGGACCAGAGTTACACACCCAGTGCCTAGCACTGTGCCTGGAACAAAGTATGCACTTCATAAGGTAAACTCAATGCTGACACCAGTGTAACAATACAACCTTAGCCTGATCACTTCTATTCTCTAATCCTAAATTAAAGGCTCATGGCAAGGAGATGAGCAACACAGCATTTTTTCACTGTTCCATCACTTCTAAGAAGCGACACTTAGACACTGTAGTTTTCTTTCTCTCTCTGTTCTACAGATCTTCTCACCTACTCACCACACCGCTATAGCCTCCAGATTTTGCTCAGTAAATTGAATTGTAAGCATCCTGAGGACAATCTAAGTTCACATCTCAGGCATTGAAGTTTCTGCCTACAGCCCAATGCTGAGCATCAGGCTCAAAGACAGAATTTTGTAATTTAAAAGGACCTCAGTTCAGAAATCTTAATATTTGAGGTCTGGAGAGAGTAACCTCCTCAAGCAACCTCCTCAGGTCTACATGACAAGTCTGTATTAGATTCCAGGAATTCTATTTCTCCATCCAGTCCTATTTCCACATCATCACCTTGAAACAAAAAATGATGTTGGCATGACAGTTAAAAAACTGCAGAGACAGAGGAAAAAGGGTTTTCCACGTCTACGTGCTTTCGAAAATACTTTAAGTCCCATCACAACTCAATTCATGTCTATTATTTTTATTATGTCAAATATTCCACTTTTAAGCAATAAGAACCACGTTAAAAAGAAAGAAAGAAAATCAAGACTGAAGGAAGTTACAGTTGTGATTTATTTTAAGACCTATGTTTTAAACAACGTTTCTGTTTCCAGATTTCTGGACTACTCTGTCAGAGAGAACACTCCACCTGCAGGGCTTTGCGCCTTGATCCTGGCTAGGCTGACGACTAATGAGTCCCAGCTGTTGTCTCCGTGTTGCCTATGCTTTCTGTCCATGTGGTGCCTGGGAGATCAGACGCTGAAGATATGAACATGTATGTTTATATGCATGTAGTAGGATTTCCACAGAGAGATATATACATCTCAGTTGGTGGGACAAAGCAGTTCCCCTACTGAGGAAAACGGATACCCTTATGAATAACTCTGTTTTGCTAAGCTTTCTTGTGTGCAGTCATTATTTGATCAGGTTCCATTCAACTTCTTTTTCTCCCAGAGAATTCTACCAGGAAGGAGAACTTCTGCAACAATCTTAAGTGTGTTTAGGGGCTAAATGGAGAGGTCTTATCTGCCTGAAGCTAGCATTTAAGAACTAGGGGCAGATTCTCTAATTATTCCTATGCAAGGCATTATAAACAGCAGGCACATAATAAATATTTGTTGAATAATAAAAAGAATTAATGCACCAAGTGACTGCCTATGAATCCACAGCTAGAGGAAAGTCATTCTCAATATTCAACATCAGCAATTTTCAACTATTGTTTCTTCCATGGTAAAAATATCACCTTTAATGACAGATCATATGCACATAGATGGCACACTCTTACAGGTAAATACAGAGTTTTAAAACAAGTTCTGTAATTAAATAACATACTTTAAGATTCATCACCACCAGTCATTTACAACGAATGTGACATTTATTAAAAAATAGTGTTATGTAATGAACCCAGGATGACCATTGCATCTTTTCAAGAATGTGAAGTGAAATGGAAGTGAGATAATGATGTTATTTTAGGCAAACACTGAATTTGTACTAATTTGAGAAAAAGGTATCATTTATAATCTTATGTTTTTTATCATTCATTCCAATGACAAAATTTTTCATAGCTGTTGATGGCAAGAGTATAGATTTATACCTTTGTTGAGAACGATTTATATACATGACCTATTCACTTTTTTAAAGAAATGGAAATAGATTAACACATTGAAAAATATCACTGTGGGGAACTGGAAATTGCTAATAATTTAAATAGATATCTTAGTCATTATTTATCTGAAGAACTCACTGATATTATCACTATATAGATAAATAGGGAATAAATTTTTGATTCAGAGAAATCTGGGTTCAAATATTAAATATTTGCTGTCATTTACTAGTTACATGAACTTGGACAAGTTGCTTAAGTTCTCTAAGCTTCAATATAAATGGAGATAATAATTTAAAAGTTGTTGGAAATACTAAATTAAACAATTTAAGTCAACCCATTTACAGTTTCTCATGCATGGTAGGCATCTGATCTGTGTACTATTTTCCTTCCTGAAAATATTCCTTCTCCTAAATGTTTTGGCTATTGCCTATTTCTGCTCAGCACCCACTCACATCCTTTTATATGCTTTGAAACTCCGGATCACAGCGACAGAAGTGAAAATCTGAAAACCTGAAACCCTGACTTTTGCTTCCTTATGCTTTCCAAAAATTGTGTCAGCACCTAATCCCTAGATTAAATCACTCATTACCTTAAATCGCTAGATGGTTTTCTACACTGAATCTTGACTGGATTCTCAACATGTTCTAGACACTGGAAATTTAGAGTAGAAAAAGACTTTCAGGTTGCAACAATGTAAAAGCCTATGCAGGAGGCAACTCCATCATCAGAAAAATCAGCATCTTTTCACCATTCACAAAAAAGCTATGCTTGGAGGATATTATGTTTTATATTAAACTAGTAACTTTGGCACAAATTTTTTAATTTCTCATTTTCTAAGACATAATTAAGCCTATCTTTTCATGATGTATTAGTATCAGGCACTGATTATTCTGGGAGACATAAGTTAGTAACTCAGATTTTCTACCCTTCCTACATTCTCATAACCTTTGTCCTCTTCTGCAATCTAATTGTTAAAGCCAGAACACACCTTGAACTTGAATCAAACTGACTGAAGCCAGAAGAACCATGTTGTAATTATATTGATAGCATTTACCATAAAACTACCTGGATTTTTTTTTTAATTTCTAATTAAATAAATAACAATCCCTAGTCAAATGTGATACGTTAATGTAATACAATGTAAATGAATATATGAGCAAGTCAAACAAGCACTTTAGATCTCCTTCTCTCCTCTCCTTTTTCTCTTCCTCTTCTCTTTTTCTTTACTTTTTATAAATTTAAAAGTCAGGGTTTGGGTGATTTCTTATATCCCTTAATGCTCTTATACTGTCTTTCTCTATTTAAGAAAAAAATAATAATAAGCTCTTGGTCTGCAGGGATTTCGTCCAACATATTCTTTACAGTCTGGGAATGAATAACCCTCTCTTACTCACTAGGTTTATGCCAGCCCTTGTCACTCGTTCATTATATATTTTTTCCTATATTCTGTACTTACTATGAATTTATATTGTAATACTCTTATAAGCAGCCATTTATAAAGTAATTTCTATGTCTTATATTTCTCTAAGGGTGAATAAAGTTGATAATCTGAGCCCTGAAGGCTTCCATAGGGAATAACGAACAGATTTAATGTGAATCTATCTTAGGGGCTGCTTGGAGTGCTGGGTTGAGAATTCGTCTCAGGCAAAGTCTGAGATCAAGGAAAAAGAGTGGCATGTTCATTCAGTGATGACTGTGATTACCATTGGTTGGTGCAGAGGAAAGTCGTAGCACATGTGCCATATATTTGCCCCCCTTCATCTAAAATTCATTTATTTAGTCATCTCTGTCCTTAAGATAAGCTCTCAGCTAGGCACAGCCTTCAGATTCAGATTACAAACGGTAATGGGATACAGGTGTGCATTTCTGACAAGCTCCCACATGATGCCAACGCTACTGATCTACAGACACACCTGGAATAGCGAGGTAAGAGGAAGCTTCATTTCACATCAAAAAAGAAAGTTTACTTTGCAATTTTTCTTTACAAGCATAAGATAAACCATCAGACTATAATGTTCTTGAAGGCAATAGAGAACAAGATAGTAGTCAAGGTTTACCTGGCTGAGAAGTAGGTACTGTCTGAGAAGAAACTAAACCAAGCAGAATGAATTTAAAGAAGTACTAGGTCCTTTGGGACTAATGCATCCTTATGACAAGAAAAATTAAGTTGGGTCCAAGTATACCTGTTCAGTATTTTTATTTGCATTTTTTTTTAAATAGAGATGCTTTGGAAAAGGGAAAAATTTTTAATTCTCCTTTCATCAATTATTTCTATTTTGTATTCACAGAGAATTTGATAAAACCTGTGTAGGAATTCTCACTTAATGTCAGATGAACCGAAGCGAAGCAGTTTCTGCACCCGGGAGCAGTGGGACAATGCACACAGTCATGGTTACAAAAAATAAAGTCCGAGAGCCTGAAGGGGACAAGAAATCAGAGGGACAGAATCTGGAACACAAACCTCCAAAATAGCTGCTACTCCTTAGCTCTCATTTAGAAATTAAAAAAAAAAAAAAAAAGGATTTTCTGCACAGCTTTGGAAGACTGGTGCTGTGTTCTTTTAATGAGGGAGGCTTATGCTTTGTGAGTATCTCAAGAGCTCTACCCTGTAACAAAGAAACAGGTTGGACTATTTTACACGTTAAATAACTGGCAACCACTCCAACCAAACAGGAAAGTAAAAGCATGTTTAGTCATTTTGATCAGTTGTTTGCTTTTAACTTTTAAACCATATAGCTTATTTTCTTCTAAGAAAGATCTTTTGCCAAAATCAGAAAAGCAATAGATCAAATTTTGATTTGAAATGCAAATATGTTAGTGACATGCAAGTATACTAATGACAAAAACGGAGGCAAACCAAGGCAAAACCTGCTAACTACTTAAATTCTTCAGACTATAGATCTGTATTGGAGGATACATATTTACATAAAATACTTAATCTACAATGTGCTACAAGTATCTTTCTCTACATACTTTACCATGTTTCTTTTTTTCTAATGACCTAAGTTACTTATCAGCACAGTAATGAAGCCTCTTAAGGAATGTGCCTCTTTTGGCCACCAAGTTTGTTCTAGACTTCGTCAGGCATCGGTGGTGCCCTTCTGATTTAAAAGAACTTGCATATCTTGCCGGAGGAACACATTTGTCCTAGTTTAGGCTTAGTCTCACTCAATAAAAAGTTTCCGTTGAAAGAATGTATAACGTGGCACTAATTTAAGCAGAAACTCAAAATGCAGTCATGGTACTGCCCTTGTAGCCTCCCCATGTACTGCACGAGGACAGGAAACTTCAGAGCCCATCCTGGCATCGTCCATACCATGGAATCATATCTATAAGACTTTAGTTGTTTTGTTTCTTGCATCCTAAATATGTTTAAATATTTTGCAAGTCTCAAGCAAAATATGACTCTTAACCCCCAGATACCTTGGAAACTGAGTTCCAAACCAATTTCTCTCTCTTTCTTAACTTCTTCTAAAAAAAAATTTTTTTCTGGTTATAATGTAAATCTCCCATGACTATGGTAGCAAATGAAATGGAAAATACACAAAAGCATAGAAAAGAGGATAACAATCCCCTATAATGCCTGTCTCATGAGGTGGCCACTATTAACCTTTCAGCATATTTTCTTTGATGTTTTCATATTAAATACTTTTCTTCAAATGCTGCAGAAAGTTAAAAAATCTAGGAAGTTTTTAAAATCATTTTTACATAAAAGAATTTTGTACAACACCCGTAATTTATAACCCAGGTTTCCATTTTAATAATCTACACCACTTTGTACTATGTTAGGTTTACTTACATATTATATATATTCATTCTTTTCTTTTTGAAAACAATTTCATCTACATGTAAATTTTTGAAACTGCAAATCAAAAGCATTAGCACCCCCTTGTGGTATAACATATTTTAGGCGCAAAGGAGTGGTATCCTCAAACTTGCCTCAATTTTTCTCATTTATTTTGCTTTTAATAATGCATAAAATAATTTAAAATCTCTTACACATAGCATGTAATTTTAAATATATTCTGGTCATTTTAACGTGTAAATGCACAGCATAAATCGATCAAAAACATTAAAAGTAACACTGACTTAAACAGAAGTTTAATACACTTTTATGTATTTATATTAACACTGTAAATGATATTTTCTTTCTTTGATCTTGTGAAATGGCAGCATACTTTTAAAGCACTTAAATCTATTTTTAGAAAATAGAACTTGTCAAACGCGTGTATGAGTCAGCTGAAGTTTTGATGGGATGCAAATTTTGGTTCAGTAAGTTTGTGTGGAACCTGAGAGTCTGTATTTCTGTAAGCTCCCTGAAGATACTGATGTTGCTGATTCAAGCAGCATACTTTGAGTAGTAATTAGGTAGAAAAAAATATTTAAATTTTTTCTATAGAGCATTTAGAAATATTTATAAATATTGTACATGACTGGCTAAGTAATAAAGATAGTTATTTGGGAGATAATTGCATTTTAAAAAGAGGAATACTTTCATGAATTAATTGACCTATGTGCATTTTAATATACTATCTTGTATTAATAAATTCACAGAAAATTCCCAAGTTGTATTTATGGTTTTCTTTTATGTCTTTTTGATGTGCAAATGTGAAAACAAAAGGCTGTTTTGATATATATTTTACTTTTAAATGTCCTTACTTATCAGATTTTCACAGAAATCTTTGCTTGAGCTAAAAAATCATATAAGGCTGAATCTGACCCTAGAACTTTTATTGGCACCAAATATCAAAGTAACAATGCAGTTGTTTGGCACATAATAAGAATTCTATGTTTTAGCCATTATTATACCATTCCATCAAATACAACAATCAAAGCCTCTATTAATGATTTTGTAGACAATTATATTGAAAAGATTGTGGCAAGGAAAAAGTAATTAGTTGTGCTTCCTTCTGCTAAGGGACACTGTTTATCACCTATGACAGTAAACAGCTATTTTAAAGACTGTCGGTTTCAATAACTTTCCATCCCTAATTTAGTGTCATTCAGAAGATGGAAAATACTACTTGAATGTTAGTCGAACACTTTACTCTTTTCCACACAGTATCTAAAGTTTTAAATCTTCAGGGAAAGGTTACTATTTCTTTTTAAATATTTCCATATACTTATAATACTATTCTAATCATCTTTATTTCGAGAAAGGCAGATGGGTACCACACAAAATGTGTGTGTGTGTCTAATAAAAGAACATTTAACTGATGATAAGGAAATGACCTAATTAATACCTTGAATCTGGGAAGAGGAAGAAAAACAAGATTATTATACAGGTCCTAGGAAACCTAAGATAGGTCAGTCATATTTGATATCCAAATAACATAACTTTATTGAAAAATAAATATAAAAGGGGATAAAAACTCTCAAAGCATATGTAAGTCCATACAAAAAAAGCAAGTATTATCATCCAATTTGACCAAATTAGGAAACCAAGGTTCAAAGAGGTAAATAACTTCCCTTGTCTCTAGGAGCCAATAAAGCCCTAATAAAAATGATACGCTCCTGAAGGCCAGGCTCGACAGCTGTTTCAGGTGTGTGGGCAGGACACACAGCATATGGAAGACTCACCATATTGCCTTGTTCACTCTTAGCACAGGCCTCCACTAAGACCACCCACTGCGGGGTGGTCAGTGCCCAGAGCAGGGGCCGGGCACTCCAGCCTCGAGATGGATTTAGAATGTCATCACTGTGTGTGAGCTCTAGAGGTGACAGCGCTCGACTCTGACAAAGTATCTCTCTTTTTCCTACTTCAATTATTTCATAAGATGAAAAAGGAGTATCCATCTCTAATGCCAGTTCAAATTCTTGCCTGGCGTACCAGTGCAGTCTGTAACACACATGAGATTGAAAACATCAGTGAGCAGTAATATAATACTAGCAGTTTAGAAAGTGACAGTATGAAGGATTGGAAAACAACATTGTTTACGGTGGGCAAAGTAGCAACATAAACTGAAGAGTCTAACAGCTTGATAGAGTGATTAGGAAATGGCTGCTATAAACTACTTTTAGCTTTCTACGTTTTATACCGACTTAGCTGTGCAGCCATTTTATTGGCATTTTAATATAATTCACCAAGAATGTGAATGCATCACAGCTAAGTACAAGGCACAATTATAAGTAAAAAGTCACAAATTTATGACACTCTTGTTCCTTTCTAATGACATGCCAACTTTCAATTTTGTATTTGTATTTCTTTCTTTGCAGACATAGTAGAATTAATATAGAACTGTCACTTAGTGTTTAAATTGTATATAAGCTTATCATTTCACATAGAATAGCTTCTAGCTGTGGGATTAATATTTATTTAAATTCCTATACATATGAAAATAAGGAATTCAGATCTCCCTCTTTTTTTCTAAGCAGAAGAAGAAATATTTCACTGAGGAAGCTCTAGCAAGCATAGAAAATCTTCCAATATGGACAAATTTGGACTATGTTCTACTTCTGAAGAAATCACCATGTCTGTCAGATTTTTGACAAATAAAACTATAAATAGAATTTCAAATAAGATCTTACATCAGGCAGAATAGTAGCTCCTTATGCATATGTTTTCAGTTTATATGAAATGGAAGACAAATGCATGAAGTTCGTTACTAAACGTAAGACGAAAATATGACCAGTTCTCTGTTACTCTGATCTCCACTTTCGTTTAGATGCTACCTGTTGATTCTATATGATCTGTAAGAAGTATTGTCTGCTCTGCAGCTTCAAAAAGTCTGAAGCACAATGAAATACACCAGAGATAACCTCTGTTACACGTTAGATGTTTTTAAACGAGAGAAATATCCTGATGTTGAGACACTGGGTGGTATTCTTATTCTAAATTTGTGAACAAGATGAAGTAGTGTAGGACAGATCACCATCTGTCAAGTAGATGAGTAATTTCTGCTTGAACAATTATATTCAAAGAATATCACATAATCAGGGGACAAGAAGTAAGCTGAGACAAAATCTCTAGTAGTTTGTTATAACACTTTGGATGAAGATAAATATCACACCCATCAAATGCCTACATTTTTATACAGATGTTGAAATAGCAGCTAATATTACTGGAAAAACAAATCAAAATTAAACATATCCAACAGACTAAGTTAATTCACAAACTATATTAAGCAGAATTCTGGCTTTATATTATGTTACTAGTATTACTTGAAAAATAATTCAGTGGTCAAATAAATTTGTAAAATGTTGGGTAAGTAAAGTTTATATGGTTTTGTGACTGTTGAACTTCTTGGAAATTTTGATTATCCAATGGGCACTGAAAATCCACAAGACAGGAATATAGAATAAATTTTTACAAATTCATTTGACAATGGAACTTTTTTCCTTAAGGAGTATCATACAGGACAAATATTTCATGAGTTGTACTTCTGATGGTCTAATACAAATGGCCAAATGACTAAACTGAAATTTAACAGGGATCAATATAAAATCACATATTTAGATTATATTCTAAAAGGTCAACTAAATGAGTAACAGACAAGGAGATCTACCATACCAGCTCTATATGAGCCAAGAGTAGGTTTGTAATGTGAGAACAGAAAAAGCTAAATGCAATGCTAATCAACATTTAACTAGAGTTGATCATGAAAAGCAGCCCGAGATAGAAAAAGCTCTAGAAACCAGGATATTATGAGGTAGATGAAGTAAATGAGACGTTTAGCAGAAGGAAAGATGACTTGGCACATCCCTGATGACTCTACTCAGCTAAGAGCTGAGTATGAAAGAATTACTCAGAATTTTTCAGGGTTGCACCAGGAGACTGAAATAACAGAAAGGCAAATTCCAGCCCTATATACAAAATAGGTCATGCATTATCATTATCCATGTTGTTTTGAAACACATGAAATGTGTCAGATTAAAAGCGATGATCATCACAGTGCAATCCTGTTAAGCTTAGCACTTGGAGGAAACAGACAGCAGCCATAAAATCCAAATATTACTGTTTATGGTGCACTAAAGTGTGGTAATCAAATCTGGGAAAATAGGAGTAAAATACATTTAAGAATACCCCTAAGTACAGTGCCAAGCAGAGCAGTATTTCTGTAACCTGGTAAGAAACAAAAACACCATACATACAAATTAAGGATGGAGATAAATGAAATGGAGTTCTTTTTTTCTGGATCATCAGTGTTTTATATATATATTTACATATACGTATAAATACACATACACACACCTATATACATATATACTAAAATCATATATATAATATATACACTGGAAATTATATTATAAATTATATTAAATATATATTCTGGAAATATACACATATTCTGGAAATATATTTATACATACATATTTCTGAAATTGTGATTACATTAATACTGCAATGCTGTTCCCAAAATCTTTATGTATTTATGGTGCAAAAGTGTCAGATTGGGGCAGTGCAAAACACATAGCTAGTATTCAGCTTTAATGAATGATTAATGAGCTTTAATGATATCTTCAAGTAGGAAACATTAAAGCGGACAAATGATCTCATTTCGGAAGACCAATGACCAAATTCATTGAAAAGTATTGTTTAACAAATACATATATGTACATATGTAAATATTTTACATTTATCCTTATTGTTAGTATTAAAAATCTATGTTTGCTTTTCATAGCAGATAGAAAGCTCAGTCGATATATTCATATACTGAAATCTATGTGAGCAATATAAGCTCTCCTTGGCATTAAAATATAAAAGGCAGGCTAGTCTGCAAATTCTCTATGCTTTTTCCTGTGATGTAAGTGCTCTCTCTCAGCCACAAGAGATACACTTGCACACAGAAAGCATTTTTCCTTACCTCTATTTTATACTATTCACAGGCACACAGCCATCTGTCTACATCAAGCTTGACCAGTAGCGCCATAAGCACAGCAGGATTAAGGACTACTTTTAAGGCATCCATAGCCTGTGGGGGCTCCATTCATATCTTTAGATGAAAGGCATGATGACCAGTTCCTGATGGACTGACACTGTATCCACTGCCACACCTGCTTCAAGTTCAGGGCTATAAGACTGATGACTGCTACCTTAAGTATAAAGGTCCCAAAGGATAATTCCCTTCTGGACATTTACTTATGAAATATAAGCAGAACTTTAAATAAATGCCTCATTATGTGGGAAGGAGATATACCAGCAAAGTAATGTGGCCCTGGGACTAAATGAATCTAGGTCTAGCCAGAGGCACAAAGCGCTCCCTCTGTGGCTTGTTGGAAAGGCTCTTCTTGAGATCACGGAGGTCAACCACTTACATGCTCTCAATGCTTAATCTCCAAAGGTGGGCAAGTTCCTTCCAGCAGGTACCTGCTCTTCACTGACGGACAGGGCCATTCCCCAGTAACTCCCTTGCATAGTCAACACCTCTTCCATCAGTTTTCATGATCAGAGATCAAAAAAAATACCCATCCCATTCTCTTCAGTAGAGGAAGCTCCTTTTGTCCCAGACTTCTGTGCCCAACACTCAGCATAAACCATCTCACATAATTCTCTGACCACTTGTGTCTTATATTATGATTTCTAATTTAATGAGAAGACACCCAGAGTTAAGTCAGCGCATCTTGAACCTTAAGTTGTACACATATGACAAGGAATCTTGTTAAAAGGTAACTAGGATACAGCAGCTCTGGGCTGGGAGGACCGAGACTGCACACTGCTTGCAAGCTCTCAGGTGACGCCTCTGCTGCTGGTTCAGAAGCACCCGTTGGGTAGGAGTGAATAACTTACTTCACAGGCTTTTACTTAGCATGAAAACAGTTGTGCTCCTGACAGTAGTTGAGGGTGTATTTCAAGCTGTGTATTAAGTTAGGTAGGGGAATTACAATCAATACAAACGGTCACAATGAGGTTGGTTTGCATTTTTTCATCAGCACGAGGACTGCCCTCCTCACCACAGGTGCGCATCAAGGCTACGCTGCTGAATACTGACTGCATAGCACTGCTCTCTGTAGGTGGGACATGGGTCTCCTGTTCCGGGGGTTGAGTGGGTTTGGACATTGACTAGATTCATGAGAACAATCCCCAGCTAACAGCGAGTGAGGAAATGAAGATCTTAGTGCTTCAAGAAAAAGCTCTGAATTTGGCCAATGATGTGAAGGAGTTTGGCAGAAGACCCCAAGTCCAGGTGAGATTGCAGCCCCAACCAGCACCTTAATTTCAGCCTGCCCAGAGGACCCAGCTAACCTGCACCCACACCCCTGGGGCACAGCAATCATAGGGTAAAAATTTTGTATTTCTTAAATCTGCTAAATTTGTGGTAATCTGTTACACAGTAATAGAAATTGAATATAATATCTAAACTTTAATTAGCAATTATTTCATACCAGGCACCACATTAAGCAATTAAGACACACTACCTCATTTGATATTTTACAAAAAAACCTTAAGAAATAGGTACCATTTTTACTGCAATTTTATAGTAAAAGTAACTGAGAAACAGAGAGATTAGGAAACTTTCCCAAAGTCACAAAACTAGTAACTGGCAGTATTCCAAGCCCCTGCAAGTCATTCTTAACTCTCCATCTGACAGGAGACACATACTGAGACACAGGAAGAAGCAAGTTACACAGTATAGTCATGCATCTAAGTTTTTGCCCATGCTTTCCCTCCCTGTTCCTCCACCTTCATGCAATAAAGCCTTTTTACAAGACACTGGTCACAATGGACCCCTAGTAGCTTTAGGATAAATCATGCTGTTTTTTTCCTTCATAGTCTCCCCTGTTCTCTCCCCACTGTTTTAAATAACAATCAGTGTTGGAACTGTATACATTTTCCTTCCAACTTCCAAATAATCAGAAGCACAAAGGTTGACAAATGATGTCCAGCACAGTATCTGTCACAGAGTGACACTGCAGAAATGATTTATTGAACATTGAATGAAAATAAATCCCCTTATTGACTTAAGTGAGCAGCTAAAACATGATGAAAAGTCACAGAAAAGACACACTCGTCTGTTCCTCCGCACCTTTGTTTCCCGATATCCTACTGAAACCTAGCAGTCAGTCCCTTTCTCCTACCTCCTCCTTCTGTTCTTTCTTCTTCTTCTGTCTTGATGAGTCACTTAATTCCTAGGATAAGTAGCCTCATTGTTGGTCAAAGAGTAATTTGAATCTGACCTCCTCATGAATTAATGTGGAAGTAGCTTACTCTAAAAGGAGAAACATTCTGGTTAAGCTTTTGGGGATCAAGCTCAGATTCCAAAGGATCAGCTAATTAGGCAATTTAATTTACAAGAAAATGATTCCCCCACAGAGAAGGTTAATGGATTTTTCAGTGTAAAATTATTTGACTGGAACTAAGTGCTGAGTAAGATGCCAAATATAAATGTGTAATGAGTTAATTACAAAACACAGAAACACAGAAGCTAACAAACTTTATTTTACCCTGCAGGGACATAATGTAGTCTGAAGCACTGTTCAATTAGTATGTATAGACAGCAAGAATTGTTCCCTGGTTCTATTAATGTACTGAAATTCAATAAAACACACATTTTGTCTTTGTTGATATGAATAACATTGGCTGTATGTATGGTAGAAATGATCTGTAAGTCAAATCAAAAGTAAATTAAGAAAACTTGAGTTTAAGAGAATTTCTTGTAAGCATTCTCGTCTCATGATGAATCAAATGTGGCTTGTGGAAGACTGAGTGAGAAAGAAAACTTCTAAAAGGAGGTACATGACCATCAGAACTGAAATCAGTGTGAGCTGTGACAGGGAAATTCAACTGACGTTTAAATGCTGTCTGTGGATGGTATCTATCGTGCCTTCGACCTCCATTACTATAAGTGTTTTGAAGTCCACAGGAACTTTGTGGCCCTCTGCAACAAACTCAAAATGCCGTAAGGCTGACACAACAGGAGGGACACAGGCCCTGCTGGCTGTCCCGTGGGTGGCTGCAGTCACGGTCTGATCCGCGCCACCCGTGACGTGTCTGCCCTTGGTCATCTCCACCACCTGCTCTTGCACCCGGATCCTGGGGTCCCCTGTGAGGCTGACTACGCCTCCCGGCCTCCCCGTTACACCTCAGACTGTGAGACAAGGTCACAGCCCGCCTAAAAGGCATACAGGGTTTCAATGTTAGTAACTATCAAAGCACTGAACAGGAAATTTACAGAACACTTCTCTTAAAATTAGTAGTAGTTTTAGCATCTTTTTCTTGTTTAAAAATGCCTATGTACAAAATCAAACAATAAGGTACTAATAACGTAAACAAATGAAAGACCCCTCCCATCTTAATTCTGCTCTGCTAAGCTAACCATGGACAGTGGTTTGGTTTAATACATACAGACAGAAATAGATACCTATATATTTTTACGTATTTATAGCTCATATAAATTTATACAGCTTTTGACCAATTTTTTCAATAACTAGATGACATATGTAATATTTCCTACTTGTTTTAAAAATCTAATAATTTTATATATTTGTGTATATATTTCTTTTTGCTTTTTTTTTTACTAGTATTTGAACTTAATTCAAATTAGACAATGTAAGTTTCTACCAATATGGCTAACTGAATGCCACAAAAGGCTCTCTTCCATTCCAAATACAGAAATGCTAAATAAAGTATAACACAATAAGATAAAGACACAGATATGGTAAAAATGTTGGAACTACCCCACTGGAAAATTAAAGCAACCATGATTAATATGCTAAGAGCTCTAATGGATAAAGAAGACAGCATGAAAGAACAGAGGGGCAATTTAAGCAGAGATGAAATTCTAAGAAAGAATCAAAAAGAAGTGCTAGAGATCAAAAACTGTAACAAGAACGAAGAGTGCCTCTGATGTGAGCATTCGTAGACTAGACATGGCTGAGGAGAGAATCTCTGAGCTGGAGAATATGTCAACAGAACCTTCCAGAACAGAAAAGCAAAGAGGGAAGAAACTCAGAACAGAATATCCAAGAACTGTGAGCCAACCACAAAAGGCAGAACATACACGTAACAGAAGGAGAAGAAAAAAAAACAGAAGAAATATCTGAAGCAATAATAACAGAATTTCCCAAAATAAATGTCAGCCACCAAATCACAGATTCAGGAAGCTCAGAGATAAACGCCAAAAACTCCTACACTTAAGCAAAGTCATATTCAAACTGCACAAAATCAATGATTAAAAAAACCTTGAAAGAAGTCAGAGGAAAATAAAACACCTTACTTATGGAAGAACAAAGACATAGATTACTTCCAAAACTTCTCAGGAACCACACAAGCAAGAACAAAGTGAAGTGACTATACAGTGTTGAGAGAAAAGTCTTACCAATCTATAACACTGAACCCTTTGAAAGTAAAGTAGAAATAAGGATTTTCTTGCTCAGATAAAAACTGTAATTTATGGCCAGTAAATGTGTTTTGTAAAAAAGATTAAAAGAAGTTCTTCAGAAAGAAACAAAATTATGTACATAAAAAACTTGAATCTACATAAATAAAGGGAGAGCACCAGAGAAAGAATAAGTAAAGGTAAATAAAACAATTTTTAATTTTCTTTTTTTCTTAATTGGCCTAACAGGTAACAACAGTCTGTTGAAAGTAACAACAGCAACAATGTATTTGATTATGTGTATATATGCTTGTATGTATATATATATATATATATGTCTATATGCTTATGTATGCCTATGTGTAAGTGAAATGAATGACAGCAATGATGCAAGGGACGGGATGGAGAAATCATGATTACTTTGTCATTATAAAGTACCTGTACTGCCTGTGAAAAGGCACACTGTTATCTGAAAGTGCACCTGGTTAAGTCTTAAATGTACACTGCAGACTCTATGGAAGCCACCAAAATTTTTTTTAAGTATAATTGACATGCTAAGGAAGAGAATATGGAATAACATGAGAAATTCAATTAAAACTGAAATGGCAGAAAAAGAATGGAAGACAAATATAGGAACAAAGGACAAGACAATGAATAAAAAGTTGTAACAAATATGGTAGATACTAATGTTTTTAAAAAATTATTTTATTTACTTATTTTTAATTTTTAAATTTTTTTAGTGGAGATACTGGGGATGGAACCCAGGACCTTTACCACTGAGCTATTACCCTCCACCCATAGGTATTAATCTTATTATATCAACTACACTTTAAACATCAATGGTCTAAAAGCACCAGTTAGAAGACAGATATTGTCATAGTAAACCAGAAAACAAGACTTAGCTACATTTGTCCATAATAAACATACTCTAAATATAAAGATCACATACAGATCACATATAGATCACAAAGAAATGGATGGAAAAACATATATCAGGATAATAATAATCAGAAGAAAGGAGGAGTAGCTATAATTTCTGACAGAGTAGATTCCAGAGCAAGGAAAGTTATCCCAAATAAAGGGGAGCATTACAGCATAAAAGGGTCAATTCTCCTAGAACATAATAACTCCCAAGATGTGTGTGCCTAACATATACATGTATCCTTCAAAATACATGAGACAACACCAGAAAGAACTGCAAGGAGAAACAGATGGATTCACTGTTATAGTTTGAGATTTCACCACCCCTCTATCAATGGACAGATCTAGCAGGGAAAAAATCAGTAAGGACATAGCTGAACTCAACAGCACCATCAATCAGTTGTACATAACTGACATATACTGACTACTACATCCATCAACAGAAAAATAACACATTCTTATCAAGCTTGTATGGAGCATTTGTCAAGATAGACCATACTCTGAGCCATAAAATACAACTTAATAAATTTAAAAGAATAAAAATCATGAATGTCTATTTTCAGACCACAATGAGATTAAACTAGAAATCAGTAACAGAAGGAAAATGGAAAATCACAAAATAACTGGAAATTAAACAACACATTTCTAAATAACACATGGGTCAAAGAAGAAATTTCAAGAAAATATTAAAAATATGTTGAACTAAATGAATACGTAAACTTACCAAAATCTGTGGATGCAGCAAAAGCAGTGCTTAGAGAAAGATGTTCACTGAATACATATATTAGAAAAGAAGAAAGATATAAAATCAATAATCTAAGCTTCTAGTTTAAGAAACTAGAAAAAGAAAAGCAAATTCAATTCAAGTAAGGAGAAGAAAAGAAATAAAAATTAAAGCAAAACCAAAGAAACTTCTGATACAGGAAATCAATAGAGAAAATAAACTAAAATAAAACCGGGTATTTGAAAAGCTGAATAAAATTGATAAGCCTTTAACCAATTTAAATGAAAAACAGAGAAGTAAATTACTAAAATCAGAAATAAAAGAGGGGACATTAAAAGGATAATAAAGCAATAGTATATGCATACAAATTTGAAAACCTAGATGAAACAGATCAATTCTTTGAAAGACACAAATTGTCAAAACTCACGTAAGAAAAAAAAATAAGAAACAGACTATTTGAATAAGTCTGTACTTATTTAAAAATTGAACCCATAATTAATCAACTTCCAGAACAAAAAGCACCAGGTCTACATGAGTTCACCTGTGAATTCTACCAAATATTTAAGGCAGAAATTATACCAATTCTCTACAATCTCTTCAAGAAGACAGAAGCAAAGGGAATATTTCCTGTCTCATTCTTAAAGGTCAAATTACTCTAATACCAAAAACAGACAAAGACAATGTAAGAAAACTATAGACCAATGACTCCCATGAGCACACATACAAAAATCCTCTACAAAATATTAGTATACAGAATCCAACAATGTATAAAAAGAATTATAAACCATAACCAGTGACATTTATCCTAGGTATACAAGGTTGGTTCAACATTTAAAAATCAATTAATGTAATTCATCATATCAACAGGCTAAAAAAGAATCACACGATCATGTCAATGGATGCAGAAAAATATGACAAAAATTTAACACCCATTCATGATAAAAACTCTCAGTAAACTAGGAATAGAGGGAAACATACTCAAATTGAGAAAAAATCCTACAGCTAAAATCATATTTAATGGTGAAACTCTAAGCTTTCCCACTAAGATCAAGAACATAAATCTGAAGAACAAGGCAAGGATGTTTTCTATCATGAGTATTTTTCTACACTGTACTTCAATTTCTAACTAATGTAATAAGATAAGAAAAAAGAATTAAAAAGTATATAGATCAAGAGAGATGAAATAAAATTATTTTTGTTAACAGATGACATGATCATCTATGTAGAATATGCAAAACAACTGTAAAAACTCCTGGAACTAATAAGAAATTATAGCAAGATTGCAGGATACAGGGTAATATACAAATGTCAACTGTTTCCTAAATACCAAAATGAACAAGTGGCATTTGAAATTAAAAACACAGTACTATTTATTTTAGCATCCCCCAAAATAAAATATTTAGGTATAAATATAACAAAATACATGCAAAATCTACATGCCAACTACTAAACCTACAGAACTCTGATGAACGAAATAAAAAAAAAGAACTAAATAAATGGAGAGATATCCCATGTTCATGGATAGGAAGACCTTATTATCAAGATGTAGTTCTTCCCATCTTGATCTATAGATTGAGTGCATTCCCAATCAAAATCCCAGCAAGCTATTTTGTGGATATCAACAAAATTTTAATGTTATACAGAGAATCCACACAGTATTGAAGCAGAAGAACCAAGATGGAGGACTGACATAACTGACTTTCCCATAAATCTAAAGTAATCAAGATGGTGTCACTGGTGAAATAGACAAGTAGATCAATGAAGAAAACAGACAGCCTAGAAACAGACCCACATAAATATACCTAGCTGATCTTTGACAAAGGATCAAAGGCAATAAAATGAAGAAAAAGTTCTTTCAACAAATGGTACTGAAACAATTAGACATTCACATGCATAAAAAAAAATACATCTAGATACACACCTTATACCCTCCACAAAAATTAACTCAAAATGGATCACAGACCTAAATATAAATTGCAGAACTATGAAACTCCTAGAAGATAACAAAGAAGAAAACCTAGATGACCTTAGGTAAGGTGATGCCTTTTTAGATACAATACCAAAGTCACAATCCATGAAGAAGTAACTGACAAGCTAGACTTCATTAAAAACTTCCACTCCATGAAAGACAACGTGTCAAGAGAACAAGAGGACAACCACAGATTAAAAGAAAATGCAAAAGATACATTTGATAAAGACTGTTATCCAAAATATACAGAACATATACAAATGAGTGAAGCGGTCAAAAGATAAAAACAGCTCTTAAAACTTAACAATGAGAAAACAAAAAGCCCAATTTAAAAAATGGGCCAAAGATATGAACAGATACCTCACCAAAGAAGATATACAGATGGCAAATAAGCATATGAAAAGGTGCTCAACATCACATGTTATTAGGGAATTGCCAACAAAACAACAATGAGATATCACTGCACATCTATTAGAACTGCTAAAAATCTAAAAATCTTACAACATCAAATGCTGGTAAGGATGTAGAGCAACAGGAACTCTCCTTTCTTTGTGGTGGGAATGCAAAACAGTACGGCCACTTTGGAAGAAAATTAGTCAGTTTATTGTAAAACTAAACATATTCATACCATACAACCCAGCAATCAGGTTCTGTGGTATTTACGTAAATGAGCTGAAAACTTACGTTCAGAGAAAAGCTTGCACACAGATGTTTTTAGCAGCATTATTTACAACTGCCAAAACTTGGAAGCAACCAAGATGTACTTCAGTAGATGAATGGAGAGAGAAACTGTGGTACATCGATACGATATATTATTCAGTGTTAAAAAGAGCTATCAAGCTATAGAACGACATGGAGGAACCTTAAGTGCATTATTACTAATGAAAGAAGCCAATCTCAATAGCCTACATACAGTATGATTCCAACTTTACAAACTCTGGAAAAGAAAAAACTGTGGAGACAGTTAAAAAGATCAGTGGTAGCTGGGGGGTGCTAGAAGCATGAATAGAGCACAGAGGATTTATGGGCAGTGAAACTATTTTATGATACTATAATGATAAACATATGTCATCAAACATTTTTCATTTCCAAAAGAATGAACAACACCAAACATGAACGCTCATTTAAAGTATGAACTTTGGGTGATATAAGTGTCAATGTACGCTCATTTATGATAACAAACCTATCACTCAGGTGGGATGTAGACAGTAGGAAAGGCTGTGCATATGCGGGAAAGGATGGTTTGCAGTAAATCTCTCTAGCTTCAGCTCAATTTTCCTGTGAACTTAATATTGTTTTCTGTGAAAACTAAGGTCTATTTTTTTTAAAGGAATAAAGAATGAATATATGCTACAACATAGATAAACCTTGTAAACATTATGCTAGATAAAAAAAAAAGCCCTTCACAAAAGACCACATACATTACATGTATGATTCCATTTACATATAATGCTCAAAATAGGCAAACTCATAAGACTGAAAATAAATTAATTATTGCCTAGAGGTGAGGGAGTGAGTGGTATTAGGGACAAAGAGTGACTGCAAATTGGGTTTCTTTTGGGCGAGTTAGAATGAGTTAGACTGTGGGATGGTTGTACAAGTCTGTGAATACAGTAAAAATCCCTGAATTATACTTTAAATTGGTGAATTTCATGTCATGTGTATATCTCAATAAAAATGTTTAAAAAATAATATAAGCAGACTCATGTTTTAATACTAAGACACATTTTCAGTTGATAGTAAGAACATTTTCAGGTCAAATTTTCGCATTTTTAGTTCTTTGTACCACAAGCAAAATGGTGAGAAGAGCAGTTTCAGGATACCCAGCACAACTAGAAGAGCATACACATTCAACACTAGGAAACTGATTACCAAAGATCGAATTCTGCTTTTCAAAGTGCTACTATGAAATTAAAATGACAATTTCTGTTTCTTTTCAGAATTATTCAAACATCGTGCTTAGAACAGGCACAGAGTTTTGGAAAACGTATCAGAGGTCAGGGTTATGAGACATTCCCATAGCAAGTGCCCGTGTGATTGTCCTGAAATACTTTTAGGTAAAATTTAATCATTTCATTTCAGAAACAATAACAAATGTCACATTCAATTTTGACTCCATGAATATTCTCATGGTATAATACTATGTAGCCATGATTTTTATATATAAAATTTGTTACTTTTTATTCAAATTTACAGTGAAATGCAATTATGAGTTTTGATAAATGTAACGTAGTGAACTCTGATAAACGTATACACCTAAGTAATGAACACCACACTGAAGTGTAAAACATTTCTATCACCCTAGAAAGTTTCCTCATGCCAATCCCTCACTGCCCCTGCTATGCTCTGAATCTATCACCACAAATTAGTTTTGCCTGTTCTTAAATTTCTTATGATTAAATTAGCATGGTATGCAATCATTTGTGTCTGGTTTCTTCTGTTCAACACAATGTTTACGATTGTCTTATTTGGCTTAGGCTGCCATACAAAGTATCTTAGACCAGGCAACTTAAAACAACAAAAACTTATTTTTTCACAGTCATGGAGGCTGGGAAGTCCAAGATCAAGGTGCCAGCAGGTCTCTGTCGGGTGAGGGCTCTCTCCTTGGGTTGCAGATAGCACTTTCTCATGGTGTCCTCACATGGCCTTTCCTCAGTTCACACACAGAGAGAGTTCTCTCTTCCTCTTCTTACAAGGCCACCAGACCCACTGGATTAGGAACCCACCATTACAACCGCATGTTACCTTAAGTACCTCACAAACGCCCTATCTCCAAATACCACCTATCACGTCAGGAGTTCTGGTATCAACACATGACGTTGATGGGGCCGGGGGAAACAACTCAGTCCACAGCAATGAGATTCATCATACTGTCACATGTATCAGTACTTAATTCATTTTTATTGACTAGTACTCCACTGTGTGAACATACCACAATTTGTTTACAGTGACTGTAACTTTTTCTGTTTGGGTTATTTTGAATAAAACTGCTTTCATATACAAATATTTGTGAATACATGCTTTATTTCCCCCAGGAAAATATCTAGGAACTGCTAGACCACAGGACAGGTACATATTAAACTTTATAAGAAACTGCCAGACATTTTCTCCAAAGTGATTGTAAGTTTTCATGCCCATGAGCAATGTTTGAGAATTCCAGCTACTCCACATTCTTGACATTTGGTGCTGAGTCTTTCATTTTAGCCACTGCAGTTGGTGGAAAGAGATATTTCAATGTTGTTTTAATTTGCATTTCCTTGATAGCTAATGACATTGAACAGCTTTTCATGTGGCTTATTTATCATTTGTTTATCTCCTTTTGTGAATTGTATATTGAAAATTATTTATTAGGTTATTTGTGCTTTTGAAAAACTGATTTGCAGGAGCTCTGTACACATTCTAGATACAAGTCCTTTGTCAAGATATAGTGCATGTATTTTCTCCCAGTCAATGGTATGCCTTTGCATTTAAACAAAATGTAAACATGTCCCTCTTTTCATTTTCTGAGAAGTTTCTAATTTTAATGCGGTCTAGTTTATGAAATTTTTCTTTCACCCTTAGTAATTTTTTTTTATCTCTAGGAACTCTTTGCCTGCACCAAGGCTGCATACATTCTACATTTCCTTCTAGAATTTCATAATCTGTTTTTATGTTTGCTTGTAATTCATTTCAAAATAATTTTTATTATGGTATGAAGTAGAAGGTCAAAGTTCTTTTTTTCCTGTATATTTATCTAATTGTTCCAGCACTAACACTTGAAAATATTTTCCTTTCTATATTGTATCAAATTGCCTTGAAGTGTTTGTTGAAAACTAATTGACCAGATATATTTCTGAACTTTAATCCATTCCACTGATCTGTTTGCTTAGTCTTATGTCAATACCACATTGTCTTGATTACTACAGCCTTAGGTAAGCCTTGAAATGAGATACTATAATTCCACAGATGCTGTCCCTTTTCCTAGATGATTTTGGCCATTCAAGGTCATGATTTCCACATAAATCCTAGAATTAATCAATTTCTTTTTTCAAGCCCGTTAGGAATTTGATTCAGAGTATACTAGATCATAGAGATCTAACTGAATAATATTTTGTTATGAATATATGTATCTATATTCGTAAGGGATATTCACCTGTAATTTTTTTTTAATGTCTTTGTCAGGTTTTGATATGAGCTATATGGTCTCAAAACAATGAGAAATTCTCCCTCTTCTCTATTTTCTGAAAAATTTTGTTTCATTTGGCATTGTTTCTTCCCTTAAATATCTGATAGAGTTCACCAATGAAATCTTGAAGTTTTCTTTTGGGAAAGGATTTTGCCTGCAAATTCAATTTCTTTAACATATGCAGAAATACTCAGATGTACTATTTCTTCTTGTTTTTTCTCTGGTATGATGTACTTTGCCAGAATTTCTTCCCGCTATATTTAACTTGTCAATTGTGCTGGCATAAAGTTACTTGCAATATTCTTTTGTTATCCTTTGTGTCTGTAAGATCTGTAGGGCAGTTTGGGCCTGTCTCTCCCTTGTAATATTGGTAATTTGTGCTTTTCTACCTTTTTCTTTGTCATTATTACTAGGAATTTGTCAATTTCAATATTGCTAATAGTCTCTGTTGGCCTTTTTTCTATTTGCAGGTATGCTGGTAACATACCCTATCAGCTTTTGTTTACCTGAAATTGTTTTGTCAGCCAGACATTTTATGAACTCATATTATAGGTTCATATTTTTCACCAAATTTGAAAAAAAAAAAAGCTGGATGTTCTTTCTTTTTTTCCCATTCTTTCTCCCCTCTCTTTCTAGAATTCTGATTAATGTCTTATCATTTTCTATTCTCCTACTGGTCACTGAAGCCCTTTTCATTTTGTTTTACATTTTTTTAAATCTCTGATCTTCAGTGTGGATTATTTCTGTTGACTCATCTTCAAGTTTACTCTTTCTACATGGTTCACGTCAAACTAACACAACATTGTAAATCACCCATACTTCAATAAAACAGATTTAATGTGATAATATGATAAAACAGAAGCTCATTAGTACACTGCCCTTAGATCTATGCCAGAATCATTTCTTAACAAGTAACTTTTCTACTCTAAGCAGTTTATTTTTCAAGTGTTCCTGTAAATATTCTATCAAGAAGGAAGACAGAGATAATAAGGTGATACAAACTGCACTGCCCATAGCTTCTTAGTTATTAGCAAGACTTCTCTGTATTTACAGGAGACAATTTAAGAATTTAGTTAATTCAGAAATCTCTATTCCATGCTCTTTCTGTTGTAAAAAGTAGACTAATATTTTATTCCTTTTGCTTCAGGATCTACCACACCAAACAAAGCTCATATTCACTAACATTAGGGTTTCTCATTGTATGTTCTACACATCACCTGCAACAAAATCTCTTGAAGGACAGGAAGAAGGGCATTCCTGATGAAAAATGTTGTTTCATGGGCTGTATCCAAATCTAACGAAACAAAAATTGGGATAAAGGCCACTGGAACTGGCACTTAAATAAGCTTCTTATGATTATTAAGCAAACCAAATCTTGAGAATCATCCCTAAGTATTTTAACAGTTCATGAAACATGTCTGTATTTGTGCAAATTTGAACTCCTAGGAATGTGCAGAATCACTTTATAAGTAGAGAAATTAATAAGCCTATGAATAAATTAATGTACTAATTGAGAGCTGAAACAAAGGCCTAAAAAAGTTTCATTCTATTTAGACACCAGCATTCACAAGATTCATTGTCCTGTTCTTTCAAAGCCTAAAGAGGTCAAGGCAATTAGAAAAACAAAGGGCACCATATTCTTAGTGCTGTGTATTAATACGTGCTAGTGCTGTTCACATAGCTGGTGCATGAATAGCTGCTTAAGGAAAGTATGGATTTTCTCAAATGTTTGCACTATTATCCAGACAGACAAGCACTGTGCAACTCCACTCAGACCACCCTTAAACCCAAGCTCACTTGGCATCTGTGCAGGCAATGATGGCACGAAGCACCTTGTTTATGGAATATAGTTTTGATTTTTATATGATTATAAATAAGACTAGGAAGTATAAAGCATGATTATTGCTGTTTTTCCTTTTCAGCATCTCTGGAATGTGGTTTTTAGATACTCGCCTCATCATCAATTCTAAGAAAATCTAAAAAAACCTTTTTAATGTAATTTCCTATACTAAAATGTGAAGTAGCTTTCAAATAATTTAATGACATTTTAAAATGAGTAAAAATTATATTGAGAATAAAAACATAATTGCAATTAGGATTTCATCAAAAATAAAATTTCAAAATCCATGAAATACAATGAAAGTGGACTCACATTTACAAGCTGAGCTATCTTTTAAACTACTGAAGTTCTTCAAATTTTCTGTGAAAATTAATGGTGTAAAATATCTCTTACTGCTCCATTGTAATTTCTTTTCACTTTTGAAAAATTAATGACTTAATAACTTTCAAAAATAATACAAATATTATAATTTTATTCACTGTGATCAATTTCCAACATAATTACTAAAATATTTGAGACTATCTTATATTTGAAGTTGAGAACTACTTAGTCTGAGGTGAACTGGCAAATATCTTATTCAGTATCTTCAGTAATTACAGCATCAATTTCAGAGGTGCTTACAATTGTTGTATCTTAAAACTCCACAAATTTGGAAATGTTTTATTTTCTGGTATATATAAATTCCACATTAAACTATTTTTGTACCGTGGATTTATAAGTAGTATTTAAAGCAATTACAGAAAATACTTGACCTACTTAAAAATTATGGATGCTGTATTGTATTTTCACATGCCCAGTACACTTAGAAAAGAAATCCACAAATACACAATTAAACAATTGTGAAGAATTAAGTATTAATCAATATGCATTAACAATGCTAGCTAGCTTCCTTAACAAACAAAAGTCAATAGTTTTACTAATGTTTACTAGTTCAACTAAAAGTTTTTTTCCCCTTCAAATCAACCAATTTTACTGAGGAAGAATCAATCCTTATATGAATGTTAATTAATAATTATGCTTTTTACCTATTTATCAGTTCACAAAGTGTACAGACTGCTTCCCATGCATAATAAATACAATTTTCAGCCAGTTATACCTGGTATAGACAATGGCAAGTAAAACCCTCAAAATACATAGGCAATAGCAAATTCATTCAAAACAATGTGTAGATTCAAGAAGATATTTTAAATACCAGATGTGTCTGCTGCATTTTACAATGACTTCTTGTACTAAAATTTGATTTCCAAATAAATCTTCAAGAACTCAGCATTTGAATTTTCCTCAAATAGATACAATCACTTGTGTTTCTCTGGCATCTGAATTTCAAAAATATTGTCTTAAAATTCTTTAATAATAAACAAAATGATGTAAATCTAATATTAAAAGGACCAGGAAGATAAAACACTATGCAGTTTCTAAATTCATTAAGGGGTGTTGCATAAATTGATTAATGTAGGACTTGAAAACCAATGGAATATTAATCGAGCTGTACATACCTATTGAAGATAACAGCTTTGAAAATGGAGAAACTTAACAAGCATTTTATTTTATGCCATACTTCACATATCCATCCATTACTATATCATGGCTGAAAGTCTTAACTTTTGCATTAACTGAAACTATTCATCTGTTCGACTTCATGTAAGAGATGAACATTCATTACCTTAGTTAAAGGCATAAGTAACATTATAAGCCATGAACTTATATACTTTTGAAGAAAACGCTGAGTCTATATTTTAAATAAATATTTGTAAAATAACTGAATATTAATGCGTAGGAGTATTACGGCCTTAAAGACAAACATATTTCATATCCAAATAATATTTTATTTAATTGATGAACTTCCTTGGCAAAACAATTTTTGGACAGAATTTTCTGTTATATGACCTTTGTTTACTGAGACAACTAGGCAACAGGGTTCATACGGCATTACTTTAGGGGACAGCCCAGTGGACTTGGAACACTCCATGTAATTAATTGCAGGGAAATCTCATAACCTAGAGACCAGCATTAGCACAGCACCAGCCTGTGCTCACATACGTGGAATCAGACGGAGAAAGTCGAACATCCAGCTACCTCTCATTCTTATATTTGCTCAGACAACAGGCTAAATGTCTAAATGAAAAAAAAAAATAATGACGAACAACTACTAATTTATCACATTAGGCAGTCTCCAAAACCCCATCCTTTTGGCCTTCAGCTTGGGAGACTAGATACAGAGAACAGAGTGGGTGAGATCTAGGGATGCCAGGGCTGAGTGGACACCTGAGTCTCCTTGAAGAATCCCTGGATACTCCTGAAGTGATACGAGTTCCTCCAATCTGACTAGACACTCCTAAGGTTATCACGAATCCCAAGGTGATTCTGAGAATGCTTGGATTCCTTCAAGAGATTCTCTTTGCAAGACAGAGTCTAACTGCCTTCCTGTGGGTTACCAACTGACCAATGAACTGTCACATAAAGGAAAGGAAGGAGAGAGAACGATATTGGCACAATCCAGTGTCAATGCACCAACGCACCGACACTGATGTTAAACAGGCAACATCCATTAACATTCACCATTCAAGACTTGTCCTCTTCATTGTTACTGACTGAAGCAAAGGAACAATTTACAGGCATAGTCATGGAGTGTAACTGCAAGACTCCATTCCTACAACAGAAAACCTACAGGGATAGTGACCACACTCTGCCTGCTGAACTACATGTACTTGTCCTCCAGCACTTACCAGAGGCATCGGTTTCTCAGAAACATTCCCTAGTCACCATCCCCCACTTCTGCATTAGATGTTGTTTCTATGTACAACTGCGTGCTTAACTAAAGTAGCACCTGTACAAAAACTATTAGAGTGATGTATTTACAATTTCATCTTGAACACTAGAATGTAAAGTTCCTGCAAACAGGAACCATGATTATTTTTACATCCCCAGGACCAAGCCCAGTGCCTAGCACATAATAAGTGCTCAGTAAACGTTTGCTGAATGGAAGCTGAATGAAGGGCACCACCACAACATCTGGCACATCTGCCACATTAATGATTTGGAGGCAGGGAGATAAGATTCCTTAATAAACATCCAGACTTAACTGTTCTTAGAAGAGAAAAAAAAAAAAAAGATGAACAGCATGAAGTGAAAATCCCATGACACAGTCTCCTCATAGCTGGAATGAATGCAGTTATAACATCAGAAAGTATCAGTGACCCTGCCACCAATGACTAAATAGCACCTGGTAGGCTTATGCGTGGGGGCTTATATCATTTATTATGATAGTATTTTACTGCCATAAACACTTAAAACCCAGGAAGCCTGTTTTGAAAAAAAATAATTTAAACAAAACTATATATTCTGGGGCTCCTTTGTTAAATTTATTTGAAGCATTCGAGTGATTTTATTATTTATTCACTTTCTAGTATATTGTTACAAAGTATTTGAAAACTGTTCTAATTAGTTAGAAGAGAAGAGCTAATGTCACTGAATTAAAAAACTCACTGTTGTATATGCGGATCACTCTCTCTGAAATAAAATTTCCTTCCCTTTTTTGAAAAAATGGTTTTACAAAAGGAAGTTCAATTAAAAAAACTTTTATGCAGAGATTTCTGATGAAACAAAAGTATACATTTACTTCATTAAAAGATCTAAAAGGATTTCTTACATACACAACACCAGTAAGTTTTCATGAAAGTAAGGAACCTATAAAAACACTGAAATCTCTGCAAAGTTTCCTGTCATTTATGGAAGACAGAAAAACATTGATTTCACTATCTGTTCCTCTAAATTTAACTCATTTTTCTAAACCATCCTTGAAACAGGAAAACAACTTAGAATGAAGGCTGAAATATGTATGCTGGATACATTTTATAGACAAAAGATATGATTAAGGCAATCATAATCGGAGAAGAAGGTGGACAGACCTGAATTTGTATCACCACTGCATGCAGAATAAAGCTTGATTAAACAGTCAGAAGGTAAGTGCTGCATGTACAAAGCACAAAGTACAGTCTCATAAATACTTCACATGCTCATGTGACTTCAACTTAATTCTTACGTGCAACTCCATCAAAGTCTAATGTCAAGTATGTGTTAAATTTTTCTTTCCACTAACACAAAACTACTGAAAACCTCTTAAAATCTTTTAACCACTACACACTTTTACAATGCCAGAGAAGAAAAAGAGAAATTATTAGTTTTTAAAATTACCCATCAATTCCATTGCATCATCTTCGTTATCGATATCTTCTTCTGTTACAGACGGGGTAGGGCTGTGGATAGACTCAAAAGAATCTTGAGAGAGCATTGCTGCCAGAAGTTTCTTATGCTGCTGTTGCTGCTGTTTTAATCCTTTAGACTTGGGCTCCACCTTTAAACTGAAGAAATAGTTAAATGTTAATTTTCAATGATGATGACATCATGGGTTAGCTGTGGTAACTAAAGAAAATCTACAAACAAATTTTCACTCAATTATTTTGCTTTGCAAATTTATGCACATATCAGTAAAATTTTCCCCAAGGGTAATGGAAATATTGACTGTCTTCTTTCTGAGACATCCTCTGGTACCTCATTAGTAGTCTCCTAGATGGGTATATGTGAAGAAAATGGCAGACTGAAACTCCTGCCCCATTTAAGGGAGGAAACACTAACTGGTTCCTAACAGTTGCTGCCATGTGGGAATTAAGGCCCTCACTGTTAGTGGCTTTTCTAATTTTTTCAGAGGAAGCAGACTGCTATGTGAAATTCTCTGACTTACAAAACAAATATCATGTCAAGAAAAACACATGTAATGGGATAACTATATTACCATACTATAAGGAGAAATTTTTTAAATGAAAACTTTAATTTTTGTAAGTAAAATACATGTCTCACGGGTCTTACCATGCTGCCTAGAACTGGGGGTAGGACGGGGCAGGAGGAGGAATGAGACCAGAATCGGCATGTAAATGTCTCTCAGTGTCTTCCAGTTTAGAGGGGTCTTTGTGAATTTTGGAAGAGTGTCCTTGTGATAAAGCCAGCCTCCTTCGGATGAAAGCTCAGTCTTTCACGGTTCTCTCCCCCAACCTCCCAACACAGTGTCTGACTGGAAAACTTACATGTATGTCCATGTGGCAACCATACATAGTTTTTTAAACTGTCCCAAAATTCTTCACTTCTCTATAATACAATTTCTTTCTATATTACTGTCCAAAGAAAGACAATGGCAAATGTCACCGCCTGAAGGAAAAAGACATCTTTTTGATGGCAGCCGTTCTGCCAGGTGTGAGGTGATATCCCATTGTGGCTTTGATTTGCATTTTCCTGATGATTAGTGATACTGAGCATCTTTCTTGTGTGTCTATTGGCCATCTACATGTCTTCTTTGGAAAAATGTCTACTCAGTTCTTCTGCCCAGGATCACAGCTGCCTCATCTCCAGCCCTGTAGCTTGTGAACTGCAGGAGTGAACACTGCACCGTCAGAGAGAAAAGCAGGCCCTGCCACTACCGGGAAGTATGGGTCTTGATGCAGACAAGTGGTGAGTGAGTGGGAAGAGGTGGGGTTTGGGGGTCTTTCTCAGAGCACAGGTTTTGAATCTACATCTTAATGATAACAGGAGTCTTAGAGCTCCTCCCTGAAGAAGGCTGCATAGCAAAGCATTTAAGGACAGAATCTGGAGCAAGACAGCCCGGCTCAGTCACCGAGTAACTAACTACCCAGTCTTAGAACACGGATGTAACTACTCTGGGACTTAGTTTCCTTACCCCTGAAATAGCGGTAACAATAATGTTTTCACAAAGATGAAATGGGTTAAGGTATGAAAAGCACACAGAGCAGCCTACTAAGTGGTAATTAATATCATCATAGGTTCAAAGAAGACCATGGGCAGCATCCCAGATATTTACCTGTCTTTTCTTGAGCAGTAACATCCCACATGCCACATACAGAGAAAGGAAATCAAAAAGAGGCCTTATGAAAAAATAAACAGCAGCTAGTACTTCAGTGTGGTGTTAATACACTCTAGGACCCCATTTTGCTTTGCTTTAAGGTGTAAGTTCTAAACCAGGATCAGCTGGAAAAGGACAGTCTGAAGTGGCCGTCCCCTCCATGCCCTCCCACTGGGTGGCCTCCTTCTGACCATCTGCCCTCCTCCCCCGGACCCCCCTCCTCCAGGGGGGTTGATCTTGCTCCATTTTGTTTCACACTGATTCTAAACACGGGTTGGTATTAGTTTTATCTGGCCCCACGTGCTCTCACTGGTGGAAAACTGGATGATTCCTCTCTTGACCTATCTCCCACGTTTGTTCAGTTCACCATCGCAGCCTAGCAGGAAAATCTGTGCCCTTCCTCTTGACTCTAATCAGAAATTAAAGGGTTCTCTTTGCATTAAGGCCCAGGTTGTTGAAGAGATCACAAAAAGTTTCATTTAATTGCTGCATTTTGATTTATGCAAAAAAGCCCTTTTATCTTTACATGTCTAGATATGTTTTTAAAATAAATTTAGCTGCATTTATTAAGTGCTTGCTATGTAGAAGGTGTTTTGTGCACCGAGCTGCAGAAATAAGACATATTTCCTTGTCATTCTCTTCACATAAAGCAAGTACTCTGAATCTAGGATATTTTTTTCATATTGGTCTCACCCTGTACCTAGCACATTACCTTGTGTTAAGGCTCAGTAAATATTTAACAAATATTTCACTCTTTTTGAACCTCATTTTTCTAACACACTGAATAAAAGAATTAATTAATTTAAGTAGATGTAGTATAAGTCCTCCAACTTGAGAAATGTGAAAATCCAGGGAACAGAAAGACGGGCAGTGAAACAAAGGAAGGAAAAACTAACAGACTGAAATGTGAACGACAAGAAACAAAGGGTAGATAATAAACGCATAACTCCCCTCATCAGCTGACATGACTAAGGCCATTTCACGAAGGCTGAAGCAAGTGTTGTTTTCTTTAGTCTCATTAAAATACATGGTTTGGTCATGAAGATAGTGCTGCGCTACAAGAACTGGACACTGATTAAATCCAAAATGTTCCCTCTCTAATAGTAAGAGTCCACCTGTAAGTCTAGGAGTCCAGAGATGACTAGCAATGTGTTTCATAAAATAATTATTTGAATTAGGATATGTATTTCCTAGATAAATAAATGAATTCCTAAACAAATGAGAACAAATTTTGAACATACCAAAAAAGATCTCATCAACATTCTGAAATATATGGTTAAGGTGTATACTTTTTTAGCTTTAAAGAGAAATTTGTGAGTCATAAGGTACAATTTTTATATGTTTTAGATATTTTTAAAGTTTCTGTTCTTCAGTTACTTTGGTAAATTCATTTTTGATCAATATTCTTTGTGCTTAAAATTTGCACGTTAGAATATTCCTAAATTACTAAGTTTGATTTAGTCTCTGCCATATGCATTTCATATTTTCTGAAGTGTCCACAATGGCCCCAAATTAGACAATATTAAGGTTATTTCTTTATTCCTGGACTTCTTATATGAATACCCTCCATCTGTTTTCTTTTTTCTTGTTCTTGGTTACTTTCCATCATACCACTTACCACTACTTGAATTTAGGGCATTAACGGGTATATTCACGTTGTTTACTGTTTGTCTCTTGCTGCCATTAGAGGGGCTCTAAGAGGAGGGGAACATTTCCAGAGTTTGTTAACTGATAATATCAGAAGCAATTATGAGCTTTAATGAAGAGGAACACTTCTGAATGGGAAGTGAATTTAGCTTTTAATTTTTAATATATATTTCTAAGTTGTAACATTTTCTATTTGTTTTATGGCATATTTACCATCTAATAACAATGCTCACTGAACAAACAGCCCATTCACAGCAACTACAATATTTATTGATATTATTCTTGGTTTAATAAAGTGGTTCAGCTTAGAGGAGCTTCATTAGGCTTTCAAGGCTTGATAAGCTTATTTTAAAATTCACATTATAATTCAGCAAGTAATTTTAGGAAATCTATTACTCAGCTATTGCAACATCCAGTGAAGATAGCTTAAAAAAGTATACAGGTTTAGTAACTCAATTTTTATTTTTTTTTTTTTTTACTAATGCATGTAATTTTATTATTTATTTTTCAGTATTTGCCTGGTATATCTTTGCCTGACTTTATTTTTTTTTAATATTTTTTATTGATTTATAATCATTTTACAATGTGTCAAATTCCAGTGTTCAGCACAATTTTTCAGTCATTCATGGACATATACACACTCATTGTCACATTTTTTTCTCTGTGAGTTATCATAACATTTTGTGTATATTTCCCTGTGCTATACAGTGTAATCTTGTTTATCTATTCTACAATTTTGAAATCCCAGGCTATCCCTTCCCACCCTCCACCCCCCGGTAACCACAAGTCTGTTTTCTCTGTCTGTGAGTCTATTTCTGTCCTGTATTTACGCTTTGTTTTTGTTTGTTTGTTTTTGTTTTTGTTTTTTAGATTCCACATATGAGCGATCTCATATGGTATTTTTCTTTCTCTTTCTGGCTTACTTCCTCAATTTTTATTTACATTATCAATGTGTCATTTTAATAACTCTAAATGTGCAATGAACATTTGTGCTTGCCCACTAAAAGGCTAGACAAGCTATGTGTGTACTAAAGTTGTTGACCCTCTACACACAAATGGAGTATTTCCAGGACCCAAGGAAAAAAGTTCAGGTAAGGTGTATCATTGAAAAGAAAAAAGTTCCAGAGGAAAATGGCGGGTAAATGCCTACCCCTAAGACTCAAGGTTCATCACACTATTTATTCCATCCTCTCTGATCTAGTGGTGGAAGCCCAGCCTATCACGTATGTGTTATTCTGAACAAAAGGAGCAGCTGGCTGTGCACTACAGGTGGACTGTGGTAATAAGAGCCACTCAAAGAAGACTGAGCCATTAATAAACGGGAAACCCATTACAGGAAAAGGGATAAAAAGTTAAGACACACTATAAACAATCCTTATAAATAAATTTTACTTGTAAGATGTCTACTCAGAGCCTTCTCTGGGCCTCCTTCACTCACGTAACAGATGCCTACTGACAACAGCAGTAAGCCAGGCACAGTAGGGGAGAGAAAAACAGAAGTCATCCTTGAAAATTACGTCTCCTCTTTCAGGAGTCTCTACTATCATTTAGTCTGTTGATGTTTCGGGCTGTTAACTTACAGGACAAGATCACTACTATTTAAGGGTAAAGCTACTACTCAAGTTACAGACTTGAGTCATTAAAGAACTGCTCCCCAATCTGTTCTTATTCATCCCAACTTAAATCTAATGCTATGTGAGTTCCTGTTATAAACTCAGAAATTCTGGTTTTATATCAGAAGATGGGATACAGCTTCTAGCCCACACTCTAGTTTGTTAAGTTCCATTCAGATCGCATGCGTTCCCTCTGCTCTGATGGGGCGTCTGGGCAGGACTTCACCGCTTGCTTCACTTCATAGGTAATGTATCAATTCATAAAGACAGAGTTTAAAAAAAACCCTAAAAACAACTTTCAAAACAAGTATTTGACAGAGATCTTCATGGACTGAGTTCTCTGCGTAAGGGATCCAAGTAGGATTGCAGGATAGATTCTCCTTTACTGGACATTCAAGAGGGAGTACGAGCTCACTGAAGCTAGGAGGAAAACAGAAGCACTAACATTTGCAGTAAATAGTTCCTATTTATTATTATGACTAAATGAAAGCAAAATAAAAGCTGGCATTTCTCTATTTTATATTTAAGAACTAAAGATCTGGCAATGAATAAAGATAAAGGTCTAGTGGGTTTCATAAGTCTAGTATTAAAAATAAAATCACCCTCAATTGACATGTGAAATTGATCTGGCATTTCACAAAAGGCGGCAAATGGATTTTTCAGAATGGTTTTCTTGCTCCTGATACAGTACGCTTCAACTATTTAAATAATTCAAAAGTTATTTTGCATGGAAATAGAATCAATTTTCTAGATGCCTGAAGCACATTAACGGGTATTCTGAATTTCCTTCCCTCTAGCCAAGTGATAAGTCAAAGTGAAAAGCCCCTGAAAGCTACTACATTGTAGAAAATACAATTTTCTCCTTGAGAAAGAATAGTTATTGGTTACTGCTAAATTTAATGTAGGAAATACAAAGTTACTGTGGCTATGCTATGCATAGGAAAAACTCTTCTGTGGTGGTCAGCTAATAACACTCACGGAAACACTCCTGTCACATTTCAATTTATTAGTATTTTTTCTCAATCTCTTTTAAGACATGCCTCCATAATGCTTTTTCACTCCAATCTCCTTGTGGAAGTTTTTATTTTTGTTTTGAATTTTACTCACTGCAGTTAGTATTATAAGAAGTGGCTATTCTGAATATTCTTTCTCTAAAAAATATGATCTACACATTTCAAACTTACCCTACTTCTACCAGTATTTTGAAATTTAAGACAAATCTTCTGATATCATTTTGAGCAACATGGGGCTGAAAAATGAATTACTAACTTTCAAATTCACAAATCATAATAGTTTCAAAAATAATTTCAAAAATTAAACATAGAGAATGTAAGTAATTACATTCAATCACACTTATTAACTTGAAACTAAAATGGTTCTAAACCAAGGTTTCTCTCTATAAATTCCATCTGACGCCACCTAGCATAGTCTATCACACATTTGCTGGTTTTCCTCTTGTTGAATAACGAGATCTCGCTGGTGGTACATCAGAAGTTCTCTCCAATGCTTAACAGTCAGACCAATAATACAGTAAGTTCTGTCCAGTATTACGTGCCTGTCCCTATTACAGTAGGTCTCGACTGACAGTTTATGTCCTTGAAATTATTTCTCTATTTGGTTTTAGTAGCAAAGATATGATAATCTTAGATGTAAAGGAAAAAAACAAATCTAAAAGCAAATCTAATAAAAATCTAATTTTAAAACAGAGAAATTAATTTTTATCCTATGTGAAACATAACTTCCCATATAAAACTGCTACGTTATTTCATCAAAATCATGCACCTGATTTTTTCCCTTTACCTTTAAATGATTAAAATATTAAGAATCTTAGAAGACATCTCCTCTCACCTTCCTGCAGGGCTAGAGCTACTATCTTCAGTTTCCCATTGTTCATTTTTACTTCTTGGTATTGGGGGCTGTAACATTTCAGCGGCAAGTGGGTCAGCATCATTCTCTTCTCGACCAATCCATTCTCCAATCACACGGGGTCTCAGAAGAGAAGAATTAAACGCCACTGTTTCCTAAAGAGGAGAAGAGAATTTCTGTACCTTATATTACGTATTCTTATTAACAGGACAACAGAGAAATAATCTTGTCTAGATTTTAAACTGCTTCTTCAAATCAAAATGTTCCTCTTTTCTTTCTGAATTGACCTAAAATTTCAGTTCTGTCCATCGCTACCAGATAATTTATATGATTTGTGCTGACTCCTAAGGGACACTGTGATAAAGGATCGAGGAATAAAATCTTTGATTTGAATTCAGAAGGCTGCATATTTGTTCTTAGGATGGAGGAGCAGGACTAGCATCTGGAACAGAAGGAAGACGGTGTGGTAAAGCCCACATACTGAAAGAGCTCGGAGTTGCTAGAAGATGGTAAATAATTTCTCAGGAGGAAACTGAGGTGGAGGCAGGGAACAAAGTCAGGAGGAGACAGGGTTGGAAGGACGCACTGCCTCCAGGTGCAAAGCATTTTGGACTTTCAGAAATCCAGGAGAGGTTGGAAGCAGAGAAATGTCAATGACAGGTGTGCTACACTAATTCTGAAAAATGCTAACACAATCTCTTTTCATAGACTTGGATATGATGTGGCTCTGAAAATATTTAAAATTATTTATATCATTTAATAATTTAAAATTAATATTAAACACATGCAATTGCCAGGGATATCTCTGTAAGAGGGAAAAGGGCAGGTTAAAAAGTAACACCTATTGTATGATCTAGTTTTTGTTTTAAAAATTCATATGGGTGTTTATCCACATTTTGTGCCAGTTATCAGCCTATCAATAACCACTGTTGTTACTGGACCAGTTCGTGTGGTTCTGAACATGAATGCAAGATGCTTTTCAGCAATGACTAACACAAAACTTGAAAAAATCAAGGTTTATTACTCACAACACCTGGAAATTACCCAGCACACCTGGGGCCACATAGTGAGGGCTAGGGGGAGAGACAGAGAGCAAGCAGGGGCATGGGTTTCTATTTTTACTGAGGTTGAAGGTTTCTCAGGCTCACCCTTTATCAGTGATTTAAAACATTAGAGTGGAAATTTAAAGTGAGAAGAGAGAAAAAAACACAGTGGCCAGATGAAAAAAATGTATTATCAAAAATCAACCAAGACCTCTACAACAAAGGGGCTCAGTGTGGAGCGGCAACCCGGCTCCCTGCAGGACGTTTATCAGAGATGGCCAATGCTGAAGCGGGTGCCTCTGCAGTCAACGTTAAGCGAGGCGCTCGCGTTACAAAAAGAAAAGAGGCACAGAGACTAGCCGCCAGGGTTTACACTATAACCCATCAATCCAGCATTCACAGACTAATCCAGTCACTTACTCATTCTTTTATATTTATTATGAATTACTATGTGCCAGATACTGTTTGATTTGTTGGGAAAAACAATGATAAGCCAAAATTTAATGGTTTTATCTGAATGGAAGAACTACAGGTAATTTTAATTCTTCTTTTGGCATTTCCTTGTCTTTTCAACATCCTGGGATAAATATGTACTTGTCTTACAGTGAGAAAAAAATGTATTTTTAAAGTATCTTGATTCTGAGAAACACAGGCTTATAATTTGTAATATTACAAGAGTCTTGAACCAATTCCTTAAACATTTAGACCTGGTCTTCTGAGTCTTTACAATTTCTCCAAGTATTATACAAAAACAATATTACAATATATACAATGTAGCATTAATTAATATAAACATATACACCAAAAGCAAAATATGAAACATGATTAAGACATATTTGATAAACATTTATCCAAGAGATAGTAAGCAACAGAAAGTAGTTGGATGTCTTAATACTGATTCCCTAGCCTACATGAAAATGCAGCAGATAAATTTTAGTAAGTGTCTACATAATGCAGCAACTAATCTGAATTCCTCCTGTATTTATGTTCTCAGAGCCAGGAGATCAAAGTTTTCAAGCTGTGAAATCATGCAATCAAGTTAATGTTTTGAAATTACTAGAAAGGCATATTCATCTGCGACAATTTACTATCACTTAAAGTGCAAGAATTAAAATTAGCAACAATGTGATTATGTTTTAAACCTACATTTACCATTAAGACAGACTAAAGCAAAGGGCATGTTTCAGGAAAAAAAAAAAATCCATCAGCATATTTACAGCTTCAGAACCAGTTTTGGCCTGTGTGACTGTGAAACGTTGCTTGTCTTCTGAATTTCGTTTTCTCCAACTGTAAAATGGTGACGATGGGAATTACAAAGCGCACTGAACCAAACAAATTAGCAGGAACTATAGTAAAACCACAGCATTCTGTACATATGTTAGATACCGTTCCCTAAGGATATGACTGTTTTCAAACCACTTCTAAATAAGTGATGCTTAGGAACTGGGGGAAATGGTACAGAACAGCAGGCACGGGCGAACGAGGGAAGAACAGACGCCGGGTGTCAATACAGGCAGAGTAACAGGACAGGGAATTGATGGCACAGGTTTTCATTCTGTAAAGATTTATTGTATAAATAGTATATTAAAAAGATTGGATAATTCAGTATTAATCTCTATACAGAACTAGGCTTAGTAAGAATTGGGACAAAGAATTGACCACTGTGACAATAGAAATGGGTAAGTTTAGGCACTATAAATGAAAAAAAATAGGATTTAGAATTGAGAATGATCAAAAAGTTGAGAACTGCAGAGAATCAGAAATCACTTCTTGGTTGCTTACTGGGAAATTAAATACAATGATAGATGCCATTGCTATTGGAAAGTGGAGCACAGAGAGGGGGTAAGTAGTTTGATACGCAGCCTGTTTAACTCCAGCTGGCAGCAGAAATTCAGTGAGAAACAGCTGACAAGCAAAGCAATACAAAGAGCTGCAAACAGGGCCAGAGGACTCAAGAAGTGAACATTTTACAGGAGAAAAAATGGGACTTCATTATTTTTATTTTTCAGAATACACAAGAAATGTTTATATCTACCCCTTTATGAAAATCTTATATCTCTAAAAATTCTTGAACATAGTCCATTTACTCATAATTGATTAAAACAGTAGATTTTTATTTGGTTATATTACTTACATTTGATCAAACTAAGTAAATCTCTCTCCATAAATCTTTGTGGAAGGATTTCACTGAAGAGAGCAGTTCCACAAACATCAGGAGATGGCAAAAGAAATTTTTAAACTGCACACTGAATAAAAGTTTTGGAAAATATTTTAAGTACATGGATAAACAAATCACTTAATATTCCAGCACTGAACAATGTAAATCCTAATGATTCTTTAGAAATGTATAAATATATATTCTTTTGTTCTCCTAAGACTAGAGGTCCCTAAATCTTCAGGTTCTTAAACAATATGCTCAAATAATAAGGGGAAAAAAAGGCTGCTATAGCAGTCAAAAATTCTCCAAAGATCACAGATTTGCTTAGTATTTCCTATCAGCAGGAAGCTACCCTGATCAAGAAGCAGCTGCCATCCTGGAGGCAGCCTCCTCCCTCCCAGTGGCCGGCTCCCAGTGGCCATCCCAGGGTTCAGCTGCGCTGACCAGTGATTATCAGCACAGTATGCGGTTATACTCTGTGTTACGCGAATGTTTTCCTGTCTTAATAAAACAAGACGTTCATGGAAGGCTGGAATCATGCCTTAAATTCCTTTGTTTCCTCCATAATAATTAGCACAATTATAATTTAATAAAATAAGCACAAAAATTGGTGCTGACTGAATTAAAAGTAATTCAAAGAACTGAAAATGGTGAATTATGATCTTTATGTCTAACTAAAAATCACATAAACGATTCATGAACACCAATAAATAAATTTTTGATAAATTCTGATTGATAACTTTTTAAGCCATATCAGAAGAAAGCAAATCCCATTCACTATATCATTATCATTTGTAAATAGTCCAGTATGTACCTCTAAAAAAAGTGCTTTTTTGGTAAACAAATACAGTAACACTATCATACCCAAATATAAAGTAACAATATACTTTAAAATCAAATGCCTCCTTAGTTATCAGATTTCTCTTATTATCTCAGGAAATTACCTCAATTTGTTTGCACAAGTTGGACCTGAAGTAAGACTCCGTATGTTGTGACTGGCTGGCAGTCTTTTACATCTCTTTTAATCTATATAATAGTCTCCTCCTGTCTCTCATTTTTTCCTCTTGTAATTTTGTTGTTGCTGTTCTTGTACAAAAAACCCAAGTTGTTTTTGTCCTGTGAGTTTTCCATAGTATGGATTTTCCCCTTTCCTTCCCTGTGATGTGGTTTGAAATGTTCCTCTGCCCCTTGTAATTTCTGTAAATTAGTAGTTAGGTCAAGAAAAAGTGGGGTTTCTTTTTGTCATGGGTTTTTTTTTTTTTTTTTGGTCAATACTGCTTCAGAGAGGATGGTCAGTTTCATCTGGAGACAACGTTCCCTTGACTCTGCTTTAGTGATGCCGGTAGCATTGATAATTACTGCTTAGATGTATCAATTCACAAGGAATTGCCAAATGGTGATTGCCTGATTTTATGATTCTACATTCCTTCGTTTGCTGGAATACTTCTGTAAAGAGAATCTTCCTATCATCAAATATTTGGTTACTCTGAAGTTGGATTCGTATGGGAAAAGCAAAAGAAGTGACTGTTTCCCTTTACTTTTACGAGCTTTTGAAAATAGTAACTTTGGTCCTCTAGCACTACTATAAAGATTAATGACTTTTTAGGTGAGCATATGGATTTTAAAACATTAGGTATACTTTACTACACTGCAGTTATTCTTCTTATTCATGTTCAAATTTTCTCACCTCTTTCCAGTGGAAGATTATTTAAGTTGGCTCCTGAGCTCTTCTGACACAATCCTAGTGGTCTTTCATAGCACTCTTGCCTTCTG
Organism: Camelus dromedarius; assembly: GCF_036321535.1. Lineage (NCBI taxonomy): Eukaryota > Metazoa > Chordata > Mammalia > Artiodactyla > Camelidae > Camelus > Camelus dromedarius. The sequence goes on along the minus strand of NC_087465.1, from coordinate 10,806,502 downwards.
GTGTGATAAGGTATTTTAGGTTCATTTTGTACACTGTTTGCTCCTAACCTGGAATCAAACATTATTCCAAGGGACTTGATTTCCTTTTAGCTGGAAATATATTTCAAGACTAGAATCTGAACACTGTATGTACACACTGTTCTGGGGTTGGTAATAGTGGACAGATCTAAGAAATATCTATGTTTTAAATGGAAATAATTGAGGCTTACAGAAAACTTGAGAAAAGAAAAAAAAAAAAAGGAATTCCTGTATACCCTTCACCCAGATTGCCAAAAAGTTGTTAATGTGATGTCAATGTTGTTAGTCGACATTTTGCTCTATCATTTTCTCCTACATATATTTATATTTTATATATACATATTTACACACACACACACAATTTCCCCAGAACCATTTGAAGGTAATTTGTAGATAAGATACCTCTTTACCCATAAATACTTCAGGGTACATTTCCTATAAAGAAGGGCATTTTCTTATATGGCCACAGTATAATTACTAAAACCAGTAGGTAACACTGATAGAATACTAATAGATTAACCTTGTTGAAATTTCTCCAGTTATTCAAATACTGTTGCACACAGCAAAAGAAAATCCTGGATCACATATGGCATTCAGCTGTCATGTGTTTTTTTTAAAACCTCCTTTAATGTGTAACAGTTTTCAGTCTTTGACATTTATGACCTTCATTTTTTTTAAAAAATAAGGGCCAGTTACTCTTTAGTAGGTCCTTCAATTTGTGTTTTTCAAATTCTTCCTCATGATTATATTCAAGTTATGCCTTTTTTGGCAAGAACAACGCAGAGGCGATGTATTCCTTTCATAACAAAAGGCACATGATGTTGATCTGTCCCATGGCTAATGACGATACCCTTGGTCACTTGGTTAAGGGGTGTATTCCATGTTTTCCACTTTAAAGTTGCTACTTTTCTCTCGGTAATTATTAAGTATCATCTGAGAAGTAACTTTGAGACTATGGAGATATCCTGTAATTCATCAAAATTTCACCTGATTTTAACATTCTTTGTTGACCTTTGTCTTTATCAGTGACTATGATGGTCGCCAATCTGTGATTTTCTAATTTCACCCTTCTTTCTAAATTTATTTGCTGGTGCTCAGCTGTGAGAAAGTGCTTCTCCCCCACCTCCATTTATGTACACATGTAGGTATGTATATATGTACGTATATAGGTGTATCAGCATGGACTTGTAGATTTTATTTTTCAACGGAATATAACACATCACTAGCATTATTTTTAGTCTTTAGTGGTCCCAGTAGGAACCCCTACAAGCAGGTTCTTCAGTCCCTTTAACATGTTCCATCATCCTTTGACTGCATCTCTACCTTCTGGTGCTAAATGATGTTCCAGACTCAAGTTGTACGTTCTCAGTTGCAAATCTAGATTCAGCCATTTCTCCAAAGAGATATGGTTCCTTTTAATAGAGAATGATATTCAGAAAACAATACTTGGACTCTAGTTTTGTGCACTGCCAGTAGAGAGTTTATTTTCATTTTTAAAATAAAAAATATTATGAGTTCTTAATGTTACTTTTAATTCAAAAAAAGATTGTATAATTTTCACCTAAATTTATTGATCTTGCATCTGTATGTCCTTTCCCCTGTGCCAAAAATTCTGGTTCTTAAGGATATCAACATATTTACTTCTTCGCTATTATCACACAAAACATACCTAACAGTCTCTTTATAATAATATCAACACTATCATTAACGACATGATTACTAAAAACGGTTTAAGACCTTATAGCTGTTCTCTCTGCCCTGTGAGTCTCTCCCGCTAGAGAACAATCAAATCACTGTTCATAATGACTTGGAGTAATTTACCTCAGTGTGTTTTGCCATCAACCTGAAATACAGTTGTGCTCGTTTGTTATATTTTGATTTTGATTATTAGAAATCACTGTTTTAAGACTTAACTGTTTTTTTAAGTTATATAAAATATTTAAATGGTTACAAAGTCATATACATACAAAGTTCTAAGAAATCAAGATTCTATCCTCATCCTCCTCTACGCCTTCCTTACTCCTACTTTCTATTCTTTCCCTTCTCCCACAGGTAAAGGTAACTTTTAAAAAATAATTGTGTTTGTGTGTGTGTGTGTGTGTGTGTGTGTCTGTCTGTGTTAGCTCAGCATCTATAAACAGCTTCCTGAAGTCCACATAATTATTAAATGGCAGAAACCAAGATTCAATCCAAGGCCTATCTGTAGACTTTTCCGGAATACCAGACTACTTCTTCAAGCAGTCAACACAAATTCCCATAATATGAGACAAGAAGTATCATTTGTCATGTGGTCACTGTGTTCTCTAAATGCTCATAGGAGGTACCAGGTAACCTTCTGCAAGAGGCATCAAGAAAGCCTGGAGGATGGAAAACATTTGGAGAAAAGGGAGGGAATGACAATGACCAAAAATGTGGAAATCAATAAAAACTATTACTTGGAAGTACTGCAGTCTGGCTGCCTTACAGTTTTCCTTGCTGAGCACAGAACAGACTTTGGGTAGAGAAAAAGGAGAAAATAAAACATAAGCTATATTTTTGAGTAGTAAAATAGACTGCTAATTCTAGCCTTAAAAATTTGGACTTAATTTGTTCAGTAACAGGGAGTCATGGAAATTTTTTTAGCAGAATTCCCTAGGTAGTGTTCCCTAAAACCAGAGGCTGAGCAAGTGATTTATTGCTGGGGGTCTCTTAAGTGAAACCTGTAAGAGAGTGAAGGAAGCAGGAGAAGATGGGAAGAAGCCGGGCAGACTTGCTTCAGCTGAAGTCTCCTGTAAAGCCTGACTCCAGGGGAGGGCCGTCCTGGAAATAACAGCTCTGTTTCAGCCACTCACTGGCTGAGGGCCACCTCAGACATCTCCAGGCAGGATGGCTCCCACTGAACCGAAGTCCTCAGTATCCAATATTCACCGGAATCGAAGGACGGGCCACACTGCCCTACTAAAGGGCAACTGAACAGGCACCAGCCAGGTTTGCTACATGGCATTTTAAAGGATGACTCAATGGCAGGAGCCTGAAGAATCAGATACAGGTATGGGAGGTAATACCACCTGAACTTGGATAGTGGCCGTGCAGGCAGAACAACGGCTTCCCAAAGGTGTCCACTTCCTAATCCTCCAACTTGGGAACATGTTACATTATATGGCAGAAGGGGCTCTGCACGATTAATGTTAAAGATGTGAAGATGTGAGATTATTCGGATTAGCTGGATGGCCCCAAACTAATCACAGGATTCCATAAAAGTGGACAGCTATTCCTGGTTGCAGTCAGAGAGAAATGAGACACTGCTGCTTCTGAAGATGTAGCAAAGGAACCGTGCACCAGGAGTGCTTCAGCCTTTAGAAGCTGAGAAAGGCAAGGGAACAGACTTCTCCTACAACTTCAGGAAGGAATGAAGCCCTATCACACCTTGATTTCAGCCCCGGGAGACTCATGTTTAACTTCTAAACTACAGAATTGTAAGCTAATAAATTTGTTTCGATCTGTTACAACAGCAATAGAAAACCAATACCCCAGCTAAGGAGAGGGAAAGACTAATGAAAAGGACATTTATTAAATTCTCACAGTTGAAAAAAACCTTAAAATAACATTAGCCTCTGTTTTATCTTTTCTACCTTAAGAATAATGTTTATTACCTTTATCAGAATTCATAAACTTCAAAAGTCACAGAAAAAATAATTTCAATAAAATTATAATTAAATTAGAGTATTACCGTAAAAAAATCAGTATTTTATAAAGGTAAAGAAAAACTGATCTTTAGTGAACCCTGGGAAATGTTAATGAAAGAAGCTGTATTGATTTTTATTACTATAATAAAGACACAGGAGTCAGGTTAACACATATTGTAAATCATTCTTTTCGACTATTGTTTCAGTACCAGCCTGAGATTCATTTTCTTAACGAGAAAAATGCAGGACTGTGAGCTTCATGGTCAGCAGAGGGAGCCATGGGGCAGGCTGTCCCTCTCATCCAAGGGTTCTTTCCAGACAGGCAAAGAAGGTGGTTTTGGCTCTGGAAGCCTGTGTTTCCTCTGTATTACCTGATACTCAAGAGTATCAGGTGTGAAAGTGGGAACAATTTTTTGCACTGACATAACTTTTTCTCAATAAAAGCTTATTTATGGCAATTGTTGGCCTCTTCCTCAATAAAAATGAAAAATAATAAATATGCAATGAATTTCAGCAAATTCCATGCAGTCTTCAAAAACAGGAACATTAGGCAAGTAATGAAAATCAGCAGTGCTATGCAACTTAGTTAAATGGAAACTCCCCTGAGCTAGCGCTTATAAGAGGGGGTGAGAAGGGGAAGGATGTGTCCTGAGGGTGATATTTAAGTGTCAGAGCTTTCACAATTTTATCCAGTGAGGGTGCAATCCATTTTCAGTTCAAAGAACAATTAGTATGATCTTTAGCTCACCAAATAATGCTGCTGTAGAAACCAACCAGGCTGCAAGTCAGAGCCTAGGGGAAAAAAAAGGAGGGAAGGACAAGGGCCAAGTAGTCACAAGCTAATTTATGGCTCAGGCAGCCAGGGCTTTGCAGAATATATTGGAAGGAGCAAATGATCCCAGAAATAGTGATAATAATGCCTCTGAACTTAAAATGAACACAGAATATAGATAAAGAGTAGGGATTATTAAATTTCTGAAATTTATAAGGGAAGTCACGGTGTAAGAGACCAGCTGGGGCAAACACACTGATGGACAGAGGAGGACTGGAAAAGCAGGACGGAGCCGGGAGGCCACATCTGCCACTCTCTCTACTTGCTGTGCTGTACAGTCAAGATCTAGTTTTGCACAGAAATTTAAATTTAAATAATTTTAAAATATGACAGTTCATTAAAGAGAATTCATATTTGAGAGTATATAAAGTATATAAGTGAGTCAGAAATGTATTTTTATGGTACAAAATTTAAAAGGTATGTTCCTATTTGAAATAAAAGAACACTAACTTCACTGCTTTTGAAAAAATATTATAATTATTACCTTCTAGTTTACTATTATTTTTAAATGTCATGATTTGATATGATCCTGCTTTTTGTACTGTACTTCCCATCATTTTCTTTCTACCTGTATATCTAGCCTCCCAGCCAAATTTCAGTATGTTTTCTGCTTAGAGAGATATCTGGACCAATGCTCACCAAATACTGATGGCTATTTCTAGGTGCTTCGCCCTTTTCCAACTACATACCTGCTGTCAGATTTTTTTTTTCAGCTGAAACAACATTATCATAACAGACTGAACGCAGAACAGATATGGAAATCAAGAAATTTTCAATTAAGCCAGACACGAAAGAGGGTTTCAAAAATTAATATAATGTCACTTTCTCACAAACATCTTGTTTTGGAAAATAGAGTATTTTTCATAAAAATGTTATTTTTGTTAATGTAATGGTTTTATCAGTGACAGTTTTAAAATGACTAAACAAAATTTTTTATCATTCTTAACTTCTAACATGGTAAATATTGATAAATATAACCTATCTAAAGATTTTGGGGTCCTCTATAATTTTTAGGAGTATAAAAGAGGACTTAAGACCAAAACAATGAGAACTTCTATTTCAATGTATAACTTTGAGTCAAATCTCCCTTATGAGCAACAGCTCATATAAATATATTTAACAGACAACTCAAAACAAACAATCTAAACGAGGACTCCTGATGCTATCCCAACCTGCCAAATTTGCCATTTCCCCAGTTTTTCCAATTTTGTTAAGTAGCACCACAATTCACCTAGTTGCTCATCCCCCAAATGCAGGAATCACCATTGACTAATTTTCTTCTACAGCTGATCCAACAGCAAGTTCCAACGACACTACTGTTAAAATTACTCCTAATCACATCACCTCTCACCACGCTCACAACTATCACCCCAAGTGCAGGGCACCATCATGTTCTCTTGGCATCTTGTAATTAAAAGAAAAAATTTACTGAGTCAGGTTTCGGAAGGGTAGCTACAGAAAAGTACAAGTGTCTTCCATATCATCATCATCATTATCATCATATAGACACAGGCAGAATCCAACTAGTTTATATAATATTAGTTCATTTTTAATAGACTGATTTAGTGATTACAGTGATTCAGTTCTATAACCAAACTCTGAAATTCTCAGCTCAAAAGAATAGGAGATATTACACATTTCATGCAATAACTTTCATAAAAGAATCGTTCACTTTGAAAGTTTCATATTAGCATCAAACAGATTATATGTGAACACCTTATGTTTCAGAAACTCTGTCATTTAGACAGTGAATTAAAATGTAAGTTCTACATTTTCTTCTCATTAGATGCGTAATTCAACTTACCTTATCGAGTTCATCTGAAATTGCAATACCTGGAATTCAAGAGAGAGAAAGTTTTAGAAGCAATCCTTAGTAACTCAGTCTTAAAAATAAAATTTCTATTTGTAAAACTAGTGCATTTTCCATTGTATTTTTTTTCTTTTTAAGAGTGCTTCGAATTAACGTGGTATATTTCTTCCACTGATGAAAACAAATTAGGAATTTAAATCAACTATAGCAGCATCAACTGCTGAAAAAATACACATGATGCAACAAAAACAAAGTAAGTGCCATACTGCCTGCAGACTGTTAAACGCAGAGCAAACTTGCAAAGACGACTGAAGAGATGTTGTCTTTTTGTGATGATGACAACCAAGTGCAACTCATTAGCCTGTTACAATTTTGTCCCTCTTTAAGAATTGATTCAGAATCCTAAAGTGATAAAATATTAAGGCAGAGAGGTGGCTGGAGATTATTTATTTTAATTCCCTTATTCTGCAGATGAGGACACAGACTGGAGACCTTAAGAAATTTACATTCCCTTACATGAACAGCTTCTTCAGCCAATGGATAAATGATTTCTCCCCACAAGTTCCCCTTATCCCATCCACACATTTCTCATTGCACATCAGTCTCATTTCTATCTTTACCATTCTCCCAAAATTGTTCTAAGTTAGCAACGTGAAAAGTTTTCGTTCTTAATTTATTTCTCTGTGATGGAATCGTCTTCTTTGGGGGTAGGGAGTCCTTTCCTGAAATGCCAAGGGTACACTTTGCTTGGTAATCACACCCCTGACATTTTTATTCCTCTATATGGTCACGACCAGCAAATCTTTATCACCAGCACAGTTACTGCTCCTGAGCTAGCTGCTGAATACACGCCGGCATTTCAACTGCAACGTGTCAGGCTAAAGACATGGCCTCACTTCCTCCTGTCTCTGAACGACGGTGTGCCTGTGGCTGCACGCAGGCCCTCAGGTCTGGGACAAAGCGAAGCTGGTGTCAAGCCCCAGGGAGTGATGGGCCAAGAGACAAGGCAAGTTGTAAAGTCTGAAGTCCAAGGAAACACAGGGACCATAAGAACAGACTGAAGGCAACGTTCAGCAGACTATGAAGCACAGGAAAGAATGAGCTGGGTTGGAAAAGAAAACCTGAAAACAGTCTCAAGAAAACAAACCTGAGCAAAGATCCCCTCACTGCTCAGGTACAGAGTGTCTGTAGAGGACACTTCACCAGTTGCTGTATCACCTCCTGGCCCACGAACTGAGAAGTTAATCACACACGAAGCAGAAAAAACACGCCCTACTTCATCGCAATAAACGGCTCCATTTCTTCCCCTTGTAGATAAAAAGAGAAACACAGGTGTGTTCAAGGTGCCTTTTTCATAACAATATCCTACGAAATTCTTTTTTGGTAAAAGTTGTTGGTAACTAAGAATTTTTATGTGTCACTACACTAACACAGAGGGTAGCCACGACTCTGGGGATCTGGGTGCAAGTTCTTTCTTCTGGTTTCCTCTGATGACCCTAAAAAATTCACATACACACCCAGGCACACACACATGCTCTCTCTCACACACAGCACAACTAAAGGAAACCAAACCCAAACACCTTTACCTTCCCTCACTCATTACTATTTTCTCACACCTTCCCTTTTCTCTCTCCTCCTCGCCTCTCACTGCCCAGTCACTCTCATTCACTGCTTACTAGCTGCTGCTCCCACTGTTCTCTTAAAATTATTCTTTAAAAAGTAAGTATGTACCTCCTGATTGCGAAACCAAACAGAGTCTCTGCTATGACAAAAGGACACCTATTTTACTTCATTCTGTCAAACCAATATGTGTTTGTCACAGGAAAAAAAATATAATAAAGAGAAAAAGGAAAACAGGTCTCCACGCACACACAGACAATGATAACAGCTTCTTGTGAATTATTACAAATAACGTCGTGAGCATACACAGGCACACGTGTAAATGCTGTGTGCTTCCATGTCCACGTGTGAAACAGAGCTGAAGGCAGACTCACTGTTTTGTCATCTGCATTTTATGCACAGCATATCTTAACTATATTTTTATATTAGTAAATACTTTCTACCATATCATTTTTAATGACTATAAAGTACACCATTGTGTGAATGTACCATGATTTATCCATTTCTCTAATAAAAGACACTTAATTTCCAATTTTTCCTATTATGAAGCCCACTGCAGTGAACAGTGGAAACACAACTTGAAGATGCTACAAACACAGTGAATATCTTTCCCATAATCTTTATACCAACTTATCTGCCACTTCAGACACCTAGATTTTCTGATATATTTCCCCTCCTTGATTTTTTTGAAAGCATTCTACCTTGGTTTTCATCCTACTGCTCTGAGAATTCCTTTTCAGTGTCCTCAACTAGATCACTTTCTACCTGTATCTCAAATGGTGATGGTGTGTGCGGGGGGGGGGGGGGAAGGGGGGCTCTTTTCCCCTATATACTAAAGATTCCTGTATCTATCTCCCTAATCAAACTACTTCTCCAAAGAGGCAGTTTACACACACACACACATACACACCTGACTGCCATCCACACCATTTGGATGTCCCCAAGGTACCTGAAAACAGAATTGGAAACAACATCCCTCCTCCACCCTCAACCCTCTTGGATACTTATCAAAGTATAAGATTATAAAGAAAACCAAAAATCAAAAACCTAAACACATCATTCTTTCTTTATTCTCACCCTTCCTTCGTATCAGTGAGTCTTAATCATATAATCCTCTGCATCTCTAAAACCATCCCCTCTTTCCTACCCCACGGCTACGGCTCTGTTTCAGGCTCTCTTCATCTCTTCTTTGCTCTGAGGCATGACCCATACCAATCCCACCTTCCACTCCGTACCTGAGTGATCCCTGACCTGCTGACAAGATTTCTGTGGCACAGAAGTCCACACGCCCTGACCCCCCTGCCACCCAGACTTCCATCATCACTGCCTTTGTCACGTGCTTCATCTTTAATGCGTCGACAGTACATAATTTTCCTCTTTCCTCGAAACTTCTCTCTGAATTTTCTTCCTTCTTCTTACACACATGCTTCTTCCTCTCTGGCAGGAACATCCTTCCTCATGACACATCTTCACACTTCTTTAACCTTAGCTTCACCTTTTTATCCTTTAAGCCTCCATTCAGACATATTCTCCGCCAGGCTGGCCCTAAACCTCCTGGCTGGAGGCTCTTTATGCCCCACAGGTCTCCCACAGCACCTTTCACAGCAGCTTGAATTTCTGCTCTTCATGCCTCTCTCTCCTACTCAAAGGTAAACCTGTGGTCTGAGCGCAGGTGCTGTTCACCTTGTATTCCCACACAAATGTCGAAGACTAGGTAAACGAACGTGGAAATGAACAAACAATTGCAACATTATCTGCTCCCATTTTAACTTACAGGCTGTTATTCTCTTAACTCCTCAGGCTATTTGTCAGAAAAGACTTTTGGGGGATGTTCATGATTGATGAACTAAAAAAGCCATTTGCTATTTTTTTCTTGGCTGAGTCCAGATGGCTATTATCAGTCACCGAACATAAATATCTGTTCTTTGTTCTCCAGACAGCTGGGCCCTTTTCCTTGGAAAAGCTCCAGCCAGCATTTCACATGAACTGCAATCTATAGACCAGTATCTAAACGGACTAAAGATACTCATCCTATCATTGCCTCCTTTCAGAGAAAACTGCCAAAAGCAGCAAAAGCTGTAGGCTCAGAAAACTGGAAGCCCTGCTCCCTGGGAATGGAACCTTGCTAAGGAAAGGGTTCTGCTGGCCAGTCTCACATAATAGGGAACTTCTGCTCATTAGTTTTTTAGTTCATTTATTTACCTACTTGCTTACCTATCTGTTTATTTTTAGGCATAACTCCTTCTTTAGATAAGTCACAGTTAAAGACAAAGATCTCAGCAAATAAACCAAATCTATGTATACCAAAACCCATGAAATCTGGTATCAAAGGCCCACACTTAGAGTAGCAGAAGGCAGATCTGCAGTGAAGAAAGAGTAAGTGAGGGGTCTCAGAGAAGATGGATCAGGAAGAATTGGAAACACGCGTGGCACTCACTCAGCAAAGCATAACTGAATCGTACGCTGATCACTGTGCTACACGCTGGGAAGTCCAGGCGCAGGGTGCCGCCGCCTCTCTGAAGCTCAAAGGCCAGAGGTCTGTGAAAGCAGATCCCAGCATATAAGTGCGTACAGAGAAAAGCATGGAAGCCCCAGCTTGGGGAGGTGGGAGCAGGGGGACCAAATCCAGTCCAGAGACGGGGAGCGGCAGCATTTCATGAAGTGGCATTTGAGCCAAGGCTAAAGAGGAGCAGAGATGAGCGCGGTGGAAATGGAAGCCATGGAAGCAAGTGGGGGTGAGAGTTCAGGGCACAGACACAACATAAGCAAATGCAGGAAACAGAGGAACATCAGTAAGTGTGAAAAACTCCCACGTTGCTGGTGCATAAATGGCCTGATGATGAGTCACGAGAGAGGACACTGGACACCTGACGAAGGGTCAGATCGGGGAGCATGTTCTATAGGGCTTTAAGGAGCCCTTGAGTATCTGCAACAAGTGGAATCAGGCCTTCACTTCAGATCCGCCCCACTGGCTGCAGTGAGGACTGCTGGAGGAACAGAGAAACAAGTTAGGAGTGCGGGCAGGACTGGTCACTCATTCCTCAAACCATTCCCGCATTTCTTCTGGGCTCACAAGCTAGACTACGTTTCCCAGCCTCCCTTGCAGTCAGTGGCAGAATGTGGGTGATGTAATGTGGGCACTTCCCCCTCCAGGCATTAGAAATCAACCCCTCTACTGTCTCTTTCTGTTTGCAAGACCCTTGGAAGGCAAGTGCTAAATACGGCAGAATAACAGGGCGGAACAGTCTACATCCCCGGCACACTGCAGTGTGCTATTCCCTGAGGGACTGAATACGGGCATTGTGTTAAGCTATGCAGATTCTGGCCATGAGACTCCCCTAACACAGGTTATGGGGTTCCCTACAGCCACATGTTCAATAAGGGCAGAGACCACACCTCTTTTTTTCTGTCGTGGGGCAGGAATAAAATGGAACATGTTAAATGGATAAACCAAGGATAAGTGATGTTGAGAGTGTGAATTAGACGGTGCTACCAGGGGTGGAGAAGAGAATCAGACCCAAGACAGAGGGAAAATAAGTAAGATTTCTAATTAATTATGAACAGATAGGATGACTGAGGAGACTAGAAGGGCTCCCTTTTGGCTGAAGCAGTAAGCACTGCGGTCACAGCTGAGGCAAAGCATGCAGAAGAAAGGTCAGGTCAAGGAGGGAGGTATCGTCTGCTCAGATCCTTGAGTTTAGCATAGCAGTGGAATACCCAAGTGGAGATATGCTTTAGGCATTTTGTACAAAAGAATACACAGTCTGGATAGGAAATATACTCATTTGAGATAGCTGTGTGGGGGTGATAATTAAATCTGTGAGGGAGGCTAAGGCTGGATGGACACTGAGAGCATTTGAAAGAACAGAGGCAGAGAATGAACCATGGGAACAGCATTTGTAGCCGCAGGAAAGAAAGGGGAGTGTCAGTATGAAATCTACAAGGAATGAAGCGTGGGGCAGCCAAACATGGCCAAATGAAGGCCAGGTCCCAGAAACCAGACCATCAGAGTCTGAAAAAAGAAAGAGTAATTTAACAGTGTTAAAACTACCACAGCAATTTTACAAGATAAGGAAAAGTGTTCGTTTGATCTGGCAATCTGGATTCAATGGTGACCACAGTGAGAAACGTGTGAGGAGAATGACAGGTGCAATAATATAACCACACCGAGGAGTGAAAGGAAGACAAGCAAGTGGAGGCTGTGTGTGTTTAACTCTTCTTCTTGAAAATTTGGATGAAAAAGGAAGGAGGAATCCTGATGCTGTCTAACGTAACGCAAACTCAGGAGAAGAACTTCTGTGTGTGCTTGTTTTTAACATCAGTTAAAGCTGTGGTGTTCAATGCGGGAGCCACTCACCACAGGGCTAATGGACACCTGAAATGTGGCTAGTTCATGTTGAGATGTGCTGTAGATTAAAATTCACACCAGATTTTTAAAGACTCAGTAGGGAAAAAAGAAAACAAAATATCCCAATAGTAATTTTTATGTGGAATATAAGTTAAACTGATAATAATTTGGATATACTGGGTTAAATAAAACACCTTAAAATTAATTTTATAGGCTTCTTTTTGCTTTTTTGTAATGCGCCTACTTGAAAATATAAAATCACACATTTGGCTCACACTGCATTTGTTGGGCAGTGCTCAGCTGAAGCATGTTATAGGTTATTAGGGATAAACAGTAATAACACGAATAATATCTGTGGCATGCAGAATTCTAGGATGGCCCCCAAGATATACACCCGTGCAGTCCTCTCCCTTTGAGTCTCCACAGTGGGACCACTGAATATGAAGGGACAGCACTCTCTTGATTTGGTTACTAACCAGCTGACTGAGAAAATCAGAAGGGAGGTTATCCTGGCGGCTCTGACCTAATCAAGCAAGCCTTTTAAAAGAAGGCAAAGCTTCAGGGAGATGCTCCCCGGTGGCCTCAAAGAAGAAACCACAAACCGCTGCTGTGAAAGGAGGAAGCCGCAAATCAAGGACCTAAGAATGGCCTCCAGTGTCTGAGAACAACCACCGGCCAACGGCCAGTGAGAAAATGAAGATCTTAGTGCTGCAAGAAAAAGCACTGAATTTGACCAATGATGTGAAGGAGCTTGGTAGAATATCCCAAAGCCCCGACTAGCATCTTAATTTCAGCCTGCCCAGACCCTGAGCGGAGGACCCAGCTAACCTGCACCCACACCCCTGAGGAACAGCATTCATAAGGTAAAAAATTTGTATTTCTTAAATCTGCTAAGTTTGTGGTAATCTGTTACACAATAATAGAAATTGAATATAATATCTAAACTTTAATTAGCAATTATTTCATACCAGGCACCACATTAAGCACTTTAGACACATTACCTCATTTGATTTTTACCAAAAAAACTTAAGAAATAGGTACCATTATTACTATGATTTTATAGTAAAGGTAACTGAGATACAGAGAGATTAGGAAACTTTCCTAAGGTCAAAAAAATAATTGGCAGTATTCCAAGCCACTGCAAGTCATTCTAAACACGTTTATCTTTATGAAAAAAAATCATAGCATGAAGAGTATCACAGTTTGTGACTGACTTCAATATAAAGCACTACATTTACAAAAAGCCAGAAAAAGAGCATCGTACAGTTGTTACTGAAACAAAAATCCTGTTTGCAAACCTGAGAGAATCTCTAGTCTTTCCTGTTGTGATTTGAGCCCTGGGGAGGGAGAGGGGGAGAGAGAGAGAATAAGAATATGTAAGTCTGGGTAAGCTGACAGCTGTGGAGCTAATTCTATCATTTCTATCATTCTGAGGGATACTAATGATTTTCTGCTGTCAATCTCAACTAAATAAATACTTCTAAAGTATGTCACATCTTTTAGAAAGTACAACTAAGAAAAAGCAAAGACCAGTGCTGCCAGAGAGAATTCTATCAGAGACTGTATGAAAATTAGCAGATCACTAAAAATTTTCAACCTTTCCTTTGGCATAGGAGAGGAAAGTCCACAACAAGACACTGAATGTTCCTTTTGACCATAACTGGAGGAAAAAGTCCACTTCTTACGCCTTCCTAGGAAGTAAAACAATGGTTAATAAAGTTACCATTAGGTTAGAGAAGGTTACCAAGCTTAAACTTTTAGAAGAGGTTGAATTCTTAAGACTGAATGACATCATACTTCAGGAAGATGGAAGAACTAAGTTTGCAATTACATAGTTCAACTCTGGGCAGTGAGATCACTAAATAAACATCAGTAAACGGAAAAGTTGCATCTCTACTAATTTACAGTGACCATATCAGCAAACTGACAACTTAGTATTTAGACACATGCTGAGCCTAAGACAAGAAGTTGATATTAAACCTCAGTAAAAATCACAGAAACCCTAAGTCATCCAAGAAAGTAGCATTTTCTTCCAAAAGAGACTCAAAAAAACTTACACGAAGAAACGAGCAATCCCTGCCTGTGTGACCAACTGCTCCCGTACCCCCACATAAGCACCACGGCTACCGCCACAGGAACAGAGCCCCTCAGTCAAGTGAAGCCAAAAGGAACTCTCCATCATATACATCGGCGCTGAATGTTATACCTTACTCTGGCCAAGCTGCTCACTCACTTCTGCCTCTGTCCCAAAAGTAATGTCCCATGTCCGCATCTCTTCTCTCCCAATCAACCACTGCCCCTGGCCATTTTCCTTCTCCAGACTTCCTGCATGAATTAAATGAGGCCTTGTCATAGACCCCACTAGCTCCTACTCATAAGACTCAGTTGTGAGACCCTACTTAAAACCACTTGCAGGTTTTCTGGGGACAGATCACAGTGTGAACCTTGACGCTTCGCTACAGATCTGTGGAAGTGCATCAAACGCCTTTATTAAAAAGTTTTAGGAACAGGTGAAATGCTTCCTTACAAATTAACAATGATACGACAAGTGTTTAAAAGGTAGCTGTTATATTTTAAAGGACAAAAATTGACAAATACTGTATGCATATACAAAGATGTATAATAATTGTGCATTCTCTTCAATCATTTTTTAAACTCATGTTTATAGGTAAATTGGGAGCCTATGAAGAGCCACAGGCTCTGACCAAAGGGGTAAGATTTATATACGTAAAAACATAAGCCTTTGACGTATTAATAGGATAAGGTTCTTTTCAGGAAAATAATACAGTTATTGGCTGAAAACTCACTTTACCATTATATGCTCCAAATGTAAATCTAGCCAAAAGAAGGGTTTTCCTGAATCCCAAAGAGCTACTAATAGGTATCATTATTTTGGCAAAATTATAAGACACTACAACAAAGCAACTTAACTTTCGAGATAGGTTCACTACACAAAAGTCTAATAAAAAAGGCTCTAGTGAGTTAAAAATTAAACCTCCCTTCTCTATATATATGTAAAATTATAATACAATAAAATGTAATATATAAATACATATAATTACAGCATAATGCAATATACAAACATATGCAATATATCTTAACTTTGAAAAAATCATGAAACTAGTAACACTATGCTATCTTAAAAAACATGCTGATCCTAAAATATAATCTACTAGAATTTGCTACTGTTCTATTTTCCACTTAAGAATTTTTAATAATCCATAAAACCAGAAGAAAATTTTACTGAAGCCACAGCATTAATATGCTTCTTATGGCACCTCATTTTTAAAACTGAGAGATAATTAAGAACCAGAGAAAGACAGAAATGCCTTGAACTCACATATATACTTTATGCTTTTAGTAGTATGCTACATACATAGAAGTCATTTATCAAATCAAAATATTTGTTTGCCTACTCTCATGACAATGACATTTAGAAGTTTTTATTCGAAATGTATCATTTTAAACCTTCCCACCTATCAGAAGACAGAACCATGTTTTCCTGATATGGAGACGAGAGGACCAAGGCTCATGTAGGTTTAATGTTTACCTGAAGTTATTCACCTCATAGGTGGCAGAGCAAAACTTCTAACCCAGGCTTTTGGACTACAGATCATTGCTTTTCCAAAAAAAAGATATATCGCTAGGCTCTGAAAGGATTCTAAGAATTTGGCCCAGTTATTATCCTTATTTATTTTTGTTTTGGGGGGAGGTAACTAGGTTTATTTATTTAAGTAGAGGTGCTGGGGATTGAACCCAGAACCTCATGCATGCTAAGCATGTTCTCTACCACTGAACTATATCACCACCCTGGCCCAGATGCTATCCTTAAGAAATTTAGAGACATCAAAAACACATGGAGACAACAGGTATGTGAACAAACTGAGATGACAGAAAACAACAGGGTTGAAGAGAGAAGAATGAGTAAGATGCCATTAGGTGCACAGCTGCCCTGGGTAACTAACAAAGACCTTGCAGAGAGGTCAGAATCAAACAGCCATCGGGGGAGTCTATAGATCCTCTTACTCTATGTCACTAGTCTTTCCACACATCTGTGTAATATGCAAGATCAGTCCTCATTTCCAATCTCACGTTCTTAGAACTCCTCAGCCTCTCGTGGAATTATAATGAGGATGTTGGAAGTGCGTTACTGGTAATAATAATGAATGTTTCTACTTTAATATTGGTTAGGAATTCCAATTATAATCAAGTAAATGAACTTACTTCGAGAGAGATTCTCAAGGGCTTTTCCCAGTTTCTTGCTCTCTTGAAGGATGTGGTTCAATTCATCAAAATCACGGCTTTCTGGTTTAGTCCGCCAGTTCCACTTAGGATGATCTACTGACCTTGGCACTATGTTTAAAAAAAATGATTACTTCAGAAGCATGCTACATAATGATAAAACCTATCCATCATTATGTGAAAGAATATCAAGATCAGTGTACAGAATAGAAAAGTACTGGAAATGTTTTTCTCATGAGCAAACAGGGGATAGGTTATGAAGCTGGGTCTCAAACGTTTAAGAAAATGTGATAGTGTTTACAGAAAAAAGAAAATTCAGGTACTGATTTAAAACTAATAATTTCTATAACTTGGGGAAAAACACAAAAGCAAAGTATATTTTATATTTTAGCAGCTTAAAAAATAATTGCTACTTCTCCATGAACAATTAGTAATTGTTTTTAAGACATTCTTCCTGTCTTCTGATACAACATAGAAGACTGAATACTTGTATATGCTTTCACTTTTCCTCAAATTCCCACTAAAATCATATCATGGTATTTTTCTTTTGTCAAAGAATTGGTTGGACATGAAGATAAGACATTATTAGGCAAGAATAGCAACACTTTTTTTTTTTGGAAGATGCAAAATGAACTGATGAGCAGTAACTGGATTTAGCAAGGTAGAGAATACTGAAACCTAGTCCCTGGAGAGAGAGATGCCAAAAAAAGTGGACATTTCACACCTTTAAACATCAAAGCATCAATCTAGGAGAACTAATGCCAAAGCAATAAGGATATAAAAACATAACTGCCTTTCAGATTGTAAGGATCCACTAAATGTCCAGTGTAATGCAAGGCTTATTACCACAAAATTTTACAACAGTAGCAATAAAGATCTCTAACGCTTTGATGGACAAAAATAGCACATCAAATTGTCATCAGACTTCTTAATAGCAATGCTTGGCAAGCACTCTTTTTCAGAAAGCTCCTAATGGAGGTGCTCCACCAAAATGAGTAAGTGGAAAGACCTGGGATTCAGGACACAGGTTATCCTTCACAAGGAAAAGGAAAAGGGAATCCTCGGGACGAAAGTGAAGGATGGTCTCAGCAGACAGCTGAGAAAAAAAGGCTGGAAACTAAGGAGTCAAGACTGGAGCAAGAGGACAAAGGGCTACAGGAGAGAAGCCTCTAAAAACTTTTTAAATGAAATAAAGTATAAAACATTAACTTAAAATAAGACACAAGGATACCTGATGAGAGTGTTTAACACTTTAAGGCAGGGTTTGGTGAAGCATTAGTGATAAGTACAGAGAACGCAGAGCAAACAAAAAAAACAAGCTAATTATTAAATCTAGAAACAAATTAACAGTTGGCTATCTTACATCTCTATTGTGAAAAAGCCTAATCAATACAATCATAAAAATATCAATGCAGAGTGTGTAATAACGAACATTTGAAACATCTGCCTGTCTGTACTGTGAGGATGTGATGGGCTGGAGGTATAAAGCACAAAGTCCTAGAAGAGGTCAAGAGACAACGCCTCAAACTTAAAAACTGAAAGAGAGCTATGTATCTTGTATGTTTAGCTATGTAGATCCATGTACCAAAAGAAGTATCTTAAGAGTTAAAAGTGGTTCCACATTAGAAGCAGAACAGGAGAAAAAGGACACTGTTGCCTTGTGGTACTAATTTACTTTTTAAACTATATATATTTTTGTTTTGAAAAAAATAAAATAACTTTAAAATATTTGTATGGTATGGTTATACGAAAGACAGTCTCAAACTATAGAAAAACTTTTTCTGCCACCTTTTAAAAAATAATTCAGAAATATTTATTGTAATAAAAATACTGACCCTCTGATTCAGCAATTGTGTTATTTCTGGTAAATTATCATAAATAAATGAAAACACCCATGCTTATGTATATATGTACAAGGTTGTTTATTTTATCAGAAAATGCAAGATATTTTTGTTTATTTCACGAAAAAGTTTGTGGTAGCAAAACTCTGGAAATAATCTAAATGTACTTCAACAGGGGAATAAATTAATTATGGCATATACACACTATGCTATAGGTATGTGTACTTATTAAATAGTAAGTATAAACTTAGGTCTAAGTTTATTTGCATAGAGATTTGTCCAAAATACATTTTAAAATTATAAAAACAAGTTGCTTAAGAATGTGTGCAGCTTAGTTTGGTGCAGCCACTGTGGAAAACAGTATGGAGATTCCTCAAAAGACTAGGAATAGACTTACCATATGACCCAGGAATCCTGCTCCTGGGCATATATCCAGAAGGAACCCTACTTCAAAATGACACCTGCACCCCAATGTTCATAGCAGCACTATTTACAATAGCCAAGACATGGAAACAGCCTAAATGTCCATCGACAGATGACTGGATAAAGACGTGGTATATTTATACAATGGAATACTATTCAGCCATAAAAACCGACAATATAACACCATTTGCAGCAACATGGATGTTCCTGGAGAATGTAATTCTAAGTGAAGTAAGCCAGAAAGAGAAAGAAAAATACCATATGAGATCGCTCATATGTGGAATCTAAATAAATAAATAAATAAATAAATAAATAAATAAATACAAAACAGAAACAGAAACAGAAACAGACTCATAGACATAGAATACAAACTTGTGGTTGCCAAGGGGGTGGGGGGTGGGAAGGGATAGACTGGATTTCAAAATGTAGAATAGATAAAGATTATACTGTATAGCACAGGGAAATATATACAAGATCTTGTGGTAGCTCACAGTGAAAAAAAATGTGATAATGAATATATGTATGTTCATGTATAACTGAAAAATTGTGCTCTACACTGGAATCTGACACAACATTGTAAAATGACTGTAACTCAATAAAAAATGTTAAAAACAAACAAAACAATGTGGCAGCTTAAAGTGAACTCACACATAAAGCAAATATATATATATATAAAGCAAATCACCTCACACATATTTTATATGATAGTTATACAAAGAAAAGGATGTAAGAAGATGTCAACTATTTGAAAGGATGTGAAAAGACAAACTATTTTTGAGGGAGTAGAATTTGAAGTGGGTAAAGGGAGAGAGAGACTGTCTTTCTACATGTTTGTAATTTTTTCACTGTCAAAATAAGCAAATATTACTTCTATAATTTAAATAAATCTAAACTAAAAAAAAAATGCAGCTGCTTCCTGTGTGTTTCTTTGTTTAAGGGACTCAGGGATGGAGATGTCAGCTGACATCAACACACCCACGTTCAAGCAGTGGAGAACAGAAGCAGCGATCGTTAACAATGGTTCTAGAAAACACTCCCAAGCATACTGCTATGACCCTGCAGGGCACACTCCCCAGGAGATCCTGGGGCAAGCCCAGGTATAGGGAAGAGAAACCAGGAGAGGAAGCAGAGAAAACTGTATTTGTAACAGATCCTTCAAAACATTTACTGGCACTTTTGTTAATCTTCTTTGAGTAATTTCTCTCATCTGCATCATTACATTTATCTAATTTTCCTGGAAATTACCATATCCTATCAAGATCTCTCTTTTTTTTAATTAAAAAAATACATAGTTTTTTTTTTTTAGGTCTTCTAAGTCAGTCCCAATTAACCTTCCCAGATAATCACGAGACTTGCCCCACTGCCAACGATAACAGCCCTTGCAGACCACTCACTACCTGAACGTGTGCATCCACATGGGCAAGCCCAGGGGAGACCAGCAGAACTGCCCAGCAAACTCACTGAATCATGAGAAATTACAAACTGTTGTTCTAAGCCACTGAGTTTTGGGGAGGATATATGCAGCACTATAGAGAAATGAAACGACACCCAAGCACTTTTGCTCAGCAACTTTCGAGAGAAACTAAGGTGAATTTCTTTTTACATTTTTGTAGCTTGTGACAACTTGCTACATATGTGATACCCAATTGATCATGGGATCCAAATCTAGGACAAGGAAGGCCACAGCATAACCATGGTCTAATCAACCAGGCTGATGAGTCCAAAAGATGTCTTGGTAAATAATGGAAGGAGATTTGGGAGGTCATCAGCCCAGTTTACAGGCTCCAGATGAGACTCTCGAAAGGTTTCTAATGGATTAAAAACCTTGCCTGGCCTACACTTAAACTTAAAACTCAAGACTACAGCTTAAATACATTTTCTATATCCTCAGGAGACACAGAAAACAGAAGAACAGTAACAACACAATACGACCCATGTGAGGTGAAAGAATCTGAGATTAGGGACAGCCTGTGACACCACTGAGACAGAACTCAGCCCCGTGCAGGAGCCTGTCCACAGAGCCATGTAGATGGGCAGCCTCCACTCAGTTATAATGAGGTCGCTCCTGTACAAAACAGCCTACCGTATTCTGAGCAGGGCTTATTTTGAACAATTCTTTATTGTATTAATAAAATTCTGACTCACTGAGACCTCCACCAAGAGTTTCTATCTGTGGGTTAAACAGTAAATTTACATTTCCTCCAAGTGACTTTTGAGATACCATTTATCCATTTCTTTTGAACCAAAATAATTTCAATTATGAGCGCTTTCAACTATGTTTCCTAAAATTTAATAAATGCTTATCTGAAATAAATTCTTATCTGAAAGTTTCTCCCAAGTACTACATTTTCATTTAAAATACACCAGGAGATATCCTAGCACTATACTTATGGTAGAGCTAAAGTCGGGAACAGTGAATTTATTACTTCATGTCTCCTGCCTTCTGCATTTCCATATTATGATTTTTCAGACACTGTGTTGCCATCTTCATTCTCTTGTATTTATGTAATTGGTATTTTCTATATATATGCACAGTCCTTTCGTTATTTTCCCTAAAATTACAGCAAATTTACAGCAATTCCTCTTTGTATATTCTGTGCTAAATGCAACATTTAAATAAATGACAAATACTCCCCCAAATACAAAAGCATAAATGAAATTACTGAGGACTGGTTTTATTAGTTTTTGGTTTTAACTGAAGCTAACATACTTACCTCAATTTTCCCATCTGGATCACAAATTTGAAATGGCTATAAAAGAATCAGTGCACATCATCATGCACAGAGGATGGACAAATGCTCTTCTGGTCCTTTCTGACAAGACCCCACTCATTGTCCTCAATCATTCCACCATTCCACCATTTTTTTTTTTTGACATATAGAAGTTCTTAGTTCATTAATCCTCTCATGAAAAATCTGCACAATCACCACAGATACAGTCACTGCAGACCCTTTACTTCTTCTGTGGTCCAGTCTCCAGCTCACTGCTAGACACTAGGTAAATAGTGGCAATGAATGAACCATATAGGAAAAAAACTTCATCAAACTCTACTTGTCATATCTTCCTTCTATGACAAATAACAATTGAAAATTAATAACAAACATCATCTAGCAGATCTTTGTACCTATACCAGCTTGTATTGTGTAAGGTGCTATTTTTTTGTTACCTAAAAATGCACAACTTCTGAACTGTCATCTCATTAGTAGCACTAATCCATTCTTAAATTCTCCTCATTTACTTATTTACTCACTCATTTGTATAGCACAAACCATGTGTCAGGCACTGTTTTAGGTTCTGGGAGTGAACCAGTGTAAATGAAAGTAACAAAATTCCCTACACTCAGGGAGATGACATTCTACTGGAGCTCACATTCTATTGGATAGGCCAATAGGTTACTTTGCTCTTCACAAAACTGGCCTAATTAATTTATAGTATCTAATTTTAAGTAAGCTTTAGCAATAAAGATTTTTTCATGAATGCTAACAATATTTTCCCCATATGAAAGTTAACGACTGTTAATATTACTCTTTTTTCCTTTTAAGAACAGTCACTTAGAAAACTTTTTATATTACATAAACATTTGTGCCAAATACTTTAGTTAAGAAAATACCCTTTTATTCTAAAAAGTGTTTTTATTTAGTTTTGTTTTAAAATAAACTGATGTAAATTTTATCAAGTACCATTCAAGTATTATTTGAGATGTCATTAGACTTTTCTTAGTTTATCAATTTGTATAATGTACCAACATACACATAATAGTAGTCCCAAAAGGAGAACAAACAATATTTGAAGAAATAATGATTGAAAGATATCCCATGAAAATAGTAACCAAAAGAGCAGAGGTGATTACACTACTATCAGACAAAACAGACTTTAAGACAGAACTAGTTACAAGACAAAGGATATTATATATTGATTTAAAAAAGGTCACTCTGTCAAGAAGATTTAACAATTACTTATATTATACACACCTAACAAGAGAGCCCCTGAATATGTGAATCAAACATTGACATGATTGAAGGTATAAACAGAGTTCTACAATAAGAGTTGGAGACACTAACACTCCACTGGCAATAATGGATAGCACAACTCAACAGATCAATAAGGAAACGGGGTACCTGAACAACACTATAAACCAATTAGACCTAACAGACATAAGCAGAACACTCCACAGCATAACAGCCATACATATTCTGCTCAAGTGCGCATGGAATAGTCTCCAGTATACACCATACATCTGGCCACAAAATACATCTCAGTAAGTTTTAAAATATTTAGATCATAAAGGTATCTTCTCTGACCACAACAGAATGAAACTAGAAATTAAAAGCAAAAGTCACAGAAAATTCACAAATATGAGAAAAATTAAACAACATGCCCTTAAATAACCAATTGGTGAAAAGAAATTCCAATGGGAATTAGAAAACATCTTGAGACAAATGAAAATGAAAACACAACACACTAAAACTTACAGAATACAGCAAAACTGGTGCTCATATAGGAACTTATCATTGTAAAGCCCACATTAAAAAAAAAAAAAAAGATCTTGTGTCAGTAACTGATCTTTATACCTTAAAGAAGTAGAAAAAGAAAAGCAAACTAAACCCAACCTAGTAGAAGAGAGTAAATAATAAATAGTGGAAAAGAGATAAATGAAATGGAAGATACAAATGTAATAGAGAAAAATCAACAAAACCAAAAGTTGATTCTTAAGAAAGATTCTAAAAATTAACAAACCTTTAGCTAGACTAAGAAAAAAGGGAGAAGACTCAAATTACTAAAATCAGAAATGTAATCAAGACATTACTACACACTTTACAGAACTGTCTTTAAAAAGGATTATAGAATATTATGAACATTTTACAGCAACAAATTGGATAACTTAGATGAAATGGAAAAATTCCTAGAATCAAACAAACTACCAAGTTACTCAAGAACAAACTAAAAAATCTGTAACAAGTAAAGACACTGAATAAATATTCAAAAAACTCACAACAAAGTCAACCACAGTATAAGGTGGCTTCATTGGTACATTCAACCAAACATTTAAAGACTTAACACCAATTCTTCTCAATTCTTCACCAATCCTTTCCAAACACTTCCGAAAAATAGAAAAGGAGGGAACACATCTTAACTCACTCTATAAAGCCAGCATTGCCTTGACACAAAAGACAAAGATATAACAAGAAAACTACACACCAATCTCTCTTCTGAATATAGATACAAAAATCCTCAACAAAATAGTTGCAAATCAAATTCAGCTGCATATTTAAAGGATTATACATCATGACCAAGTGGGATTTATACCATGAATACAAAAATTATTTAACATAAGAAAATTAGTGTAATAATCATGTCAATAAAATGAATTTTAAAATGCATGATTATATTGATTGATGGAGAAAAGGCAAATGATAAAATCCAATATTCCATCATAATAAAAACTCCCACCAAACTAGGAGCAGAAGCAAACATCTTCAATATGATGAAACATATTTATGAAAAACAGAGCTAACATCATCTAGGTTGGAAAAAGAATGAAAGTTTTCCCCTTAAGATGATGAAAAAGAAAGGATGACTGCTTTCATGACTTCCATTCAACACTACTAAAATGTCTAGCCAGAGCAAGTAGACAAGAAAAAGAAATAAATGGCATTCAAATTGGAAAAGAAAAAATAAAACTATCTCTATT
Source organism: Camelus dromedarius (assembly GCF_036321535.1). NCBI lineage: Eukaryota > Metazoa > Chordata > Mammalia > Artiodactyla > Camelidae > Camelus > Camelus dromedarius. The sequence goes on along the minus strand of NC_087465.1, from coordinate 10,782,011 downwards.
TGCATGAAGTTTTATGTAGAATAGCCTAAAGAATCCATAAAAACATGGTTACAACCAACAAGTTCAGCAAAGTTGCAGGACTAAGACCAACACTTGAAAAATCAGTTGTATTTCTAAACACTACCAATGAAAAATTGGAAAAAGAAAATAAGAAAAATTACATTTACAATAACATATAAAAGAATAAAATAGTTAATAAACTTAACCAAGAAGGTGCTGGTCTAGTGTACTGAAAATTATAAAACACTGTTTAAAGAAATTAAAGAAGACCTAAATAAATGAAAGGTATTCCACATTCACAGATTGAAATCTTTAACAATGTTAGATCACAATAATCGCAAAGTGATCTCTTAACAGAATGCATTTCCCATTAAAATCTCACTGACCTTTTTTTTGCAAAAATGGGAAAGCTAATCCTAAAAATCTAATGGAATTGCAAAGGACTCTGGATAGCCTAAACAACCTTGAGAAAGAAAAACAAAGTCCAAGTACTCATACTTTCCAATTTTGAAACTTATCTTTAAGCTTCTGTAACAAAAAGTGTCATTCTTATATAAGGAGAGACACATAGAATAGTGGAACAGAACTGAAAGTCTAGATATAAATCCTCACATTTATTGTCAACGAATTTTAAATAAGCGTGCCAGACCATTTAATGTGCAAAAAGTAGTATTTTCAACAAATGATACTGCCCAACAAATGGAAAACTCCATATCTACATATAAAAGAATGAATCTGGACCCTGCTTACATCATAAACAAAAATTAACTTAAAATGAATCAAAGACCTAAATTTTAAAACTAAAACTATAAAACTCTTATAAGAAACATGGGGGTAAATCTTTCTGGTCTTGGATTAGGCAAGGGTTTCTTAGATATGACACAAAAAGTACAAACAAAAAAAAGAAAAAGATAAATTGGCCTCATCAAAATAACTTGTGTATCAAAGAATACTATCAAGAAAGTGAAAAGACAATGTACAGAATGAGAGACAATATCTGTAAATCATGTATCTGATAAGGGTGTAGTATCAGGATATATAAAGAACTCTTAAAATTCAAGGAAGAGTAACAATCAACTTTAGAAAATGAACAAAAGGGCCTGAATAGATATTTCTCCAAAGATACACAAATGGCCAAGAAGAACATGAAAAGTTGCTGAACATCGTTAATCGTTACAGAAATGCAAATTAAAACAAGATTTCACTTTGCACCCTTTTGGATGGCATAATATTTTTGATGTAAATAGAAAATAACAAGCGTTGGTGAGAATGCGGAGAAACTGAAAGCTGCTTACATTGCTGATGGGAACGTAAAATAGAGCAGCCTCTATAAAAAACAATTGGCAATTCCCCTAAAAATTAAAACACAGAATCACAATACAACTCAGCAACTCCACTTCAAGGTATATACTCAAATAATGGATAATGAGTGTTCAAACAATTACTGGTAAATCAATGTTTACAGCAACACTATTCATGACAGCAAAAGGCAGAAACAACCAAAATACCCTACAACAAATAGATGGATAAACAAAATGCAGTATGTCCATATAATGGAATATTATTCAGCCCCCAAAAGGAATAAAGCACTGACACCTGCTGCAATGGGAATGAACGCTGAAAGTCTCATGCTAAGTGAAATAAGCCAAATACAGAAAGGTCACACATTATATGATTCCACTAATACGAAATAACCAAAATAGGTAAATTCAAAGACAGAAAGCAAGTTCTCAGGGGCTAGTGGGAAGCAGAAATGTTCAGTGACTATTTGTTACAGGGTTTCCTTTTCTACTGATGAAATGTTTTGGAACTAGATAGAGGTTACAGCAGCACAGCATTTTGAGTGTACTAAACGTCACTGAACTGTACATTATAAAATGGTTAATTTTTGTTATGCTAATTTAACCTAAAAAATTTTTTGGATTGATTTGGTATGAAGCCATGGTAACTAAACATCTCTAAAACATTTTTGCCTCTCCAAGGTCACAAAGTTATACGTGTATGTTTTATTTTAGAAATTTTACTGTTTTTGTTTTCATCTTTAGGCCTATGACCCACCTCAGATTGATTTTCAGTATGAATTAAGGTAGGGATCAAAACTGTGTGTATTTTTCTATATGAATGTCCCACGTTGAAGGGACTTTTTCTCTTCCTATTGTATTTGTTTACATGTCCTGTGGAAAATCATTTGACCATATATGTACTTTCAGCTTCTGATTAAGTTCAACTGATCTGTTTGCCCATCCTTTCACCAAAAATCACACTGTCTCGATAACTGTAGTTCTATAATAAGAACTGAAGTCAGGTAGGGTAAATTCTCCAAACTAATTCATATTTTTCTAGATTATTTTAGATAATCATGGTCCTTTGCCTTTCCAAATCTATTTAAAATAATAGTCAATTTCCAGGGGGCAAACATCTGCTGGAGTTTGGATAGGGATTACACTTTTAGATAGACTGAGAAAGGAGTACTTATCAGTGGCAAAGGCCTTGCTCCACGTAGTTTATATTCTTAAAAGAATATTATACTCAAAAAGGTCTAAATCAATTACACATGCATGAGAATATGAGCATATGAGTGAGCAGTTATATATAAATAAAGCTCAATGTTCATGCTGAAATAAATGTGAAATTCACTAGAATAGCAAGAAATATCAGATAAAATATTTGGCTTCAATTCTTATCTTTTTCTCATTTTACTAACACACACTTACATATATTAAATAACATGTGAATGACAAACTTCCTTACATGATTTTGATTCTGGTGATGGCGGAGAAATATTAGACACAGCAAGGTCACTTTTTGACTTTTTAGGCTTCTTTGCATTTAATTGCCAGGGTTTATCATAGCTTCTGAAATCTCTTCTTGTTCCTTTATGTTCTGCTGAAACAAAAGAAATATATTTATAGAAACAATAATAAATGATTTCATGATTGATCAAAAACTAAATTTATGAAGCAATTAGATATACCTGACCAACACTATGCCACTTCATATCCAAATAATGCAAATATCCCAAAGTACTGCTTCCTTTATTTCTCCTATAAATTTAAGTCTTGTATTTGATATGAATTAGTTTATATATTAATATAAGACCATGTTAAACTGTGAAATTATTTGTAAGTCTTTTACTTAAAATAACATTCTTTAAATGAGTGTCATGGAACAAAGCACTTTATTCTGTTGTAAATAAAAACAACTACATGTTTAAGTAAGTTTTACTCATCTACTATTACCTTACCTGTTATTCACTATGACACATAAAACCAATGACACTCACTGACATTTCTTTCATAGTACCACTCATTTTTTTTCTATTGTTCTGTTTAAGAAAGTAGTTTAACCAACTTTATTGAAAGCTATAGTTCCCCTGCAAAGGTGGTCAATGTCACACCAACTCCTAAATGAAACGATCTTTCTAGGAGTTATCCCTCCTGACTTCTTGGCGCTCCATATTTTTAGACAGACCTAACTAAGCAGAACTTTTTCTTCTCTTATTCTCAGGGCATGGCATCCTCCTCATGCCCATACCACCTGTCTAACTGTTCCTCCTCTGTCTTACTCATTGCTTCTTTACCTTCCTCTTTCATCTATGTGACATTCCTTAGTTTCTTTCTACCCTCTTGTTTAAATTTAAACCTTGTAAAATCATTCTAGCTTCACAGATGATTCATATATCTTTCTCTGGCTACCCACTTCTAAATACCAAACAGACATCATGAAATAGTCCTCAAATTTTAGTGTTAAGTTTCTACTTAATGAGCTGTGATCCAATTTTTCTACTTCCAACATCCCATTTAATATCAAAGAGTCATAAATATTCTAAAACACCAGGAACAGAAATATTGGTCCACATTCTGCCACAACCCAAGAAGCGTTTCCATAGACACAACTAAGACAAAATATGGGCATATCAGAAAGAGACTAAGAAACTTCTAGACACCCACAATGCTTGCCCCACCTCATATTCATCCCCTTATGTTGTTTCACAGTCTATAAGAACTTGTCTTTCTACACCCAACTTAGGACTGTAATTTCTTCTAATGCAATATAGCTAAAGGAATAAAGAATCATGGTCATAAAACACAGCATCTCATGATACAAAGAAAAACTGAAAAAGAGATTAAACAGAAGATCTGGTTAAACTGTGCACAGACCGCTGATCTGTGCAAATGGTGAGATATTAAATGTGCGCTTATTAAAGCTACAGAATTTAACACACTACTGTCTCTCCAGACACAACAGTTTATAAATATGGGCTCACACGAGCTTCAGCGGGCTCACAGTTGCTTCTCCGGTCCACCTTCACAAGAATGGTGCCCTCTTTGCATCTACAAACTAAAGCCTATGCCTAACACCCGTCCTAGTAAGAATCTAACCCTAAGAAAGTGAGGCCAAGAAAAACCAAGAATTCACTCTCATTCCCTGTATGATGCAGACACTTCCATATGGATAACTAACACCAGAGTTGTCAACATTCTTCAGAAGATACCCCATCCCCTACCCTGCTTAGGCACCAATGTGAGGATACAGCCAAAGAAGACCAAAATTCTTTCATGGGACCGCACAGAGCAGGAAGAGAAGAGAAGAGAAAACAGCCGGAACCCTGTCAGTCGGATGACCATGCCGTCAGGCAAGGACTTAGCTACCCAAGCAACAGGCTGGAGGGATTTGGGTTTGGAAGTAAATACCAAACTAACAGACCAGTGTGTGGAAGAAAAAAAGCTGTCAGACACATATTTTATAAATAAAGGTTGAAGTCAAGTCTACTCAATTATCTCACCAGTGCTTGTGGGTGAAATAAGGCTATCACAGACTTGGCAAGGCTGGTTCCCCAATGTTTGCAGTAAATATGTCTTCCTCAGGTTGAATTTACTACATTAGGATAAAATTAGAGCTGAGGGAAATAGAGAGTAGTCATTGGTTTGGTCTACAAAAAAGGTAACGCTGTAGAAATCTATGATTTACCTTTCTACATAGATGAGCTATAAGCCCTTAATTCAAATTCTTGATAAAAAGAAGTGAGTTTAAAATAGTTTGAATTCATATGATTTAAAAACTTTTCATGCAAATCTGAATCTTATTTCTATTCAAATTAATACACAGATTCTTATCTTTTGAAGCATAATACATAACAATATAGTCAAATTCAAGAGTATTTTTTGACAGATTTTAGCATATGAGTGAAGTCATTGATGAATACATGAAACCCTAGGTAACCTCTGGATTTACTTACTATACAGAAACAGACTTATGAATTTAACATTAAATATATCAACATTAACTGTAAAATATGTTTTTTCATTTACCTAATGTTTCACTTTCTGCCCAGAGAGCTGCAGATCCAGATAAAGTTCTTTGAAGCTGTCCACGGCTTCCTTGTTTAGACTGAAGATGGTCAATGAGAAAAGGGATTGGCTGGTCAGGTGTCTCAGTTATTAACTTGGTCATTAATTCCTGAAGGCAGAGTAGAGCATACATTTACATAGCAAACAGTTACATATCACTATTGCCAGGTACCGCTGTAACTACTTTATACACAGCTACTAATTTAATCCTCATAACAACTGTTTCAGGCAAGTTTAAGTTATCCTCATTTTGAGGAAGCAAGCTCAGAGAAGTAAATTGTCTGTTACACAGCTAATACATGGCAAAGCCAAGGTATATTTATTTTATTATTATATTTGTCCAAAAACATACTAGAAATTTATTCTAAATTCTTTTGAAAACTATCGTCTAAGACTTTTCTATTTAAGTTTACTATTTTAAGAGATGCCATTATACACTAAATTTTCAATAAACCTCTCCATATGCATTACATACCAATGTCATTTGTCTTTATTAACTATAAATAAATATCCCCAAAGAAAATGTTGGAATGAAAGAAACAAGTACAGATTCACAGAAACAAACAGTACTTTAAACTAGTCTCCAAAAAAAGTTCCTTTTTCCAAAAGCCCTGATGGGTATTCACTCTTTTCTGTTCTTTTTCTTTTCTTTTCTTTTTTATAATGAGTGAAGCCATGGAGAGTTCCATTTTTGGACAGCTCTAACGATGCCTTAAATCGGGGAGAAATTTGCCTAACGGTAATATCTACACATTGTTTTTCACCAATTAAGAACAGCAAAGGGCAAGCTCCAAATTGTGGTCAGTTAGAATCCCAAGACTGTTTCTCTTATGAACAGCGGCCAAGTCACGTGGACATCGTTTTGCACTGTGTACCTGGGTTTGTGAACTCGCACACACCATTTTACATTCGTACCAGTCACATTTCAGCTTCTTGGGTTTAGCCCAGAATTCTAGTCTGTCAATTGTCATTTTAAGTTCAGATTCTGTGAGGCAGTGGTTCTAGTGCTATACTGGGTATCAGGTATCAGCAGTGCTAATCCAAATATACTGGAAATTCCCCACTCTGTTGTTTTTTTTTTTTTGTTGGTGGTGGCCTATTTCCTCTGCTTTGAATGCTCTTTTCTGGGATGTTCAGATGGCTGGCTTGTTATCATTCAGCCTCTACTGATACCTTCTTAAAGAGGCTTACCCTAACCAATCTTCGTAAGTTTTTATCACATTATTTTATTTTCTTCACAGCATTCTGCACTTTCTAGAATCATCTCATTTAATATTTGTTCATCAGTTCGTGCCTGTCTCTCCTCCTCCCCTACTACGGCACAGAGGCCAAGGACTGGTCTGGTTTGATCTCTACTCTTTCCTTAGGGCCTGAATTCCACCAAGTTTCCAGCTGGTGTTGAATGAATGAATGAATTTGGTTTACTGACCGCAGATAAACATAAGAAAATCCTTGCTGTCCTAATGAACAACAATTAAAGCACCCATAGATTTCTTGGCCCAGCAAAACATACTCTTCTGAACTTCTATGAAAGTAACTGCTGTCATATCCCAGGGATATTTGTTGACATGCATAATAGTCTAGGAACACATAAATTTATCTGAGTAGAGGTTAAATGGATTTTATAGATGACAAGATTCCAAGCTGATCTCAAACCCAAGGACAAAACAACTCAAGGTATCTCAAAAATGTGCAGGCTGAACACAGAGTTGGAATTAAAAAGAGCAAAGGATATCGACCATAAGCACATCGTGATGCAAAATATCTGTCAAATGTAAGACACTTTTATACTCTAAAAAACAGGTAAGCAAACCACCCGTTGGCACAGGTCTTCTTTACTTCTGTTATTTAAAGTCTCAATTATTCGTTATAACTTAAGAAGTCATTCCTCTATGTGGTAAAGCAATGTGGGGTTCAATTAAAACCCAATTACACATCAGTGGAACATAATTTAAAACATTCTGGATTTTGCTCCTGTAGAAAAAAATGTATTATATTCTATTTAAATTAATTGTACATTATAAAAGCTACGAGAAAATAGAAAGAAAAATAAATAGAAGGACCAACTAGATTACTCCTGTCACGTAAGGCCTCGGCATTCAGGTAAAGCAAAATTAGGTCAGGTAACAGGCCTTTAAAGCTACAGCAATTTCTATCCTGAAAGCTCCTAAGATCTCATGCGCTTTTTCTTTTAACCTTTCAAGTTAGATGGAAAGTTTCTGGGTTGTTTTTTTTTTTTTTCTTTCAAAATAAACTGAAGTGTTCCTATATTGTCTTTGGAAGACAGACCATACAGTCGTAACAGACCAAGTAATCACTATTAATTTTTTTTTTTGTACTCACAGCCGTGATTTATTATAGCAAAAGGATACAAAGCAAAATCAGAAAAGGGAAAAGGCACATGGGGCAAAGATAGAGAAAAGCAGGCAGGAGGTTTCAAGAGTCCTCTCCCGCAGTGGAATCACGCAGGACACAGTTAATTCTTCCTGCAAGTTGTGGCAACATGTGTGAAGCACTGACTACCCCGGAAGCTCATTAGAGATGTGGTATCCATTATTAGGGGCACCACCTGCCCATTTTTTTTTTCCCAACAGTATCAGTCTAGTAATTAGTTTTGGATACTCTCATGGTCCATGAATGAATATATGAGATTAAGTTAAAAGAAAAATGAAAAAACAGCCAATGTTTGCAGTAGGGTATGTTGGATATCTCGGTTGAGCCAGAGTCTAGTTTCATGTAACTGTATTTGTAAGAAGAATTATCCTCTTTGTAAGAGAATTATCCTCTTTTTCTAAGAAAATTATCTCACTCAATCCATGCATCCACTGGCTTTCAGACTTTAATGGCTTTGAGGACTTGAACTAGACAGAAACCTCTTTCCCAGACGCGAAAAGCCACCTGCTGGCAATAAGACTGGTTTCCCTCCGCTAGGATTGAGACACACTGAGCTACAACTGAGCGGCCCACAAACCAAGGGGATGGGAAACGAACGTGCAGCTGGGACGTGAGGTGGGAGAGAGAAACACGACTGCAGCAAGTTGCACAGGGACCGTTCACCAAGAGGTAAAGAAAATTCTAGAACAGCAAACCAGTACCAAGGACGGAGGCCCAACACCATTAGGGAAAGTTCTGTGCTTCCGGGGGGGGGGGGGGGGGGCTCATTTACTATTCTTACCCTCCGTGTAGGACGTGAAATTCCCAGGTGCCAGAGCGACGCTGCGCCCGCCCGTCAGCTACCAGGTCACCCGTCGCCGCGCTGGGCCCGGACGACCAGCCTGAAACGCGGACGCCAGCGTTGAAGCAACAGCGCGCTCAGTCCCGGCGGCCCGCTCTGCCTGACAGCGGCCCCGCGCAGGCGCAGACTCCCACTCGCGCGCAGACTCCCACTCGCGGCCTGGGGCTGAGTGTGAGCCCCCAGCGCCCAGGCGTCCGGGGAACCTCGCCCTCCTGCCCCGAGCCCTAGGGGTGCCCAGGCGCCTGGGGACGGGAGTTCCTGGGTGGTACCCTCTTCCCGCCCCCGCAGGATGCAGTCGCCCCCGCAACAGTCCCGAGGAAGACACACCGACGAGACTCTGGAAACGCCGTTGTCCTGAGAGCCTGGGAGCCCTGCCACGCCCTGGATACCGCCCCCAGGGTCCCCAGAGCTGGCTGCAGTGTGCAGGGGTATCTCTGTATCCACAGAGACTCAACTGTTGCCAGAAACGCCACTCCTCTTGCCTTGCCCACCGTCCCAGAGACTTAAGCCTCAGACCCAGTGGGGATGCTGAAACCACAGAGTAGAGATGGTCTCCACCTAGGAGGACCGGGAACCAGTTCCCGCCTTGACAGCTCAGTGACTAAATCCCGCCCCGGCGCTCAGGCCGTAGGCTCAGGGACTGCTCTGAACTTCGGCAAGAAGGTTTAGGGTACCCGCCTGGGCAGCTTCTGCTAATAGCCTTGCCTGCCCCGCTTTTCAACCAGGAATCAGGCCTGTAGTGTGGGGCCCTCTCCTCATTTGCTCCTTCAGTGGTTTTCCAGCCAAGGATCCCTGGGAGATTTTAGCTATTGGCGCATATAAATTGAAACAATGGAAGTGATAATAGCACTTATGCCCTGAAACAAAAACACTTGTGGAAATGTTAGGCGAGGGAATGGTCAATACTCCTACCTACTAAACGTAAATGATACTAACACCTACATGACAGTTGCCAGGAGGATTAAGTAGGATAATGATCACAAAGCATTCATAAAGAGTGCTTGAGTTACGTGTGGCCTATTGTGATGGGTTGCCTAACATTTCCTTCTAAGGCTGGGGAATTATTTCCCAGAATTTTCTTTATATGATTTGGGTTAGTTCTCCCAAAATGGGGAATTCGTAGTAGACTTAGAAAGTAAGAGAAGCAGAAGAAATTGTTCTCTGGAGTTGACTGCAGGCAGACGAGAGATTGACACCAGCTTCCCAGCAAATTTGTGAAAACCTCCACTGCAGACATAGCTGTGGGAGCGCTGTGGCAGTTCTGGGGAACTACAGTAGCTTCCAGGCAGGGAATTGAGAACCACTTGCTTTTGATATCCAGGTGGATATTTTCAGGGTGGGCTCCTCCCACCTTTGATGACAGCTTCCCCAACCTTCAGCAGCATTTCCCTGGTCTCTGTGCCCCAACTTTCTAACCCTCCATCAAGCAAACTTGTTTGTATTAAACCTTATATGACCCACATACGGAGTGGCTTCTGTTTCCCTGACCAAACTCCCTTTAATGATCTTCCCAAAAGTGGTATTAGCTAATATTTTTAAATCTATTTACTTTTATATATTTATATAATATCATTTTTATATATTTATGTTTATTATTACTACTACTATTACCATTTTTATATCTTTTATAGCATCTGTTTTTGATGGAATATGCACATTGCATCTTTTTATTGGCTTTATTTTTTCAGATTATAAAACTAATAAATGTTCTCTTAATATAGTTTATTATAAACTGCTTTTAAATTTCATGGATATACTATATATTGAGACAGCTCCTTGCACTGATGTTTCCTTTTTGGTTAATTATCATTTTGTTACTGGTACCAATTCAAATATATTTATTTTTAAAATATAAATATGTATGAAGATAACACTCTTTTTAAGAATTTTGAAAAACAATGTAGAGAATATAAATCACTAAGCAATTACTGAGTCCAAATTTGTATTGTACATCATGTAAAGACTACTCGAAGTTAGGGCTATTATAACCTTGTACTATATAGAAAATTGCCCTAATTAATAAGCTGGAGAATGAATGCTAACTAAATAGAAGTGATGACTGCCTCAAAATACATTTTAATTTTAATGCCCACTAGATAAAAGCAAAACCATCAGTGAGTTGGTAGCTCTTCATAGTCATTTATTATTAAATAAAAAACGAATAGTTAAGGGAATGAGTAATCATGCAATAGTAGACATTATTTTAATAATAGATTCATTCCAACTGATGAAAGCTATGCAATCCCTTGGTTAAAAAACCAAAAAGCACGTGTATACACACAAAAATCAGATTTTACATAATATTCCTGGGTGTTTGACCCATACATGGGCTGACCCTCTAAGGTTTCATTTAATCCAGATTAAGAATCCTTGCTCTACGTCCCACAGCATACAGGTAGCATGGCATTCTGCGTAAAAATTACGGACTTAGTCACTTACTAACTTCCTTGGGAGAAAGTTACTTCTTCACTTCCTGACAGGTAAGTGCCAATCTCAGTAGAAAGTCATCAGGAAACAAAATTAAAACCATTTCCAAAATCACAGCAATTTCTCACTATATAGTCTTTTTGTTAAATCAATAAACATGCAGGATATTACACTCTAGTAATAAGGGAGGTGGTGTCAATCAGATATATTTTTATTCAGTACCCATAATTATGTTAAATATTAATTGCACATCGCACCTTACCATCTGTAGAATATGTTATTTCAAAATTGGCATTAAGACTTGATGACTGAATTAATTCATTCTAAATATGCATGTTTCCATTTTCTATTTTTAATTAGGTCTTATTAAAAATTTGCATGAGATCACAACCTTCCACTCACCCTCTCCATCACCACCCATCTATTTTTCATATATAGGCAGCTAATGGGCATTGCAATGTCAACAAATAAATAAGAGACTACCCACTTGAAAAATCATTTGTCTCCAAAATACCTTATTTTCTGAAACAGCCTTATTTTAAATTGATGTCACCATTCCCAACTGATAGAATCCCACTTGGGTTCCACCCCCACTAAAGCCCGTTCCTCTTCCCTCATTCCATTTTTCTAAACAGAAGTAGAATGGAGGAAGTTTTTGTTTTTCTGCTTCCTTACACCTCTAAGCTCTGTTATGAGCTTTGGCAATAAATAGGTTCCAAAGGAACATCTAGGTTTCCATGCACACGTGAGAAGGGGACAGACATCTATTTGATGTTTTCCTGGGAGACTCTTTTGTTCACAGAACTCAGATTGTCCTCTGGTTGTACATGTGCTAAAATATCTGTGGAATAAGTTCCCAGGGGACTTAAAAGTAAAATGAAAACCTAATTGGAAAAATGCATCTGAGAACTCTCTGTACTTTCTGTTAAAGTTTTCTGAAAACCTAAAAGTACTCTAAGAAATAAAGCACTTTCTTTAATAAAAATAAAGTCTATTATTTTAAAATAGTAAAATCTATTAGCTTTTTAAAACTTTGATTAGAGATATTTTAATTAAAAGAACAGCAGTTGAGATCTTCAAAAGGATCTCAAGATTTACTACATATACTAAAACTTTGAACAGTAGTTTTAATAGCAGTTGTTGAAAACTGTGAGCCATTTCTACCAAGGGTGGAGTTGGTCCATATGGTTCCTGTGTCTTTCCTCCATCCTTCCCTTTTTTCCCATGTTTTAAGATGTGCTAGAATGTCTGCTTTGGGGAAAGGAATCGTGTAATACTTTGAGTCTCTGAGTCTTAAATATAAAAATTCCCAGAAGAGACAAAGAGGACATACTGATCAGGTGCCCACCTAGAGCTATCGAATGTGGCTAAAGTGGTATGCATATGAGGAAAGCTACAGCCTTTTTAACAGCCAAGTGAATGCTGGAAATGGCATTTATTAAAAGAAGAAGGAATTGTGGGCAAATGTTATCACATGCCTACTAAATATAGCTTCAAAGAAGTGACCATCAAAATAGGAACCACATGGAATAAAAAGAAAATGGCTCTAATCAGCCCCAAGCAGAGTTAGTTAGGCATAGGAAGTATTTGAATAATATTATGAATACAATTCTAGACAACACTCATGCCACTGTATAAACAATGTGTTTACCAGTTCAGCTCTCTGAAGAGTTCTTGAGGTCAGGAAACATGTCTTAGACATCTCTGTTTCCCAAGATCAAAGAACAGATCCTGGCACATTTGCAAAAAAAAGAATGAATAAATGAATAAATTATGTCAATAACTTTACTAAAAACCTTGTGTAGCTGAATTATTACCTGCAAAAAATCCCCCCAAAAAGCAAACAAAAAACCCCACCTACCTCCATTCGTGGCATTCAAAACTATCTAAAAACTGTTCCCAGCCTGTAGTTTCATCACTTATGATATTATGCTCTGGATTCTACAGACAGCAAAAGTTCCCTTGATACCTCTTCCACTTTCGTATCATGGATTTATAGCAGGCACTCATCTCAGAATAAACAAGACTGGCGTGGTCCAGGGTTTAGGGGACTTAACATTCTTTGGGAGAGTAAGACAATAAACAAACAATAAAAATCAATAAATAAAATCAATATAGATTCTAGAAAGCTCTATGGGAAAAAAGCAGAGAATATATTAAGAGAAATGGGGGTGAGATAATATGATATGGGGCGATCAAGAAAAGCCTCTCTGAAGAAATGATATATGATCTGAGACCTGAGGGTAAAACTAGAACCAGACATTCAAAAAGCTCGCGTTTCAGGCAGAGAGAAGAATAAATGCAAAGACCCCTGGGCCTTGTGGGGCCTGGTACATTCTAAAGAACTGTCAAATGCCAGCAAGGATGGAACAGTCTGTGAGTTGAAGAGGTAGGCAGATGCCGGAACTTGCAGAGCTTTGTCAGTTAAGAAATATAGACTGACTATTACTTTAAACAGAGTGCAAAGCCAGTGAATGGTTTTAATTGAGGAAGTGAGATTGATCTGCCCTTTTAAAAGATGTGCCAAAACTCTTCAGAGACTATCAAACTACAGTGGTGGTGTTAGTGTGGATGCAAAGTGACAGCCTGACTTTATACACATCTGAAGCAGACTTGACCTGGGGAGGAGTGGGTAAAAGCAGCCTGAAGAACGAATCACCCAAGCGTTTGGATTTGAAGACTGAGCTGATGTCAGTGCCGTTCATTATAATGTAAAGAACAAGGCACGTTTAGTGGTGAAGACCAAGAGCTCCCCTGTGGGCAAGGTAAAAGGAGCCAGATAGATGAGACAGACGGGGCTCATGGGCTCAGTGCAATTTTTCAATTAATATTTTTCAATGCTTCCTTTAGAATGACTTTATCTTTTACTTATTTATTGAGCACTCACTATACACTAGGCACTGTGTGTTGCAGATGGTCAGTGAACAGAACAGAAAGGTATTCTGCTCTGCAGTTGTGGCTGTCAGTCTGTGAGTTTCCTCTTCAGATTATTTGGATTATCCCAGTAATGTAGGAAGCAAGGCCAACAGCAGAACCAGAGGATGGGAGATGAGGACTGGGAGTTTTGAGAAAAGGGAAACAGACATAAAATAGTGAGTGACCCAGGAGTGTAAGAGAGTGAGTGGGTGAGGAATGCGGTGACCACTTGGCCACTTGAGATTTGTGGTCATATATTTAAAGACTAGTTTGTGTGATAATGTGTTTTCCTCCCAGCCATATTCAGCTGCAGAGGCATTGGCATGAAAGAGGCAAAACTTTGTATTAGGCAAGTTTATGGTTTAGCTAACTGAGTAGGATGAGCTGAGAGAGGGGCAAGGTACTTGAGAGTACACGCAAGGGGGCAGTTAGGATGACTGGCCACTGGCCCCAGCATTTAGGCTGGATAGAAAGCAGAACAGGGACATCAAGGAGGTAAGAGAAAACGAAAATGTAATAGGATCAATGCATTGGATGTCCAGGTAGGGTCAAAGAGAAGATGGGGTGGGGCTACCAGAGGCAGTAAACTAGAAAGGTAGGAGAAGATGGTGGGATAGAAGGATGCTTGAAACAGACTATGGAAAGCATGCAGTTATTGATAACAACAGGAGTATTTAAGGCAGGAAATAAGGTAACAATCATTGGGTGAGAGGAGTTCAGCAAAGAGGTACACATGATGGAAACGTCATCTACATATATATGAAAATTGCAAGAATGAATAGCGATGTAATATTAGAACGACAATAATTAAGAGTTAAAGTTATTGAGAAATACAGGAAACCACGCAGAGGTCTGAAGAGTTACAATCATTGAGGAATACAGGGGAACCACTCAGGGTCTGTCAAAGTAAAACTGGGGTGGTGGGCAATATAATCTGATGACACGGAGTTGAAAGATATGTCTATTTTTTACATTTTTTAAAATCTAGAAAGCCTAAAACAGTTAAGTACTAATCTTCCCTCTTTATTAGAAATACTTCATCAGCTAGAAAAACCCATACTATTTATCATTAAAATCCAAAATTAGAAAACATTACATGAGCATTCAAATTTATATATTCATCCTCAAGGAAAAATTATAGCTAATATGCAGAACACTAAGTCAATGAACAAGAAAAAAGTTAACTGATAGGCATTTAGTCCTAAATCTATGCTAATGTAAAAGTTGTGGGATTAGGCAATAGACAAAAATTCTTACATAAATTAATTAAGCAGCATGCTGGCATCAAATATTCTCTACGGTTTACGAAAAGTAAAAGAACATATTCACAATCATTAGTAATTGCTGGTAATACATTTCTGATTTACAGACACCTAACACCCCCATTCACAGAAGGTATGTGCTGAAATCTGTTTATACATACATTTTATGTAGGTTTTGTAGAGTTATATGTGTTTTGATAAAAACAGACCTCATGTGCTTAAGACTAAAATTCCTAAATGAACAAAACAGCAATCAGTTTCAACAAACCCTCACTGAGTCTGACGAGGCTCACTGCAGCTGGTTAAACCACAAGGTGGTTTAGAAAGATTCACAGTCCTTCAATAAAATCCAGTTTCTGCTGAAGCAATGAATAATCTTGCCAGCTGTTATCAAGATTGTTTCACTTATGAAATATACTGTGTATGCTTATATAGTTTTATTTGACCAAAAACATTTTCCATCGACACTGAATCTAAACCACAAATACTATTTGGAAGCCATGCAGTTCTATAACATTCAACAAGTTAAATACACGTTGGTTTCTTGTGTAACATAGTGGAATGACCTGACACACCTGTACATTGACTAGCCCTCCCCCCATGCCCCAAAGTCCTATTCAAATAACAGAGAAGGTATTATTTAAAGAATGAAAACACAATAGCACAGGAAAATAAGAAAGAATGCCATCAGTGGACTAGAAATTTTGAGAAATTCTACATTATGACGAACCAAGCTGGTGGGGTAAAATTAGTGGGTACATTAGAAGAGGCGAGACACTACAGCCCAAGACACCAGAAGGAAGTTCTATTCTTCCCAAAAAACCAGAGAGAACACTCAAGTCAAAGAACCAACAGCAGACCAGGGAGAAGCGTCAGTGTAATTTATTCAAGAACTACATTCAGAGCAGCTGGGGTTGTTGGAACCCATCTCCTTGTAAGAGATGCTGTTGACAGCTGGGGCTTTTACCCACAAAGTGAGGTTGGAGAGCTCCTCCAATGCCATCTGAGAAAAGCCTCCAGGAACGGTGGTAAACTCCAAGAAGCAGTAGTGTAGAACTTGGTAACACTGGGCTCCACGTTTCATGGAAGGCGAGGACAGAGTGCATCCTGTCCCCAGAGCAGAGCCCTCCTTTCCTGGGGACTGTGTATTGTGTAAGGAGGTCTGATGGCTAACCTCTCTAAGCCCATTCACCAAGCCTTCCCCACCAAGAAAGAGGTCGGATGGGAGAATCTACTAAGTACAGAGAAACCCATACAAGCTACCTATAATTAGCAACCACATCTTTCATTTATATTTATGAATCAACAACTAGAAATGTTAGGAAAAGTTTGTACAAGTGTATAAACAGGACAACTGAGACAGGAAGAAATAGAGCTATTTCAGGAAACTACTGAAGAGAGTGTTGCATTTATAAAACAGGAACATTTTGCTGCCATAAGAAATGAGAACTCTGAGGAAAAATAGAGTGGATGAGGATTAAAATATTATTGCTAAAATCAAAATATAAATGGAAAGACTCAATGAATTCAAGGCAATGTTAGTGATCTAAAAAATAAAGTTGAATAAATCTAACAATAAATGAAACAAAAATTCATAAAAGGGGAGAATATAAATTAAAAGGTATGGAAGGACCGACACTGTTTTAAGAAACATTTCAGAATATAGTACAATGCAGATAAGAAAATAAAGAAAAATATAATAAAATTTCTTTATGCTAAAGAGATACCCAAAGCCTCAGACTGAAAAAGCTCACAATTAATAAAAAGACCCATAACTAAAATGCCCTGCTGAAATGTTATGAGTTCACAGATAAAAATAAAATAATATAAGATGTCAGAGGGGGAAAATGCTGTCTATAGAATAAAAAGCATCTGACTGCTATTAAACTTCCCATCAGTAAAACTCAATGTTAAAAAACAAAAGGGCAGTACCTTTAAGATGCTCACCAGGGTGAGTAGGGGATATGACCTGAGAATTCCATGAACAGGTCAGGTTACAAATCAAATGTATAGGGCAAAAAGGATATTTTCAGACATGAAGTTCACACCCTCCATGAAAAAAGTGAAAGAGATACTCTATAATGATTAAAAAAAATCTAAGAAAAAGTATAATATGAATATAAAAATCAAAGACAGCCAGGTATACAGAAAAGTGGTGAATGCTAACAAGAAAATTTTTTAACATAGAATTTGACCTTTAGTAAGTTCTTCAGGTAATCATATGTTAAGTAAAAGGCGATTATTTTCCAATTTTTATGGGTACAGTCACTCTACATGACTCTGAAGCCACAAGGCAGAGGCAGCAGATCCACAGCTCATGCTTGGCCTCCACAGCATCCTACTTGCAGGGCAGCCCCTGGCCTCTTGTTCCAGGTTGGTCTTCCTCTCCCTGAGCCACCCACACCACAACTCCACCAGAAGGGGGATGCTCTAGCTAGCCCCTTGCACCCCAGGCCACCCAAGGAAGCAGTCTTCTGAGACATCACCACCAGGATCTGTAGGGAGAAGAGTGTGGCCCACGAAGCTCCCGGTCCCAGTGCAAGTGGATGACCTTCCTTCACCCACGGGCTCTCAGGAGGACCCATCGTGCCTCATGTCTCCCAACTGAGTCACTGACAGAAACACAGCCTCCCAGTTCATCACCCAGACCGTCATAGCCATAGAATTCTGTATATTCACTATCTAACCTATCTTCACCCCTCTCTACGATTCTGGACCCTGCCACCATGCTCTATGAAAATACACTGCAAGAAGGATGGAAACCATGTTTAAATTTACTAAAACTAAAGCCACCAGCAGACCAGCAGATTGAATTATCCATGGTATTCTCCCATTTGTTTCCTCTCTGTGTCCACACAGGCTTTTAGCCCATGGTTGGGTCCCCAGCACCAACCCCTGCTTTACAAGCCAGGACCACACTCCCTCCCTCTTACACTCACCTCTCCACACTGTGAATTAAAAATACTCTCTGTCAGTCTTATTCCATGCCTTTTACTTGGCAGCATGGATTTTACATTCCCATATCTTTGATTCCTCCCTCAAACAGCAAGCATTTTTGTGCCCTTTTTGATAATTTCCATGGCCAAAAAAGTCAGGACAATTCAGGAAATCTACCAAGCTGAGATCCAATAATAAAAATTCTCTAACAATTTCATTATAACAGGAAAATAAAAGAGAGTTAATTTTATTTGTTTTGCTTTTTTTTTTTAAGTAATTGATTTACCTATATTCTAATTCATCATGGAATTATGGGAAGAAGTGAAACTGGAAACAAAACTCAAATGTTTCCTTTCTTCTGAGTTAGTTTTCAGTGGTGGTAAATAACCAGGTTTTGTCTCAAGTGTTTTGCGTGGTCCTCTGTATATGTGGCACAGGTGGGTTACAGACTGAAATACTGTCAGACGTAAATGACCCTCCCTGGAAAAAACCTTAGATGACATATGAGCTGTAACCTATCACACAACCCATCATCCAGCTATATGCTCTATGACAGTCCAAAGTTGAATCCACCACCAAGTCCTCATGGCAAGTCTACAAGAACTGTCCTAAAAAGCAATGACTCAGACTGCGCCACAGGTTAAGTAACAGACTTATAATATTTTATTTTAGGACCTGGGTGAACCCAGTGGTCTAGAGTAAACCATATTCTTACCTTGAAAGTCGTCCCTCTCTAGGGATTCAAGGATGCTAAGAGACCCAGTATTTCATTGCTCCCGTGATGATCCAATACAGGATCCCTATGTCAAAATAAACCAAATCCAAGCTAACTTTGATGTCAGGCTCCAACTGACAAATGATCATTGAATCACCTTAAGAATGTGCAGAGTCAAAAGACAAATCGACTCACTCATCTGTAGTAACTCTCAGGCTTCCACAAGATGGGGGGTGAGGAACCAGAAAGTTAAGAGGTAGAGCTGCCAGTGGTGAGAACGAACAAGTCCAGTGTGAGAACGAACAAGTCAGCAAGGGATGGAACATGGCCTGGTGGCCACAGGAATCACTCCCAGGCTTCTGGCACTCCTGCCTCCCAACGGCCTGCCTCAGGGGCATAAATGTTCACCAAGGAAGAGGTGTCAGCTCCACCACCACAAAGATGACATTACAAAGCTTCTTACTGATGTCCACTCCAGCTTGGGTGGGGGTCCTCAAGAAGTAATTTGGAAACACTTGGAAACAGTGAACTGCACAGATTCAAAACTCCTGAAATAGCAGGAAACCTCACCAAGGGGCTTCCAATGCCTGATGCTTCTCAGTGACCAGGAAGGGGGGGAAGACAGGGCTGGGGTGTCAGGGGTCACTCCCACAGCCTCTGTCGTGATGAGGGTTCCATTTACAATCATCATTCATTGGCTGTTGGTTTCAAATAGGATAAATGTCTTCATACAGACTTTGTTCTAAAATGTTCACTGTAATTAGGATTGATACTGACTCAAGGATATATGCCAATAAACACAGTTTTATCCTGAAAAATGTACTTAGGGCAGGGCTGGCTGTAAAATTTGTGGGGTCCAGTACAAACTAAAAATGTGGAGCCCTTTGTTCAGACACTACTAAAAATTTCAGGACAGTGAGAGCAGAGCATTAAACCTAGAGTGGGGATGACCTCTGAACACAGGGGCCTGTGTGACTTTGCTCAGGTCACATGCCCAGGAAGACAGCCCTGGCTACCGAAATGAGAAGATTTGCTGAGTCAGACACTGCTGTGCTGTAAACTGCTTTTTCAGTAAATTTTCCCAATGCTAAAACTGCATATTTAGCAAAACAATTCAAATATAGCATGAAAAACTCAGGAGTACTTGAAACTTTTTCAAACTGCTATAAAATCATTTCTTTGATAGGAAGGCTAGATTATATAAGTAAATTCTTCTATGCCAAAACAGTAACTCTATTTTGTGATAAAACTCCTGGATTTTCATAATATTATTTCAGTGCACTATGTTTTGCTCCTGTTAATTGTTTGATTACATATTCCTTTCACTTATGCTAATTAACTTGTGAGTATATATTTAAGATAAATAGGATAGTGTTCACAGATATTAATCATTGTTCAGCTGCAAGGGAATGTTAATTAGCTTTGTTTAAGCATACCTATTAGGCTTTTAAATTAACTAAGAGGCCCTGCAGCCTTCTAAATAGATAAAGTGGCTACAGAAAAATCACAGGCTGTATTTTAGTGTCCTCATTTCTATAATCTATGTTTCAAGTTGTAAAATGCTTTATTTGTGGTCCATATATTTTGCTTTTCTTTAGAAGAGATGCCATGAATGAAAGGAAAAAATAGACTAAAAGAATCGAATAAGAAATATACAGAGACAACTCACAAGATAAAAGGAATGGCTCTTACACAATGCAGCACAATTTAGCAATGTATCTCAAAAGTAAACATTTGAATGCTGACCTAGTAACTCATCAACAACAAAGATACATGGATATTTATTGAGCACTATTTAAAATAAGAAAGACTATAAACAACTTAAAAGTCTTTTGATAAGATTTTGGCTAAAAAAAATTATTATATACCACACTCTGGAATGTTTTCACAATTAGCAAACATAATAAAGCAGCTTGTATATACTCACATGGCTCTTTCTACAAGTTAAACTGCCAAATGGAAAAACCACTCTCAGAGCTAGTTGATGGTTTTTAAGTAACCTGGAAGTTGGGAGCCTGATCAGGATAACATTTAGGAAAATACAGGGATTGAAATGAGAAAGGAGAAATATTTGGGAGGCTGGAAGAAAGGAGACTGCCTCACTGTGAAAGCCATGAAGGGGTACAGGTGAGAGGGACAGTCAGCCTGCAGGAACCAGAGGACACCTCCAAAGTGATGGCAGAACTTCCTCACTTCACCAAAGAGGGAACTGAAGACCGCAGGGGTGAGCTGACTTGTCTCAGTTTACAAAGCCACTAAGAGTTGCACTGTGTACTGTACAAGATGGAATTCACCATTAATTGATTGCAATGATTAGTTACTAATGATAAATTAATTCATCATTAAATTTTAGGACATATTATAAGTTTAGAAACATGCTGATAAATTCAGTAAACAGACATCAAGCCTTTTTCTTTTTTATTTTTTAAATCACATCCAAACTCTGTGCTAGGGCCTGGGAGGTTATTAGGTTGAATAGGACACATTTCCTACTGTTCGGTGGCAGGGAACTGGGGGGCAGAGGCTGAGATAAAAATATGTCCCCAAAGTTGCCAGTTAGTGTAGAAGTTTCTGTACTTCGATGCGTACTGCCTTCCTAGGAACAGATATAGAAAAAAGGGTGTGCTTTTATAACACGTACCCTGAAAAGGACCCGGCACACTTTCTCCTTCTCTGCACTCAGAATCTGTAGGTTTCCATTGCACTGAACACTTTGCACAAAATATGGATGTTCGTTTTCTACCCCACAGCATTGAACTCCAGGCTAGATGCTTGAAGCTGACTGGTTTGGTATTGGCCCTCCCAGTTCCCCTCTGTTATATAATTATTTTAGTAATATAGTTCTAATACGATAGTTGTCCACAGGCTTCTCCCCTAATTGACCATAAATTCCTAAACCACAAGGATCTGAGCTCATGTATTTCTAAATGTCTCGTAGTACACAGCAATAATGTGTATTGATTAGGTCAGACTGTTAGTTCTGATTTTAATTTTTTTTGTTTGTTTGTTTGACCTGGTGAAGCAAACATAAGAAGTGTAAAACACAACACATTCCTTGACATCGAGGAGTTCACAATTAGCACTTGGCCAATGATTGTCAGTAGGAACAGGAGGCTCCTTTCCAGATGTTCAGAATCTTGAATTACTGTTTGAGGAGGGAGAGATAGAGAGAGGAGTAGTTGGATTCAGAGAGAGGTGGAAACAGTATAGGTTGCTACCTTCCCCCAGTAAAGTTATATGTCCAGCGACAACCTTATGCTCTGTTCTCTGTTTGTGTCCCCCAGAGGATGACAGTGTTAATCCCTGGGCACACAAAAGTTGTTCACTAGGTATTTGCACACAGATAGTCATAAAAATCCCTTTGTAACTTTTCCAAATATTTGCCATTGAGATACATCCTCTTACTTGACACGAAATGGAAGAATTCAAATTACAGCTGAATTTTTTGCTAAATTCTCCGTAAAGCTGCTGAAATAAAATGTTTCAAGTCCTACTCTAGAAAAACTGTAGAATTTAAGCTAAAAAAATTTAACGGTATCTTCATATCACTAACATTCTACGTACTATAATTCATTCAATTACAGGGGTCTCTACAGCATTTTCAAAGATGTTGGTTCTTTAATAGTTAATATTTACTTCTTTCTCAGAGCGATACAATTCAAGAAATGAAATCTTGAGGACGAAATTAAATGAAAGGCACCATAACTAATAGTGGCCACTAGATGGCAACAGCGGAAATGTCATTATTTTTAGAACTAAATTATTGAGATAACTATCCACTTAAAATGAGAAGTTGTGAGCTTACTGTAAAAAGCATATGAATCCCAAACAAGATGAAGTTCATCATTAAAACTGTAGGAAATGTTATAAATTTAGAAACAAAATGACTTTGTATAATACTTGGCATCTAAAATTCATGCAATAATTGCCAAGGGATGTGAGTTTCCTCTCTCAGAAACGGCACGCCTACCCCCTCAGTTTCACTACTATGGGGTAATTCTTGAATCCTCCTTCACCTGCATCCCCACAGGTAGTCAGATGCTAAGTCCGACTGATGGCACCTCATAACTAGGTCTCGAATCTAGTCAGTCCTCTCCAATCCAGATGCCACTCCCTGCTCCTCGCCACCATCATCTCTCCCCTAGATCATAGTAATGCTCTCCTAACAGGTGTTACCACCTTCAGCCTTGCTCCTCTCCAATCCGTTTTTTCAAACTGAAGCAAGAGTACATTTGTATCGCTCTCATCTAATTATTTCACCCACCTATTCAAAGCCCTCCAATGGCTTGCTATCACCTTCAGAATCAAGTCCAAACGCCTACAGATGGTTATATGCACCTGCATGAACTAATTCCTGCTGAATTCTCTAATTTCACGTTTGACCACTTGTCTCTTCCCAAACGCTACATGGAAATATTTTGTTTCCTTTGGCAAATCTTCTAAAGGCTGTCCTTTCTCTACTTTTCCCCCATGCTGTTCACTTTCTTTCTCTATGTCATTCTTAGGAAGCCACGTGAGGAAAAAAGTCAAGCTGAAACCCGACTTTTAGGCTGTGATGTAACTTGCGATTTGTCACAGCAGCCTAGTACTGCTGCATTACGGTGGGAAAGAAGGTTCACTGCAAAATTCCTCTGATTTGCTCACATTCCCATGCCTTGTTCTACTGAAAATGTGAGAAATTGGCATATTTTATTTTGCGTCAGGATATTCTCCACTTATTTCATGCCACGATGAACAACTCTGCCTAGAGAAACGTGTTGATTCTCCACGTTTTTATATTTAACCAAATCACAACATAGCCAACATTCCTTATAACATACGGAATGAGATTGAGACTGTTCGTCAGTTTCAGATGGACTAGACTTGACCAACCATTACTAACATCCGAATTCAACTCATGTCACTCACAAATAGGCTATTTAGTTGTAGAGAATTCACTAAGTACACAGATACACATCATTTCTGTCCTCAGCCTTTTCTTCTTTCATCAGCCCCAAATAATTAGTTTAAAGCACAGGCGAGAACCGTAGCATTGTTTTACAAATGATTAAATGAAATTTTGGTTAATGGATTAAACAAAATTAAGAAGGTAAAGTGTGTCTCTAACATATTCCCTTAGGAAACATTTCCAAGGTCAACATTCAATCCTTGGGCTTTTTCCAAAGCTTAGTCTTTATTCCCTGAAGCCAAGAACATGATGTTATCACTTTTCAAAATCATAATATCCTATGAAAGAAAATAAGACTGCAGTCCCTAAAGCAGGCATATTCTTCAAACCAAGAATAGATTGAGGATGAACTGGGGTCAGTCTCTTTAAAATGGATTCTCAGAGACTATCCATTTTTTATATATTTAATTGGAATACCCTCGTATTATTTTTTAAAGTAAAGCATAATTGGGGATAAAAAGTATTTGGAAAGCAAAGTTATTTGTAATAGAATTTTATCTGTAATATTTTTAACAACTTTAAAAAGAAAAATAACAGTTTTGGCACATTATGACTTCTTTATATTTGGGGGAAATATAAAAAAAACTACAAAGATTAATCCAGTAAACATACTTTTACTCAAAACTCAAAAGTAACATACACTATTTTTGTTTCCAGTTTTTTTTTCTATAAAATAAGTGGAACATTGCAATGAAAAATCAAAATCCCCTATGCACCCAAGTAAAGATGAGAATTTAATATATTTTAGAGATGGCCTTATATATCAGAAGAGAAAAATGGACTATTTAAAAAAGATACCAGGACAATTTGCTTTCTATATATAAAAAAAATTAAGATTCCTAATTCAAACCCCATATAAAAATAAACTCCAGATTTATTAAAAGCTTAAATGGAGGGGAAAACTATTAGAAGAAAATACAAGAAAAAAATCTTTATAACCTCAGAGAAGGAAAGTATTTTATAAATAAACAAAAATCATGACAAAAAATTAAAAAATTAATAATTTTGAAATGAGGATTTACATTCTCTTCAAATCAGTTACTCATTACCAACAAACCATCCAATGTGTTTTACATGAATGATAAGTTGTATGAGCCATTCAATATTTATTAGTGATAGTCATCAATTTTCCTGGTTGTTCCATTCTGGGCATGTGGCAGGATTACACTTCCCCAATTCTGGGTGGCCAGGTGATTTGCTTTGGACAATGAAATGTGCAAAGTCATTTATGTCGCTCTGGGTAGAAGCCTGGGTAGAAGCCTTAAGGAGCCAGTGCACAATCTCCCATGCTCTTGTCCCTCTGCTGTGGTGGCCAGCTACAAATCAGAAAGTGGACGTTCTTAAGTGAAGACGACAGAGACCAGAACTTACCACTCACCCAAGATGGACAATGAGTGTGAGTGAGAAATAAACCTTTGTGGGTTGAGCTACTGAGATCTTACAGTTATTTGTTACCCATCACTTGGAGAGCAATATGACAGGATCATGCTGGACTCTAATAACAAGTAACAGAAAGCCAACTCAAAGTTGCTTAGGGAAAGAAAAGCAACACTTAGTTAATGAGGTCAAGTTGTAGAAGAGGAATGATCTCTTGAAACAGTCATGGTTACTATTCTCTGACTCTCATCATCTCTAAGCATGTTGGCCTCATGCTCTTAAACCAGCCTCTTCCATGGCATGGGGGGACATGGCTGTCAGCACATCAGTACAGCTTTGAGCTTTAAGATGGCAAAGAAAAACATTCTCTCTTCCAATTTAAATATGGAAACCTTGGGAACAGGACTCTGGTTGCCCCATACATGGCCTGGTTCCCATGCTTGTGCAAGTGACTGTGGGGCAATGGCAAATTTTGTTCTTTCTAAGATTATAATAATGTCTCCTCCTGTGTTTTTTGTTAGAACTAAATGTAAGAATCCATGTGAACACTTAGCTCATACAGTAACTATATACTAGCTATTATTAACATGACAACTGTGTGATGGTTAGTTTTATTTGTCCACTTGGCTGCACCACAGTCCTTAGTTATTTAATCTTGCACCAATACAGGTGTTGCTGTAGAGGTACTCTGCATACATGGTTATCACCTATAATCAGCTAACTTTAAGTAAAGGAGATTTTCCTTGATAGTGTGGGTGGGCCTTATCTAATCAGTTGAAGGCCTCAAGAACAAACTCTGAGCTTTCCCGAAGAAGAAATCTGTCTCTAGACTGTAATAACACCAACTCCTGCCTGAGTTTCCAGCCTGCCAGCCTGCCCTACAGATTTCAGACTTGCCAGCCTCTACAACTGAATGAGTCAATTCCTTAAAATAAATCTCTGCCGCATCTGTTTTATCTCCAGCACCCCAACTGATCCGGTCTGCAGCTACACTCACGGGTAACCTTCATCTCCATTTTCTAGATGGAAAACTGAGCTGATAAGCAGCAGAGTTTAATTCAAACTCAGATTCCCTGGTTCCAAAGCCTAGGGAAGATAAAGAAACTGGATTTTTAAAACTTGGTAAAATTCTCACAGCCAAAAGGGAAAAAAAAGAAAGAGCTGGAAAGATTCTGTCCTACTTTTAAAGAATTCTATGTGATACAGCCTCCATTCATGATCCTTTCTGATTTGTACTAACTTTCACAGCCACAGCATTTGTCTTTGTCTTATCTTACAGCGAGCTATTTCTTCTTGACCCATTTGTGGTTTATGTAGAAAGCAGGTAGCCACCACCTTTTAGTTCAAAAAAATTTCATAGATGTAATCAGTTAATCTGGCTACCTCTCAGACTTTTCTTTTCCAAGGAGAAGAAACTCAGTTCATGATCCTTAACTCAACGAACGTGGAACTCCAGGTGTTAAAATTTAAGGACGGTGGCCCAGGAGACAAACTAGCAGACTCAGAAGCAGAACCCATGACCCTCACCTCCAGTCAAGTGTGTTCTCCTTGCAGCCTGCTTCCTTCTCATTCCTTCCATGGCAAAGGACCCCACACCCAAAGGAAAGCTACCACAACAGCGAGGGAAAACACACTCAAATCTAAAACAAGATCCGTAAGTCTATGCTCATGGAGGGTCACCTTTTCACTAACAGTGATGGTGATTACTTCCAGAGTGACTGCAGCTCACCAAAACGCTTATTCATATGCCTGAAAATGCAAGCACCTTAGAACAGAGGTTAAAAGAAAAGTGGTCCTCATTAGGATTATGTAAGCCTAAAAACAATTTCCATCGAAAGAAACTGTCCTTGAACCAGATCTTCTTAAGTGAAAAGTAAATATATTTCTGTCCACATAAGTTCACCAAGCCTTTTAAAAAATAAACAGAAAAATTGTCAGATCATCTCTTCTATGTATCAAAAGATCACTTTATTTCTTTAATTCGGTCTCACCTTCAGATTTTTAACATATAACCCCTTGGATAAACAAGTCTCCAAGTGTCTGATAAATTCTTAGTTCCTAAGCAAAAATTCAAAGAGATATTGTCACCCATGCCCTTTGCAATATAATAAATACAAAATAAATTCACACCTTTTAAGAGGGAAGCCTGTGTGCCCTGCACAGCAACGTGGATAGCAAGTATACTTCGGTGTTGGATGGTCTCAAAATGTGCCTAAGACACCGACACAATGCTCTACACTCATCTTTTTCTTTCTACTTATCATGGCATCTTTTTCTTTCTATCTATCATGGTCTCTCCTACCTGCACTAGGAGCATTCTTACTTTTTTTGTTTAGTTTGTGACTCATGTAAATAGTATACAAGGCCGTACGATACCTCATTTAATTAATGGAAGTACGTAAGTATCATAATCATCACAAATTAGAAATTGAGGCACACGCCCAAGATAATAGATCAGGCTGGATCTCTGAGATGGAAATTAGACCTCCGAATTTTCTAATTGCCTACTTACTATTATTTTTCCTTGATACATTACAGGCTCCACGGGGACCATATTTGGCTCACTTATCTACCTGCACTTCCTCGCAGAGAGGGAGGACTTAATAAATCCCCAAATACTGAATGCACTCTAAAATCTGGACACCAGATCTTATCAGCAGTGATAAAGTTTCAATTCCGTGAACTTCCCGTAGGCAACACACTCTGTAATTGATATTTTACATGCATGCTTTATCAACAGACAATGCAGAAGGACTGTAGAGCAGTTCCTAGTCAGAAAAGGCTCACGCGAAACTGACAACACTCATCTAAAGCTCAGTTTAGAGCAGTGGTTCTCAAAGTGGGGTCCCTGGACCAGCAGTGTCCACATGCTTGGGAACTAGTTGTGCAGACTCTTGGGTCCCACATCACATCCACTGAATCAAAAGCTCTGAGAATGGGGCCTAGCTATCTGTGCTTTCACAAACCCTCCAGATGACTTTGAGACATGCCAGAGTTCCAAGAACTGCTAGTTCAGTGAGACAGAATCCATGGAAGATGGCTGGAAGGGTAGGAGGTCCTTCCACTCCTCTAAGTAGCCAAAAACACAGGCCATGTTATTGGCCCTCGGTAGCATTGCTCTACCTGCACTGTGTTTTGGCATGAAGTCACTGACCTGTGCTCAGAAAGAATAACTTAAAAAATAACCTTATGTATACCAGATTGTTCGTTTCTTCATAGTTTCAGTATCATTAGCACCATCGTACCTCAGCCTGCTCAGCTACATGTGTGTGGGACCAGTGGAGAAGGAAAAGACAAGGAAAGTAGGTTCCTACTCCCAAGGAGTTTAAAATTTGATTGAAGAGGGAAAAATTGCATCGAAATGCATACAACAGTGGCATGGGCAGTAAGTGGTTACAGGTACTTTATACCTCAGAGGAGGGCTGGTTCCCAGCTAGCTGAGAGCTGAAGTGACCAGGTAAGACTTCTTACAATGTCTACGAGGGAGGAAAGCTATGTCAGACTCCATCGAGGTTCTGGTGTAAGATACAGTGAGGCTAAGCACACTTAAAGGATGAAGTTGCTAAGTAAAAATACATGCAACTGCATTTTATCCCCAAACCCCTTTTACAAGTTTTGTGACGAATTTTCTCCATGGAATAATGAGTAAAAGGGGGAAAAACAGTCAACGGAATGTCTGTTTTATCCAGAAAAAAAAAAAAAAAAGTTGGTCGTGGGGACAAAAACCAGAAGTGATCTTTACAGAACTCATTCTGGGAATGAGCAGTGGAAAATAACCATCAACAGTAGAAAGCAGCTCTACCGTCAAGTGTCCGCCGCGACACGGTACCCGGAAGTGCAGTCGGTGCTCGTCAGGAAGGAGCTCCCTGAACTATGTTCAATATCTTGTAATAACCTTTAATGGAAAAAATATGAAAATGAATATATGTATGTATATGCAAGGCTGGGACATTGGGCTGTACACCAGCGATAGACACACTGTAACTGACTGTACTTCAATTAAAAAAAAAAAAAAGAAACATAGAAAGTAGCTCCCTAAATAGCAAAGAAGTCCTACAACTATTGTAGAAAGTTCAAGTTCGTGGGCAATTCAGTGTCTTCTACTAACTCAAGCTAAATGCCCAAACACTGAATGAGGTGAATTAACATGTAAGACACTAAAAAAGAGCTAAAAAAGAAAAAGAAACACTCGCTGGAGTTGCCACATCCATGCTCCATTGCCTAGTCTGTGTTTATTTTAGATTCAGTAAACAATGAGGTGTGAATCTCAAAGAATTACCTATTTTTATTGTTTTTAGTTCTACCCAATCATTAAGAGTGACTTTCTCTAAGATTTTTTTCTAAAGAAAAAAACCATGTGGAGTACAGACATACAGTATTATGAAACAACAAATTCACAGCGGTTTCACTGGAGCGTATTTCCCACTCTATGCACACAGGTCTTTTTTTCATTGTACAACATTTAATCATAAATTCTATGGTTTACTATTAGATCAATTAATCTTGTCCTCTGTTGAATACACCTAGTCTACTATCTTGAAAATTAAAACTCCTTTTCCTGCCCTCCCATGTTTTACCACTTCTGTGTTCCAGCTTGGCAAGCATGATATGTGGATGAAGAGCATGGACACTGGTATCAGAACCTGTGCTTGAATCCTAGATCCTCTATTTGATTGACGTATGACCTTAAGCAAGTGAACCTCCGTACGCTTCCATATCCTTCCATATCCTCACCACTAAAGCAGAGCTAACAAAATTACCACATAGGACTGTCATGAGAATCAAATAAGATGCTTAGAATAGTGTCTGGCACTTGGTAATTGTGGTTATATGTCAGCTTATTAACTAAAGAAAGTACACCGTGGTTCTATGACCTCAATCAAAGTTGCTTAAATTCACAAGGATGCGAGTGCTCTGTACCAACCAATTAGAAGTATACTGTGTTATTTTTTCTCATTTCTTGTTCTTCAGTTAATGAAGAACATCCTATTATGTAGTGTTTAAAGATAATCATTTTTGATAGAAAATATATCAGCAAAATAAAAGTTGAATTATTCCAGTTTTTCCATGTCATCTGCTAAAATCTCACCATCTGCTCCCACCATAAGCTTTTTTCCGTCAAGATATTATTAGAACCTACATCTCCAATCTTTCAAACTATATGCAGAGAGAGAGAAAACAATACCTTTGGATGAATGGAAATAATAGTTATGTCTACACAGAACAACTGAATCAACTTTCTCGTCAAAGTATTTTTCTGTATCTAAACAACCTATGAATCTGTTTCAGCCTATGAATCTGATAGTGATCAGCAACAGCACGAGTCAGTTGTACCTTTAACAATAAACTCCTACTGGCTTCTACTGAGCATTGTTTTTCTTCCTAAGTACTCAATTTTTTTTATTATTCAATATTTAACCATAAATCTTATACTTTTAATTTTAATCAATTAATCCTGGAGTCTTCTTTCATTTAACAAGTGAAGTGACAGACTGGCACCAAAATCAGGGAGCCAGAACAGAAGCCATACATCACACATTCATTCCAGACATGATGCTGGGGCCACTCAGCAGATCTCCTAGAATTGATGCAAACAGCAACATATTTATGTTTAGAACGCTAAACTGGCAAAAGTCATTGAATACATGTTCTTGTGATCCATTGCTTTTGCTGATGGTATCTTTCCCCTCTATAGTTAAGGAACCTATTAAAACTTCAAAGAAAGGGGCTGAGAAACCTAAACTGGTATTGACTTGAGATGCAAACAAAATTTTAAATGAACAGGTTCAGAAAATAGAATTTGAACAAGCTGAAATTCTGTCTATAAATATTTAGCTTTAGTTCATGTTATTAAAAAAGGGTAAAACTTCCCCTCCTATTATATCTGGTGAGAAAGGGCAGTGTGGTTAAGTATCTCCTCATAAACAGGAAACACATCTGAATGGCAGACTATTTTAAATACACCCACATCTAGCCCAAAGTCTTGTATGTTGCTTTTAGTAAAACAGAAATATTCCTCCCACCGTACTGGAAAAGATACACAGCTCCATTTAGACTGCCTAATGATACAAGCCTGGATTCTTTCATTCAGTCTTCTTCCAACACCTGCTAACTGCCAGAATATTCTCCTGGACACACGGCTGCAAAATATTTATGGAGATATCAGTGGCCATAGAATAGATATGAAAACAGAAAGGATCAGGATGGGCTCCGGTTGGGGGGGGGAGTGGAGGTGGGGGTTGAGAAGGGTTTTTTTTTTTCCTAATTTTTTTTCCCAGAAAGGTGCTCTGTTGCACACTCTACAGCTCGAAGCATAAATTTGAATGTGATAACTTAGAGGCATTTTCTTCATCCTCATACTCCAGGTGTAGATGCATACATTAGACCCAAAACCTTAAAAGAAATCTTCCAGACACAAATATATTTCCTCTCAGTAGGCAGCTTGAAAGGCGTGTGCATTTTTAGTAACATAAAAACTATAAACTGCAGTATTAATACTGGAAGGAATATTTCATGATGGGGAAAGGTCTGAATGATACAAGCAAGACACAGACCTTTGGAGCAGCTCATGAATAATCACAGTCACCATCACATGGGTCTGAAGTAGGAGATGAAAGGATGGAGAGATGGAGGATGCCATCTCAACTGTTAACTCTCACCCAAATTTAGGTAAAAGGTTCTCTCCTTATTGTATTCCATACAGTACTGTTGAAATAGGTTCAGAATTTTCAATGACATTTTTACTAAAGAGTAGGAAGTAAGAAAAACATGAACACAGCCATGATAACGATCTCAGGTAATTCTACTTTCAAGTGTGCACTGGACTAGGATGACACTTACATCTCGCATTTCCTAATTCTCGGCCTGACTCTGTCCTTAACCTCTGCCGCACTGAACAGCCTCACAGACAACCACACTCAAT
This sequence comes from Camelus dromedarius, assembly GCF_036321535.1. NCBI lineage: Eukaryota > Metazoa > Chordata > Mammalia > Artiodactyla > Camelidae > Camelus > Camelus dromedarius. The sequence goes on along the minus strand of NC_087465.1, from coordinate 10,749,921 downwards.
GTCTAGTCCAAAGAGGAAGATAATACTCTTCTTCTGATCACCGGAGTCATCCTTCCACTTTCTAATTCTTGTGTAATGAGCCCCTTCTTCCCCAGGAAGGTAAAACTGGAAATAAATCCAAGTGGCAAGGATGTAAAAGTAGACACATCAGAAGACATGATACGATGTCAAAGCACAAAATTCAGAATTGTCAGCAAATAGAAATTTGAATCCACGGAAGTGGATGGGCTCTAGGACTGAGCCCTGCGAACAGTCAACATTTAAAGAGGAGGGAGAGGTGGAGGAGTTCCTAAAGGAGACAGAGGAGAAATGGCCTGAAGGGGCAGAAGGAAAACTAGGAGAGGACGGTGTTACAAGAGCCCAGAGAAAACCGTATCTCACTGTGCAAAACATTTGGAAGCCAGAGAGAATGATTAAGTAGGAATATCTCTAAAGTGAAGGCAATGCTGTCCAATCACATATTCTACCACGATGGCAATCACCTACGCCTGTTGTGTTCAGTGCAGCAGCCACATGTTATTGTTGGGCTCTTAAAATGCGGCTGGTGAGAATGAGGACTGAACTTCTAATTTCATTTAACCTGCCCCATGTGGCTAGTGGCTGCTGACATGAACAGGTAGAGAGTCTAAGCAGATAGAGGGCAAAGTAGCCTAGTAGGTAAAAGTATGAGGTTTGATCACCAGAAAGACAAGACATAACAAGTGCTGGTGAGGATGTGGAGAAAAGGGAACCCTGATGGTGGCAAGGTAAATCGGTGCAGCCACTGGGGAAAACAGTATGGAGGTTCCTCAAAAAAATGATAACTAGAACTACCGTATGATCCAGCCATCCCACTTCTGGGCACATATCCAAAAGAAATGAACCCAGGATCTTGACGAGATCGCAACACTCCCACGTTCACTGCAGCACTATTCACAATAGCCAAAATATGGAAACAACCACAGTGTGTGTCAGTGGATGAACGGATAAAGAAGATGTGGTGTACACACACACACACACACACACACACAGTAGAACAATATTCAGCCATGAGACAATGAAATCTTGACATTTGCAACAACATGGATGAACACTGAAGGCATTATAGTAAGTGAAACAAGTCAGATAGAGAAAGACAAACTTTGATCACACTTAAATATGGAATCTAAGCCAAACTCATAGAAACAGAGAGTAGAACGGTGGTAACAAGGGGAAGCAGGTGGGGGAGATGAGAACTGATCAAAGAGCATAAACTCCCAGTTATGAGACAAGTAAGTTCGGGGGATCTACTGCACAACATGGTGATCATAGTTAACAATACCGCATCACATACTTGACACTGCTGAGAGAATAGATCCTAAATGTTCTCACTACAAATAAGAAATAGTAATTATGTGACATGATAGAGGTGTTAGCTAACACTATGGTAATAGCCATTTTATATATAGTCACTTTTAATATATAAGTGTATCAAACCAACACTCTGGACATCTTAAACTTCCATAATGTTATACATCCATTATACCTCAATAAAGCTAAAAATAGTTTAAAATTTAAAAAAAATTTTTTGAAGTATGAGCTTTGGACTCGGACATAGCCCAGGTTCAAGTCATCTCCTCCACCTATGCTCTGTATATTTGGGGGAAGTTCTATCAACTCTAAAGAGCTAAAATTTTTTTCACATGCAAAACAGCCATGATAAAACAACAGTATTGCTAAAAGTATAAAATATCTCATGAGTTTCATGTCTTGAGAGTTATAGATGTGACACCTCTAGGCAACTTACAAATGAGATAAACAGATGGAGCTCTAAGCAAAAATCTATAATAATGGCACACAGGAGGTGAAAACATATACATAAAAGTCATTCAAAAAAGGGTTCCTGACCTATGTGGATTCACTCAACAAACCCAAAAAGAGAAATTTGTCAGTTGGAAGGGTGACAGTCAATGATGGGAGTGTAAACAGCAGGATGGAGAGGCAAATATCGGCCCTGCTCATCCAAGCCCCATGCAGGGGAGAGAAGACCTTAATAACTAGCCTAGGTATTTCTCAGTCACCAAAGCTAAACCTTCCATCTGTGAGACTAACGTATCAAGAATTTTGGCCTGATGCCAGTACATTTAGTTCCTGCTGTTTCAGCGCCCTGAAGGAATCTACAGCGTCACATGTAAAGAAAATCCTCGAAAATACACAGTTTGCCTATTTTCAGTCCCAGCAATGAAGAGTTCTCACAGAAAAAAAAAATCAGTAACATGTGTTTGAATAAAAATAATTTCTCATAAAGCTTGACTCCAAGACAAAATCTTTCTGATCATGCCCACCATTACTGCTGGTCCAGGAGACATGTGCAAGCCCCCCTCCGTTAAGGTGATTTGATGTTCTGCTGCCCTCCTCTGTCCGGGATGCATTTTGGAGGAGCGAGTCATTTTCTCCAGGGCTTGGTCACCCATGCTATCAAGAGCATCCTCTCAACTTTAGAGGTCAAGGCTCAGATCACCATGGCTTTTCCTAAGATGATACTCTCTAATAACTGGTGTCTAGCTTAGTAGGTACCCTAATGGCAGGGCTTCCTGCCAGAGATTACACCAATAAATTTCCTTAGTAAGAAAAGTTTTAAGCTATTTCAGAAATCATGTGAAGTGAGACCACAAGGAAATAGGGAAGATCATTTCCTTTAGAAGGGCAGATGATTACACCCCCTTGGAATCACGTGTGGGTCTCTCACAGAAGGGTAAGTCACACAGAGGCAAAGAGAACGGCCTCTCTCAGGAGTAAGGCACACGGTCTACAAACCAAGCCCTTTGTGTTCAGAGCAGATGAAGAGATGGATTTACCCTTCCTCCCCCCATGGATTATATAACCGTTTGGGTTTTCCTGAACCTTACACAGAGCAGGCTGGCAACTTGGGGAGGGAGACATGTTCTTTTCAACTAATAAGGCAAGTGTGGGGGCTGTAAGGGTTAAGTGGATAAATAAGAGATGCAATTGCACAAGCTGACCTGATGAGTGGTCATAATGTCACCTTTCTAGACTCTTTATCTTATTTATACTGAGTGTGAAGTGACTGGCTCAGTATCTAGCACATAAGAATTAAGAGAGACAGGCAGACAGAGAGACAGACGCTGAGGAAGCCACAGTAAAATAACAGAGAACTGCAGTTTATTGAAGAAAACCCCATCAGGGCTCTGCAACTGCAAGTCTCTAATTCTTTGTATAAACCATTTTCACATGTCCTTGCAATCTGTCTTCCCCAAAAGCCTAGAAAGTAGGAAAGAATGCTGTTATTACCATTATCCCTGTTTTATAGATGAGGAAATAGAGGCAAAAATATGGAAAAAAGAGTAATCGACAACACTGCTGAGACTGTAATGTGTGAAAATCTGTCTGGAAAGCAACTTGGCAATTTATGTGAAGTGCCTTAAACTGAGCACATCTTACATAGCAAACTTATTAACAAGAATTTACCGCAGGAAGCAATCGGATCTATACATGTATCCATCACAGCAATGGTTGTAATTCAAAGATTTGTTTAAAAGATACCCAATGATATAGGAAGTTGGTTAAATATGTTAAGATATATTTATACTTCTCATACACAATGCCATTAAATTTAAGTAGCCAATGGAATTTTTACATGAGACACGTTTCTAGTTGAAATTTTCAAGTTTCCAGTTTGTATAATATGAATCAATTTTGTTAAGTAATAAATATATATGCACAAAAGACCAGAAAATGTGTATCAAAATTTTAACAAGTTATTTCTGATGGGTTTATGGAGGAATTTTATATTCATTTAGATTTGGTTTCACTTTCTATTTGTAAATCAGTGGTTATTTAAATAATTTTAAAAGAAAAAAAATGGAACACACACATACCAGGTTCAAGGCATGTAATCTGTAACCCATTTGATGAGCCTATTTTAAATGCTCTTGTGTTTTAAGCATAGGACATAAATGGCGGAGATATTCCAATGATGGCAGAATATTCAAAAAGCAACATGAGCAAATCTGAAAATATACTACTAACTGCACGTGAAATGCAGGGACTTGGTGGATTACTTAAAGCCTGGGTAGTAAGCCCACAAAGGCTCTTTGGAAGATTTAAACTTGGAGCAGGGCTTTGGAAAACAGATTCATGAAATGTATTGTTTTCCCTTAGAGAATTACAGCCTAATCTTCCTCCTTCGGGTAATGTGACAATTAAACAAGCCCACGTAGCCAAGCTTTTTGTTGCACTTCTTATTATTCAGAAACAAATACTGAAGTGTTCTTTCACTAACTTATTCTTGTACTAAACACCTGAAATCCTTCATGCTTTAGTTACTGACAGTTTCAACTAGAAACTGTAATTCTGCTGCCCCAAAGCCTCCTTTTCCCTAGGACAACCTACCTAACTAGCTTTTATCTTTTTGCTTACACTTTATTACCTAATTTATTTATGTGGACTCTCAGTTGGAATTTAGCCTCAAGGCATAATTTGACACTTAAAAAGGAGTTAAAATCTTCTGAAGTGAGTGCAAGTGTTGTAAATCTTCATTGCCTTGAATTGAATTCTTCCAAGCCCGAGTTGCAATCCTGAGTTTCTTTCCAAATTGTCTGCTCATACAAAATATTTGCTGAGCTCATCAATGTCTTAGGAATATCTATCTACCAAGTTGTACAAGTGAATTCAATTTGTACGGCATAAAGTGTTTTTTATGTCAAAGAAATAGCAATGCATTCAATGAGCCTCAGTCAGAACCTAGACATTTGGGTCCTGAATTTATCCAATCTAAAAAACCCCATCAACAGTTTTGCTGGCTTGACAGCCACAGAGCTAAATAAAGACAAAAAACAGACTACGTTGGAAGCAGGAAATTATCCTAATCAAAATGTCACTTCTGACAATATCTTTTTTTAAATGACAATACTGTAAACAGAAATTTCCACAGTGACAATTAAACATAATTAAATGCTAGATTTCTCTTCAAGCTTCTTTCATCTTCTGCAAGTTTTTTTCTGAGCTGAACTCAATTTCTCTTTCAAGTACATCTTGTTCCTGCCAGGGAAAAATGTAATGACCTTTTTTTTTTTAATTTATCAAATGAATTTAAAGGCATATTGGAACATATTATAAATCACAATGACTCCGAAGACATTTTCTCTAACCATAGTGCCTGGGATTAACATTCAAAAAGACAAAGGGTGGAGGTGTAGACACATGTGCCCAGGTGAGTAAAGATGCCCTGGCACACCTGTGTCGAGATAGTAATTTGATTTTCCTTATTTTCTAGTAAGTAGCCACCATTGGTCAGGTTTCATTTTATTTGGATTTTCAGTATGTGTTTCTTTGTTTACACAGGAATCAGTGACTTCTGGAAGGAATCAGATGACGCTGCAAAGAAGAATGAAGGGAGGGTCCAAGCCATGGAAGCAATGGAAGGAAAGAGAACAGAGAAATTTGTAGCAATAAAAGAAAAAAGCAGCAGCAAAGCCGGAAAGAAAAGCAAGAGTTGCAACAATGGTTAGAACGACATTCCGATAAATTTTATCTAACTCAATGCTGCCATGACGGGGGGCGGGGGTAGGGTAGGAGATAAACTCCATATTTGGTTAATTTGCCTGTAGGAATGTGAAACCCATATTAGACATTCTCCCTCTGTGGGGAAGGAAACAGGTCCTTCCTAGAGTTTTGTTCAGGAGAGAGGCTGTTTCTTGCCACCAGGAATGGACTGGGTTTTGGATCGACAGCTAAAGTAACACTGGAATTTCAGAGAGATGTAAAGTCTTTGATTCTCAAATATCCATGAACAGCTAAAGCAGTCCATCATCTTGTTCCTCTTAAAACGATGAATTACAGGCTATTGATTCCAAATTAGTACAATGGTCAATTTAATTCATTGATTCATACAAATATTTTCAGTTTATTAATATAGATAATATAAGTGTATGTAAGTGTGATTATTTTGTTCACATAGTAAGTCTTCTTTCTTGGAAAATCCTAAGGAGTAACTTTAAAAAGACATTTAATAATATACAGGGAATTTGTATAAATGTTTGATGCCTCCTTTTCCCTTTTCATTTCAAAGACAATCCTTCACTTTTTGAAATGTATAGTTTCAAAATGTACCAGGTTTCTATTTTAACTAGATGTTCCGCATGTCAGCCCATCCTCTTAACTACTTGGCAATCTAACCAAATGCATCTATGCATTATTTAAAATATGAAGTGTCTTCAAGTACAATCATACTTGTGGTATCAATTAACACCTAGCCCAGTGCTGGCACTAAATAGATCCTAATTCCTAGTCTACAGTAGATCAAAACAAGAAAGTATGTTAAGTAGTTTGTTTTTCTAAAGAAAATAATATTCCCGGGGACCCACTCCGTAACAAACACTTCGTGCATCATCTTTCATGATTGAAAGATCACTTCGTCTTGGGTCTTCCCGTTTCTTTTCTGTGGTTTGATTAAATCATGAAAGGCATCAGAATACTAAGGAAAGCAGAAAGAAACACATGAACACCCTATATAATGAGTTTGTATGGCAATAAGGCTGTCTTTACGTCCACCTAATGGTTGGAGCAGTGGTTTCCTAATAGGGTGTACATGATCATCTGTTAGGGAACGCAAAGAGAATACTAGGCCTCTACTTTGATTTATTTTTATTTTAGATTTTGAAAATATCCTTGCTTACATGTGTTTTATTATGTATAAAGTGCACCAATACATTTGTACATGCCTATAATTTGTATATGCACATAAATACTCAGATGCATAAAGAAACATTTTTAATGGATAGGGTTGCACAATCAAAACACTTAGAAACTACTGAGTTAGACCATGATGTAAGTAAGGCCCATGTCAAAAATCTAACTTCCGATGTCACCTTCTTTCACATAAAGAAAAGCTCTCCCCATAGGGTATAAAATTAAGTCCAATTTAGAGGATATAGATGAGTCATCATGGAACCATTTCCGCTGTGGAGTTAGAAAAAAACTCAGAGAATCTTGATGATGTTTATTCTTTAACGTTTTCCCATAAGAAGAGAGAAGAGAAAACTGCTGTTCAGTTTCGATGTCATTTTAGTCATTAGGTCAAAACATACAACCTTTTTTAATCTTCACAACAACCTGCTAAGGTAGGAAATATTTGCCTTACTTTATGGTTCATTAAATGGGAGTTAAGAGCGTTAAGTAACTTCCTAATGTCACACTGCTAGTAAAAGGAAAAATCGGTTTTTGAACAATTTTCAATGCAAAGTCTAAGTATTTTTTCCCCTAAGGCAGAATTCTAATTTTAGCACTTAGATGTGATCTTGGGGCAATTATTTAAAACTCTTTAAGTCTAGATCATTTATGTTTTAAAAGAGAACGATAAAGGTGACTACTTGTAACAATTACTACGCTTCATATTCGGGCTCTTTGCAGCACTGGGAGAAAGACACTGTTTTAGGAGCTTTCTGGTATCCTTGAGCCTTCACTCTCTGAAACTCAAAGCTCACGTGAACAATTACAAGGAAGTTCAAATATTTTCATCTGTATTTGGTGGGTAGCTGGACCCTCAAACAGCATCCATATCTGGTCACTTTTGAATTAGAACAAATCCTGTCTAATATAAATAATAGAAAAGAGTCACAGCTGCTGTCCCAGCAGCAGAAACGGGGAAATCTTTTATTTTTTAATTGGATTTCATGAGAAGAGAAGCTGCATATCACAGATTAAGAGCTCCCATCCTGTATTTGCTACAGACTTACCTAAACAACACCGGAAGAGATACAATTGTATTTCTAACGTCAGCTTCACATCAAAAATTCTACAGTACAATCATCATTTAACTAAGAAAGAATTATATCATTTTGGTTTTGCTAATAATAATAATAATGCCTTGTAGCTAGATATATTTTAACCATTGGTATACCAAGATTGCTAATTGGATAATAAACTCCAAAATATGTATTTACTTCAAGATGAATATAGGGAAAATACATTGTAAATTTTGGCCAAGTGCTGCTATAAATAAAATATTTTGTGACTTAAGAAAAGGAAATAATTTCCATTATTAAATTAACCAGGGTAATAGGATGTGGAAAGAGACAGTTTCAGCTGTCTCAGAATTTTTGGCTAAAGCATTAAACCTGAGAACAGTGGATGAGAAGTAAACCATATTGAACATTGTGATGGTTAATTTTAGGTGTCAACTTGACTGGGTTAAGGGATGCCCAGATAGCTGGTAATACATTATTTCGGAGTGGGTCTGCGAGGGTGTCTCCAAAGGAGACTGGTATTTCAATCAGGAGATTGAGTAAAGAAGACTGTCCCAGCCAGTGTGCTGGGCATCATCCCACCCCTCGAGGGCCTGAACGGGAAAAAAAAAAAAAGGCATAAAAGGGGCAAATTTGCTCTCCCCACTGGAGCTGGGACATCTGTCCTCTCCCAACTTTGAACACCAGTGTCGCTCTGGTTCTCAAGCCTTTGGACTTGGAATGAATCACACCACTGATTTTTCTGGTTCTCCAGCTCTCAGAGGATTATGGGACTGCCTGGCCTCCACAATCTTGTGAGTCAATTCCTGTAACAAATCTCCTCTTTTTTACGTATGCATGTATATACGTGTGTGTGTTCTGGATCTCTGGAGAACACGAACACAAATATGAAGCTATACATACATCTGCACAGGACTTGTTAAAAGGACCAGTCTGGGTCAGTCACCACCACTGCAGCAGCCAAGGTAAGACAAAGCTGGGCAGGAACAGTCTCTGAAGAGCATTCCTACGAATAGAGAGAGCTGGGTTGTTTCGCTTCCCCTCTTTTCCTCCTTCCGTGGTGCTCCCCGAACCCAAGCCAAGAGGCCATGTCTTTGTGCCCACTGTGAAACTATTATTTCTTAACAAATCCATACGTCTATAATTCTACCCAATAATACAGGGGCTGAGACTCTGACAACTTCACTTCCTTTGTCGGCTGGCTTCCTGCTAAGGTCACACTAATGGAGGGAACTTGGGGAAAACTAGACAACAGGAAGGGAGGGAAGGGACTTACTCTATCCCGACTGCTTGCTCTTCCCGTCAGTACAGCCCACTGGCGCACTGGGCTCCTGGCTCTAGCTTCGCTTGGCACTTGGTGGTCCGGTCTCATTACATCTCCTCAGAGGCACCAGCACCACCTCAGCTAGGTTTCTTTCTGAGCACGAGGACCCCCTCTGCTGAGATTCTAAATTCTGACATACACAGTTTTTCCCTTTGTTCTCAAGGTGTTAAGAGACGTTATGAAATTCCCGTTCTCCCAGTTTTTCCCTGTTTGCTTTTTGAGTCCTCCAACTCCTGCTCGACCAATTTCCCAAAGTTAATTTATCTCTGTTGAAATACCAAATGTGGTTTCTATTTTCTGACTAGTTCCTGATTGATACAGTATAGAATCAAGACTGTCAGAGATGAAACTTTATGATTAGCTTTGTCATGTGCTTGGCCTTGAACCCCAATGTTAAACTAATTGCCAAGGAGAATTATGATATGAATGATATATGACATGCGGATGCATTATAATTTCAAATATTATCACCTATGTTTAATTGTAATGAACTAGTTGCAGAGGCCAGTGCCTTGGGGAACCAACACCTGACCATTATCAGATGGGGGAGAAGCTAGAGGTTCCCTATGTACAGTGTTAGCTCTCATGTTCTAACAACTCACTGAGTTGGTTGACTGGCATGTGGCCTGAACAGAGTCCTGCATTCAATGAGGTTAAGATGCCACAGTACACCCTGATACAAAGCAAAGAACCCAAAGGCTTAGAAAGACAATAGTGGAGTGAACTTATCGTGTGCAAACTACACATTCACTCAACCCCGACTCTAGACAGGCCCATCAGTAAGCATGAAGAAACACATCAGTGAGGGGACCAAGAGAGTATCCTCGAAAAGCTCTATGGCGGCCATCTTCCAAAGGCCAGGGGTGACAGTGAGAGTTGTTGGCAAGGAAACAGGCTCTGCTTCCGACTGGGATGATGGCTCCCAGAACAGCAATGGCCGAGCAGCAGCACTTCACTTCCATAGGCAAGATGGACACATTTGCCACCATGGGCAACAGGGACAAAAGGCTGAGCAGAATGTTTTGTCCAGCAGTCATCTTTCATATTGCCTGACAGTCAACCATGGTGCCCCAAGAAGTGAAACAGATGACCACCCTAGAGAAATGTAATCTAATCGATGTAACAGAAGAAAAAAACATCAGATCTGGTTAAGGTGACACCTGACTGGAGTTACCCCAGCGGAGAGTCTGACCTCATGAAAACGTAGGGGTGCACCAAATTTGTGACATCTCCGAGGGCCCATCCATCCTGCAGGATACCTTCTCCAAAGCTGTTGCACCCACACCACATACCACCACAAAGGGCCATGACCTCTTTGGATCTGGAGGCATCACAACTACCATCATATACTGAGCAACCCACTAGGCTGCCCTTTCTGCCTGCGGTCCAGGGCAAGACAGGACCGTGCCACAGGCCCGGCGGCGGTGCACACGGCCCTAGCGCTTAGTCCTTGCGCTCTAGCAGCTCCAACAACACTTGAAGTGCCTGTGCCACGTGAGATGTTCTCCAAGCAGCCGGCAAGCCTGCACAGTAGAATCGCAGCACAGACCCCGGGGGCTTTTTATTAAAGTCTCACCCGCTTCTCCAGATAACAAGTCTTCCTTCTGAGATACACCTCTTGGTTTGTTACTGGCTCTTAGAAGAACACCTGACTGGGGGGCATAAATGGGCCATGAGACCTGAGCCCGTCATCAGGAACTGGGTGTTCACGGACACACCAAACGATAAGACTGGCTACGCAGAGCAGCACTCCAGAATGCAAAGGTGAGTGACGTGCGCAGGCGGCCCCGACTCCCCCAATACACACCCCTGCCACACTGCCTGCTCTCCCTCAATCCGTACATCTGTCCTTCCGGGGAGTTCATTATGGCCCATGACTAAGAAGGGAAAAACAGAAACAAAAAAGCCTTGAGACTGGTTTCGACCTGGCCCTACGTGATACAGTGGCATAAAATCATATTGGTCTGTTACAGTATTATATGTCCACTCGGAAGTCTGCTAGAAAGATGGCCAGAAGGGCTCTCAAGTTTTGAGAATATTTATTTGTCCACTTCATTGATCTACTGCCTAGGGCATCACTGACTTATGGACAGTGGATAATAGCATGGCTCAGAAAAGAACAGAATAGGAATACTGGTTTCATGGATGTCTAGGGAGAGGTATGTAAAAGAACATGTTAAAATGTGTATAAAAACTTGAGGCATTTGTTAGCTATCTTTTTTGTAGGTATGAAGCAAAAAAAAGTAATAAAAATGATAGAACTGAAATAATAAAAGTGTTGGCTAGAGGAAAAGCACTCTAAAGTTCTTGCATTTTTCAGGAAGAAGGTAAAGATATTGCTCAACTTCAGATTTTAAAGTAAACATGCATTCTACTATTTCTGAGATAACAAGAAAGAAACTGAGTTTAAGTCTTCCAGAAGCAGAGGGGGGAAAAATCCTAAACAACATATTAGCCATCGAAATCCAGCTATGTAAAAAAAAAAAAAAAAAACAAAAAAACAGATTATTCATTTTGATCAGAATCACTTCCTCTCAGAAAGGCAAAGTTGGTTTAACATTTTAAAAAATCTAGTAATGCAATTCTTCCCATTAACAGAATAACAGAGAAAAATCATGTGATAATATCAACATAAATATACAAAGAAAGGCCTTTAAGTAATATTGAACTCAACTTTTAAGTTAAAAGCCCTAGCAAACTATTAAGAAAAGGAAACTTTCCTAAGTTTATGAAAGGTGTCTATCAAAAAAAAACCCCTACTGATGTTGCAATGATCATTCCCCTTAAAATCAGGACATGCCTCAAAAATATAAAGTACTACTATGTCTACTCAACATTATATTAAAGGTCTTGGCCAAGAGAGTATGACCAGAAAAAAGACACAAAAGCTACTGAGATGGAAAAGAACCAAATTACCCTTTTTCCTATTTTTCACTAATAGTAGCCATCATATGGAGACCAAAAAAAAAAAGAGGGAGAGAAAAGAAAAGCTGTAATGTAATGACTAGAAAGAAAGAAACAACACTGTCATTTTCACAGAACAATACAGCTCTCTACATAGAAAAATTCAACATAATTTCAAGCATGAATAAGAGAAATTAGCACATTTCTAGATGCACACTTAATGTCAAAATACAAAACTTCCTTTCGTCACAAATAAATCCACTTTCCAGTCCAATCTCAGAGAATAATCTGTGGTAATCCCCCTCACGCTGCCTTCACAGAGCAGGCTGGTTCTGAAACCCTGAGTCAGGACTTCACGCAGCTCAATGCTCCCCGCAAATCGCGCTTTCAAAAGTATATCAAATACACAAGAAAGCAAACTAATAGATACAGATTTGATAGCACCTTCTCTGGTCCAGAGCAGGATAAAAATGACTAATTCATCCATCTTTAGCCCAGTCCTGCCTTTGCTTTACATTAATGAAAAGCAAGTGTGGACTCTGCTGGATGTTAAAACAATAAAATCTTGGTGTTAATGAAGAGAATATCAAATTCAGAATTAATTTGTACAAACGCTATAATTTTAATGAATGATCTTCATTCTTTAGTCAACACGATCCAACACAGGCAAACACCATTCATTTGAGAAGCCCTGATGTAAACCCTGCATGAGCGAGAAGGCAGCCAATCCAACAAAGGAAATAGGGTGCCATTCATTTCAGGTTCCTCTTTCTCCAAGCTTGCATGAGTTGAATGGAGCCACATAAACAGATGTGTTTCTACTTTACACAAATCACAATATTTGTAACTACAAGGATAACTTAGGACTCTCGTTACAAATAACAGAAAATCCAAATCAGTCTGTCACACACACACACAAAGGGGGTCAGGTGACTCATATAACGGAGCATAGAGATTTTCATTCCTTTTGCTTTTGCAGGTCATTGTTTAACCTTCTTGGAGGTCTTTGCATATTTTTCGTTGTAAACCTTAGAAACAGTAGAAAGGTTTCTCCTGCTTTGTGTATAAAGCAAAGATTATTTTGTGTTTCTGCAGACCATGCTGTTTTTATGATTTTTTTTTCATTCCACAAGCATTCAATTAATTCTTATGATGCATATACTACAAGTTAGATACTCAGAAAAAACATTAGGAAGAAAAGTCAGTAATATACTTAGGGAGACAAGCCACAACTTGGAAAGTAGTTAAGCAACAATGTGGTTATTAACCATAAAAAGGGGTGGCCTGGCCCTTCAGTGAAAATGGCTTTTACAGAGATGGAAACTCTCGGGAAGCTAGTGCAGCCCAAAAATATATCATGAAAGAGGCAAAGCATGAAGTATCCCCTGGTGAGTGACCAGTGCTGGACAGAGGAAGGTGGTAGACATGGAAGGATGTGCCTGATCCTCCCATCAGAAGCAAAAGCTCTTTCTGCCAGCTGCCGGGATGTTGGCTGTGGAAGGCTGTCACCTGAGGCCTCGTGCAGTTGTCCTCGCACAGACAGCAGCTGCCTCACCCAAGGTCACATCCTCTCTCTCTGGAGGAAGCCTGCTTCTAATGATTGGAGCACAAGGCCTGACCCAATGCTCCTATTGGAACAACCCTGAAGGGCCTCCCAGCTCCCGGACTCCTGAGGTCATCTTCCCCGTGTGATCGGCTGAGGACCCTGTTGTAACCGCCTCAGGGTATGTTCTCCCTCCACTCAGACCTGTGTCCATCACTCCCTTCAAGGTGCTGCTGCTGTGAGCACCCCACAACTAACCCTCTGCGTGCAAATCTCCATCTCAGAGTCTGCTTCCCAAGGAACGTTGTCTAAGATGTTATAAAAAGAAAGGGAAGCTATTCCATGTGGAAAGAATGTCAAGCAAAGACTAGACCTGACGTTATATGTATGGGGAAAACCAGACAACCTAGCCAGGCTAACACAAAAGGCAAGGTGTGAGACAATGAAACGTATTGGTTCAGTAGATTTTGGAGGACCTTGAATGCCACCCTTGTTTGGAATTCACCCCATAATTCACTGTTTCAAAATCATTGCATCTTTAGTGGCACAAGTCTGTGAATTTACCATCCTGGATGTCTGGTCACAGAGCTAAAAGTGACAAAATGCAAGCATGAAAATTCTCTTATGTTTGACTATCTTTAAAGTTTGCATGAACGTTACATTTTGTCCACAGTTGTCAGCATTTGTCATAATGAGTGTATGCTATTGTGCAAGAAGCATGGCCACAGGGAGCGGAGCAACTGTATATATTTATATTTATTTTTCAGTAGGGAAACATATGCAGAGTGAGCAAAATAAATTCTTTTAGGGAAAAAAAAAAGCCAGCGAGAGTGTCAACTGGAAACAGATCCTTCAAGTATGTCCTATAATGTACCAAAATTATTCAGACCATGAGCAGGTCACTTGATGATGTATATAAAACTTATATTCATCCTTATTTCAGAAAGAATTTAAGATATTTTCCAAAGAAGTATAAATTATGATCAAAAGGCATAAAGAGTGGGGGAAAAGATAAAACAAGTGAAGACAATGTGGGAAAAAGAATGAGGGTATAGATGCCCATGATAATAGCCTCTATTCTGGCTATCACTAGGCTATGAGTTTTCCAAAGCTATTGGGGGAAAAAAAGTCACTCCACTGTACAGCTTAACGACAGTTAACTCTTCAATGGGCCAGCCTTATACAGAGTGGGTACCCAAATCATTGTTCACCAAACTTTATCCTAAAATATGTTTTTTTAAAATAACTTGAGAACTTAATGAATTCATGACCTTCATGAATTCTTCTCTAAATAATATTTCTCAAAACTGAATTATTCATAAACCTCATGACTCTGACCTCTGTCTTGGCTTTCTGACCAATTTATAGACAGCAGCAATGGGATGCAGCCAGCTGTACACAGACCTCAGTGTCTTAACCGAATGGTAAGGGTTAAGGGTTGAGGGTTAGAATAAAAATAACTCTGTGAAATCTGGGGTATTGCCATCTGTTTATTTTAACAATGTTGTTTTCCATATCATTGCTATACCACTAAGAGGAAAGATACTAGGGAATGTTGCAATAAATACTTGCAGTCAGAATAGAGTAATATTCTGCGCTTAATAAATCGTAGCTGTATTCTGCTACTGTTGCATGGAGGGGTCTACAAGCATCAACTAAATCCTACTGTCTGATGTGTTGTTGAGATCTTCTACAGAGTTTCTGATTTTCTGCCTAGTTGTTCTCTCAATTGTCAAGGGAAGGGTCTTGAAGTCTTGAACTATAATTGCAGACTTGTCCACTTCTCTTTTGAGTTCTATCAGTTTCTGCTTCACACATTTTGCAGCTCTGCTGCTCAATGCATACACACTTAGGATTGCTATTTTTCTTGGTGTGTTAACCCTTCTGTTATTATAAAATGACGATTCCTGGCTCTGGTAATTTTCTCTCCTCTAAAGCCTACTTTATCTGACATTAATAATAGCCACTCCTGCTTTCTTTTGACATTTGCATATTATTTTTTCCATTCTTTTACTTTTATCCTGCCTGTATCTTTGTATTTTGTATTTGAAGTGAGTTTCTTAGAGACAGCATTTAACTGGGTCATGTTTTTTAATCCTCTCTGACAATCTCTGTCTTTTAACTGATATATTTAGACCATTTACATTTAATTTAATTATTGACACATTAGGACTAAAGTCAGCCAGGTTACTTTTTGTCTTCTGTTTGTTTTCTGTTTTTCTTTTCTTTTTCCTGATCCTGTGGACTACTTGAACATTTTTAAAAATCCCATTCTTATTCATCTATAGTTTTTGAGGGCATCTTTTTATAAAGCTTGTTTAGTGGTTGCTCCAGGTATTACATTACACAGACACAATGACAGGTGTTGTCATGGTACCAGTTCAAGTGAAATATAGAAACCTTACCTCCTTTGCACCTCTTTACTCTTTCCTGCTTATATTTTAATTTTCTTAAATACTTTCTCTAGATACATTTAGAACCACATCTGTCATTGTGCTTCAACCATCATAGTTCGAGAAGGAAAATGTATTATATTTACTCATGTTTTTGCTCTCTCCGTGCTCTTTCTTCCGTCCTGATCTTCTAAACTTCCTTCTTCTTTTACCATTGTCCTTCTGCTTAAAGAACTTCCTCCAGCCATACTTTGAGGGAAGGCTTTCTGGTGACAAATTCTCTTGACCCCCCTTTCATTTCTAAAGGGTATTTTCTCTAACAGAATTCTAGATTTTTTTTTCAGCACTTGAGAAATATTGTGCCACTTCCTTGTGACCTCCATGGGTTAGATGAGAAATCTGGTGTCATTCAAATTGTTTTTCTTCTGTAGGTAGAGTGTTGCATTTCTCTGGCTACTTTCAAGATTTTTCTTGTCTTTTTTCCCCAGAAGTTTAACTATGGTGTGTCTTGGCATGGGATGTATCACAGGTGGCCTTGTTACCACTGGACACTAGAGACTCTTTTCTAGGCCTCCACCTACGCAACCCAGCGAGGAGGGAGGGAAATGCCTTATTACTGCCAGGGGTGGGAGGAAGCCAGGCTCCCCACATGGTCTGACACTGGCCTCAGAAAGAGGGGCAGGAGTGAGGCAACAATGTAAATTTAAATTAAAACCACAATAAAATACCATACAAACCAATTAGAATGGCTATTATTAAAAATACAGATGATACCAAGTTTTGTTGAGGATGTGGAACAACTGAAACTCTCACACGCTGTTGGGAGGAATGTAAAATTGTATATCCACGTTTCAAAACTAGTGGCTAATGTCTAGCCTAAACACACACCTATCATAGGATCCAGCCAGTCTACTCCAGGTACCCAAGAGAAACAAAAGTATAAATCCTCACTAAATACTAATTCAGCAATAAAAAGAAATAAACTGCTGATACATGATACAACATGGATGAATAGCAAAATAATGATGTTAAGTTAAAAAAGATATATGCCTCCCCCAAAAAGGTGCACAGTGATTCTACTTATACAAAACTATAGAAAAGGAAAACCAATCTTAGCGACAAAAAGGAGATCAGTGGTTGCCTCGGGATGTGGAAGGAGTTAGGAAGGGTAGGAGGGAAGTATTACAAAGAGGCATTCCAGACAGCAAGGAGGGAAGGCAAATGAGAAGATGTCCCAACTGAGTCCATATATTTTAAGGCATCTTCCAGGAAATTCCAAACATTATCACTACGTACCATTGATTATATGACACCTGACCACATGTACCTGCAGAGATGCCACACTCACAATGACAGAGTTCTGTTCATAAAGAAGTGGAGACAGTATCTCTGCATCAGCATGCTTTCTTGTGTTCCAGCACTCTTAGGCATTTATTTTTTAATATTTTTGCTGATACTCAATAAAATTTTGTGAGGGAGAAGAGGAAAATACATGTGCTTAATTAACCTGAAGTGTAAATTTTATTTACTTGGAATTTTAGTTTATTATTTATTGGTTGCCATGTATAAATCATTGATACAATTCTTAGTTACATTAACAAAAGTTAATATTTAAAGGAACCCAACAGATGAATTATTTTGTAAATATTCATTTCCTAGTACCCTTTTTATTTTTAATATTTATTTTGAAATAATTTTAAACTTAGAGAAAAGTATATAAACAGCACAAAGAATTCCATATACCCTTCACATAGAGACCCCATTCAAGTTTCACCAACTCTCCCAAAAATAGCAGAAGTATCAACTCTAGAACAGTATTTTGCACTTAGTTGTCATGTCTCTTCAGTTTGAGACCTCCCTTAACCTTTATGACCTTAACATTTTTTAAGACTCCAAATAAGTAGAATTTCCCCATCAGACTTATCAGATATCTTCTCATTATTCAATTCAAGTCATGCATGATTGGCAGGGATATTACAGAAGTGGCGCCATGCTGTTTTAACTGCATCGTAACTTGGGGAACAGGATATTGGGTTTGCCCACCACTTGAGTAAAGTAGTGTCCACCAGGTTTCTTCACTAAAGAGTTGATTTTTTCCCCTTTATAATTAACAACTATTTTGTGGAAAGGTACTAGAGATTATGTACCAACTCATTTGTCATCCAACTTTCACCCATTAGTTCTAGCATCAATGAATGTTTCTTGCCTGAAATATTACTAAGATAGTTTGCCAAGTAGTGATTTTCTAATTCCACCGTCCCTTACAATTTTATTAATTGGCATTGTCCTTATGATAAGGTAAAGCTTTCTCTTTTCCCCATAAATTGAACACATTCATCTATCCCATGAATGTATGAAATAAAATATTGCTGTTTTATACAGTAAGATAATGTTACTAGCATTCTTCATTTGATTGTTAAATTGTTCCAGATTTAGGTAATGGGAGTCTCTTCATGTTGGCTTCTACATCCTTTTTGTATGTTCCTATCATTCTTTGACCGCTTCCTTACTTTTTTAGCATAACAAGATGTTCCAGGTTCATCTTTTATTTCCCAGCCCCAAGCCTGGAATTAACCATTTCTCCAAGGATACCTGGTTCCACTTAATGGGAAATGGTGTTTTGATCCCAAAATCTGGTCACTAGGGTTGACCATGCATTTGATGAGTCCATCTCATAGCATATATGCCAAATCAGTTAACACAGATTTAGACTATGTGAGTAAAGGTACTCTGAACCAAACCTGGAAGGTCATACGGTGATTCCATTCTACTTGGAGTGGGTCAGATCACATTTGAAAAAAATGTAGTGAGCTTAGTTTGCCATATCTTCAATACACAGAGATTTGAAAATTCTATAGAGATTGTATGAAGACCTCACTATTCTGCTTTAAAAAAATTTTTTTTTATTGAAGTACAGTTGATTTTCAATGTGGTGCTAGTTTCAGGTGTACAGCAAATAACTGAATAAATATATATTCTTTTTCAGATTATATGTTATTACAAGATATTGAATTTAGTTCCCGGTGTGATACAGTGGGCCCTTGTCATTTATCTATTTTATATATGGTAGTGTGTACCTGTAAATCTCAAACTTCTAATTTTTTCCTCTCTCCTCCTGCTTTCCCCTTTGGTAACCATAAGTTTGTTTTTTGTGTCTGTGAGCCTATTTCTGTTTTGTAAATAAGTTGATTTGTATCAATTTTTTAGATTCCACATATAAGTGATACCACACCGTGTAGGATTTCACACTCTTGTGAGTGTAAGCAGGCCTGAACCAAGATATATGGCTGCCCTGAACACCATTCCAACCACTAATTTTTCAAACAATTATTCCTTCCAACAGGATGAGAGGAACTGATAATTGTATACTTCTCTGTATTAAAAATGAGCAATGTTTCACATCCTATAACTTCTTGGGAATTAAGTTAAACTGCTTACAATATAAACAAAATAGATCATTTGATCCTAATAAGCAACAGAATTTCTGACTGCCAAGTTCTTTGACTGTGAAGTGGTTAGCCCTAGGGTCTGAGATAAGTCTTGTGTTTGCACCACGCACATTGCCTGTGTGTGTTGCAAAAACACCACTTTGGCGGGAGCTGAACCAATTCACATTCTGCCAGTTAAGTAAGGAGCTAGGTGTGAAATCTATATTAAATAGGATTACAGGCCTCATTTACGGTAGCCACATCAAGCATTCCTTATAGATCAAAGCCCAGACTGTTCCCAACTGGCCCGCTCTGAGGAAGCCAAATGACAACACTAAAAGTATATTTTACAAACATTTCAGAGTGTTTTACCATTATCACCATTTTCAACTTACATCTTCACACTATTTGATTAAAATATCATTACCCAAGCCTCTACTGCAGTGATATGTAGGCATGGTTTTGTGATGCTTCAAAGTGTTTCCAAGCATAATGAAAGGCAGTATAAATTTACACTCCTAAATCACCTGAAAACAAGATTAGCTTCACTCTAAAGCAGTTTTTGAAACACCACATTGTGTGTAGCACTTTTATAAGCTTCTCAACTGATAAAGTGTTAGAAATAAACTAAGTAAGAAATAAGCTAATTAAACTAAGTAAATAAACTACACAGACAAAGAGAAAATAAAAACCAGGATACAAGTATTCTCAATACCAATATATGTTAGTTTTGCTATTGTTTTAAATAACATTCATGTGCTCTCTTTTAAAGCGCCTCACTCAATGAATTTTCTTAAAACAGTCCTAACTTACAAAATCTGTAAAGAGAACATATTGTCAGGTCTTGTATATTTTCAAAACTAAAGTAAACCCATGCCACCAATTCCAGTGCCTCAACACAGAAAATCACAAGCAAGCACAGATAATATAGCTTGGAGTCACCTAATGATTTCAACTTGTGACTGCTGAACGGAGATTTTAGCTTATGTCATTGTTCCTCATCATGTGGCCCAGGAGTTAAATATGTGATAATCATTTGTCTTACTTCTTACTAAATTCAGATGTCTAGGCTCTCTTCTGAGCTCCTGAAGCAGTTTTTATGAGAACCACTGACCAAAGTCCTGGGAGCTTCGAGGAGAAACTTAGATCAACATGTCCATTTTACACTAGTTCCACTGGTTTCCTACATGAGGAGAGAGAGGCCACAAGCTAGCGAGATTTTCCAGTTCTGTGAAGTATGCATAATTCTACTCTCAAAACCAAGCTCTCTCAGGACCAAAACTGTTGCATAAGGACCTGCTTTCAATGGAAGAGAACATCCATTTTCTCCCTTTAATTATTTAAAGTGCACAGCAATCCTCAAAAATTAACGACTCACCACTGCAATCCAAGCTAATGGGGATGTATGTAATATGTTACCTGAAAAATCAATAAAATACAAAGCATATAATTTTATCATTGCTTGTTTTTCAGTGAGGAGGTCTAATGAGTTTGAGATAATTTTGCCATCACTTAAGATTCATCAGTGGAACTAGCTGGTATGCATTTTAAAAAAACGAGCATTTAATAAAAATCAATTAGATTTATTTCCTAATTATGTGGAAAGTTTACATATATTCCAAACTCTATTATCACTTGGAGAGAATTTTGGGAATTTTAAAATAAGTTTAAAAACAGCATCTACTAAAAACAGTTCATTTATTCTCCCTGGTAAACCATACTTTATATTCTAGAGAAGAGACACTCAAAATGTATTTATTTTCTGCTTCCTTTGATGTAGTTAATACACTGTGCCACAGGGGGTTATAATGTTTCTGATATATATCTCTCTAATCTTTAGACTAGAGGCAAAGAAAGGAATTCCAGTAGCTCCAACAATTCTACCCTGCTTTTGTATCTGGACTTCCTTTGCTAACACTTTTGGCAGAAATAAGAATCAAGGCATACCTTCTAGGACTTAACGACTTTACAACAATGAGCTTCAATTGACATAATGGTCGTATCTCTCAAGACAGTGCACCTTGAACTTAAAAGTTGATTAGAAGAACTTAAAAGTTGGTTAGAAAAACTTAAGAGATCTTGCAAATCTTGGTTGTTTGAATGCGTTTATGATCACACCCTGTCCGCTCCCCTTTTGTGCTGGGACATTAATTAACATTATTCCCCCCCCTCCCCCTCGCAGTTATCGTTCTCTTCTCCTCAGTCCTGGAGAAGGTGCTCCATCCTCTGCTCTCTCCTTCCCTCCGCCATTCAGTCTTAAGACACCGCGGAAATGCAAACCCCCAAGAATGACCACAAAGGGTTGCTGGTTTTTTTCTGGTGGGGGGGGGGGAGTCACCTCGACCCTCCCACGTCCTCCCGCGGTGGGTTGGTGCCCAGCTGGACGGTTGGACCCGGAGAAGAAGGGACCGTGGGCGCCCCTCCCCGCGGGCCTCTGCAGCTGCCCAGCGCCCTAGCAACCGGCGGGACGCTTTGCCTGTGCTGGGTTTCAGTCTCCCGTTCTCATTTCCTCCTGTTCTCCCGCTTTTCCTTTCTCAGTATAGAGTAGTATTTTTGGCATCCAATTCTTGGTGGCGAGAAAAAAACAGCTCAGAGCTAACGTCTCCTTCCCATAAATACGCGTGTGCTTTTCCCGAATCTTTCTCCGCCCCCTTCTCCCCCAGCACAGGTAGGGTCTGCAATGCAAAGGACTCTCCTTTCATCCAGAGAACAATGTCAGCGCTTCAGTTTGACAATTTCATTCGACTTGCCCGCACCTACCGAAGCCTACTCCCTACCAGTTCAGTTTTCTCCCAGTTAACCTTATTCCATACCATTGCTGAGCACATCCTCCACCTTTTTCGGGTTCTACCGCTGCCCACGTTTGGGGGAGGGGGGAGGCAACGCGCAAGACAGTGTGAATTCCAGGAAAAAAGTGTGCTTGTGTAAGAATGATTGTGTGCATCTGTCCGTCTCAGCCTGTCCAGCCCTGTACATGTGGCTACAAAACTTGCCCTGCCAGGATAAGACTTGTCCCTCCGGAGCTCACCTATCCGCGCCCAGGTAACCGAAGAGGTGTCCGCGCGGCCCCGTTCCAGGACACCTCTCCCGGACAGAACGAATGCCCGAGACCTGGGACCACGGGGGCGCCCCTCCCGCGCATTTGTTCTCTCTCCCTCCTTCCCTCTAGGGTGTTCTGCACCCCTTCCTCCGAAGACCAACGGGACAGCCCTCACCCCCAGCGCCTTACCTCAAACAGGGGGCCGATCTTGTTCTTCTCCAGGTAAGCCTGGATCCGGGATTGCTGACGAGACGCCATGGAGAGCCGGGCGGGCCGCGGAGAGTGCGGGAGACCGCGTGGCCGTGCGCCTCCGCCGGGGTACCCCCCTCCTTTCCCCTGGACCGGGGCCGGGACAGGAGCTCGGGAGCCTCGGCTCCCCCGGCGCGGCGCGGCGCGCTCGGCTCCGGACGCCGGCGTGGGCTGCAGCCGCGGGAGCCACGAGCGCGTGGGGCGCCGAGAGCCGGAAGCCCGGGCACGGCGCCGCCAACTCACACAACTCCGAGGTGAGGGGAGCACTCATTCATCGCCTTCTCCTCCTCGCGCCCACCCCCGCGGCTCTCCGCGGCGCCCGCGCCGGGGAAACTGGAGACACAGGTTCCAGGTCCCTTCTCTGGGCGGCAGCAGCAGGAATCAGGGGGCGGGAGGCGAGCCGGGAGATGCTGCTTTGCCTAGTGAGGCGCCGGGGGGCGCCCTCGGGCGGGCGGGGGCCGCGGGGCTCGAACTCGCCGCGAGCGTGCGCGTGCGTGCGTGTCCGCGCGCCCGAAGGGTGTGCCCCCTCTCCCAGGTCACAGGAACAAACAGCCCGGGCTACTCCCCAGGCTGCGCTAGCCCTGCCCGCCGCTCCCTAGCGACAGCGCCGCTCCAAAAGCCAATGGTGAAGGTGCTTCTTTCAAAGTGCACATAAATCTGGTGCTTGTTGGCTACTCCTTGGCAGTTACAAATGCAGTTCCAAAGGGGGTCGTCCCCACCGCCCCTTCCGACCCTCCCGTCGCACCTCCTGCGCTGCCCGCACTAGCTCAGGATCCGAGATGCGCAGAATTTGAGAAGGTGCGTGAGTCTGAGGGTTTGCTGTGAAAATGAAGTTGCCTTTCTTTAGGAAATCTGGCTTGACGGGGAGCGAGTCGACCGGCTGAAAATCCAGATGAAAACTCCCCAAGGGCAGACATCCAGAGGTTGGGAGCAAACCTTCAGCTTTGGACAGGAAGAAGAGAGAAAGGCGAGCCAGCGCTCCCTTCCAAGTTTGCCTTCCTAATCCCCATATAATCATGTGGATCACACAACCCACGTATAAATTATGGCTATGTATCTATAGCTCCATCTCAAATACTACACTAGAGCACATAACGATGTTTCCTCTAGATGCTTCCTGAGCTCCTCAAATTTAGCCAATAACTTTATTATGCAGGGATTTCCGAGCTGAAGATCTCCAGACAGCAGGGGTTTCTTTACATCCCGTTCACAAGCTCTTTTTCTTGTGGAAAAAAAAGAAGGAAAAAAAAAATCATTGAGGCCTCCCACGACGATTTCCCTGGTTCCCAACCATGATGTGCTACCAAATTGAAAAGATTTATATTAATAAACATAAGGTTTAGAATGAAGGGAATAGTCGTCCTAAAGCATACTGCCACAGCATAGATTTCCTTTTCTTTCTCCACTGTGTTCTGGATTTCGGCAATTCATATCTTTATTGGTCAGTGTTTCTTCATCTATATTTTAAATGAACTACTTAAGTAGAAACATGCGACAGTTAAGAACGGAATATCCCAGAAATTATATTTAATAATTCAGATAGGAAATCTGCACGAATACCTAAGAGCATAAGCATCACTGTTAACCTGAAAGGTCTGGAAAGGTACCCAAGTTACTACTTTTACTTAATCTGCCCAGGGAAAGTTAAACTGAATAGCAGTGAGGTACCCAGGGTTGTCACGCATTTTCCATTGTGGATCAAAGGTATACTTACTTACATATATTTTAATATGTTTAGGAGAAGTTAAATATAGAGAGTGAGTATCAGCATTTTTATTGGTTATTAGGTATTGTGTACAGCCATCTGTGACTCAGCTAAAAAGGTAGGCATTTTGGACACCACACAGCACTGGAGAATCAGAATGGTACCTTGTTGCAAGAGGCATGAGGAAGATGCTTCTTTAAATCAGATTATTAACCTATTAAGTCTTCACCATGCTCAGAGTACTGCATCTAGGGCCTTGAATGGAAAAGACAAAGCTTTGCTGGCAAAACACTTAAGTAGTAAAGGGAGAATCATGAAGATACATACATTTACATATATATGTATATTAAAATAAACACTGAGCATCCCAAAATTACATTTTTAAAATTCAGGAAAGATTTCAGAGGTTTTCCAAGGCCTACCTTAAATACCATCTCCTCCACAAAGCATTTCTTGGTTCTTTCTACTTATCCCAGAACCTGACTTCATTACTAAAATAAATATTTATTGCACAGTCTCTCAAAGGCAGACATTACATTAGGAGGGAGGATTCAAAGATGAAAGGCCTTGTCTTTGTTCTTAGGTATTCAGTCTTTTTGAGGTAACTGGCATATACACAAATAATGACATTATAATGCACGATGCTAATATAGATTAATAAAACATGCTATGTGCATACTGATGATTGAAAAATGACCTGTGCTGGGATTATCAAGACACACTCCATAAAGGAGATGGTGTTTAAACAAAGTGTTAAAAGAAGAGTAAAATTTAAAAAGTTTCTAGGTAGGATTGGTGGAGTGAGGATGGGGATAATGTTTCAGGCTTTGGCATAAAAAAAAAAAAAAAAGCACGTGCAAAGGCCCAGTGGCACAAAACAGGCTGGTTTAGAGAAACAGGGTGTATATGGAGGAAGTCTGGCCTGTGAGGTTAAAAAAGTAGGCAGAGTTCAGCTCATTAAAGGTCTTACTTGCTGAGAAATACAGACTTGAATCTTCTGGGTGATGAGAATTAACTAAAGAGTTTTGAACAAAGGAGTGTTATAGTCAGGTGAAAGTTTTTGAAAGATTGCTTTGGTTACAACATGCATGATAGATTGAAAAAGAATGATATGGCGATAGCAAAACTAATTTTGGTTACAGAATCCATGAACAATTCATGAGGGCCAGCCTTTGACTGGGATGTAGGGATAGAGAAAATGGGACATATTCAAGGAACATTTAAAGACTAATTTGTTGATTGTCTTTACAGAGGATGAAGTTAGAAGAGGGAATCAAAGATGGCCCTCTGATTTCTGCAACAAAGCTAAAAGAGTATAAATTATTTGTCCGAATCACCCAAAGAATAATTGATAGGGCCAGGTATTGCTTCAGGATTTTCAGACTCCAAAGCTGAAGCTCTTTTCATTTTCTACCCTGTATCCTGAAAATTAGTCAGAAATTTAGTTCCCAGATATCAGCGTCCATTGGTAGGAAGGGCTATGTTTCACCACCTGGCACATAGTAGGCACTCGATAAATAGTAGTTATATGAATGAATTAAATTTTAGTAGATCAGTTCAACCCAGCTCTGTTTTTTAAGGCTAAACTTTGCCTCTGATACATGGCATTTATGTTCTGTTTTGTTCCATTTAATTAATTGCATGCATTTCTTAGTCTCTCTTTTAAACTGCAAACTCTCTAAAATTATGAACTGAATCCTAATATTTCTCTTGTTCTTTACAACATGTAACAGTATATTTTCATACAGTATGTTTTTCATAAAAGATCTTATTTGATTAATTTTTATTGCTATATACATTTTGAGAGTTTGTTTCATTCAGTGGCTTTAAAATTGGCTGAAAAGTAAGCATCGTCTTGGATTGAATTTACCAACTTTCTTCTGCTCACATAACACGGTACCATTACTATCCTTTCTTTTGGCTTGAGTACAACATGAAAAAGCCATTTTCAGTGAGATTGTTTTGACCTCATTGTGTTACAAAAGTGCCTATCAGCATAATTTCCAAATGCACAGAACCCAATTTACAGACTGTTATAAAGCCTTGTCTAACTCCACTTTGCATAGCTCCTGAAACAAATGATTTTTGATGAGAGACAAGAGAACAATGGTGAAGGCCAGTAGACCTAGTTAGGAAGTATAAGCAGTAATCCCTTGAAATTAATTAAATATTGAAATAAGTGAGCAGACAAGTTCTATAAGTTCCTTGAATTTAGGCTACCAGCCTGAAGCATCCTTGTCCCCTTCCTGTATCTCTCTTCCTTTCCCACTTTAAAATAAACAGAGGCAACTATTTCCCCAAAGATCTCAGTGTATCATGCAGGATTTTAATTTTCGAGCTATTAAGTGGAGAGGCTAAATAAGAGCTTGAAATAAAGGGTGTTCTGGAAGAGATAAAGCAGAGATGTGGCAAGATGGGATAGTCCTGAATGAGGAACTTCCCAAATGTAATTTGATTTCGAAATCAGCATTGTCAGAAAATGAATGATAATTATGATTTACACAACATCCCACTATTACATAATGGGATATTCCATCCATGGAAACTTCAAAATACATGTGTCAGGAAACAGTTCACAAGATGCCTGGGTATGTTTTGATACTAGCGCCAGAATGTTTTGTTATCACTTCACATATTATGGTATACTTTCAGTTACGAGGACTGATTTCAACAAACTGTCAGATCCATGATTAGCCTGCAGTCTCATATCTATGTTACTGCGTGTGAAGGATCATTTAGGTCTCCTCCGAATTTGATTCTTTACTATCTCCTCAGGACAATTTAGAACGTGTTTTCTTGTTTACTGTTAGGTGGTGGTTCAAATCCAGCTGACAGTGGGGTACATGTTAGCTGGGAGTCTGTCAAGCATAATCACTGAGAGCACTGACCTTGGAGCTCCAGCCCAGGACAGACTGCAGGCTTTGCCATTTACTTGCTGTGTGACGTTCAGCAAGCTTCGTGATCTCTCTGTCCTCCGTATCCTCACATGTAAACCGAAGTTAAATAGTACTTAGTTCATCAGTTATTGAGAGGACGATAGGAGATAATGCAGGAAGCCCTGGTACAGGGCCAGGCACGCTGTAAAGATTCAACAGAGGGTAGTGCTAACATTGTTATTATTGTCATCGTGTCATCATCATCATCACTAGCAGCATTATCATTATCCCTGAGACTTAGACTTGCAGAATTCTCATAAACTATATTAGGCCAATTACCTGAGGAAATCCTACCAGGAAGAATGTCTTGCAAATCAAAGCAGTAAGACAGACTACCATAGTCCCCTAATTAAAGGAAATAAGAAATTCTAAATTTAAAAAAAAGCTGTAAGATGAGTATAGATTATAATATAAAATGATGTATTCAATTATAGTACTCCACATAAAGAAATTATTTATAAGGGAAGAAGGGCTTCTACATGAAGCCTGATAAAAGAAGAGGCAGTAGGAACTTTTTGGTGATTATCCCACCCCTGTCTAGCAGGACGAGAAGCTACAGGACCCAGCACGGATGAGTCATTGGGTCATTAAGAGAGGATGGTCACAGAGTTCGTTTTCTTCATTTCTGCCCAAAGTGCCTCTCAGGATGAATTCCAATGATGAGCACATACAGAGCATTCACTGTGTACCAGGTAATGGCACAAGCCCTTTATACACTGCACTAGCCAGTCCAGTCCTGAAAACAATGTCATGAAGTAGGTACTACTACTATCCCCTTTTTTTCAGATGAGGGAACTGAGACACACAGAGAGTAAGTACCTTGCCCAAGGTCCCCAGCTAGTAAGTGGCAGAGTCCATATCTGAACCACGCTTGAGTCTTAAACACTACGAGCCTGCTTCCCAAAGCTCTGACCACCAGTGTCCCAGTATCACTTCCTTTGTTTCAAACTTGTTTTGACCAAGAGGTATTTTGATGACAACTTTGACCTCCCTAGTATGTTTATGTAGGGAAGGAGGCAGCCTCGGGGTCAGGTACCTGGGTAACTTCCTGGCCCCACACTGAATGAAAACACTGGCAAACTGGCTTACATGTGTCTCTACTGAGTTTGAATAATGCTAATCAAGTCACATTGGGACTGATTCTAACCACACCGATAACATCGACTCACCAGACCTCCTAAATTGAGAACTCAAATGATACTGCCAGCTTGTGAAATCCTGCCATCCAGCCTTCTCAAGTGACATTTCTGTCTCTTTAAATTCTACATTTAAATACTAGGTTTTAATATTTAACTTTTAATATGTGGCATGTTTGTAAGCAATCACCATCTAAAATGCATTATATCAATAACTGTTTATAACGTTTGTTTGCATCATATCATGAGTCATTTAAAAGAAATCTACAGAAATCAAATTGCAGATACCTTTGATATTAATTACCAATAAACTGTTAACCCTGACATGCTTTTGTTTATAATTTCCAAAGTGATACTGTCTTGATTTTTTCATCCCATTAAGTGAGAGTCTTTGGTAAGAAGAAAAATACCTTAAACAATGAAAAATGTTACAGAATACTGTAAACACGATACTGAATTTATTGAAAAGGAGGAGAAATAAGAGCACCAAAGCACACAAAGGATGACTTGGGAAAACAGTTCTACTTGGTGTGCGCCCTGGGGAGCCAGGCACTCCGCCTAGGACAGGATGTGCTATTGCTCCAATCTAGCTATCAAGCAGGAAGTAACACAGGACCTATTTCTCAAACACACATCTCGGTAAATGCCAGCTAATGCTCAGACATAATGCAGCACATCACAACAACCCCAGCACTAAAGGTTAAAGGGACATTTCAGCAGAACTGGTGAGACCACCATTGCCTAGAGGGAATTTAAATTAAAAAAAAAAAAAAAAAGGATGACAGCCCTCTGCAGAAACACTCTGGATCCGATAGTACCCAAAGTAGCCAGCAAATTCTCTCCTTCCAAAGCAAACATTGGTGGGTATGGATAATACCCACCCTGTCTCCAACCCGCTGATGGTTTTGGTCCTGAGAGACAGAGATGTCTCTCTTGTGATGTATAAGGTTTGTGCTAAGCTTCCTCAAACATCAGAGAATCACACTGAATTATGACATATCTACCATGAAAGGTCATGAGGAACAGCAGCTAAACTTGCTAACTTTGCCTAGGATGGAGGATTAGGAAATCAAAAATTAAACGAATGAATGAATGGGTGGACAGGTGGAAGAATAAATGAAGGAAAGAAAGAATGAATTAATAAAATGCTGATAATTCATCAGGTAACCATGAGGCATATCTAATAACCAGGTCTTCAGTCACTTATGTCTAAATCCCCCTTTTACATGCATAATAAGCTTAACTGACTTTGTTCAATACAGGATTCTTCTAAGTATTTCAATATAGCATTTCAATATGATGACAGTATGGATTTGCCTTTATGTGTTTTTCTTGAGCCTCTGCTCTTCAACTTGCCACTTTTCCTTCTAATATTTTTTTTCTTTCTTTTCTTTTTTTTTTTTTTTAAAGGAGGATTGTTCATCTCGCAGCCTGGGCCTGAAAACGTAAGTACACAATTGTCAGCAACCAGTCAAAACCGACTGACCAGAATTGAAAACAAATGTTTTCTGCTACATCTGTTTCCCAATATGTATTTTAAGATCCTTTGTCTGTAAGTGCTTGCCCTTAACGGTTGTACGCGTAGGCATATTTTAGTATCATTGATACTGAACCCAAGGTTTCATATATTTTAGGATGGTTATTCTTTATTCTCAGCATATACTGACCCATATGATCTGTTTTGTCAAAAATATTATCCAAAAAATTCATTTTTTTCTCCTTTTTCATTTCATTATCTTTAATAAAACAGCATCACCTAAAAAACTTGCCTTAATAAAACAATGACCATAAGGATATTCTGGAATTTAACAAAGACAAATACTGTATGATATCACTTACATGTGGAATCTAAAAAATAATACGAATGAATGGATATGTAAAACAGAAACAAACTCACAGACATAGAGAACAAATTTGTGGTTACCAAGGGGGAGACGGAAGAGGAGAGGGACAAATTAAGAGCACGGGATTGACAGATATAAACTACTACATACAAAATAGGTAAGCAGCAAGGATATACTCTAAAGCACAGGGAATTATACCCATTATCTTGTAACAACCTGTAATTGAGTAAAATCTGCAACAATACTGAATCACTATACTGTACACCTGAAACTAACATAATATTGTAAGTCGATTTTACTTCAATAAAAAATAATAAAAAGATGTCAAACATCATAATATACAGAAAATTTAAAAAGTAAACAATAGAAAGTCTAACTTCAGAGCCCATACTTTAAAACATTCTCCAATATCACCTCCTTTACTTAAAAAGTTAGTGAGAAATGACCAAAAAATTATATTATATCAATGACATCTTGCCGCTGCTATTCAGCATTACATTGGAGGGTCTAACCAGCACAGTTAGGAAAGAAAATTTAAAAAAAAATTGCCCTGATTAGAAAGGAAGAAGTAAAGCTATTTGCAGATGACATAATTTCATATATATAAAATCCTAACCAGTCCACTACAAGAACTAATACATGAGTTTATTAGCAAGGCTGCAGGACAGAAGATCAATATGCAAAAATCAATTGTATCCCTCACATTTTCAATGAACAACCCAAAAAGGAAATGAACACAATTATAACAACATCACAAAGATAAAACACTTAGAATTGTATTTAACAAAAGAAATAATAAAACTCATATTCTAAAAACTATAAAACATTGTTGAAAAAACTAAAGAAAATCTAAATAAAATGAACAATATTCTGTATTCATAGATTGGAAGATTTAATATTGTTAAGATGGCAATACTCCCCAAATTGATCTACAGATTCAACACAATTCCCATCAGAATTCCAAATGGCTTCTTTGCAAAAATTGGCAAGCTCATGCTAAAATCCATATGGAAATGCAAGAGACCCAGAATAACCAAGACAATCTTGAAAAGGAGGAGCAAAGTTGGAAGACTCACACTCCTTATTTCAAAACTCACTAAAAAGCTTTGCAGTAATCAAAACAGTGTGGTGCTGGCATAAAGACAGACATCTATATCAATGAATTCAAATTTAGAGTACAGAAAGAAAGCCTCACACTTATGGTGAATTGATTTTAGACAGGAGTATCAAAAGTAATTCAATATGGAAAGAATAATATTTTCATCAAATGGTGTTGGGACAACTGGATATTCACATGCAAAAGAATGAAGTTGGACTCCTACCATACTATATACAAAAATGAACTCAAAATGGATAAAATCTTATAAGAAAACATAAGTGTACGTCTTGATGACATTAGATTAGGTAATGCTTTCTTAGATATATCATCAAAGGCACAAAGGAAAAAAATAGATAAACTGGATATCACCAAAGGCAAACCTTTTTGATGCAAAGGATACCATCAAGAAAGTTATAAGATGACCCACAGAATGGGAGAAAATATTTTCAAATCATACACCTGGTAAGAGACATATCTAGAATATATGAATAACTCTTACAATTCAATAATGAAAATACCAAATAACCCAATTAAAAACTGGGCAAAGGAACTGAATAGACATTTCTCCAAAGAAGATACACAAATGACCAGTAAGCACATGAAGACATGCCTAGCATCATTATTCGTTAGGAAAATACAGACCAAAATGACAATGAGATACCACCTACACAGAGGAGGGTGGCTGTAATACAATTAAAAAGACGGACAATAACAAGTGTTGGCAAAGATGGGTAAAAGTTGGAACTCTCATACACTATGGTGTGCACGTAAAATGGTGCAGCCAATTTGAAAAACAGTCTGGCAGTTCCTCAGAGGGTTAAATATCAAGTCACATTAGCCAGCAGTTCCACTCCTAGGTATAAACTTAGAGACATGAAACACAGAAACTTACACACGAATTTACAGCAGCAATATTGATAAAAGCCAAAAAGTGGAAATAGATAATCCAAATACTCAATATTCATTACCTGATGGAAGAGTACATAAAATGTGTTGTGTCCATACAGTATAATATGCTGTGGTAGTAAAAAGGAATGTAGTACTAATGCATGCTACAGCATGGATGACCCCTGAACACACGATGCTCAATGAAAGAAACCATCCCAAAACACCACATGCTGCAGGTACCCACTGACGTGAAATATCCAGAACAGGCAAATGTAAAGAGAGACAGAAAGCAGATTAGTAGTTTCCTAGGGCCGGTGGGAGAACAGAAGGCCAGTAATGGGGTGAGGAGATAGGGAGGTGAAGGTAGGGGCAGAAAGAGGGTGGGGGAATGCTGAGTGACTGCTAATGGGTTTTCTCTTAGGGGGGATAAAAATGCTCTAAAATTTATTGTGCTGGTGGTTGCACCACTCTGCTGAATGCACTAAAAAAACACTCAATTATACACTTTAAATGGGTGAATGGTTTGGTATGTGAATTATATCTCAATAAAGATGTTATTTGACAAAATAACAATAATTGTTTTATAGGTTCCAGGGTCTTCTTGGATTTCTGTTCTGTTTTTGCTTTTTTTTTTTAATTGAAGTACAGTCAGTTACAATGTGTCAATTGCTGATGCACAGCATAATGTCTCAGTCATGCATATATACACATAGATGCATTTTCATATTCTTTTTCATTACAGGTTATTACAAGATATTGAATATAGTTCCCTGCGCTACACAAAAGAAATTTGGCTTTTTATCTATTTTTATATATGTTTTTGCTTTCTTAATTGTTTGTGCCAGGAAAAAAAAGTTATTATAAAGCACATATACACAGTTATAAACAGATCCTGAAAATGATCCTTTCGTTGGTAAGCAGCATGATGAGCTAAAAATGCAAGTAAAAAGCGAAAGGGAATTAAATGACTTTGCGTAAGTTTGAGACTATGTGCATCTGTGTGGATTCAGGAAACAGGAGACACTTGGCCAGGCCAGAAACAGGCAAAGATGCAGGTGGAGAGAAAGAAGAATTGCAGCTATATTGACTGAATTTTGGTAAATAAATGAGAAAGTGTGTATACTACTATCAGTAGAAAAGAATCAGTAAAACCACTTCTTTGTTGCTATGCTGTGGGACCTGTTTTGAGGGTCTGTCTGCAGGGTAGGTGCTGGGCCAAAGGGAAGCCAACTACATCTGCAGTGCGGGTGGAGCTTTCATTTTGGAGAGGGACATTTAGAAGTCCTTTTGGTTTCTTTCTTTCTTGAGGTTTAGAATTACAATTTTTAAAATTCTTTCTGATTACTCACCTTTCGGCACTTAGGCTTAATGCTGCAAATACTGTACAACTTGTCTTTCTTTTTCACAAAAGTAAAGCTTCTGACAATTACCCCTGATGCTACGTGTCTCCGGGACATTGATTTTCTCTGGTCTGTGTGTATTCCATTGTATAAAGATAGCGTAATTCATTTATCCACTCTCCTGTTCCAAGTTTTTACTAATGTAAACAATGTTACAATAAAATTCTTGTTTCTGTCTGATTTTTCCATGGCCCAGAGTTTCTCCAGGGTATATGCCAAGCACAGGAATTGCTTGGTCATAAGGATGGACATATTCAAATTCATGAGACATGGTTACATTGCTCTCCAAAGTGGTTGTATAAATTTATAATCCTTCCCACAGACTTTTGAGAGTTCCCTTTTCCTGAATTGTCACTTGTACAGAAAGGGTAACCCTATAAGAGGAGTGGGTCTCAGTCTCAACTCTCCCTCTCCATATACTGGTACGAAATACAATCCCGTATATTATTTTTTTTTTATGAGGGGAAGGTAATTGGGTTTACTTATTTATATTTGGAGGAGGTCCTGGGGATTGAACCCAGGACCTTGTGCATGCTAAGCTGGAGCTATACCCTCCCCCCTATATTATTAAAGGTGATAAATACCTCCCGGCACACACTCAGTCAGCTACGTAGTTCACTGTCCTGATTTTTAGTTCCTTCTTCGTTTCTGGCCCACAGCAATTTCCCTGCCTTTCTTAGCAGTTCAGCCATGCATTTACAAAGGATGTTAGTTATAATTTATTGAGCAATTCCTGGTGTTCATAGCTGGAGGGCTTTCAAGCTGTCTGTACTGCCAGACCCTTAAATGCCTGACAGCATTTTCAGCACCTGAGCAATCTTTAAACACTCCCCAGATGTTGGACACCATAAGAGAAAACAATGCAATCAAATTAGCAACTACAATGAGCTATTAAACTCCTCTCGCTTGTATTCATCAGTCACCACACTGCAGCATAGAGTAACAATTAACGTAGGGACTAAACAGACTCTCTGGAGCTTGAATCCCAACCCTGTTTCTCATTAGCTGTGTGACCTTGGGCAATTTACTTCACCTCTCTGAGCCTCAATTTCTTCATCTGTAAGACAAAGGTGTAAATAATAAAACCTAACCTGTAGGATTGGTACAAGGAGCCACTGAGCTACAATTTACAAAAATACTTAGAGCTCGATCTAACACACGGCCTGTGCTGTATAATCATGTGATAGATAAATAAAATGCAGTAATGAATATTAGACATTCGTTTTTGTATTGCCCATGAATATTTTAAAAATGATCTTTCCTTCAGTCCCTGGTGGCGTAGACAACCTAACGCTGGCAACATCCTAGCACTACTTCTCAAGTTTAATGATTCTAGTGATAAATGGATTTTACCTCGAAGCCTCTGTGAGCCCCAGAATACAAGCAAAATAGTTGTTGTCCACTGTGGCCCAGCCAAGTGGTGACACAGGCTGGGAGCAAGGATGTTAAAAGAGGGTAAGGTAGAGAAGTGGATAAACGCCAGAAAGGAGGAAAGAAACGCAGACGCATATGCATCCTCCCAACGTGGAATGTGGCCAGGGCACTGGCAGGATGCTCCCCACGGGGCCCTTCCCTCCCTGCTTTCTGTCCAAGCCCTCAGTGCTTCTACCACCTGGCTTCCTGCTCTCCACATGGGCCCCTCGGCATTTTTAGATTCCAAGAGGCAATCTGAGCAAAGTACTGCAAAAAGCTTTCCCTTAGTCTAGAGTAGGCAATTTGAGTGTATGAGGATAGGACGTTCAGGCTGCAAGAAACAGTGTCTCGGGATCTGACTCTGCACAGGAGTGGAAGCTGAGAACAAAGTCTGTTAAGACACCATTTATTCTGATTTCTACATCATGTGTTGTCACTACCATGCACGCATCACAATGTTTTTACTTGGTAGATATACCATACACTTCATTTAAATTGAAATAAACTGATTGAGGTTCACTCCATAAGCCACACAGCAAACCTAGCAATAATGCCCCACAATAATGTGAATTTGGATGCAACATCATAAACAGTTCGCTCCCTTCCTCTGCACAGCGGCCGTCCTCACCTGGCGGGCCAAGCTGAGCTCTCCTCTAGGGGGAGAAGGGGGATGTGACTGTCTCATGATTATTCTGGACTTTCTCATGCTTACAATACATCTCATACCATACATACATCTCGTGTATTCTGCTGGTCATCACACTTAATTTCTCACATATCTAATAAATGTCACTGTTTCCTGTTTTTTGCACAGTGTAACTGGAAGCCTGACTGGAAATGTTTGTTTGCAGCGCCACCTTTCACTTGAAGAAACTTTTGGACCTCACATTTTCACAGAGGGGGAGGGGGCATGTTACTCTTTTCAAACATGAAGAGAAAAAAGAAAAGTCTTACCTAAACAGGTTTGATCTACACGGTGGACGTTATCAACCACTTATTCTGTAGTTTTCCTTCCGCGGAGCATCTGTGATTCAGAAATATCTGGTTTCACTCCTATTTTAGACATACAAAAACATTATGTTTCCTGGCCATTTTACACTTTTTAAGGCTTTACTGAGGTATAATTGATAAATAAAATGGTAAGACATTTAAATTGAACATCCTGATGATCTGATGCCCATGCGCATGTGAAACAATCCCTCCCATCCAGTTAACTAACACATCCATCACTTCACATATGTATCTTTTTCTCCTACTCTCAGCAAAATTCAATTATGCAACACAGCACTATCAACTAGAGCCACCATATTTCACATTAGATCTTCAGAACCTATTCATCTTTTAGCTAAAAGTTTGTATCCTTTTACTGACCTCTCCCAATTTCCCTCATACCCCTGTCTCTGGCAAACACCATTCTACTGTTTCTATGAGTTAGACTTTTTTTTAGATTCTACATATAAGTGATATCATGCAATATTCATCTTTCTCTGCCTGGCTTATTTCACTTAGCATAATGACCTTAAGGTCAATCCTTGTTGCAAAGGGCAGAATTGCCTTCTTTCTCATGACTGAATAATATTCCATTATACATGTAATAATATTCTATATATATATGTATACACACACACACACACACACACACACACACACACACACACACACTGGATTTTGAATACTCAGTACAAATCAATATAAAATACATTACTCATTTATATGTGGATTATATTTTGTAATGACAATAGTTTGGCTTTAGTTGATTAAATGTTTTTAAATTTAAAAAATAATGACACGAAGAGCAGTGTAAGTTATCATGTAGCAGATACAAGAAAGAATAAAATGATAGTGGAAAAAAATCACATCATGTTACAGGGCTTTGGGAAGATCCAGGAGATAAGAAAATGATTTAATTGGGAAGATGAGTGCAATTCGTTGAGCCACAATGGTGTTGGTGCTGAGCTGATTAATTCAGGCTGTGCACTTCCACTCCCCAAGTATTAAACTAATTTTTCTTCTAACAAATCAGCCTGTGGAGATCATTGAGATTAGCATCTTTTAAAACTACAGAAAGGGAAGATTCCAAATGCTTCCATGTGCTCCTCCAATAACCGCAATGTCCCTTCAGAGGGAAAAGTTGGATTGGCTAGGAGACAATTAACATTTTAAAGGCATAAAACCAATTCTTAAGGGGAATGCCTTGTAATATGTTGGTGGGTCAATTTTCCCAGTTTAAGAGAAAGAAAGGAACTTAGGTTACAACAGTGTAAGACTTAATACCACATTTGCATTTTTATCATTTAGAGGCAACTCTACCTTTTTATTTTCCAAGAAAGAAGCATTTGTGCTATTGGGTTGGAAGAAAACGCAATACTGCAGTTTGAGGTCTCTTTCTGTGTATGCTTAAGCCAGGATAACATTCTGGTACCTCATTTAGGACAGGCATTCTTCGCCAGCATATATGGTGCACACGATGAGGTTCGAGGTTCAAATGAAATACTAAAATGAGTGTTTTTGTCTGTTTCTATAATAATAATTTTCCATCAGATGTTTTTTAAATCAGCGATTCACTCTCCCTCACTTTTTCAGATTCTGATAGAAGACAGACCATGTCCCAGTTGATAGTGCTGGGAAAAATATAAAAAGAGAAGAGAGGCCAAGCAAGTGGATTTAACATTTATTAGCCTTTTCTTCTGTTTAACAAAATAATGTCTCTGACTTGCTTTTCTCTTCAATGCCTCCCAGATCAGAACAGGGTCAAGGAGGACTGTAAAACATACAAAGGAAACTTAGTATGATTTATTTATGAGCCTATAAAGTGACCCTCCCACTCTCTTTATTACTCACACCACATAAAACATTTATTATTTGTTTTTATTTCCTCCCATAGAGAAGAAATAACCAGATACCAGCTCTAAGGGTAACATGACCAAGATATGCTGATTTCTTTCTTTCAGTTTTTTAATCTTAGAAATAGGTTCCATTTGATTTTATAAGAACATTTAAGTATTGTGATGATAAATAATTTCTATATTTTGAACCACTATTCCATCTTAAATGTTTTTAGTAAAGGTCAACAGTTCATTTGGTTTTTAAAACTGAACTTCTAAAAATTAAGTTAAATTAACCTAATAATAATGAAGAGGAAGATGCTATTATATTCAGAAGTTTTTGTTTTATTGTTATTACTGTTTTGAAGCAGGAAATATACACTGTATATTTAGATAACAGTAAAAAAAAAAAGAATTAACTATCAGACTCTTCAATATC
This sequence comes from Camelus dromedarius, assembly GCF_036321535.1. NCBI lineage: Eukaryota > Metazoa > Chordata > Mammalia > Artiodactyla > Camelidae > Camelus > Camelus dromedarius. The sequence goes on along the minus strand of NC_087465.1, from coordinate 10,711,631 downwards.
TGGACTCCAAACTACTTTTAAAAACTCCTTTTCCTATTTCTCTAATTAAACCAGATTGTTCTGCTTTCTCCAGAACTCTCACCTTGGTGCTTTTACTCAAATAACTGCCCCTAGTTAAATACCCTTCCCCTCCTCCCTCACTTCAAATCTGCACATCTTTGAAGCCCAGCTCCGATGGCACCTCTTCTAGCCACCCAGCAGTTTCTCCCTGTCCTGGATCTGCACCCAGGGGTCATATTCAGTGGTGCCTGTTGGTACAGCATACCAGCCGGCATGCATTCTGATTGGTGAGCTATGCTTTTTTGTTCATTGGAAATTGTACCACATCAATTGTAACTTTTAAAATTTTACCCTCTGCTACCCATTATTAATTCAGCGAATACTCATTGAGCCTCTATTCTAGACACTGGAGATAAATGGTGCATTAAAATCAACTCAGTTTTTACTCTCATGGAGCTAGCAAGCTTTCATTCATAGATTTGACCACAATTTGATTCTAATAAAATGTCTTAAATAATTATAGTTATACACGTATAGATCTTATTATGTCTGTAACTACATGTCAAACACATACAGAACAATCTCAATTTTTGTATCTGACATAATGCCCAGAATAGAGTTTACAAAACACAGAGCTAAAGAAAGCTGGAAGAATCTTTGGAAATACATTTAAAAAAAAAAAAAGTTGACTTACAGAATAGGTAATTGACAGGGAGAAGACTGAAGTGTCTAAAGCCTAAAATCACATGGTGAGATATTCTGATTAAGTATTTACTGCATTGGTGAACTTGAAGAAATCTTGTTCAATATCTCAGAGTCTTTGCCAAATTAACTCCTTCATTTGCTGGTTTACGTTTTTCACATCATAGTGGTTTATGTGGTAACAAATTTCAGGGACATATCTTCAATGATTCTCCCTATTTTTACAGATGGGAAAATGAGTCAGAAGACAATTTGATGATTTGATTAGCTCAAGAGCAGATCAGTGGAATATCCCCATTAAACTCACTGGTAAAAGATGGATCAATTTCCCCCAAAGATCAGGAATGAGACCAGGATGTTTGCTCTCCCCATCGTTACTCAACATTGTGCTATAAGTGCTATAGCCAGTGCAATAAGGGGAGAAAAAGAAATAAAAGGCGTATCCGTTGGAAAAGAAGTAATAAAATCATTTCTATTTAAAGATTACAAGATTATCTACATAGAAAATCCCAAGGAACTTACAGATAAACTTACAAAACTAGTAAGAGCATTCAGTAATGTCACAATACAAGATCAACTAATCACATTTCTGTATCCTAAAAATAAACATGCAGAAACTGAAATCAGAAGCATAATGCCACTTATAATCACTCCAAAGCACATAAAATACATAGGTATATAATTAAGAAAACATGTGTAGGATTTGTATGCTGCAAATTACAAAATCCTGATAAAATAAATAAAAGAAGACCTAAATAAATAGAGAGACATGCCATGTTCATGTTCTGTTCATGAATTGGAAGACTAAATGTAGTATCGATGTCCATTTTCCCCAGATTGTCCTATAGACTTAATGTAATTCCTATTAAAATCCCAGAAGGTATTTTGTAGATACGGAGAAGTTATTCTAAAATTTATATGGTAATTCATAGACTCTTCCAGAGCTCAGACAATCTTGAAAAAGAAGAATGAAATGATTAAAATAACTCTCACCAATATAAAGCCTTGCTTTATAGTTACAGTATTCAAGACAATGTGTTTTGTAGGAGGAACAGACATATAGATCAATGGAATAAAAAGAAGAGCCTAGAAATAACCCCACACAGATTGTGTAACTTAATTTTGACAAAAGTGCAAAAGCAGTTCCTGGGACAAGGATAGTTTTCTCAACAAATGGTGCTGGCACAATTGGACGTCCATAAGCAAAATAATGCAGCTTGACCTAATCCTCACACTTAATATAAAAATTAACTCACATTTGGTTAATTGGATGGGTTTAAATATAAAACGTAAAACTATAAAATTCTTAGGAAAAAACAGGATAAAATCTTAAGGATCTAAAGCAAGACAAAGGTTGTTAGACTTGACACCAAAAGCACAACTGATAAAAAGGAAACTTGATAAACTGGACTTTATTCTAAATTTAAAGTATTTTCTCAGCAAAAGACCCTGTTAAGTAAATGAAATGAGACTGGAAGAAATTATCCGAAAACCAGACATCCAACACAGGACCAACGTGTAGAGTATAGAAAGTATTCCCAAAACTCAACAGTAAAAAACACACAATACAAATAGGAAACAGGCAAAAGCCATGAAGAGGCAATTACCCTAGAAGGATATACAGATGGTAAATAAGCACATTAAAAGATGTCGAACATCATTAGCCATCAAGGAAATCCGAGTTAAAACCACAATGAGATATCACGACATAGAGGACAGAAAAGATAAAATTTTAAAGTAGTGATCATATCAAATGCTGGTGATAATGTGGAGGAACAGATCACTCGTACATTGCAAGTTAGGATGTAAACCACTACAGCCACTCTGGAAAAAGTTTAGCAACTACCACGTGGTGTAGCAGTTGCACTCCTGAGCATTTATCCAAGAGGAATGAAAACATGTTTGCATAAAAGCCTGAACATCAACGTTCATGGCAGCTTCATTCATAACCATGCCAAACCGAAATCAATCCAGATGTTCTTCGACAGATGTATGGTTAAGCAAATGATGTTCCACCCATACCATGGAATGCTACTCAGAAATAAAAAGGAATGAAATGTTGACACAAGCAATCATTTGAGGGAATCTCTGGGGAATTATGCTAATGAGAAAAGCCACACTTAAACTGTTGCAAACTGCAGGACTCTATTTTGTAAAACATTTTTGAAATAACAAAACTTGGAAAAGGAGAACAGATTAGTGATGGGGGAGGGGCAGAGGACTCTGGGTTTGGTAATAAAAGGGCCACAGAACAGATCCCCGTGGTAGTGGAACTGTTCTTTGTCTTAACTGCAGTGATCAATGCATGAACCTACCCACGTGATAAAATTGTATACAAGTAAGTGTGCACACACAGAAGTGAGTACAAGTAAAACTGGGTAATGTCAATATTCTGGTGATGATAATGCGCCATTATTTGTAAAATTTTAACATTGGGAGAGACTGGGAAAAGTACACAAAGGGTCTGTCAGTAAGTGGCCCAGTCAGTAGTCTAAAGCAACTCTTCTGATTTCATGTTATATCCTCTGTATCTCAATAATTTAATCATTTCTTCGTGATTCAGAAAGACTTTCAGCTCTCACTCTGTGCCAGGCTCATCAATAATCACATGTCACCACGAATAACACAGATGTGAGACTTGATCTGGATTTGCAGCGACATGTTTTTGATGTCCATGTTCCTTTCCTCAACAAAGCAATTTTTTAAAAAGACTTGTCTGAGCTTCCTCTCAGTTTGAATAAACAGAATTTTATTAATTAGAAACTTTTAACTATATGTGAACAATCTTCCAAAATAGAACATATTAATGTAAAAAGAGAGAGAGAACAATTTTGTGATGAAATGGAAATAACGTTATTGCCCAAGTATGTATGAAGAGATATAATCTGATACGTCATGGACTTTTTGGTTTGATGGAAAAACGTTTTTATTCTTGTTAATTCTTGAATTTGGTTTGATGCGAAAAGGTGTTAATTCTTGTTCACTCTTTGGGTGAAAAGTGCTAATGTAATGAAAATGCACACTAATTAGTAAATCTTTGGGTGCTGTGCATTCTGATAGATAACAGTAAACTTTCCACTATATTAAATACTATTAGGATGTTATTCTGTATAAATTTTGGCCTGAATAGTTACTAAGTTTCTAAATTTAATCCAGGTGACTTGATTTCACCCCCTGATGCTTTTGCTTTAGCTAGTCAAGATCTCATACTTGTGGTGAAACAATACTTGAATTATCTCACTGAGAAGAAAACGATTACTACCAGCAACAATGTGAGTTATTTCATGTTTGAATAGACTTCATATATTTTTCTATCTGATAGGGTAAGAAGCAATAACAATTTGAAAAATCTTTGAAATACTTTAGTAAATTTTATATGGTAGCTAAAAGATTAAATTAACGTGCCCTGCCTTTATTGGAAAATTTCTATAGAATTATAGCTGAGGAGTGGAGTCATGAGCTAGAAATTGTAGTTCAAACCATCAGAACCAAATTTCTTTCTATCCAATTGAAGTCAGTGCAATTATATTTTTATTTATTGACACCTAGCTCCTTCCAATGGCATCTGAAGCTGGCTAAAGTAAGTAACATCTTTACCTTATAAGAGGCATCCATTTGACAATCTCTTGAACTGAATAAATTTAAGAGTAATAAATTTAGAAATAAAATACAATCCAGGTTTGAGTTCAGAAAATTAAAAGTAGCCTTCCTTGGCGGGAATGCTACGTCCCCATGAATGCAAACAATTTTAAATCTGATAAAAGATTCAGTGGTACCATCACCACAAAATGGAACCACAGGTTTTGAATCTCAATCTTTCTTCTATAGATGTCAAAGTATATCTGTTCATCTCAGTCACACTTTCATCAGGTGATTACACTTCTTGCAGAGAGAAGCCCAAATTCACATTCAGTAGCCATTAACATGCTGTGTGGATCTATGCCACTATCTTTTTTACAAAAACAAGCTGACCACGCCAGGAAAGAAGCTCCTTAAAACTAAGAGAACGAGCTGGCCTTCTACTGCAGGGTTTAACAGCGAAGAAGAGAGGGAAGTTCTCTACCGGCATTTCCTCTTTATTTAAGTTGCATATTCCTTGGAGAAGCCAATGAAAGCTAAAGACACTGCCCCAGGAGAGGGTAACAAGGTAGACATATCCATCCAAAGGAAACTCTTAATGATTTGAAGGCATTCTTGGAAACTTTGTCCCTCCTCACCCAGTCCTGCTGGCTTCTGCGGTCACCTGCTGCGCTCACAGCTCTTGGCCTTTCCCCCTTTTATCTTAGGAGCCATTAACACTCCCCTGCCACATGTAGATTTGCCCTGACCTTTGTCTTTGATCTTTTCCTTAGTTCTATCAGCTCAATATTTGAGCAGCCTCAGTAAACACAAGCTGCATCTAGGGGTGGGGGGCAAAGTTTATTGCACGTCAAACACGTTAAATTCTCAAAAGTATCACACAGAATGTGTACTGTAATTTTCTGTATTTACTAACCAGATAACTAAAACTGGAGAGCTATAGTTACTTCTCCAAATCTCACAGAGAGCTTCGTGTCTGGGTTGGAACCTGGGCCTATTTGACTCTCAACCTTCATTCTTAACTTGTGCTTTCTGAGCACATGAGTCCACCCTGTGCTGCTGAGGCGGTTCGTTCTCTAGTCTCCTGGGGAGTGGACTCTTTCTACTTTTTGTGACTTAGGTCTTTCCAGAAACCATAGCCCTGCTACCTGCTGCCAAGTCCCCCTGAAGACGACTGGCCCCCTGCCAGAACCACCTCTTTATTCCCATCTATAGAAACCTAGGGGCTCGTGGACCTCCCTAAAGGCCAGACCTGTATTAACTCCTTGTAAATGAATCAGAACTCATCTTTAGGAGTTTATATAAAGATTAAGTGTTCCCATTTTTCTTAGGTTTACAAATTCAGTCCTTGAATCAAAAAAAAAAAATTATAGTTATCTTGGCAAATATTTTCAGACATTACTTTTCAGCAATTATATCGACACTGGTATTTGTTACATCCAATTATCTTTAGAAAGCTGTCTTATATGAGTGTTGCTAAAGTATTAACATTCCCATTTCTAAATACCCAGGTCGAAAATTGGGTCCTTGATGATTTCTTGTTCCATCCAGTTTCTTCATATTATTCCAGTAAGTTTGTCTTTTAAAAATCTGCTTATTCATTCTATTCATTCTTTTGACAGGAAAATCTGATCTATTATTTATTAATATCCGAAGTCTAATTTTCAAAAATTCATATGTAGTCCCAGGCTGTATGTTTTTGTTCCTGGGCAACTAATGTAACTGTTTATGCTCAGAGGCTGTGTAGCGCCCCCTACATGGTCTACAGTGGAATTGTTTTGCATTCCCTTGCAGCACCTAGTTCAGGGCTGAACATACAGCAAGGGTTTGGAACTGAATTGAAACGAATGCATGCTTTACCAAATGTCATTTACTTTTCTGGGAATTTTAACAGAAGACATTATTTTATGTGATGCCTCATTTTCCAAATGAAATGCATTATAAAGTCACATGTATAGTACACATGAAAATATTTTTTAAGTAACTGAAGGCAATGGAATCTCAGAGAACCAAGAAGGTTAAATTACACAAGTCAAAGAAACAGTCATTATACGTCACTGGCATTTCCATTTACTCTATTACCTTTTACTAAAGGATGAATAATACACATATAGTTGCTTACAAATAAAACACACAAACAAAAAAGATTATTGAAAAGGAAAAGAAATATAGCACTAAATTAGGGGCTATAAGAAAATTATACCCCAGCTATAAGAAAATTACCAAAAGCCTTAACAATGTGGTGAGTTTTTCTCAAACTCACATGGCCATGATTCTTCTCATTGGATAACAGAATGAATTAGTCTATTGAACATTATAGAGATGCATATTCTACATTTTTTCATGTTTTGAGGCCCTTTTTACCCATGCTTTACCTGAGGGCCTCTCTACAGTATATCACAGGATTTAAAAGGCAGTGACTGAAATGACCTATGATTACTTAGCAATGAAGTTCTCCCCGCTTCCTTGGGGTGCTCCCACGCGGAGAGTAGCCAGCACTGCTAGCAATTATTGGATTGTGCTTGCACTGACTATTGTGTTTCCAACATGATTATTTTTTGGAATTGATTTGTATCACCACTATGAAATGCTGGCATAAAACTAAACTTTTTGTTGAGCCTACATTAAATTTTAATGCATAGAACAGAGGGAAGTTGGCACTGTAACTGAAGGCAGCAGCAGAAATCCAAATTAGTGAGTTTACACATGCTCCTCCAGTGACTACATGAAATTAAAGTTCCAGAATTGTGTTATTGGTGGGTAGAGTTCTGTTAACTTTAGAAGTCTCTGTTCTATCTTTAAGATTATTCTGTAATAACTTAAATTATAAGTAATACTATAATTGTAAATATATGGAGTTTATAAGTCTCCGTGGTTTATTTTTATGACCTTAGAACCAAAAGGACAAAACAAGTGAAGGAAAAAAATGGCTAGAGCCTGGTGGAAAACACTTGTAATAAAGGATGGCTAAATGATTTACCTTTGCAAGAACCATTTGAGTCTTCTATTCATTAAATTTCCTCTGAAAGTCACACCTGATATTTTCCCATTTAGTTAGGTTAATATCAAGTCATAATAAAATATTATCCTTCATTATCCATATGGCTAACCCTTTTACTCAAAACTATCAAGATGAGGTAGACAAAATTCATTTCATTAAAACATTCCCACGTGGGAGGAAAGCCATTTTTTCACAAAGACGGGAATTGAGAAAACTTGGCAAAGGAGAGGCAATCTGGAGTTATTCTTGAATATCTGAGATGCTAGATTTAAGATCCAAATGACCAGCCTTACTTTCTGCATTACACATAAGCCAAAGTTAAGGGAATCGAATACCTTTCATGACAGGTAAAAGCAATACAGCTTGTTAGTTCTAATGAGATGGAGAATAAAAACATCAAAAATAATAATCAAAGCAGTAATAATAATTGTAATGGAAGTTAAATTTTACCAAGGGCTTATGGATCCACGCCCTTCATTAAATCCTTCACATGTTTAAATAATTATGGACCTTCTAATGTAAGTAATATGTTTATCATCAGTTTACAGAGATGTTGATACTAAGGTTTAAAGAACACACTCAAGGACATACAACCTCTAAGTGGCAAAACTGGGTCTTGATCTCAGAACCATCTAACCTTGGAGTGCATGATCATACCCAATAAATTATTCTGCCTTCCCAGTAAGGAAAACGTCAATGATTGATTACTTCTTAGCTTTATCTACATTATTCATTGAGCACCTTCTATGTGCCCGTCACTCTGTAGGCATTATGTTTATTTAAGTCTAAAGAAAGTAAAATTCAATTTCAAGAATCTGCTGGTGAACAGAGCAGACTGTAGCTATGCACATACAATGAGAACTCAAAACACAACAACAAGAATTGAAGATTTACAGTAAGAGGAGGCCATATGGAGTCAAACTGCCGTCCCAGCATCAGTTGTGATTTATTTCTGGTTTTCTGACTGGGGAAGACTTCCTGCTCCCTGCATGTAGACCAGAGGAAGCTGGTGGGAGCAGGAGGGACGGCACCAACCATGTTCCAAAGCTCTAACGGGGGCAAGACGTGGTGCCTCCAAGGACTGGTACCACCCACGTCCAAGTTTACCTTTACACTTCATTATATTTTTTAAAAGGCCAGAGGAATTTCTTTCCCCCTGAAAGACTCAAAGTTAATGGACTCACTCCTAGAAGGTTTTTGTAACAATACCAGCTGTTAAAAGAGACTGAAAATTCTACTTTAAAATTTATTGATTGTCTAATATGTGCCAGGGATATATGCTAGATATGGAGGAAAGACAGGAAAATGGAAAGAAGGAAGCGTAAAGAGAAAGTGAACAAAATACCATAATAACCAAACTAAATGTCTTAATATATGTTAATTATTGTGGACGTTTTGAAAGGAAAACATTAAGATAGAAAAGTTGCCTGAAGATGTTCAACCAAGAGGCCTCTAAATGTCTGGACATTGGTGAATTTATTAAGGTCCAGGGCTGACCCTACAAGACTGACATGGCCTCCTAGGATTAGTTACTTGATGTTGGCACTGTTGCAGGATTACCAAACTTAGGGGTGCTAGCTTTCCCTAACTAAACTCTCAAGGACTAGAAATCTAAATCAGAATTATAATTTTTATTTATATGAAAAATTTTAATGACCAATAAAATATCTCCATTTCTGATTATCATATTTTGTCCCTGCTGAAACATTGCACTTGAGGCCAAATTGATGGAACGTTGTAACTTCGATGGTGGAGTCTAGGCAGAGGGAGTCATTGCTCTGATTTGAGCCTTTGGTGACAGCAAACTCCATCTGATGCATCCTGCACACAAAGCCAGACTTCGCACAAGCTTATCAGGATCCCTCTCCACTCATCTTTGATGAGACACAAAGATAAAAATGTGCTGCTTGTTTCCACTCAAAGTTGGCTAACCAACCTCTAATTGAAATGTGCTCTCTAAACTATGATAATATTATTCACAAGGTGCAGTCAAGTTCTGGTTCAGTCGTCTTCGACCTCATCAGACGTGGCGCTACCGTTTTAAAACAAATATTTGTCATATTTGTCCTATTTCTTTTTTTTACATCTATTTTTATTGAAGTAGAGTCAGTTTACAATGCTGTGTCAATTTCTGGTGTACAGCACAATGCTTCAGTCATAGAGGAACATACGTATATTCGTTTTCATATGAGAGCCTGATAAAGGAGGTGGTTGGGGTGTAGGTTCCGGGTTGGCTGGTTTGTACTGAAAATCATGTCCACAGGCAAATTGTTTACTCTCTCTAGGGACTGGCTCACCCACCCAGGAAGGGGCAGTCCTATCAGGATCAGCAAGACAGCAGATGTCAAAACATCCGGATACAGAAAATAAAGGCGCGGTTAATACAATATGCTGCTCTCAATCTACTGATGGCATTTAATTCACAATATGTATTTTCAATACTCTAGCATGACTCCACTGGAAGATATAATGAAGTAATCATATCTTTTCAGAAACAGGTAGAATAACTATGAAAACGACACTTCAAAGAGCAGACTGGAGACAGTGGCTTTTTCTTTTTTTTTTTTTTTTTCTCTTTCGGTGACTAAAAAATCCTGATTGTCATCGCAACCCAGGGATTGCCTTCTCCAGGTGGTGAACAACTTGGGGGAAAAAACTCCCCACTTAATTGACATAGTAATGACAGTTCTTAAAAATTCAGTACATATTTAATAATAAATTATTCAAAAACATTTTCAGTCTATATGTAAAATTGACTTGGGTTCTAGGCTCCGATAATTATAAAGAGTTTTTCATCCATGTTTATGCCAATAGGGACACTGGGAAGTAATGTCCAACATAAGAAAACTGGGTGGGGGGTTTCCCTCACATGGCATTGTCTAGTATGCCCGGCATCTGCACGCTAAATACCGGTGGTGCAGTCAGTTCTGCTGTAATGTGACACTTGATAAGCAAAATTTTGCAATTAAAAACCACAGGGCTTATGATATGGAGAAATGGGGCTGGAGGCACAATACTCAAAAATTGTATCAGCAACATGTTAAAAAAAAAAAAGATAGAAATGTAATAAAAATGGTAGCACAATTTTATATATATGTATGTATTTTTTAATCGAGTTGTAGTCAGTTTACAATGTTGTGTCAATTTCTGGTGAACAGCACAATTTTTCTATATATTTTCAATGGTACTAAGTGTATAAATTCTAGGTAAATATGGCACTTTACCTTGCAAAAGACCTGGAGTTAGCTTGGGGAGGTGGACCTGTGAAAGGCTGCAGCTTGAACCTTATTATGAGGAACTGGAAGGAGGGTTTTCTGGATTGTAAGACTGGATGCAGACAGGTCTGCCTCATGATCCTTTCTGAGACCTTTCTCAGCCTTTAATCACAGTGCACGTTTTTGAATTTGAGATTCAGGTCCTTCAGGGCGTGTGTTTATAACAGACACCAATTTCACCAATGCTGACATGTTAATCTAATGTATAACCTTCTTCTTCAATTAACTTAGGTATTATTTGCTGGAAATTCTTTCCAAGCTTTCTCATCTGCATTGGGAGACTCACCTGGCAACTGAAGACCTTGGACATTGTAGTGATGTTGGAAACCACTAAACCTGACACGACTGGCACCAACAGGATAGTCGACAACTTCCACTGGGATCCGTAAGTGCTTTCTTTCTTGTAAGTACTACTTGGTAGTTTGAACCAGGATGCTTAAATAGATTTGTGAATTTGAATGAGTGTTTTGTTTTGTTATAAATAAATGTACATGTATATATACATATATATGTATATATGTATTTATATATACATGCATATTCACAAATGCAAAAGAACAACAAAACATAACTTTGTAGGCTAACATACATGGTAAACTGAAGAAGCTACTAGATGCCTGAAGTGTGTCTGTGTGTGTGTGTTTATTTTGTGTGTTCTCGTGCATCTGGGTTCATCCGGGTGCAGTTGTTTTCATCACCTTTGTTTTCCCACGGATGAAATTTTGCAAAAAGCGAACATGAAATTCACCTTATGCTAAAATTGTTCCCTAATATATTGGTTTCCTTGGAATAATTTGTAGTTTTAAAACAAGCATTACAGCAGAAGTGACTGTATGTTCAATCACTGTTGTAACAAAAAACATCCTACAAATGTTTTTAGATGTGTCTCTGAGGATGAGAACCACTGTTGCAGTTCTTCATGATTCTGGAAATGTGATCTCCAAAGTGTCTTTGGCGTGTTGATCTCAGTTATTAGTTTAACTCTCAAACATTCATTTATCTTGTTTTCTGAGCTGCCTACATATACTAGGTTACACTGGAGCAGAGAAAAGGGAAAACAACTCAATTGTGAAAGACCAGAGAAACTCAAAGAATGAAGATGAGAAGGGTCATGAAGAAAGTAAGTGTTCTCTAGGCAGCCTGAGCAAAAGGCTCAAAAGAATGATTTATTGAACAGAGAGAAGCAATAGTTGAGTTTGTTGGAATATGGGCCATATAGAGGGAGAGGCAGAGAAGGACTTGGAAATTTTTTGCCACACTAAGTTTGGACTTCATTCTTGGGTGGCAGCCAATCTGTAAAAGATTTGCAAGTAGAAGGTTAAGAAGCTCAATGCACATTAAGAAAGATTAGTTGCAGGAACAGACTGAAGGCCATTCCTGCCAGGCTGGCAGGACAGTGCTTCCCAATCTGTGAACGTCAAGGGAATCACAAAAAGACGAAGTATAAACCTCAGTGAAGGCAAGGAGATGTTTATGAAAACATTATGGGAAAAAGTATTGCTACCCTTTGCTAATTAACTGCTATATTCCAGGCAGTGTCTTGTGCCCTCAGCATTTCTTAAAAGTCCTCATAATATCCACATGCATTTGACCTCATTTGATTACATTTTAATCTGTTTGACAGGTGATGAGACTGAGGCAGCACAGTGGAAAAAATTTTCCAAAAATTACCCAGTTTGAAAGTGGCAGATCAAGGACTGGGCTTCGTGATCTGTGACATCACTCCCTACCCCGCAGCCTGTCTCCCTAACCATTACTCTGTGCCGTCTTTGTTTGGAACATTGGCGATTCTAAAAGGTTTGTTCTAGAAAGAGGAGGGTTACATAAATGAAAACACAGAAAGCTGCAAATAAGAAAAGGGTTTTTCTGGGGTCTTAGGAATTGCAGTTTAGGACGAATATTTGAGCAGCAATTCAAATGTGCCCCCAGGGAAGTAAAAATGGTGGAGGTTATAAAGACAACAAAGGCATTCCAGAGAAGTTGAAACTCATTTGCTTAATTAAATGTATTCCCATTTTAGCCAGTCCTGACCACACATAAAATTCCTTTCTAAAGATCCCTTTTTCCACAAACCTTTTACAACTTTCTATGCCCATTTTATTTGTCCCTTTTCTTTCCCATTTAGAAATGACTAGTTTTAGGATAAAAGCACTTTCTTTTTCCTTAACAAACTGTACTTTCCATTCCTTATACCTTTTAAAAATTTTTCCTTGCATATGAAGATGTTTTCCTTATTAATTTTAGTAGTTTTAATTACATACATTAATTAGACTTCTTAACCCTTAGAAACCTTAATTTTTAGTGAAAACTAAGAAATAAGCAATTGTGAACTTTGTTATACCAGTTTTTTTAATCAATGAGGTGCAAAACTTAGACTTGTTTAAAAATGACTCAGTATTTTATCTTACTCGGAAATACTCTAGACATTCAATGATTTCCCATCATTTAACTTAACTAGGAGAAACTTTAAAAGTTTCAAGTTACTAAAAAGATCTGGGGAACCTATTTTTAAGTAGACATACCATAAAACATCATTATTTTTAAAAGTTCAGCTAAAAATTCTTATCCCATTTACATTTAATTACTTATGAAAACTCCAACTCACCAAATTATTTTTCTTGCTGAAAAACTCTGTAGTAATCCTAGGTATCATAAAAGTATACTTAATGTTGATCATTCTAAAGATGTCTGCATTACTTAAACCAACAAACTTAAACTAACTTTTATTTACCAAATATTAATCCTTGATCATGTGAACTTGAAAAATACTTGGGTTAGTTTCTATTTCTGAGAATTTTATATAGGTGCTTATTTGTTTAAGTCAATTAAATAGAACTCTTTTACAAATTAATTTTGGCAACACTATCCGAAGGCAGAAAAACACCACACCTGTAACATGCATATATAGACAAGCATATACAGACACACATACAGATAGACACAGAAATACCATTGTCTTCATTTTAAAACTTTAGCCATGAATCAGGTACAATACAAAACTCACTAGTTTAAAAAAAAAAAAACTATTGGAATAAATGAATCAGAGTCTAAAGTCTTTTATTACTTGTGGAGAAAGCTTTTAAGATGCTTACTTGCCCTTGACAAGCAATTTTAAGGAGGCTGTTTGGGAAGGATAGTCCTTTTAGCAGTTTGTGTTTAAAAAAGGTCTCTTTTCCTCTTTTGTTTTTCAGTCTTAGGAATTGGAGATGGTCTAGTTAAGAGCTCCCGAAGAGGTTACATGTCTTTTAAAATAAATAGGGAGGTGTAGGGATCAATGAGAAGGAACCTGAACTGTCTCTCAAGCTGCACTCCCAACATTCTGCAAAGATCGGTAAGCTGTAACGTAAATGACATCATGGGTGGATCCATCTGTCCAACTACATCTTACACCTGGTTTTCAAACGGGCTGTCATCACAGCGGGAGGCACTATGGCGAGTCTTTTGCGAGGCTCAATCTCAGCGTTATAAGAGGAAATTTGAGAGGTGGACAGAAATGGGGAGAAAGTGGAGCAGGTGCAGCACCAGCAAAGTAGAAAATAGAGACAGAGGAACATCAGGGGAACATTTAGTAGTTTCTTTCAGTTTAGTCAGACTCTGAGACAATTCAGAATTAGCTTTAGATAATTCGGAGTTAGTATCCTGGAGGGACGCAATTTGGGAATCGCTAACTCAGCTTGAGGCCTCAAAATGCCAGTTGAAATACGCTTCCCATTTAGACCACTTTGTCTTACATCCTTTTTTTTAATTGACTGCCCAGACAGACTAACTTAGGAATTTCAAAGGAGCCCCAAGTCAGCCAGTTTAATTGTAAATTATCCCAGGTAATCATGGTCCAGTGAGAGAAATACCTGCATGCTGAGGGACCACAGTTCTTGTACATAAAACCAGCAAGAGTACCAGAAGGAGGTTGCTCTGCAGCTTTACCCTTAAAACAAACTTCCCATCATTCCAGGAGTAATTACTCACCAAGACCCAACAAGAAACGAAGTTCCACGAACAGAAGCCAGCAGCTGAGGGCACCCAAATAAACTAGAACCTCTGCCAAGGTGGGAGGCTTGGGTACAGGAAGACTCGCCACGGTGACCTGGGACCACCGAGGAGACAATGGAGCACAATGGACTCTTGTAATTTCCTTACTCGAAACCATGGCGATGCCGGGGAAGGGGAGGACAAGTCACTCTGTGTCCCACTTCTGATACCAGGAGACACAGAAGGCTGCTGTGGGGCTGCACCCTGCAGGCCAACAAGCCCGGTACCTGCCTGGCCTCGAGACTGAAGAAAGGGACCAGCATCGGCGACAGAGACATCAATGGTGTAAGGAACAGAGGGATCTGACATGTCTGAAGCAAAGTCCTGGAGCGACACCCCATCGTGTGCATCAGACAGCGGGCAGGACTTGGTGGCAGTCTTCGCTACCTGGGGGAGGAGGGAGCTACCAGTTACAGGGGAATTGACATCAGGTGGGCTCACTGGTTACCAGGGAAACCAGCAGAGGGGCATGCCCCTCGCCGCCCCTTTAGTAAGCTATCCTGGTGTAGATGTTCTGATCTAAAGGTTAGAACGATCACTAGGCAGGTACTGGGGGCTAGTACGTGGGACGGGCAGGCATGTGAGCGGGTGTAGGTGCAGCAGGCATTGGTCGCGCAGGGCATGTCCTGACAGCAAGAGAATGGCCATCTTGGGCGGCCTGACCATACAGCTGCAAATAAGAAAAGCGTTTATTTGGGGTTTTAGGAATTGCAATTCAGGAAGCACAGACTTGAGTAGCAATTCAAATGAGCTCCAAGGGAAGTAAAAATGGCAGAGGTTTATAAAGACAGCAAAGACATTCCAGAGAAGTTACACAGGTTGTTTTGCAGAACTGCAGTTGGTGCTGGAAGGCATTCAGTTACTTGTTGGCAGCTGACTGGTTGTTAAGATGCAGCTTCCAGAGAGTGAAGAAAATGAGCTCCAGGTGGCCTGATTGGTTGGCCAAGTCAGAAGTTTATGTTGCATCCAGGTGTGGATGTGTCTTAAGTTCTACTTCCTTCATGACCTCTGGCTCCACTTTAGATCCCTTTGGTATAAGTGACTCTGTTTTTTTGTTCAGGGTCCACAGGATCTCCCTATGTCCTGAACTTCCCCAACAAATTCCCAGTTTATGCTGATTCAACATGAGTATTAACAGCATACTTTTTCATGCTCAAAGGTGTCCCAGTTTGGTGGGAAAAAGTCAAATGGAGATAAGCTCATGGAAGATTCTTGCATCATTCAGAAACTGGTACAAGTATTCACTTAAGTGTAATAAGGATGCATTTTGACATTTTGAAATGTATATTCAACTACCAAAAGCACAAAAAATTAAAACCAGAACTTAAAAGAGGAGAAAAGATGCAACAATAAAAAATATTTAATCAATCCAAAAGAAGTTATGAAAGGAGAAATAACATCAAACAAAGAACAGATGGGACTAGTAGAAAGTGAATAGCAAGAAAATAGAATTAAACCAACCATATCAGTAATTAATTTAAATGGAAATAGATTAAACACTCAAAAGACAAAAATCACTATACTTGGTAAGGAAAAAAAACCCAACAAGATCCACTTACGTACTTTACATACACACTTTAAAGACTCAGATGGGTTTAAAGTAAACATCGTAGTATTGACACAAGAATGAGTGAGAAAGAGAACTTGAGGAAAAGGTAATGTTCTGGAAAGACAGCTCTGAGGAATGAAAGAAAGAGTTTACTAGAAAAAAAATAGAAGATTTCCACTTAACCTTGAAGGTCAGTTTGAACCTGCTGCTCACAAATTTCCAGAACTAAAGTCTCTGATAATAAGCCCATGTTGGGGCTCAGGGCAGGCTGCCCCAAAATATGCCTCAATGGTGTACTGATTATTTTGAATTAAAGTTATATAATAAAGAGCCAATGTAAGAAGGACACTTTGACCTTCTCTGTGTCCCTGAAAGCAGGAAATAAATCTCCCCTGTAAAGGGACCTTCCCTGCATCAGGAGGTAGACAGACATCCTTATCACCAGACAGGGAATTCAGGGGCCAGAAGCCTATAGAAACAAACCTTGTTACTTCTCTCTTAATTTACTGTCCAAGCCCAAACCTTGCTTAAATTCCTTACCAACTAACTATGCAAACCTAAGTTTCTTTCTGCTGTCAATTCTTCTCAAATTAATTGTTTGTCTAAAAAGTAGAAAAGCCATCTGCTTTGGCCACTTCTTGGGTCCCATTTCTATGAGACCTCCTTACACATGAAGTAGATTTGTTTCTTTTTCACCTGTTACTCTGTCTTGCATCAATCTTATTATTAGTCCAGCCACAGAACTCAAGAGGGGTGAAGGGGGGAAATTCCCCCTTCCCTGACACCCAACACAAAAATACCACTGTAAATAACAAGTCAAAGATGCAAAGTTAAATTAAGACACAAGGAAAATATTTTGAATAAAAATATAGGAGTGGAAACTCAGGCTTCTAGCTAACATAGATGCCATTCTCTCAAATACTCAGACATTTCACAATTAAAATGAGAAACATTTCTGATCACAGCTTCACACAACACAGCTTAACTGTTCTTAATGAAACTGCCTCACAAAAAACACAAAAGAATGAGCAGTTTATTCACCCTACTTTTATAACAGCCACATCATTGAACTTATAAAAGGATTTTGTAGCTGCTTAATAATAAGAAATTTATGCTTTCATGGAGATAAAAACATTATATGGGTTTACATTTAGTTTCCCATCATTTGTTGTATAAACAATAAAAGATAATTGGATTATATGTCAGAAAACATTTCAGTCCCAATTGCATTTTAAAACTCTTCAGTTAAAGACATTAAAAATTTCATAGCTTGTAAATGTAAGTTGCTAGAATGGACCCACATGTCATATATTAGTTAAATTATCACAGTTACATTGATTTTTGTGTTGGTTGGAGGGAATAATAATATTCTGTTTTCTAAAAGCTTTCCATTCCCCAATTCAAGTAAGAAATTCTCTTAAATGAGCTTCAGATATGCTTCACATGAAGCAATAACTAAGAGAACATATTACAAAATATCTGCCTGTCACATATTCTATGTGCGACACTGAACACCTTGACCAACAATTAGTTAAACTTGGGCTTAATACCAAAAGTTGGCCTAGGCTTCTGGTCATAAAAAATATGAAACACTCCACTCTAAAGCGTTTAAGAATATTGCTTTTTTTGTGTTTGAAAATGACTACTGACAGTCAATAGAAAGTCAAGAGAACAGATAAAGCACCATTTGTATATAAGACTGTCATCTGATCTGTGGCATTTGTACTTTAGAGACTCTCTTTTTGATTTGTGCCTCTCTATAGAGCTATTTCCATTTGTCCTGTGTCCACTTCTCAGCGCTGAACTAAGTACACTCATTTCTGATTCTGTTTACAGTTTATCTCCATGAAGTTGTTTTTTGGGACCTCACAGAATGATTTGCTGGCTCCTTCTAAAGGTGGAAGAATAAAGACTCAAAAGCTCACCCACATTTACAAAGCTACAAAATATAAGGACTGAGATTTGGACTTAGCTCTTTCAACTAACTCTAGTGTTCAGCAGATGAAATTACTGTTATTTATGACAGAGATTCTCTGATAAATCTCAATCTGTATTACAGGTAAGACATCAATTCCTATTGTGTGCTGTGCTTTGCTTTGCAAAATGGATAGAAATGCCCTTGAAGTTGTAGGGGAGCAGAATCTGGGTCTCTTGGATGAGGATTAGTTTAGGCTGATTATTTTTAAGAAACAGAAGACTCAGGAAGATTGTCTTGTTACGTCCTCCTTAACTGCCTGAAAGAATTTAGATAAAGGGCCTGTTCCTGGAATAGAGCTATCACCAGAGACATCTACAGTGAATGTGGGCTGGGTGTGGTGGGGCCTAGAGTTCAGAGTCAGCTTTTTCCCACTGTCTCTGCACAGTCCCACAAATATCTGTTTACCAAACACTTGCTTTCCATCCCCATTTCAATTGCCTTCCTCGCCTGTGAAATCCCAATCCACTACAACCAACATTGTCTTTCGTCTTTAGCTGAAGATGGTATTTAAGGTGAGGGCTTCAACCATTTTGGCAAGTTACCCAGTTTTCCTAGGTGTTTCCCATGTGTGTATGTTATTAAATTCTCATTTGATTTTCTCCTGTTAATGCATCTCATGTCAACTTAATTCTTAGACCAGTCAGAAGAACCTAGAAAGATGGAAAATTTTCCTTCCCAACAGTCATATATATCATGATAATGAATTACACAGCATCCTTCTATAGCTAATCTGAATGGACAGTCCCCAATGATCAGTCTTGAACCCTGTAGAAAAATATTCTTTGCTGTCATTATTTTCCATACTGTAATCAAGGATGGAGAATTTGCCCATTTATTATTTCCATGCTGCATGAGGCAGCAGTTTGGCCTTTCTGTATAAACAGATAACTGAGAGATGATGTGATGAATGCTCTAGGTGACCTGTGTACAAAGCAACGACAGAATGCAGATGCAGGAACAGAACAGTACATGAAGATGAAAGGGGAGAAAATTCAGGGACATCTATGGAACAGCTTGGCCCACATGTCCCAAAATAAACAATAAAACTATCCCAGCCATAGACAATGGGGCTAATATACAACTCCTGGTCCTCTCTTCACTCTGCTCTGAGGCTCCAAAAGGTAAAAATAAACAATACCTCGCTGTGCTGCTGCTGAAAAAAAGTTAAAGAACCCTGAGAAACAGAAATTTTATGTAAAATAACATCTGCAATGTTGTTTAAATGAAAAGAACCTGGGCTCTGTCACCCAAGCCCTCCTTCAAACCACTGTTCTTTGGGAAGGAACAAAGGAAGCCACTCTAAGTTGATTTTTAAGCCATAGCTTGCCTGTTTAGGCTTCCCTAGCTAGTTTCTGCTGGAGCAGAACCTGATGTGGCTTGTTTGAGACAGGTGGCTATTTGCTCATATCCAAGAGTAATCGCAGTTCAACCCACACCAGTGACTACTAATGAAGTCTTGATCTGTGTATTTATTTATTTATTTGTTCTCATTTATCTGTTCAGCCAGGAAACATAAAATATCCCATAGTTCAGAAGTTCTAATAAAAACAGACAGAACTAGGGATGGCTACCCAAAGTAAATAAATGAATAGAGATGGATAGAAGGCAGACAGACAGAGAGTTCTCTTGAACCCTGTAGTCCCACTTCATAAGAGTGGGAATCTAAAATGGCCAGAGTTGCAGTCTTGAATGAGTCTCGGGGGATCTGAAGCACTGTTCTGAGACACAGAAAATATTGTCTTGTCGCTTCAGAAACAAGAGGAATGAAAACTCTCCAGTGGTTCAGTGCCCACAACATTGTCAACACCACAGTGAACGTCTATCAAGACACCACCTGCCGGCAACATAACCATCCATGGAAGTGCCCATAGGCCTGCAGGCACCTGCCTCGAGTCTCCCACATCTCTGCCTTTCCTGGGGACAGCCAGTTCCCCAGACTACTTCTATGGAACCTGGAACTTACATTCCACTTCCCTAAGCAGCAGAAATGTTTTCCATTGATTTTAGTCATACTCCAAGTCCAAAACCAAATGGTGTTTGATAAATTATTATAAATGAAGTGGGGAAATGGTTACATCTAAGTGTGGTAAAAGGTTATGTAGATTAGAAGACAGTAGGAATGGAGTTCGTGGGCAGAGAAATCTTTGAAGTTTTAATTGGGGCAAAGTCTACAGAAAGGGAATGGAAGTGACTATGCTTCAACACACAGCCATGGAGAGGTGAAGGATGGGGTGGGGTGGAAAGGTGGAGATGGCAACAATAAAAAAATTAAACCAAGATCCTGCTTTGCTCACAGCATCAGAAATCGGCAAAGGTTTCATGTGGTGTCTTAAAGAGGTCCTGCTGAAATCAGTTAGAAACTGCAGAGCTGAGGGTCTCAGTTGTGGGGATCAAAGCCCATTACAATATGGACAGTAAACAGGAATGTAGACAAAGCTGAACAGAAAGCTATTTCTAATCTTCTAGGCACCCCAAATAATATTGCAATGAATTACAAAACCAAAAATGTGGTGGCAAGGGAAAGGGGAAACAAAGGAAATTATATATATATAAAACTTTAAGTTAATATTAAATTGTGTATTTTTGTTGATTTTTTTTCTAAATTTCTACACTCATGGCATTGGATAGATTTGCATAGGGCATATTCACCACCTGGTACTTATCAGAGTCACCACAATATCATTGCAAATTTTAACTAACTGACATCATTTGATTCATGAGAAACTACTTGGAAATTAATTACATATTAGTATATTGCTGTAAGCTAAATAAAACATATAATGTATACATGTAAATATATAATAAAACAATTTTATTAATATTATATATATATAACATATGTATGTGTGTATAATACTATGTAATTATTATATAATTACATATAATCGGGAATAAAATAAATAAGTTTGTAAATACTCTATCCTTTGAATTTTTCATGAATTCAGAAAGTAACCTTTCCTAGCCTATTTTCATTTCTAAAGTTCTTACTACATTAGGCTATTTTAATAAATGAAACTAAAAAAAGGGAAAGGTTGCAACTGCAAAGTAACATAACTCAATTGACAGAAAATCACTCCACTGACTAACATAACTGCAAGCCAACATAGCTCTGCTGATATAAAGAGCTATCACCTGTGGAATGCTTGCAGCGCTACTGGACTGGCTATTTTATTTACATTGTGACATTTATTTCTCACAGGCACCACTGGAAGCTCAATATTCCTCCACTTCTCAGTTGAGGGAAGGTAAGAGTTAATTTTCCCAAGATCAGGCAGCTTGGCAAAGAAAAGAGCAAAGATTCAAACCTTCTAAATGCAAAACCCATGCTCTTTACCCAATGCCAAATCTTTGTTGGCATAATTATTTTTAAGCCCAAACTCAGAAAGATGTTTTATAACAGCTAAGCTCATCTCTTCATAAAGGAGGTTAGATGAGGATGGTGCTTTATTGGATTTAAATGGCCTCTTTCTGTAGTAATAAACGGTTGTAAAAGCTCCTGATATATTACTAAAGGACTTTTATTGGAAAAAGTATTTCATGATTGCAGCTTCACGGAGGAAATAATTCTTGGATAAAAACCAGACTTTAGAAAAGAACTGTCTCCAAAAAGCACATCAATCCTACAGCATATCTCAGCTTTGGGGCTGGAAAAACACAAGCCTGAGATCCCCCAAAACCTCAAAATAAAGTACTGTAAGAGGCCGTAGGGAAAGGAGGATGTATTATATAAAGTTTTATGTCTGGTGTCAAAATGGTAGATAAGAATCAACTACCTTTGAATGTTGTGATCAAAATGCTAGCTTCAGCGAACCTTAATGCATCAACCTTGCTGAGCGCTGACAGAAATTGGAATTAATTTTCACTATTAGGTTCCCCTGTTAACTAACATTACAAAAATGGACACTGGATAACGCATCAGAGATAAACTGAGGTTTACATGGTGAAATTCCATGTGTGCTAAATTTCCCACTTGAGTTTTCATTCACGTTATAAAAAAACAGATGACTAAAAGATGCATGGCCTGGGGAGGAAACACTGGCAAATTGAAAAAAAAGTATTCTCTTTTTTTTCACTAATTACTAGAGCAGAGGAAATGGGATTTTAATGTATTTGGAAGGATTAGGTTAAAATGATTAAGAGTAAGGGGAAGGAAGCATATAAGCTAAACACAGAACCAATTTCCAAATGAGCTAAAGCATATTTATGTGTGTAGATATATAAATTATTTCCATGGAAACGTTTTAAATAGATCAAAAGTTTGGCAATCATGGGGTTTTTTTTTTTGTTTTTTGTGGGGTTTTTTTGGCTAAAACTGAAACTTTTGAAGGCAGATATCCATTCTATTTGGGGCCTGAGGACACTTCCTGACATAGACCTTCATTTCACTTCACTAAATTTCACTTCCCTGAGATCTGGTTTGTTCTTGTGAGTCCCACCTTAAAGGCGGGGGAGGAGGGTGTGTGTCAGCTAACTTACAGGTGGAGGGGCACAGGCGAATGACATCTCCCTTGAGTGGCTTTCCTTGAACCTTTTCTCTTTCAGGTTCTGCTTAAAGAAAGAGAACATAAAGTGCTCTACATCCTTTGCTTCTTGTTTGAAAAAGTGAGCTTCCTACAGCTCTAGTTTGAATTTGAATTGAAATTAAAAAGCTACAGACATGCCCTCCAAAAGGGAAAATTAACTTTATTCTGACATCAAATATTGGAGTTTTACATTACATCTTTTTCCATCTACCTTTTCCTTAAAATATGGGTGGATAATACGGGTACCTGAATAGATGGCCTTAAATGACTGAGTCAGAAAGAGAAGCTACCACTGAGAAACAGAATTATAAACTCATCTTGCATTATGAAAGCCAAAAAAAAAAAAATCACTTCCCACAAAGAACGCCTGACCTAGGTTCCCCGTCTGATATGTGTATTACTAACGTCATGATGCCATTGTCCTCCAGAAGGTAACATTTGGTTGCTATTTGCATCTTTATTATTTAGCCTTGATATAGCACATTCATCTTTATGAGGTCTTAAAGGTCAATTTTTATTTAGGTTTGTCTGGGTTTCCCCCTCTTTTCTTCTGTGGGATTCAGTTGGGACGTTTTTTTGGTTTGCAGCACTCTGAAGGATTCATGCTGAGTAGAAAACCCATCGTAAGGATGCTTCCAGGACACAAGTCTTGATGACTCTGCTAATTTATATGCTGAAAACCTCACATGCATATGTCTTCATCTAATTCAGGACATGGCCCACATCACTGGCTGTTCACCCCCAACCTCTTCAGATTGCTGTTCAAAGCAGAGAGCAGGTCGGGTAAAACATGTTCACTTCGGGCTTTTTTTGTCCAGCGTGTAATCTTTAAAGGATTTACACCCCATGACTTCAGTTCTTAGTGTGTTCACAGCCATGACTTTGTGGTCCATACCTCCCTTGTCCTGCTGACTTAATCACATCAGTCGTGCAATCAGAGGGAGCAGACTTGGAAATGTGTGAAGAATTCATGCCAAAAGTGACAGGGTCTGGCTCCTGTGTGTATGGCTTTCCATGGCCAGAAGGAGTTCTAGCGGCCTGGGTGAGCAGGAAGCCGCTGGAATTTTACCTTCTCTTCCTACCCTTTCACCGCAGACTGCTCCAGCTCCGTGCTGAGAATGGAGGCCAACTCTGAATTCTAATCCAGAATCTTCAGAGATTGTCCAGCTCCAGACTTGAAGATGTTCTTTCCATAAGCTTTCCTATCATAGCTGTTAAATCTCTCTCTTCCCCGCAAGACCATAAGCTCCCTTAAACAAACCCTGTCCATTGTACTTGCTATTGTGTACTATGCTTAGGATAATGTCTGGCACATAGTAAGTTCTTAATAAATATTTGTTGAGTAAATAAACTGTGTGTTCCTGACTTGCATGTCCAAGCCTGTTCTCTACATATTCTTCCTGCTCTAGACAAACTAGAGACTTGCTGTTCCCTCCAAGTCTCCACATTTCCTAACTCCCACACCTCTAGACCGACTGGACCAGGAAAGAAAACCTAACGTGCTTGATTTCCTTTATGAATCCTCCGATGTCTATTTCCAGTTCTACTTTCTCTAGGAAGCATATCCTCATCTTCTCTTCTCATTTGGGATCCTAAACATTTGATAACGTCCTTCTATGCATTTTTAGAACTGGAAGGGAATCTTAAATTTGATTTGACTCAACTCTTTAATTCAGTATATGAGAAAGCAGGGCCCCAAAGCACCCCAAGGTGATTCCTCAGTGGAGGACCTGAGCCTCGGGGTCAGGGCTCCTGTGTCCCTGCTGCCACCTTCTTAAGGCATTTGACCAACTTCACCATTATCAGCTGAGAATTCTAACTCACCTGATGGATGTACAGATATACTAGTAAATATAAATGATCACAGTAAGGATATTTACAATTTAAAAAAATGCTGTTCAACTTTCTGGAAAGAACTACTTAAGCTCAATGTATATTTTTCAGTAAATTAGGATATTCGTGTATCAGAAATGTTCACAGCGAAACACATTTGTATTAATGATGATACTATTTGAATAGCATTTCTCACTGCCACGCAACTTAAATATATTCACCCTGATTCTAGATTTTTTTTTTTATAAAAGCACTTTAAAGGTGATTACGTCATGGTGATATTAATCTCCAAAGAGAAGCTTTTATGAGCCTTAAACAAGACTCCAGAACTGAAATCATTTTCTAAACTAAACTACAGCTTTCATGGCAGAAGCACTTAGCAAAGGTCTGAAGGGCTGTCTCTGCCGCAGTATGTTTCCTCCGTGACTCACGCAGAGCCTTCCCGGTTCCCATCTCCCACCCAACTCCAGCTCTTTTTCTAGTTTAACCTGTTAATACGTTTTGTTGTCAATGTGCCATCATTAGCAAAGATGGATTCAGAGCCCCTTGCAAAAGAGAACATAATAACAATAGTCAATGCGGCATCGCTCTGCCAGAGCCTTGCTATTTATATTTTCTGAAACTTTTAGCATAAACCCTGTCTGCTCTTCCTTATTAACTCCATCTCGCAAAATGATACTCATCTCTCAAGGCCCAGCCGAGTTCATGGCCAACTCAGAAGAATTTCTACTCAAATCAGTCAGCAGTGATCGCTCCATCTGCTGCATCCTGAGAGATGGATGGCCCTTTGGACCAGGAACAGCATGAATAGGCATAAACATTTCGAGATGGGTGGAAACCTGCTTTTGCTGCTACCTGTTTTGCTAAAATACTGAGTGGAGAAAACAGAAGAAATTCTGCTAATGATGTATGACCAGAGTTCTAAGATGGGAGTAGTGGATAGTGTGGAAATTTCTAATAATCAGGAATTTAGCAACTAGCTGATTTTGAATGAAAGTTTTGGCTAAGAAGACTTGAAAATTGAATTTCTAAAAACATTCCTGATACACAAACAAGTAACGATAAGGGTTCCTTTCCCAGAAGTTGACAGGGAAGTGAAATTATCATGGAAAAAGCTTAAGAGACATATTAAAGGAAAGTAGCATGTATTAAATAAATACAGGAATTATTTTAAGCACTTTATTTAATTTACATATCCATTCTGCGGAAGAGGTGAGCCTGGCCAACGTCTCTGGTTAGCTGGTGTTTGTACACAAACCCTGTCATACATAGGTATGTGTATATGTTGTTCGTTCTCTCCCCTACCCCACACTGCTGGCATGAAGAAGATTTCCTAGAGAAACCTGGAAAAAACAGACTATTTCCCCAGAGAACCAACAGATACGGACAATGTGGGAACTGGTGTAGTGATGGGCAAGGCTTTTGCTACGTGTCTGTCTCTGACCAAGTAGAACTGTCTTGGTCCATCTGGGCTGCTAGAACAAAATACCGTAGGATGGACAGCTTATAAAGAACAGAAATTTATTTCTTATAGTTCTGGAGGCTAAGTCCAAAATAAAGGAGCCAACAGATTAGATGTCTGGTGAGAGCCTGACTCCTGCTTCACAGAGAGCTAACTTCTTGCTGTGTCCCACGAGAAGTTCTCTGGGGTCTCCTTCATAAGGGCACTAATCTCACTATGAGGGCTCCACCCTCATGACATAGTTACCTCCCCAAAGTCCTCACCTCCAATACCATCACATTAGGGGTTAGGGTTCACTATACAAATTTGGGGAGGACTCAGACATTCAGCTTACAGCAAACTGCCCCAACACAAGCCCATCAGCTGGCTAGAGGAGAGAAAGCTGAGAGAATTTCACAGTTAAAAGCTTAGTATTGATTAAAAATAGTAACAGGTTTCTGCTACTACTTTATAATCCCCACACTAGTAGTCAGCTTGTATAAGCATAAAGGAAATTAAAATCTAAACTGGTGGGAGGCCTGAGAAAAGGTTCACTTTTGTCTTCTGATTCTGTGAGCGATTCTGATGCTGAGCAAGATTCAGGAACCACCACTTGACTCCAATCCCACATGTAGATTAATCCACTCCAAAAAAGCAGAATGAGCACTGGCCCTCTTGAAAAGAAGTCATCCAGTCTTATGCCCAGAGCCGTGAGCATGTTATCAACAAACTCACCAACAAAACTAACTGGAAGTAACCACCTCACCAGCACAACCAGCTGCAGACTCTGAAGGACAGAAGGTGATGCTGGTGAGCTTTGGTGTCCCCTGAGGAGGTGACTTCAAGCAGTTAAAAATGAGAGGTCCTGCCAGGACTGTCACAAAATGGTCTTGGGGGCAATGTGACCATCCAATAGAGCTTTACTGTCAGTGTTTCAGACATTTTAGGAAGAGATTTACCCCTGCCACCTCTCACACCCTCAGCCCTGTTTAAAGAAAGGTTGTATGATTATTCAGGTATGGTGAGGACAACAGATCAGGAGGTGGCTGCCATTGAAAAGACAATTTGTTACAGTTCTCAAGAGGAAGGGCCTGCCATGCTGTGTGGGGGCCAGATGGGGAAGCACCAGGGTTGGTCAGGACGCAGAGGAAGAAGGAAAGTGGAGACAAGAACCTTTATTTTGGTTTCTCTGAGAAGAAACAGGTAGGGCAGGGTCAACTTGAATAGCATTAATAGGCTCTGGGGTGTAGAGGCTTTTCCTAGTTGTCTGGTACCTAACCCTGGAGTGATGAGGGCAGAGGGAGAGTAGCCCAGAGTGTGAGAGCCTGATTAAAGAGATAGTGGGCTCCGGATTGGTTGGTTTGCATTTGAAAAACACTGCGCTGGTGGGTTGTGTACTTTCTCAAGGAGTTGGGTCACGCTGGGAGGAGCAGTCCCTTCGTGAAGGGTCAGTAAGTCCCCAGATGTCAAAACATCAGGATGCAGAAAATAGAAGACATGGTTGATACAACCCTCTGGGCCCTACCACACTCAGCTAGAATCAGACACATCCTTTACGCCGATCACAGAATCAGGACTGCCTTACACGTGGACCATACATCTCCTTACTAATACCATACTCATCCTTTCCAGCGTGCCATTGTCCACTGTCTGTATACTTAACATAAGAATAATTCCGACATCGGAAATGGAGATGTGATTCAACTTTGACATCTCAAGTGACATTATTCCCACGAGCACTGGCAGGAGTTGCAATCAAATTTACAGTTTTTAAGTTTTCTCAAACACCTGATTTTTCTCAACCATCCCCTTAACTAATGTCAACATAAATGTTACTATGAGATATTTCAGATAACTTCTCACTCTGCCTCTGCTCTAGAGATGAATTTGGCATCATTTGTAGTCTGTCGTCCAGGGCTCAGGCATCTGATAACTGTTTAGTTTATGTCGGAGACTTTGATGAAATGGTCCCAGGAGAAGTGAAACTTAATCACAGTCCTTTCCCTTTTCTCCTCTGGTTGAAGAATAAAGTGACAGTGGATTAAAGTGACTCTAAAAGATGCTTGAAACGTATCCCAGAAACTTGAGAAACGCTACAGGCGATGTCTCTTACATGTCTCCGTGATTTACAACGTCAGCTGTGAAAACATTGGGGGACGGCTCTTCATCATCTTCTTTTACTCAGAGTGGCACCAGACGTATTTCTTTCTGGATTTCAGTTTTAAAGTTGAAGTTCAAGGCCAGCATTATTTCTTGATGAACTTACACAATAAGTAGTACAGTAGTAACAATCATCTAGTTTTTCTACCTCTGACTTTTAATTTTGTCCCCAGAGCAGGGAGAGAATGGTCAGGGAGTAAGTTCAGAACTACACGTGCCATCCGTCGTTCAGATCTGAATTCAAGATATTGTGCCAAAGACCCTTCTTCATTTGGTTTACTTTTTAAGAATACTTTCACTCTATGGACAATCATGTGCGCCATGCAAATATTAAAATTTAAAAATGTACCTAAATTCTTTAGTTGATAGCTTTTCAACTCTTGGGAAATGTTTGATATAAAATATGAAGCTCCATTTGGGTCACTAGTTTGTCAACTATGCACTGGGACTCCTAAACCCATTTTCCCACAAAGCATGGTCTTTCTTGGGTTAATATCACACTGAAGACATACAGTTAAGTAATGTACCCCCAGGGTCCAAAGCCAAATAAAACAAATCCAAGACATATGTATTTATATACCCTTATCATGAAAAGCATTTTACCTAATAGCTGCATGGGAAAAAATATCCAGCATTTTCATTCTTAATAGAGAAATATATCTTCATCAATCCCTTGCCTACAAGCTAAAACAAAAACAAAAACTTTATACTGCTTCCTATCCAAACTACAGCTCCTTTCCTCTTCCACCAACTTCGTAAGAAAAGTGATCTATAGTTAACATTGTTTTCCTCTTCAGCTCAATATATAACCTACTGTAAGCTGGCTTCTGGACCGCGTATCTCTTTTAAAGATAATTACTTTCCTGTTCTCGTTTTAAGAGATCAGGAAATTTCACAGAAGAGGAAATACATTGATAGACTTGTCAACGTACAATAAAGCATGTAATTAAGATTGGCACATGAACACTCTAGAACTATTCTCATAGCCATCTGTTGTTCATGCTTGCCCAGAATCCGTTTCTGCTTCTGGTAATGTCACCCTGATTTTCCTTTTGGGAATCCTCTGACAGCCCCCACTGTTAATCAAGAGATAGACAATGTAATTCTGGCCTTGCCAATGAGAGTACATTATCTGCCTGGCTCTAGTGATTGGTTCAAAGGAAGTCACATGACTCAGCCTAGACCAATCAGAAAAATGCAGGAATTTTGTGGCAACTTTTGGGAAGTTTTCTTCAATTGCAGTTGGTAAACTGTGTGAAATAGAAGCCTAGTGATGGTGGTGGTCAATCTGCTATCACTATGGGAGAGCTGGTCAGAGAAAGGGGCAAAAACAGAGGAAAGCAAAGTCCTAGCCCTGAGGGATGGTCCTGCCAACGGGATCTGCCTCCAACAGTTAACAGCCTCATTGTATCCTTTTAATGTTTTGTTTTGGTTGTTAAAGTCACTCAAACTTTGGTTTCTATCTATTACTTATACTGAAAGAACCAGGACGATACAGATTTCTATAGTATATAATCTATAAAATAGATATATAAAGGTGCTGGACAATGGGCACTCTGGTGAGCTTGTTAACTGCTATACATTTTTTTTTTGAAAACAACCTTTTCTGATCTTACAAAAAGCATGTAGAAACCAAGAAAATAATAATAATAATAATAATTAAAGGGCCAAATATTCTTTTCACTCCTCAATCTACTTACCATCTCTGAATCATTTGGCAATTCCCTCTGAACTCTACTTTCTTGACTTCTGTGACCATCCAATTCCTTGAATCTCCTTTCAATCACTTTAAATATTTCCTCTGGGTTTCATTCACAGTATCTTTTCTTTTCTTAAATTTTAGTGTCCCAGAATTTCATCCTCAGCTTCCTAGTCTTTTAACTCCATGTGCTCTTGTGGGTGGCCTTATTAATCCCATATTTCCTAGATTTCCAGTCCTCATCTTTTACTTAAAAACCAGACTCATTTTTAAAATTGGACTATTGACTACTTCCATCTGGATGTCCTCAAATTCAATATGCTGCAAGGTGCATATACAACTGTCCTCCAGATTCCATGGGGGATTGGTTCCAGGACTCCCAAAGATACCAAAATCCGTGGATGCTCAAGTCCCTTAAATAAAATGGCACAGTACTGGCATATAACTTATGCACATCCTTCTGTACACTTTAAATCATCTCTAGATTACTTACAATACCTTGTACAATGTAAATGTTATGTAAATAGTTGTAAATGCAATGTAAATAGTTGCCGGCATGCAGCAAATTCAAGTTTTGCTTTTTGAAACTTTTTGGAATGTTTAAAGAATATTTTCAATTCATAGTCAATTGACTCTGTGGATGCGGAACCTGCAGATATGGAGGCCCAAGTGTATTTTATTTTCCTCCAAATCTGCAACTCATCCTGCCTTTCCTTATTATGGGGGCCAACTGTCCAAGCTAAAACCTTTGGAGACACCCTTGATTCTTTAATCTATTTCCCTACATCCTATGAGTTGATAAATCTTAATATACTGCCTGCATGTTTCTTGAAACTCCTCCTCTTCTCTATTCTCTGTGATATTCCTTTGTTAAGAATTCCATCACTTTTCTTTTAGACCAGCAGTTCTCAAACCCCAGTGCACAAAGAGAATCACCTGAAAAGCTTATTAAGATGAAATCCCTAAGTGTAATCCTTCACAGGATTCTGATGAACTTGTCTAAGAAACTCTGAGAAACTAGATTTTGTTTATTGTAACAGTCTTCTAACCGCACTGCTGTGAATATAGCTATTTCAATCATCTCATTTGTTGACCTACTTGAAAACTTCCGAAGGTTCACCACCGCCCACAGATAACCTGCAAACACCTTACATGGCAAACCACACTTTCCAATGGTAGCTAACTCCACAGTCCCCATCTTCCTAGTCCCCAAATCAGCCATCTGTCTCAAGAAGTGGAGAGCAAGTCTTTCTTAGTTCTACTTCATAATAACATTTAATATTCTGTTATTTAGGAAACACCATAGGGTGTTTCTAGGTGCCAGGCTCAGTGCTAAATTCTTACCTACATTATCTCATTTAATATATGTGACAGCCTGGTGACATAAGGGGCATTACTAGTGCAATTTTATAGCTCAGAGAATTTGAGGTTAAAAGAAGCAGCTGCCCATAGTCACACGGCTACGGATTGCTGGAGTGGACCTCTGAATCAGAGTACTAGGCTGTTCATCCGGTCAAAGGCTTGCCACACCTCCCAACAGAAGCTCCTCCAGGGGACATGGAGGGCGGCAGGGCACTCGGTTCCAACACCAAGCTTCCACGAAGTGGGTGCCCAATTCATGTGGTTGACTTTCTGAATGAATGAATGAATGCTCAGAGGAGGAAAGAACAAAGAAGGAAACATCATGCTTATTAGCCCTTATCTCAAAGTATGATTTCATTTTCAGGAATATATTTCCCTTACTAATAAAGCAACCTTTAAAAGTTACCACTTGGAGAGGCATTTAAAACTCATTCTGTATTTTTAATTGAAAATTTTATGGAGATAATGGTAGATTCACATGCAGTTGTAAGAAGTAATTCTGAGATATCTCATGTGTCCTTTACCCAGTTTCCCTGAAAAGTCCTCCAAAGCACGGCAGAGTTTCACAACCAGGATACCAACATTAACACTGTCAAGGTAGAGAATTTTCCATCACCACAAGGATCATTCTTGCCGCCCTTGCAGAGCCACACCCACTGCCTTCCTGTCCATGTCTCTCTACCCTGCTCTCTGGCTCTATCATTTTGCCATTTCAAGAAAGCTACGTAAATGGAGTCACACAGTATGAAACCTTTTGCAACTGGCTTTTTTTGGAGTTCTTTACATATTCTTAAACATTAGTAATGGGTCAAATATGTAGTCTGCAACTATTTTCACCCAGCCTGCAACTTGTCTTTTTACCGTCTTCACATAAGCTTTAAAATAGAAAATATTTTAAATTTTTGATCAGCTCTAATTCATCAATTTTTCCTTTTATAGATCATGTTTGGTTTTTTTTCTTTTTTGTCAAGTCTAAGAACTCTATCTTGCCCCAGATGCCAAAGATTTTTCTTCTATATTTTTTCCTAAAACTTTTGTCTTACTACCTTTTACACGTAAGTCTATGATCCAATTTGGGTCAATTTTTATATGAGGCATAATGCTGAATTCAAGAATCATTTTTATAGCTGCAGATGTCCCATTGTCTTAGAACCATTTGGTGAAAAGGCTATCCTTTCTCCACTGAACGGCTTTTCCAAATTTGTCAAAAATGTAAATCTACAATCATCTCAAAAATTTAATTAAAAAAAAAACCTGTCTGGATTTGATGAGAACGTTTTGGAGCTAGACAGAGGTGATATTTGCACTCACAACCCTGCTAATGTACTGAATGCCAGTGAATTGTATATGTCAAGTTCACGTTATATGAATTTCACCTCAATCAAAAAAAGGTGGGAAAAACAGCTCATCCTAGCTAACCTGCCAACCAACATTTTATACGAGTCAAATAAATTTTCAAAGACTATATATAAAAGCCTCTTTCATATCATCATTAGGCCTATTTTATCCATCTGGTTACAATTTCCAGATCTCTCATTGCTAAAGTTAGGTAACAGCCTAACTTCTAACTCTGAGGTAAAGATTGTTAACAGTGAGTCACCATGTGGGCAGTCAGAGTGGCAGCAGCTTGTAACAGACCTAATATTTCTTGGCGATCAATCCCTGCACGTCCTTAGTCATTCTTTGACCATCATTTATAGCTTCACTTGTCTTCATCCTTCTGAACTAAAGTGCCCTAAACAGAACACTCTCTTATATCATATGGTGATCACTGCCTTCTTCTCTGAGCACACAGCCCTCGAATAATATATTTTGTCACTTGTCTGGCAACGAGTTCACAGGTCTCTCCTAAGTAAAAGCAAGATAGCGCGTCAAGGGCAGAGGGTCGAAGAACTCAGTGTGACTTGCTGAATTTCTAGACAGTCTTATACTGAAACTTTTCCCCATGTGTCCACTTTAATTAACAGTGGGGGTGGGGGTCTACATTTAGATCTGGAAAATTCCTGACCCCAAGGAATCCTGGAGATGACTGAAGGGTTCATATTCTCAAGACTCAGCTTCAAAAAGATCAGTGAGATATGCATTCAGATCATGTTTAAATGGCAGACCAGAGATCAGTCTAGAAAACCCCACACTTAACATCTTTTAAAATACAAAACACAAAGGTAAAGAGAAAATTAGTCTTTTACCTTTAAGTCATCTAACGAATAAGACACCGTGGACGTGGCCATCAACAACCACAAATGTAGGCTAAAAACCATGGCGCGCTGGTGCCAAGCGCTGACTTACTCAGGGGCCCTCCATTCTAACATCTCGTCCTGTCACAGAGCTGAACAGATCTGGAGAGGAGACGCCTGTATTTCCCTGGGGAGGAAGCTCCTCCGAGCCCGTAAGGTCCTGAACATAGGCGAATGGTGACACTGTCACAACCTGATTTTAATTCTACTCCACTGTTTCTGTTCATTTTTGTCAGTATTTGTCAGTTCTTCCTTTAAGCCTTGCAATTGCAACCCCCCATCAGGTAAGGGCTACGCCATCTCCTGTTTACCTTTTCCCCCCTCATGTTATCATAAAGCCTCCAGAACAGTTTTCCTATATTGGGCTCTGCTGAATATTTGTATTCCAAGGAAGTACCAGCAAATCTTGGATGAAACACGTCCTATCTTCTAGCAAGCTGGGAAACACCACACACCACCTCTCTCCTCCAAAGTCATGATTTGTATAAGTGCACTGAAAAGTCAGAGAAGTCCTCTCATAAGGAAGCCTGTTTAATTTTTTGTTTCTTAAACTTATTTTGACCATAAAATACTTTGGGTATGTGTGTGTCTCACCTAACAGCATCTGCGGAATGCCAGCGTCTGAAATGCCATTCTAAAACAAACAGCCTCAGCTCACTGATTTCATTTTCTTCTTATTACTGTATTAAATTTGCAATCTCAGTATGCCAGCAAGCTCCTAAAAGTAAAATCTAGTTATTGACTTTTCTTTCCTCCAACGATTGTTTCTTTTCATTTTTCTGAGATATCTGCACAGTCAACACCACACACATTTTTCAAACAGCTCACTGGGATTTCATAATTCTTTATCATCATTATGAACTAGATAGCTCAACTTTCTTATATGTAAAATGTCCAGACTTCTTAGCCTGGCATTCAGAGGCCATCCAGAGACATTGAGAGGCCATCCAGATTCAGCCTTCTTTTGTATCCATCTCTCTTTCTAATCACATCCACAATCGCAATCCTCTATCCAGACGGATCTACTCACCATCCCACCGAAATACCCGGCACATTTGCATCCCAGTGTACATACTCATGCTGTTCTCATTAACAAGGCTGCCATTCCCTTCTGCTGCTGCTTAATCGTACACATTCTGAAAGCTGATCTAGCCATCTTTCATCATTTCTGCATTTTTTGGTCAGTTGTCTTCTTCTAGACTGTAAACGCCACATGGGTAACAGCCATATATGTTTCTAATGACTAACTACCCAGCTTAGCTCAGTGCCTGACCAGTGATTCCCAGGTGCCCAATAAAGAGATGTTAGATTGAATCTAAATTCTTTGAATTTCTAGCATACACATTTCTCATTGTCTCATGTCTCATTCTGTATTAGTGTATATTGCCTTATGTTGGTAGTTACCATTTTGGTTTGTGCACTGCGTTAATCATTTATACACACCAAGTTCTTTAAACTGCAGAGTTTGGGAATTACATGCATTTATAACACCCCCAGCAACTAGGACAAGGGCTTATCCATAATAGGTACTGAATAAACCTTGAGGGATTGGCCAGTTAATTCAGGGAAAAGCAGTCTCTTACCTTCTGTGAAGCTTTCCTGCCCATATTAAGCTTCTTTTCCTGACCTCTTCCTAGCAGTTACTTTATCTACAACTCACCTTGGTTCATATTTGTAGATTTGTTTCCTATGTTTATCAAGTTTCTTCTACTGAGCTTGTGAATTCTTAAAGGGTGAAAAGCTGTTTCACGGATTTTTTTTTTTTTTGTCTCCTAAACAGATGAGAATATAATAGGAATTGGTTAAATTTAAGTGGATAGAAACTGAAATGGTCATACTACATTGCACTTTATTATTTTTGACATTTATGATACAATGTTACTAGTCTAGTCTTTTATGCAGATAAAAATAAATGATATAAAACACATAATACACTTGGATCATTTTAACCATACACAAAATACTGAGTGACTGAAACTATGTTATATACATATTTTTACAAAGGGAAAAACAGACTACTATAATAACATATTCAGATGAAATCTGTCATTACATTTTGGGTGTTATACAATGTTAAATATGGATATATTCAAAAGACACACTATTTATAGAACCAATTTGACATTTTAATGTTTAAAATAATGAATACTGTGTAAATGAATACTTATAAAAATATTTTTAAAACAAAAATCTATGTTCTACTCATTTACTTGGCAGTTACAAAAATATATATTCATCCGAAACTCTAGTAAATTTGCTTGAGGGATTAGATACTCAACTTTAAATGTGTGTTTTCTAGAGCATTTTTGTCAACTTAATATTCGTGACTTCACTCACACAGCCTATATACCTACATGGCTTAGAATAGGTTTATGTTACAAATAATGTCATTCCAAGTAAAAGACATCAAGAAGATTAACACAGAGGAGATACTGTAAAGATTTTTGAACCAAATACATCCAACGCAAAACTGATGCCCACTGGCTGTGCCTTTTACAAAGTGAATTCTCAAACATGTTGGTTGAATGAATACACGAGTGAGTAACATACATTTGCACCCAAAATTATCTATCCAAATCTTCCTATTTCCAGCAGAACTATAATTTAAAAATTCAACAACTTTGTTCTTAATCGGCTACTTCTTCTGATGGCAAAGCCAGCTAAATCAACTCTAGTTTGAACAGCATACTAGTGTCAGTGATCAAAGATGGCCTCCTGGGTGCCTTTCTGGCATATTTAGACAGACATTCAATATACTGAACAAATCCATATTTCATACCTTCATACAAAATAAGACACAAGAATCTAACTTTAAAATCTAAGTATTATCTTTATAATTTTATAAGGTATTATAAAAACAAAAAATTATAAATATATATGATATAAAATGCATATATATGTGTGTGTGTATATATATATATATCTTAGTACACCTAATAGACTTCAGACATCTCTTCCAGTGAGAGGAGCAAGCTATCCTGAGTGAAGGAGGCCATGTGTCTACGTAACCACAGTTAGAGGAAGCACAGGCCATACCTAAACAGTCTTCCGTGCCTGCACCGCTTGGCAATATGAATGCTGAGATTAAAAGCTTTTAAGTACTAAAATTTTTCCAAAACAAAAGACAAACTATAATTACTATTACGGGATGGCAAGACCAATGCAGATTGTAGGCACTGTATGTAAAAAGAATCAGACCCAGACACCTGTTGTAACTTTACCCCACCTCATCTGTGGATTCCCGTGGGTGAAAGTTTCCTGAGGCGCATGTCTAAGACCTCAAAAACTTGATAAAGTACAGAATATTCTTCTCAATCGAAATTCAGATCATCCTAAACCACTTTCAAAGCTTTTGCCTTCATCCTTACACAGGACAACTGACAGTTCATTCAGCAAACTGGTTAATGCGTATACATGTTAATGGAATAACTACTACTGACTTTGGGAAAGTAACTGCGCTATAATCGCATATGATAATTCACTTAAAAACAAGCCTTTAAAAATTAAACACAGGTTTTAAATTTCAGAAGCAATTTAGTCATATACTAAAGGTTAGTTTCAACATTAGTAAATACTGCTAGTGAAGAAAATCTAAAAATGACCTTTAAAATAAAATGTAAAATAAAATGACTCAAAGTAAGGTTATTCACTTTAAATTTCAATATTATACTTTACCTAAAATATAGGTGAATAAATTTATGGCCTCTATTCCGCATGAATCATGCTACACAGGAGAAGATCTACATGAACTCATGAAAGAATACTTTAGTATTTTAATTACAAATTTATTATTTTCAAATACATAGAATAACTAACTCAAACTGAATGCTTCCAAGTCAATAAACATTTGTTTTGATGGTAAAATGTGTCCAAAGTGTTGAAAATAGTCTGTTTACCTAAATGAGTTAACATGACCCTCAGGATTTTTTTACCTACTCATTTTCCTGGCTTTTACAGTCAGTGCCAAGGACAATTTCATATCATTCTGAATTTAACTATCAAAAAATTTAAATTAATAGAGTCAGAACCAATATCACGGTGTCATATATAGTACAGTATCATGAGAAATTAACCTAATTTTAAATCGAACATCGTTACTGCAAGAAGAGTAGCCATCGAATGCACAGGGAATCTAAGACAGGAAGAATGTGATTTACAAAGGCAGAAAATAGCATGAGATTCCTAAGATTGGGACATTGGTTCATAAAATAAAGCTTTCACTCTAATTCACCATTACAGATCCCATATAAGTAAAATTAGTACAAATTTCCTTCCCCCCTCTTTCTTTCTTTCTTTCCTTTTTGCCAAATGTAACAGAAATAGATGCAAAATTCCAGTCTCCTCAAATTACTCAAACTTTTAATATCATTTAAATTTTGCAATATTTAATGAGAAAACTTCACAAGACACGATGGAATGTTTCAGATTTATTGACTATGAATTACCAGTTAACAAGCATTTTTTAATCAGGTCCCATATTAAGAATCAAACCTCTCTGCAGGACCCTCCCTTTCAGGTGGAGAGAGGCAGGTGTCTAAACTCAGAACTTCAAAGTTAGCAGAACTCAGCAGAAGTGTCAGCAGACTTTGGGAATGTTTAAAGGTACCCTGGTGAGCAGTATGTGAGCATTTAGGTAAACCCACTCTAAAAACTCAAGGCCAGTTAAATGTCCAACATCACATGGAGGGACATTATGGCACTGAAGGGGTGTCTTTATTCATTTACTCATTTGACATTTTTTACTGTTACCACTGTTTTGGAATCATAGTCAAGTTTTATATAATGTACTATTCCAGATTTCCAAGACCTATCTAAAACTGTTATCTTCAGTTATAAAGAATATATATTTTTTTCAGATTACAATAGCATTGGGTCACCTCATAACGTGTAGTCAGAATGGGAAAAAGCCCAGGAAATCCTATGGTTTTCATGTACTAAAGGCATTTTATATATTTCCATTCACTTTTTTCTCAATATAAGATGTATAATTCAATGGCAACATACCCCATATAACTCCAACTTTATCAACAAAGAATTGGCAGTATTACATTTCCTGTATTAATAAAGAAAAGCAGCATAATGTATTAAGAAGGCAGACTTCCCAGATTCAAATCCTGGTTCTACCTCTTATCAGTCACATGGCGCCTTGGGCAAGTCACTGGACCATTCTTTGCTTCAGTTCCTCAACTGTAAATTGGGGGTGATGAAAAGGGTACCACCCCAACTCATCATTACGAGGATTAGTGAAGCAACACAACAAAGTATGGGTAAAGCACTTGGAGGTATTGCTTGTAGAAATTACTCAGGCTTTAGCTACAGTTTTCATTACAGTTGAAAATCACAGTCACTGATAATAAAAGTCATCACTAACTTTTGAGCTTTTTTTAAATAAGTGCCAAGCACTCTGACAGATGGTACACTTACCTACGTTCAACCCTTAAAATTATATTAAGTACATCCTATTATATAGAGATTGATATTAAAATATGTTAATTTATAAATACTACAATAACAGATAATTTCCCACATGAAACAGCAAAAGATGACTGAAACGTTTGTGACCAACTCAGGCCTCTAGTGAGGAACACTGCTTCCAGAGTGGTGATCAGGAAGCAGTACTGACAACATGACAAGTACTTGCTAGTTAGTTTGTTTTGCTCACTCACTAGCCCTGTGTTAAATGTAATCAAATGCTCAGTACGGGAAAATCACAATTTACTAATTTCATGGACCTTCAGGAACACTTGCTCATGGTATCAAGAATGTTAAACTCCTGAAAGTTAAAAATATATTTAATGTACATATTTATATTAAGGTCATATCTTCATTAAATCCAAAGCG
This sequence comes from Camelus dromedarius, assembly GCF_036321535.1. Classification (NCBI taxonomy): domain Eukaryota; kingdom Metazoa; phylum Chordata; class Mammalia; order Artiodactyla; family Camelidae; genus Camelus; species Camelus dromedarius. Next base: position 10,672,422 of record NC_087465.1, on the reverse strand, counting down.
TTCAACTTTTTCCCTGAAAACGGTTGGGTTCTTTATTTTTTCATTATAGATAGGGACTTATCATGAAAAGTCTTAAGTGCTTCTGTGCCACGTAACATTTATCACTACCTTGACCAGTATATAAACACCTCAGACATATGTAACATAGTGTTTCTGTTATTCAATGCACAAGCGCTAGGGATGAGGGTTTTTAAATAATAGTTTGAAAACTGTTATCAAAATTCATAAATTAAAATTTAATAACGGTTTGTACATACTTTAGTCATGGAAAACATTTCACAGACTAGGTTTATCTAAATCCACATAATTATCACGATCACAGTAAGGGCATTTTAATTGTTTTGAAAATTACGGATTTAAAACCAGTATCACTATATTCACTATGCTAAAAAAAAAACCAATGTTCTTTTTTTTATCTAGAAAGGATAAACATCATGCATGCTTTAGAATGAAAATAGAATACACCTTGTACTTTTATAAATTATCAAGGTCTCTAATAGTTCCTTTAGGGTTCAACAAATAAAGCTTTATTTTCACATTTTATACATATACTACCTTGATAGAAAAATACTCAGCGTGGTGTATTCTCTTAGGAGTCTGACATCTCATGTGAAAGCCTTAATAAAATTAAGAGTTTTAAGTATCTTTGAAATTTAAAGATTCAGTTTTTTAATAGGCATATTATTTCCTCCTTCGCCCTAGTCTTCCTTCCTTCCTGCCACTCCGGGATCCTTGCCTCTCCCCACCCCTGGATACCCGCGGCACAGCGTCAGTACGCACGCGCCACGGAGGCCACGCCCATCTCAGGGACCAAGGACAGCACCGGTTCCTGGAACTGCCCAGGAGCATAAAGGGTCCCTGAGAGCAGCTGGGAGAAGGTCTTGCTGGAGGCTGCAGTCAGCTCTCTTCTCTACTCAGCAACACTCCCTTAGACAGAGTAAAGCATCCTCTTTCGCTGTCACCAGCGCGAGTGCGGACCACGCCCGTCTCTGTTGTCTGTGACTTTTCTGTATGATGATTACTTCAAATGGAAGGAACCACCCTTATATGTTCCATTTGGAGAAGATGAAAGCAAACACAGTAAAATCATTTTAATAAAGGAGGCACAATGGTTAATGTTTTATCTCTGCTATTTTTGTTCTGTAATTTCCAGGGGTGAATTCTATCCTAAAAATGAATTTTTCCTATCAACACACAGAAAGATGGGTTTGTGAAGCTGAGTGCTTTGAAGAAACTCCTATCCACTTCCAGAAAAAAATATCTAAGTACAAGCTAAGCATTAATTATTTACACCACGGTGAAAGATTTAGAGGAAAAAATCCATTTCTTTATCTTGAGTGGAGCATGTGTAGCCAGCTCGTCCTTTGTTGAGCCCAGTGTTCAGAAGCTTCTGCTCGCCTGGTTCCTTGGGGGTCCTCCTCATTCTTCTCCGACAGGGGGAGGCGGCTCACACAGCTTGTACAGCCTAGAAAAGGCACGGGAAGGTGTGACAGTGGCCTGGCAGAGTGACATTGCCTGAGATGCTTTTATTGGTATAACAAGTAAATTGACAATTCTTTGGTTTGGGAGTCAGTCACAATCCTATCGCCTGTTTCCCTAAAAATTACATACACATTAGCAGACTCCAAAATGTTGGTTCTATTCTTATAAAACATCAATGTCTCTTTGAACATCTGGATGACTACTGATGAATCAATGCTGCCACGTTTATACCCACTGCTCCTGTTACCTTGTTGGTAGCAAAAGCGATTCTCCGAATTCTAGGAGATGATACGAGGATGATAATTACCATCATGTCTGTCATGATTATCTTGTAGCAAGACAGCATCTATCTTATAGAATTACTGATTTTCTGACCCATTTTAGGAACCTGCTCCATTTTGCACCCTCCTGGTGGTGCCGGCAGTTGGTTATGGCTAGGCTAATGTGGCAGAGTCCCGAGTCCTGAATATCAAGGGCACAGTCAGCTGGTCTTTTCTAAGGAATCTCTGCCCAGCTCTGCCCATCCTGTCACTCCCCTGTCAATGGAATCAGGTGGAGATTCAAGTGGGTCACAGAATCCATTTGAATGGGTGGAGATGCCCCAAGATGCTCTCTCTTTGCATCCCAGGTCTAGTTGTTTGAAACCATATGGCAAGAAGGCAAAGCCCAGGGGACTAAACTAGGGTCACACACGTTCTAGTGCTCCACATTCTTCTGAATGGTTGGATCCTAACTCCAGAACCCAAATACAGGGGGTTAATAGCTGCCACAGTGATGCACAGGACACAGCCATTATTAAGGCAGAAACTGAGGGGTCATCAGCTGATCTAAGGTGGCTAGCTGTATGCCCATGGTCCTCAGTAGTGCCCGGGGCCATGCTGGTCCTACTTCAGAGCTCAGTCTGATGATCTAAAAATATAAGGTGCAGATTTCAACTTTGCTCCGTTTTAAAAGCACCCAAACTTAGGGGTAGCTGCGGTGATTCACAATCTTTTACAGGTGAAATTGAACAGGGTTTAAATGAGTTGTTGACAAATTTAGCACATTATAAACTTTCTCTCCCTTCAACATATAATCCCACAGACATTCTAAATCAAAGCAGGGGAATGGAAAAGATTTAACATCAAGATAGAAACCTAGCTAACAAAAAGAACTTCCCAGCTCTGGAAACACAGAAGAAGTTACTGCCTTTGGAGTCCGGAAGGTGGTTAGTATCTTACATGTCACCTCCGTGGAACAAAATGAATAGTGAAATAAGGACATCTCACATCAGAAAAGCTTATTTCATCCTTCCGGGAGAAAAGAATACATTAACTTGAGCTGAAATACTTCAAAGCTGCTTTTGCCGCTGAAGGATATGGTGTTGCTTCAAATTGCATTCGCAGCGCTGGAACAATAGAGTGATGGGAAAGTTCTTTTCCCTCTTTAATTTCTATCATTTTATTTCCCTGACAGTGCTGTCTAATGAGTGAAAAGGCACACGTGGTCTTACTCAGGGGGAACAGGAACAGGAAGCTAGGTGGCAGATGTCCCAAATGTCCTACCTGGGAGATCTGGGCTGAACCATCGCATCACCTTCCCTGGCACTGCATGTTTCCACATTATGCAACAAATGGCACCGGGTAGAGGAGTCTTCGGAATGTCTGTCTTGCCAATTGGAGAAAAGGCTGCTCCTTGCCAACCCCTACCAAAATAACAGTTCTGGGTCCTGGGCAGATTCGGCTTTGGGGAGGCGTCTTGGAAGGGACTTAGGGTTATTTGATTTCAGAGACATTTGCCATGGAAATTGTGAGGCTTTGGGAATTTACGACAGGCAGATGAAGCTTGGAAGTACGATATAATAGATAAGCACAGGACTTCTACTCTGCGCTGAGGCATCTCTTTCCTGGCAGCTAAATTGTTAGGTCACGGGAGGCCGGTGTTTGCCCAACATTTCGGGGCCCTTGTCATGTTTTCACTCCACTCCTGCACACCCAGGGCCCTGCATGAGAAAGGTGTGCTCCCGGCTCCACTTCTTCCTTTTCCTGTTGGGTTCAGGCGGCTATCCTGGAGCTGGTACTTCCAGCTCAAATTAAATCTGCAGAGAGCAGAGCTTGCAAACTGCCGTCTCTAGATTGCGCCCATCATCTTTTTAAATGACAAAAATAAAAGCTGTGTGAAAGGAGACCACAAAGCAAGTGCCTCTTTTCAAGGCTACCTGATCAGTAATACTATGTCCCAAGGCAGTTCTCCCCATTTCACAGATGAGGAAACTGCCTCAGCGAAGATACATAGCCTGATTAAATAAGGTCACATGGCAGGACTCAAAACCGCTCTCTCACTTTTAACCACGACAGTAGGCTGCCTGCCAGTTACACAGAGAAAGAAAACCAAACTTCCTTACACAATAGTTTCCAAAGTGTGTAATGTCGCAGAAAATAAGACCAGTGTGCCATGACATCTGGAATGTAAGGTCTGATTCTTGGTGAGGATCTGGTTCTCATCACACACACAAACTGTGTGCTATTTCCGTGGTATTCCGTTGTTGCTCTACTGCACCTCACTGCCTGGTAGAGAGGATTACATCCTGATCGCTAGCTCTTAACAAAGTGCCTGACACCTGCAGGTGGCGCGTAGCAGAAATTCAACACACGTCTGCTGAATTTTACAAAAAGGAAAGGAAGCAAATGGTGAAAGGAAAACTATACTAGAGATTGGTTGGGGATTTGGATCAAATACTGTGTCAGAGACAGCAAACTTTATCTCCATGAAGATGTCTCCAGAAACATCAGATGTGCCTGCGGGTGGCCTGGCCTTGAGAGCCAAACTACTCTTCAATTCGCTGTCTTTGGGGCAGGAATCCTGGTTCCCAGCTGGGAGGGATCCCATATGCTCTGTGGTCCTCAGCACTCTCTGCACCCTCACAGAGCACTGCTCACATCCTCCCTTTCCTCGCAATGACCTTGCCCTCATCTCTCTTTTACTGAAAGCTTGAGGCCTGGAACTATTTCTGTCTCCATGGGGCACAGCAGAGTGCTTTCCGACTTAAGTCCCTAATAAATACTTGTAGAATAAATGAAAGAATAAATAACACTGAAAAATGACACTAAGTTTCTCTCTCAGAGCCGTTACCCTTGTAAAATATGTCAACTTAAGAGCCAGCACGGTTTTATTGTGCTTCAAGTGTTTTAAACATCACCCAGGAAAGGAAAAAGGGAGCTCGTCAGTTTCTTTTCTCATATTGAGCTAGCATACCGGTTTGTTGATCAGGATGCTTACGTCTTATCCCCACTGTTTATTAGTGTTTATAAGCTCCAGCTAAGAAGACCTTGCCGAGCCATTATCTTGTTTCCCTGTTGGAATTTTAAAGCTTCACTGGGTTTGTTGTCCAAACACGCCATGCCTGCGCAAGGTGCTAGACAGAGAATGCTTATATGAAATGAATCCTAGCAACTAGAAAGTCTTAGAGTCTAATCTAATCAGCTAAGAACAATAACATTAACAAGACTTGAGGATTAACTAGGGTGAGGAGTCAGCACTAAAAATAAACGCAATTAGAACACGAGTGCTCCATCCATTTTCAGGGGGAAAACACGTTTTCCCTTTTGAAAGCATTTTCACTTCCCACATAGGTTTTCAGAATGAAATACAACTTCACAGATGCCACGGTCATCATTCTCACTCCAGTAGCTGCTTTGTAAACAGAAACAAGAGTGTCTCATCTGTGACAGTGCTTGGAGGAGACTACTTTTTGTTAACATGCAAATGTCTAAAAACAATCAAATGTGAAAGAAATTATTTAACTGTACCCTACTTCAAGATAGACAGCTGCCTACCCTAATGTCACCAGGGAAATCAAATGAACATTTCTTTGATAGCTATTTCCATGTTCATTTATTTGAAACATGGATTAGAGTCCTTTCTTATGATGATATGTGCACTGTGAACAGTTGGTAGGATAACAAACAAAAAGCTCATTCATTCACTTATTCATTCATGCATTCTCGAAATCCGTCCAGGTGCTCCGTGCAGGCACTATGTATGCACTATGATGAGCGATGAATAAAATCCAAACAGAATACCCTCTGCCTCTAAAGAGCTCATATTCAGGTTGGGCAAAGAGACTACAGCAATGCATTGCAACACAATCGGGGTGTAATAGATCAACATACAAGATACTAAGGGAGCACAGAGAGTGAGAAAACTCAACTGAAACTTCAAGGAGAAAAATGATATGCAAGTGGAGTTCTGTGGTTAAGCAGCAGTTTTCCCTACAGACACAGCTGGGAAAGGCAATCACGCCAGAGGGAACAGCATGAGCGATCGTGCAAGTATAAATGGAAATGGCATTCTGGTCGCTGGGCACAGTTGGAATACAAATTTTAGTAGCACCTGCATGGACTTCGGTTTTTAGATTCATGATGGAACCTGCCAAATAGAATAATATCAAGACTTTCTACCTGCTGCCTTGAAGTTTCCTTCACCTCAAATTTCATTTTATCTGAGTGCATTTATGCTTAATCACATTTAGCCGCCAAATGCTGACAAGGCTGATTTCCACGACTACATTCAGAACTGCTCTGGGCATATCAGAGGGCAGCTGCATTAGCTGTGAGCGACACTGTCCGGGAAGTGGTGGCAAACCCCACGGGAAAGAGCAGACCTAGGGAGTCACCTACCTCGGAGCAGACTGTGGGGTCCGGTCTCTGACTCCCAAGTTCTTTGCTGTGTTCTGAACTCTTGCTCCCTGAAAGAATTAAGGAAAATTCTCGTTTTTTCGCTGCATTGTATTAGTAATTATTTAACATACCATTAATGTTTGAGTATAGGATATTGATTCCAACAATTTTGGATTTAACATCAAGAGAGACTGGAGGAGGAGAAATAAATCATCGAACATTTTCAAAATTGATGCATTTAAGAATCCAAATGAACTGATATATTGTTTCAAAGGATTTATATTTATTTCAAAAGCTACCCAAATCATTCAAAATAAGTTTAAATGATAGCTTCCTGTTCACTATGTCTTTATTCAAAACTTTGGCAATTAATAGTTAAGACACTGAAAACTGGAAATTCTATAAATACCTGCTCTGCGGCCCCACTTTTGTGGAACAGACATCACAGTTCCATCACATGCATGCACACATCCTGTCCTTAGCTGAACAGTTAGTTATTTTGAACTTCATAGTATTTATCAAGAAAATATTTTCTTAAATAGCTTAAAGCAGTCTCTGGGCAAGGCATATGCATGTAGATCTCTGGCTGTAAGAAGTCTGCCTCACCGTTTACAGTACAAAGATAACGTGCTTTAGTGATGAAAAAGTCTTTGCAAATCTGTCAAGTTCATGAACAAAGCTACATTCATTGTTCAGTTCCTAATGGGGATCAGTTACTACACAGAACCACACACCAGGGCTTGAGGGCTGAGCATAGATGGAGGAGAACCCTGAAACTCTCTCTCCTGCTTCCAAGTTCTAACCTATAGGAAGGGAAGGGGAAAAAAAGGGGGAAAAGAATGAAAGAAAAAGAAAATATATATTCTCTCAAGATGGACCAAATAAAGGAAAGCAAATGGGGAAAGGGGGTGTGTGTGGCAAAAAGACAGATAGCAAAAAAGAATTTAGGGATTGCAAATAAGCAGCTAAAAAACTTCCTTATTTTGAAGTAATTTTAGACTTAGAGAAAAGCTTAAAAGCAGCACGGAGCGGTCACATCGTTTACTCACTAGGCAAACTCCCTCTAACATGAACCCTTCACTTGACCACAGGACGATGAGCAAAGCCAGGAAATGCTACTAGCTAAGCTGCACGTCTTACTCAAATTTCACCATTTCCCCCACTAATGCCCCTTTTCGATCCCAGGATCCAATCCAGGAACCCACAGTGCATTTTGTCTTCCCGTCTCCATGGTCTCCCCCAACCTGGGGCAATTCCTCAGGCTCCCTTGGTCTTTCATGACCTTAATACTTTGGGTGAGTACTGGTCACTCATTTGCAGAACATCTCTCAGTTTGGGTTTGGCAGCTGTTTCCTTACTATTAGACAGAAGACAGTGTACTTTTGGCAAGGCAGTCACAGAAGTGATGCCTTCCTAGTGCACCGTGTCACCGATGCTGGTCATCACCGTGTCCCATGATGCTGATGTGTCCAGTGGGTGGCATTAACTCTCATCACTTGGTTAAGGTGACATCGGCCAGATTTTTCCACTGCAAACTCACCATCTTTCTTTTGCTGGTAATAAATAAACATGTTGGGGGAGATACTAGGAGACTATGCACATATCTGGCTTCTCTTCAAACTTTTGCTCACTGATTTTAGCCTCTATTGGGGCCTCTTGCCAGTAACAATACCCTGTAGTCTTTGTGAATTGGAATGCTTCTGTTAAGAAGAGTTACCCCTTCTCCCCAACTATCTATTTATTCAAGTATTTACTGAAACCAGAATAGATTTGTAGATATTGATTTTATTCTATGAGTTATAATCCAGTGTTTTTTATTATTAGTAATATTTTGTTGTTCAGATCATTCCAGTTTTGGCCACCGGGAGCGCCTTCAGTTTGCTTCTTGTGTCCTGCTCACATAACCATCATTTTTGAGTGCTTGATTACTTTCTGGCACCTCAAGATGTTCCAGGCTCACCTTTCCTGTCTCAGCTGGGAATTATCCACAGCTCCAAGAATCCCTGGATCTTTTTAAATGGAGAACGATTTTGAGAACCCAAGGTCTGGACACTGGGTATGACCCATACTGTTACTGGTGTATAACTGCTTCGGGGTCTTCTCAGTAGGCTGAGTTAGCTGACTAATGCAAATGTTCTCAAACATCTGCATTTATTTCTACATCTGTCTATACTGTATGTGTATATGTGTGTGTGTCCATCAGTTCAAGTCAATACTTCCCCCAGGAGGGCACTTGCCTGTGGGTACATCATGGTGATCTGCCTGCAAGCGTCCACCACGATACTAGGCGACAACCACATCGCCCTCAGGCTTTGTTCTTAGTGCTCAGTATAATGCCCTGACACTGTAGGCAAGGGGACCGAATTCTTCAGAATCCAAGTTTTTATTAAAAAGGTTGAAAAAGAATTTTTGGTAGGCTTCCACCAAAGAATACTTGGAACATATAATTTAGAGGATAGGAAACCTGAAGCTTATAATGTAAATGAGTGTTTCTACCTCAAACCTTTTATTAACCAGGTCAGCTGGTTATGTGAAAATGCTGCCTAGGATTATTAGGGTTAGTATAATCATTACCAAAAACCCGGGGCAATGCCCTTCCCTTCTATCCTTTATCTTTCCTTCTAATGCAACCAGATAATTAAAACAGTAGCTCTATGAAAAATATACATATAAAATCTGTACATGAGAACTATAGTTGGCTCTCCATAGTTGTGGGTTTCTGTATCTGCAGATTCAATCAATGGTGTCATCCATCCGCAGTTGGTTGAATCTGGATGCAGAAACCCAGAGATGCAGAGGGCCTACTCTATTCACTGTACTCTGCCATTTTATACAAGGGATTTGCACATCTGCAGATTTGCTATCTGTGGGGGCTCCTGGGACCAATCTCTGGTGGGTAACAAGGGATGAGTGCACTGCAATTAGGAATAAGAACAATAAACCATGCTGAAAAGCTCCTTCTTCCTAAAAAAGAAACTAAAGATCTTAGAAAATATTACTCATTAACCAGGCAAACATTCTAACCAGTCTCTGGAAAGCTGAATCTGAATGACGAAAAGACAAAAGGACAGAAAAGTTCGATTTTTGACTCACACTTGTGTTCTAACTACTCAGATCCCAAGTGGGTAAGAGCTGGCTTGTAGATTGGATTCCAGCCATTAATCCCACTGCCTGTTCCTGCTGGATACTGGAAAGGGGATCAGCAACAAAAGGAACATTGCAGAAGTCTCTTCTTGCACCAGTCTACCCCAGTTTCTGCAAAGAGAGGACCCCAGGCTCCGCAATCTCTCACAAAGAAGGCAGAAATCAGATCTTTGTCTCAGAACCGCTTGGAGACGTCGTAACTGGGAGCAGAGAAACAAGCAACAAAGGAAGGAAGCTACCCCTCCTAAATGTATTTATTTTAAAAAAAGGAGGGAGTAATAAATACTGAAAAATAGTGCAGTTTAGAAATCAACTTATAGACGTCATAATTTTTTAGTCTTTTAATATATAATGATATAATCACATATATAAATATATTTTAAAGAGGTTTCTATCAGTTAAACAAGTCGTGAAGGCCTAGGTAATATTGTTTTTACTTTTCCCGTCTCTAGTTTATCTAGTTCAATTTTCAGCCATAAGAAGTTAAAGGTTTTGTTTATTCAAATCCATATAGTAAGAATGTATACGTAGCCAGCTCATAATGACCTCTTTACTGGATTATTCTTTTAAAAAAATTAATTATAAATCTCTCAGTCTTACCACAAACCATAATTTTGAAGGGGTTCCTCCAAGTCTTACTGCAAACTTACTCTAACAGCAGCAGAATGAAACAGAAAGGTTAATCTCTTTCTGTATGTTTTAGCACCCAAATCCCGACCCTGGTATGGATAATCACGAGTTTACTTTGATCTACTTTTTAAAACCAAATTTGCATATCTAGCCGAAAATCCTTCCAAAACCTGCTGGCATTTGCATCTGTATTTGCCCTTTCCCAGCTGAACCACGGTGTGTCACGTGCTTCTCACGGATCTGACCTTTACTCAGCAAATCCCTCTTGGACCTTGGTTTCCAGTCTTCATTTCCGGGATTCCCAACCTGAAGCACCAATGTCTGTGTGCTCACTGTCCCTCATCTCTGCAGACCCCAAAGCAGGCGCCACCCTCATTTAGGGCCATTTCCACGGATTTTTCTTTTAGCTTGGTTGACATTTTATAGTGCAATCTTGGGAGCAAACCCATAGGGATTTATATGTTTGCCTGAGAGTTATATACTAAGTCTTTAGTAAATACAGCAAACATAATTACAAAAGCATATCTTAAAAATTAAGTCACTCACTATCATTGGATATTTCAAACCAAATCAGCAAGTAGAGGGGTTTGTTAAATCAATTTTCTTTGGTAGTCCTAAGAAAAGGCAGCAGAAAAAAATATAAAATCGATGTCTTTTAACTTCCTTTGTCTTTCCACTGACTTGTGTCTTTTCTGCTAGATTAAGCACATTTCCTAATAATCAGTAAATTGGATGTTAGTGCATTTCTGTTATCTTTTTCAAGAATCTTAGGGGTTAAAAAACAAATGACCGCACTTAAAATACTATTGAGCTACTGTATAGAAGGTTCATTCGTTCTGTAACAGAGTGGATTCTCACCTACAAGTACTTCAGTGACCGAAAGACAGTCCAAACGCTGGAAGGAAAACCTGAGGGATGCGCTGCTTCCTCAGAACAACGTAGGAGCTTCTTAGCATGGCGGGGAAGTCGCCTTGAGGTCCCCAGAAGTGAGTAGGGCCCTCGGTTCTTTTCTCTTCTTCCTTGCCCCACCCCTTTCCGCAATCTACTCCCCAGCTTCACTAAACCACTGCCATTCCCAGAAGATGCCACACGTCCTCTGATCCTCAAATCCACAGCCCCAAATCCACTGCTGCCCATTCTGTCTGGCCAACTCCCTTTCCTCCTTCAGACATCCTTCCTCTTGGACATCCCTCTTCTCAGGTCGGCTAAGTTTCTTGGGGAACCCTCACATAGATGTCTGTGCTGTCTTCTTCCCAGGGAATCAGCGTTTCTTGTTCACCACGTACTTTCTGGGCCTGGGAAAGTGTCTGTCACATCCAGGCACCTGTCAGACACCGAAAAGTGAACCAAGGAGCCTTCAAACCCAGGGCCTGTAAAATAACTTCCTAAAATATGCGTGAGACTCACCTGCTTGCGCATCACATCTGTGGCCTGCATGATGTAGCGAGGAGGCAGTCCGTGGCTTCTGGCCAGAATGATGGCCTGCTCCAGGGTCACGCTCAGGGTGCACCTGAGGGCAAAGAAAAGGGCAAGTCAGAGCCCACAAGATCGTCGCTAATGACAGGTAGCACATATGCAACCTTTAAATCTGCCTCCTTGAAGAGGGACTCACTTTTCCCTAGGTGTCTCTCACATACTCGTGAGGTATAAATGTTAGCAATCGTCTGTTTGCTTCCCTCTTGTTAATCTATCTTTTACTACAAGGATCTCAGCTAAGAAGTCAGCAGAGTAGAGGGGAATTAATTTTTTCCTCTCCTCCACGAACTTCAAAATCAAAACGAACCGGCCAAATTCAAAGCAACCCAGACAATGAACCACTGATTTTTCTGCATAGAACACCTGTACAAAAATCGATTATAGAGGTGCACTGCTGGGGTCCTCCTAAATTAAGTATTTAAATTTAAAAACAAACCCATAATAAACGCTGTTCATGAGAGAGCTTATACAGAGGAAATGAAGTAAGCAGAATGAGAATAAATTTTATTATCGACATTATTCTTCACTGATATTTCATGTAATTTACAAGAAATGACTTCTTAATTTTTTCATTCATATCTACAAAGTGATAGTTAATAGAGTTATACTGATTTATACCCAATATCTTAGAGAAATTCACATTCACTAAGATCAGAATCTTTTTTTAAAAAGCATGTTTCCTGGACCCCATCTAAAAGACTGTAAAATTTTGAAAAGTAACTTTGAATTAGTTCTTCAGCAACGTGGTACCAAAAGCAGCCCCCCAAAAATTCAGAATTCAGCTCCTGTATTTAGTGATTGGTGAGTCTTGGGCCTTTTCCTTCATTAAGGCAATTCTCTCATGTTCTTCCACATTTTTCCCTATCGCAGCTCTTACACAGCTGTGAGCCCTTTAAGTTTACTTGTTAATATTTTTCAGATGCAGGTTTTGAAACTGTGACTTGGGGGTACCTCCTGCATATATTCCATGAAAATGCTCGTTACCTTTAGATGTTTTTCCTAACATTCCTAACAGCAGATTTTGTTTTACATCATTTTTCAACTGATTGGTAGTTTGACTGTCTTTTCTCCACTTCTGCACTTTCTTCCCTGCAGTCTGATGTTTTACATACATTATTTTTCTCCATCTGTTTAGTTTTCCGTACCAAAGAAAATTCTACAGTACAACGTAAATGTGAGGAATATCTACCGCTTTTACCCCTGGTTATGAAGCAGTACCACAGACGCCCGACTCACCCAGCACACTCTGATACTGATGAATTAAGAAAAAGAGCAGAAAGGGACTTAAACCATTACTGCTGTCATTTTTGGAAAAAACTGACAGAAAAAGACTCACTGACATAGAAAAGAAACTTATGGTTTCCAAAGGGGAAAGGGAGGAGGAGAGAGATAAATTTAGAATTTGGGATAAATAGATACACATTACTATATATAAAATTATATATATCTGTATAGCACAGGGAACTATATTCAATATTTGTAATAATCTATAATGGAAAAAATCTGAAAAGCATACATATATATGTATAACTGAATCAGTTGCTGTACACCTGAAACACTGTGAATCAACTATACTTCAATAAAAAAAAGTAAACCTTAAAAAAAGGAAAAAACCTGACAAAGGGTATCTGTATTATTATAGATAATTGCATTCTAAGGAGAAACATGATCAGTACCATTGGCTGTTAAATGACATGAAAAGCAGCTTCCTCATTAACAGTCCAGAGGACTCGTTAGAAAGCGTTAATCACACAGAGTCAGACGGGCTGGCATTTAATAACGTGGGTGTTACAACCAGAGGCACTGAGGCTTGAAGACGGTCTTGTGGTCTTGCATTTAGCTTCCAGCAGTATTCGATGTTTATAAACATTTAGTGGACGAGTCTGATAATAACATATAATTTTAGTATTATGTGTACTTGCACACACATGCCAATGAAAGCCAAGAGCTATAACTGATAGGTCACGTTTCAAAAATCAATTTTTACAAAGCATTTAATTGTCAGCTTACTCGACAGACCATAACCTTTTTCTCCTCCTGAAGGTCTCCTCTACTCCAATTTTCAGTCCTTGTTGATCCCAACATTTTAATCAATAATGCTCATTACACCAGCTGAATGAAGCTAAGAAAAAAATCTTTATCTTTTTCTGATCACACTGAAATATGTCTGCGCTTCCCGATCAAGCCTGACTTGCCCTCCTCAACTTGGAACAAACTCTTTACTCATCGTGGAGGACTTTTAACAGGCAGCCTATAATTTTTATCCGTTTTCTGAATCCTATTAAACTGATTTATTTTCCCTCTACTTCAAGTTGTAGTAAACAGCAGTATGGTGGCAAATTATCTGCCAGAGACTTTAAAAGATTTTACTGTAATCTTCCGATCAAACAACGTGGCCAGTAACATGTTCTCAGACAGGCTACCTCAAAGCGTCATTTCTTTAAAACCAACCACAATACATCATCTAATAGAAAAATCTACCTTAAAATGGATACATGTGTTTTCTTTCACCAGTATGTCAAGAGAAGATGGCTTTGTCTGTATGTGCCTTTTTGTACTGTGTATACTCCGAACAGGTCCCAAGATTAATTTGAAATTTTTAAAAACTGAAAAATTTAGAAAGAGACAACCAGGTCAACATGGGAAATATTTCCTGTATTGGATTCACAGTTGATTTATCCAGTGGAGGCCGAGTTTTTCCATCACAGCATCACAGAATCCCATTCCTCTAAATTAAGCACATGTAAGAATGCCTGGCAATAAGCCTTCAACTTTGCTGTCAATATCCCATTATTCACCCCATAGCTTTTTATATTCTCTCATCTCTCTCAATCTGAATGTCAAGTGGAAAAACTCAGCATTTGCAAGAAGCATTTTGATTCTGGCATTCTCTGAAAGACTCCGGACCCAGAGAGCAGAATCTGGCTTGTCCATGGTGCATAAATGTATACCCAGAGTCAGGTTTTGGGAGAGATCGTTTGATTTTCTAGGTACTTCTCTGATTACCACTGAGACTGATCTGCTAACCCTGGGCAAGAGAAGGGAAGGAACATACCAAAGACTGGGAACCCCAACCAAATCCCATTCAATACGAAATTTCTTGTCTGACCTCCCAATTTCCTTTCTAGAACTCTCTCTGTTCTCACATGGGGCAGTTAAATTAAAATTTAAATATATCTATCTTTTACTCCATCCTGGAAAATACACGCTTTCAACTTTTTGGCTCTTTCTTGCCGCAATATCATTAAAAAAATTTAGACCACTCTTTCTCTGGGAGTCACAAAAATAAAAAAAATAAAGGTCACAGAGTAGAATCTGTCCTTCATAAAAAGGTAAATATAACATATACACTAAGGAAAGTTGTCTCATAATTTTAGTTATAAGACATTCCAAGTAACAGCCCTGCTCAGGGCATCCTCCTGAGAGAGTGCATTTGACAGGGCTGCAAAATTATGCAGGAATGGTGCATTTCCCCATAGGAAGGAAAAAGAAAGGGTCAATATACCTGTGCTTAGAATGAATACATCTTCTTGACATATTTCATATTAAAAATAGATTCCCACACCACTCAGAGATTTAGCATAGTTCTAATATGATAAATGTAACCTGTGGTTAATGGGTCCAATTTAATTGGAAAGGCATTTAGATTTAGCAAATGCTATGAAAGAGTCACAGAGAAGTACCCTTCTATCCATCCATTCACTCACTCACTCAACAAATATTTTTGAGTGTCTGTTTAGTTCCTGCAAGTACCACTAGGTGCTGGCAAGAGTCGATTTATGATCAAGCTAAAGAAGGCTGCGTTTCAGAGTCCCTTGTTTATACGATCCCCAGGAAGCTGTTCACAATAGTCATAAGCTTTTCCGAATCTACAAAAGCAATATGTTTTGACTGCAAATAGCTATGACTACTGTCTTTTTATGTCCCAATTTTCCTCTGTCATGTTCTAGGATGTTCAAATGGCCATGGTTCTTTCTGGAACTGAGCTAATAAAGGGAGTAGAATTAAAGATGCACTTAGGCTGGGTTTACTGGGACCTATGTGTGTGACTCACAGCCACCTGCACATACAGTTAGGTTATTACAACACCTTGGTGTAGGGAGGGACGCCAGAGTGTTCCCACTGCCCATGGTACAAACGCACCCAACCCCAGTTTAACATGCTATCAATACTGTATTCAAAGCATCTTCCATTGCTTTCCAGGCAACATTTGCAAAAGCAAACTCTTTATCCTGATGCTTAAAGTTTTCTACCAACTGCTCTCCCACCTTCCACCCCATCTCCCAGCGCCTCACCTATTCCACTCTACTCAGAACCTCTTTCTGCTTACGGTCAACATCTTGGCACCACTGCCCAAACCTCTCCTTTAATCAGAAATGTTTGTCCATTTTGGGGGTGCCTTTCGCTACTTTCAAATATCATGACACGTTCTGAATGTAGAGTAGAAGTTAATAAAGTGGGTGTCACAACCAGAGGCACTAGGGGTTTGAGGATGGTCTTGTGGGATTTTGGCCAGGTTACTTCTATTCTCAGCCTCAGTTTTCTCATCTGTGAAATGATGGTGTAGTGACCTCACCAAGTACGTCAAAAATCACCTGGAGTGACATGTGTGCTTGCTTGTGGCCTCTCCATCCATCTTTGCCACTGAACTCATACTGTGAATCTGTCTTTATGAGCTCATTATAGGCAACATATTATTTGGAAAAAGTGAGAAACATGAGCCTTTGTAAATCCCAATTTCTCAAATCCCATTGTATTTTAACTATTTACAAAAGCCGTTACTACTGTTTATTTTAAAGAGAAGTTCATGACAGTAAATTTATGGTAAATTCTTTCACCAGATTATGATGTTACTAGATTATTAATAATTATATGAAGTTCATGATAAACGTCCAGCAATATCTCTTTTATAAATTGGGGTTTGGTTGAAGTAGAGTTCACCTGACTATAATCTGGCACTTGTTTAATATATGACTCTCTGTGGTTTTTATTTCATATCTTTGTCCCAACCGATCCTAGAACATCAGGTATCAACTTTATTTTATCTGACAAACTGTCGCATTTATGGTCAGGAAAATATGTGAAATGGTCTCTTGTTTGCCAGTCCTGTTTCTAGATGCCAGGGTACACAATGACACAAAACTCTTCTCAGCTCAGTCTCCTTGGACAGACAAAGCTTAGCTTCCTCAATTCGCTTAAATGCAAGATATTGTATTTCAACCATTTATTGGTTCAAATCTACTACACTATACAGTTTACTTTGTAAGACTTCAAATCTTACATGCTAATTAAAACAAAAAGACAAGGTAGTCCTTTCCTTTAAGATGATTCATGACATTTCCATAATAAATTAGATAAAAGATTCTCCAGACCCAATGACCTTCTACATATTTGGTCATTTACCATGATCACAGACAAAAATACCAATTTTGCTCTAATTACACATTAAAACCTTCAGAGTTCTAAAGCCTCATTTAATGTTGATTCAAATTATACTGAACAACTGGGGAAGGTATAGGTCAGTGGCAGACTGAATGCCATCCCCAGGATCTCCATTAAAAATAGATAAATAAACCGAATTACCTCCCCCCACAAAAAACAAACATGCAAAAAAAAAAAAAAAATTATACTGAACAAGGAAGTCAATCTCCCAAAGGCTGAAGTGCATCAAAATGAACACGTGGCGAGATGCAACGCCCCTTCTGGACCACAAGGGTGAGGTAGTAACTCACAGTGAAACTGCCACGGCGAACCAGAACAACATGAGGTTTACGGCTTTGAGCTATTTTCCGACAGTGGATTTATTTGCTGACTTTCAGCATGCTCACAGTCGGGAACTCTGATGTCTTGCTTGGTAGCTAATCATTATCTGGTTCTCTCTTGGGGATGCTCCCCAACTTTCTTATTACTACTGGAGGAGGGGCATTCAGATTCTAGCTATAAACTGACGCATTAAATAAAACTCATGAAAAACTAGTGTAATAAAGATCTCTGAATTTGTAGCCACAATAATTTGCCCTAAATTCAAATTATGTAGATGTTGAAGTAAAAAAAATTCCCCTAGGGCAAATGTATCACTCAGAGTCTAGGTACAGGGACATCCTAAAGAACCTATTATTTGATAATATCCTTCACGAGTTATATGTCTTTATATAGTTGTAGGTGTTCATATTTAGAATCTTACAGATTTAGATCTTAAAACATGAAATCATTTTCCTTTATTCTATGAAAGTCTTTGGTCCTCCTTTAATTAAAAGCCAAGTCCATCATCCTTGTTCAAGTGACTGTCACAAACAAATTATTAGGAATCTGATCAGCTGTGGTTCTCCGGGACACTTTTTTAAGCTGAAGTTACCTGGGCAGCATTCAAATATTGGAGAGGATACTAGTGACTGCTCCACTCCCAAGAGAACGAAGCAGGCGAGACAAGCTGGAATAGCAGCAGCTACGACTGCTGTCTGCACCCCACTCTTTCGTACACAGAAGCTCCTTATGACGGATGGAAGGTCCTGCAGTCGCCTGCGTTTTATGCACTCTGCAGCATCACCTGAACTTCCAGCCTGGGTAGCCCAGGGCAAACTAGTTTCAATCATCTTTGAACTAAAGATGTATTTTTCCCTGTTGGAAAAAAATGTAAATGATTCTGCTCAGTTTCCAGATGAGTTTACTCCTTCCTTGTGCTTTTCTCATGATCCCATTTTATGCAGCTATTAAAAAAAAAAAAAAAGCAGCTGTAGGAAATAGATGAGATAGAAATTCACCATGAATGCTGACCCTGATAAAGAAAATAATTAGAATAAATAAGACGTAGAAATTATCAACTTCTTTAAAAATGTGTTGTGCAATAGTTTTAGTGTCTTTGACTTTTCTATTTTTGCAATGCCTTCCTAGAGTAGGTGTGGCCAAGATTAAAATGATTGCTCTCCTAAAATCTTCATCTATTTATTTATGATTACCCACAGTTTCACCTCCAGGCTGAAAAATGTCATAATCCCTCAAGCTGTTCAAACTAAACTCATCAGTTACAACAGATTAAGGTGTGTGTGCAGTTCCGCATGCTAATATACCTACCCTACTACCTTCCACACTCATTCATTTCATATTTCTTCCTGTCTCGCAAATCTCTCCTAACTGCACTGCTAACATCATCTCTTGCCTAGATTCGTGCGCCTCGCTCAGACTCTTCTAGTCCTGTCTCTTCCCACTATTCTTCGAAGGTGATCTTTTAAAAATGCAGATTCAAATGCAAACACTTAAAGGGCTTTCCATTTGGTAACTTGAAACACAAAGTCTTCACAGCATGGTCTCTGGTTTTCTTTACTTCTATCCCGCGTGCTGCCACTATACCGCCCACAGTCCTCTGCAATCACCTCCTCTCAGAGTTCTCATGCGCTGCTCCCCCCACGATGTGATCTCGTCGCCCTGGTCACCTGCCAGACCTCTCGTCAAGCTGTCTTGTCTGAAAGGTGCAGGGATAAAGAATGTGGGCATCAGAGGTAAATTTCCTGAGCTGGCTCTTGAATCTGCCAATAACTCTGTGACTGTGGACGCATGACTTAAGCTCCTGAAACTCTGTTTCCTCATCTGGAAGTTGAGTTTAATGACCATATGCACCTCGGAGTGCCGTTTTCAGGATTACATGAAATAATTCATGTCTGGTACTTAGCCCAGGATACAGCATGTAGTTTATTCTCAATAAATGTTAGCAATTTTCATTAATATTACTACCACTGTCACCACCACCACCAAGAGGCCAGGCTGGTGTCTGAATTGACTGCAGCCTTCCCAGACCCTGGCATACTCCCCGGGATTCTGTGGACACATTGAAGGAAACTGACATGAATTCCTCACGTGTGCTAACAGTATTCTACAGACTCCCGAAAAGTAAGACTCATTTCTTTATACTCTGCATTTGCCATGTGTTTGTTCAAGAAGTGCTCGCTCGTTAAACATATTTGATGAATTTAATGAATGAATTGTAGCCAATAAATATTAGTTAAAAAAAAAGCCCAATCACAGACTCCCTTACAGCTTATGAATAGCTCTTCTTTCATGAACAATGACTTGCATCTATCTCCCTTTCTCTGGATTTAACCACACTCCTGCCATGTCTTCTGATTAACAACTCTAGATGAGTTTCGGTAATGCTTGGAAATTACATATTATAATATACTGATTAATTACTCTTACATTAAGTCTATTAATTATCAATTATTCTCCCATCAAAATTCTCCATTTACCACCCACCAATATTTCCCGGGTTCAGAAAGATACACTGGAACCCTAACAGAATCATTTCTTTCATACTGTTAAAGTGCCATGCTAGAAATTCTACCTCTCTACTGTAGCTTCAAAAGCTGGCGTCCATTTCTTTGAGTCATTTCATTAAAAAACCCATCCTTTGGCTCTCTTTCTCCTACTGCCAATATTAAAGAGAACCGGGGCTGCCCAGTGTGGTCCCCTTGCCAAGACCTCAGACCAGAAGTGCCAAGAAACCAAGGATCTCTCAATGCCCTGCTCTGGGGCAGCACCGCCCATGCCCCATAGCTGTGCTCCACAAACAGCTGCTTTGTCCCTCAGCGAATGCACGTGCAAACAAATGCTGGCCCCTGATTCTTTTCAGGTCCTATATTTGTCTCTATTCTAACATACACTCTTGGCTTTTGACATGAGGGAAGAAAACTTCCCATCCTTGAATTCAAGGGGATCCTGTTCTACTGTTCTTGAACGACTTTCTACACGCAACCAAAGGAGGAGTCTACAAAGAAGCTCTAACATGGCCTAGTGTCGTGTGTATCTCATTTCTTAGAGGTCAGAGGAGTTAACTCATGTTTTTTTTCAAACTCTTCTTTCATCCTATTGTGACTCATTTCTGTGATTTTTCCAGATTTCTTGAGATATAATTGACATACAGCATTGTGTAGGTTAAAGGTGTTCATGCTGATTTGATACACTTCTGTGTCGCAAAATGATTCCTGCTACAGAGTTAGCTAACACCTCCATCAGGTCACATAATTACCGCTTCTTTTTTTTGGGTGAGAACATTTAAGATCTCCTCTCTTAGCTATCACTGTTTTTTGTTTTTTGTTTTTAACATACAAGGTTTCCCCTATTTTATTAGCTAAGGTCTAGTCATTTGAAACAGATGCATTTTGAGGGGTGGAGGTAAATAGCTCAATGGTAGAACACATGCTTAGCATGCATGAGGTCCTGGATTCAATCCCCAGTACCTCCATTAAAAACAAACAAAAAACCCAGATGCATTTCACATTTCTAACTTCACAGTAAGAATATGGATTCACTACCAGAAACGCAGATGAGACAGAAAACACTGAGTGTGCACCACTGCCAGGTCCTGTGGTAGAGGCGTTCACATATATTGCTCACTTAATCCTCACGCCATCTTTTTCAAAAAGAAATTATTTATTTCCATTTCATCAATAAACATCTGAGAGACCAGGTGATCCAATCATGGTCACACAGTAAGTAACAGGATTCAAAACCAGTTTTCTAATTCAAAATCCAGGGTTCTTTCCCTTGTACCAAAATCGTACCACATAGATTACAGCATTTAGAGAATTTTGGCTCCCCACACCCATAACTCACCAATCCCAATCTTGGCCTTAGCATTTATACGTTAAATGCATTGTTTTGGCAGAGACTAATTCAGCCAGCCCAAACCACTTCACTATAAACCTAGACCTCCTCATACTGAAATGTGTTTGTAATTAAAAAGGAACTAGATTAGAAGCATGCTAAACAATTATACTGATTGTAAAGCAAGCAAGTAGTAAAAATAAACTGAAGGAAGATGGTGTTCCTTCTCTGCTATGGATTTGCATTTTTCTACATAAAACGTGCTGTTCTGTGTAAGGCAGGTTCATTCCTGCAGTGATCTCATTTATTCTGGCTTCTAATTGCTTTTAACTACTGAGTACAGGGTGCCACTGAGAAATGTCTATTGACAACTAGAAGGAAAACACTCGATTGAAGAAACTAATTGTTGAATGTTGCAGGGTTTTGTCTTCCCTGCTTCCTTTTATGGCCTCAAACCGAGGAGAAATTGTCCACCTGAGAGGCTAAGGCAGGATGTTAAACGCGAGTCCGTCCCCAAGCGCTGCTCTGGGTTGCCACAGGCAGAGCATCTGCAAAATTAACATGGAAAGGCCTGCTGCTGGCCTGCTGAACCATCCCACCTTGGTCACCCTGAGCAATGCGTTTATGACAGATGAAAAGCTTGAGCAAACTGCCACAAGTCAGCAGGGATTTCAAAAACCCAACCCCTCTGTCCTTGTTCTCCATCCCAGAGAAGGCACCATCTTAAATGAAACACATAAATACTTCTACGTGAAAAAAGGGCAAACAATTATTTGCTTTTACGTGACAAAAGGGCAAACAATTATTTGCTTTCAAAAAATAAAGAATCCACTTATCTTGTATACACACATATGCCACGTATAATAAAAGAGTAAATAGGTACATTCTCCCTTAGAAGAATCTGAATGACGGTCTAACCAGAGTGGCAATCCAAAAGCCAGTGATCATTCAGGCAAGTTTGCAATGTATTTTACAGAAATAACTTCTGGGGGAGAAGGGTGGTTACTGATCATTTCAACATTATTATTTGACTCTTGTCAAGCAGACACTACTGAAATCTTCCCATGACTGTACTGATTTCCTGTGTTTCATAGTCTGCGCGCTGAAAGATAAGGGGTTAATGAGTGTTTGAAAAGAAAGCAAAGAGACCTGGTGGAGCAGAGCCCTGTGGAAAGAACGGAACAGCATGGAGACCCAGTGGGGAACAGCTGGAGCAAGATGCCGGTGGCAGAAGCAGAGCCAAATTGAATACTCCGCTCGCTCCATACATCTTCAGGCAAAAAAGCAATTGCCTTTAAGGGGCACATTTCCAGCACTGCACAGGGAATTAGCCATGAAATTCCCATTAAAGATAATAGGACTGTCTATTGCAACTTTCAATACGTTCTCAGAAAGTTCTCAGTATGTATCTTTAAACCCAGGCTTACAAAATCAACTGCCAGACGAGGACATTCCAAATCCCTCATTCTCTTCTACTCAAGCACATTAAGATGTGTTTTTCTTCGACGTGTTTCATTGCTGAGGTTAGCACAGAGGCCATCACGGACCTTCGGGGACGGGTAATCGAGCACTTAAGCACCGGAGGAGGTATTCGCTATGTTAACGATGTGTATGAATATGAAGCATCTGTGCGTGAGTCAGGACCTTAACTACCACAGCCACCGGGTTTAAATCTGTTCCCCTGCACTTTAAATTTTTCAGCCTGGACGCTTTCAACAGTTTATTTCATTTCTGTTTTGGTTTTTTTGGAGGGGGGCAGAATGTAACTGAATAGATTGGGTACCTGTGCCAGCTACCTGAAGTTCCCCAACACCCACTCTCTAGTCCATCTTTTCTCTCGGCTGATTTTTGTCCCTACTCTGTGTAGGCTCTTTGATGACACCAACACTTACGGGGCGTCTAGTGCATGATTTGCACCTGTCTCCCCAGTTCTTTGACAATGTACCATAACTGTTTTCTCTTACAACTGCTTATCCAAGATACTGAATGGAGTTTTGTTTGAATATTTTTCATTCCTTTCTAGTACATCCTTCAGTGTTTTATTCCAAGGCTCCTCAGGAGCACAGAGGATGGGGCGGTGGCAAACCAGGTAATACGAACACTCTCCACGTGCTCCCTGGTGATCGTTCCTCAGTGTCCACAGCTGCCATTCTCTTCTCCCACTGCCGTGCCTTTTCCCAGAATACCTCTTCCCCGCTCCTAACACTTGAAGTGTGTTCCCCAGAGAATTCTTAATGTTTTTCCATCTCCCCTTGAGATTTTATACATATGTATGTTATTATTGATTGTTATGATGCCCATTTGTATGTATTCATATACGTGTTATTATTTATTGTTATTGTATCCATTTGTATTCATATATACCCTTAGTCCTCGCTGATTATGAATCCATCAAAGGATATCCCCCTACAGGGACACTATGAACATCTAAAACTCAACATGTACCAACCACATTAATTCAACAGCCCTCTCCACAATCCCCTTGAAGTAAAATGTTTATTTCTCTCCTTGGGTACCCTCCCAGCTTTCCAAGCTGAAAACCTGGAGTCATTAACATCTCTCCCTCCCCCCATCCGCTATCCTTCACCACTTATCTGGTTCTGTTTGCCACTGTTTCATACCTTTTACATCTGCCCTTTCCCCTTTAATCCCTGTGCAATGCCATAGCTTTGGTCTCACCATCTCACTGCACTATCATAAAAATCCTGGCTGTCTCCCGTCCTCCAGCCTTGTCTCATTACAGACCATAGTGCTGGTCTTTATTTCTAAAATATTTGTTCAAATATCTGATCATGTAATTCTTTTGCTGGAAACCCTTCATAGGCTTCCTAGGGCTCCAGGAAGGGGTCCCAAATCCTTAACATAGCTGGTAGGGCCGTCTGTTCTCCACTTCCTATCTTTCTTGCTAGTTTCATCTCCCAGCACTGCTTTCTTCCCACTTCACTGCCCAGAAACTGCACCCTTTACTGTGACCTCCACCCACGTCGTACGCTATTTCACACCTCACTACTGTATTTTCATACTGTTCCTTCACCCTGCACCATCCTTCTCCATTTCCATCATCTAGTAAACACTATTCATGCTTTAAAACCTATAACGGGTCTTACCTTACATCCTTCCTGCTTAACAGGATTTAAATCTCGCTCCTTGGGATTCCTCCTGAAGATGTTAGATGACCTACCACCAATTTAAAATTAACACTGTAGAGGCAGAAATTGCTGCTTCCTTCCTTCCACTTCCTCCACACCACCTGCTCTCCTGCTCCAGGGTCACATAGGGAAAGAGGCAATTCTTAAAGTGCAGGCAAACGAAACGTTTACATTGGTGAGATACCCATAATTCTTCCCTCCTCTGGAGGACAGCAAATTTGGTTTATGACATTTATTAGAGTACTTATAAAATCACTAGCCTTGAAGCCCTCAGGAACATACCCTAGAGAATGACTGGAATTTTACTTTGCTTTCCACATAATTTTGCAGGTTTAGGGAAAACAGTAACTTCAGTTTATTTAAAATAAACTTTGAAGAATCATACCCCGTTCAAACACTTTTTAAAGTTGATTCTACATTTATCACTTTTAAATAGCTAAATACAAATAAGATTTACTTAATCTTAAATTTTACTAATATGCTCAAACGGTAAAATTGAGTTTGGCAAAAAGAGCTAAACTATAACTAATAATTATGCATTTAGATTATTTTATCAAGACATGTTTAACGTGCCTAGAATTTTCCAATTTTAATGATAGAGGGTAGTTAATGTACAAGCTCTCGTCTTGTACCTACTGAAATTAAAGACTGTCTGGCTAATACCACGTGGTTACTGGAGACCAGAACTAGAAAACACAGTAAGAAGTCACTCTCCTAATTAGTGTTTCAGTCTTCTTTCACAGTAATCTCATTTTAAAAAAACAACGAACATTTCAAAATAATTTATGTGTTAATTTATCAAGATTCACATCAATCACAAAGAAAAATCTAGGCAAGAAAAATATATAAATGCAAATCCAGCCGCCTCTTCAGGGTAAAGAACTCTTAGAAAAGATAATGGAAAAGAAGTAAAAGAATACAACTTCTATCCTATTTGAAGTATTAGATTTCTTCCTATAATTTTAAGAGAATAAACTTACATTACTTACTTGGTTGTTTAAATTGGCATAAATTGTGGAGTTGTTTTTGCCTATTTTACAACTCAGTATAATTTGAAAATCTGTTTACTTTTTTTCCTCCAGATTTACTGAGGCATAATTGACAATTAAAGTATACAATTTGATGATGTGATCTATATGTATTCATCACAATCAAACTAATTAACATATCCACCACCTCACATAGTTACTATTTTCTTTTCCTTTTCTTTCCTACTTTTTTTTTTTTTTTGTGGTGAAAACACTTAGGATTCTACCCTCCTAGCAAATGTCAAATGTATGATACAGTATTGATAAGTGTAGTCATCTTGCTGTATGTCAGAGCTCAGATTTCCAGAATGTATTCATCTTGCACAGCTGCAACTTTCTACCTCTTGACCAACATCTCCCCTCTTCCCCTCCTCCCAGGCCCTGGTACCCACAATTCTAAGTCTCCGCTTCTATGAGTCTGGAAGAGTAATCAAGATTTATGTTCATACCATGAGTAGGATGTGTTTTGTCTTTCTCCCAGAGCCCCGTTATAGCATTTTATTTTTTCTCTTCTCAAGATTAGTACACAATTTTATATTTTCATTGTTGGGTTTTTGTTTTGATTCATTAATGATTTTATCAGCTATCAAACAAATGAGAACAGTTCCATTGATCATAAGCAAATTATAGCCGTTCTAGAAAAATAATCAAAAGTGCAGCCACATTTAAGACAGTTTCAAAAGTCATCTCTGTCATTGCAACTACTACCCTTACCTAAAAGAAGTGTTTTAGATGAATGTGTTTCAGATTCCTGAGCAGAAGAGCATAATTTTAGGACTTACTGGGGACATACAGTATCCTGAGATAATAAGTGAGCAGTTTCTTCTGTTCTATTCAGCCATCTTTCTGGAGATTTAAAATTCAAGTATCTCCACTGAATACTGAATCTCATTTTTGGACAAAAAAATAAATGGATACATTTCAAACCTACATTTGCTTATTGCAGTAATTTACTTTTTTTTTCTGTCTCATACCTGGACTCTAACCTACATATGGAAATCCCCAGAGTAAACCCACTGCTACTTGATGTTCCGTCGCACGATGGAGAAAGATGCAGCTTCCCCACCCGCCCTGGGAGGACTCTGCCTGCCTCAGCCAGGTTACCTTCAGGGCTCCACTTCTTGTAAGACTCTGTCTTCCTTAATCTGGGCCTATCTGTCAATTTGTCCTTCAATGTCACGGTGATGACAAAATAAAATATTGCAAAGAAAGAGTTCTTTAAGGTCCAACAAAAGTGGTTTAAGATTAATTGATAGTTACTGAAAAAAAGATGTTTTTTAAAAAGATGCTTATAAGAACCAAGAATCACTATACGGTGTATCTTCATTTGAAATAAAAACTGTTCCATTAACCAAATTGGTAACTCATGCTTCTCTTCAGTGTTTGATGTTCATTATCATCACGCTTTTTAATGATGAGAACAGGCCGGCCTTGCCACACACTGTTCCCTTCTCTCACCTGTGTGGGGTTCTGAACAGAATGTGCCGAATGGTGTCAGGTGCTGCTGAATCCCTGACCCCGTGACCCCTCCTGACGCTGCTGTCCACATCCCCACTGGGGGGCTGAGCACCAGGTATGTTAGTTAACGCAGGGCTTTGTTTCCCGGAAGAGATTCATCCTCACAAGATAAAAGGTAATTTACGTGTACAGATCTTCAAGACAACACTCGAAGACAACACAGGTGAGTCAGACAGGAGGCCTGTGCTCCAATCACCCGCCTTCCTGCAGGACCATCCCAGGGCTCCAACACCACCGAAAACTCATTATTAACAGATGCAAAGAGTATACGGACAAACTCTCCCTGGAACCAGTCCACAGAGGGAAAAACTGTGATTCCAGACTCCCTGCCCTCACTAAAAATTTCTCTGATATATCCTTGCAGGTAGCCTCTGGAAATTTCCACCTGCTTTTTTCCCACTGGAAGGAAGCAGAGCCACGCAGTGGGACGACCATGGCGCCTTTGTTTTCAAAAGCAGCAGGATGCACTTAGGTCTAATAACATTTGCAGTTTGCTGATTTATAGCAGTTAAAGGAAAACAGTTGGCCTTTAAGCAGGGGTGGGAGAAAATAAGTAAAACAAAACAAAATGCCGCACTGCACAGAACGATGCTGCCGGAGGAATAAAAGGGAAATTTGGAAATCCTGTAGTACGCTTTTGGACGGCCGGCAGAAAAATCACTGCATGAGCACAAAAGAGAACTTTAAACACCACACCACTGACTCAATGCTTTACAAACGTCCAGTTTGGCAAAAAATAATTTTGCCTGTAAAGCAGACATAGTGACAATATATAGCGTGACTCTTTGAAGGAAAGAAAATTCAAAAGATACTCAAATGTTTGTATTTATTAGTTAAAGAAGAACAAACAAAAGCACTACATAAACATCACTGTACATCCAGGAGAGAAGGACAACAGATAATCGGGTCCTCGCACCCCCTGCGGACAATGTCAAGGTCAAAGTGCCCCACGACCATCCATTCATCTCACCGAAGGTTGTTCATGAGGACAACCCTTCTGAGAACGTAAACAGAAATATATTAACCCCAAAGGTTTAAACTCTTTGACACAGTAATTCTATCTGGAGGATACTTTTGTTTTCCTTGAGGTTAATGGAAAATAGAAGTGAAATTTGAACAGCTACATAAAGATGTCTCTCTGCATTACGTGCAGTGGAGGGAAAAGACAAACCACTAAAGTAGTAGTTTAGTAAACCATGTGCCAACTGGCTGGAACAGTAAGTAGCAAGTAAAAGTGATCAAGGGAAAGTCTATGTGGACATTTTCAAAAATAGATAGATAGATACTATGACAATAAAGCAGATTATTCTTATTAAACTATATGTAGTAATAGAACCACGTCCAGAAGTATGTTGTTTGATAGAAGGTGAAGAAGATAATGCAAAATGAAAATGAAAGAAGGCAGGTCAGGATAGGAAATTTTAGAAATTTTCCATTTTTTAAACTATCTCTTAATATCACATGTATATTGTTTAAAAGGCAAAAATCCTGATCTTAAAAAGAGACAATCTTTTTCTTCCACTATCCAATAGCAATGGAGATACTTAACGTAAGTGGATGGCCAAGGAGAATGCGGGCAGGAATGTTCACCAGCAGACTTGTAATGCACACATAGGATCGCCCCGGGAAAGAGGATTTAATAAAAACAAAGTCGGGCTAAATGCTCGGAAAAGATGTTAATAATTCATCCTGAATTCTGTTCCTACTCATCTTGCATTCACTGCTCTGCGCAGCTCTGCCATCTAATTCAGGTTGGCGTTAACACATCTAGACATTAATGCTAATTAAATCTGCCTTTTCATTCTGAAAAGTCACATTCTTTTCTTTAATATGAAACCAGTGTAACAATACTTTCAAAGTATTTCAGATTCCCTTTTTTTGTGAATAAAATCAGAAAAGGCAGAAAATTCATTATTTAATGTGGATATCATATTGGTAACCATTTCTTATCTTAATTTTAAAAGCAAATGATAAAAATATTTTGCATAATATTTATTCTGATTTATATTATGAACTTCTCCCCTTTGTCGGAACCGAGGGTATACCCCCATGCTCAATGTTAAGTGCAGGTGTGAACCTACCTGAGGTCCTCTCCAGCTGTCTGCATTATAATGACTAAAGAATTATTTTAGGAACTGTCTCCTTCGAGATTTCTGATTTCAACATAAATTAGCATAAATATTTTATCACCATGAAAAATCAAAGCACAGCCTTCGCAGAAAAATTAGAGATAATGTTAACTCCCATTTTATTCTGCATAATAGAAAAATAAAGCCGTAGTATTTTCAAATAATTTTAACCTTAAATTCAGCACCTGTCATAGGGCATTAGTGCTTACACCTCAGTAAATGTCTCTGAAACGCACTAATAAGTTATATTTATTTTGAATCGTAGAAATGGAAACAGTCAAGAAACTTTGAAATTTGAATGTTACTTTTGATACCAACATACCAATCAATGAACACAGCCATTATAAACAGTTGTGGAGCGTCAGTCTATTTCTCCTACTCCTCATTAGTCAAATTCTAAAATTGCTCGTGGGACATCTGAGAGAATAATTTGGACAACTTGGTCATGGTTCTAGGATTAAATGGCAGATTCAAACGCATTAACTTTCAGTAAATTCATGTGGAGATAAGAGAGCATGCTTGTAGTCTGAAGTGTGACATATCCCCTTAATTGTCACAGTCCTCAGATGACTATGATCTTGCAGCAGGATAGGGGAAGAACACAATTAATCAAGGAGATGACACTGTGCTGAGGCCACAATGGTCCATGCTGTTCCCTGAACACATGCCGAGCACCCTCACCTGGGTGCCCACTTTGCACTCTGCTTCCATGATCAACGGCCACTTCTCTAAGACACCTGCATAACTCGCTCCTCTGTTTCCAACAGGTCTCTCACAAAATCCCCTCCTCGATGGCACCATTCCTTCTTCCCAACTTGTCACCCCTCTGACCTCTGTTATATTCTGTATTTACTCCACCTGGTACATTACCTACTTATTTGTTTACTTTATCATCTGTTTTCCCCCAGCACAATTTACACTACATGGGAGTAGGGAGCTTGGCTTTTCAATGCTGTATCCTCCAGCAATTAGAACAGTGCTGGCATGTAACTGATGCTCCGTGCGTAGGTGCCGAGTGAATGAATAATGAATGAATGAACGAATGGGAACAGAATGAATGAACAGGAATTGATCAGAGGGAGAGAGCATTTCTCTGCTAATGAAAAAATTATGAAATCATGTTTTATTCATTTGGTCACAGATGATATTTTCAATTAAGCTGTTAGCACGCTTGCAAGAGGGCACAAAGTACATAGCAATTAAAATAAAGGGGAAGATTCTGCGTATTGTGTCATCCACAAAAACGTCACGCTCCTTTTAGGCAAATAGATAAGCAAGGACGTGCTGGGTCAACTTGAGAACTAGAATTCAGGCATATCGAGTCAAATGGAATTTCACAGAGAAGAATCTACTGACTTGAACTGTCTTTCTCTGTCTTTTTGCCTCTTCAACCTGACCCATCAAAACCCGGTTCAAACACCACCTTCTCAATGGCAAGTTCTAACCATCTCAAAGACCTACATTCCTTCTGAATCTTTTTTTTCAGCTGTAACTTTCCTAGGCCATTGTACATTTTCTTGAAGTGTAGGTAACTCGCTATTTTTAGTTTAATTATGCTTTTGTTATTCTGTCATATAATAATTCATTATTATTTTGTTATGATTTTCGTTGTTTGTTGTGCACACCTAATGTCTCTAACACAAGCATCTCGACTTTATGACGTTACTCAGCCAACAGCACCAACTGCAGACCTTCACACAAGTACCAAGTAAATCTGAATCAACAGTAACTACCATCCTCTCAAAAATCGAACTGGTCTGGTACTAAGAAGAGACTATGACTGGGGACAGAAGACTCTCTGCCCACTCAGATTAAAGTGAAGATCAAAGTCTGCACTATTGTTTCCACCTACATGGTTTCATTTCCCTGTGAAAACGGAAAGGTGACAGAGGAGGAGCAAGTGATCACGGAGAAGGACCTGACCGGGGGTTCCCCACTCGCGTTTTGCTGATGTAGCTGCAGGAATCAGCGCTGTCCCAGGCAGAGCACTGCTGCTTACGCTAAACCACACGAGTAGAGCACGTCTAAGACCGCTCCTTACACTTTCAGGAAGAGCAGATTGTGTGAGATCCTGGACTACGATTTTGCCAGGAGTAGGGGGATGAGAGCAACCCAAGGCAGCATTGAATTCACAACATCTGGGTGACAGGGATCCAAACCACTGAACAAAAGTTTTGTTTAGCCAGTTGCCAGCTCCTCCCAGGCAAGTTCCTGCAGTGACTAAGACGGATGCACCATTCTGTACCTGAAGTATAAACCTTACGATATAAATACAAGGGCGGCACGGTTCCAGGCCAGAGTGATACAAAGGTGGGACTCCATTCAGTCACTGAAAAGAGAAGCCCTAACGCCAGAAATCACTGTGCAAGAATTATCTAATTTCCAAAATCCCATTCCAAATACGTCGGAGTCCCTTGAAGGGAATTTCCGGTCATGACCTCCCGGAGCCAAGTGTGATCACCGAGAACCCGCGAACGTTAAGGCGGTCTGAGAGAAGATGCGCGCGGGCAGGGACGCACGTACCTGTGCACGCCGCTGTTGCACATGATGACGTGGCAGGCGCCCAGCCGGCTGCACAGCTCCGAGGACACCGACAGCAGCCCCACCCCCGAGGCGCCGCAGGCCGTGTTCGCGCAGGCCGCCGTGCGCTTGGACCGGATAAACGAGGCCACCAGCCGGTACAGTTCATCCAGAACATGGAGAGGCCTCATTAGCTGCGGAGAAAAACGACGCACACGGAGTTCAGCGTGCTTAGTGAAAAGAAATATTTTTAGATGGGATACGATTCGTAGTGGTTATAACTTGCCATGAATAGTCTAAAATGTCTTACGATGGAGGAAACAGAATCGGAGACTACAAATGTTTATAACTGTACAGTGCTCAAGAACAACACCAGAAAAATTAAATAAAGGGGGTAAATGGCAAAGGGTCACGAAATGCAAGCGTCTCTTTTTACCTTATCTACATAGGCAGCCTTGGATGTGGAGTTTGGTGGTGAATTTGACTTGTCCAAGTAGAATGCCCTGTAAGAATCCAAAGAATAAATAACCATTTATTGTCAGCAAAATTTAGATGCATGAAGACATACAAGTTTCACTGACTTCCTCTGAAAGACAAATGAATAAACAAAAGTACGGAACACTGGGATTGGTAGGACTGCACAAAAAAAATCTTCCATTCAGAAAACACTGATTCACACGGCCACCGGCTCCATTACGTATTGTGTGGCCTTGGAGAGACTGCCTAATTCGTGTGGGCCTCAGTTTCCTCTTTTGTAATCTGGGGACAGCATTAGTTTCTACTTCACAAGGCTGTCAAGAAGATGCAATGAGTTAATGCAAATAAAATGCTTAGGACAGACGGTACATTGCAAAGAATAAGTGCCCATTGATATTGATAGTAATTAATATTATTTAAAAGTCGGAGAAATAATTTTCTTATGACTATTGAAAAACCTATTACCTAGTTTTCATGTATTGTACAAGTGTCAGATTATGAAAACAATACTCAAAAACCTAATTTAAAACAGACTGCTTAGCTGGGTTCTTTCAGCTACCAAGCTGTTCTCAGACTGGAAGCAAAACTCTCTCTGAAGATACACTGGCTTTTAACTGTCACCAGGATGCAGTATGGTAACAACTATTTTAATACACTGAATGGAATCCTAGTGGCCTGCAATAATTAAATGTGATTTATAAAGAATTACTGCTGAGTTTGTTCACCTATCGGCTCAATACTAAACAGAAATTGACCCATGGAGGGAATGACCCAGAAACACAGGACACATTTAAGTTACATTTAACCAAGTATTTCTGATGAGGTGAAGTTATTTTTAAGATATGAACGCTTAATGTACCAAAATAAATCTCAGAATATTAGGATCATCATCAGACTAGAAATTGAAATAAAAACTCATCAGATTGGTGTTTCAGAGCTCCTTTTAGGACCTCAAAATATTGGCAGGTTATCAAATGCATGAGTAGCAATGGGCAAAATCAGTGAGAGAGAACTTTATGCCCAGCACTGGTATTTGAGTCCCACCACACACACCTAAACACGGTGCTATTCCATTACTAGTAGTAGCTGCTTGGTTTTGTCTTCATGGATTAAACACATTTCACACTTTAAATTAGGAAAGTTTCACCTCTAAGAGTACACTAATAACTCTAAGGTATACTGTTCTAAGTACACTTAGAACACATACACGCACCCCAATGTTCATAGCAGCATTATTTACAATCGCCAAGATATGGAAGCAACCGAAGTGTCTATCAACAGATGACTGGATAAAGAGGATGTGGTATACATACACAGTGGAACACTACTCAGCCATAACAAAGAATGAAATTTTGCCATTTGCAGCAACGTGGGTGGACTCGAAGAGTGCTACTTTAAGTGAAATAAGTCACATAGAGAAAGACAAACACTGTGTGATGTCACTTACATGTGACATCTAAATAATACAACAAACTAGTGAATTTAACAAAGAGAAGCAGATTCTACAGTATAGAGAACAAACCAGTGGTTACCAGAGGGGAGAGGGCTGGGAGGAGGGGTAACATGGGAGAAGGGAGTAAGAAGTACAAACGATTAAGTATAAAATGAGCTGCAGGGCTGTACTGTACAACACGGCGAATGTAGCCGGTATTTTATAATAACTGTAAATAAAGTATAACCCTTAAAAATTGTGAACCACTATATTGTACACCTGTCACTTTTACAATATTGTACAGCAACTATACTTCAATTAAAAAAGAATGGCTTCCCAAACAAGAATTACACTCATTCTCACTGAGAATTAGTTTGTTCATCTCTCAAATACAAATTCAAACGATAACAAAAATGTTACAACGATTCAGCATCCAAAGTTGGTTGTCACTCATTACAGTTCATCCTGAACTCCTCAGAGGTCTCCATGCACCATCTTGAAACAGGCAGTGCCTCCCAGCCGGAATCCACAGAGATACTTTGATGAGGTGTCCGCGTGCCTTTCCTCAACTGTGCTTAGTAGACAAGGCGATGTGGTGAAGAAGAGCCCACAGCACGGGGGAGTCATTCCTTCAGCCTGAATCCCACAGCTACCCATTGCTCCAGAGCACGTAACGCTGCCAGGAGTACGAGGACGACAGCAACCCCAGGCGGCATCTGGCTCAGGACCATCGGGTTATCACGACACAAATCACAGCAGACTGGACCACCCTTCACGTGTTATAAATACGCAGTTCCATTTAGCTGACTGCATCAGCATCTATCAAGAGTGTTGGATTGACAGGAAGATTACAGGAATTTGATACACCTTAAAATTCTGTAGATTTTCCCCAGTCTCAGAAGGAGATAAGGACCATCCAAGAGGAATGCTGTTAAGGGAAGAGGAAATGAGCCTGAACTGTGTGAAGCAGGGAAAATGCAGTGGGGGTGGGGCTGGCTGGAATGAATGAACTCAGAGCATCCGGAGGGGGTCCACTGTGGGGCCTGCCAGGCCCCGAGAGAGAGTTGGGCTTTAGCTCAAGCGCCTCATTACCAGAAGGCTGGCTGTCTTGTAAACTTCTCTGCTGTGCCTGAAACGTCACGTTCTCCTGAAAGTTCTGAGTGTCTTTCACGTACATGTTTAGGCTGATACGATGAAACCTACGTCCACACCTCCACGCTTTAACAAACCTTAGCAATCTGCACTTCCGCTTCACCTTTTAGAGAAATGAAACCTTCTAGACACAGGTGATTCCTTGCTGCTCACACTTCTCTGCCCTCGTTGTTCCAGACTCTCCCTTCCCAGGGTAAACACCACACAGGCACTGGTATCCGTCACTTCCATGCTTTACAGGATCACCCACACGGCTGGCCCCAGAGGAAGAAACCCCCAGGAATAGGTGCGGTCACTCCTCCATACCCTCATTCACACTGATGGTATTAGTTTTTCAATCTTTGGCATTTTTATTTTCCATTTGCACATATTTGTCATCCATCTGTATTTCTTCTTCTTTTACAGCCTTGTTATATTTCTTACTGTTGTGCAGTCTCACCTTTGTTCAACATATGTATTTGTTCCTACTTTTTACAGCAAGAATTAAATTTAATGGCATTTAGAAGTTTCTATTCCTCTTTATCTTAAAAAAAAATCCACACTTTCTTTCAAGCCTCGCTTCCTCAAGAATATTCAGTTTTTCAAGTTCGCTATTCAACTAACATTTTTGGTCAATGTCTGTTAGTGATATACTCTGGCTTAAAATTTTAGAATCTAGATTGATAGTAAATTTCCCCTCAATATTGTTCTTGGTGTCTGCTCTCAATTTAGTTGTCTTTATTTGGAGGCGAATCTATAGTCATTGTTTCATAGGTTAAAATTTTGTTTTTAATCCTCAATGTTCTGAAGTTTTACCACAAAATGTTTAGGTTTATTTTTCTTTATCCATATAGGTTCTGAGAGTGTATTTTCAATTGAAGGATCTTGTCTTCAATTCTACAATAACCTCAGCTATTCCCACTTCCCATAATCTCATGCTTTTTCTCTCTCATTCCCACCCCCACCACTTGTACAAAAGTACACTTTAAGATCTTACTTTCCCATTAATGCAATTTTTATGATTTTCTAAATAATATCTTCCAAATGAAAAAACTCTTTGTCGATCTAGAGTTTATCCTTTCTCCTGGGAACTTTATTTCAATGACTATCTTTTTCATTTCCAAGATCTGCAACTGAAGGGTAAACTCCCCACAAGAACGTGAACTCTGCATGGATGTGGATTTCATTCACTTGTGCTCATCGCTGCATCTCTGGCACCTATAACAATGTGTGAGATGCAGTTCGATCATAATAAATATTTGTAAATAAATAGTTAATTGACTATTTTTATTTCAGGATTGTCTACTTTCTTTATGGACGGCAATCTTTTGTTTATATCTTGCGCATCCAAGATAAACTTTGCCATGGTGTCTTGGAATTTTAATTTCTTCTGGGTCAAATTTATTTTCAATGGTCCATTTCCTTGGCTGTTTCTCAGTGTTAAGCTTCCTCATGTGCTTCGGAGTTTTGTTTTGCAAGCGCATTCGAGGTGGGAAGACTTTTTATTTCCTTTTATTTAGTGCTTTGAAACAGCCCCAGTTCCTGTCTCTCATCATCCTTTTCTTACAAATGATCATGTGCTCAAATTTTGCATCCAGAATGACCCACCTAAAATCAGTTTCATACCGGTGATTTGAATATTACATTCTACTGTCTGGATTATTACCAGTCACATTGCTGAACCAGTGAGTGATTTGGTCCAGTCCTTAGTTTAATGGCCCTGTCGGCTTCCTCCTGCCATCTTACGTCCACAAACGCTACCGTCTGCAGCAGTAACGGGCAGCAGGGTTTTCATCTTTCGCTTAGAAGTGGAGAAGCCCTTCTCTATGACCTGGTTGCACAGAGTGAGGCTGGCTCTGGGTCTCCACCTAGCGTAGGATGACTTTAATTTCTCACCACCCTGCGCAAGATGTAGCAGGCCCCTGTCCGCCGGCAGAGCCCAGCAGGCCAGAGGCCTCAACACAGCTTACAACTCAGCACTTGCTTTTCCTTTCGACTCTTGGGCTGCTGACATGATAAATTCTAAGCTCAGCTGTGACTTCTGTATTGCCTGCCTTCCTATTTTGTCTGGCATTGCTGTAAGCTTGGAACAGAGCTGGTGCTTCACAGCTGGAGCCCACAGAGAGAGTACCTTGACCAGAGGTCCTCATGCCTTTCCTCCAGTGGGCTTTGTAGAAAAAGGAATATGGTTAAAAAGAGTGTGCGAGTCCATGGACAAATTACTCAGCCTTCCCGGGTCTCAAGGACCTCATTTCCACAATGGATATTAGAATTGTCTACTGTACTGACAGCATAATGTTAATGCTTAATCAATGCCCATGAAGTGCTCAGCA
Organism: Camelus dromedarius; assembly: GCF_036321535.1. Taxonomy (NCBI): domain Eukaryota; kingdom Metazoa; phylum Chordata; class Mammalia; order Artiodactyla; family Camelidae; genus Camelus; species Camelus dromedarius. The sequence goes on along the minus strand of NC_087465.1, from coordinate 10,635,718 downwards.
CTGTGGGAAACAAAGAAGACTCGTTCAACAGACAATAATAACCATCATTCAAGTGCACACACAGTGGGAGGCGTCTCTTGGAGCGTTTTGGCCACAGTCAGGAATAAAATGAAGGCCAACAAGTCTAGATTTTCCCTGAGGTCATCTAAAATATTTTATGATACATGTAAAAAATGAAAATTAAGGTAGACATTTGGAATCTACAACATTCTATGATCAGTGTACAGAGGTTCAGGACTAAAAAGGAAAGACCCTTTCTTAGGTTAAAAGAAAAGGACAGTGTCTGTTAAATGGCTTAATCAGGTACACTGGTCGTAGAAACTGCAGCTCTTCTACACCTTGAATCGATTGGGAAGAAAAATATTCTGTAAAACCGACCTGTATTGTCAGTACTGCCTAAGGAGAGCTTCACTCTAGAAACCTGCCAGTACCTCTGGCCACACTGAGCATTCTTCCTACTTTCTGAAAGGGATGTTCCTTTTAAAAAAGAAAAAAACTGTCACTGACTCAGCCAGTTAAGAGCAGCATCATGCTGGTCTAATTCTGCTAGATTCACTTAAAGTGACTTGGCATAAATCTCCACATTTTCAATGGGGCAAAATCTTTAAAGAAAAAGACCCCTATCTGATGAAGAGAGCCAATAGAAAAACAGCTTTCATAGATTTAAAACGTATAAATGCCTACCTCACGGGACCCCTTATTCAGAAACAATCTCATCTTTTCTGAGATGCTGTGTAGCAGAACTAAAATGGGAAAAGCATCCAACGATGTAACTGCACCTATCAAAATACTTCTAGAAGATAAAAAACTACTACAAACTCAGAATCAAATATATTTACTGGTCCAGATTTGTGTGAGTAGTTAATGTTTGTTAATCCATGATTATAGAAAGCAACAAATTATTATAAAATATATCTTTGGGCTGATGAAGTCTAGAAAACACAACCATGGAATACAGTTTCCTAGTGACTCCTATGAAATTTACAGAGACAACAAATATTTTAATTCAACCTGTTATTTGTTACAATAAAAATTTGGAATTGAGGCTGCAACTCATTTTGGGTACTCCCCTCCTCAGAAAAAAAGGTTGTTCAGCCATATATTTCACTATCCCTAAGGTTTACAGGTAGTCACAGAACTGTGGTATTTTTCTGATTACGACAAATTTCCACAGGAAATAAATTTCTAATGCACTTCCCTTAATTACAAAAGTCCTGCAATACCCCCTAATCAAAATTTACGAGAAAATTAATGGTAAAATTGGATTAATGCCAAAATTGACTGTAGTTTATTATGCATCTGAGGTTAGTAAGAATGAAGTCATGGTCCTTTGTCTCGGTACAGCAAATCTTATTAAGACCATTCTGAATGCACTCGTACTAATTTATGTACAGTAAACAGTACATTTCCTTTCATGCAGGCGTACATCAGGTTTCATTGTCATAACTTTGTAAATTAACCTTGCCACATAAAATAGATATATTATGGTAATAGTTTTCCGTTCAGTCCCTATAGAATAAAATATCAATGACAGAGATGATAATGTCATAAGTTACAATAAATAGTGGTATAAATATAACCAAATCAAATAACTACAATGGAACAGGTCTTGGGAAAACATCTCATAGAGACTAACAGCAAAGACAAATACACACATATCTATAATGTAGGGTAGAAAATGATAGGCAAGTTAAAAGGTACAAAAAATTACTGGGATGCACCCACATGAGGAAGAAGGAAAGCCACGGAAGAATATGCTATATGAATTGGGCTTTGATGGATGGATGGGATTCTGGGCAAGTCAAAACAGGAAAAGAGCATTTCAAGTGGAGGGGACACCATGAACAACAGAACAGAAAGAGAAATGGATGGAGCCCAGTTGGCTGAAGAGCGGGAGGATGGAAGGCAGGGAGAGAGGATGTTGGGCTAGTGGGCTGGATCCACAGTGGGAGGAAATGAAATACCAAACTAAGGCATTGTGATGAATTTGTTACACAGTGGAGCAGTGCTACACGGTAAATACTTGGCTGCCAGTAAAAATGTAAGAGTAACTGGAAAGAAATACATGACACACAAAGTATGAAAATTTAGGGAAATGAGAGCTGCAAGAGATCCTAAAAATGCAAAGAATCTTTCAGCATCCATAACAAGACCACAGTAATGGAAACAGGGAATTGATGTTGGCCGTGAGAGAAAGAAAATGAGTTTGGAGAACAGAGATGGGTTTACATAGAGTTATGCAAGTTAAACTACTAACTTAAGGATCAGGAAAATGATTTCCCAAGTAAATAAAGAATAAGGCCCATAGCTTTATAGGGTCATGTGGTGCTCCTGGGATGGTCAGGTTTTTACATAAAGAGAGATAATGCAACAGTCTCATGTATAATATTTAAATCTATTAATTCCATCATAGGAGATCCACAGAGATTAAATCAGTGACAAAAGTGATTGGCATTTGGCATTTTTTTCCTCTTTTCTGGGCATGCTGGAGGATATTCAGTTTCTAAGAGAGATGATTAAGGCATAAGAGCCACTGGTGTTTTATAAATAAGGAGGAACAACTACAATATTCAGCTTGGATTTCTGCTACTTTCTTGTTTATTCTCAGATCACTGCTTGTGAGATCATCTCTATATTTATAATAATTTATGGAAATTTCTCACTTGGCCAGGCTCATATACTTCTCCTAATATCATGTCCTATCCCCAAATATTCTAAACTGTATCAGGTAACTTTTGGATTTTAGCAGTTACCCTGTATTTCAAAAAGGAACCGTAACAGTGTTTGGTCAATTACGGACATCAGTCACAGGTATGGTTCTATATGTCATTATTACAATGACACAGCAGTTGACTATCCATGTGACTGTTTCATGAGTATTATTGTTAAACTGCATTTGACTATCATAGCCCTTAAATTAGGGGGAAAATTCTACAGAAAATCTCATTAAAAGATACCAATCTCTTGTACAAATGCAAATCACCAGACAGGTTGAACCTGAGCCCACGTATGGGCAAAGAACACATGATGAGTAATGTAAGTACAGAGGAGAATATGAATTTGCTCCTCCGCCCCACCCACCTTCCATTCAAGCATCAGCCTTGACTTTTGCGGAATGTGCTTGACTCAGAGTTACATGAAGAGAAATCCTGAAATCCGAACTGAAACTCGGTTCAAGGCATTCTGTCCTGGCTGCAAGGTTTCTGCTAAGAAATCAGCTGATAGCCTTACAGGGTTCCCTTGTATGTGAAGAACTTCTTTTTTCCTTTTAGCTGTCTAAAAAAACTCTCTCTCTGTCTTTGAGTTTAGATAGTTTTATTATAATGTGTCTTTTGGAGAAGAACTTTCTGGGTTGAGACTTTCTGGAAACCTATAATCTCCTGAACTTAGACGTCCCAACTTCCCCCTAGATGTTCTCAGCTATTATTTCTTTAAATAAGCTTTGTGCTTCTTTCTCCTTCTCTTCTCTTTCTGGGACTCCAGTACTGCGCACGTTGTTTCTCTTTATGGTATCCCGTAAGTCCTGTAAGCTTTCTTCACTCTTTTCCATTCTTTTTTCTTTTTGTTTCTCTGACTGGATAATTTCAAACATCCTGTCTTCAGCCTGGTTTTTTTCTTCTGCTTGGATGAATCCGTCGTTGAAGTTCTCTATTAAATTCTTCAGTTCCGTCACTGTTATTTCTCAACTGTAGGATTTCTGTTGGTTTCTTTCAATGGTTTCTATTTCTTTGTTGGACATCCCCGTTTGTTCATGCACTGTTTTCCTAATGTTCTTTTATTTTAGATTTCAGAATAACGAAAATGACCTCAGTTCTTGATTAATTGCCTAAAAAGTCTGGTAGCTTTCAGGGTGTAGTAGAGCAGAGCTAAACGTGATACCTTCCATTTAGCTTGTAATTACACAGTGTATAAAAAGTTACTGCTTCTAATACTGTCCTTGGAGGCACTTGGAGGTATTCTTCTGTTTTGTTCAGAGTGCAGTTGGGCAACCGCCATTTCTGTCTTTGGGCTAAATCCACGACTGGAGGCGTGGCTGGGAGGTACAGCCTACCAGATAGTTTTCCACAATTGCCTCTTTTATTTTTTTTTTTTTAACAGTTTTTCTGGTGTGAAATCAAATGCAGCACCTAGGTTTTTCTCAGAAGTATCTTTATGTACAAATTAAGCTCTTCCAGCTCCAAATTTTGCAAAACTGTTCAATGCTTCCCCACAAGGCAGTGAGGTCACCTGCTCCAACACCGAGTACCTTGAGAAGCCCTGGATACTAATTTTACTCTCCAAGTAAGTTGCTCTGTAAGAAACGCATGAAACCCACCTTCCATGAAACTCATCTTCAGACACAAGTCTTTGTCATCGGCTACTCTTTATGTTCTGCAAATACTGAGGATTGCACAAACCTCCTCCCACCTAGCACTCATGTCAGCCTATGAAGCATCACTAAATCTGATGGTAAACAAGGAAAACAAGGCTCAGATACTGAGAACTGGCCCCAAGTTATACAGCTAGTCAATGGAAGAGTGGGGACTGAAATCCAAGTCTGACCAACTTTCCATCCTCTGGTATATTACTGCAGCAGGCAATTCCAGATCATTAACCTTCTGGGTTTTCTCATTTATATCACTGCAGAAATTCTAGACCAACTGAAAAAAATTTTCCCATGACCTCAGTGTCACTTGGTCTATTAAAGCGTATTTCTATTTTTTCTCACTTTGCTCAAAAGAAATGCAATGAATGTCATATTAGATCTACCAAAAATGCTTCTCCTTAAGACTAGGAAGGGACTTGTTCATCTATTCTCCTCCATTGTGTTTTCCAAATGTGTCTAATGTCACACATGACTTCACTGTTATCTCAAGGATCAAGATAAAGTTCAAAGTTTGTATCAACTGAAGCACCTCTAAGAAGCTTTCAACTTATTAATGTGTAAACAATGGTATGAAATATGCTATGGATGGAACAGAACTATACATTTTTAATTTTGCCTGATGAAAATATCTCAATACTGAATAGACGAAAGAAAATATCGAGTTCAGATTCATTCTATAAAAATATTGTATATTTAATTATAATGTATCATTCTCATATAATTAAATTATTTTATTATATCTAATATTACTTAGTGTAGATTTCAATACTTTATTGGAATATGATGCAAAAAACATGGCTAGTGATGAGTATTGCTAATGATGTTGGTAACATTTAAAACGTACACAGATGAATTCCCCTTCCAGACAACATGTAATATTCTATGAGGTGCATTCATTATGAGGGGAAAGATACGTTAGTGAGTTTGATTTACAGTCAGACTCCAGAGATAATGTCTTTTGTTTTTCAAGAAACAAAAAGACTCCAACTCTTTCAGCCTCCTTCACCCTTTTCTTCTACTGTGGTCTTCATCATAGCTTCTTTTCTAGTTCTACAGCTAGGAAATGACCCCTTTTCAGAGAAAACAAAACAGATCAGAATGCTTCCTTGTTCTCTGAAATTCCCATTTTTTCAAAGAAGATTTCACATAGTTGTGTTGTACTTAATGCTTTTATTGTGATTAAAGTTGCATTAAATCATTGCCCCAAGCCAAACACATTACTATTGGGATCATCTCCTACTTTAGAGAAGCGATGGGGCACTGTAGTGAAAGTGGGTGCTCTGGAGCTGGAAAGCCCTAGTTTGAGTCTTGGCTCCATCACAGCCAGCTGCCTGCATTTGAACGATTCACTGAGCCTCTCTGTACCACCTGTGTTCCCTCTGTACTCTGTGCTAGCACCTGGGAAAACCCATGTATTATTTAGGTTTTAACTATTACTTACTGGGAGTGACTCCAGTCTACTGAACACAGCCCCTTGGATGTCAGTCCCACATCTCAAATCCAATTCAATTCAGTATCTTGCCACCACAACCCCAAAGGAGCTTGTCCTCTTGTTCTGTCACTTAATCAGATAAGAATCCAAGCACCCAATCCAGTACATCTCCTTCTCTCTCTCAACACACTATGTATTCAGGGGAGATTTTCCCCCTACTTCTCAAATATTCCTAAAATTTACGCCTTCCTCTCCATCTCCATTTCTACCTGCATGGGGTTCTTATTATCACTTGCCTGAACTATTTTAATACTTCCTAATACTTCCTAATCAGTCTTCTGACTCTAGTCTTGTTCTCACCCCTAATTTGTCCTCACTGGTACCACCTGGGTGCTTAGTTAAAAATGTATTGCTCCCTCGCCCCTTGGAACTCACAAATGAATCATCTCACTTACGGCCTTAAGCCTAAGCTCCTCAACCAGCAGGCATGTGAGGTGCCCGTGGCTGCGTCTGCCCACTCCTCCTGCTTCCTTCTGCCCCCTCCACCCATCATAGCTGTGCAATGCCTTTGCTGAGACAGCGCTCTCCCGTCCTGCACCTGGCCCACTGGCGGTCATCTGTCTACATGTGCCATCCTCAGTCTTTCCTAAGTGCTCCTCCTCTACGCTCCCCGGAAAGCCTGCTCCCTCTACTATGGTGGTGAGCAGAGTATTTCAAAGTCACCTGTTCACCAAATCAACTCTTCCACCCCTTTAAGATTCTCAAGGGCAGGCTGTCTAACTCATCTCTGTGTCCCCAACACTGCACACATGCTCCTGCATTTGCATATAGCTGCACAATAAATGCTGTTGAACTACAAGAAGATTCCCCAAGCCCATTCAGCACTGCCATCAGCGCCCACACCATTCTCCAGGTGCTCTGGCGAAGTCATCATGAAGTCAGGCAGGACCCCACCACCATTTCTGTTCTGTGTCCTGGTTAGTTTGCCTCAAATCTGGGGCATTTATACACATACAAGCATTCATTAATTATCTATGAATAGATACCTTATCAGTAATGGGTAAACCGAAAAGAAGTCAAAGACAAGCTGAAAAGGAGAAACAGATACACATAAAAAGAACATAAAGCATGATGTGATAAATGTTGTAATAGAGGCTTATTATAAAGGGAGTATCGGGAAAAAGATTAAACCTCGGGGAGGTGGAAATAGACCTCTCAGGGGAATGAATTCTGAGGGGCGCCAATAAAGATGGGAAGGAATTAGCCAAAGCGCCTGAAATTAGAGTCATTCTGGCTGAAATTAGCAGAAGGGAAGCAAAGAAGTGTTTGATTTTCTTCCTAAATGTCTGACAGAACTTCACAGACTTGAATCTGTGCTTTGCCTTCAGTTGAAGTTGGGTGGTGTGTGCAACTAGATAGTTAATTTTACAAACGTAATGCTCTATTCTTTACATGAATCATGATTTTCAATAAATCCCTATTAATTTCTTCTAAGTCACAATTTTCTAAGTCACAAAATTTCCAACTGGTGAAGGGGTAAAGCTTTGAACAGAAAATTTCTAATGATTCACTCATCTTCCATGGTACATCTGCCAAACAAAAGACGTCTGAAATGTCAGCAAGAAAGAACCAAACAAAAGCAGTAGGAAAAAAATTCACTGAAAGAGCTCGACGAGGAGGCTGTGAATAGATTTTTAAAGGACTGACTGTCCTTGTGATTAGCTAGGACAGTCAAAAATGAGAACCAATCTTGCTTCCATAAGCACTGACAATTTTTCCTCGCAGAGTATCTTTCCCTAACTGAGTCTTCAGGGAACACTTATTTTCTCTTTGTCACTTCCAGCTCTCGTTTATTCCAGAGGAAATCTGAGCACAAAGTACTTTAAAGGATCTTCCCTTTGCTTTGGTGAAAACAATAACTTTTCTTAGCTTGCAGAGAGGGAATTTTCTTCAAATGTTTCTTTTTTGAAGATGATTTTATCTGCATCTGTTTGTCAGCCAGAATATCTGTTCATCCTAGATGAGTATCATCACAATGAAGGACTTATTACAAAAATGCAGAAATTCAGAGTTAAGCCATTCTAACCTCATTTGTTGCTCCTATTAGGAATTCCTTTAATGCAAAAGTAAAATAAGTATTAGACAAAATTTTAACTTCCCAAGGGCAAATGAATTAGTCTGAATTCAGACAGGAAAACAGTACAAATAATTAAATGAGATGACATGCATAAATGTACAGGCAGCTATATTCACATTTTCAGAAAGTAATAGTGGCAACGTGGAATGAAATGATAGCATTTTTCAAATAAAGGAGAGATATGTTGCTCTCAAAAGTGCCACTATAATTTCAACTTTGTCTGATCTTGTCTCATGTGAAATTTATGAACCTTGGCTACACTGATGAATCTTCTTGAGAGAAGTCTCCAACAGAGTCAGCATCTGTACCCTTCAAATGGCCCAGAACTTTCTGAATATAAAATGAGGTAGACTGGATCCTGGAATAAATTCAATAAAATGATAACACCCACCCCCTGCAAGAAGACCAATACATTGCAATTAATCTGATTTCCAATTCACTTCAGCTATTTTTATGGTCCTCACTATGTGCCCAGCACAGTGGGGAACTGGACCTGGTCGCCCTCACTTTTACACGGACAGGTGAATAACCCACAAGTCAAAATAAAACAAATGAAGACAAAGAGGCTCTTAAGTTTCCAAGAGGAGAGCAATTAATCCAGCTGAGGCTCTGCCTGAAGACTTCCTGCAGGAAGAGAACTTTGAGATGAGTCCTAAATAATGATACTCTTTCAGCACATGGCAGTGGGGCTGGAGTGTGTCCTGAATGACAGCTGCGTTCAAAGAAGCTGAGGAAGAACCGATGGGAAAGCAGGGAAAGGAAGGCACATTGATTCTGCTTGTATGCCTATTCAACGGCCCTCTGCCCCTGAATTCCAGCCTCCGGAACACTTCGTAATTTCTTCTTCCCCCTTTAGAATCTTCACACGTACTGTTCTCCCTGCTGGAAAATACTCCCTTCCCCACAGCTGTATCTCCCATCCCCTCTCCCCAAAACACTGTCACCCCACCTTCTCTTGTGACTCCCTGCTGCATAAACATTACTTCCTCAAAGAGTCCATTCCTGTCCCTGATATTTGGTGGGCACGTGGGGTTCGTCAAATAAAATATTCAGCAGCTTCTTTAGTTTCACATTGTGCAAGAATATGACATCTAAGGATAACTTGTATTTTGTAAATACAGATCCTTTATATGTGTCAAACATAGGAAAGAAATCTAGGATGCTTTAAGCATTAGAAGTGAATTCCACTTCTTTGTATATTTGGTTGTTTTCTCCTGCTTCCGAAGAATCACTTCTCATAGAAAGCAAAGTGTCCAACTCTGAAAACTCCACACTCCTGATCTGAAAACCAAAATAAACAGAACACACGCATTTCGTTTACAGCTAGTCCTAGAGAAACAAAAATGTGGCTATATCTTAAGGTATAAAAAACTGGAATTTGGCTGAAAGATAGGATGGAAAACAAATATAAAACTGCTACAGGGGTGATAAATATGCACTTGGGATGTTTCCAAGTAATTAAAAAAGAATAACTCTAAAATCTGCAGCTTTATAAAGAGAAACCACCAGAGGACAAAGGCATTATCTGAATTTTAATTGATGTTCTCTCTTTTTTGTCTCTCTCTCTCTCCCAGATTTTATTAAGCTCATATTCTGGTTGACTTAAGGTAGTTTCCACAGCTCCTCATCAACAGAACCAAAATTTTCCATTTCAAACTTGAGTACACTGTTTTCTACCCAAACAAGGAATGGGAAACAGTGTGTCATGACTTGGAGACTCTAAGGGAAGAAAGAGATGGGGATGGGGACACGTGCCTGAAACCGAGCAGGACCCCATGGGGCCTTCCCAGGCAGACCCCCCGTGTCCACTGCCTGCTTCTTGTTTGTAGAAAAACTTTAGCCTCCTAGGCTTTCCTCGGGTTCCAATGAATAAATTTAATTACAGAAGTGAGAAAATGCACAAAGGAGAACAGTCAAGCAAGACAAAATAATCATAGTTTAGCCATTAAACAAAGTCAAGGAGCTCTGGTTCCTCCTCAAGGCCTACAGATAATGCTCTGGGCCATAACCTTGAGCTGTTTTACAGATACTAAAATGCCCCACCAGGCGGAAGAAATTAACTGCATGCTGACCACTAGCACACAGACCCCAGATCAGTCAGAACCAGAGGGTTGATGATGGTGACTCCCCATGACCTCCCCACCAACCAATCAGAAGAATGTGCATGAGCTGATCACACACCCGCTTCAGACCCTCTTCCTCATCCTGTCTTTAAAAACCTTCCCCTGCAAGCCATCAGGGAGTCTGGGGTTTTTGAGCACTAGCTACCTGGACTTCTTGTTTGGTGCTTGCAATAAACACTCCACTTTCCTTCACAACCTGGTGTCAGTGGATTGGCTTTACTGTGCACCGGTGAGCAGACCCAAGTTTGGTTTGGTAACATGCCTGGGACTGCAGATGGCATGGAGAGGCTGAAGTCCTGCTGTTCTGTATTTTCTCACGCTGTCTGACAGCTGTATTTAAAGGCAGGAAATGGTAGTAAGGCCATGCCACCCTTCATATCTGCCTCCTGCCAGGAAAACTTACTCCCTTACTTTTTTTCTTCCGTCAGAGGAAGAGAGAAATGACACATTTCACAGAGGTGCTATCGTGGGAACAACCAAAACACATACATACTTCTGGCCAGATATTTCTCAGTTGAAAAAATTATTCAAAAAATATGGCTCTGAGATTGATATTTATGTAGCATTTCTCATTAACATAAATAAAATTTATATCTTTCTTCCACTTGTTATATAAAATATATTTTGGCTTTTTAAATGCTTTCTTTAAAAGCAATGTGCCATTCTTTATACACAAAGGCACACCTTAAGCAAATACATGCTTTGAATAATTCCCTTGTCTTCTTTCTGTAAAGATGATGAATTTACATTTAGGTATCCCAAATCATAAGCCCTAAAAAATTCAGTGTGAAACTGTCACTTCACCAAAATAATAAATGATCTCAGTAACTAATATACGATGAGTTTCGTTTTGATTTTTTTGTTTTATCTTCCTACTGATTTGAGACTGAAAATAAAAAGCCAAGCCAGACCCTTCAAACCGAAAGGAGCACTTTAAGACAAGGAATACTGCTCACGTTTACATTCATCTCATTAGTCACCATGCAGTGGTGCTTCCTGCCAATAAACAGGATATATTAAAATGAAAGGGTTTAGTAATGATAAATTACATTTATGTAGGGTAGGAAAAAGGAGGTTAATGCAGATGATGGCTCATGGCCAGAGGGAAATGAAGGACAGCCTGAGGTAGAAAGGAGAGGGAGGATGGGGAAAGCAGGGAATAAAAGTGCCCCTCCTCCTGAACTTCTTGGTTAGAATTTCTGAGTTTGACACTTTATATGCTGTACTTTTTAAGGATCTAAAGGAAATCAGTCAAGAATTTGATCTGACTTGGCACAGGAGGGTATATTTTAGAAACAGCTGTGAGACACTTCTGCTGGCTCAGTCCTGGTCATTGGGGGTAACAGCTAAATCAAGGGTCTTCAGGCCACCGGTGTCAGGCTGATGCCCGTGGCAAAGGCTCCCCAGGTACAGCACCTTCTCTGTGTCCCTGCCAGAGACTGGAGGAGCATGGGTCAGAATAGCCAGCGGGCCTTGGCATGATTCACTACTGCTTCCTGAAAACCTCAACCATTTTGGATTTTATTTGCCATAGACGCATGAGATACAGTGGACAGCAGGAATTCAATAAATTTTTTTCAGTGGCTTCTTTCCTCACAATAAAGCCCCAGCTCTTCCAGTGGTCCACAGCCCTACGTGCCCAGGCCTCTCCGCGTATCTCTCAACGGGCACCACCTTTCTCAACGTGCGAGGATCGCCCTGGCCACCTCCGGCTTCCTCAAACATGATAAGCTCTTGCCATGACTTGTATGCACCAATTCGCCGCTTTGGGAAAGATCTTCCCCCACATTCCGGCAAGGCTATTTCTTGTGATTCAGGTTTCCATTCAAATGCCACCGAATGTTGAAGTCACTCCTAACTACCCCCTGTAAATGACCGACCTCCTCGAACAGCAACTAGTTTTAGATTTTCTTCATTCTGCTTTCCACTATCTGCAAAGTATTGTTTATGGATGTGTTTATTTGCTCATTTTCTCACAAGAATGGAAACGCCACGACCATTCAGTGAATAAATGCTATAGAATCAGAGCAATTGGGGGCAACTTGATAATACCTGACCCCCAAACTTAGTAACAGAAAATCTGTTTTTAGTGCATAATGGTCACTCCATTCACTGAGATGACCTAATATCATACAAAAAGTATGGACTCCAAAGAGAAAGAAATCTTTAAGTCCTGGTTTCACCACTTATTACCTGAGTAAAGTTGTGTAACTTCCCTTTAAAATGGAAATGACAATATGGAACTCACTGGCTTATTAAATAATTCACATAACTCACCCAGCATTGTTACCGACTCCTAACGTCTTCTTAAAAGTTTGTAGGTATTATGGCTGCATTATCTTTTCCTTTAAGTAGCAAATTATTTCCAACTATTCTTTGCTGTTCTGGAGAAATCACTACAACTGAAGTGGAATCCACTGTCTCTGCTCGTCTCCTGTCCTCGCCCTGTGCTTTCTGTGACAGTCCACTGGTCTCCTGCGATGCTAAGCCCAGCCAGGAACAGGCACAAGACTTGAGTCTAGCTAATGAGACCAGGCCTTTTCCTGAAAACTTTAGCTGTGTGTTGGGGGATGAGGGGTGGAGGGGGACCCTTCTCTTCTTCTTTAAATGCAACACTGTTCTGTAGTGAACATCTTTACTCAAATGTGTAACAAATCTGCCTGAAAATGAAGCCTACACAGAGGAAAGGAGTACCGAAAAGAGACAAGAGTATCTTGAAGACTCATAGCCCTGGATCCAGCTGTGCCTGAAGCAGCCAAATTCCCCTGATATACCTGTTATTTTTGGAGGGCATGCCTGTTATACAAAGACAACACATTATTTTGTTTATGTCAGTATGAGTTTGGTTTCTAAAACTTGTAATCTAAAGAGTATTTTCCAATTAAAAAAATTTATTTATTTACTTATTTATGTTTGCTTGTTGTAAAGCCAGGGGGAAGTAAAGGCCTTTTTGGATGTCCAATTAGTAAATAAACAAATTAACATGCAGAATGAAACAGTTTTCAGTGAAAGTGTTAAAAAGGGTCTGGAAGCTATGTGGAACTAGTGACACCTGAGGGCTATTTTTCCAAGCTGGACAGTAAGAGCCCCTCTAAAGAAATGGTCTATGTCTACCTTTGGCTCAAAAAACCAAGCACAGATCCTTCAAGAGCAATTTCTGAGTATTTGTAGTTACAAGTAACAGGAAAAATTTAGGAAGAAATTAACACCCTTATTCAAGAAATAAGCAGGAAGAGAAAGCATTATCTGGAGTAAAGAGGAAGATAATTGTCTTCCTGTGCAAAGGAAATCTAATATTCAGCAAGCAAGATATACAGCAGGTAACTGCTGACAAGGCCACCTGATCTGTACCGAGAAGTTGGTACTTTTAAAAATGCTTTCTTCAGGAAAGATACATTAAAATGTTTTCTTATGTGAAGAGCATAGCATGCAATTAATACACATGCTGTTTTTCTTAATAAAGAATCTTAAACATCTTGTCACCTGTCTGTTACGTATGAGTCTATATTATATTTCTGTTTTAAAAAAAGATCCGTAGGTGTGTGAATATGACACCCCATCCCCACTTTTCTCTTCTGGTTATAGCTAAACAGTCCAGTGCAATGAAACACATATTTATGGAGAGCGCCCTGTGCAAAACCCTTTGATAAACACACTGGGAAGCATCTGGATAAACTCACCCCTCATCTCAAAGAGCTTACAAGAGAATAAAGAAGATAAGGAGTCCGTTCACGTGGCTGTGTCATCAGGGAGAAGAATGGAATTCTGTAACTGCCATAAAGTAAAATGGAAGCTGGGAGCAGTGATCTGACATTCATCTAGCCTCGGGCAGTGGCTCCGAAATTTCAGTGTGATTTGATGAGAATCACCTGGAAGGCTGGTTCTAACCCAGACTGCCTGGCCCACCCAAGAGCCTTCTTAAACAAGTCTGCAGATGAGATTGCTGGTCTGGGGCTCAGACTCTGAGAACTCCCAGATCCAGGGAATTGGTTTTCAATTCCAGCTTACACATTAGAATCTCCTAGGGCACTTCTGAAAAACTGAATGCCCAGCCCTCATCCCAGCCCAGTAATGAAAGAAAAATATTTCAGGAAGGAGACTCTATTAGAGCTGGATATTGAATCAAATGAATCGTGGCTTTGTAGACAGCTGGAGGCAGGAAGCAGACACTAAGTGAAGTGTGAAAAGTCCTGGAAGGAGGGAAGTGGGGCATGATTAGAAATGAGGAGAGTGAGGTGTGGCCAGCACAGAGGCAGGAAAAACAAGCCTTGGGTCAAGTCAGGAAAGATCCTGACTGCCAGGCTAAGGAGCTCATGACTGCCCTTGGGGGCAACTGGAAATCACCAAATCCTTTCAGAAGACTGACATGGTAAGACACGTGGCTTAAAGTTATTATCTGGGAGCAAAATCCTGAGTAGATTATAACAACACTGATTAATTTTAGAGCCAGCAGATTAGCTGGGAAGCTACAGCCAAGGTCTAGACCTGTTTTCTCCAGTTCTGGGCTCTGTATTCTCAGGGTTCACGTGTTCTTATGCTTTTATTTATTATCCTTATTTGAAAGACAACCTAAGAATATATTTTATCAGTTACGAAGGCAAAACTTCTCTTTTGTCATAACAGAACTCAATTGAGAGATTTTCACAAGATGTGACTTGGCTTCTTTTTTTTTTTTAATTAAAAAATTTTTTTTTAATTTAAGAGTAGTCAGTTACAATGTGTCAATTTCTGGTGTACAGCACAATGTCCCAGTCAAGCATACACATATATATATTGGTTTTCATATTCGTTTTCATTAAAGGTTATTACAAGATATTGAATATAGTTTCCTGTGCTATACAAGAAGAAAAGTAAAGAAATTTGTTTTTTTAAATCTATTTTTATATATAGTGGCTAACATCTGCAAATCTCAAACTCCCAAATTTATGCCTTCCCACCCCTTTTCCCTGGTAACCATTAGATTGTTTACTATGTCTGCAAGTTTGTTTCTGTTTTGCAGATGAGTTCATTAGTGTCCTTTCTTTTCTTTTTTTTTTTTTGATTTCACATTTGAGTGATATCATATGATATTTTTCTTTCTCTTTCTGGCTTACTCCACTTAGAATGATGATCTCTAGATCCATCCATGTTGCTGCAAATGGCATTATTTTATTTTTTTATGGCTGAGTAGTATTCCACTGTGAGATAGACAGATAGATAGATAGATAGATAGATAGATAGATAGATAGATAGATGCCACAACTTCTTTATCCAGTCCTCTGTCAATGGACTTTGAGCTTGTTTCCACGTGTTGGCTATTGTATATAGTGCTGCTATGAACACTGGGGTGCATATATTGGGACTTAGTTTCTTAAGTCAGTATTTCTTAGTCAGTAGACAAAGTATTTAAAAATTCAAGATCAACTTTTCTCCCCCTGTGAAAGGAGTCAGTACACTATATGCCTGCAAAATAGTGATGTAGACAAGGCAGTAATATTAGGGTGGTCTAAGAGATGTTTTAGTCAGAATCATCAGGATCTCCAACTGCATGTTAGGAGGAAAAGAAAATGAGAAATCAAAAAGATACTGTGGGCTTTGAGGCTGAGAGCTTCAGAAGATGATAAAATGATAGAATGAAGTAAGAAACCTAGGGAAAGGGACAGGTTTTTGGGAGGCAAGGGTAGGGGACAAAGCTTTTGTAGTGAAAGAAAGCCGACTCAGTGGTCATAACCACAAGAATCAACACTTCCCCACATCAGGAATTTTAGGAATTAACTTATCTTCACAGTTTAGCCGTATTGTAGACAACCTCCCCCTCCCAAAAAAAGTCACAACAGTTTTTTTGAGCTACTAAGGCTTAAGGTAGAACAAAAGTATTTTTCTTTTAAAAATTAAAGCCATTATCTGTTGGTAATTTTTAAAAGATGATCTGTCAGCAGAGTAATTTAAAAGAGGGAGATACATATTGCTAATAATTGGTTGAAAATTAAAATTTCTAAATTATAACACATTTCCCTTTCACTTATTGTGGTTAATTTTTCCTGGACATTGGTCATCATATCAGTGAGATTATTTTTAGAGGGAGAAGACAACAAAATGTAATTTTAATATGTGTATTTGAAAGTGGATATTTTTCGAGTACCAAGTAGTACTGTTTTATCCCATCTTCCATGTTAAACACACTCATCTCTGGGTGTGAGGGTGCCAGCTGTTTACTGGTGCCCTTAGTCCATGAGCCTCCTTGGAGACACCATTATAAAATACCAATACTTCATTTTCCCAGAAATGGTCTATTAAATATTTAATCTCTTGATCTTCTTTGGAAACTTAGACAATAGTATGAAAAATTTTAAACATTTTTTTCTATTTTGTTTGCCAAAAGTGCACCTATTAAATTATTTGAAATATTAAACCCTAAATGAGAGGATTTTATATCAAAAGAAACATCATCATCAATCATCTAATCTAATGAATAAGCTCTATTCATCTGCTTTCACCCAAATATGGAATTTTTTTTTTTTAATTGACCAGTTACATACCTGAGCTTCTGGTTGTACTGTTTGACCTTTTCCAATGAGGCTGCATTTATTTGGGCTTGAAATTCTTCCACCGAAACATTGTCTCTGTAATAATATCCTTCCATGCTCTCCAGTGCTGTGTGAAAAAGGAAAAGTACTTCTCATGTGATTTTATAACCCAGTGCCTCCACATTTAGTGTAATCTTAGTGATTATTAGTAAATATATTAAACAGCACCAAATATGACCACACAGGTAAGAAACTATTTTTAACCAGCCTGAAAATGAATAAAAGTCATTCTTCAGCTCTCAACATAAATATCAAACATTTGGTAATTATCTGTTAAGTAGGCAAAGGCAATTTCTAATTTAAACTGTCTTCCATTTTTTAAAAATTTTGTATAGGTTCTTTGCAAAGCTAAACTCAAACTTCATATATTATTTATACATATACACAAATATATACATACATACAGCATATATATGTATATGTATGAGAGGCAGAAATGTGTATTAACATACATGTGAGTAAAAAAATTTGAATTTGTCACTTTCCATGTATATTCACATTCTTTTGCAGCTACGATTAAATTATGAAATAAGAAGACTAGATAAAGAGAAGTCGTAGAATACAACCTCTATTCCAATGGTCAGTTAATTTAGTTAAAACTAATCAAGCATAAACATATATGTAACTTCCCATTCATTTTAAATGCCTTTTCATTAATACAGATTTCCTTCTTAGCTAACATTTTTTGTTAAGCATTTCTTTTTCCTTTAAACTTTATGCAGTGGTATTTTTAACCTTTTGGAGAGGAAATGAATCATAGAAAAGTGCCTAGAAATACAAGAAGATTTCCTTTGCAGAGGCTGCCAGCAACAGGAATGGTGATGGATCCAATCTGGAAATGGAAATTATTTCTCCTTGAAATTATTACCACTAATGAGCCTCAATTTTCAGCAGACTATTTCAAAACTGATTTAAAAAAAAATAAGCTCGCAAAACTGCAAAATGCAATAATTTCTAAATTAAATAATAAAGTTTCCTCAAATTGACAAAAACTTACCACCACTTTCAGGGCAAAAACAGGAAATTCACTGCTAATGTTAGCTGTGCTGTGTTTTCTAAACTAGTCAGATTTCTGAAGCACTGAAGAAATGACATAACTTTTAGAGTATTGCTAAATTAAAAATTTTTTCAAAATGGTATTATTGGCTTATAAATGAGCAAAGCATTTGTGGAAAATCAGAACGCTTCCTACATTCACTTCGGTACAGGCAATCAAATTTGTGAGCTTGTTTCAGGGATTGTTCATTTGTTTATTCCTTATGACTTCTGCATGCATTAGAGTGTTCACAACTGCTTCAGCAAACTTCTGGTCCTGAATACACACAAGAAATAAAAGGAAGTCTTCCTGAGAAAACAATCCTCAAATACATGCCACCTTCACTTCCAATAAGAGAGTGTTACTTGGGAAAGGACAGCATTCCAGGAGGTTGCAGCCCATCAATAGTCATACTTCAGCGTGAATTCTTTCTAACTGTAAAGCAGATAGAGAAAGCCCTGCACTGGCGTAAAACCACAACTGTCACTGCTTAGTGGCGCTGTGACCTTGGGCATGTTCATTAATATCCGAGATCCTAAGGTTCCTCATTTGTGAAATAAGAGCATCTACTAATTATGGTTCCTGGGAAATAATTAAATTAAAAAATAGTATTCAGACTATTCAGCCATAAAAACCGACAACATAATGCCATTTGCAGCAACATGGATGCTCCTGGAGAATGTCATTCTAAGTGAAGTAAGCCAGAAAGAGAAAGAAAAAAACCATATGAGATCACTCATATGTGGAATCTTAAAAAAAAACAACAAAGCAAAACAAAACATAAATACAAAACAGAAACAGACTCATAGACATAGAATACAAACTTGTGGTTGCCAAGGGGGCGGGGGGTGGGAGGGGACAGACTAGGAGTTCAAAATGTAGAACAGATAAACAAGATTATACTGTAATAGCACAGGGAAATATATACAGGATCTTATGGTAGCTCACAGTGAAAAAAAAGTGACAGTGAATATATGTATGTTCATGTATAACTGAAAAATTGTGCTCTACACTGGAGTTTGACACAATCAATGTAAAATGACTATAACTCAATAAAAAAATGTTTAAAAAAATAGTATCCGAGCGCCCATGACTATTCTTATCATTTATCGAATGTGTTTCATGCATTAGGCAAGGCGCCCACTGCCTCACAGGCACGATCAAGTCAGTCTCCATGAGAGACAGAGATTCTGCACGAGGGCGCTCAGCCAAACAGGACATTTTGGGAACTGAAAGGAGGGTCCATGCAAGGGCGTGTCAACTTGTGATTTAAGACCAGAAAGACTGGAAGGTGAACACTAAGAAGGGACAGCAGAGGAAATGGAGGCAGAGGGTCGGGAGGGAACAAGTAAACATCTGTGATCTAGTTCCTATAAAAGTCCCGATGGCTCAGTGTTGGCCAGAAGGTCCAGCCCTGTCCTATAAGCTTGTTACAATAAACTTCTGCTACATTTCTTAATGGTATTTCCAAATTAACAACAGTTAAAATCCACAACTTATGTCATTTTTTTTTTAAATGAGAAAAGAGTTTAACAATTTGGTCAAGAATCTCAGTGATATTTTATGGCACATGCATGGCCATGGTTGTAGCAAAATGAACAAAAAAAGATGAGTCATGTTTATAAAGTAAACTTTATACGACAAAGCAGAGGAAGAACACCATTCATAATTTTAGGTGAATAGCTTGGTTATTTATAGTTATTTTTTAAAAAAAGAAAATGGAATGATATTTTACCAAATTAAATTTCCATTTGCAGCCAAAAAAACGTTAAATATTTAATAATGCCCAAACTTCAAAGTTTGACCCCGTCCTTAGCATTTTCTTGTCTAGTTTCCTTAATTTTCATCCATATAATATTCCTTAAAAATAATACTGACACACTTGGTTGAATAAATGTTTAATTTATAATTTATTTAAAGGCATTTAGTGAAAAGCAGTATGTAAAGTACTACTTGAGTTTGCTTGCTTTACTTCTAGCACTTTTGAATTTAGAAGCAAAACATTCCATTCAATGCAGGTGGTTAGCAAAGAAGGAAAATATAATGAATGTTAGAGAAAATTAAAGATTAAATTATTCTAAGACTGAAAATGAGCCTCATTTCCACTCACTCAAAACACATTTTAAGGCTCTTCCAAAAAAGGGATTAATCAGAAAAAATACAGAATCTCTGAGGAATAATTTTAAAAATAGTTTCAACTAACACCCTCTTCTGATAGTGCAATGGTACTTTATTGGTTAAATAAGACCCTACATATGCACTGTTACAAATCCCAGAAATTGTCACAGTTGATCAGAATTCCTCAGAGCTGGTCACAGTGTTTGTGAGGAAGACAAGTTTTGTTGTTCCCATTGTGACAAACATGCGGGAGAGACTGTGCTGCCCTGTAAGGAGAGGTGGGTTCACAGGTTCCGAGGCCAACTCTTAACTGATTCAGGGAATCTCAATTCTGGGAATTGTTCCTTCCTCTTTAAAATGCTATTTAATGTTTTTATTATAAACACTGTGCAAAACCCAAAGAGAGAACTAAAGGATTCATCTTTTAAAGGATGTTAAGAAGAGTTTTCTAGGAAAAAAACTACCCCAATGAAGGTGACTTAGAACCGACAATGCTGATAACAAAATGTCCCTTCTGTTTAAGAGAGAAACCGCTCACATTTCTGGGTGACTTTCTTTATCCTCTGAGACCAGAAAGACACCTTCTAAAGGCGTAAAAGTTAGGAGTAACACTTTCTGGTGCCAGCTTTTTTCACAGCGGGTGAAGAAACCAAATACACCCAAGATTGTGCCTGCGGAGAGGAACCAGGAACACATGCCCCGTTCTGTTTAAGGAAAACCACCACCAGAGACCCAGGGACTAGGTACGTAAGAACACTTTACAGGGAAGGGATGGCGCATTCCAGGACACAATCTATAACTAAAATCAAAGACTGTTATCTGATGCCATGTCCCTAAGAGGTACAATACATGGGTTCAGGAATCAGGGGTGGAAACAGAAATAGCCATGCTTAGCATCTGTTGAGGGTTGAACTGTATCCTTCCAAAAAATATGGCGAAGTCCTAACCCCTGGTGGCTGCAGATGTGGCCTAATTTTGATATAGGGTCTTATAGATGTAATCAATCAAATGAGGTCATACCGCATCAGGGTGGGCCGCAAGCCAATGCCTGTTGTCCTTAGAAGAAGAGGGAAATTTGGACAGAGACACAGAGACAGACACGCGTAGAGGGGCCACGTGGAGGTGGAGCAGAGATTGTAATTATGCCGCACAAGCCAAGGAATGCTGAAGCCCACAAGTATGGCATCCAGATAATCCACCCAGGTCTCTCCTTTGTATCCCCTCTGCCCAAATTTGATGGTAAATGGACAACTGCGGCAGTCCTGGCCTGAGAAGGACACAGTGACCAGGGAATCAGGCCCCTCAGAGCTGAAGGTCTTATTCATGCCGCCGAGACCAGCAGAGGCTCAGGCTGAGAGTGAGGCTAACGTACAAGGGATAGAAGAGGGAAAACGAGAATCTGCTGCAGCCCCAAGACCAGCTGGGGCATCACCGGCTATAAGCTTGTCCCATTGACATACTGCTTCTAAATCATCCCCCCGGGAACAGACGCCTGTCACAGTCACGAAAGACACCCTCCCAGTCCTCCTCCCACAAAAGAACGGATCTGAAGGTACGAGATGTGAACACGGCAGATGCTCTATCCCACCCACTGAAATCCCTTTCCGAAATGAAGGGCTTGTGGCCCAGCTGCTGTGATGGTCAGAAGACATCCCTCGGCGGTCAGCAATCTAGGGCATCTCTAGCCTTTGCTAAAGAAAACGGTCCCACCCAAATCACAGCCTGCATCCTAATGACCTAACAATGCAGAAGCAAAAAGATCCAACCCCACTGCCCCAGCTCCCCAGAATCCAGAAAGTGTCAAAGACTTGTGAAATTTTTTAATCTAGCTAAACAAAGATTAACTGGATAATTGCACAGTGTTTCATAATCCACAGAGCTCTGTGCTTTCTTACACCCAGTGGACATTAGAATCCCTGGAAAGCTTCTAAAATATACTAGCATTTGGACTCCACTTCCTAGAGATTCTGATTTAATTGGTTTGACGTGGGACCAAGCATGGGTGTTTTCTGAAAGGCTCCCAAGGTGAGTAAAGGGCCACTAGCCTTGAGAACCACTGAGAGACATCAGGAAAATAAGCCAGGGAGGAGGGGCGGAGGGAGGGACCCTCCACATCCATCCTCCTGCGACCCCCATTTTCACCCAGTTTAGAGCTACTTGCTTATCTCACCAAGGGCTCAGGGACCCCAAGAGGATTAATTCTCTGATCTGTCAAAGGACTTCTACAAGAGTGCTTTAGTGACCTCCTCCTTCCAGCATCTTGGTTATGCTTTGTGCTAACTCCCCCGTCTGGCTGTTTCTGTGTTCCTCACCTTGGAAATCGGCATCACTCATTTCACCTGCCTGGACTCCTGTTCTCCTGCAGCGCTGGTTCCAGCACTGTACGTTCCCTAAAGTGTACGCTCATTGCCTCCAACCCTGGAATTCCTGATCCACTGATTGGTCCCATCTCGGCAGGGTGCCCCATCCATCACGGTGCCCTCTGCCCAAAGATCCATGCAGGTAAGAAAAATGAGAAGGCAGGACATTTGCTTCTTGCTCTAAGTACACAGCACGACAGACAACTTTAGGAAGGCTCACTTAAATACATTTCCTAGGAAACTTTCAAATTTGTCTACTTTTCTCCTTTTTATTTGCCAGCAAAGACTCATGCACACATAAAACTAAAACTTTCATCAAGTAAATTCCCATCACCAGGAATAGACTCCATTTGGAATCTCTTCCATTTCCCACCACTTTCAATTACCAGATGGGAATCTCGACTCAAGCTGGGGCTGAATTTCCGGTGCGTCTCTCTATCTGATGAATACTCAGAGCTACTAAAGATTCCTCGGGGGAGTTTTATGAATGTAGAGGAACCTCTGCAACTCCTTTAAATAAACAACCTTATCGCTGACAGATTTTTAATGAGACACTGTTTTCCAATCTTCTTTACCTACCTGCGACCTCCACTGCAGAAGTGTTTCCACTGTCGCTTCTTCAAACCATTTTTCATATTTTTACTGCTGTGCGAATGCCCAAACCTAACATTTTGCTAGGGTTTTTCTTTAAATGACATTGTAAAAGCAATACTGTACTCACTGAAATCATATGTATTTAGGGATTGTTTTTAAGTTAGCTTTAGCCACAATTATAAAATCGAGGTTACTTGCAAAATAATCTTTTTCCCATGCACAGTTGTTGCTGGGTATGAATATTCAGCTATTTATGGCTAACGTGTCACAAATGCAATCACTTTTTTAGAAGAGATGATTAATGCCATCTGTCCTCTCAGTAATGATTTCAAAGACAGAATTTTTAAAAAGAGAGAAATAAAAGAAAGGAAGTGAAGAGGCTTTAAGAACTGCAAGCTCTGGTGAAACCCTATAAAAGTTAACATTCCAGCCTTTCTTCTAAACTTTCTTCTAAAACTACCTCTCTTGGCAATGGCTTTTAATATATTTTAGGCTAAACTCTTCTCTTCACATAGTTCCAAAGGTCTATTTTTCTTCAGCTTCTTTTTCTTTTGTATCTCTCTTCATTATAGGTTCTTTTATTACCTACACGGACCTTACCATAGTTCCCCAAAGAAAAGTGGAAATACCTTCTAATAACCCCTAAGATGTCTTTGCTGAAATTTTCCTCCACTTAAATGTATTCTTGCCAAGTATCTGTTTGAAGTAGGCATTGTTTTTAAACTATTGCAGTCGAAGAAAGGGTAATCTATCTTCTAGAATTATAACAACACGATGTGGTACAAAAAGCAGAGTTTTTGCTTGGTAGTGAATTTGGATTTCATACGCCTATCTCTTCTTCAGTTCCTGAGATTGATTTTATTCCTCTACTTTTCTCATTTTTTATTAGGATATAAAAATTCCATTGTAAAACCAATGCAGTCTTAAAAACTCCAAAGAAGAAAAAATGAAATGTTCTGTACCCCACAGAGAAACTGATTCAATCTTGTGATCACAGCATGATTTTTTTTTTAAAGCATAAACAAAAAGAAACTACACAGTAATCTGGATTTCTGGTCTTTTCTGACAGCATTTGTGACCCTAGAAATAAAAAAGACCCAGGACCTTCCCTGGGAAGTCAGTTCACTGCAAGATTTTTTTATTCATGTTATTCTTAATTTCTTCTACTGTGGTTAACACTCATTGTTCATTTGTCAAAACAGTATTTTTAATTATGAAAGGAATACAGTGTTACTGACAAAAAGTTGACCTAGTACAGAAAAACTCAAAGAATAAAAAATCACCACCAATTTAATCATCCAACATTTTACACGCATGTAAATATATACATACATGTACAACATAATTGAGACTATAACAAATTCTTTTTTATAATATGCATGTGTACATTATCAAACATTTTCTATCTCATAAAATATTTTTAACCATAATGGCTCTACCCTCATTTATTTAAGCCAAATTAATTTATCTTTATTTATTTAAGCCACTCACGCCTTGTTTCTCCATTATAAATCATGCTGCCATCCTATTTGACAACTATTTAAACCGTAACTCTTTCCTTAATAAACATTCCTTAAAGTAAATATATCACGTAGGTGCTATGAAGAAATTTTTGGATTAACGGAAAAAATGATGCTTACAATTACATAGATTTAAAGAATTGATAAAGATAAAATAATTTAAGTATGAAAAGGAAAGCAGTTTACCTTGTGCAAAAAGGACAGGATGAATTTTAAACCCTCCTCCATTTTTCAACCGTTGAGGCAACTGTTCAAAATGGTAACTGTCACTGTAGAAGTAAACCTTCAGAGCTTGCCGGCTTCCTTCCACCCGATACGTGAGAGGAACATCTAAAATGACATGCGATGTTATTTTACTTCCTAAAATCAGGATACGTTGTGTAGTATATTTGTTAAACTTTAAAAAGAATCCTGAAAACTCCTAGAGACTAATATATTAAAAATACCCATGTACATCAAGTTCAGGTTTGGAAGACCCATGCTGCTATTCGGTGAAAGAGTATTAAACCAGATTCTCATTAGCTAAAGTGACAGATTTATTACCGTACTGTATATAAAATTCTGTAACAGAAAACTTCGTCACACTTTAACACACCAGATGTCTCTCTTAACTAAATGAGAAGTTGAGCTACACATGGTTTGGAGTCAGAACCTCCCAGGGCAGCTGCCTCATTCATATTTCAGTCAGAATGAGTCCTTGGGGTTGACTTCTTAAGCAATGTGCAAGAAATTGAGTACATAGCAACCATTATCAAAATTAGCACGGGTTTTGTAAGCTCCGTCCCCTGAGCACCAGATCAAAAACACATTACCTCTGTTGATGCCCTACAGTCATTAAAAATCATCTGTCCAAATTCTTTTAGCGATTTTCAAAGGTCTTACATTTAATCACTCAAAACAAAAACAAAAAGCAACCACCTTGAAAAGCTGAAATGTTGCAGGAGTTTTTCACAATGCTATTGTAAATCCTCTTCGTTTTGTGATCTTATCCATGACAAATAACTTCCACTTCATTAAAAAAGAATGTAAATGCTTCCTAAAAGGCTAGTCACATTAACCAGTTAAAAATTAAGGCCGGTATAGAGCAGGCATTTAATATATGTTCTTGACTCAACATTTATTTGTTTTAACGTGCTTCTTGAGACATAACTGTATATAAAAGTAGAGTTCAAGATTAAATACCATTATTGATCACAGATTCTAGGTTCCTTACTAAAGGTAACTAGTTCTGCATATCAATAGAGGTGGCATTGTATTAACATCTATTGATTAGTCTCTTTTATACCATTTAATTATTATTTTATTTTTGTTACTATTTTTTAAGGGAGACGAATTTTGGTTTAGAAAAAATAAATTTTGCAGTTGAAGAGTTGGAAATTAACTCAGTTTTAATGATTGGGAAAATCCTTTTTTCTGGTTCTAAAATAAAGAAAAAAGATGCATGAACACTAAAGAAAATATAAACTTAAATATACTAAATATTTGTGTCTTCTAGCTCCCCTTTTCATACAATGTTGTTTATACATATTTTATTTTTTGTTAAATTCCATCCCTTTACTCATTGGCACCCATGTACTCAAACTCTGTGTTTCCAAATGGATAGCGTTATTGAAAGGAAAATAACAGTGCAGCAGTTGGAGTTCCGTATTATTGGGCTAGCAAAGAATGGATAAAGCTACTATACCAGGAATTAAGGAACTGAAATGACTGAAAATTATCAAGTAATCTAAATTTAAAATGCAGTTAAAACTAAGAGTACTATGTGAAAGAATGAAGACTGTTTCCCTCAAAGTATCCGGTGCACCTGGAAAAGTGTGTGATAATGTGCAGTTAGAAATTATGCCTTTTATTTGGGGAGATTTATCGACTATGAAAAACAAAACTTGATGACTAGCACTATGTAAGTTTTAAAAGCCTTCAAAACATTACTGCATGAGGAAAAGGTCTCTGATTCCATCCCATAAAGGGATTCATTCTGGAGTGGAGTTCCGACGGTGGCATCTCATCCCCATAAACATGCCCCCCTCCCATCACTGAAGGGGCCAGAGAGTTTGAAAATAAGGCTTTGACTAAGAAGTTGTTAGTTCCCCTTCCCTGAATTGCTCTTCCTTGACCCTCTGCAAGGTTGGGTCTTTCTTGTCCTTCAGATCAGAGCAAACGGTACTTCTGTGGAGACCCCTTGTCTGGTGACCCCTCAAGGGGCCACCTCACCCTTATTCTTTATGCATTACTTATTCCCTGCATCGGATTTATCACGACCCTCATTATCTTTGCAGTTGATTCCTTAGGTGTTGTCTCCCAACTAGGCTGTGAGCTCCACGAAGACAGAGGCACGTCTGACTTATTCTGCATGGAAATCACAGTTCCAGGCGCAATGGCTGGCCCAGACAGAAAGAGTGGAGGCTCAAACATACACATTCCCCTAATAATTACTATAAAATACCTCTATTCATCACTGAAAAGAGGAAGAACTGCTGTCATTCTGCTCTTCTCCAAAATATAAAGATCTGCCACAAACTAAAGTTAATTACATACAACTGTATCATTTATTATTTATTCCTCCTTCACTAATGACATAATGTGACATGGTTAAGTATCCTGTACTTTCCCTTTCCTGATGTGGGTCACACCACCCGTTTCTCCCTTCCTATCTTTCACTAGTCACTCAGCTCCATACCAACAGGGACTTTGTTTTATTTAGTCCGTATTATATCCCTAGAACTTAGTTCAGCACTAAGCATGCTATACATACTTAACAATTATTTGTTCAAAGAAAATGAAATGTCTTCTATCCAGATATTTGAGTTCTTCTAGCTTGGAATGCCATATTTCTTTAGAATCTGGTTATTGTTTAATGCAAACATGAGACAATGAGTAATGCTAACTGTAGCTTTTGGGAAAGAATACAAAATAATAAAGCAAAGAGGACATATACAATTATCTACAAGACTATCATGAGCCTTTTATAATGCTAGAGACTTTCAAATACATTATTTCCTTTAAGACTCACAACCCTCTGAGTCAGGGAAAGCTAATATTCTCATGTTTGCTGATGAGAATGGGGTCAGGGTTCGAACTCAGGTTTGTTGATGCCAAAGCCCAACCTTCCCTCCTAGCCAGGAAGTCAACCAGTCTTCATTACAGCGATGCAAATTAATTAGTCAATCTGACGCCTCTGCTTCTAGGCTTAGAGAAAGATCAAATCATATGCAATTAATAATAAAGCTCTAGTTTTCTTATGCCACTTCAATAAGATGTGACAACACTTGGGTATAAATAACTCTCTTCTTTCCTGAATCAACTTAAAATGATAACTACGCTCTTACCACGACAGTTTTAATTCGCTTGGAATGTCTAGTAGTGTAGCAATGAGACTGACCTTCCACTAGGGACGTATTCTCAGAAGTCGAGGTTATGCTTCTGGGAAATACATAAAAATGGGTTGCCAAAGGTGTATCACAGTTCTTGTATTTGTCACGTGTACATTTATACCCCAATATTACTTACATGGTCTTAATTATGTTTAATATTTTGTATATTTTTCAATATGCCAAAGCTAAATCTCTCATAGTATATATGCAGTAAGTAAATATTTTATCAAGCTTATAATATTGGTTCATCTCTGGTTTTCTCAACAGACCATTCACCACTAATGTCAAGTTTAAACCATGGAAAAGAGCACTCCTGTGAGCTTATGGTTCCTTAGGCAAAATTTAAAAGAAAAAACATCAGGTTATATTGTGAAAACAGAGTTTCTCTGCCTTGTAGCAAAATTATGCCTGCATTATTCAAGCAAATGAAAATACATTCCATTTTATACCGACCCACAGAACACCATGCAATTTGTTCAAATAATATTATCCTTATCAAATCATCTGCTTTACCAGGCAGAATCTCCCTTGAATACAACCTAAACCCCCAACATTGTAATTCATGTTCTTGCTCTCTCTCATTTATCAGTGGAGATGAAACTTTAATAAAATTCTATTCTCTCTATCCTCAAAATTTAATGCATAGAGAATCAAACACTTTTCCCATCGCCACAGCTACCCTCAAGGGCATGTCACCATCATCTCTCACCTGAGTCACTGCAGGGCCTTCCTAACTGGTCTCTCTTGCTTCTGCTCTTGCCCCCAGGAATGTCTATTCAACACAGCAAGACAGGCCACCTTTACCATGTGCCATCCCCCTGCTCAGCGGCTTAGTCAGAAAGGCTCAGCTCCTTCGAAGGTCTGGCCTCCTCTTTGTTCTCACCTATTCTTTTCCCCTCCCTCACTCCATTCCAGCCACACAGGCCTCCCTGCTGTCCCGAGAGCCTGCCACACATGCCCCCACCTCGGGGCCTTTGCTCTTACTGTATCCAGTGAGTCTGGAACACCCCGTCCCAAATACAGTAGCTCTTCGTATCCACGGGTTCTGCTTCTACAGATTCAACCAACCACAGGTCAAAAATATTAGCAAAAAAATTCTAAAAAGTTCCAAAAAGCAAAACTTGAATTTGCCTCAGACCAGCAACTATTTACATGGCATTTGGACTGTGTTAAGTATTATAAGTAACCCAGAGGTAATTTAAAGTATGTGGGAGGACACTATTTTATAAGAGAGAACTGAGCATCCTTGGATTTGGCAGCTGAGGGGTGTCTGGAACCAATTCGCGAGGGCTAACTCTACCTGTGTGGCTGGGTCCCTGTCTGCACGGCGTGCTTCTGATCTTCACGCTCCTCCTTAGGAAGGCTTCCCTCCTGAGCATGTCACACACGTGCGACCTTTCACCCCCTTTCACCCGCCCCTTCATCTTCATCCTCGTTCTTTTCTATTTCCCTTCATGCATTGATATTATCATCTTCTAATTTATTATCAGATTAACTCATTTATCTCTCTTATTACTGATTTCTACTTGTTTAGTTCTCTATTGTATCCAACACCTAGAATAGTGCTTGGCCATAAGGAGGCATTTAAGAAATTTTCGATGAGTGAGTATCATTCTTAGATCACAGATTAAGTGAATATTTATTGAGTCCCTATTTAATATACTAGACATTGGAGATGTTTTAGAGGTCAAACTAATAGATAAAAACAAAAATTTAAAATTAGCTGTAGATTTAACTCATATATACTTTCTATTACTTATACAGTTTGTTATTATTTTACCCTAAATATAGCATTTTATATAAACTTAAACTGCATATCAAATATATTCATATCAAAGTTACATCATATGTTGCTGTTTGATGCCAAAGAAATCCTATAAAACACATATGAAATATTTAACTACTTACTTGCAACCAGTGGTTCCTCTTCTGATGGTTTAAAGTAAAAAGAAACCTTTTCCAAATCAAATAGTGCGACCAGTGTATCTTCTAGCATGGCTTGTTCATCTGTCTAGAAAGAAAGAAAAACAATACATGATATGATTAGGATTGTTTGCGATAGAACATAACACAGCATAACACAACATAGCAACTCCAGACCGAAACTAACTTCACTTGCGTTTTATTTACATGCAAACCAAATTCTCAACACATCTAAGAATTTACTGCCTAAAATAAAATTTTCAAATCCCCAGAGTTACAGTTTCTTTTATAGTTTTATATTTTTCCTTTTCTCTGCTGCCTAGATGATTCTACAAAATTCTGCAGCCTATTTTGTAGCTGGATTCTAATTACATTGATTTTTGTTTATTAGTAACAAATAAATGTGTACACACAAAAAAAATGCTATTTGCCTCTAAACCTCTATAATCTTATACAGAACAGCTGAAAGGCAAAAATATTGTTTTATTAAAAAGCCACAGTACATAACAGTCATCCTATTTTACAATAAGATAACCTATGCATTATCCAATTCACAATTTATTAAAGCTGTGATAAAAGCAATTTGCATGTATGTAATGATTTTTCTTCCAAAGAGCTTGGGGACAAGAATCCATTTTCATCTCATTTTCCTTTATGGGGACTTAATCTAGAATCTTGTGAATATGAGATTGGATTTGTTTTAATCATTCATTTCATTCTTACAGCATACAATTTCACAGCCAACGCAGCTAAGGCCCGGACATGGTAACAAGTTCATTGTCTGTGTCTGCGACATCATCTTTCTAGCTCTGGATTCTGGCCTTCCTGTTAGCAGTTCAGGGTGCTAATAAAAGTCCTTTACTAATTTCCTCATGAAAGAACGATTAAACTTATCATACACATCTTTTCTTTTAAAGGTAACATTTGTTTCCTTAAAAAAAATGCCAATGATCCTTTCAATCAGTAATTTTAGTACATTTTACATACATTTTAAGAAGCTGCATTGCTGTAAGCTTATAGTCACATTTTGGGGGCACCATGAGTACAGGGTGAAGGAAGTGGTAAAGAATTTCCACTGTGTGAAAAAAAAAACCCCACTAAGGCAGCCCCAGACCCCAAAGAAGGACAGCATGGATACAAAAGGTTAAGAGCATCACCACTTTTGCACCTTAGTATGGTATTTAATATAAATTATGGTACACAGTAAGAGCTGCATAAATGTTTATCCGACTGTTACTTTTTAAAGTCCTTCAAAACAGCAGAAAAATGTCAAGAACCTGGAACTGGAAGGACAGGACTGAAGAATCGGCGTTTTTCCAATTGGGAGGAATATACGCAGAGGAAGAAATGTCCCCAACAGGCTGGGCTCTGATCATAACATCCAGGCTACAAAGCTCCGGCAGGTGTGGCTAAAGCCACAGCCAAGGACCTAGGATGGGACTCAGAGCTGAGGGACACACAGACCACCAGCGTCTGCAGCACCCAGGGAGGCTTTCATAGTACTGGGGCGCTTTTATGTCCTTGTTACAGAGGCAGAAAGACTATGGGTTTCTTTGACTTTTTTTTCAGCTACCTTTGGATCTTTTAATCAATTCTTTAAATACACTTAAGGGTTGCATAAGGCCAATTTAAAAAAGTAAACAGCTTTCTTGAGATATAATTCATATACCACAAAATTCACCCATTTACAGCGTACAGCTCAGGGGGTTTCAGTCTACATATGGAGTTGTGTAACCATCGCCAACATCTACTTTTAGAATATTTTCACCATCCCTAAAGGAAACTCAGGATCCATTAGCATTCACCTTCCATGTTCCTTTCCCTAGTCCTCAACCCCAGGCCAGCTCTAGCCTACTTTCAGTCTCTAAAATTTGCCTGTTTCACACATTACCTAATAATGGAATCAAACAATACATGGCCTTTTGTAACTGGTTTATTTCACTTAACATAATGTTTTCAACAGCATGTTTCAGGTTGTGGCATGTATCAGAGCCTCATGCCCTTTTATTGCTGGGTAACATTCTATTGTATGGATATACCACAACTTGTTTGAGGAACTGCCAGACTGTTCTCCAAAACGGTTGCACTATTTTGCAGTCCCCCTAGCCGTGTATGACAGTTACAGTTTCTCCACATCCTCGTCAACACTTGTGTCTGTCTGTCTTTTGGATTACAGTCATCCACCTCACTGCGACACAGGATCTCACCATAGTTGTGAGTTGCATTTCCCCAACAGCTAATCATGTTGATCATCTTTTCATGTGCTTTTTGGGCATTTTATACCTTCTTTGAAGAAATGTCCATTCAAATCCTTTGCCTGATTTTTAATTGAGTTGTCTTTTTATTGTTTAGTTTTAAGGACTCTTTATATAATCTGTATATAAGTCACTTACCAGAAATATGAATTACAGATATTTTCTCCCATTCCTTGGGATTTCAAAAGTGAAAAGTACAAGCACTTGCTGAGACAATGGTAGTTTTAAAGTAAGAACAGAACAGAAATGAAGCCTCATTCATTCATTCATTCATTCAACAAACACTTAACACCTACCATGTACTAGGAAGTGGGTGTCCTATCTTATGTAATTTGTATTTGATGGGCAATGATTAATTAATATTTATTTTCTCTCTAAACACTTTTTCAAGTGTTTTATTTCAAATTTTTCATTAATTAGATCTCTTTTGGTTGACCAAATAAGAAATTGATTATCCACATGGAGTGTAGAGTCTTTTCAAAGTAATCTAACTCTGTTTCTCTGAAAAACACTGAGGTGGATAGATTTTCTTACCTTACATTATCATTTCAGAATTTTCTATGACTGCAATTACCTCCCTGTCCTCAATATCATTGAAGAAAAACATTATTTTGTTGTGCAAACTCATATACATTTATTTAAAACCTCAATCATATTACTTTGGTAGCCACATTTTCTGTGTGTCCTTTAACAAATAAAATAGCATCTCGTGTTTCAACTCACAATTCTATTTAACAAGTGCCTTAAGTTTACAGAAAATGAACATATTTGCCTTTATACATCGTGACAACCATCAGAACCACAGAAAGTGTATGTGAAAAAAATCTAAGTTCACCACAGTTTTATTTATCAAATATTTCGAGACCCTTTCTTCCTCTCCACTGTGGACAACTGATGCATAAACATGGAATACTCTACAGTAATTGAGGCAATGTTCTTAGATTTAAGAGGACAAACATGCATACAGAGGAAGGAAATAAATCATTTAACACACGCAAATTTTAAACAGCTTGTCTGACAGTAGGGCATGCAAGTTGTCAGAGCTCTTCTTAGAGGACTTAACAGAGTATCAACCTCAGGGGGACCTCAGGTTTCACAGCGGGCTCTTTCTTCTGGGCTGGAAATAAGGACCCACAGCAGACAGACCCTCTATCCCCTCATGAACTTTCTCAGCCAGCGCTTAGGGATACAGGACTTAAGTCTCGGCTGTTAGCAGCCACTGAGAATAAATAAAAATCAGGAAAGGAGTACCTTCCACATACTTATTACAACTATATTTGCCCATGGGAAAAACCACTTCTGACTGGGAATAGGTTCCAACGCACGTTACACTTGGTACAGCCAGTAGGAGGCACTGTGGTTCCTTACCAAGTTCGGTGACAGAAGTGACTGAAAGTGAAAAAGAACTCCTGCATTCGCTATCTGGTCCAGCCACCGTCTGCTGGCTTCCCAAGTTTCCATCTCATTTTCCTTGCTGTTGTCAAACATCTGGTTTAAGGCCGCCATGAGCTGCTCGGAGAAGGCGCAGACCGTGGCCACGAGACTCTGGCAGAAAACCATGTCTCTTCGGAGCTGTGTCTCACTGTCTGTGACCCAGGGGAACATACAGAAAGTTTTGAAAAACATCATAGTTGAATAAAACCAATTCATTAAGGATTTGCATTCACTGTTATTTCATCCTTTCACTAAACTCACACCATGGGACAAATGTGAATTTGAGCTCCATTCATGTCCACATACCTTTTACCAAATATGCTGTTGAGAAAAACACTGAACACCAAAAAAGGTTAGAAACATTAAAATAATTTTTCTGAATTGAAATTGGTGACTTTATTTTGCAATCACTAAATTGTTGTATATGACCCAATAAAATAAGGCTTTATTTTATTTACATTTTTTTCATGATGGAACACAATTTGGTTTCTAACACAAGGTTAGAAACATTAAAATAATTTTTCTGAATTGAAATTGGTGACTTTATTTTGCAATCACTAAATTGTTGTATATGACCCAATAAAATAAGGCTTTATTTTATTTACATTTTTTTCATGATGGAACACAATTTGCATTGTTGCATGACGCTTTCCTAAAGGAAACTCCGAGTCCAACTTTTCAGTTTGTGCTGGCAAATGAAATACAACATTACTAATACTAAATTTTTAAAAATTACCTACTAAACGTATTCAAATTTTAAGGTGAAATGCACACGGGGAAAAGAGTATTGACATCCAATTTTTTGTAACACTGAGGAAATCTGTATCTCCTGAAGTCACCAATTCAACTTCATGAGCTATAAATAGGTCCAGTTCATAAATTCCTATATTTCTTTGAAATAAGTAATATATTTACAGTTTTAGCATAAGTTGATTTTTACTAGCATTCTTATTCTGCAATTAACTGGACTTTTGCTTGAGCCCCTTTGATGGTATGTTTACCCCTGTGAACCGCCACTCCTGGGCTGCAGGTTTTTCAAATGAAAGGCAGCTCTGTCCCTGAGAACCTGATCCCAAGGGGTTCACTTCTCTGGGGGGCGCTGGATGTATACAAACCACATGAACAATAGAAACACCAAGCCATACATTATATACACTGAAAAACCACTTGTACTGGAAGAATAACAACACAGATAAAAATCATCACACCCCCAAAAGTGTACGGAATATTTCCACGGTTCGGAATCCTGTGAAACAAAGCACTGTCAGTATTAGTGTACAACAGAGATATAAATGCTGCCTTTACTCAGGGATGAGTTCTTGCTTTACTGATAAAAGGCCAAATTTTTAAGTTGTTTACCAAGAACACCGAACACCTGTTTTTAATAACATCAAAGCATGTGTACACATAATGTAATTGTTGCTTATTACTCAGCTTCACTGTTAGTAAAAGCCACTTTTGAAAATTTTATTAGAAAAAGGATTAAATATTAAAGGTATTTGATTATATTATTCAATTATATATTAATATTCATTTATTAGGTTGAACTACATGAACTTGCTGTTTTGCTAGGTCAAAATGGTTGACTATGGCAATTCCAGGTGATTCAGCTTATTAATTTAACTAACGACATGTGTTAGACATTTCCCTCAAGTAGTTATATACCACGTACCCCGCTCTAGTAGATGGAAAAGAGTTTTACTGGTAACTATAAAATGGCTAAACTGGGAAAGAACTTTGCCCAATTCTCATTTAAGAAAAAAAGCAAAACACCTATTCCATTGTGCACAATTTCTAACAGGGTGCAGACATTCAATAAATGTTTACTGGATGAAAATAAAGAACCAGTAGAGCAACTAACAAACACATGCATATAGACTATGGTAACAGAGTGCAGACTAAACATCTAAGTACTCTTTTTAAGATTGAAAAAAAAAAGAAACTTGATTATTTCTTCTTAAAGCAATGTGGAGATCATTATTTCTACTAGGGACAAAGTTACTAACTCTCGTGATCTCTCCTAAAGCTTACAGTGGAACCCCATCTTTCCGTTTCTAGACCTTAGCTTTCCACTCTTGATATACGCAATACCTTTCCAATTAGATTTGTCTTAAGAAATTATTCTCTAGTTAATAGATGGCAGTATTCCTGCAAAAGCTATTGAAGTAGTATTTTTAAAAATTTCCCCAGATCTTCCACTTTACTATAGGATAATTGAAAAAAAAACAAAGCAAGAATGCACAAGAAACATATAGGGGAAATTTTATCTACTTAGTTTCTGTCTTGAACCTCAATGTTCTAGCTGCACACTGGATCACAAGCTATCTGAACGACCATCCTTTACCAAGTTATCCCCATCCCTCATTTTTATCAATAAGAACTACAGCAAGAATCACAACAGCTGCTCTCAGCTTCTAATAAATGAAGAAAACCAAGTTCTGTCTTTTTGTGACAGCTTGTTTATTACTTTTTGCCAAGTAAGAATTCCCCTGTAGTGGGAATACACTCAAAACAAATGGATTTTTACGTATCCAAGGCTGACGTTCATTTGAGTATTTAAGCACCTCCTTAAACTCATCTTCTTCAAACATGTTTTAAAACATTAACACTTCTTTTAATCTCAGTTGTTTAAAAAGCTTAAGTTCCACAGTAAGGTCGCTGATCTAAAAGGAATGAGATGGTTTCTGAACATGCAAGTAATCAGTTGTTATTCTGAGACTGTAGGGAGAAGAAAGCAAACCAAAACAAAGACACACAAAAGAAGCGATTAGAGAGAGAGAAAGACAGGAATAAAAGAGACATAAGGATAATATTTAGCAGACACTGTCTACTCTTTCCAAGTGAAAAGCATAATTTTGTAGTCCACAGTATGGAGTAATTTGGCTACGTTCGGTACCAATCAAATGTAACAGGGAAAAAAGAGTGAGTAAATTAAGTTGGAAAAAGGATAATTATGCTAGAAATAGAAAAATCAAAATAAAATCAAAATAAGGATGTGCAAGAACAGCCTTCTGAATATTGATGAGTAAAACAATGCATTCCAGGACCACTTCTGGAACTGGCCTACTGTATATTCATTTCCTCGAGAATGCATCTATATGCTTTAATCTTCTAGATGCTTGAAAAACGTGTTGACTGAATACCATTTACTAGTTATTATTAATCTGCCTGAACGAAGATTTCTTCACCTTTAAAACTGTGGAAACAGTAACAGCCTCACAGAGAAGCAGTGAGAATCTGATGTAATCCATTAAAGTGACGTCCATCGACTGTGTTGCCATTATTAAAGTCCAAAAAATGCAAAATTTTTTATTATTATGACTCAGTCAAAAAGCCAGGCAAAAATCATCAAAAGAGAAAGCCATCTTGGTTAATTTGGCTCATCCCTTCATTTATAATTTAAATTTTCCAAGTGCAGTAGACTGTAAAAGTGGCATAGTCTTCCCTTCTCTGTGTCCCTGCCCTTCCAATACGATTTCAGATGGAGATTTTTCCCATCAAACGCAGTCTGTTTCTGCACTCCTTGCTTCTGAACCCGCCTACATCCTAGTTTAAAAACAAAAGCTAGACACAGTTTCACAGTAACATCTATTTGTACAAGTAACTTTACCACCACCTGTTCCCTCTCTCCTTTTTAATTATATTTTGTATATATTTACACATTTTCATGTTTTTACTTGTAATTGAAGAAGAGCATACATTTTATGTTTTTATCAAAACTAAGTAATTTCTTAATCTTTGCAAGGCTTTAGAGGAGGGATCATATTTCCATCTATTCTGTAAAGAGTTGAAGGCATTGCAAATTCCAAACAGTGAAAATAATGCAAAATATTACCTGAATACTCCAGAAGAGCCAGAAGTATCCTACACTTTACCTCTGTAGAGAAAGAAGACATACCAGTCAGTTGTTCACTCTTTTTCTCCAACTAACATCACACTTTAACTGTGTAGTAGAAATGAGCACAACCTTATCACATTAGGTAACAAAACTCCCATTCACTTGGCATGCCAGTTTTGCCTGCCTACCTAGATAAGTTCTACCCATTGCTCAAGACCCTAAAAGCTCTTCTGGATCTGAATTACATGAGCCTGTGAAACACCGTTCAAACCTGCCGCTTTTGTAGGTCATCCTGAGCTGTGGTAGCTTGCCTCATGTTCTCCAAACTCCTACAGTTACTATGGTCTTGATCGATAAACTTTCAAATAGTATTTTTTTAATTATTTAAACTTTTAAAGATTATATATTTGCAATATATAAAGAATATATATCATATAATGTATAAATATTATTATATATCATATTGTGAATTATATTGTGTATTATACATTAGAAATATATGTATACATTGCGCCTTTCTTATCTACAGCTCAAGATACTGCCCTAAAGGACAGAAAAAAATACTAAATATTTCTAAATACCCTTCTTCTCACCCCATCCCTCCACAGGGCCAACCAGAGATTTCTGATAAATGATGTGTATTTAATGTCCTACTCATTGCTATGCACCCAATGGGCTA
The DNA here is from genome assembly GCF_036321535.1 of Camelus dromedarius. NCBI lineage: Eukaryota > Metazoa > Chordata > Mammalia > Artiodactyla > Camelidae > Camelus > Camelus dromedarius. Next base: position 10,597,966 of record NC_087465.1, on the reverse strand, counting down.
TGTGTTCATTTGCTCCCAATTAGTACATAGTGTACTTGCAATAGGAAAATATTAAAACTTAAAGAGTTCCTTTATGTGCCCAAGATTCTGGGAAATAAAAAAAGGTTAGGTTGCATCCTGCTCTAGACAGGTTCACAGCAGAGTCAGAGCAACAAAATTAACAGATAAGAAATGCAGGAAATACTTGAGGGGGAGTTAAGTTTTACAAGGGAGACACAAGAACAAAAGGATTTCAGAGGCAGAAAGTACACTGGCTGAGTCAGGAGACCCATCCATTATAGACTAGCTTTGTCATCTTTGGAAGGTTGTTAATCTACTTTGAGTCTCAACTTGCTCACTCATAAGTGATGATAACATCTATCATCTATTTTATAGGCCTCTGTGGAAAAAAATAAATGGGAATATATATTAAACGCCTTGGAAAATTATTTAAAGTGCTGTCTACCTGTGAAGCACTGCTCTTATTGAAAAGTTGGCAGAAAATTCTTTTAAGAGAGACTCAAAAATGTTCTTAAAATTTTTCAAAGTTAATTGTCAGGGAAGTAGGAACATATTCTGGGTGGAAAATAGTGTCAGCAAGGGAATATAGTAGAGAATAAGGGCCAAATATTCAACAATCTAGCACAGAAAAGACTTTATTATATATCTTTAAGAGACTGAGATTGGGAGACAATTGGAAAGCCTCCTTGAAGAATGGCTTCTAACATCAGATTGATGAGTTCAGATTATCCAACTGAAACTCACTCTATGGCTCTAAGGCAGGGAACTGAAATTATGAACATGATATTTTAGGATGAATCTGGTAATGGTGTATATGAGCCAGAAAAGATGGAGACAGCAGAATTAGCCAGAAAATGATTTGAGGTAAGAAGAAAAAGGAAATAATTAAAGAGACATTTGATTTAAAATAAAAAAGAAAGAAGAAGAAGAAAAAGAAGAGGCTCTGTAGGGTATTAAGAAAAAAGCAGAGAAAAAAATGAAAAAAAAAAAGGCTTCTGGAAAAAATGGGAGATTTTTAAAAGAGTATGATTTTTGTAGCCAGCAAATAGTTGAAATGTCACTAACAGACACTTGAATTTAAGGTGATGGTGGATCCAATTTCGACGTGTGTTCTCCCCCACACCACCAAGCAATTCTTCAACCCCAGCGAGGTGTCCTACAATTCAATTCAATTCTGACACTCTCTACCTGGAGAGAGTGCCCGATCCCACAGGATAAGGGCTCAGCCCCAGAGGACTGCCCTCCCTGCCACACTTCAGACACCAATCACAAGTCCAGGTTGTCACCTGTGCTTCTGACCAACAGGCTTCAGAGTGGACGTTCTAATGAAATGATCCCCTCCTTAGGTTCGATTAATTTGCTAGAGCAGCTCACAGAACCCAAGAGAAACATTTTACTTACTAGATTACCAGTTTATTATAAAAGGATCTAACTCAGGAACAGTCAGATGGAAGAGATGCAGAGGGGAAGGCCTGGGGAAAGGGCACGGAGCTCCAGGCACCAACATAAGTTCACCATCCCAGAAACTCTCCAACCCTCTCCTTCTGGGTTTTTATGGTGGCCTCATTAGATAAGCACGATCAACTACATAACTGGCCATCGGCAACTCAACTCAGTCTCCAGCCCCTGTCCCCTCCCTGGGGGTCAGGGGTAGGATGGAAAATTCCAACCTTCTCTTCACAAGGTTGGCTCTCCAGGCAACCAACCACCATCCCTGGGTGCTTTGCAAAAGTCATCTTGTAAACATAATTAAAAAAAGTTTTATAGAAAACAAACTTATAATTGCCAAGGGGGAAAGAGGGTGGGAAGGGATAAACTGGGAGTTCAAGATTTGCAGATAGTAAGTACTATATACAAAATAGACAAACAATAAGTTTCTACTGTAGAGCACAGGGAACTATATTCAATATCTTGTAGTAACCTATAATGAAAAAGAATATGAAAAGGAATATATGCATGTATATGTATGACTGAAACACTATGCTGCACACCAGAAATCAATGCCAGACTGTCAACTGACTATATACTTCAATTTAAAAAAGATTCTTAACCACAAAAAATAAATCAATAAAATAAATTAAAAAAACAAACAGTTTTATCCTCTCTTCACAGGAAATTCCAAGGGTTTTATAATCTCTGTGCCAGGATAGGGGATGAAGACCGAATATATATTTTTTTTATTATAAATCACAATATCACAAGTAAAAATAGCTTCAGTTCGCTGATTACTATGATTCCATAACTTAGCTGAGCGATTAAGTAGGAGATAGACGTCATCTCAGTGACTCTACCCAATAAAAATTTAAACACAGGCATAATATTTATTGTACAGGTTTCTCAATCTCAATGCTACGGACATCTTGGGTCAAATAATTCTTTGTTATGAAGGACTGTCGGTGCCTTGTAGAATGCTTAGCACCATCCCTGGCCTCTACCCATAGATGCCAGTAGCATCCTCACAATTGTGACCAACTGAAAAATGTCTCCAGACATTGCCAACCACTAGTCTAACACTAGGAAGAAAATCACTGAATTAGGCACTATAAAAATTTAAACAAATTTCTTATTTCATCTTTTTCACCACAATCATTTTTGGAAACTCTTCGAACTTTCTACTTAATAACTCTGACACTAAACAACATGTAAGAGGACTCACTGGAGCTGTCTTGAGGTTCTGTATCTCCAACCAGAGTTGTACCAGTTACAGAATGTTGAGTAAACAATTTCATGCTAGTTAGTAATAATCAACTTAGACAAAAACTTCTGAAAGAGAAACTTAAAAAATCTAATGATGCAACCTACATAATTATTTTGATTCTCACAGACTCCCAATTCATTTTCTAAGACTTTCCATGAAATGTAGTTCATGCCTTTTGTGATTCCATTAGAAATTTTTCTGATGTTGTTTCATATTATAAAATATGAAACTCCCTCCACACTCTATTTGTCTTCATATGAACAAGCCCCTATTTTATTCACTGAGCATATTTTCCGTGATACAGTCTATGTCGTTTAGATCCTTGGATCCTTGGAACACAAGGTTCTGCAATCTTATTCCTTCTTTCCTTCCTCTGCCCTCACCCTTTGCAGTCCTTTTTGTTCCCTTATAACATGAAACACTCCAAAAAGTAATCAGGGCATGGCTGAACTTTGGTGTTTAATGGGTTTTTAAAAGAGTATTGTTAATGTCATGTGATGTTCTTTGCTTTTCATCCTGACCTTCAACAAATTTTCTGATGTTCTGAGCAAGATTCCGGACGCTGCTGGGAAGATTCCAAGGATCCTGTTTGATGTGAAGCCTTAACCTTTTTGGACAACTCAGCTTTGGTTCCATTTCCTGCTGAAATTCTGAATAAACACAGAAAATCTCTCTTTAGTCTCAACCATTTACCAGTTCACAAGCCCATAAACTACAGATTCCTCTTTCTTTCATTGCTGTGGTCCTAGGCTATCATCATGGTAGCAATTTCTTTAGCTCTATCACAGGAGAAAAATCTGTTAAATCCAAAATAAAGTCAAATCTTAGTCAAATCTTATTATTATCTTCTCACAAATGTTTAAACCAAGGAGCAAATTTAGATTAAAAACTCTATTTCACCCCGAACTAGATGTCAGAAAGTGGCAGTTCGAGGTTTTGTTCTGTTTGCCAGCCCCTACTCCCCCACTCCCCAAACCCCTTCCCCCACCACTGGGCTACGACCACGTGGGCATGAAGCCTGGTTTCAGCAAAAGCAACTCAACACTTACGTCTCTTCAATGAACTCATTTGGTCTGGCCCCTATGGGCATTAAACATTTTAAACTTTCAAAGGTCCCATAGTGATTTCATACATATATTCAAAAATCATCCAAATAGAAGCAGTAGCAAGCAAATTATGAAACGTGAGCGCACAGAACTTTTTTTCTCATTCTATGCTTTTGCTTCATGACTATATTGTCTTCCGTTTTTGTTTCCCAGTTGCTTCGAATAGTTACTTTTTAAACCTTACCTTGTAATCCTCGACCTGGTGTCAGGTACTTGGTTTGCTCAAAGGCCCTCACAACAGCTTGGCCTTTCAGGAGATTGGTAATGGAATCCACCTACCATACAGCAGAGATTTCTGAGAGTTATATACTTCTCATAATACATAAAAGGTATTTCCAAGAGTAAATCTTGTAAAATACGTTTTTTCCCTAAAGCAAGTTATTTTTGAAATCCCACACTGCTTGTAAAATCTATGTTTAAATAAAATATTGGAATAAACTCACCTGATAACATTTGCAATGACATCTCTTACCGCCCTATCATATATTAATACAAAATATACATTCACTTTACAAAAGAAGTAAGAATTCTAGAATTTTTTTTTAAAAACCCTAAAAGTTATAATAATCCTTTTCAAAGTGGTAAAAGCTACTACACTAAGATTTCTGGTTATGAATGTAAATTTTTAAAAAATCCAAAACACCAACATGAGCACCGAGACAATCCTGTGCTTCTTGAAATTTGGAGTGAAGCTGAACAGGAAATGTCAAAAAGGAATCTGAGAACCCACAAAGAAATAAATAATAAAAAGAAGGACTTCTGTTTGTAGAACACATAATTTTCTAAGGACTGTGAAATACTTGACATTCATAATAATCCTGTGGGTCAGCTGGCTGAAGGAATTTCTTTCCCCACTTTAAGCCATGGAAATTGAGGGAAAGCGGGTAGAGGAACAGATGGTGGCTTTTCCATTCTAACTCTAAACTCCTTTCACTATGTCTGAAAAAGGGATTTCTGACAGTTTATTTAGTCTAGAAAAAATTTCCACAACGGTCCCAATCGTACCTGGCTGAAAAGATGCTCAAGGCAACTATGTATCTTGTCCTGTTTATCACGAGAAATGCGAACATTTAGGGGGAGCTCATCACCTAGATGTTAAAAAAAAAATCATTCATCTTATGTTTAACATTCCAAAACATTTTAGTGTAAATAAAATAAAAAATAAACACTAGCTCTTACTCCATCCATTAGTTCTCATGTTCAGAAAAATAATTCCAGAAGCGTTCATAGCTGTTAGGACGTCAGATTATTGTTCCTTTGAAACTGAGGTGAGAGCAGAGGGTCTCACAGAAAGAACCCAGTGGTACCCACGTTCATGATGTTTTCGGATGGTGCATTTTTCTAACGGTCAGATAGTTAGAATAAACTGCATACTTCAAAATTAAGACTTCCTAATTGGATGAAAGGTCTTTGTTCTTAACACACACAAAATACAATGTTTATAAGCGATTTATATCAATCGGTGGTTTTCTCATCACCCCTTACCCCATCACCGGCATGTAAGGCTAGCTCAGGTGCCCCTGCTGTCTTAAAATCCTGTTTCAAAGCCTGTCCCCCCTCCTCATACAACCAGCAATGCCTAATGTGCTAGTAAAACTGGTTTCCTGTGTACGTCTCATCCTTCAGAGCACCACAGAAAGATCATTAAAAATCACAAATTGATATAAAAATGAGTCTGTTTCTCTCATCTTTTAAAAAAATCACTCTTTGTGTTGTGTTGGTAATGGGACTGGGAAACTGACTTTATCAAGCACACAAAACTGAGACGTGGTGCGTGCGGCCGCCGAGAACGGCTGATGGAAGGGAGACACGCGTTCGGAGCAAACAGACCGATCCCTCAGGCCCGCGTGGACGACCGCTCGTCCTGCGCCGCACGCACCTGAGTCCATTTCGTCGCTGTGGAAGTAGGAGCTGCACTGGCTGCTGCAGATGCTGGTGAAGGAGGCGACGGAATTCCTGTTGCTGTTGCAGTCGCTGAAAAGAACGAGGTCTGTGTCACTTCCACAGTGCCTCTGCCAGAGTTTCCCTGCCACCTCTTACCGGATAAACTCACTGTGCCACAGTTAAATTTATGAATATGTTTTACAGAAATTTACGAGAAAGATAAATTTGTTCAACTCGCATTTTACCTTATTTTTTTTTTTTAAAAAAAGGACTTTAAGTTCAATCGTGTTTCAAATTTTCTTAAGTCATACAATCTAATCCTAAAGGAACTTTTGAAATGCATAGTTATTTATAGGAGTCAAACCAAACTTCAGAGTCATCACAATCCATTGGCTGTCCTATGCCTGTAGCCAGTTTACTGAGAGACAAAGTCCTGTTTCATGATCTCTGCCTCTCAAGAGAGCCTTCCTGGTAACTTAAATCACAACTTATCAACTGCACTCTGACCTCCCCCAGGCAGGGGTGGCACCTTGTGTCCACCCCTGCGCCCAGTACAGGACGTCGCAGCAGGTAACTGCTCAGTAATGGTGAAGGTCAGAGGACAGAAAGTTTGAAATGTTTGCGTGTGAGTCTGGGCACATGACAGATTTCAGAAATTGTGCAGGAGACAAAATTTTTTTTTCCCCTCTCAGAATAAGTAAAAAGGACTTATTTAAATTTAAATTTATATTTAAAATTTCTCTTTCACCCTAGAGGGAGACTGAGAGTAATTTTAATTATCTGACAACCAGAATTTGAGGTAAGAAAGTATTTTTAGAGCTGTAATTTCCATTGGGGAGAAACCACAGGTTCTTAAGAAAGAGCACACAGGTCTCCTTAGAAGCTAAAAGTAAATGAAACGGTCAAAGTTGTTAATCTGTTTTAAATGTTATTAAATTGCTATGAATAATTAACTCATACATTCATTAAAATTCTTTTCACACAGAAATTGGAATAGTGGAGTGGTTAACAGAGAAACAGACCACTTGATTTCACAGGTAAATTATGTAACTCCCGGGGGCCTCAGTTTCCTTAGAAGTAAAATGCAGTTAATATCAGAACCTGCCCCAGAGGGCTGTATAGGAATTACGTGAAATCATCCTCTTTTCCCCAACGTGTCTGGTAAAAATACGTTTTTAATGTTAGCTATTAGTTTGTGCTAAATATCTCTGATGAAACAACTTTGATTGAATGATAATTACTCAGTGTCTTTTCATCGTAAAACACTGTATAATAAATAAATAAGAGTGAGTAAGAGAGGTTTTGTCAGCAGTGAATGTAGATAAAATGGGAGATGCTGAAGCTGCACACGGAGCAAATGAGTCCTCAGTGAGGTTCCGGGTGACACAGGATTCAAAGGAGAAAGCGCACCTTCGATGAATGAAGTTCACTGGAGGAGCCGTCATTTGGGAGCCTGGTAAGACGATGACCACAGAGCTTGGAGGGAAGGTGTCATGGGATGAATTGCACCCCCCACACACACACTCACATGTTGAAGTCCAACACTCAGTTTCCAAGGATGGGACCTGATCTGGAGTCAGGGTCCTTACAGAGGTGATCAAGTTAAAATGAGGTCATTAGTGGGGGCGGGAATCCAACATGGCAGGCGTCCTCATAAGAAGGGAAATCTGGACACAGAAACAAGGTCAGCGGGAAAAGGACGTGAAGAGACAGAGGGAAAGGACGGCCACCTACGAGCCAAAAAGAGAGACCTGGGACAGAGCCTTCCTTCCCGGGCCTCAGAAAGAACCAACCCTGCTGACCCCTGGATTCCAGACTCCAGCCCGAGAACTGCAGGATAATAAGTAAACAAATTTCGACTCAAGCCACCTGTTCCTGGTACTTTGTTAACAACAGCCTTACCAAAATTGTACGGAAGGCGGGCAAGGGAAGAAAAAAGGCACAGAGCTGGTCACAGAGGCGAGCAAATGAAATCAGTCCAATTTGCTTGCAACGTGGAATATAAGAAGAAAGAAGAGAAACAAGACAAAAAGAGCCCCTATTACCACCCAGTAATCAGAAACAGACATTGCAGGAAACTGTTAATAAAGGTACAATTTGCTTATTTGCCATGCGTGTTACACAATCCATAAGAGAACAACGAATCTCCCAAAGTAGCTCCACCCAGCTGGAGGGAAAAATGCCTTTTCCAAATTACTCAGATTATAAAAGGGAAGAATTTGAAAGACTGTAACGTGTCACTATGCTCTGTCTGGGGATGGTAACAGCCAGCAGTGATTTTGTGGGAGTAACAAGCAAAACAAAACAGTCAAAAAAAAATTTCAAGACCTTTGTGGAAAACACAGAATCACACTTGACTTTGGTGATGAGATGAGTTGAAGGAACTCATGAATTACCTGTACGAGTCTCTGTTGCTGATGGTGTCATGACCTGAATCCTCCTGCTCATCTCCTGCCATGTTAAAGCAGACGCGTTTGCTGTTTCTCTCTCCCTTCTCGTTGTCACTGTCTGTCGGTACTATGCCCTCTGATGCCTTACGGTCTAATTTAGGAGAATATGTTATCGAAGACAGAAGGCTGCAATGGGATATGGAAGAAAAAAAAACCAGAAGTGCACATGTTCACAGTGGCAGCTACAGGTAAGTGCCTTGTTTGTTGAATAGGACGGGCTCGCAAAGATTTCCAGAGTGCTTCTTCTATGTCTCCCCCGAAATTACTGTCTTATTGCATAAAGAGCCTGTCATACAAAGCTCACTCGTTCCTCTCCAGATAAGTAACAGGAACAGCACACAATTTCGACGAGAGAGCTGCGTTCAAATCCAGGCTGTGTCACCCTAGCAAAATGATGACAGTTCTCTTTGACATCTATGAAAGGTGGGCAATGAGAACATCTGGTCCACAGAGCTGCCTTGAGAACAAAATGCAGGCGTATTCCTGGTACACTACGGGCATCCCCTTGCTCCCCAGCCACTGTCACCGCTGTCACCACTGTCACCACCACATGACAATACTTGGGGAAGTGTAAAGCACCATCCAGATGTTAAAACAAACACTAAATGTGCTTAAATCTCCTCACGGGCTCGTCTTGAGACATTCAAAGCCCCTTCATCCCCCTGCCTTGAGTTTCCCCCAGGCTGTCTCAGTTTCTCAGGGAGACTATCATGTTGTCACACCTTTCTCACACTCATGCAGGCAGGACTGTGATCCTAAGACACTAAACAGAGTCACACACTAGGTGAGGCCAGGAGGCGGCAGAGGCTAACCCTGTATCATCCACAATCCAGTCGTGATGAAACATCGTGAATCTGCCCAGATGAAAAGCTCTTCCACGGGGCTCACAGCTAACACACAGACGTTCAGACTCTGAACTGGCATAAAACTTGATTCCAACCCTGCGTAGCACCGATTCTAGACTTGACTGTTTGGCCGTAAAAGGATTCTTATGAGAACTGTCTAACTCAAAATTACACAAATATGGGATCTGTCTTTACTATCAAATAGGGTGCCATAAAATTTGCAACATGAAGTAAACCACATCTGAACAAAAGGGCCCGTGCATGGCTTCTCCAGCCAACAACCACCTTCTCATTTACCAAATACCGCTGACATCCTGTTGCAGTCAGCAGCACATATGCCCATATCCTGACACTCATTCTTCCACAGCAATGTTGTGTTTGTTTGATTTCAAGACCACGGAAGTGTCTTTTATCTCTTATTTTTATCCCGTAACATCAAATCCAGTGCAGTGCATTGTGTAAATACTTGTTAAGTGATTTCACTAACTAATCAAACACATTTTCTGTACCACACATTGTCTTTGGTGCTGTGCATACAGCAGTTGACAAAACAAACAAAAGCCCCCACTTTCTTGGAGCTTAAATTCTACTGGGTGGAAACAAACAATAAACAAATAAACTCCATATATATCACATGGTGACACATGTTAAGGAGGAAAAAAAAAAGGGAAGGAAGCCAGGGCTGCAATTTCAAATAATGTAGTCAGGTCAGGTCAGGTCTCACGGCGAGATGATGCCTGAATATTTCGGCATCTTATAGTTTTTACACACCTGGGAAAACCCGGGAGCTGTGCGACATTGCTCAAGGCCTTGCAAAGATATGAATTATTTTCAACACAGTTTTTCTATTTGGAAAGATATTTTTATGTCTCATAAGACAGACTGGGTATTTACTCCCTCCCTCCACCCGAAAGATTAAAGCATTAGATTAACTCCAATTACCCAAGCTGCACACTGCACAGACGGATGAACTCCGCATACCAAAGAGGAAAGAGATGCAGGCGTTCTCATTCTGCACGGACTCCTCTGTGCTTTCTGTATCTTTTAAATTAAAAATCATGGGGCTCAGCATAAACATTTTTTTCAAAGTTACATGAGTGGGGTTCACACATTGGCTTTTCATTTTAAACAGCTGCAGTCATGCTTGCACTGACCCTGTGGGAACAATCGTTAGGCTGACCAAAAAAAAAAACCAAAAAGCTAGAAAAACAGTATTTCTGACACCATGTTTTTGCTTAAAATTTCCAGATTCTTAAAAGCAATAATACAGCATAAACCTTAATATTTGTCCACATGGAAATATTTTCCTTTACTTTTGGTCGTTTATGGTGTTAAGCTCCCTCCAATGGCTTACAGGTCCACTGGTTCTGAATTAACATCCCGAGCTGCCTGCCTGTCCAGGTCAATCTGCGCCTCATGCAACTGATGAATGCAGAGTTTTGTATGTGGTGTGGTGGATCGCATCTACCTGTGTGTTTACTGTTAAATGGAGATGTAAATATTGTCACCATCACCATCGCTAACATTTGTTGAGCTCCTATGCCAGTCGTGATGCTGTGTACTTAACAGCCAGTAATTCATTCACTCTCTAAACCCCCTTATGAAGTAGATAGCATTACTGCTATCATCATCACCACTATTATTATTATCCTCATTTTAGAGATGGGGTGAGACACACTCACATACATTTACTTTGCAAACGAAGCAGAACACCCGCTCTCTGCATATCACCCACAAACTCTGGAGGGCAGAAGCGGTCATTAGTGTTGCCCACACAGCCCAGCTCTCTGGGCCACATCCCCCCCATGAGGTAGGAACGACCAAACTAAGTTGGAGGTGTCTGTGACACAGCCTAGCCTTTCATAACCCAACTCACAGAAGGACTGTGAGAATGAAAGAAGTCAGGGCATTTAATACCGTAACTATGCCCGGCACATAAGCCCCTATAATACAGTATAATTTTTATGAAACTGCACCCACTTTTTATACATTTACCAGCAAAACGCTTGGGAAAGCCTCAAAGGTAATTCCACCACCAACCCTGCCACTCCCCCTGGTCGCTAACTGTCCTACAATGTGTTTTGTTCATCACTCAATCCTGGGGCATCTAGCACCTGCAAAAGAGAGCCTGTTCTCAAATTTCCTGTCTTCAGTACCCTTTATTCACTTCCTCCCTCTGAGAACACGCTAACCCGGTAGTTTAAAGCCCTTTCTGAGGTCTTGGATTCTCCATGAATTGTTTTTCCCTTTATTCAGGTCTAGTACCCATGCGTCAGTAACCAGAAAACAGCCCACTAAAGGGCACAAGTATTCAGCTTCCCCAGATGAAACAGGAACCACAGGGTCTAGATTAAATCCATAACATCACCTTATCTCCTTTCCTGGGCAGCAAATCTGTCTCTGGTTCTATGTTTGCATCTGAACACAGTAGGGGGATTTAGTGGAATGCCTTGCGTTAAAGGCAATTTAATTCCAGGAGAAGTGTTCCCAAGTGACAGGGAACCAGACATCATGTGAAGACAAGCTGGCCACCAGGCCCTTCACAGAAATGAATGACTTCCAGAAAGGCTAGCAATGAGATGTCATGAGGCAATTCTCTTAAAACTTGGCGACACATCTGAGATCTGAGTCTCCACTCTGCAGAGGCGTTGATGCCGGACCAAGAATAATTACTACATGGTGAGAAAATTGTTTGGTAACTAGCTTTTTAAATAATTTGTCAAGCTTGGCTGCACTGCAGCGTCTCTGAATGCAGCAATGGGGAATCCAGGCCCTTGGACAACTGCACAGTTTTAAGAGATTATACTTCACATTGAATCATATGAAACATTTTTATATTTAGAATTAAATTATATGGTGCACACAGAGAAGACCAAGGAAATTTCTCAAATCATTTGCTCATTTCACATTCACGTTCCTAATAAACACGCACAGCTGGTGAAGGCTTTCAGAACAACAGGGCAGGGACATCGTAAGCAAAAATAGGTAATCGCTTTAAGTAGTTTGGTTAATAAAAATAGCTTAACCCCTGTTCTGAAACTAGTGATTTCAATATAAAGTATTTTAAACAAAGTAAAGGGAGCCTCTTGGTGCTAACCATTTTCTTGAAAATATATCTACATTAGCTGAACTTTAAAAAAAAGTTGATAAATTAACAAAGACAGCCCAAGTCTGGACAACTGCCAGGCAGCGTTGGGCAATCAGCGCATTAGAGACCTGGTTTCCGTGGCAGTTTCACTCAGGCTCATCAATAATCCTGCCACGGACAAAGGACTCATCTGAAACAGGAATAATAACTCTTGGTTTAACTGGGAGTATGGGATTGGTCCAGATGTTCTCCTGAAATCCCTCTGAGAGCTAGGATGCATGATTCAATGCCACTACCTACTGCCTCTTTAATAAAGAGTCTTCCTCCTGAACTTTCCAGATACTTCAAGGGAAAAAAGAAACTAGTTTCTGTAATAGAACATAACATATAATAAAATCAATTTATTAATAAATACAGCAAAATGTAATGCCCTAAAGTATTAAATTTTCTGTCACAAGGTCATTCTAAAACAATTCCAAATATCGTACCATTGCTTAAAAATAGCCACCTGTTTTCTTAGTAACCTCATACTGTTTAAGACTATAAATGGGGCAGTCGCAATACAATATACCAAGTGTTATTAGTAACTTTTAAAAACTAGTGTATTAGGCAAAGGAGAACAGAATTTCAATTCTAAATTAACTCATAAAAATGTTAGAAAGAAATAGCATACTAAACAGTAAGTATTTAAAGATGACCTTAGAACTATAATGCATCTAATACGTTGATTTTGACTGCTAAGTATCAAAGATGTGTAAAGTAAGAGATCACATTAATTAAAGTTCTGTTAGTATGATGTCTAATGATAACAAAGGCTTAGAATAAGTTCTATTTCATGTCAAAACTGAATTATCCATGGAAGTAGCGATGATGTGTGGGAACTAAATAATACACATTTGACAGCAAACTAAATCTGCAACTTGGTGAAGAGAGTACAGTAAAAAGAGGAAAATGGTGTTTAAACCATTTTCAGATTCTACCAACGACAACATATTCAACAATTTCAATCCTTTGAATGATAAGCAAGCATGATGTCAGGCCCTAGGCTGATTGGGTTAGGTATTAATTTTTATAATTTCCACCGCAAACATGTAATTCGTTAGCATGATTCATCCTGTCTGATACATGAGAAACTGAGCTACCTCGTGCCTCATACTGATTTGACTCTGCAGAGCTGCCTTGACTGGATGTGAAGAACCATCACAGACCCTGATGGGGCAAACCATACTACAGAGTCCCGGCAATCCTCCATCAAATTCTTAAACAAGAACCAGAGTTGACCTCTTTGGAAAAATTTTATTCGACTCCCTCCTCTTCTCTGTTCTTAGTAAAAATTTCCAAATTTCTAGCCCAGCTATTTGGGTAATTGCTTAATAAACCATTAATTCAATCAGAAGAGAAAAAAAGGTATTAGTCGTGGGTCCACGGGATGCATGATTTATGATTTTGCTTGTACTCATTCAACAAGTACAGTAAAGATTTGTCCTACTTTACATTTTTCATAAATACCTATTGAGTGCATATCCACCAAAGATTGTGTCCTGGTCTGTAAAAGATACAAGGAAATCCCCATACACAGCTCATACGCTTTCAATCATATTGTTCAGTTTGACTTTTGCACACTGAGACTTCATTCGTGTTTTCCATAAGACAGGATTTTGTTGTTCTATTTCTCAGTATTAAATCCTTCCTTAAAATACAGATCTGTATAATTGCCACGTTTTACCATTTTTCAGGTGTTGGAATGAAGAGGATCTATATGGTCAACAAAAATTCCTACATTTTCAAAAACTAAAGAGAGAATGATGGATGTTCAAAAGCCATTTTTTTCTGCAGCTATTTCATTAGGCACAATTGAAAGTACAATAAATAACATACTTACTCATCGATTTGACAAACACACGTCTCCACCTCCTTCAGTGCAGTCTGAAGCTTGCCCAGCAGTTTCTGATAGATATCTTGGGTTTCTAAGTCTTCTTCCTTCAACAAATACCGGAGGCCGTGCCCATCCTGCCGCCCCAGAGACAGACCTGAAGGGGCCGCCATGGTCGTAATCGTGTGCTGGATGTACACCATGGGGCTCAGTTTCCCTGAGGAGTTAAAGCCATCCCGCAGGAACAGTTATTAGTTTGAACTTACAGTAACAATCCAGTGCAATTCACTTCAGACGTCCAAGCTTACATAAAGTAAAATGCCAATCCAATGCTGAATTTAATTCAGGAATTAAGGCTTATGGAGAGTTGTGACTAAAAACCAGGACTACAGTTTGATCCCCTGTCCCATTGTGATGGTGTGGAACGGTACTCTGCAGCCTTTGAAGCTGCTCCTGCTGATTTTTTTTCACAGTTAGAGCCATTTTAGACGAGCTGCCTAACATACATCATACATGCAAAGAAGGCAAAAATAATCATTTTTCTCTGAAGAAAAATTATGAAAATGCATAACTCCATTTTCAGCCTACAAACACTTATGCATAATTATCCAAATGATTAGAGTTGGGGGGGAGGGTATAGCTCAGTGGTAGAGCACATGCTTAGCATGCATGAGGTCCTGGACTCCAACCCTAGCACCTCCACTGAGAAATAAATAAAAATAAAATAAAGAAACCTAATTACCTCCCACTCCCTCCAAAAAAATTATTAGAGTGAGAAATCCTTTCTTTACAAAAATTCAGACTCACTTATACTCCAGGAATCTACCTAATTTCAGGGATGCAGAAAGAGTCATGATTGCCAAAGCTCCTTGTCATAAATTGATAAAGTTTAAAAAGCCAACATACCTTGTTCAGATTTATTTTCCTTATCCTGAGAACCATGCTTTCTACTATCCAGCTGAACTCCAAACGCACTCCCCAGGGAGGTTGACGTTTTGGGATAAGAAACTTCCATCACATTGACATGGCAGTTGGTAGGGCAGAAATCACTGCTGTGCAGTGGGGAGATTTTAGATTTGGCCTGTTTAAAGGTGGGCCAGGCTCTATTCTTTAGCACCCGAGAAAACTGTAAATGAAAGAAGAAATGAAAAGCAGTTGAACACGCAGTGATAATTCAAACATTTCACTCCTGTCATCCATAGCAAAATCAAAAGAGAATTGAATCATGTCAGCTGGACCAAGTGAAATCAATTACAAGCTGTTAGAAATTAAGTCATTATTTTAAAACCCACATATTCTTAAAAAGGCAAAGCAATATAGGCAGTCAATGCGTAGGGTTCCCTTGAAACTCTGATCGCAAGTTAAGTGCTAAAAGACATGAATTCAAGTGATCAATACCACTTACTAGGATGCAAATCCATAGACTCCTAGCAGCTGAGAGTCTCATGGAGAAACCAAATTGGCATCCTAGGACACCAAGGTAGAAGTAGTACTTAAAGAGAGAGAAGAGGGCAGAAGAGGGTAGCTGTCAGGTCAAGGGTAGAAAAAGATAAATTATTCCAAACACTTGTCAGAAGGCCAAGCCAGATCTGAGTCTGTGAGCAGGTTAGACAGCAAGGCACGGGGGTGCTGGCTCCGAACCCCAGGACAATGGGCAGAATCAACTGGACTTCTCTCTGTTCTGACTAATCACTGCTGAGCCTTGGGTCAGGGTCAGCCAGGAGATCTGAGCAGATTCTGCTTCTGTGCCACTGAGAATAAAGCTTTACCCAAGGGTTTCACACAATGTCCCCGGAGAGCCACTCCACTTCTTAAAACCTTGCAATCCAAATCCATGGCCTATACTTGCCATGGTCTATACAGCCACCTGAAGCCTGATCCACAGCCATGGGTGCTGGAAATGGGCTGAAGACATTCTGAAGACGAGAAATGTGCTGGCAGACAGCGTGCTCTGCTGCTGAACTCTGAGCCCTCTCTGCAACCCAAACCTACAATGAGGAAGGCAGTTCTTGTACTGACGGTGGTGGGTGCTGGAGAACACTGATCGCATCGTTCAGTTGTAAACGGCCCCGGAAATGTGGACCTGGTATCCTTGTTAGCAGCCTCGAATGAAACGCTGATCTCACTAATCTACTTTGCAGAAGCTCATAAAGAAAGACAAAAGCTCTTTTCTATAAATAAAAACTGCAACTTTGCAATAAAGAATACAAGGCGTGGGCTAGGAATGAGGTGGGATGGGCCATGCTTTACAGCTATTGTGGAAAAAGCATAGCCCAGGCTTATTACCGGCTTCATTCATTCACTCAGCAATTATATACCAATGGCTCTCTGAACCAGGCGCTGTTCTGGGCATGCTGGCAAACAGTGAATGAACAAAGATTCCTGCCTTCCAGGGGGTTATATTGTAATGAGGAAAGAGGCAAACAACAAACACTGTAAGTCAGTTATATCATGTTAGAAGATGATAAATGCAATTGTGAACACAAGGGAACGGGGTAAAAGGATTGGGAGTTTCAGAGGGCAGGTGAAGAATGAACTGCCAGTTGTAATCGGGTGGTCAGGGCAGGCGTCACTGAGAAGCTGATGTTTAAGCAAAATCTCAAAGGAAGGGAGAGTCGGGAATATGGATGCCTGAAAGAGAAGCCTTCCTGGAGGAGAGGGCATCACTGCAAAAGCCACAAGGATGGTGTGTTCAATGGACGTCAAGAAGATCAATGTGACCAGGGCAGAGAGTGACAGGGAGGGCGGGGGGAGGATGGGACAGATCATGAGGACCTCGGAGCCCAGTGGGAGGACTTAGCTTTTCCTGTGACTGAGATTCACAGACATTCAGAAGAGACTGCATGTGGGCAAGGGTGGAAGCCGGAAGACCACTCACAGGACTGACGCCAGGGGCTCACCCTAGGCTGTCAGTAACAGAGGCAGTGAGAAAAGGCTGCATACTTCGAAGGCAGAGCCGAGAGAATGCTGTGAGAGACAGCGGCGTGACAAACGCATTCAAGGTGTTTAGACAGAGCAATGGGGAGGATGAGCCTGACTGCGCAAGAGAGCCCAGCAGGTGTGACAGACGGTGGAGTGGTGGCATCAGGAGCTGATTTTGGACCTGTGACATCTGAGATATGATGAGACCCAAATGGAAAGGTCAAATGGGCCAAGAGACTGAATGAGACCCCCAGGGGGTCGCAAATGGAGACAGAAAAGGAGACCAAATCCTGAGCTGGGGGACTTTGCCACATGAGGGGCTGGAGGGAAAAGGCGGAACGAGCATAGGAGACTGTGAATGAGCCACAAAGAAAAGACAAAACCAGGACAGGCAGTGCCAGCGAAGACTGCTTAAGAGAGCTACCAGGTCAACTGCATCAGACGCTACTAAAGCAAGGACTGTAAGAACGACCGTGAATGAGCTTTGGCCACCAGTGACCTCAGAGAGAGCCAGTTCCCTTACGCAGAGGGACCAGAGCCCCACTTGAGCACGTGGAGAATGAAAGGTGAGTGAGAGAGCAGTCACGGACAGAAGTACGGACAGCAGGTGGAGGTAGCTCTCCTCAGGACAGAGATCGAAGAAATGGAACAGCAGGTAGAGAGGACTGTGGGGGCCAAGGGGAATATTAATTTTTAAATACAGACAGTAAGACATGTATGTATTGACAGGAATAAGTACTTCTTGGAAAAGGAACCTCAGGTTTTTATTGCATCGATAGTTAATTCATGAATTATTATTGAGCATGACAACACATTACATTCAATTACAGTCACGTGACTAAAAGTCAAAAATAATACAAAAGGAGCTGTTATTCTGCAGACAGTCTCCCAGTTCAAGGACGTGTAAAACCCCATTGACAGGAAGTTGTAAAAATTTTGTATCAGGGAAGGGGACATGGGGAGAGATTTTACCCACAGTTTTCTCAATCCATACATCAGTGTGGGGATGGTGTGGCATTAATAACTCAGGGTACTTGGAATATTCACAGTAAGACTTAGATTCCTACATGTAACAACAGGAACTCTCTCTTGCAAGCTCATTAAATATTTCTATGGAGGAAGTATCCCCAGTGCCAAAAATAAGCCCAATTAAGAAATTATTTGAAAACAGAAGAATGAATCTAGGATTTTTAAAAAGTTCTCAGGATGACAGAGCGTGAGTGTGTTCCTCCCAACGGGGCACAGTTTTATGTCTGCACCGCCCACGCTTCCTGCCCCACGGACATGAAACGCCAGCGCAGGGTTCATTCAGGTCCCCAGTAAGGTCTGAACTCCGCTGACACATGGGCTGAACAACATTTGTGGCCTGCACGACTGGCCAAAAACTCAAATGTGACGGCAGCAGCCTGACTAGAAACCAGACATCAACTAGCTTCTATTTTTAAAACCGAAAACTTTGAGAGTCAAAATAAAGGAAGGCCCGCCTCCTTGAGATTTTAGTTTCTATGGATACATTTTATTTTATAGGAAGAGAGGTGTTTTAAGCCTTCATCTGGAAGAAAAAGGTGTTGCTTATAGTAGTTTAAAAGTAAATATTAAAATTATACATTCACAAATGCAATAACTTCTGTCAACATGCGTTTGATACCCAGACGGAGCTGACCCTACATGACATGCTATTATCCTGCGTATCAACATTTTGTTCAAATAGAAAAGATTCTTGAAATATTCTCTGGCTAACCTTGTTTCTCTATTTACTGAGAAAGAGAGCCAATTATTCTAAATACGTTTATGGTCAAGAAGGGATGAGGAAAGGATAGCTTTTAAAGCATTTAAGGCCAAGCTGATGACAAGCTTCTATTTATTTCTAAATTAAAAATCAAATAAGTGAGACAGCATTCCACAGGACTGACAGCTCACCTGCTGCTCGCCAGCTATGTGACTTAAAGCAAATTCTTAATCCCCTTGAGAAAGAAGAGCGATGATGAGAATTCTCCGTACACACGGTTACTTCAAGGCTCAAACGGCAGTAATGTACGTGCGAGAGCTTTTCATACTTCAGTGACAGTCTTTATATCATCTCTCAGCACTGCCCAGTAGGCTGTCCACCTCTGCTTTAAAAGCTTCTCAGGTTCCCAGTTACTCCCAAGGAAACAGAAGACACTTCTCTCTCGCTGGGATGATGTTTGAGAACCCCCAACACTGGGGGAAAAGCCCTGGACTGCAAGCTTGTCATCGCCCACATTATAAGCACCTCAATTTATTGCGAATCATAACCAATAAGTAACACCTTTTTCACTGCTGTAGCCCCATAACCAGCTCACCATAAATTCGTATATATTTTCCTCCTGCAAACAGCTTGAACTGATCTTTCTCTCTCCACCCCCAGTGCTTCCACATGAGTCCAAGTCATCATCAACCTGGACTTTTAACAAACAAAGCTTATGATTTATTTATTATGTCACTCTAAAATATCACTGAAAAAAAAAAAAACAGATTTTGTCAGGTTTCTTCTTTAATTGCATCCAACTCAAACTCTCCTTTCTAGTCCAGGTGGTCCAGGGCCTCAGTAAGGTCGTCTCATTTCTAAGTTCTCAGTTCTCATTTCCTTCCCTTCTGATATCTCTTTTTACTTGAGTGCCATCTCTCCCCCTCTCCCCTCTGACAAAGCTTTCCAATTTACAGCAGCTAGCATCTGCTGACTGTTCAGTCCACAACGATTTCTCCTTTACTGAAATGCAATTGCTCCTGCAGCCAGAACCAAACCAGTCAGCACACAAGCTGTGCAGCACAGTGTCAACTACAGGTAAACAAACAGCAACCGGTTTTAGAATAAAAGGGAGCAAGAGTCAAATTCCACTGCTGTTCCCAGCTGTGTGCCTTTGGGCAAGTTAACTGACCACTCTGAGCTTCAGTCATTTTATCAATGAAATGGATAATGTGTCTCACATCACTGTGTTGATAAGATTATACAACACAGGCGAACTGTACAATTCTGCATGCGATGCCTGATCCCTGCAGCAGATTGCTCTATAAACCGTTGTGTGCACATAACCACAGGGAGGACCCCCATATAGAGCAGGGTTTGGGTGCCAGCACATTCGCTCGTTCATGGTGGCATCTCTTTGTAGGTTAAGTAGCCAATATTATAATTACTTCCTGTATTTTGACCTTTCTTCCCAAGTAGTTTGTAAGTGGAAGAGGGCAATCTTCCTCAAGCAACTATTGCCTACGTACAAGGTACATATTTAGTAAATATTTCCCTATTCTTCCTGTCCCATCCTGCAACAAATCTGCTCTTGTGAAATTGAGTTTTTGACCTATGCGCTTTCATTAAAAAGTGTATTAAAAATATCTTCCACACAAAACAAGCTGCTGCTTCTTTTACAGGGATATGTGCATGGGCACTGCTCTGACATTTCCTGGTGTTGCCTCTTTGAAATCCAGTGTGAGATATTTCTTTTAGAACTCAGTCCAAGAAAAGCTTTGCTTCTTTTAGGAAACATGTACTTATCATGAGGATGCTGATAAATATGTAATAGGCTGTGTTTCCCTTTTCATTTTGGCCAACAGGAAGCTGAAGGCCAAATATAACATTCCACTTTAGCAAGTAAATAATCTTAGGACCTACTTAACCCAGAACCCTTTTTCCTTGATGCCCTATACCATCTCCTCTAAGACAGCCTTACCTGCAAAGTTACCTGCTAACTTTCCTCCGATATTCATTCTCTCCTTCTTTCTTTTAGTAATAAAATTCCCTGAGTTTTAGTTTGGCTCTTGGATGCCCAGTTTGAGACTACATTTCCCAGTCTCCCTCTCACTAAATGACCAACAGGATGTGAACAGGAGTGATGTGCACAACTTCTGTTGTGCACATCCACTTCCTCTTTCTGCGTTCATTTAGACATGGTGGTGATGAGCCAGCTTTGACTTTGTGGAAGAGGGCAATATCCTAGGGGAGAGAGCAAACATACAGAAGGGTCCCTAGAAGACCATCCAGCTCCCTCTCACCAGACTCCTATCAGCCTGGACTTTCACTGAGAGAGAAATACACTTTCTCTCTTGTTTAAGCCTGTGTTGTCTTGGTCCTTCTTAAAGCAGATGAATCAATACCCTACATAATATCTCTTCTCTCTAATGTTTTGTTTTGGTTTATATATCCTACCTTTTTCTAAGTATATTTCTTTAAGCCACTTCTACTGCTTTTGTTGTTTGAATGGAGAAAAGAAAACAGGAAAAAAAATTTTTGAAAGAGAAATGACACACACACAGTGACAAGTTTGATAACCAGAATCTGCCTGAACCCTGTCATACTTTATATACATCTGTCTCTGAAGTAGAATGATTCTCTATTCAAAGTGTGTTCAAAAGGGGACTACTCATTTGCATTTGCTTACAGCTTTTAAATTTAACTTCAAAGCATTGTCACATCTCACAGAGGAAGGACAAGTAAAAGGAAAATCTCCTGCTCTTCACCTTCAACAAGGCACACTCATGGAATCTTTCCCAAATTCAAAGAGGTGAATAGCAATCATGGAAGAGGATGAACAGATGTGACCGTTACACAGTGATCCTGAGTATCATTTTTTTTCATGAGAACGGACTTCTCAAAAATTATGACAGCAAAACATATTCAACTTAACAAGCCAAACATTACAGGAAGTGCTTGAAGAAAAACATAGTGGTCCCCCTACCCCTTCCCCCACCTGAGGTAACCAAAGTCCAAGTCCCTTATGTTTTCATTCACACATTTCCCTGTTTTTTATATGGACATATCGGGACACATACAGGCTTATCTTTTACTTACCATATCAGGAACATAAAACATACCATTCACTCATATTCATAAACACTGAGATAAATAACATTTCCCAGTATGACTGTACCAAATTCAAAGCAACCAGCCTCATTTTGAGGGAATAATTTAATTAGCTGGTCTCCCATTGATATAAATAGAAAAAAAAATTAAAACCTGCTACAAGATATGTTTTGGAGATCAATTTTTACTTATTCTACCTCTAAAATATATCCTCAGATTCATCTAATGTTCTGCCTCCGGCGTCTTCACCCTAGTCCACGCAATCACCATCACTCGCCTGGACTATCACAGTAGCTTCCCACACCTCTCCACGCCTCCACTGTTGCCCCTTGCAACCCGTTCCTACAGAGCCCAAAAGCTTTAAAGAATCTAAATTAGATGAAGTCCGCGTTCTATTTAGAAGCTTCCAACCGCTTTGCATTGATGTAAGAATCTCAACTCCTTCCGGTGTTCCAAAAGGTATAAAAAGCTTCCACCGCTCCTCAGACTGGTCCCTGCCCAAGCCTCCCACCTTATGACTGGTCACTCCCCCCCGACACCCTGGCCTTCTTTTTGCTTTGGGGTCCCTGCACCAGCTGCCCTGTCTGCCTGGATGCTCCCTCCTCCCACTTAAAGGCAGAGTTCTACTTGTCAGTCAGACACAAGCTTTCTCACAGAGGCTCCCCCAGCCACCCCGTCTAGCCTGACCACCCTGCAACGTCCCAGCTTGGCTCCCTATTGTGATTTCCTCATAGCTCCTCAGTGTTTGTTTTTTCCCCTTTTGTAGAGATGTATTTACTTTGTTGCCACTTCCCCCATTCAAAGGTAAACACTGTGAGAGGAAAGATCTCTCTTTGCTGCCATATTCCTGGTACCAAGGAAAATATGCCCAATTAATATGTCAAATGAATCCATTAAAAACAGCCTGTGTTCCATGTACTTCCTGATTCTGGGCTCTGTTCCCTCTATTAAGAGAACAGAGAAAGAAAAACTCTAGTGCCATTTAAAACTCTGACTTCAGAATTAGGTGGCCTGGATTTAAAACCCAACTCTGTATTTTACAGTAAGTAATTTAATTGAGGCCTCAGTTATTATATTTGGAAAATGTGGAATAATGACCTACCTTACAGGTTCAAATGCGGTAAAGGATACAAAGGCATTTGAAAAACTCTAAAATGTTATATAAACGTTATCATTATTTCAATAAACTGGTACGTAAATAAGTAATGAAAATACCAAGAATTGAATTAAATTTGACATTAAAATAATAATTTGAATAACAATAACTTATAAAATGTATACAGAGAACTTTTACCTTTTTATAACTGGATATTCTCTGACATATGTGCTCAATTTTTTCACTGCAAACGACACTGAATTTACCCTGAAGCTCAGTAGGAATCACTTCGTTCAAAGAATTGAGGCTGGTGCAGTTTTGTACAAAATGATCATCGCTTTTAGCCAGGGCTTCAAGAATCTGTAGACACACCAACACACACAAAATAGAACCAAGAACATAAAAACCTTTAAAATTAGCCAAATAAAATTTTTACAATTCCACAACACAGAGTAACTTTTCCCAGAGTGCTGCTTTTAGCTGCCTGGGATTTCTAGGTTCAATAAAACCCTGGCAGTGAAGTGATGGACTTGTGTGTCTGGCAGCTCATGTTTTCCCTTCTGTTTGCTATAAAAGGCTGCCTGAGGGAGGTGAGTGGACTTCAAAGACTCCCTGCCGGATAAATCTGTACGCTCTGATGTGGAAACACATCGCCCACATTTCAGTCAGTTACTCAGAACATTTTTTTTTCTCAGTTTGGTAGTAGAACAACAAAAACTAAAGAAAACCATACCGTTACTTGCTACTAAAAGCCTGGTACAGAGAATGCATGTAACAAATGTTTGCTGAAGGAATGAAAAAATGAGATCTCTTGCTAACATAAAAAGCAATGCTGCTTCCAGTGTCTGAGCTCTACCTGATAAAAGCATCAGACAGAAAGCATCCACATGATGAATACAATTAGTAGATCCTTGTGGCTACCTGAATCAATTATAAGGCAGCATTTGTGTGTGTGTTCGTGTGTGTGTGTGTGTGTGTGTACACCGTGGATCACTGAGACTTTCCAATGAATTGAGAATATGTCTTATTTATATATAGGGTCTATGATGGACTGCTTATACCCTTATCTTACTTCTGAATAATACTGTGTGAAAGAGATGATGTGTAGATGCTATGTTTATTAGAGCTCCTTCACCACCTCCATTTCCGTCTTGCAGAATATAGAGTGTGAGTTTTTTGCGTAATCATGAGTCTAGAAATTAGAGCTCACTTTTTCGTTAGCAGTGTTATCTTGGTTAAATGTCTTAATTTCTCTGACATTCTTTTCTTCGTGTGTAAAATGAAAATACATGCAGGACTAAGTTCTACAGCTGTCATATATAAAACAATCCATGAAATGTTGCAAACTTGAAATAGCTGGAAAAGTGAAATAAAATAATTTTGATACCTTGGTCCTAGACGCTGCCATGCACCCTCTTAATAGTGTAATACAGTTGGGAAGGGGTTGCCTTTTGAAAATATAGACCCTCTAACAGTCGACACATACAGTGGTACAATGTCATCAGAATGACAGGATTTTTGAAAAAGCTGACTTTCAGAACGTAAAACAAAAACATAAAATAGTTGTTTTTGAAACAGTGCCTTTGGCTTTTTATAGTATTTTCTTCCGCTAAAGTTTAAAAAAAAAATACATGTTATTAATGCTAGACCTATCTCAACTACACATATTTGAACCAAGAAATGAAATGAAGAAATAAAGGGGGCAAAGCTGTATGTCCTATTCCTTACCTGCAATACCTAAATCCTCACAGGGTGATACAAAACCATATGAAACACCAAAGCTCCGACCTGCGGAGGATCCAACAGGAGTCTGATCGATTTGCCTTGTGGGAGGATCGTGGAACGCAAGCACGGGGTCACCTCTTACCATGTTTTATCAATCTGGATGAAGACTGCCTCCCTCCCTATCGTGCTTTTAGTCTAAGGACTGAGGATGAGACCCTCTGCAACTAAAAATTATATAAATACCCGAAGATCTAGTCACAAACTGATCTCCAAGCTTTGAGAAATTGTATGAAATAAACACGAGACTTCCAAAATTTGAAATCTCTTCTAACGTATTTTACGAATTCAAGTACTTCTCAGAGGATTATGTACATTTAAAAGAAGCATTACCTGTCATGAAACCATCTGAAACGTATTCAGGGAACTGAATTAACAGACGAAGCAAACTTACTAAATGCAGAGAAGCCTTTGCCAAATCAACTAATGCGTGCCTGGGCAAGCATCCCAAGAGGGATGAATTAAAAAAAAAAAAACTGTACACAAGCTGAGTAATGGGGGGAAAAGCAAAAAAGAACCTGAATGAGGAGACAGCTGAAACATATCCAGCCGTTTACATTTTTTTTAAAGTGGGGGTGGAGGAGGGTTTCAGTCGCTTTACTTAGAACAAAACCCCTCCCTTCCCCACGATGGTGCGCACCTTGGCAGTGAGGCTGAAGAAGCCTTTGGGCTCGATCATCTTCTCCACCACATTGCACTTGATGCCCGCGGTGCTGTCATACTCGTACACGACGCCGTACTCCAGGTGGACGTTATCCACCGTCAGACTCACATGCTCCTTCTTGCCTTCGATGATGGCCATGGTGCTGAACTTGTCAATCACCTCTGGAACAAAGACAACTTTAATTCAGCAAATTCAGGAAGGGTCTGTTAGTCTCTTCAAGTAATTTGAGTCTCTCTGAATTTTTTTTTTAAAGAGTTCTTTAAACGATGACTCAATCTGATGTGCTAAATGAAGCATCTATTCTTGTTAACATTTCTTTTAAAAAAAGAACATTTAAAAAATACCTGATTGATCCAAATCTTACCACTCTAACATGACTAGTCTGATCTTTGCACATCCATTTTGATCTATGGACCATACATATGCCTATTCATATCAATATAAACATTAAATATACAATTCTGTATTTTTTCATTAAAAGCATGTGTAACTAACTTAAAGTCAGGGTTTTTAACACTGCCTCAAACTTTGGATGAATTTTTCTCAAAGCAGAAAATACACATGAAATCATACTGAAGAAGCAGAAAGGAGATGTGATAATTATTTTTTTCAGCAGAGTGCCTGAATGTTCCCGAACAGCATCTTTTGAAGCTAACTCATTGAGAAAATGTGTCATTGTTCACTGTAACATTTCCATCTGGAATGTCTTCTTATGGGCCAATAATCATCAGTTGGCTAGTGGGAAAAAAAAAATGCCTAAAAATCTCAAGCAAGAAACTGCTGAGGAATCTAACAGTAAATATCAAATAAGCAAAAATAGGATATTAGTTTACTTAAAACAATAAGCCCTAGGATAGCAGAAACAATAAATATAAAATAGGCAAAAACAGAAAAATGGTTTACTTTAAAATAATTAAGTCCCAGAATAGCTAGAAACCAATTTCCAGAGCATCTCATTAACCCACTCTGCCTTTCACTGTGGCACCAATGATGATTAGCAAAAACTAACTATAAATGAGGAATAAAAGCCTCAGGATACGGTCCTGAGATTTGTCCTTATTTAAATAAATAAGGGAGCTGATTCATCATTATGACCTTGCTGCTCCAATGAGGATGAAATATTTCTGACATTGTCCATGATCTGAGGGGCCCCTACCAAGTGGCCTTCCAGGAGAGGAGAGAAAATCACCTTTTCCTAAGTACTCATATGATCAGTGTGCACAGGGAATTCTCCAGCTATGCTGGTTTGGAAGAACCTAATAGTACAATAAAAATGTCCAGAGACATCCACCAATAATATGAGTGGAAAGATACTAAGAAAATGTAAGAGAGGATTCAGGGACCTCTATGAAAAAGTTCTGAAACAACAGTTCAAGGTATTTGTCAAAGGCAAACCTAAGTGTAATTGCTTCAGTCCCTTCACCCTTTGCCACTGACTACAGCAATCCGCTAGTTTGCTTCACTAGAAAACAGAAACCGTATGAGTCCTTAACAAATGGCCTCTCTCTCTCCCTCGTTGTTACACTATTAGCTTGCTTCTTTCATCACTGTCAATGTTAGAATATAGTAAAAGCTACTGGAATCAAGAAAGTACTTTTGAAGGAACTCCAGACCTTCTAAACTAGGGCTGCTCAAATTTTAATGTACATACAGAGAAGGTCTTGTTAAAAGGGGAATTCTGATTCAGTCGATCTGGGGTGGGGCTGAAATTCGGCTTCTCTATCTTGCTCAGGTGACGCTAATGCCACTGGTCTGTGAACCACATTGGAAGGGGAAGGTCTACACAATGTTTACACTCCAACAAGGAAACACACTGTAACCTGGGTTTGAAGCCTCATTCTATCACTTAGTAGCTTGGGCACATCCATTCATCTATACAGGCTTCCATTTCTTCTCCCATAAAATGAGATGATGATAGCTGCACCTTTACGAGATTTTCCTTTTTGATGACTTGAAGGGATAATCCATGTAAAAAATGTAATGAACGTAATAAAGTGCCTAAGAAAGTGTCATAGCTAGTCTATATTAGCTACCAGATTTTATGTCTTAAGATTTGACATGACATCTATTTGAGATAATGACTTAAGACATGGCTTGCACACGTAAAATTTTCAACAGCTGGGGCTAGGCAATGGCACACCAAAAAAGAATATTATGTATAAGCCAATAAGGAGAAAAACGAGGAACCCACCTTCTACTTTACAGTCAAAAGCATCCCCTGCTTCACCTCCAGGGGGTTTGGAGTTAGACTTCTGAAGGTCTTCCTGGGCACTTTCAAGGCTGTTATAAACCCACTGAATGGAATCTTGCTGGAAATGGGGGGAGAAATAAATCTCAGAGATGTTAGTGCTTCCCAAAATGCATTATCCATTTCATAAGCCTGCTTCAGAAGGAGAGCTGAATCTTATTTACTCTTCTAGTTCATTTAAAAATAATAAAATTTGAAAGAGAGAGAAGATCAACATCACAAACTAATAGAAAGTTGACAGCAATGATACTGTTCAACAAACAGACGTTTTTTAGCTTGAAATTGTATCTTCCAAAGATAGGTTTTTAAGTAAGATGTATTTCCCAAACGTCTTCCTTAAATGCCTCAAATATATCTTAAAATGATTTATAAATTACATTTTAAAATAAATAAATGTTAGATGGACAGTTTTTTGAAGAATCAATCATCTATAATTGCACAAATGATTTAAATACTCCCCTAACAGTCACATATATTTTGACATGTTTAATGGGTTTTTTGAATCAAACCAATACGAAAATTGGAAGAACACCTTTCATCTCATTGGGTTTCCAATTGCTGTAACTATCTTTTACTCCCTGCATGTCATAAACCATCCCAAATTTTAATTGAAGTAGCAGTTCCCATTTTATTTAAATAAATGAGAGAGATGAAACGGCTACCAAGTGAAGTTTTCAGGGTGGTATTACTTTAACATTTATACTTTTCCTAGATAAGATTATAAACTGAGTTGCACTATTGAATTGTGCTATAATTTGTATTAGCTATTTTTTTCTCTTGTAGTCACTTCACAATTGTGTTTAATTATTACATTGCTACACATTATTAAAATGCTAGTTAACATTCACTCATTTCAAATTTATCTTGGTAACCTGTTGTGGCCTCCAGGGAGCCACATCCCCTGGAAGCCACACCTTTGTATATAGCTCCTTCCCACACTTGACCCTGGGCTTGATCATGTGACCTGACCTGTCAAAGGGATAGTAGCAAGTATGATGTAGAAAGCTGATCACTTGTAATCTTCTTTCTTGAAATCCAGACACCATGCAGGAAGGAAAAGTTTGCCAAAAACTGGAAAGGGAGGCCATGTGGAGGAACTCTGGAGTGAGAGGCCAACAGAAGGGGAACCCCAGGAACAGTTCCCAGCAGACTGTAGCCACACCAAGGCCCTCACAGGAACTAACACCCAGTCACCCCATAGAATCAAAAGAAATAATTAATCACTGTTTTTCTAAGCCACTAAGTTTTGAGACAGTCTGTTTCGTAACAATGATACCTGATAGAGCATGTTATTTACTTAGTGAATTTTTCTGTCCTTTCATTGCTTTTCTTAATTATTTCACTGATCGACACTCCTCCAAGAAGGAAGGCAAGGAAAATAAAAAGAAGTGAAACTCAAATCAGTGTGGCTACTTATTAAAATTCAGATAGAAGGGGAAAGACTGATCATTTCAGAGGTGTCTTTAAAACTCCATTCAATAGTATAGTTTAAGAAATGTTTATTTACCTACTGTCAACCCAACAAACCTATGCATCTATGCATGCATTCCAATTTGCTCTGCTCATTTGTCCTTATTTGTGAGCAAAATTGATCAGCTATTTTTCTCGTAGGCTCAGTATTTTGCAGGATGTCAGTCCTGGCCTATGAGAAAACAGTCATTCATCTTCCTGGTTTGGACACAAAGTGATATTCTCAAATCCAGAAAATAGTTCACCGTGCACGACAGAAAGAATGCAAAGCCTCTCCTTTAAAATTCCTTTTGCATTCAGTTGATTAATTTGAGATTTTTTTTCTTATAACCCAACAGTCACTTGTATCTCATGAGATAATAAGCTTTGCTTATAAATTAGGATTCTTATTTTATTTTTCTATAGCACTTAAAATTTGGATCAGAGGATAGTGCTTAAAATTTTAAGTGATGGCAAGCAGCTATTGGCATTCTCTTTTAAGAGCTAAATCTAGTTACCTAAATAAATATATCTAAAAATCAATCACAGACCCTATAAAGCCCACAAATTTTTCTTTTTCACAGAGTCTTATAATTAAACGGTACACAATGACCATTACAGAATCTAAGGCAATCACAAGGGTCAAGAAAACAGTTCATAATTTTGGATTTCAACTTGATAAACAGTTTGCTATCTGAAAACTCATATCACGGTGAAAATGAAAATATCCCAGAGCACTTTTTACACTGGTGAGAATGCTGCAGCAGTCAAATGTAGCCATTTAAGCAAAACTGATTGTAGCTAATCACACAGATAGAACAATCATTGGGAGATTGACAATGTCGTGCTTAAATGTGAACCTGGCAGTGGAAACCACAGAGAGCTCTGGTCCCCGGGGCTTTCTGTGCAAGACCGCAGCTTAGTGCTAGGGCAGCGGAGGGGGTTACCTTGGTGGGCCTCCTGTACTTCCTGCAGGCCGTCACGTGGGCAATGACGCTGGCGTGTGTCTCTTTACTGACATTGATTCCATTCACCTTGATGATGCACTGTCCAGGGTGAAGACCGGCTGCCGCGGCCACAGTTCCTTTAAACACGAATGAGATGATGACCAAAAACCAGTTTTAGGAATAAGGTTCACTTTGATCTCATATACATTAAGGAAAGCAATTTAAAAATATAATAAAGATCTAACTAGTATATTCTTGAATTTGGTTCTGATAGCAATGCCCTCTTCAAAAATTCTCTGCTTTTTAACTGACCATTCTAACTATGTTTAATATAATAAAATAGAATACTTTCCCAACCCTCTAAGAATTAATTTGAAGGGATATTGTAAAGTGACCTTTATAATGCTAATCAGTTCTTTACCCTTTCAAATGTCTAATCAATCTAATTTTCTAACTATGCATATATAATGGCAAAATGAGAAAGCCAGAGACATATTCCTTATGTACCTTCCTTCAGTCTATGAAATCTCTAAATATTAAAATAGTATTCACTTTCATTTTTTTAAATGCCAACAATTAAAAGAAATTCTTAAGGGAAAAAATCAATTAACAACTCCTAATGGACCTGATTTGCTAAGAAAAGTAAGAGTTCAAGATACACACAAAGGGTCAGGAACCAGAGAATTTGTGGAGAGCAAAATTAATCAGAGAACATCGACTTTCCATCATTTATTTGCATAGATGCTGTGCCATATCCTAACCAGTGAGTTAAGATTTTCAGAACCTTCCAATCATTACTGTTTGGCATTCTGAGCAAATCAACACTTACAAAGGACCATTGCTAAATACAATGAATATAATTAATACCAATGATTGTAAAACTTATCGTAAGTATGTTAGACGAGCCTTCCTTTGTAAGCAATTTCCCCCACGAAGGAATTATTGAACATCTTAAAGAACATAACTTACATTCAAGAAGACAGTATATATTTTCTCCTCACTAAAATTCAATCTTAGAAATATTAAGTGGTTTTTCTGGATTAAACTGAGTATTGAGGGAGAGAGGGACAATCTCACCAGAAAGAACAGCCTGAAAAAAGTCAATGAGTCAAGAAATAACCCGGACATCTGGGAACACGTGAGCAGTCGGTGTGCACTTAGAATGGAAGTGGGTGAGAGAGAGACTGGGAGCAGAGCGGAGGCAGGTGGTGAAGTCCTCGTGTGCTTTGTGTGAAGTCCTCAAAGTGTGAACCTTGCTATACATACAAGAGGAAAAATGTTTAAGAATTTTAAGCAGAGCAGGGAGGGTATAGCTCAGTTGTAGAGTGTATGCTCAGCATGCACGAGGTCCTGGGTTCAATCCCCAGTACCTCCATTTGAAAATAAGTAAGTTAATAAACATAATCCCCCCCCCCAACAAAAA
Source organism: Camelus dromedarius (assembly GCF_036321535.1). NCBI lineage: Eukaryota > Metazoa > Chordata > Mammalia > Artiodactyla > Camelidae > Camelus > Camelus dromedarius. The sequence goes on along the minus strand of NC_087465.1, from coordinate 10,566,672 downwards.
AAAAACAAAAAAATTTAAGAAAAAAGAATTTTAAGCAGAGAAGTGACATGATCCCCCAAAACAGAGGATGGACCATTTGACTTTATGTCAAAAATAAAAATCACAGCAAGAATCTACTGCAAATTCCCAAGCTAGAACCAAGGTAGCATTAGTTCTAAAGGGGAGAATGAGATCAAATAACTGATGTTTGATGACAGAGGTGATGGAAAGGCTAGAGTAACCAGGTCACTCCTGTGCCTTTGGACTCAGCAGCTGAGTAGATACAGTCATTTAAATAAAGAGAGAATATAAAAGCTAAAGCAGCTTCAGAGAATAGATGAAAAGTTCAACTGTCGATAATACTGGGCTTTAAGGTGCCACAGGAGCATTTAGGTGGAGATGCCAAATAAACAATTAGATCTAAACTGCAGACCTCAAGAAAGGGATCTGGGCTGGAGGAAGAGATTTAGAAATCCCCAGCAAAGAAGATCAACACAGCTGTTTACGGAGAGCAAGAAAGCACAGAAGAGAAGGGAGTGCCAACAGTGAGGGGTCCACAGACGACGGGCTGGCAGAGCAGGGTCAGGAGACAAATCTGAAAGGCATCATCTCAGAAATCAAGATAGGAACATTATGGGCAAATGGGAGTAGTCAGTTTAAACAAATGCGACAGAAAAATCAGTTAAGACAAGGACCCTCAGTGTCCATCGAATTTCCAGTTAAGTCCATAATTACTCCAGCAGACATGGGTAGGAGGTGGGAGGAGATGTCTACAGCACTGGGCTAAAATTCAAACAGGAAGTGAGGAAGGGCCAGCAAAAACATAAACCAGCACTTCAGGAAGTTTGGCCATGACAAAAATACAAGTGATGAGAGCATTATTCCAGAGCCGAGGATCTCAGTCTCTGACGTGCATACAAATCTCCTGGGTGCCTTGGTAAAGTGCAGATTCTGACTCAGAATGTCCTGGACAGGGCCTGAGAGTCTGCATTTTTAACCAGCTCCCAGATGATGCCAACGCCGTGGGTCTGCGGACCACACTTTGAGCAGCAAGGGTCTGGAGGGGAAAGCAAGGAAGTGGGAAAGCTTTGTGTTTGCTGTTCTTTTTAAGACCATTTTGTTTCTTGCTTTATTTTAATGAGAAACAACTGAGCATGTTTACAGCCTGTAGCATAGTAATCCAGTGAAGAGAAAGGTTGAAAATTCCGGAAGGGGGATACCTGACGGTGTAATACTCCAGAGGCGGTATCTGAAGGGATGGGCTCAGACTATTTCTCAGATATTAACCTTGAACTCCAGAGAGGAAAAAGGAAGACCTCTTCCTCTAGAGTAGGAGAAAAATTTGTGATGGTGAAAAAGCCAACAACGTGTGTGCACACAAAAGGTGTGGGAGTTGGAGGGCTCCACACCGGGAGCCTGACCACGTCTGTGAGAAGAGAGAGAAAGTCATTTTGGGAGGTAATAATGAGAGAAAAAGGGGGAGCTGATCAGACCCATGAAAAGATTACCTAGTAGTAAGTTGTATGGGTTCAGTGAAAGACAAGACCGGGAATTGGAGCGTCATGGGTCCCTGATAAGTTTTCTTTTGTGGTTGCTCAGGAGAAAGAGCAAAGACAGGTTTATCCAAGGCTGAAATGAAGTGGCCTGGACGCACCTGAGAGGCAGGGATGAGAAGACCCCAGATGCACACCTCAGGGGTACAGATGAGTGGACCTTGATGATGCTGAGAAGAGAGTGACCCACCGTGGGGATAAAGCTGGCTAAGAAAGGAAGTAGAGTTCTGAGGGGTGTGATTGACCAGGAGGAAAAGAGAAGGATCCAAAGAATGATGGTTCCAACTGGATTTTAAAACAACCTGAGAATGCCAAAGAGATAAGAGACCAAAAAGAGAGACTGGGTCAGAAACTGGCATGTTGGAACTGCAGATTCCACAGCTGAAATCCCAGTTATGGACACACTGCAGTGTGTGACCAGGAGAAAGGGCTGAAGGAGAAAGATGGGTAAGAAGTTTCTTTTTCTCTTGGCAAAATTACAATGCAAAAGGAAGCCACAGACTAGTATCTTCCTTAATATACACCCAAAAAGAAAAGCATGGAAGTGTTTCTTTCTCTTACTCTTCAGACTCAAAAAAGCATAGTAACCAGCCCTGGCCTTACCCCGTCACTAAGTCTCAAAAATAGAACCCCGATCTTTAAATGATCCTGCAAGGGGGCATGAGGTACAATCTGATTCACACAGGTTTCCAGTTATTTCATGGCCCTAATAATGTGACTTGCTCCTTTTTGCTTTAGTGAAAAGGAACAAGATTTTCGATGTGTCGAATACCCTAACTCTGTATGAACTGTATCCCATTTCAGTTTTATCATTTTAATGAGTGATTGGAAACATTTTAAATGTCTATTCATCTATATAATATTCATCTATAAAAATATGAGTGAAAAGACAAGTTTTTGAAATAAGATTCATTTTTATCATATATCCACTTAATGAACGCAATTTTACAACCTAGCTAGTATGTTCTCAATTTGATTCTGACAGCAATGCCCTCTCAAAATCTTCCAGTCTAATGTTGGGGTGATCATATTATGATGCTTTATATTTCACAAATCTTAGTAATGAAAAGCATGTATGTCTCTTGTTAAGATAAATGCATGGCCTCTTTTGCTCACAGTGATATTTCTTGCTACAGCAGCAATTTATTTACTATGGTTAGCAATGCGGAACGAGCAGTTACTCCCTTAAATCATCCTAGTGTTAGCATAAAATTTAAAAATACATACGTTAGCAAGAGATGTCAATAGCTGATTTGCCTCTCAAACAAAAAGAGAATAAAATACAAACATACGTTTTTAGTCACCTAAATTACTTGATTTAAAATGCATTTGATGGTTTATAAAGTGCATGGTTTATGAGAATCCTTGAAGTAATCACATAGCAACAGGCTTTATATAAAGCACACAGATTATTCCTAAACGTGAAAACTCACATCTTTGAATTACTGACAAAAATATAGTAACTTGCCATCAGAGAAAAAAGAGACAACCTTAAAATCATTATACCTTTGGACTAAACTGAAGCATGCAGAAGAGTGAGACTGGGAAACACTATTCTCTTATGAATTTTTAACAATGATAAATATGTCTTACAATTTTGAAGAATTTTTGAAAAAATACTGTTTTAGGAATGTACTACCATTGAGCTAACGTGGTAAAAACATGAGGGAGAAAATTCAGAGCAACATGACTGTGCACGGTTTAAACACACTCTTGTTCAGCAAGGAGTATGCAAACATGCTGGCAAGCTGGTTTCCACACAGGATGAACTTCTCACCTCTTCCTACTGCGTGCACCACCGACGGGCCATATCCTCGGATCTGGAATCCAAGTCCCTCAGCGGAATCTGGGATTTTCACCGTCCTGAAATCAATCAAAAAATAAGGAAGATGGCTTTAAAATGCCACACCTGGTTAAAACAATATTTTTTGTTATAAACAACAGCTCGACATCAACACAGTTTAAGAATATGATTCACTTCAGTGTTTATTCAGTGGACTTTTAAAAGAATAGCACATCAAAAGCTAAACCTGAATAAGGAAAGCAATATTTTTAATGGATCCACATGCAAAAGAAGATGAAGGCCTGGAGACATTGAGTTTAGGCGTCACGGCAAACCAGGGAGGGATGTCCCACTGGTGGTAACAAACGAGCTACTCCGTGGAAAGAAGGCGGAAATCAGATAGCAACCATGAAAAGCAGAGAACGTGAGATAAGACGGAACATCATAACAGTAAAAGTGGGTTTAATAAATTGCCGTAGAGAGCAAAGACAAATGAACACAACGCAATAAATGTTGACAGCTAGCCCTCAGTGCCCAAGAAACAAAAGTGTTTTCTGAAAGACGAATTAATCATGAAATAAAAGTTGGCAGCACTTCAAGGGCACGTTATATGGGGCCCGGAGTTAGGTACAGCAGCACTGATTTGCAGCTTCTGAAAGAGCTGTGGGGTCAGTTTGAGCAACACTGAGCCTAGAAAATTGGAGAAAGACATACATTTATGCCTGAAGGCACAGGCTGGCCCTGCAATTTAACATATAACCCAGGCAGGTATTACAGCGTTCCGTGACAGAAATGCAGGCTGTCCCAGGGAACCCTGAAAATGTTATTATAAATTAGGTTATGCACTGTGACGTGACCTGGGTGTTGGTGGAACAGAGGTCACAGAACGGGACTATCCTTTATTCTTAATCAAATACTCTGGGGTATAAGGTTGTATCCACTTCCTTTGAACAGCACCTTGTTACCAGCGTCTGTCAAAGGGACACTGGAAAACGGACAACTGATTAAGGGAAAGAGAAGGGAATAAATACATCTTCTGATCATGAAACAAAAAAACAGAGGGAGCTCCTGCTTCTCTAGGTTAGGAATGACAGTTCAGTTTTGCTGAAATAACTTGGAGCTTTCAGGCCACGGTGAATTACTCCTGCTTTCGGACTGTGAGGAATTCACAGTGGTCTCTCTTTCTGAGCAAGGTCATATCCTTATATTGCAATGCAAGATTGACCTTACTCTAATCTTCAAGAAGATTCTTATATTTTTTTCTTAACAAAATGCATACAGATGCATTTTCTTCAGAAAACAACCTCTGGAAAACATGTTTTCCTGCTGGGACCACTATATGGTCTGTTAAAAGAAGAATTCAGTTTGTACAAGAGGAACGCTCATTTCCTGTAGAAAATAAGTGTATTAAATTATCTGCCGCAGAGCCTTTTGAAAAGTTCCTTGATGTTACCAAGCGTAAAATACAGCTAGGTTCAAAAGAAAAATTCTGAAAATAAAAAGGAAAAAACTGAGTGCTCCATCCTCAAAACACTTTTAAAATACAATGTAAAATATGTTCTTGATGTTATAAAGAAACAGTGAAAAACATGAAATGAGAGAGGCAAGATGCATCACAGACACCATCACTGGAGTGCACGCTACGGGCTGAACACGTGACGAGGTTCTCTACAAACCTAAATTTATTCAACGTTCTTAGCACCTCCGTGACGTAAGCACTCGTATCATTCCCATTTTTTTTTCATGGATGAGGATGTTAAAGCAACACAATGAGCAAGCAAGTGGTAGAAGACAGGCTTGAGCCTGGCCCAGAAATAGCAGGTTCCAGACACTGTGCAGCAAACCGAGGGAAGAGTCGGGAGACCCAGGTTCCAACCCGGCTCACCTAGCGACTAATCCTAGGACTAAGGATCTGCCCCTTTCTATTCAGTTTTCGAGTTAATGACGTCAGAGTCCTGTAACTGTTGAGATGTCTACGAGCAGCGAACCAGTATTTGCAGGGTTACATCAGGGGGCAGGGGGCCACAAGGAAGGCCCTGATGTTTGCTAGTGATCGCTCTGAACTGACTGCTGATGAATACTGCTGCCTGCTTCCTTTCCAGTCTGTCCTTCCCCTTTTTAACGCCCTCAGATTAGTCCAGAGGTAGGTGACGAGGTTAGCCTCATCCTAGACAGGGCTGGATGAAGGGGGAGCAACAGACCATAATCAGGGCTAGAGAGAAGACATCATTATGGTCATTCGCTGCCCTGTATCTCTGAGTCTTCCTAAATCAGTAACTTCAGTGAGTTGTGCTCACTCCTTCAGACCCCTTGGTAAGCCGCTGGTGGGAGCCGCAGACTCCAGCCCGCTACACTGCACTTCAACTCTTTACGATAAATGGTGGGCCCAGCTGTTGCTGAAAATATATATTAAGTCAGGGAAGAATACTATACTATATATACTTAGAATATTTTCATATGTAATTAAAATAAACCTTTTTGGTTTTGAAGTGGGAGCCTTCATTTACCTTAAAATTAATGAAGTTGCTTATTACTTATGGATAAATCATATAATTAAACTTTAAATAGCAATATCGATACAATCACTATACATTAAGACATTATGCTAAGCACTTTCTATGCATTCTCTCGACTAATTAATTGGTTCAACAAACCATGGAAATCTGATAAGGGAACACTAGACTATCAATGATTTTCCGAGGAAAAGCCAATGTTTTCCAAGTATATCCATATTCAAAAAACAAAAACACCCAGATCATTAATCATGTCCCCACTTTATAAATATGTGACTGTGTGTATGTGTTTCAGTACTTAGAAAGACCAATTAACACTGAATTTCAAAAAAAAAATAACAAGGGTTATTTATGGATAATAGGATTATATGAAAAGATGTCTTCCTTTAGAAAAACCTGTACTGTCTAATAAATTTCCTGTAATAAACACAAGGTTGCTTCTTTCTCATCATAGGTAAATAGACAGATTTTTTTTAAAGAGTGGACACATTACACGGTCCACAAAGGCACGGAAGTGTCTTTCACCCACTCCTGACCCCATCTCCCATGAGTATTTCATTATAAATAGTATCTGATCAACTCATCGCCCCTAAAATTCTTGGAGCTGAATGTGGAAGAATCAGTTTTTATTACGAAGTGTTCTATTAGTTTTCTTCACTCAGAATCAGATTCAACCCAATCCAGACCAGAAAAATATGAGTAGCAAAAGGAAAAGATGATTTCTGCTGGAACTACCTGATTCACGTAGCAAGCACATTCCCATCGTAAGCAGTGTAGTTTTTTCCCCATCATCTAAAGACCAGTCCCAGTGACACTGTTGGGGTTTAACTGTGCCAAGCAACGGGATGCTTAATTCCAGACATTTACTTTGTTAACTGTTGTATTTTATTCACATCTGTATAATTTTTTTTAAACCCCACATAAATCATACAACTTACTCCCTTGGCTTTGTGCTCACGAGAACTCGTAAAGGTTTTCTGCTGTTTAAGCATGATTTCAGGAAGCAATCCACTTCATTGAAGGGTCTCATAAAAACTAGGTCACCATTAATAGCAAAAATCTTTTTCCCAACTTCCATGCCAGCCATCTAAGAGGGAAACAGCAAAAAAAAAAAAAAAAAATCAAATTATATTTTAATAAGAAATCTATTTTTTTTACAGAATCAAAATTTGAAAAGGTCTAGAACTTATAGATTTTGACATTTTAATACATCTGCAGTGTTCTTATACAACGTCACAATACAGAACTGTGGAAGAGATAACTCAGCAATTCTCTTTGACCTAGTTTTGCATTTGATCACCCATCTTGACTGAAACTCTCTGCCCTCCCTCCCTCCATGACTTAACACGGACTTAACATGTCTCCTCCTGTGACCCCTTTTCCTGTTGTATTTTATAGTTCTTATTTCACCCTTTTAACTACAGTCAAATCCAGGGTTAATTATTTTTACTCTATTTTCCATTTCTATCCAATTAACTCAGAGAGTTTCAACCTCTACATAGCCACTGATGACAACCAAATATGCATCGCTAACTAGCCTCACACAGCATAGATGTCTCCAGGGCAGGAGAGAGTAATGGCCTGGAATGCAAGGACAAGAGCCCTAACAGGCAGACCACAAGATGCTAAGGAAGACATTATCTCTCCATGTCAACCAGGCCAGTCTTCTTAACCAACCCCGCTGCCTATAAACTATATGCTGCTTTGGTTACCAGCTAAATATAAAAACCTGGGAGAGGGTATTTTATTGGTGACAGAGTCAGATGAAGCTGGGTTCTAGGAACATCCTTTGAAAAATGGCTGGGGAAAACATTTCCTCAACATAGAAAATTACTAAAAATTTCCACGAACAGAGTATGAGCTGACGAGTTATTTTGTTTGAAATCAACGTGCTGGACATAAATCGTTGTGTTGCATGAGACTGTGTTTTTGGTAAAAGACAGAGACCCTGGGCATTAGCAGATAGGAAGGGTGACAGTTTGCTACTAACTTTAAATAGATTCAAAGTTAAAAGCCATGCTTCCTTCATTCTCACATTCCTTATTAAGGATTAAGCATTTGACAGGGATGGTAGGCAGAGAGAGGAATACTTTTAATCTGATATATTTGGGATATAACATTGGAAGGTAGGTTCCATGAGGGCAGGGAATCTTGCCTATTTTGTTTACTGCCGTATTCCCAGAGCTTGGAACACTGCCAATCACATAACAGATACTAAATAAATACTTGCATTCATTTGAATGAATGAATGATGATCAGGAGATTCCTCCATTTAAAAGGCTAGTGAGGTAAGAGAACACCAATCAGCATTAACCCAATGAGAAAATAAATCAAAGCATGTGCTTTACCGATGGAAACTGTACTTATATAAGACAATCAAAAGAGATAAGAAAACGAGGGGTAGGGTTCAGTGGCAGAGCACACACTTAGTATGCACAACGTCCTGGGTTCAATCCCCAGTACCTCTATCAAAAAATAAATCAATAAATAAACCTAATTACCTCTCTTCTCCCCTCCCCCCCCCCAAAATTGATAGGAAAACAGAAGACACAGCTCTGGATGTGATGGAAGAACCACCTGACACACATAACACAGCCCCACTTGCTGTGGTCTCCACAGGGCTGCAGGCTAGAATGTGTGAACAGGGAAGTCCCAGGAACATGGAATAAGCCACGTGGACTCCTAGGAGGTCAACAAGTCCAGAGCTTAGTCTCTACAACATGTCCCTTCAACGATCACTACAGACGCAGACACCCTCCGTCACAAATCTCAGCAGCATTTAAAAGAATCCCAGAATAAGACTATTCAAACATTATTTTCAATAAAGATATTTAAAGGCTGATTTCAATTTGTTTAAAACGTTTATACTTGTATCTCATGGACAACATACTTAAATAAAGATGCTAGTTTACATTACCTCAGCATTAGATCCCTTTTCTACCAACTTTATTATTGGAACTTTGTTTTTGTCTTCTAACCCAAAACCATAGCTGCCTTCATTGGATTTAATCTGAAATGCAAAATATTAAAATTAGTAATAAAGCAACTATGAAAAAAGTTACAAATCTAACAGAATGAAATGACACATTGCATCACCATCGAACATGTTTATGTGATCTCCCGTTAATGTCCAATCAAGAAGAAAACTTGTACCACATAGTGATAAACTTACCAATAATGACTTAGCTATAACATTTTCCACAACTTTTAAATCATGTTTCATAAGTCTGTGCTTCATATTTGATCCTTCCATTTCCTCATCCGCAAAAAAACGGAAAAGTAGGGGTTCGTCTTTGAATTCGCTTTTTTCAACAACTATGGAAACAGAGAGAGATTCAAACTGTTTCAATTAATCCAAAAGTCAAACTCATTTTCCAAACTGACAGACCTTCAGTAAAGTAACACCTGTCCTATTCCTCAAATTTATACTCCTTGAACAAGTTACATTCACAAACATCCCAAAGGTATTTTTCTATTTCTTTCAAGCCAATGTTTCCTTTAAATTACTGTTACATAAAGGATTTCAAATTTTTAAGGTAAGTAGTATTTTTGTCATTGTTAACTTCTTTCTACTTAACTGAGTCTGTCACTTTCCAGATTAAAATTCAACTTTAAGGAAAAGATTATACTGAGTCAAAAAATGTATGCAGTTCAAAACACAGAAACCTGCAGTGTTCTGAATTTAAAGTAAACATTTTAAACAAAAACACACAAACATTTATGTTCTTAATATCCTGCACAATTATGGGAAAATTCAAATGGGTTAAGAGCTGCCCTTATGTGTGTGAGCAATTTCCACTGTGGTCAATTTTGTTCTAACACTTCAAACCAAAAATATGTCTTCTGAATGAAATGTGACTTTAGTTTCCACTAATTCCTGGTTCTTCTCTGTTTAAGAACTGTATTCTCAAATAAATTTATTTCTGCAAAGATCAGTTGTTTCCCTTTTATCTGAGCATTAATATTTTCCCTCAAAGTCCCTAAGATCCCTGGCACTCTCTAACGAGATAAGGTGTACTTTTCATTAGCCTTTTTAAAAATAAGGCTAAATACTGATAAAATCTGTATTCAGTGAGATCCTGACAGCTGTTAAAATATTTTAAGAGAAAATTTTCTCTATTTCTATTTATCTGACCTTACACCTTGAAGCATACTTGTTGGCACAGATTGATTCACCGAATCAGGGATCTAAGTGGTCCCATGGCACAGCAGAACATTAGGCTTTATCATGAGACAGACCTGAGTCTAAATTCCAGGTCTGGGACTGATTCTGGGTGTAACACTGGGAAGCACTGAACTTCAGTTTCCTCACCTATAAAATGGGGCAATAAAACCTTGATAATGTTGCACAAAACTAAAATGAAGTAATAAATGTAAATAACTTGGAGAATATAGTAGGCAACCAAAAATGACAGCTCTTTTGTTTCATTATTTTCATAGAGTTCCAAATAATTGTTTTTGACCAGATGTATGTGTGGATTGATCTTTGAATGGAAGACTGGAGGGCAACGTGAGTGAACAAATGAAAGTACCAACCACAAGTGAAACAGTAACACAAGTTGTAGCTGACCATAGAAACGAGAATATAACCGAGGCCGAGTTAGGTCTTGCCTATATGACCCAAACAGTTTCCCAAAACCCACATGGTGCTTCTGCTACTGCTGTTTTCCCCACCGAACAGCATGTCTAAAACCAGGAAGAGAGGACATGAGCTAAACTGGCTGTGTTTTATTCACGGGGGCTTTCATAGGGAAAATCTTTATTGTGACTCAATCTTTTCAAATAATATTTAGATAAAACTACCACTTGTTGGTGCTTTAATGTAAAGAGAAAAATAATCAAAACCATTGAAGATTTTCAGCTTGGTATTACAGTGTTAATTCCGTATAATGATGCAATTTCTTCCATTCCATGATTGGCTCTTCAAAGACTGACATTTCTGAATCACAGCTCCTACAGTCCTCCAGAGATACTGGAACGCAATGGATTTCCCAAAGGAATATATGATAACCAAAGATGCTCTCAAAATCGTGCTTTTTGCTGTACTTCTTTCCCCCCCAAAAAAGTAACTTTCTGAATGTAACTGACAAATAGGTGTATGAGCTATCAAATATATGCATAAGCTAATATATATTGAGAATGAAAAAAGATTGTTTGGGTTTATGGAATCTATAAGATGGTATATATAAATAGAGAGGGAAAATTAAGTTTCATTACTTTATAAATTTAAGGGAAATGAAGTCTCCAAACAAGAAAGAACATCAATCTTAAATTAGTGGCCAAAAAGAAACAGATGTTTTTCCCCACAAATTTATAATTTTGTTCTCTGAGATAATTTTTAAAGCATTTTTCTACAAATAACTAAATATTCAACCATTTATGCTCTCATTTAATCATTTTAATATATACTGGCATTCCAAAAAACCATGAGTCTGATCTAAAATAGTTTCAAAGAGACATATGAGTTATTTTTTTTTTTAAAAAAAACTTCTAGTTCAAGACCTCACTGTTCTGGAGTCAATCTGGAAATATGGAAGAGAAGTCTTGGCAGCTGGTAGATAACACCTATGGCACCAAGAGTGAAACTGAAGGTACATGTGGTGACCCAACATGGACGGACACACGGCAAGACCCAGACAGTCTTGCTGGTTCGGCTCTAAATGACTTCACTGGAACACTGAGAAATTCCCAGTGTGTCCTAACAAAACAAAAAACAGTGGAACACATCTGTAAGCTTCCAGAATAAAAATCCCTACCATGGTGCATAAATCCATTGTCACAGAGTCCGATGCCAAATATCATTGCCTCTTCTCTGGTGCGGCAGTCCCCCTGCGAACCACAAAAGCACGGTATAAGTTAATAGGCAACCAGAGGTTCTGCCTGTGACGTTCCCAGCCCTGTGCTGACATGGCCGTGCATCTGTCAGGGTGTACGCTGCTCTCATAAGCCCACGATGCATCTCATTTTTATAAAACATTAACTTGATTTTGAAAATATCTTCTTTTGACATTAAATTTTAAAAAAGATTTAATACTTGTGGAAAAACCAGGCTTTATTAAACATGAAAATATATAAGTAACTGAAGTTTATCACTGCCACAAGTGATCCTTTTCTCTTATTTCCATCTTATATCCCAATTATGAAAGAAAATACCCTATATATGAAAACTTGCCAATGGAAGATTGCTAAGCAAAAGTCATTCTGCACAGTCTCTGTTATCCCTTCCCTCCCACCAAATGGCCTTGCTCTGTTACCCCCTAAGAAACTAATCTAGGGTGACTCCTAAGACCCTAAGAGCATGCTGTTAGCCTGAGCCAGCAAATGCAAGCTTCTCTTTTACTACCTTGCCAAAAAAAACTAATAATCAGCTCATATGCTGACCAGAAGGCCTGATGCAACCTTATGATTTTTATTTAGAAAACACCTATTTTATTTATTTAAGTATGGCTTCATATACAGTCTGCCCTCCCACTGTATGTGTGTATGTGTGCATTTGTGTGTATGTGTCTACATCACCTTACAGTTGTACATTTGGCAGTTTAAGTGCTTTCTCACATATTAGCTCATTTTTCCTAGTCCTGTCTTTTAGCTCTTAGGTGCAGCACTCTGCCAAATCCATCCTCTCTTCGCTCTGGCTTCTCCTTCATGTCTGTGTTAACACCCTAATCTCGTGTTTCTTCATCTCACTTCTAAATTGCCGTAATTTATTTCCTGTTCTTTCTTCAACATATGCTGTTACAGAATTAAACTTTCTTACACAGGAATTTCATGTTCCAAAACTTTAAACTGACTCTCTTTCTTTTATAATCATAAAAGACCCCAGATTTTGGTTGGGCTTTGCAGGCCTCTGGTACCCTGGCTTCATTCTACCTTTCCAGCTCCATTTTCCAAACACCTTCACCATCGCTCCAGTCAAGTTGGCCCCCTAGTGTTGCCTGAACTTATAATAGGGAAGAACAAATCTGACTCCATATGCATCTGTTTCTTTTACTTCAACCTTTGTGTTCTATTGCTTTGGCTACAAGTTAAGAATGTTGCCTAAAGCCTGAAATGTATAAGAGACCATTCTCAAGGCTCTGACCTTTAAAGGTGTAACACTTTTCCATTCATATAGAGATTTTAAAAACTGCAGAACAGAGAATAACATTTGTTTTACTGGAGGTTTACAGGAGCATCATGACCTGACCTATGTGGAGAGATGCAAGAATGAAGGATTCCAACACGAAGAAGTTTGCAACAACCAAAAAACCTCCTCCCCTCTTAGTATAAAAGAAGCCTGAATTCTGACTTGGGTAAGATGGTTTTTTGGAACACTAGTCCACCATCTTCTTGGTCTGCTGGCTTTCCAAAAAAAGCTGATATTCCTCGCCCCGACAACTCGTCTCTTGATTTATTGGCCTGTCTCACGGTGAGCAGTGCAAGCGTGGACTCGGTGACAAGTTCTCTGTGCTTATTTCCACCCTTGCTTTCACTCATGGATTCATCCATTCCTACAGCTCCCTCTCTTCACCCTCTACACATTTAAATTCTACCTGTTTACTATCAAGGACCAGGACAAGTGCCACCTCGTGCTGAGACAACTCCAACCCTCACTAATCCTCCTATTAACTAACAAGGCATTGATAATCTGTATCTTCAGACAATGCGTCCATGACCTTTTCAAAATCTAGCTGTTAAGTAATTTTTATGCACTCCTTCAAAAGATTTTTTTTTTGCCACATAATGGGCCAACTGCTAGAAATAATATATGTAAAATACTCAAACACTTGCCTGCCCTCAAGTAATTCAAACCTGGTCAAGAATTTAGTAACTTACCACATGCTATATAATAAGTACCACTGTCCAATTTAGTCACGGCACCCATTAGGCACACACTAGGTGCTGGCACAAAGAGGTTAAAGAGGTCCCTTCCCTAAGAAACAAGTGGACAGGTTCAATATAGCGTGGTGTTGGCTAAGACAGATACACCCAGGGAACTGGGACCACAGAAGACGACGCTGAGCCCAGTCTGGAGGACGCAGCAAAGTTTACTGGCGGAGATGATGCTGGAGCAGAATCTTACAGGATACACGAAAATTTGCCCAATTGACTAATAGTCCTTCGAAGGCAGGAACCATGTCTCCTTTCTGTTTTGTTGGTTTGTTTTATTTTAATCATCAAAGCACTTGCTTAAATGTTATATTTACAATAAGAGCTTGTTTAATAATCACTGACATTAGATTAACGATTCAATTGATATACTGGCCAGGCTAATATTTTATTGAACATAATGGTGTCAAAAGTACAACTAAAATGTTTTGGTATCCGTGTGCCCTTTAAAATCTCTCCTTGTGCCCTATAGAACTGGTGAGAATAAAAAAAAAAATAAAAGACATAACAAAAACTGCTCTGAATGTGAACAAGAAAGCATTATTTAATTTCAAAATATGATTGATCCATAAACAAATTACAACTTCTGTGAATCAAATGATGTTTTAGAAGGACATGAATGCACTTGTCACACTAGGAGTCAACTTTACGGAGGAAGTAATTTCTTTATAAACCATTAAACTAGAAGCAGCATGACAGCAGGTGAGAAATTCAGCAGAAACGATATCACACAACATGACTACAGAACAAGGGAAAACCTGTCAGATCTAGGCTATTCTCCAAACAACGTACAGACTATCACACTGTAGCCAGTTCATTTGTCCTCTTAAGCTGTCTGAATCAATTCAGTGTCCTGGTCAACACTAGAAGTTAAGGTTTATTATCACTTGAGAGCCTTGGTGGAAAGAGACCCTCATTTTTTAAAAAAAATCTCTTATTTCTATTAGAGGAAGAACTTGAATTCATCATTCTATTATCATGTCTTCCTCCTTAAAGCCAGCCCTTGTTGTCCTAATCTGAATCCAAGCACTAAGAGTTAATTATGTCTGAGACCTGCATGTGGGTAAGTCTTACACCATCAGAATCATAAAGCTTAAGTGATGGAGAAGAGGTGACAAGTACAACTATTCCAGTAAATAGTTAACAGCTGTGAAAACAAAACCTGCAGAGATTAACAGACTCATCCAAGTTTGTATAACCGATTATCAACAGAGCTGTCATCAGACACCAAGTTACCTGAATCCCAGCCCATTTCAATTTCTACTGCATACAATTTCTACACATATTGTCCCAACAGACCACTAAGAAAGCCTGAATTAAAAAAGAACTGCAATTTGGTCTGGTTTTTGAGCAACTTTTTCTTAAACTTATTCTAGTCTTCTAATGTTCACACTTGGAAAGTAAATGTGCCAAAATGAAAAAAAAAAAGTTAATAACTGACTTTCTGAGTCAGAACTTTAAATATTTATTCAGTATGAGCTTTTGCTTTAAAAAAAATCTTTCTTCAGTTTTCTTATGTAATCAACAATAGTACAAGTTCGTGTGAATTCTGTAACAGTACAATTTCTATGAGAAATTCCAATTGTGTTACCAAATACAGAGCCAATTCCAGTGACACACAGAGACCATAGTGTTGTAAAAGGCTGGGACACCAGTAAACCCATGGGACATATGAATTCAGATTCTATCTAAAAGGAACTGTTTGGTTTAATCTAAGATCTTAATTTCTAAATAAAATAAATTCAAGTGCTATAAAATGCAAAAATAGGTGATCTAGGATAGAAGTTGATATTAAATAATAAAAATCTCAAAAATAGGGGCACAGATGAATCAATGTGAATTAAACATTAATATTTGAAGCAAAAGTGTAAACATTTCTATGACTGAGTATCAAATGTTATTATCCACTTGTAACAAAGGAAGTAGACAATTTTCTTCAATAACAAAAATGTAAATTGTCTCAATTATCCATTTGGAATGACATTTTAACCAGTATCCCCTTCCTCAAAACAGTAAGTTCTATCAAAGTGAATATCAGTTTTCTTAGCCTTTTCTTTAATCTTTGGAAAATATTTGACTTTTTGTTAGTTGATCCAGTACGGTAAAACACTGAAATAAATGTATATTTGGGTGTCTGTTATAATGAGGTAGATGCCCTGATATACAAATAACATTTTCTCAATACCAGCTGTCAGCTCCTGCATTCTGAGACCCAGAGCAATAATAACAAATTTCATGCTTCCCTATTTAAAATGTGTGAGGGTGAGGTTAAAGCTCATATTATCAAAGCACAATTATGATCTGACAGAGAAAAAGGCACAGGGAGATTCGAATAACTTGCTAAGACTAAAACCCAGATCCTTTAAAACAAATCAGTGAACAAAACAGGCAAAGAATTTCAGTGCACGCACATAGCTAATCTTCAGTGAAATTCAAATGACCATTTTTTTGATGGCTCTTAACTGATATTTTTGAATTAAGACACATCTTCCTTTTGAAAGACAATACAGAATAAAAATTAAGTGTGAAGACTCTGAGGTCAGGTTACCTAGGTTCAACTCCTAACTCTGTTTCATACAAACTTGGTCAAGTTATTTCACTGTGTCTCATTGGCAAGTGGGGAGTTTTGAAAAGTACCTCGAAGTTTAAAGCAGCAATGACCATAACTCAGCCACTTCTGTTTGTCTATTTACCTGTGCGATTAACCAGTCTATCAGCTTGTTGGCCATGACGACAGATTTGTAGGTTCTTAAGTGGTAATCTTTATCCCTATGAAGGAAAAAGAAACCAAAAATACTAAGCAAGAGGATACGGAAGCACAAGGAAACATTTCATTTAGTATCAGTGTGCAACAGAAAAGCTTTCTCGATGTAATTTGAATCAACTGTGCCACTTATGTGTAAATAAAAGAGCTTTACAAAGTGTACAGAACACCTGAAAACTCCTTGGTCAGCTCACACCAGGAGAAGAAACCCACACAGATACAAACGGGACATTTCTTCTTGCACATTTTCTTATATCCAAATCAATTATCACTGCTCTGTTATCTGGTAATAACTGGAAATACAATATCTCATTTATAGAATTCCTTCCCTTTAAGTCAAGATAGATTCTACAAAAAAAATCTCGCCAAAAGGTGGTGAATAAAGCCACCCCTTGTATTTCTGCTCCTGAATGCTCCAGGAAGGCAGAATTTGCCCTGGAGGACTGTTTGTTTGGCTCAGCTGTAGCAGGAGACCTCAGGCGTGTCCAGAGGTAAACACACAGAGAACCCTGTCCCTCATTTTGTCTGATCAGAGCACGGACTTGGCGACACCACATCCCCAGGGAACCTAGGGAATAAGTGGGTCTCCACGTCAGACTCTCCTTTCTGTGGACTTCCCAGATCTGAGAGATCTTTCAAAGTCTAGTTAGATGCCAACAAAGTGCTCATGATCAGAACAAAGCCCCAAGGGCAGACATCTATAATTCATTTATTTTGCAGGCCTGGATCAAAAGGGAATGAGAAAACGACAGTCTTTTCAAAATGTCAAAAAATCCAAACTGCAAATAACTTGACGTGACGAATAATTACTAACTATATTCACAGTTCTTTACCCTCTCGGTAATTTACAATTCACACTGACATCATTTCATCCCCTTTCATAAAAAGCTCCCTGAAACATGATTGAAATTTCTGAGATTTCAATAATAAATGCACTAGGTTAACCAGTAATCAACGGCAGATTTTTTTTAATCTCTTTAAACTGATCTCCCTCTTTCTGATTCCTCATGACCAGGTTCATCTTGTTTCCATGAGCATCAAGGGCAGGGTCGTCATTTACAGACCACATGTGGGTCTGCGGGTTCTTCATCCAAGTGATTTTGCTTTTCATAAGCTGAGTTCACACATATTAAAAGCATGACTATCATACATTCCATCTGTTTTACGGTTTTTTTCTCCCCATAAATTTACCCTAGACAACTCATAAACCATTGTCATTTCTAGCCAAAGAACAATTCCTTCTTATCAGCTCTTTCAGAGCTTTCTTGATAAAAAAAAAAAAATCCCATGTGGCTAAAATATATTTTCAGAACACCATTTTCTCACATACAAAACCTATATATATATATACACGCATACACACACAGATGAGAT
The DNA here is from genome assembly GCF_036321535.1 of Camelus dromedarius. Lineage (NCBI taxonomy): Eukaryota > Metazoa > Chordata > Mammalia > Artiodactyla > Camelidae > Camelus > Camelus dromedarius. Next base: position 10,548,837 of record NC_087465.1, on the reverse strand, counting down.
GAAAAAAAAATCCAGTATCATTTTTTGTAAGGAGAAAAAAAATTTAAGTATCCACATGTTACTGATTTAAGTAATCATCTTTTTAGCATTAAGTTGTCCCAAATATTTACAAGGTCGTCCAGGCCAGGAATATAGCAGAGAATCAACAAATATTGGTTTTTTTTCACCTCCTTTTTCCTGTGGCCAGGGCACTTTCAGGAGTTAATAGGTAAGATCCTATTGGATTTCCAACACTTAAACAGCAACTTTTGGAATCATTTTTTTGTTTTAGCTCTGCATTTCCTTGGAATTGGAAACCAGAATGAAAAATAGAAAAACTGTCCATCAAACATTTGGATTCTATAGCCAGGACTGAAAAGCCTCTACATTTACTTCAGAAATAGTATATCCATTTTTTGTTCTGAAAAATGCTTTGGTTGATAAAGTCCAAATGATATCTGGCCATCTGAAATTACTTTAACATTACATTACATCAGTTGGAGTATATCAGTGCATATTACAAAAGTACAAAAAATATCCTGTATTAGTAACCATAACACAAAACTCAAAGCTGAAAATTAATCCTGAGCTCTCTTTTTTAAAAAAAAAATCATATCTCTTCAGAATTAAAAACATAGTACAGAAAAAAATGAAAAAATTACATTTATTAACTCCAAATTAATTCTTAATTTTCGAGTGCAGAATTTTTTCTTTGGATAAAAGACTATTAAAAGCAAACACTGTGAAATAAAATACACATCCAAGATTCAATTACATAGTTTAATGAAAAGTTAATAAATAAGTAATCATCAATGGTAAATATTTATAGTAAACAGTATTTCCAAATCATCTCCCAACCAGTCACCTATTCTTTATTATACTGGCTGAATGTGGCTAATTTCATTATCAAGTCTGTAATTTACTATGAATTAATGGCAAATAATTTTAGAAATCAGAATAAAAAGAGTAGAAGAAACTGTATAATTAGAGCCTCAGAAAATTCAGCAATGTTTGAAGATAAATTGTTACTTAAAAGTAAAACTTCCACTTTTGGAAGAAAAACAAAATAAGCTAAGTTCCAGCTTCATAACATTTAATATGCAATATAAGTATTTCCATTTAAATTGCCCAGAACTTAGAAACCAGACTCACCTTATCACTGGAGTAAATAGACTATGAAGGCGGCAATATAATCGTACGCCCTATTGTAAAATACAGACATGTCAAAAGCAAGTAAGATCACGCAAAGGACGCACCAATGAAATTTTGAAATAAACAGATTCATAGTCAACATTCTGAAATCATCCACTGTCTTACACTAAGTTATTCGAATGTTACCATTACATCATAAAAATAGTATGACTTAAATCATTAAAAACAGGGTTAAATGGTGCTATGAATTTTTCATACTCATATCACATATATATATAAAGGATTTTTTAAATTATTTTTCTTAGAATATAAAATTTCAAGATACAACACAAACAGAAGATAAATGTTTGCAGCAATCCATCATGGTGCTTGATCATTATATGTCAATGTAAATTTTTGCAAGTGTACAAAGAAAACGTCTTACATGAATTTAACATATTTGTGTTTTTATTAAATGTATTCAAGTACCATGACGACTTGTCGCTACATGCGAAGTGATTCTCAATGGACATTACCTTCTGGGTGATGCGCCCGCACTACTTCCATTTAAAACCAGATAAGAGAATAAAAACAATGCTCTAAAATTAGAATCAAGAAGCTTGCTTATGCTTGTCATTTAAAATTTTTCTATACCAGCAGAATCTTTTTAAGTCTCCCTACAGCCATTTATCTTGCATAAGTATGACAACATGAATTCTTCCATTGATAAAGGGTTGTGGGAGAGACTGTTACCTTTGAAATCACATCCTGCATCTCATTTCTTGGATAAAAGGTTCCATCATCATAGCGAAATCTGTATAACATCTGTTCCGGTTTGAATTGATGTTTATCAGTAACTAAGAATATAAGAAGAGTATATTAAAAACTGACAACCTACAAAGCGGCGGATTAAAAACAAATGTATAAAATACATATTCCCTAATACTGAAACTTTTAGTTTTACCAAAAGTTTTTTTTTCTAACGTAGTAATGCAAATGTACTACTATGACAGTAAGATTCATGATTAAGATTTTGTTACATATTTACAATTTCCATATAATGATTTAAGAACTTAATTGAGATCAGCAACACTCAGCCAGCTTAGCACATACATTTGCGGATGGGCAGTTCACGTGCATGTGTAGATTTGTATAAACATACGAGTTTGTGTTTTCTATTTCTTCACGATGCCACAAAGTCAAGCAAAAAGTGTGCTTCCAACAGCAAATACTCCAAGTAGTGAGTAACAATTTGATTCTCAGCCCTAGAAGTGAATTTTAGCATTTATCTGTCTTATCCCCCAGCGATCAGGCCAAGACCACACATACACCAATCTTGACCATTGATCCTATGTTTAGATCTCTGGAGTAGATTAGACAATTTCAGTATGCCACTGATTCCAAATTTTAGTCATTTTCCTACACTACTAAATGCTTTTCTTACATGTCTCTTAATTTTTTTTTCCTCAGAGGAAAATGAGAGTAGTCATCCTTTACTTCCACCCTTAGGATAAGATTTTTCATACTCATAAAGACTCCTACCAAACTTTCAATTTTCCTTTTTTTCAGAAGTTATTTCATAGACAGTCTAATAAAAAATGTTCTAGGAAGGAAAAACCTCAAACTAAAGCTCAAAGAGTTTACATCTAAATCTTTTCTTTACAGGGAATGCAACACCTGCAGAAGAGGTAATTTGTTGCAATGGGCTCTATTTTCACGATTAGATAGAAGACTTTGACCTTTACTTTTTGTGAAAAATGTTGAAGGGGGAGTAAAATCTGTCAGAATTAATTCTCATGAACTACATTTGGTGACTCCAGAAGAAAACCAAAAGACTTGTAACACACTAACACACACAGATACACACACACGCACACACACGCACACACACGCACACATGAAGCTTCAGCAATTGCACCCTAACTTATCCAAACCAAGTGCATGGTTTACAGCCATAAAACTGAGACAGGACTGCTGCCAAGACAACATAGCCTTTTGGGATCTTTTTGTTCCAGATTAAGCCAAAAAGAAAAAAGCATGTGTGAAAGAAAACTATAATCGAAAGAAATATTTTAAAATCCAGTGGTATGTTTCAAGACCAGTTTTTTATTTCTCCTATGCAACTTATCCCCTTCTTTTGTCCCTTAAGATTCACTGAAATAAATTATTGTCTTGATACTCCAAAATTCAAGGAAACGTGGGCGCAAATGTCTCCTGCCGCCATAAAACAAGTGGTGGTTCCACCTGTTCAAAACGGGGCCCTTGGCTGGAAGGTAAACACTTGTGACTCTGGCAGTAATTCTTGGGTTCATCTGCAACTCTTAGCTGTTGACTTGGAAAAACAGTGAACAGCTCTGCATCCAAGTCTACGCCTCCAACTTCTCAAACATGGGAAGCGGGTTTATTAACTGATGAGAAAGGGTGCTGAGTGCCATCTTGCAAGCAACCACGTGACGCTATGTGTGATAGTACCAGGGGTAACTGGTCGGTGACTCACAGCTGGCTCTCTGGGTGATGAGGGAGAAGCAACACTGACTAGCACTCGGCAGTTTCCTCAGCATCAAACACTCCCAACATTTGTTGCATTATGATGATTATTTCCATCATACAAAAATAACAGATATAAATAACACCAAGACCGGACATAAAATAAAATGCAGTCAAATAATTAGGAAGTGATGAGTTTTAAGGATACATTACCTCTGTTTCTAATATAATTTATGTATTTATACATTTAATTTAATTTTAACAACATTTGTGCTTAACAACCGGCTTGTAATTTTTTAAAATTTAATCATCAGTTCTCTAGAGTGTACAAGCCCACTTCAGCACACCACTGGATATAATGAATGAGGTCTCTGGATTCCCACCTAAGCATTTATAATGTAAATAACAGAGCCAGAAGAGTAGAACATTATCAGATTATCACCAAGAAAGCAAGTGTTGCTTCAACCCAAGAATTCCCAGCATAACAAGGCTTTGCCTCTGACAAAGTTCTCAATGATATTTGCAATGTGAATCATAGCAATAATAGTCAACTTTTTTTTTTTTTGCTGGGTCTTCTTAAAACAGATGGTTCATTCAACTTTATTTTAGGAATTCTATTTTCACTAAAGTGCAGTGGGAGCCACATACTAATGAAACTAGCATGTTTGGATCATATTTCTTTATTTTCATGAAATTAATAATGTGAAGTTGCATAATATGTTGTCTTACTCTTGGTTTGAGAGAATCTGTATTAGCTAGTTTTGGACACTTAAAAAAAAGTTATTTCTAGCAACAAAAGTTCTGTATGCCAAATTTGACATTACAACTGATTAAATCCTAATAATCAAGCAAACAGCAAAGGCTCCTAAAATCAAACTGTGACCAACAGAATAATATTAACAGAAAGCATTTGGTGCAAAATATCTCAGAAAAAGAGTTAATCGGGTTATAAATATCCTTGTTCAAAAAGACTTCAATTCTTATAAGTTAAATTGTCAAAGGGTTCTTGTATTTGAAATTTCAAAATAAATTTTAATACAGAATTTATCTACTACTTTTTTTCCCCTCAAATTGTATTGTTGGAGAAAAGCGGTGTCTTATGTAGGGGAGACAAGTTGATTAGGACTGAAATTCTCCCACTATTGATATCCGTTCAAAAAAAATATCTTATGTTGTTGATTTGTTTTCTTTTTAGAGGGAGGCAATTAAAAATATTGTGAGACATATTTTGACAAAATTCATAAGGGTTGTTCTCTCTCTGATTCCTTCAAGATCTTTCAGCAGTCCTGAACTGAAGAACAGGTCAGACCCTAGACGACTATATTCATGAAGGTATTTAATAAATGTGATTCCAATTCTACTTTGTACAACCTTAAAGCTGACTTGAATTCCTCTGACTAGCTATTCATGTGGCCAGGCAAAGTAATAACAATTCTGTTATCGTAAGGTAACTACAATTTCACCCATGATAGTTACGCCTTCAATTTTCAGAACGCAATTCACTACGCAAAGAAACGACTATTCTTCATACAATTCCTCAGTCACCTCTGTTGAAACAGGAAGGTACGAGTGGGAGGGAAACTTGAAAATAACCTCATAGCTCCTTTGATAGGACATCTTCTCCCAACACCCTGACGGTTTCCAGCTCTGGGAATAAAAGTTTCTATGATATACCGCTATTTGTTACAAGGTACCTTGTAGTCCAAGAGGAAAACATCATGATAAACTTAGCATAGCTCTTTCTAAAATACAGTAAATAATACCAAAGAAGTAACAGTACAAAAACTTGCATATCCATAATTTTTAAACAATGTAAATAGCAGCATTAATTGTTGACAGATAGCTTGAAGATCATTTTTCCCCTTATTTCTAATTCAGAAAGGTTCATAATTCCTAATTCACCCAAATTAACAACAGAAGTCACAATAACCTCAACTGAAGATAGAAATGTTAAAAGTGATTTTTGTGACTATTATATGCTAATATCATTGTAAAGCATTAATAAATATATATAGTGATTACTTTGTCTTTCATATAATTTCATAGATTCTACACTGACCAGGGAACTGTGCCTCAGGGGCAGAAATTGGGTAGCTGTTTACCAAATCGGTTTAGCCTTTGTTTCTCCTGCCTGTGCATCTATGGGATATGTCTATGGGTCTCCTGCAGCCGTGGACACCTTATCTGAGTTGTGTCCGTGGACATGTGCACACAAGAAAGGCACAGTGGGAAGCGTACAGACCCATTTGAAACAAACCAAAAACTCCACCCCTCCTTCAAGGCAATCTTTAGGAGCTTTGTATTGAAAAATGGCTGAGCCTCTGTCAGGCACCAAAACCCTGTACAGAGCAGAGCACCACGACCCCATTCTCTACCACGCACTGGACTCGACATGCGTGAAAAGTTAGCCTCTATGATGATGTAAGCCACTGTATAGGGAAGGTTTATTTGTTACAGCAGCTAGTGTTAACCAATACAGTTTTCTTTCTCAATATTCCCTGAAAAAAATTAATTCTCCCATCCTTGCAGATTTCTGTCTTTGTGACAGGACATATGTCAGCAGCCTACCTTTCTCACCACAGCCCTCTCTCCTCCACCTGTGAAGGATGCTGTCCTGCCACATGAGGTTCGGTGCTAGTTCTGAAGAAACCACCATGAACCTCCCTGCTCCCATGTCTGAGTGCTCTTACTTCCTCAGGGTGAATGTCCTCCACACTTCTGTCCCCGTCAGAGTTCCCATTCATTCTACACAGCCCAGAGCTAATGCCACTTCCCTCAGGAAGCATCCCAAACTCTCAAGTCAGAACTGACCATTCCTTCCTCCCCATCCCACATCACTGACCTGAAATTCTAACTCTTGCCTGTGCTGGAATTGTTCATTTTCAAGTTAACAAATATATCACAATAAACCCACACTCCCTGAAACACTATTCTACACAGAGGAGGCACTCAAAAATGTTCCTGGATAAATCATAAGCACCCTATCATGTGGGGATGTATTATAAACTAAATCCATGTAATGAAGATACATGCAATTTGTGGATAAACAGGTTAAGTAAGTGATTAATAAACTAATTACCATGGTGAATGATTCCATTTTCTAATAATGCTTGTCCCAGGTGAACACCTTCCTCAGGCCTGTGAATCTCTCCGATTTCCAACAGCCACGACACAAATTCACTGCAACAGAAATCCAGTAAAGAAGTTAAATCATTAATTTTCCCCCAGGAAGTTTACCTGTACCATGCATTTATCAAGCAGCTATGAAAGGAGTCTCAAAGTATAAAGGAATGCTTGTGGTGTATGTCACATACATTTTCCCCATACATAAGCCCACAGATATTTAAATTGGACTGTATTCTGGAAAACCCATGTCTATACATTCATGCTTACCTAAACTATACTTCATAACTATTCAACTTGTTGAGATTTATAGTAAGCACAAAGGGAAATTTTTAGAGTAGCTTTAACTAAAGGCTATTATCCACATAAAAGCAAATTCTGGACTAAAGAGACAGAGCAGATCCTAAAGATAGTTATATAACAGAACTGGATAGAGTAATAATGACTTCATATAAGAGATAAGCTGTTTTGAATGTGGCTTTCCAGGTACAGAGAACCAGTGGGTTTGAAACACCAAGAGGGCAGATAAAACAAAACTACATGTTCTGTATAGTAGACAGAACTCTAACGATGTCCTGCAAACATAGGGTCTCCAGGCCCATAGTCTTCTTACGGGGCTGGGAGCTGGTGTGGCCTATGGGGAGTCTATGTGTCTGCATAGCTAACTAGGAAGACATCCCGAAATACAATTAACACTGCTGTACGTGACATATGAAAGTTAAGAGAGTAAATCCTAAGAGTTCTCATCACGAGGAAAAACATTTTTTTCCATTTCTTTCATTTTGTATCAAAATGAGATAACGGATGTTCACTAAACCGACTGTGGTAAGCACTTCACGCCGCAGGTAAGTCAAACCATTATTCTGTCCATCTCAAACTCATACAGTGTGGTATGTCAACTATATCTCAATAAAACCGAAAGACAAGAAGAAAAAGAAGACATGCTGGTAGGTACCACAGGTAAGCACTACAATCATCTCCATTGTTAGAGGGGAAAGAGAAATTTAACTCTGCCGTATCTCTTAGCCAGCGGCAGGACGGAGCTGAACAGAGACAGGCTGATGGCAAAGGCTGGGCTTTGAACTACGACTCCGCTCTACTTTTCCAGAGTTGACACTGGCATTTACTAGCCGTATGAACTGGGGCATGTCAAACTCCCTGACCCCAGGTTTCTGAATCTTTAAAAAAACAAGTTTTTCATCTCCTAAGTATGTATTCGAGGATTAGAAATAACACACAGAGCCTGACCCAAGCAGAGCTACCTGGACGCAGCCCCTGCCCTCCGGGCCGGTGCCTACCCAGCAAGGACTCCCAGCTGCGGCCTCCTGCAGAAAGCGAAGGGCACGCAGTTTGCTCTGTGCTGAAAACCCAGGCGACCTCCCTGCCTGGTGCTCAGTGCCTGGCCCCTCGCATGACCCACTTTCTCAGACTTCATCTACAGCCCTGCATCCTGAGCCCAGCTGTCTAAATTCTGAATTAATTGCTGGTTTAGACCATGTGCCTTTGGGTCTCTAGGCTGCTCTGACCTTCAGACCCTATACTCACTTCCTTGCCAGACTCCATCCCCAACAGGTAAACTCACCTGCCCTTCGCCCCCACCTGGACACTGGCCTCTGCTTCACCCTCCACCAGAAATTGCTGAAGTGGGGGATGAGTGAACGGATGCCTGAGATTTTCTGATCAGGTTTTCTGGCTCTATGTCCACTCTCTCCTCCCACCATGGCCCAGGAAATGTTGACAGTAAAGAGATATTCAAAAACACTTAGGAGAATATTTTTTAGAGAAACACGAATAATTAAAGGAAAGTTCACACATGAGATCACGAAAACACGAAAGACATACACACACCCTAACTACCAAGCCTACCTTCCAAGAAAGCACTTAGGGAACGTGGTCAGTTTTCTTTTTCTGTCTTTGATCAGATTTCCTTGTTTGCACATCATTTTATAAAGTTTCTCACCCTGTTCAGAGATCATTACCCAGGTATCTTGCTCCATTCCTAATTTTAAACCTATCAAAAAGTGAAACAAAGGACAGTTAACTGCAAAAGTCTCTTCATTTGTTCATGCGGTCATTAAACAAACACCTGCTGAGTGTCTACCATGTGTGCTGGTGGCTGTGGCTACAGAGCTCTGTGTAATACGGCCCTGGTTTTCAAGAAGCTCACAGGGTACCAGGGAGACAGGCCAGGTGAGATGCCCAGGACCCTGTGGCCCGTTTGTGCAAACTGCGCCCCCGAGGCACACGGTCTGGCCAGTGAAGGAAGAGCAGCTGTATCTCAGACTCTGGACCCCTTTGCAGGACGAGGTCAGCACAGCTGGACAGGTGGCCCTGAAGACGGCCTTAGAGGAAGAACTGTGATTCAGCAGAGACGTATTCAGAGTGCCTCACGTCTATTTGCGAAACGTCAAGGAAAGTTTCAGAGAAGGGCCATGTTTGAATGCATGGTGTGAATTTCCAGAGAGACAGTGGTCACAGGGGCATTCTGAGCCCTGGGTTTCAGGAGAGGGGGCAGGAGTCGGATGCAGGGGTGCGCAGGGCCCATGCTCACCTGCAGTCTCAGTGCACGGACTTCATGCCTTTGGCACTGGGGAGATATCTACATGTTACAACCAGGGCAGGGGGAAAGGCAGAGCAGTACAGGAAAGAGTTTTATTTCTTTGGAAACAAAGCTCAGAGGACAGTGTAGGGGACAAATTGGAAGGGGGAGGGTTTAAAAAGAAGGAGACCATTAGGAGGGAACCGCCATAGTTCAGGCAAGTTCAAGTCTCTGTAAACAACAGCAGGCTTTCTGGAGAAGAGGATAAAGTTGAGAAGCATCTCAGAGGTGGTACTGACAGGACACAGCAGTGGGTTAAATGTATGAGAGAAAAAAGCAGGATGCTTCCCAGGCTTTTGACGTGAAGACAGCGGTGGGGAGGTATCTTGGGCAAACGCTTTCAGGTAAGGAGGAGTCCACACCGAGCAGGCTGAGGTTAGATGTTCAGGTGGAGTCCAGGCGTCAGCTGATTACGTCAGCGTGAAGCTCCAGAGAGAGGACAAGGCTGAATATAAAGACTGAGGACCCCTCCTCAGTGCACAGTGGAAGTTAGTTTGATGAGAAAAGGCAACGCAGGCACGGCATCTCATTTAGAGGAGGTTAGTGCCAAAGATGAAGTCCCAGGAACACTGACAATCAGTGGACGGAACGGATGAAGGATGGTGGCAGAAGAAGAAACACTTGAATTATTTTTAGTCTTCCAGCTACGAAATTTCTTACTAAAATTGTACTCTTTACAATGGAGAAGGCTTCAACACTTGCAAATAATGGTGAATAATCCATGAAGGATAGAGTCTGTTAACATAAGGAGAGTTACAGAATGCACTTTTCTCTCTTGCTTTCTTCCTTTTTTGTTTTTGGTGTAGGGTATATATATATGAATAGCCATTCTGAGGAAAATTAAGGTTCAAACTTGATGAAAAATTCAATTTATCTCTTAAATGATTTGATATGCTATTTGAATTGGCTGCTAGATTCAACAAAATTTAGAGTCAGTTATGCATTCATAACCTTGGTTTTAAACTTTTCTATCTGGTTCTTCGCCTAAGATCAATCAAAAGATTAAGTATTTTTAAACATTTTGGAAATTCTTATAAAAAAATGTGTACTGAGTATTTTAATTGAGGCAGAAACTTTGTACATTCTTTAAGGCGAAATATCTAAAGACGGAAGAAAAAACTCTCCGTGTTCCAAAATTTCATCACCAATGAGATATTTTATTCCTAGATCTCTGGTAAAAGAATAAACACTGTCACGTTTCTCACCAATTATTTGATGAAGAAAAGAGTCGTTATACAAGCATTTCTATTTCCTAGCTAAATTACAGAAATTTGCATACTTGCAGATAAACTTCACACAACTGAGTATCATTAGACCACATGTTGTTTGCAAATCTTGATAAACACATGAAGTGAATTTGAACTAGGCCTCCTCATGTGAACCAGCTCCTGAGTTATATTACAGTATACTCAATGGCACTGTAACAAAATTACAAACTTAACGTAAGTCCAAAGTGCCTTATTTTATAATTAGGATAGTAAAATACTTGGCATAGGAATTATCAGTGTCCTGTCAAATATGTAGGGAATAGTTGCTGCAGGCCCCACAGTACTGTGTTATATTATTAAAGTTTGTCTCTTCAAGGAAAACTTTATAATGATGCTTTAGAAATGGCAAGAGTAGAGTACAAAGGAAACTGAACAAATTTTAAAGCAAAGGAAACCATTTGCTGTAGATTGAATGTCTGTGCACCCCTTCCCCCCCAAATCCATATATGGAAACCTAATGCCCACTATGATGGTGTTAGGATGTGGGACCTTGGGGTGATTAGATCATGAGAGTGGAGCCCTCCTGAATGAGATTAGTGCCCTTACTAAGGAAACCCCAGAGAGCTCTCTCATCCCTGCTAGGTGAGGACACAGTGAGAGGATGGCCATCTGTGAACCAGGAAACAGCCCTCCCCAGATACTGAATCTTGGCCGTCCCCACCTCCAGAACTGTGAGAAGTAAACTTCTGTTGCTCATAAGCCACCCAGTATATGGTGTTCTGTTACAGCAGGCTCAACAGACTAAGATGGTATTTAAAAGGCACTGCAAGCCCCAGTGCAATTATTTTGCTAACTACATAAGGTTTTTCTTTTGTTTTATTTCAGTAACGATATTGGAAGTATGCAGAAAGTATTTTAGCATAGGGCTTGCATCACGTGGTTAATCTAAATGAACGTCAGACACCATCTACTTTCTCATACTTTTGCCCATTTTCTGCTCTCTTGTTAAACTGGAATCTTTTATAAAGTATAATGTTGCCTGGTTCATGTGCCCACCTTTCCGCCGTTCTCTTTCTTTCAAAATAGCTTCAAGCCATTCATGTTTCTCTTCAGGTGTTTTTGCCATGCACACAAACCATTTATTTTTTGCTGTGTTATGTATCTTCCATCCATTAACGACAATGTGTCCACTGCTGTGGAAGTCAGCTGGAAATTAATGGGTAAAGGTGAATGAACAAATATAATATATAATATTAGAGCAATGCAATCACTGAATTCAAAAAAGTTCCAAAACCAGTGAATTCTTCACAATATCTTTGCTTTACATATATGTATTGAAGAACATGAAAAAGAATTTTAAATTAAAGAAACATGTATATAGTAAATGCAGTCAGACCTCAATAATGCAACATTTCTAACTCACAACATTAACCTATTACATGAAATTAAACACCCAAACTCATTAACATTCTTTTCCTCTATGTTCAAAAATGTTGTTAAAATTCCTAACGCAATAAAAGAACTTTGAAAGAATTTTCATCTTAATAATCAAATATTCATGATGTCAGGTTCATTTTGTCTAATATTTCTCTGAAATATTATTCTAGGTTTCAGAGACAAACTGTACCTCCCCACACACACAGAACAATTCTCGATTAGTTAATAAACAGCACAATAAGAATCAAAACAAACAAATGGGACATACTAAGAGTGCGTTTACCTAAGGCGCAACAAATGGAAATGTGTAAATGCCAATCCACAATCCTGGCAAGTGGTGGAAGCCACATCATTCCAGACAATTGGCAGGAAGACACGCAACAAAAATTTTTCTTTGACTACGAATTCACATTTAATTGTCTTTTTCTACAGCAAAACCTCTCTGGCAGCTCTCCACCTCATGGCAGGTAGAGAGAGTAGTGACATTACTTGTAGCCAGCCTCTACTGGCAAGATGGTCAGCAAAGCAAAGACTCCAAGACCAAACACATGACAAAGGCCTGAATCAGCATGTGACTCAGTGAGAGTGACAGCTTTCATTTGTCTCCCCTGCGAGACACGAAGAAGCCACAGTGGCTTTACAGGAGGTGAGCCTCGGAACATTAGAGGTGGTCTGGAGAGATGACTTTGTGGAACTGCACCTGTTTTCGTTTGTTAGTTGGTTTGTTTTGATCTATGTATTTAGTAAATTCCGAGTAGAGGAAGAGCTGGCTGGTACTCATTCTTCCATAAGCTGGTTCTCAAAGTCTTTTTAGTTCCAAAATCACCATATATTATCTGTGAGCAGAATAACTGTTCCAAAAATGCATTACCAAATGATTCTGTATAGTTGGGGGGGGGGGGGTTCTTTAAAAATTTCAGGTTACATTTGAGCCAGGATAGAATTATATTAGATATTGGTCTGTAAAATGTATGTATATGTGATAATCTCATAAATACCAGATAACAATTTCTGATCATACAGATTTAAACTGGCAGAGGATTTTCCCCAATAAAGAAATAACCACCTGTTGTTAAAAGGAATTTTTGTACTTTTCTTCCTACCTTCACATCTCCTATGCAAAGTCCTCACAATACATGTCAGAGAAGTATCCGTGGAATTAGTAAGGTAGTAAAAATTTTTAGTCCCTAATTACACCACAATCCCTCAATACTTATAAAATAACCAACTAAGAAATTATAATAAAATGGTAGGGGAAAAAAAAAGATTGTATGTGTTTCCACACCCTCCTCCCCCAAGTTGTCACCTTACAAAGCCAGTATCACAAACAAGCACAAGATTCTCAGACTCTCTTCCTTCCTCCAACATCAGGCCACGATTGCTAAGTGAACGGTAGCTCTGCAGCTTAAAAGGTCCTGTATTCCCACCAGTGTTGTTACCCCTCTAACCATATTCTAGATAAGAAAACCACAGGAACCACATGCAGCCTGCAGTGATAAAATATTGGCCTTCCTTTAAAATGAGCATCATGTACTCCTCCCACAGCACACAAAGGAGCTCAAGTTCACATGCCAAACTCACCAGAGTGATGCTCTGACCCTGTTCAGTATAGAACGTGCCCTGAGCCAGCCCCCTCTGTAACCTGGGTCTTGCTTCCTGTGCTCCCTGGATTTCATAAGCCTGGCACTGCCCTCCTCACACCCTGCTGACTTTTCCTCAAATATTTTTCATTAGCCATTTCTTAGCTCAAAAGCCTTCCGTAGCTCACTGCTGAATCAAGTCAACACATGCAGGCTTGCTTTAGAGATTTTCCTTAGACTGACCCCACTCTATCGAGGCAAGGCATTTTCCACTATGTTCCAATGTGTTCTCACCACTTTTGTCTGCTGCTTTCCTCCCTGTCCTGTGAATACTTACGAGTCTCCAGGCCGAGGCTGTCGCCAAAACTCCTCGCTCTGTTCTCTGCCTCATCGCCTCTCACGTCCTTGTAAAGTGTACCCACATCTTCCAGGAAGCCTTGCCTGACCACTCCAGCCTGTGCAAATGAACTTCCCTTGGAAATTGCACAATTAACTCAGAAGCAGACAAGTCAGCATGTGCCTGCGTGTGGCTACCATTTCATGTACAGGGAGCAAGACCATCGGCTGACTATCAAATCTACTATCTCAAGTAACAGATGAATTGTTGTATGGATACAATGTTTTAAAAGAACAGTTTGTGTCACCTAATAACTTAAAATGAAAAGATAATGTTCCTTTTTAAAGTCTATGTGCCAAGTACCTTCTATCATGCCAATTTTAAAAATCATAAATAATTTTAAACATGTTCACACACGTGTGTACATATACATGTATATACACACATTGGTGTCTAAACATACAACAGGCCTCCAAATGCAGTATAAATATTTTGTGATATCATAGTTACTAAATTTTCCATTTTATACAAAATAGATAATTTTTTCTCACTTATTTCAAAGACTTAGTGATATATAAATAGCTTCATAATTTTATAGTACATATTTCAATATCTTCAGTTTATAAAATAATAATTAAACTTATCAATAAAGAATGCCCTCATTAAGATCACAGAAAAGTCCAACAGTGCTTTTCCTTAGGAGGAATTGCAAAATGCTTTTTGAATGAAAGAATAACAAAATAATCTGTTAATTGCCAGCAAACAGAGTTTGTAAATTTCAGTGGATCTAAAATATTAATTTTACAGGAAGTGTTAAAAAGAGGTGGAATTAAAATTAATATTCATGAAATGTGGAATATCCATATTCAACAGTCTCTGGTCACTGATTTTTTTCAAAAAAGAAAAAAATCCAAGAGTCAGTCCTGAACAAGTCACTTTTACTTTGAAGCTGTAGTTTGCAAATTCCTTACTCTTAATTCTACAAAGCTTTGTATAATGAGATGAGGTTTTTCCAAAGCTGATAGAACTAACTATAAATCTCAGAGGATACACTGATATCCCTTCAATAACTTGTATTTTAATAAGATGGACAATAGCCAAGTATTACACAGCTAGGCTAGAAAAGGGAAGAAACTGGCAGAATTTACTATTCAAAATATCAGGAAACTAGGGTCTAAATAATGTATTTAACCTGCATTCTGGTGATCAACAATGCAAATGTGTAAATTTCTAAGAGAAATTTTTAAAATTATAACACACTCACATTATAAATACTTAATATTAAGAAAATTATTTTTTAGAATAAATCTTTAATTTTGCCAAATAAAAAAAGAAACTTTTCTGGTATCCAAAACAACATATATGACATTATTTATGAGAGAAAAAGTTTCTAATATTTCCTTCTAAAACCTCTAAAAAGTAGCTCCTGCACTGACCTTTTTAAATTCTCCAAAACACAGCCTTAAATGAGTAACGTTGAAAATGTGTATATCCGAAAAGAACTATTATGCTCCCAGTACTCTTTTCAATATTGTAAAGTTATGCTGCTTTTTAATTAAGAATGTATTAAATCCAGCTTATGCAACAATACTAGTTGTTAAGGTAACTATGGTTTATCTGTTCCATTGACTGTTGACTACTGAATAAAAACTATATTTATTTGGTGATAAGATCTGAAGATAAAGAGGACTATCATTAAGATAATGCTTTTACTTAAGTGAAAAAGGATACAAAATTATAAAGTTCATTTTTGAAGTTATTTTTTAATCTGTGCACCAAAGGCAAATTGAAGAAACATCTTTTTAACTTTATCATTTATCTTTAATTGATGAGATTATCTAGTGTTTTTCATTTGCCTATTTTTCTGTGATTTCCAAGTTTTCTTCCATAAGCAAAATTTAGTTTCATAAAAATAATGCATTCAACATCTTTAAAAGATTTCAAATATTCATATTAAAAATGACAGCTGAACTATTTCTTTAAAAATCTGTTCATTTTTAAAGAAATTTTTAAGAATAAAAAATTTCCATCTTACCCAATTCAAATTTGACTATCATATTACAATTTATGGTTTGCCCAATCCCAGACTACAGATCACATTTTCTAGAGGACAAACAGTCTTGCCCTCTGCCCAACCACACAAATAAACTAGTTGTTAAGAGAGAATACAAATGATCTTGTGCTACTTTTTGAAGGGCTTTCCAAGCCTGTACCATGAAAATTAATTCCAAAAGGCTGAGTGCTTTCCTATGACAGCTCTTAAGCTGGATATTTCATATAGCACCATGATCAAACTACTACCCACCCAGGAAGAATCTTCAAAGAGGAATCAAGTTAGAACTCACTGAAATGAATTGGATGTAGAGTTTAGTAGAATGGAAATCTGGCCACAACCTCAGTGGCTCCCATCCTCCTTGAACTCGGGAAATAATGTGTATCATAGATGTATTAAAAGAAATACACGAATCTTTACACTTCTGCCCATCATACCATCATTTAATTAAAATTTTTCTATTCTTATATATAACTATGATATAATCCAAATCATTAAGCATCACAAATAAAAATATAATTAAATTTATTTACTTCTCAAAAAGATTTAAGAGAGTTATATACTCACTGAAAGTTTAATCTCTTTCCAAGTACAATTATTTCTTCTGTAAATTTTAAGCTAAATCAATGCAATCAGTTGTGTGATGAAGCCTCTTAGAAAAGAAAAGCATTTTACTTATACCTACCGTTACCAAAATACTCAGGAATTCTATAATATAGTCCCATAGATGGGAAAGCATGTAAATTTTTCCTCATGAATTCTAGGCATGTTTTAAAATATATCTTGATTAATTCATTACTATTATTCACACCTCAATATAGTGTAGTTATTGTTTGGTTTTGGTTTCAACAATGAGTCGATGAGCCTGATGGGTATTTGCCAGTCCCTCATTCAGCTTATCCAGAATCCAGGCGTGGGAGGACCTGACATGTGGACATTGATCAGCTCTGTCGGGATCTATCAGCATCAGAGCTCCCACTCATGGTGCACAAAACAAGAAGACTTAAAAGCCGAGCTCATCACAAAGAAATGAAAAGTCTATGATGGAAATGACTAAGAAAACAAGAAAGGAGAAAGTTGGTGCAGCACCCAGATAGCCTCTTAGAAGAAGTAAACAACCAAAATTAATCTCCACACGCTAATATCTGTCCATTCACAGCCCTCTAATTGGTCCCATTGATTCCAAACCCATACGGCATTTCTGCTCTGTACTTCTCAAGTCATGGATGTGGGACCCTAATACCACAACTCTAGCCTCAGCTCTGTACCAAACGGCTAGGTGAGCTTGGACGAGTTAGTTCTCACACCTGGCCTCGCTTTCATCCTCTCAAATGTTAGCAGGGTATATCAGTTGGCTTTCGAGGTCCTACCCATCTTCAAAAACTCTTTTTGAATTTCCAAGTCCTGGCAGAGAATGTTCGCTTTCCCCAAAGACCTAGTGGACACACTCGTGAGAAAAATAAATCTGCTTTGCAGGAAGTTAAGGGAAGGTATCCAGTTGCATCCTAAAATTTCTCTAACTGACCTTGTAACAACTATTTGCAGCCAAATTCCTGCAACATGCTGCTTATGCAAATTTAAGAG
This sequence comes from Camelus dromedarius, assembly GCF_036321535.1. Classification (NCBI taxonomy): domain Eukaryota; kingdom Metazoa; phylum Chordata; class Mammalia; order Artiodactyla; family Camelidae; genus Camelus; species Camelus dromedarius. The sequence continues at coordinate 10,531,319 of NC_087465.1, read as the reverse complement.
GAAATAAAGTCTAATGAATTTCTTTGTCACATTTCAGTGAAATTTGAGCATTGAAGTTCATGCTAAGAGGTACCATCAGACAATTAACTTATGACAACTAAATAACTAAATACACTGTAATGCCTTGGCCCCCCAACTAATTCATACCCACCAGGGTCTTAAGTCTTGTTCCACAATCCTCCTATTCCCCAGACACTGAGCCTCTGAAGGCTGGGATCTTACCAACACTAACAGAACTTTTTCATGGGACTGGCTCCAAGGACCATTTATGTAAAAGCTCCATCACTCCTCACAGACTCTCACTCCCCTACATCTGACACAGGTACGCTGAGGACGGCATGTGATGCCCATGTGTCCAAAGGCACTGTGCCCTCACATTTCCGTACCTAATGCCCCAGTATCCCATATACCATAAGCACAGTCATCATGGTAATCAGTATAAAGCTCACTTAGACTCCCAGTGTGGATGTCACACATGGTAACCATCACATTGTCTGAGGGGAGAAAAAAGGACGTGAGAGACAGGAATTCTGAGCCCCTGAGAAAACAGAGAAAGGGAAAAAAACAGAGAGGGCTGAGGCAACAGAACAGGTGGTTCCACCAGGGGCAGAAGGGGCCAATAGAGGAGAGAGCGGCCCTTTGGGCCTGCCTTCCCCACCCCACTTCCTCCCGCCTCGAGCACAATGTCTCAAGCATTCGGGTTACTGAAGCACATTTTACACAGGTAAGATTTCTAAATGTCACTAAATAGTCTCCTTAGAAAGCATTCAAATGAATTACTGCCACCTTATAAAAAAATAATGTGTACATCCCGCTGCGGACAGATAGCCTCCTAGCTCCCGCATATTAGCATGGGAGTATTTGCAACTTATTACAGTCTGCAGCAGAGAAAGGGATTTCTACCTGTGCCAGCTGTCTGGCAGGGCTCCACACCTCCATCCCACCGTTAGCCAAGAAGGAACGTCTCCACACGATGACTTGGTTCCTGACCTAAGTGCCCCATCTCAGCCACCACCTGAGTCTTACTCGTTGCGTATTTTCCCCCGACTTGCAGCAATCATGGGTTCCTATTCTAAGTACTGGACAATTTCTTAGGATGCTAACAATGGCACAGGGCAATGGCACACAGGTGAGCATTTGAAAAACTATGCTCCTGACGGATTATAAACATTTTTCTCTCTTCTGGGACCCAGGATGGTAAAGAAAGTACATGGGAGGGGAGAGCTACTCTGTGCCTCAATCCCATGTTTAAGTGCAATATGATAAAGACATGTTTCTATATGAGAATAAAAGTCATTTTGCAATAATTAACATTTAATTAACTAATTAGTATTTTATTTCATCTTGTCTTTTCTTAGAAGCGTACTTTTGAAATTCTAGTTAAAATTCTGGGAAAAGATGTGATTCAATTTACTCAGCATTCATATTACAGACAATGTTTTTTTCAAATAGAAGAATAGTTTATTTCAACCTCATTTTACTTGATGTTTGTGACTAATCATGAGTTCATGAATATACTTATAAAAGTCCACACCTTCACATCTACAGAGCAAAAACATCCTATGCTTGACTAATAAAGCACTTACAATGAGTGCTTAAAATCACACAAACCTCCTCCACCCACAACCCTCCTGTACAAGCAAATTGACAACCTGTCTATATTAATAACAGCTGTAGAGCTAAAACAAGTCTAGAGTTTGCTCTATTCTACAAGGAATAAATGATGGGAACACAATATCACATATATACTTATAAAACAGTACAACTTAAGAAAATCAATCCATTCATTAAATATTTTCTGCATTCATACTCTCTATACTAGGAACCGTGCATGTCCTTCGACACTATTATGCACTATTACATACATGATGTAATGTCCTAGTATGTACATTACCGCTACTTTATGACTCTCTCAGCTGTTTTTGTGTCTGTGTTTAATGTCAGTGTTCAATATGTTTCAGCCAAATGTAAGTTTTCATTTTAAAATAGTTCTCCTCTCCCTATCCTGCCTTTCTCCTCCAATCGCTCTCCCTAACAAAATATTTCTAAGCTCAAATTCACTGCAGATGAATTATTCATGCGAAAAGTCTGCCTTACACAGGAGCTTACTCTTCCATGCCACGCTTCATCTGCCGATCACTCACCCGTGCCATCGTCCACGTTCTCCACTTCCATCACCTCTGTGTTGATCCGGCCACGAAAGACATACCGATGTCCGTCTGTAGATGCTTTGCTGTTCTTCAACCGTCTTACAATGGGACAAAATCACAAAAACTTTGTTACTAAACTTAAAGCAAAACAGTGTTAAAGCAATATATTTTAAGCCGGTCTTTGAAAAAGAGATACCATTTCGGTCAACAACATCAAATGTTAGGCTCTTGGTGTTTTTTTACTGTGTCCCCCCATTCATAATAGCGCTGGCTGCTTTACAAGATGTGACGTACGTATTAGCTTTTTAAATAAACTGAAGCTCTGGGCTAAGGACAGTATCCAGGTGGAGGGTGATCTGGCGCTTCTGCTCAGTGTGATGTGCAATCAGACTCTGACAGACACTAAAATCTGGTGATTTACAATTTCACTTGATTTCTCTCACCTCCATTTCTCATTTTAACTAAATGGTGATTCCTATTTTTTCAAGCCCTAGTAAAATTCAGTTAGTACTTACGATCCTTCTTCAAAGAAAGCTGACTGTGTGGGAGGTTATTAAGTGTTATCCAGCTGTAAAATATCTTTCCTGTATTGTTTTATGATGTGCTAACTGTATACTTGATGGACAAGTCTCTCAATACATTTATAATCCTTCATAAAGATCTTACTCATTTTAAAAATAGCACAAAATATTTCAAAACTTTGTGTATAGTATGACTAGTACCAGCCTTTAATCTTAAAAGCTATGCAACACAAAGCAAAAAAAAAAAAAATCCAGGTTTCCAGATGAACATTTGTAATAATGAATTTTTATACTTGAATCACTGAACACTTAGGGGAGACTGTTTTTTAAACTGGGTTTATTTAAATAGATTAAAGAGGAAAAATTCTAAGAAATAATTCAAGAAGACTCAGGAATACCTAGTTGTTCAGGAGATTTCAGTTGACCCGAACTATTTCCATGTGACTCATTGCCAAAGTCTGCTAATAATTTAATATGCTGAAATAATTATTAATGTGTTGTGTTATGTGGACACACTGAGCAAAAGCTAAGAGGTAAAGTGCACTAGTGGGAGGCTCCCTATCCTGCTCTCCTCTGCAGTTCGACACCTGCCCTGGAGAGGAAGGGCTGGCTGCAGGGCAGGGTCTCAAGGTGCTATCATACTCGTGGAGTTCCTTTAGAAAAGTGAGCATATTCTAGCCTATACATCCTAAACCCTCATCAAAACTTTGTCAAAAACCAAACTGAGTAATCCATCTAAGTGTCTGTCAATCCTGAAAGTCCATGTTCATTTTGAAAGCAACCTATAAATGTCCTTTGTAAGAAGCCTACACACACGCAATAAATTACCGGTTCAGGCCAGCTAGCTACAAAAGTTGGCTTTGAGGCCAAAGAGGGAGGAGAATGCGAGGCAGACTAATACACAGGTAACTGCGCATTCTCTCAGGGGGGACCAGTATCATGGAGTCTCACAAAAAAGAATTTCTTGTAAGTTGGCGCATCACACTTTTAAAAATCAATCACATTTTTAAAACCTTAATATCCTCAATAGCAGTTTTAGTCACAGGCAAATAATTATGGCATATAAATATACACACACATACATACAAATACACATATATAAATCTATCTTTAGGTCCTATTTTCCAAGGCATTGATTTTCTTCATGATCTTGCTGTGAACTCTGCACAGGTTTTTTTTATATTTTTCTTGACTGGTAGATATTCATACTTAAAATGAAATTCCAGTTAAGTGTCTGATCAATACTGTAACACTTAGCTCAAATAGAGAGATCTTTGGTCCCTTCAGAAAATGACCCTACTGAAGTATAAAGATTGAAAAACCTTTGGTTTCAAAATAATTTTGCTCTATATTGTGGTGTGGAGTATTTGCATAACTAGATTCTGTGGCCTCCCCTCCTTACGAGTTTTTAAGGTCACCAGGTTACATGTATAGCAATGTTCACAATAATGGAAAAACTGGAAATAATCCTAAGGCCCATTGATAGGAGAATGAATAATTAAACTGTGCTATATTTAACCAATGAAATATTATGCAGCATTTAAAATGAATAAATTATTGCTACAGACAGGGATATATAGTTTAGAAACCACACTGCATATAAAATGTAAACTGCAGAAGCCCAAACACACTATGATAGTATCTTACAGAGATCTTAAACCGGCCAAACTAAGCAATGTCATGTTATAGGTACCGAATACTGCACAATACATTATTTTTAAACTAGTTTCCCCAAAGATTAGAAGCATTAGAAATATCTAGAGCTCAGGTGACTAATCCAGCACTCAACTCTTTAAAGAATGTAATGGTAGAATTAAAGTAAATTCACCAGGTCCCTGCCTCCTGTAATTACAAAATTAAGAAAGCTTAGAAAAGATTCAGTTTATTCATAATTTCTGAAGGCTCTTTAGATCTTAGGAAGTATATGGTAATGGAGATGAAGTGTTCTAAAAGGAATGAAACAGATGGTATATTCACAACACTCCAATTCAAGAAGGGAAAGGACACACAGATTTATTTAGTGATCTCCATTTTTAATAACTATGTATTTGGTCTATGTTATACAAACATGAAGGCTATTTGCTAAAGAGCAGGATTTTAATTTTGTAAAACCTTTCCTGTTGCTTAATTTATTTAACAATTTCAGCCGTGAGACCATTAATTCTAACGTCATTTGTACACTGTTAATTTTGCAAAGGCTCTGACCTTGACGGCAGGCATATACATACATAAGGATGAGACCAACTGTAATGAAAAAAGATCTCATTGTCAAACAGATGTCTTTAATAACCACACCTAGATAAATGCGTTAATCAACTTGATGGGGGAATCCTTTCACAATGTGTGCATGTATCAAGTCATCATGCTGTACACTTACACTTTAAATATCTTAAACAATTATATTTGTCAATTATACTTCACTACAGTTGGGGGGAAAATAATTGCACCTAAACAACTTGAATCACATTATAGTTTTTTAAAGAGTTTCACACAGGTAAAATTAACAACCTCTTCTAGATCGTCCTAAAACCCATTTCTAGTAATCCCAATCTTGCTACCAAACACAGAGAATTTAGAAAAGCATACGAAAAGAAATAAACAGGTTCATTATCACAGATGGTAAAATGGAATTTTTTTAAGGCCCATTAAGGTACAGACACAACAATTTAATTATTTTTTGGCTTTAAACTTAATCTGCTCCCTTTCTTCAAGGTGCAAGGGAGAAGAGGCTGAGAGTACGTGGAAGTTTACTGATGAGATCGTGAGTTCCTGGGAGCACAAAGGAAAGGTCGAACCTGTGAGATGGATAAATCATTTCTGAAGTCTCACCTGTCTATCTTCTTACCTGTGCTTTCTTTTGCAATACACCAAAAGATTATCAAAAAGAAAAAACACCCGTTCTTGAATATTCCCAGAAGAAATTTTCGATAAGACTCCACACATTAACATTTCAGTGCAAGTGTCGGTAATGTTGGACCCCTACGTCAGGAAAAAAGGAGAAAACAAGGTCTGATTACTTAAGGGAAACGTGTGTGTGATTCTTCTTTCTCCTTAAAAGTAATTTGTTTTTATTTTAAGATGCAATATATGGACAGGATAAAACTTTAAACAGTATAAATTTTTATACGCTGAAAATAAGTCTCCTTCCTTCCAGTCTCTTCCTGGTCAGTTTCAGTAAATACAGCTACTCTTAAGAGATTCTAAGAAAAAAGAAAAAATAAAAGGGAAAAAAAATCTATTTAAAGAGAGCAACCTTCCACAGAATCTTTCACCATGGTTATTAAAAGTTGCACCGGCACACTCCCTTGTTAAGTAAACCTTTACTGAGTGCCTGCTAAGGTCATGTGATTAGTGTGACAAAACTGATTTTAACATGAGTGCCAACCACTGCAGCTGAGAGGACCCACAAGAGGGCAGGAACCTGGGCCCCTGAGTCATCAACAAAGGAAAACTGCCCACTGAGCAGAACACACACAGTGGGCTGCTGTGTGAGATGATCACAAGCACCTGCTCTGAGCCATCATAAATGCTGCAGTCTCTTTGTTTCTACAACCTAGACTGTCATAACCAATGCACTGAGTTGGGCCAAAAAAAAAAAAAACCACAAAAAAAAAAAAAGAAGGAAGTTTTCAGTAGAGACCTGGTAAGTGTGATCTCCAAGAACACTTCAGTTTTAAATGTATCTGGTCTCTTTAAACTGAGGACCAAATTTCTGATTTCTTTTTAAACTTAATGCTTTAATTTTCATTTTTGATATTTACAACTCCGGATGTTCATTTTAATTTCATATTTCCACAATAACAATGGAGATAGGTTTTCTGATCAATTATAAAATTTTAAATTAAAATGACAACTCATATAACTATAATAAGAAATTTCACAAAAGGGAAATTAATTAAGACAGGGTTATTGTGTTAAATCTGAGAATCTGTATTGCAAACACATTTTAAAGTTTAGCTATTTCCCTCTCCTGTCCTTTCGTAACAAGGATAGAGATCTATCAACATTTACACAATTTCATTTATTTTGTCATGTGATAAGTGAGCAAAAACTATCATCAAATATAAATAAAAACACCAAATGCAGTGGCAGTGATTTCTGATTTACAGTGAACACCATCTCTACCTTAGAAAAAAATTAAGATAGGATAGTAATAAAAATGTTTTAAAAAAAGAAAACATCACGTTGATTTTTGCACAAGGGACCTACACAACATTATGAAAAGTGGCTTTATCAATAGCAATTAAGCAAAAGGTACAAAGCACCTCACGTTAGACTATTCCATTCAGTAGCCCATGAGTGCCAAGGCAGGAAGATAATTGGTTATATTATAAAAGGGCTACTGCAAATATTACCCTAATTTGCATATTAGCAAGTCTTCCAAAATAAGTTCCCCAAATTAAATATGTAGGTATTTATTCACAGATGGGTTCCTAAGTGAAAGAATTACTAATGATAAATTTCCTGACTTCTTTGTGGTTATTATCTTTATGAATAAATATAAGGAGAATTTAATGTGAATCTGAGCTAACTATAATGGCTAGAGGTCATTTACTCCATCCTTTTACACAGCCTCAGGGGAGATATTGTCCCAGCTCTGAAGAACTCATGGGGACCAATGAGTAAAACAGAAAGCGGATATATTATTCTTGATGATAACTGAGATGATAACTAACACACACACTGAATGGTCCCATGATTATGGCCAAGACAATCTCCCTTTGTGAGCTTAACCTCTCTGGAAAGCCATTATCATAATCAGAAAGAATCTCGGTGAGCTGGCTTTAAGGGGAGTTTGTAAGCAGTGAGACTCTGTCCGTCACCTGGACAAGACTGTCCAAAGCCTGTCTCTCCTTGTGTGTCTCTCTCTCCTAGATCTTTCTTGCTCCCTCCTTTTTCTCTGCTTTAAATACTAACAAGTCAAACTTCTGATTAGCTCCTTTGATTCTGCAGCTATGTTTATGCCTTCAAACCACTGCAGAAAAGGAATAATTGTGCTTAACGTATACAGCCAGAGTGAGAATTTGCAAGACAATATATTCAGAACTCCCAGCACAAGGCCTAACACATAGACAGGACTCGACAAAGGCAAGTGTAGTTATTATTACCAGCACTGAAGGTGATCTGATTCTGCAAGGTTGTTTCCTTTATTTCTTATCTCTGCTGTGTTTCGCTCTATGCTGATTTTATGGTCTCACTCACTGAAGACCATGTTATTTCTCTTACTCTCAAGTTACTGAGGGTGGATACATCTTGTTGCCTCAAGGAACACTGACTCCTGCTCTGACAAAAAAGGCCTTCTAGCTTACTCTTGGATACTTCCAGTAAAATTAAGTTCCTTTCCTCATAAGATAGTTCATTTTTTTATTTAACGAGCCTAATGGTTAGAAAGATTTTTCTTACTGTAGAGTCAACGTCTACCACCATTTCACTCGCTTACTCTGTTTTTTCTCCTTGGGGTGGATGGACACCCTGTTCAACACGATAGGCCCACCAATATCTGAACATAGCTAACATGCTTCCCTTCTGCTTTCCCAGGCTCTGAAACACCATTGCCTTTTGACCATATGGCTGGATTTTAGAAACCTGGAAGATCCCGGTGGACCCCCTCTAGACCTTCTCCAGCTTGTCAGAGTCTCCTTTAATACGTAACAGAAGTGAATACAACCACTTGGATGTGAGCTGGCAAATTAAGAATATAGTGATATTCTTATTTCTCCAGTCCCCTCCCATATATATATCAATACATATTATTAATATCCCCATCCTACCATTGATTCAAAGTCCCCCTGCAGTCAAAGTGCCCCGAGGTCTTTCTATTCTATTCTATACTTCAACAGGTTGAATTTTTTATTCATTTAATCCAGACTCACTTCATAGCAAACTCTCAAACCTCTCACTAATACACAGACATATTATATTTAAGGCATCACTGTAAGTTCCCACCAGCTCCAAGCTCCTGGATCAAAAATCAGAGTAAGATTGATTAACCTCTTCAAGATCAACACTTCCTTTCATAAGCAACCCAAAGCATCTGCCTAATTATCAATTAATGAAATTGTATGAAGTAAGGACATCAAACCCAACCATCCAGAGTTTCTAGAATTCATGGTTATACTATAAAGTATATCTTACAATATACCCATAACACACATTTTACTAAATCCTGCTGAGACATTTCCGTTACTGAGATGACGGATCTTGGCTTGAGGAATCAGCACAGCATCACCTCTACTGTCTTCTACCAAGGGAATCTACTACCATCACATGACGTATCTTCATGAATAATATAAATTAATTCCTAGGGAAATGTTTACGTTCTTAAAAGACGCTGTCAAAACACACAGATTTGGCTAAAAATCTCATTTTAAAAGAAAGTCTTACAGTATTTCTCTTTATACCACTTTTATCTTTGAGAGGATAAAGAATGGCCCCTGTGCCTTTGACTTATCAGGACTGAATCTGCATTATTTCTATGACAATGGCGGCTAAAAATCATTAAAAATTCAGAAACACAGATATGTACAGTATTATAAATACTGAAGAAAATTTGGCCAAGAGTAGATACAGTCTCGCATGTAATCATGAAATGCCTTTCACTCATCTTATCTGCAAGCAGACACTTAATAAATGTCCATTTTTAACTAACGCTGTGTCATATTTCCCCTTCACTTACATAATATAATCTACCTTCCTCTGTAATGGAAAAAACAAAGACTCATGGCTTTATCTTTGGAATGAGTGATGTTTATGATATTTTGAAGAACTATGTGCAATTTTTTCATTTATCTAGAAATGGCAGGAGTGTTTCTGGCGTTAGGGATAAAAAAAAGCCAAGCTACAAAATTGAAATAAGGTACGTCTACAAGCATCAGATTGCTAGGGAACAGTCAAGAGCACTGGAGTCTATCAAAATGACGATGCCAGACAAATGAGCTAGAAAACAAAAAATGTGGAAGCAATAAAACAAACCAGGCAGATCGCTGGAAGAGAAGGGACAATGGTTCTCAAATTTCAGAGTTTGGAAGACAAGCGTGATGGGATTGTTAAAACTTTTAAGTTCCCCAGGACAATTCTCAGAGATGGAAAATGAGTAAATCTGGGGTGGGTCCCAGCCTGTTCCAGTAGATTCTGACACACTGTGGATTCTATCAGCACTTTGAGCAACACTGCTTTAGAAGCCTGAGCTCAGTGCTCAAGTGTGCAGGACAGTGACCCTGCTAACTCGGAAAGAAAGGTGAGCACAGGTCTCTGCCAGGTAGTCCCAGCTGCCTGCCAGTGCCCGGGACCGAAGAGGTGCTGACCACATGTTCCACGGTCTCAGTTACACCCACGATACCTCTCCTCGTCGCTGAATATTCACTTAAATCTGCATAATAAATGTTATTCCACCTGGTTAGTATTTCATCTTCATTTTAAAAATCAATGCAAATTTTTAACCTAGATATTTATTCTTTGGCAAACACATATTTAGTTATTCAGCAATCATGTATAATAAATACTTTGATCTAGGTTACTACTAAAGGAAGGTTTTTAACATTGCTACAATATGCCAACAATGTGTTAACATTTTCTTCTGGTATAAATCTCTAGCAAGTTGGACACTCTTTCTAAAATTAAAAAAAAATTAATTAAATTAGCTTTGTAGACTGTTTCATGGGTCACTCTGTAGATGTCAGAGAGAGCAGATTATTGTGCTGTGAAAAAATTGTGACCATGACAAAAATACTGCCCATGAAAATGAGCTACTTGAACAGTGTAGTGATATATCCTAGAGTCATAAACCAACATTTGAGTGAAAGAACTATTTTTAAGAAATAAGAGGGCTTTGTATAAGTCATTAATTTTGAATGGCCCTAAAGCCATTATATTTAATGTAATATGTATCTACACATATTTAATAAAGATATTTTTAAATAATGTTTTTACGCATATGATTCAGAGTTCTGCTGTCTTTTAGGAGTTCCTTTAGAAAATAACTAAAAATAAGGTGATATCTCTTTGTGGTTTTGATCTGCATTTCCCTGATGATTAGTGAGCATCTTTTCACGCACCTGTTGGCTATTTGTATGTCATCTTTGGAACATGAATGGACCCTTGAGAGTATTACACTAAGTGAAATAAGTAGAGGGAGAAAGACAAATACTGAATGATTCCACTTATATGTAGACTCTACAAAACAAAACAAACATACAAAACAAAACCCAGACTCATAGATACAGAGAACAGGCTGGTGGCTGCCAGAGGGGAGAGTGGTTGGGGATGGGGAACAAAATGTGTGAATGGGATCAAGAAATACAAAGTTGCAGTTATAAAATAAATAGGTTACGGGATGTAATGTACAGCCTGGGAATACAGTCAAAATGTTGAACTAACTTTGTATGGAGACAGTCTATAACTAGACTTACTATGGTAATCATTTTGCAATGTAGACAAATGTCAAATCACTATGTTGTACACCTGAAACTAACATAATACAGTATGTCAACTATACCTCTCTCTCTATATATATATACATATATATATATAAAACTTACATAATAAAAAGATTTTTAAAATAACCAAAATAATGGACTTTTATCATCTAGATGATTTATTGTTAGTTCAGATTTCCCTTTAAGGAGCTACATTTATCATGTAAAATCAGAGACTCTGCTTGTGATGAATTACACATGTAGAATTAAATACAGTAGAACTCCAGCCATGCATAGTTCTAATCCTGACTGCTTTTATTAGATCAGGAAAGGAAGGCTGAGTGGTAGTTCAAGGTAAGAAGTAATCATAAATAAATAACTGTGACCAGTGGTAGGAGACGTACTCACCAGGTTCCTCTCACTCTAACAGCTTCTCTCTTTCTCCCCTAAGCTGTGCAAACCTGTCTTAGTCCTCCTCCACCACCACCATCCAGCAGTGCAAAGGGTGACACATATTGAGGGAAACTCACCCATATATGTCCATTAGACAGAGGAAATAGAACCTGTCCTACAGAAAGACCTTTACAAAGACTGAATGTCAAACAACTGCAGGATATTCAACTTTAATACAAAAAAGTGAGAAGTCTTGCATGGTACATTCGTGAACAATAAACCAGAACAGGATGCCAAAGAGGACTACAGAACATCAAACTAGCAGGATAATGAAACAAATATTGGATTCTGAAGAGAACCAGGTCAGAATCACTGCCATTAACCAAAAGAGCCAAAAATACAGTGAGAAGAAAATGACAATTAATACATAACTACAATGTAGTTACATCTGCATTTAATTACCATTCAACCAGCTTGTAACAGATACTGTCCTACATACTGGGGGCCCATAGCATAAGACGTGACCCTTGCTCCCAAGAAGCATATACACCAGTGGAGAAATAGATAAGTAAACACAGAATTAAATGCAGTGGGACCACTGTACGAATTTAACAATAAAATGAGAGTTGGCATGAATTCACAGGGATTAACATAGGGATGATGGCTGTGTGTGTTCACGATCAGGTACGTCTATTATTGATTATACAGTTCATTCTACACTGTGGTTCATGTTTCAATCTTTCTCCACTAATTTTCTTTGTCAAATTTATGAAGCGCACCATTAAATATCACTTCCCAATATGGCTAAGAGATCAGTCTTAACGGATGGACCCAACAATGACTTCAGTCACAAAGACTGGGACCCAGAGCCATCCCTGTGGGCAACACTCTTCACCAACAGCTCTTCTTCTTGTGTGTGTGCCTCACGTTACAAGATCCAGCAAGAAAAGAATAACAATTCAGAATCCAGTTTGCTAAGCAGTTGAATGATTTTTGAATTTATAATTTGAGGTATATAATTAGCTGCCAATTATATAGTCAGCATACCAGAAAAACTACTTTCAAAGCACCATCTCCCCACCAAAAAAATTTCAGTCCTAAAAAAAATCGTCACAGAATTTAACGTGGAAGCGTGATGAATTTCATAAGTGGACACATTAAGTGCCAAAGAATGCCTTCAGAAAATGACAGTAGCCAAAAAGACAATCAGAAGCACGTCTATTTACTTTATGGCTTCTTTTCTCATTTCCAATGATCCTTCAAACATTGAAATCGTGATTTATGAAGAACTGTGATAAGAGAACAAATCCCCTCCTCTCACTAAGCCCAATAAAAATAACACTGCTAACCTACATCTGGACTGTTTGAAAGGATAAATCTTTTTCATGTCAAGAAGTTCTCTTAATATAGGTTGCATAAGGGTTCATTACTGATTTTTCTGCAGCTCTGAGGTGGCAAAAATCACTGTGATAGGAAACTACTCACTAATTATCTGACCCCATCATCAGCTCTCCTTGCCAACACCAGGGTCTATCTAATTCGTCTCGTCAACTAAACGCTGAATGTCAGCGTCCAAAAAAACACAAACTGACTGCAGAGAGAAGCCATAATTTTGGAAAAGATGAAAGATGACAGGAGGCCTTGAAAGCTCCCCATTCATATGCAAGGCATTGACAGATCAGGGTCTATCAGAACTAGACCCATTCACCGTGGGAGAAAAGAAAATTGACAAGGATGACAACTAGATGGGTGTTTCATAAAAGAGCAGTTTCAATATCAAAAGACTCTTCAGAAAATTAATGAAGCATTTAAATATCCTTCCACAAAATCTTTTTAAAATACTAGGGAAGTTAAATGTGAAATGAAGAACATCATATTGTTCTATCATACAGTTTCATCATAAAATGCATGCCCCTCCCCCAAAAAAGACTCAGCATTTGTTTCACTTTTTTTAAGATTCAACTTACTAATTCAAGTTATAGCCTAAACTCTGTTATAGATTAGACTACGTAAAACAGACTAATGGAGAAAGTCCCAATCAAACTTTCCCCCCTTTTCCACTTGTTATGAAACTTTGGTCCTTTTTATAAATGGATTCACTTTTAATCATCTTTTTCTGGAGCCACTTATCCTTAAATGACAAGAGTCATCTACAAATCAATTCAAATTCAATGTCGTAGACAAATCTGCATCTACCAAATCACCTTGGAGAGAGGACAAAAAGAGTCAGGTGTCATCACAACCTCCAGAAGACGCACACTTCATGTATTAAAAATTCCCACTCTTATCTTTTATGGTGATTTCTTCCCCCAGATTTGGGACATCATCTCCAAACAGGCCTATCAAGGACATACAGCTGAATTACTAAATGACAAAATGTTTATTGATACTCCCTTATCGATGCAGATCGGTATGACTCTAAAGATTTACAGTTATCATGACAATACTATCAACCAAGCAAACAGCAGACTAAGACGGAATGGTCTTGTTCTGTGAAATTAATCAGCCACTCCGATTAAACAGCTAATCTTTCCAAGCACACTGATCATTGCCCTACAATTACCTTCACTAGACTATTCGGTGGAATGTTTTGAACGTTGTATAAGATATATGACCAAGACATAGTAAATTATATTAATAAAAGGCAGAACTTCAAATATGAGCAATTGAACTACAGATCTTCTGTGGTGAAGTCACTATGTAGGTGCTGACATAAACCTAATTTCTATTATCAACCTACTTTTAAAGGGCAAGCAGAAACCAACTTAATGTAAAGAAAGTGCTAAATTTTTATCTGAGTGGGTATATTATTACATGATTATAAGGATAAACTTTAGAATCAGTCTGCCTATTTTCAAATGAAACTCTGCCTTCTGTTAGTTGTCAGAACTTGGGGAAGCTACATAGCCCTCATTTAAAAACTCTTTGTAATGGGGATTAAAATACCTTTGCAACTTGTTAAGAGACGCATGGGGATTGCCTACAGTGGGGGATAAGCATTTCCCCAAAGGGAAGTTGGATGATTGACAATCAAGGACCTCCCCTGAGCAAATTTACTCAAGCAACATCAGTGGAATCTTCGATTTGGATCTTGAATCTTGAATGGAATCATATAAGGGTTGAAAAAATGATCAGAGCCTCTCCATCTTAGCTAGCACACTGATGAGACTGCCAACAGGCTTCAACTCCCTACATGCCCTTTCAAGTCTGAAAGCAAAGCTTCTCTGATTCCGTGAGCTCCCCAACATCTTTTAAATTAATTTGTCTTTTAGTTTCTGTGGCTTGGAACCATATAACCTTAGGTAACATAACCCCTTCAGTAGTTAGGTGCATTTATTAGACAAATGAGGGGAATTTCTCAAGAGTAAAATCTAGCAGCTGAACCAAAGTTTTAAAATACGATCTCTCATCTGCAAAGCATTTTACAATGTTCAAAGCATTTTTGACTTATTTCACTGACCCCTGTAACAACCTGAGCTGTATGTAGAAGAGGTTTGATGCATTATTCGCACACTAAGGGTTCTTAGAGTCCAGACTGGAGACCAAACCTACACAAAAGTCAGGCTGTTTTCATCATGCCATACGATTTGGGAACAACACATTTCCGTTGCTAAATTCAACAGAAAGAAACGTAATGATAATTTAGTCACAAAATACTAGAGACGCAAGTTACCTGAGAGATTTTACTACTCTTCATTTGATTAATGGGGAAATAAGGCCCTAGATGACCGAGTGACATACTTAAAATAATAATCCACCCAAAGTGGAAATAATGCAGATTCACAGTGTGTCAGCCTCAGATCCTCTTCAAGAGAATTTTAGTTACTGGAGCAAGAGCAGCATCTCTCAGGTGGTTTTAAAAGATCTGCAGGAGCTCCTGGAAGGAGTCAGAGAGCAGCTACCCAACATCAGCCCGAGGCTCCCGCTCTCAAAAACTCTTTAAGGAACTCTATTCTGGTCCTGTCATGCCACAGACATCTGTCCTTGTCCTTGTCTTAACCCAACAAGGGTCCACTCTGAACATACATAAAGCTGACTGTAAGCTGAGCAGTAATCCCTGTTAGCAATTCAAAGAAAGCGCTAACCATTCTCACCCTCTTCCCGGGCCTGAATTCACCCTGTGTGACTGTGTCCCTTTGTTTTGTGCATCTTTTGAGTCTCACCAGATGGTAGTTTCTCCTAAATGTCCCCGAAGGGACGGGCCTGAGCACTGTAACAGCTTCCCCTTTTCTCCAAGGTGGTGGACTGAGATGTGGAATCAGGTCCTTATCACAAGTTGCCAATCAACTGGCTGGGCCCGGCTCCAGGCTGCATTCCCTCCAAGTCCCCACTGCGTGGCTGTGCCTTATGCAACCATTTTCAAATTCTACTCCAGTAGAATTTGTGTGGCCACTTTTTTGGAACCCGACACTCATCTTATCTCCCCTGTGTCTACTGGAACTGCAGTCACGGCTGAATTCCCCCCAGTTTCCTCTGGCTCTGTGCGCCATTTTTCTCTCTCACTCCAAGTGCTGTAAACCCACCAAGGCTAATGAGGTTGAGGCACCCACCGCTGTGGGCAACAAATGACAGAGTAGGGACCACACAGCAACCTTCCTTTGAGTAACTGGCCGTGTCCAGTGCAAGAAATAGCAACACTTTTAAGGGATCTCTCATTCCTGAAGTAGACTCAATTTTTAGGATTTACATGAGAAGGAAACAAAATCATGACAGATTCCATTTCCCCAGAGTATGAAAAAGAGTCTGTGAAGGTTTTATTTTGGTAAAAGGCCTGGCAGAAGACACTGACAAATCCTGCAATTTAAAGCACAGCCAGTTTTTCTTCCAACGTCTGAATGACAACAGAACAGCAAAAGCAAACTTCAGTCCATTTTTCTCAGCCCAGCAGGACAGCTGCTTCCCAGGAAAGGAATTATCATCATGAGTCAACTGTAAAACACACAACCATTTTAACTGATTGAAATAAGTAGCATTCATGCTGAAATAAGAGGTCACCCTGGACACTTGAAAGGAAAGAATACAGAAGAGGAGAAAGCTAAGTCAGATCCCAGCGGAGCATTTGAAAAAATTCATCGCAAGGGGGATAAACAAGTGTATTCCCTGGGCTCAGTGTTTGAGGTTTCCTCGCAAATCTGATGGATATAACATTAGATCTAAATGGAAACCAACATATTGAAGATATGAAATAAATTAGTCAAGTATCAAGCCCTAAAGATTTGTAAAGCAAGCCACCTGGATTTGGATGATACGTTATTTGGTTGAAAATATTTTCAATCTTCTTTACACTTTAAAAACATTGCCTTCATTGCTCACTTTATAACAATAAGAAATGACCCTAGTTGAACTAGTCGAAAGCTCTTACTCATCGAAATTAAGTCAATTTAAAGAAAGAATTTTAGTTTATTCTTCATATAGTGCTAAAGTAATATAGGGTTCCAACTCCACGAAATAACTGGGATGCAAAGTTACCATAGCTGAAAACATATTACAGATTCTGAATACCACTCATTTGCTTTTCTGTCATTTTAAAAAATCTTTCTTTAGTGAATCACAAAACCATAAAATTCTTCATCTTGCATGGACCTTAAAAACCATGTCATAGCCAGCTCCTTCATGTTAGAAATTAAGCAATTCAAATTTAGAGAGATTAAGTGGATATGAAATGAAATTCAACACCCAATACCTAATCTGCAGTCTGAAGATAATACTATCACAGCGCAGGCATGAAGCCTTACTCCCCTTCTTCACTCTGTCCAGGACTCAGGCTACGGTTATGTACGACTGACCAAAGTTAAGGCGGGAAAACGGAGCGTCATGACGCACAAATACTGAAACAGCAAAGCTTAAAACCCACACAGTACTGACTGGCTCTATCCGCAAAGCTTCCCGGTTCAATTTAAGCCAATTAACTGCCTTTTTAAAGATATTTAAAAATAACAATGACAGCACTTTTCAAAAATAGTCACAGCCCTCTAGCCTCATCTAGGAAAATGACCACTTATGGTCCCATCCCACGCCAATCATTCTACACACAGCATCAGGCGTCACAAAACTATTTTAAGCTCAGCTGTTGAGCAGTGAGTGTACCTCCCAGCCTTCGATGTGAGACTGCCATTCTTCTAAAACCTCTAACTTCTCCATCTGTCTCTTGGCTTCGTTGATGTTGGAGCAGACGGCTTTCATGGCTTGGAGGGCTTCCATCACCGCTGCGTAGTCACTGTGTTTCCTTGGAGTCCGCTTCAGCAACTCCTGTTTATACACAAAAAACAAACCGCCCTTTGATCTTCAGCTTTCTGCTACAGCAGGTTCAGACTGACCAGGAAATGAAAACTGCAAAGATCGTGAGAGCCACATTCAGAAGTGACATCACAAACTCCACCAAGATTAAGATCAAAAACAAAAGGCTGAATCCACGCATAAGCGTCACCCCAGGCACATTTTGCAGTCACTTTAATTTTTCCCTCAAAAGTATGCTGTTTTTACAAACTAAATTCGATTTCTCCTTTCAGATTGTCAAATATCTCACCTACAGCATGAAATGTTTTATAAAAGTTTGAGTTTTGCTCCAAAAGGAAGACATCTTTATTCGTTAATTTCATTTTCCTAGCGTCTTAAAAAGAAGAGTAAATCTTTAAATAAATGTCCCATAATTTCAAAAATAACTTAAGTCCCTCATTTTCTAAAATTTTTTGAGAAACTATAGAAATGTCATATATAAAGCACACTTTAAAATAATGTCTTATATGTTAGTAAAATGAATAATTTAGAAATCCCACAATACTCCATCATTAAAGGAGTGATTTATGCTGTTTCTGTCAACAACTCAGGTTCAGTCTCTGAAATGCATGAACTTCCACATACCCTTCAATAGGTTTTTTTTTCTTTTTATTTATTTACTTTTCCATTCGGGATATCAGAACTAGAGTAATCTTTAATCTTATAAAAAGCTCTTGTTTAAAAGCACAAAATTAAACATCTTCACCCACTGTCTAGACAGTTGTAACCACACTGTTTTTTAATTAGTCATTTGTTTCTTTACAGCAGTTGCCAGCGTCATGTAACTAACACAATTACAGAAATCCTGAGGCAAGTCTTTAAAAGAATCTTCTTAATTCTTAACATACAGTGGGAAAATATGCAGTTGCTATATTCTCTTGAGGTCTGTTATTGTTGAAAATTCTGCCTTAAACTTTGACCCTGTATTCGATATGTTCACACGCTGTTCCGTGGAAATAGCACCGAAAGAATACACAACAGCGCTCCCAAGATCAGGTTTAAAAAGTCATGCTGGATCACAAATCCATAAAGGAGATATGTGGGCTTCCCTAGAGACTCCAAAGTGTAGAACTATTTGTAAACTACATGAAGTGGTGAGCTCAGCCTGCAGGCTTTGACTGGGGACCCCGCAGAGCTGTGCCCAGTCTCAACCATGGATGGAGTCAAGACACGAATTTAGATTATGTGAAATAGTAAAAGAAATGACTAGTAATAATCTTTCGTCATTTACTTGCTATGAACCCTGTGCTGACTGGCCAAGCCCATAATTTCAAGTTCCACAAATAAGACAAACATATCTTTTCTTTAACACCCAGCCTCATACCCTAATGTTTTTCTCTGAATAAATAAAGCCATCCAAAATTAAAGAGAATACCAGCTCAGTTTTTCAGCTGATGGTACAACGAAGAAAATTATCAACACCAACAGATCTACTACACAAGTAAATAGTCATTTCCTCTTTCTTTGTCAAGACAATAATCCAAAAAAGCAAAAAGATGCTGTTTCTACACTGCTTGAAGATGCTCTGAATTGACCTCTTTCTCTCTAAGCAAGGATATGGCCATGTTCCTATCTTCTGAGGTCACATGAGGTCATCCTAACCAGAAATAAATGATTTAGAACAACCACATGGCATGATGTATTTCTCTTAATATTACGATCCCTTCTGACTCTTAAAACAAACAAATCCCCAGGATTCCTAAATCAGAACCAGGAATCGCAGGAGTGATGAGAATGCATGCTAACCTGAGTCACCAAGTCAGAGGTCTGAA
Source organism: Camelus dromedarius (assembly GCF_036321535.1). NCBI lineage: Eukaryota > Metazoa > Chordata > Mammalia > Artiodactyla > Camelidae > Camelus > Camelus dromedarius. Next base: position 10,511,793 of record NC_087465.1, on the reverse strand, counting down.
GGGACTCCCAGAAAGACGAGAGTCACGTTTGCACCAATCCTGCCCTGCCCCCGGAAACCGCGCTAAAGCCCTGCAGAACGGCACGTCCCTGGGTTGGCTTCTCTCCACGTTAGTTAACCGAGCAACTTTAACTTGGTTTTCAATAAGGAGAAATCCTTTTCAGAAAAATTGTTCGCTGAAACCTAATCTATGCAGCTGACAGAAGTTGTAGTGAAAAAACACATTGCTCAAATTCAAAATATTTATTTCTTAAAAATAAATCAGTAAGAACACCAATTAGTATATCCGTAGAATTTGAGTTTTTTTAATTTAGACACTAAGCAGTAATTAATATGTTAAAATAAATCAGAATCAAATATATATGAGTAATGATGGCTAACATGTATGGAGTATGTACATGCAAAATGATCTGTATAAAATAGCTTACTCAATTATTAGGTACACATTTATAAACATGCACTTACATGCATTCACACACAGATACACATATACAGACACAGACATATTCTTTCAGGTATATGTTATAATTTCATCATATTATCATCATCATTTCTGTTTCATAAATGCAACCCAAGGCTTTAAGAGGTTAGATTATGTGTTCGGTCATGCAGGTAGGAAGCAGAATACTTAGGATTTGAATTCCAAGCTCATGTGCCCATCCTCCATCCTTTCCAGAACTGCTGTTCTAATCTATTCATAGACCTCTGTAGTATGAGCAGTAACTAATACATTATAATAAGTCCCTCATAATAAAAGTTTTGGTCATTGGAACAAGGCCATGGACCGACAGCCATTAACAAGGCATTTCCTATCTTCCAGAGGCAGTATTTCCTTAGCACCGCCTTTCCCCGTTCCATCATTTATTATCCCATGTGACCCACATTATTCTCTGTAATAATCATTTAAAAGCCAGGCTTTGAAATTATGTAACTTAGCCTTAACTTCATTAGCATCAAGAAGTCACCAATGTTTGGAGAAATGAAAAAAAAAAAAAAAACACACCAACAACAAATTTGCTTAAGATAAGAACCCTGTAGACAAAGCGCCACATAAACTGGTCATAATGGACTTAATGGGATCTATCCTGAAACTCATGCATTTACTCTAAATGAAACTCAAACAGGTGTGATTTTTACAAAGCGCACTAGAAGTCTCTTTTCCCAGGAGAGGAGACTTGTTTCCCATTTTATATGCAAATGAATGACAAAATATCACCCAATGAATATGATTTGCCCTTTCTTTAGAATTTCAGACTATTTAAAAGAAAAATTTTTAAAAGATCATCAGCAAAAATATGCAGGTACAAGGAAAACGCAGTAACGACGTAAACACATAAAGCACCTTCAGAAGGAGAGGGTACTTGCATATTCTTTGTATCGGTGTCACTAAGTACCCTTCCAGGGGGGCATCTGTGTTCTTCCGTCCTCCAAGGAGCATGCAGTTCTGGGGTGAAAATAAAGGCAATTAATTACATTTTTTTAGCCTGAAGTTGTGAAACTTTCCTCTCCCGTAAAGTTTTCTGCCAAAAACTGATGAAAGCATATCTCTATATCGCTTCTTTCTCTGAGAAAAGCACATCAGTCATCAATAAAATTTACAGGTGAGAAAGGAAATACGCTTGCCTTTCATATGAGATGGAGACCAAAATGCGTTTTGAATCTTTATCTTGAAAATAAATTATCATATATTCACCTGAGTGTGAAGTCTGAGGAAAAAGAATGAGAGCTAAAGATGGAGGAGTAAATTAGTGGATAGATGGATGAATGGATGGATGGACGTCCTGACAGATGAATAAACACATACACGTAGACACACATCCTGCTTTCAAAGGGAGGTGGTGTGGTGTCAGAGGCAACTGGGTTCCACCCAAGCTCTGCCGATGGCGAGTGATGCACCTTGGACTGACTTCAGAATTCTAATTTTCCTCTCTGTAAAAGTGGCCTTTTAAGTCCAGTGGCCTTTAAGTCTCTTTTAACCATCAGACCTCACCAATGACACTGGCCAGCCAGTCTCAGAGAAGGGGGTCAGATATGATCTCCACGGAGGCAAGATGAAAGGGGAAAACTCAAAGTCAGTCATCAGAGTGAGGTGAAATAGAAGCAGTGAAGGTCAAGGGAATCAACTCTGATAAATCAAGGCTTGATCCTCTTAAGCACCTCGCCTTTGTTTTAAGGTTTAAGCAGCAATGCAAACAACAAAACAAAACAAACAAACAAACAAAACAACAAAAACAAACAAAATTTAAAAGAACAAATCTGAACCAGTGTCAAAACCTGTTTCTGCATTGCCTATCAGCATGACTGGTGCAGAGAAAGCAGATAATAAAGATTTAACAAAGGGAGAAAAGGGCCCCTCAAAATCACACTGATAACATAATAGCCTGTATATCACTATTTTAAAAATATGGTCCTATATTCATTGAGAGGAGAGACCAAGTGCTGAGCAGGAAAGGATGCAAAAGGGAGAGTGATGGAACAGAACAACACCCCCACTGTACCAAGCAACGGAGCTTCGGCTCTAATTTGTGCAGTGAAGTCAGCAAAACCAGCGCCATGACTTTACCTTCACCCAGAAATCTTAGAAGACAGAGCAGCAAATAAGTGTCTCACTCAAGCATGCTCTTTGGGGGTTTCAGCCCTATTGCAATCCAGTTATCAAAAATACTCGATCCACCTGTGTATGGCACTGTCCCCAGAGAAACCCTATGTAACACAACTATCCACATCCCATTATATTTCCAGTGATGTGTCAATGTCCCCGTATGAGTGAGCATCCTTTATAAATGTGGCCACCTCCTTTACCCAGCTCTGAGTTGAAGTACCCTAAGGAACTCAGGACTATCTAACCCACTTTTATTTCCTTGTCTACTAGTACTGTGTAGATTATGAACTCTCTTCCTAGTAGCAGAGGCTGGTTGCATTTTAGACTGACTTACGAGAGCCAGCTCTCTCCTCATGCATACATAAAGAACATTTCCCAAATAAGCTCCCAGGGATTTCACTGATCACCAAAACTTACTGAGGTGACAGCATATGCAAGTACCCAACATTGTAATTAGAATCATCACCCTCAGTCTGTAAATTCTTAATGTTTTTCAAAGAGTGATTGTTATTATTCCCATGTTGTGGGTAAGGAAAATGACACAAGAGACATAATGAATTTCCTGAAGTCATCCAGGTAACTAAGGGCCACTGAGAGCCAGAGCAAGAACTATAAAATCCAGGTTCTTCCTACCAGACTCTGCTGTAGAGTCATCTAAAAACCAAGATTCTGGACTTGTGACTTTTAGTGTAGCGCCAGTTTTGCTGAGAATAGAACGCACTGGATAAGACAGCAAAGTTCCAACAATTTATAGAGAGTCTTTAAGCACAGAGGTGTCTTCTGGCGATGGCAGAGAGAAGAGATCAGTACATTCTCTTCCAAAAAATAAACGGTTCTACTGAGAAAAACTGTAAAAAAACAAAAAAACACAAAAAACTTCAAAGCTCTGGAAATCAACTAAAATCAAACAACAAATTGAGAAGTGTTTACTCATGAAGAACTGCTTAACTTCAGGTGTTGGTGGCATTCCTGCCTGGGCTTCTCCCATCCTCCCCCTGCACGGACCCCCACCCAGGGCCACCCCCACTCATCCTGCATGCTGGCACTGTATGCCCATCACAGGAGCACTGGCCCTGGAAGCCTGCTACCAGAGGAGGCTGCAGAGGGAAAAAATTCCACACCCAGGGTGCTGTCAATAAAATGAGTACACTCCAAGAAAAATGAGGAATGCACACAATTCTGCTAGCCTGAGTCTGCAGTCCTGCTCAGGGTAAATGTCAGACCGTGCACATGTTGACCCTGTGGGAAGAAAAAGCCAGATACAGCTTGAAACTACCTGCCCTTTGAATGTGTACCCCCCCAACTCACATATAGATCCAGAGATAAGATGGACTATGATGTCTGATCGCCTCAGACAAATCCCCAACTGACTGCTAAGTTAAGCAGTCACAGGAGTGACCCCTAAAAAGAAAGGCTAAGTTATAAAACATAAACTGAGCAGAGCTAGCTGCAGCTGCATATACAAAAGACACAGATTCTCAAATTAAATCCAAGCAAGTTACTAAAAACAAAACAAACAAAAAAAGAAAAACCAACCTCAGGGACGCAGACTTGATACGTTAACATGCATACTGTAGTCCCAAGAGCAATTACAAAAAAAAAAAAACTAAAAATAATAACAGTTTAAAAAAATCAACAGAGGAAGTAAAACAGTACACTAAAAATATTTGTTTAGCACAAAAGAAGGCAGTAAAGGAGGAGCAGAGGAACAACAATGAAAAAGAGACATATAGAAAAAAATAATAAAATTGTACATGTAAATACAACCATATCAATAATTACATTAAAGCTGTATGAACCAAACACTCCAATCAAAAGGCAGAGATTGTCAGACTGGATTTAAAAAAACAAGATCCAACTGTATGCTGTCCATCAGAGGCATGTTTTAGGTTCAAAGACATAAACAGTTTGAAGTAAAATAATGGAAAAAAATATAAGGAACAAAGAGGAAGAGAGCTGACATGGCTATAATAATATCTGGTAAAAGAGACTTTAAGTAATACCGTTAGGAACAAAGAGGGGCATTTTATGATAAACAGAAATATAAATATAGTCATTTTAAATGTATACACATCTAATAACAGAGTCCTGAAACATATAAAACAAAACTGACAATTTCTTAAGTATGACAACAAAAGCATGATCATAATAAAAAAAAATAATTAAATGGATTTTAACAAAACTTAAAACTTTTGATTTTCAAAAGACAGTATTTTTAAATCAACAGGCAAAGCACACTTGGAGGAAATATTTGCAAATTATATGTCTGATACAGGAACTGTATCCAAAATAAAGAACACTTATAGCTCAATATAAGATAAACATCCCAATTTAATGAAGTTTTTTTTTTTCATTTTTGTTTGTTTGTTGGTTGGATGGGGGAGGTAATTAGGTTTATTTCTTTCTTTATTTTTAGAGGAGGTAATGAGGACTGAACCCAGGACCTCATGCATGCTGAGCACGTGTGCTCTACCACTTGAGCTCTACCCTCCCCCAAAATCCCAATTCAAATGCGGGCAAAAGATGTGAATAAGCATTTCACCACAGAGGATGCATGACTGGCTAATGAGCACACGGAAGCCTATTGCCACTGGTCATTAGAGAAACGCAAATGAAAATCACTTTGGGATACAGCTACCCCTCCACAGGCATGGCTGTAATCGGAACTGACAATACCATGTGTTGACAAAGACAGAACTACAATCCTCACACACTGCTGTTGGACGCGGCACAGCCGCCTTGGCAGTTTCCTAATAAATTAAACATACACTTACTATGACCTAGCAATTCTACTCCTAGCACTTATCCAAGAGGATGAAACTGTATGTCCACACAAAGACTTGTACATGTATGTTTTTAACAGCATTATTTATAACAGCCCAAACTAGACATTTCCTGACTTTCCTATACTAACCAATCTTTTTCTCTGAAATGACCTCGTATATGTAGTCTCTTCAAGGTCCATCACTGTCATAAGTCATCTGTTGACCAATATTCACAAATTGGCCAATGGATAAACAAAATACAGTATGCCATACAATGGAATACTATTCGGCAACAAAAATGAATGGATATGGACACACACTACAATGAAGATGAACCTCAAAAACATTTTATCCCATAAAAGAAGCCAGGCATAAAGATTACATTGTATGATTCCATTTATACAAAATCTCCAGAAAAAGCAAACCTATAGAGATAGACAACAGATCAGTGATTGCCTGGAGATAATGGTAGGAAGGAAAATGGGCTGTGAACAGGCAAGAGGGACTTTTGGGGATGATGGAAATGCTCTAGAACTGGACCGTGAGGATGGTTACTCCATTCCACAGTTTGCTAAATATCACTGTACTTACAGCGTGGTTCTCACCGGCAATTAACTTGTCCAAGTAACTGCCAAAGTATGCATTTATATGTACCATCCTAAAGAAATTAAACACAGATCCTTGTTCTTTTTATGAACACTGAACAAGAAACATATGCAGGAGAAAGGTCAGTCTTTACAATTCTTTTCTACCATCCCCACGACGCGTTTCCTTCCTGTCCCTGCCCTACTTAGAGCTCTCTTTACAGAAGTGAAGGAAACTCTAGGGAGCTGAGGGACGTAAAAGCCATGGTGACCTCTGGCATAAACGCATCCCTCAGGAGGAACCGCGGTCTGACAAACAGCTCGTAATCAGCCAGGAGAGGGCCTGACAGTGTTTCCGATAAGCACGCTTCTCTTAACTGTCACTTCTTGCATTTGTGTGTGCGTGTGTGTGATTTTAAGAGTACATACGCATATTTTTCTTGATTGATGCAGAGCTGATTTGCAATCTCACTCCTTACATTTGTCACAGAGCTCTCTAGCTTCCAAGCAGGGATATGTTAAAAACAGATGTCGAACAAGCAGAGTTTACACCACACGGACACTATTCCTCGGCTCTTGGTGAGCCTATCAACAGATAACAGCTTATGGTAAGGTGTAAACATATACTTACCAAAAGGAATGTCCGGATTGTTCTTATTTTGTTAAGTTCCAAAAGCAGTTTTTGGGCCTTCTCATGATTACTACAATACTCGTCGTAGATCCGAAACTTGTCTTTCTGTGAATTCAAGTAATAATAAGTTAGACTCATTTTATGAACCATTCTGAAATAGTGTGATGCTTATGAACAAACTTCATTAAGTGTTTACTGTGTTCAAGAGCTATACTAATGTACATATAAATACATTTTATTTATTTATTTTTCCTGATCTATGAACAATAGGAAAGGAGACAGACATATATTAATTACAGCCCAGTATGATGTATGCAATAAAGGGTTAAATGAGTGGAAGCAGATTCCAGAGAAGAGAGGACTCAGCTTTGCTAGAAGGATTCAGATACAACTTTAAAAGGATGTAGTATTTGGGCAAGATCCGGAGAGGTGAAGCCAGGACTCCCAGGCAGGGAGAGGAAAGGAAAGCTTGTGCCAGGTCACACGGGTACATAGCACCCCAGGGTTCGTGTGCACCAATCTGGACAGTTGTGTTTAAGAGGGACACTGACCAAGTGGAGACTATTCAGGAACAAGTGACTAGGGTAATGACAGACCTCAAAGATATTACACATGAGAGGTCATCTCAGAGAAAGATATTTGTTAGTATATAAAAGTAAGGAAACAGTAGCTACTTTCAAAGAGCTGTCACAGTTACTGTGAAGGGTTTACAACTAACTCTATGTAGCTCCAAAACTGGGACCACTGGGTGGAAACTGGATGGGCAGAGACAGGCAGATTCGGGATTAGAGATTTTCTAACAGTCAGAGATGTCACTAAAAGTGATCAAGTAAAAACAAGACGAACAACCCTCACAGATGCAGTAGATGGGACACTTCCATAAAAGGAGGAATTCCACACTACCATGAGCTCTAAGCTCCCTTCCGTCTGTAAGAGTTTCTCAACGTGGTTATGATCAATATCTATCAAAGCAGTCCCAATAAAAGAGGAGGACTCAGAAAATGCAGGGATCAAACAGTAGAAGAGAAGTGCGTCCTCTGAAATTTCCAAGACGTGCATTTAGAAACACAGGGTTTATTCTATACAGCCGGTAGAAAACATACTGAATTACTTATTTCAAGAGATGGTAGGAACCAGAATATAAAGCAAACTTCAGAAATAGTTTAGCTACATTCACGGCTGACAGATTCATAGTGTGTTACTGAGGACATGGATGTCAGAGTGCATGGTTCCCACGTGCCACCGGCACCGAGACCGCGGCCACTCCCGCTGGCAGGAGAGCTGCGTTCCTCCGTGAAGGGGAGCAGTCTCGGTTAAGTGGATACAAACACACGTGGTTTCCAGTCGTGCCCAAGGAAAGCACAGCTGGATCTTCCTGTACCCCAGGCCTCTCCCTTTAATATAATCATTTTAGGGAATATTTTCTGATTCTAAAAATAACATTTACAGTCTGCTCACTACATAGAGAAATACAGACCTAGAACCCATATGCCGTTGTCTTTATAAGAGACGAACTAGAAATCAAACATAAACACCTGATTTCTATGACCAAATATTCCTACACATTTTTAAACAAAACACTGATTGTATAGCATTTTGATAAACACGGAGATTCAAGTTGGTATTCTGAAAATTAGCCTCAGTGGGACGGTATAAATAGCACTATTTGTCTCTTTTCAGGATGAATGCCCTTTAGTTCTGAAAACAATTTTCACCATACAGGTGGCTTTTTACCTTGCAAGTCAACGGCATAAATAATTTCAGGTATCATGAACCAAGAGATGGAAATGATCCTACAAGCATGACAGATAATTGGAAATAACTGAGTGCTGGCTTGTTCTTCTGCACTGCTCGATACAACCCTCTGAGAAAAATCCAGACGCAGGCATATGTGTACCTCGAGGGACCGGGGCTGCTCACCCCCAGCCTAGTCACAAGTCAATTAAGGAGGAAACATTTTGACTCATCACACCATTCTAAGAGTAAGGAATTTCTGCCTCAAAAGAGTAACGCTCTATGTTGGAGAGAAACATCAAAATCCTTTCATTATGAACAGCCTGAATATTCATTAGAATTCAAAGCTACAGAGGATGCGAAAAACTAACTCGTTGGGAAAAAGAAGAGCCTGTTTATTCTTCACTGAATAAAACGGATGATGTGAGGCCCTCTCCCCTTTTCTGGCTCCAAGTGGGAGATTTCATTGGCCTGAAAAGACCCCAAACTTTTGGTGTCAGATTTTACTTTAATGCTGGATCCCCACATCCTACTATGCCAAGAGCTAACTCTTAAATTCTAGGGGGAAGCTTTTAAAATAAACAGAAATTTGTCCTACAAAGCGAAGAAAGCAGGTTCCCACTTCTTGCTGAGCATTAGGTTCTGGATGTAAGCATTCTTCCACGACTTTCAGAAACTCTTTGTGTACCGCAAGGATCTCTTCAATGTTGGAGAACAGCATCTGTAACAAACGTGTAAGAGCCATCACGAAGCGGGCTTTAAAAAAAGTCTACTGCGAGTACAGTGTTCTCTCTCCACGCTGAACACTTCAGGGGATAGCTGTCCTTCCCACCCACCCGGCAGGGGGGGGCGCCAGTTCCACCCGGACACCCCCTCCACTCCCACGCAGCTCCGGGAACCAGGAACCTGTCCCTGGCTCGCAGGATAATCCGGAGTAACTGACTCCAGGCGCGGCAGTCCCACGCCACTGAGAACGGGCTGCGGGTAAAACTGCGTGGGCAGATTTGCTGGCAGGCCTCGGGGAAAGGGCTTCCTTGTCCCCAAGAAGGGCACCCTGGAGTGGACAGCCCTTTGAAAGGTGCTGTGTCTGGAAGTGACAGCTGGCACAGCTCCAGGGTCACTTTGCAGCTGCAGGAGGAGCCAGCCCAGGGGCAGAGTGAAGAGCTGGAGAACCTGGCCAACTGGGTCACCTCCCTGAGCCACCCGTCCTCAACCTTCTCTTCTGCCTGGAGCTCCCGATATGGGAGTCAAAGTATCTTCAGGTCCATTTGAGCCTCAGGTGTTTTTTGCTTGCACACAAGCTAAAATACCCCATGGTAAGGAGAATGTAAAAGAGAGTATTTAATGTAATAGGAAATAGTCTTAAGTGCTTATAAAATCCTTGGGAATTTTTTATTTTCAGTAAAATAAAACAGCAAGTTAGCATCAAAAATAAATATCAATGATGATTTATACAATTGAACTGAGAAATAATGACTATGGCACGATTTTCATTTACCACCCCCCCCTTTTTTTCCCCAAAACTCTTCCCAATTTTCCTTTCCTACAGTTTAAAAGGAGATGCTCATACATTTGTCTGTGAGGTGAAGATACTGTGTGGACTTTCTTTTCTGCACCAGTGGACCATCCAAATTGTTTGTCCTTTAGGGGTCAAAGTCTGGAAGTTGCATCTGCCCACATCCTACCTGGTGAGCCCCTCCAGCAATCGTCCCACACACGGTTCAGCTCCCACCCCCTTGGAGACACTAAGGTTCTCAGTCTTGGGGTTATTTTTTTTTCCTCTTTTCAAACATTTCCAAGATCTTGGCAAAAAAATTCTCTCTGTCTTCTACACCACCCTTATAAGCCCCATTTCTTTTCCCAAACTGTAGTTTCCCTTCTTCTAATTGTCACTCCCACCAGGGCCTAGCACAGAGCTCACACTGGAACGGGAGACAAGGTGATGAACCCAGAGTTAAAATTTTATCTGAGGGGACCTCATGCTGGGGTCGAGGGCCCATTATACCTCCTCACCTTCACTGTTTCTTCTGTTACATTTTTGTCAACTTTGGATGCGGCGCACTGGTTCATTCGGTGTAAGAATGCCTGGGGGAAACAAGAGAAGATATTATGAAGACAACATTAGGTTGGTCAAATAACTGGGTGTTGATCAGAACTAATTTTTTTATAATAAACCAAAGCTTAAAAACTAACTATTGAGTATAATAGCTTTGCTGTAAAAGGCAAAAATCCTGTGCATTGCTTCTCCTACCTGGGAAGTCCATTTCCCTTATAGTTTGGGGGCAGGGCCCAAAGTGATCATGTATATATGAATTAAGTTTATCCACCAAGACCTCAAAGTTCTGCGGTAAACACTTAACAAATATTTCCTAAACTTCTAAGTCCTCTGAAGCACAAAAGACCAAAATCTAACAAACAATGGAGTTTCTACTAAAAAACAAAAGGGCTAGAAATATCATGAAGTGATCCCTTTGGAAGTGAGAGCGACTGAGGGAGTGAAGGAGGAAGGGAGAAAGAGAAAGTGACTTTCAAGAAGGAATGGAAGGATTTCCCACCACCCCCCCCCCCCTTAAGTTTTAGGAAGCCAGAATTTGTATTTCAGGTCAGGACTCTCCACAGCCCTCTGGTAGGCAAATGAGTTCATTAGTAGTTCAAAGATCTGGACTCTTCCTGATGGTCATTAAGCTTTGATCCATGACTGTGTAAGCTATTATTCTAGCAAAGAAAAAAAGAAGTAGAAAGAGTTATTTATACTGGAACTTAAAAAAGAAAGTTTAGAAGGAAAAAGAGAAGAGACTTTCTAACCAGCAAATCTGGTCTGTGTTCTCAAGACAGCATCTATTTAACTACCTAGTGACCAGGTGAGATCATTTCTTCCCTTGACTGTCTTAAGAACTTCAGCCACTACCTGCCAAGTCAGGGTACGAATGACAGCCCATCAACCTCCCAGGGCACACAGAAGCTCAGGGGAGTCTTGGGATACTGCATCAGGCAAATGAAAATGAAGGTAAGAATGTCATTTTTGACATGCTACATTTACAAAGATTTAAAACATGAACAAAACACAGGATTGCTCATAATATGCCAAAATCATCACCCTCGAGACATTGCCAGCAACAGTAGAAAATGACACAACACTTCTGAGGACAGCTTATATCTCCAAACTTTTAAATGGGCATTCCCTTTAACCCAGCAATTCTACCTCTAGGGATTTATCCTAAGAAAATATTCAGACAAGGGCTTTCAGTGTATTGATTACAGAAGTGGAAACACAGGAAACAATCTAAATGCCCATCATTAGTGGGATCATTTCATATGTGATAGACCATGCAAAGTACAGAATACTGGGCAAAAGTATAATCATAAATGGAATGGGATGAAAAATCATATATACATATGTGTCTATACAACAGATGTCTATAAACATTGTTTGCTGAAAAAATTTACTAAGCAGCATACATGTTGTGCACATACATATACAGACACACCTACAAGTATACATACGTATATCGACAGGGGTAATGTCGATGTGCATTCATACTAAGAAAAAATATGTAGCATATACTAAAACGCAAAGTGATGACCTCCGGGTGGTAGCAAGCTGACCTTTGTACACTCCCTTATTTTCAGAATGTTTGGCTGTCTGCATGTTATAATCTTTGTAGAAAGAAAAACAAGATTATTTAAAAGAAACAAAGCAAATGGGCCACAAGATCTCACTCCCAGCATTAGCTTCAGCCCCATCTTGACTCCTGGTTCAAGAACTCACATTTCAGATTCCGTAACTACAAAGCCACATCAGTACTGACAGCCTCAACTGAATAAAAGAGTTCGCTGAATTAAATAAAATGAACAAGAAAGTATTGCGTGGCACCTTAATTCTTTAATTGGAAACACGGGACTCAATTTTTTGAAATATTATCTACAGTTAGGTATAATTGGCAATGGAGAGAGACTGTTGAGTGTTCTGACTTTAAGGGCCCATTTTAATTAGTGTTAGTCTAATTTTTAATTTTAGTTTTGCTTTTCTTGAATATTTCTCCATATACTCATACATCAAAAATGCTCCTGAGTTCCTTCCATTTAGTCCTAAAACAATGCGGGTACATTGGCTGCCTCGTTTACATTTCGCGTTGACCACATAGGGAACATGTGACTTCTCGTGCAAGCAACGCTTACACTTCACCTCTACATTTATAAACCTTATCTTCCTAAACTGAACTCGGTCACATTCTGAAATCAACAAATTAAAGACAGGAGGTAGTGAAAAGGAATCAAACTATGAGGTAAAGGAAACATGCAAACTAGTAAAGCAAGCACTGTCCCCTATCTGACTTTTTATTTTCTTATCCTCCGTGACAATATGAAACTTTTTGTTTAACTGCATACGAAAGAAAACTTCTTAGCATTTTTAACCAAGCATTTATTTTTCCCAAGAGCCTCATTTTATTCAACAGTGAAGGCAGATTTTAGATAGTCTGCAGAGAGGGCAAAATCATGAAAACGTTTTGACATTTTTTACAAAACGTGTAAATCTTCCTTTCTGAAGATAAAGATAAAACAACGTGTTTTCAGAATCATCCTTTAACTACCAGAATCTAGAGTTGTTCAGATTTTGGTAATTGGGGCATTGAATCTTTCTCCTACCAATCAAAGAAGCAGTAATACTCTAGTCATAAAAATACATGAGATTTAATATGTCATTTTATCTCTGTATTCATTCATTCTCACTGGTCCAGAATTTCATCAGAATTAGATCATTTTCATTTCAATACAAATATATGGAAAATAAGTACAGGAAAAAATTGCTTTTAATGCCAGTGGTTCTCAAACTCTTCATTGTGTGTAAGACTTGGAGCGTTTCTTCCAAATGCAGATCCCCAGCCCTGTCCCCAGAAGGTCCGATTCAGCAGATTGGTTTAGGACCCAGAAATCTGCATTTTGAGCAAGTTTCCTGGGTGATTCTAAGCAGCTGGTCCAGAGACCACAGTCTGATGAACATTCCTTTATGTTGATTCTTCCAAACATTGAAGAAACACACTTATGAGACAAATAAGTGAGACTCGATGGGTAAAACAGGTTGACTTACTTCACCTTGACTTTCAACTCCATGTCACACTCCCTCTGTGCACAGTATCTTGTCACTCAGCCACTTGAGGGTTCCGCTACCAACAATGAAAATCACAATCTAGGCTGCATACACAGGTCATAATAATCTCTGAAGGCTAGGGAGATGCTGAGACAGGTGAGCCAGATAAGACAGACTGGGTCACATTTGGAGGAAGTGATGCTCGCTGGTGCCTCTTCATGTACCTCCAGCTGGCAGGAGTGTTATTATCACATGCTCAGCAAACCAGAGCTCCCCAACAATCATCCCACACAACATGTTCCCAGACATCACTTTACTCATGGTTCCCGACTCAGAGGGCAGAACTCTTCATCTTCTCTTCAGTGGGCCCCATATTGTTTTCCTCTCAACAAGTGTTTGGTGAAACATGGTAAATGTCATACATTAATTAAAGTTTAAGAAAGCTGAAAGGGTCACAAATTTGCTAACAAGAAATCAAAAGAAGGAAGAAAACTCATTCACATATAATAGAGAGATGACAACAATCCCCTTTCTCCTCGTCTATCCCTCTGGGCTGCTGTCAGTTCAAAAGTAAAGCAAAGTCCGTGATGAGTTTTATTCCCAGAACGTAGTAAAGTGTCTTTCGCAACTCATTTTTGTCCTTCCCGTTCTTTTTATCAGTCAATTACACACAGTAGATCACTCTCAAAAGCCGCACTGAATTTAAAAGTTCACTCTTTCAATTCTACATGCCTGACGCCAATCTGAATTTCTTATATAGACATCAAACCTTACTACTCTTATGAATAGTCTACATTCAGAATGATCTTAGCAGCACCTTGACAATGTGGCTATTTAATACGAACAGAGGAGCATAAATTTAACGTAAAAAGGGAAACAAATCAAGAGGAGCTGTACTACCACAGGAAGAAGTAGACTCTGTGAAAACAAGTGGAAAAAATAACGAGTAAACGTTTTCCTTTTATCTCTTGAACTGAAAACAGTATTACGACATCAAAATTCTTTGGAAGATAAATGCTTTGTTTTGTTTTGTCTTCCTGAGAGAAAAACAAAGTCCTAACAAATGAAAAATGCTTGTCATTTGAGTTTGCCTTGAACACCTGGTTGACCGCGGTGCCATCTTATTGGAATGGAGACGTCTGAAGGAGTAGTTGTTGGAGTCAGAGTTTGTTCTGGCTGTGCTGAGCTTGAGAGGCCTATTGGTCACCAATGTGGAGATCTCCAGTAGAGAGAGCTGTACTGATCTCGGTTTCTGAGGCTGAGGTTAAAGAGTTGAGTGTCACTGGCACAAAGACATAACTCAGGGCAAGTGTTCATTGAGAGAAGAGACAATTGACTTCAGTTCACTGGAGACAGTATGTAGACAAAGAAGAAAAAAGGACAGAACCTTGGGGCACTCCAACATTTAGATGTCAAAGAAGCCAGTAAGGTAGGAACAAAACCAAGAGAGTGTGGTGTCACCAAAGCCAACAGAGAGAGGGTTTCAAGAAAGAAGGAGTGGTCCACAGCTTTATCAGTGCTGAGAATTCAGGTGAGGTCCATAAAGATACATAACTTGACAACGCAGAGGTCAATCACCACTGATCTTAACCACAGCAGTCCCAAAGTAATAGGAAGAGAAGGAAACAGAGAATAAGAAAATGGAACCAGTAACCAGAAAAAGTTTAAAATTTTTTAAAGTTTTGCTGAGAAAAGGAACAGAAATATGGAGGTGGATTTGGATCAAGGAAGGGTTCGTTTTTTAAGCTAGAAAATAACAGCTTTATTCATCCTTCAAGTTACATTTTATGTTCCCTTAATATACTTTTGGCAAATCCTTCATAAATTCTCCAGTCCACTGGTTTTTACTTTTCCCTGAACACCAGTGATTTCAAATTTTTTGAGAAGAATCCTTCCTTTAACATGAAAAAAATCACCAGCATGCATATTGTCGTGTTAATGTCTATAAATTTAAATACATATTAATTATTAATTACTAGGCAAAATTCAGCAATATTTATGTTACATGGTAGTGGTTCTCACAGGTTTCAATCTCAGGTATCCTTTACACTCTTAGAAATTATGGAGAAAGAGCTTTTACTTCTGTGTATTATATCTATCAATATTTGACATATTAGAAATTAAAAATAAGAAAAATTTAATGTTTGTTGTCAAAAATTCACTTACTTATAAATTTATCTTAAATTAACAATTATAAACCCATGACATGTTAACATATACAACATACTTTTATGAAAAAATAGCTATCTTTTCTCAAAAAATTTTCTGTGAGAAGTGTGGCACTGTTTTATAGGATTACAAATTTCTTTAATGTCTAGCTTAGCAGAAGATAGCTGGATTCTCATATATGCTTCAATGTGTTGTGATATGTTATTTGGCATCATATTTTCAATGATAGTTTGAAAAGGGAAAAATATGTCCATTGCTATAACATTGTCAATGAGTTGTGGGTATTCTTCTTTAATATAACACCAAAATTCAATAGCGGTATTTTCTCAAAGGTAGTCATCTGAAACCACATCAGTGAACTTTTTGTACTCTATTACATTAAAACCTATTGATCTGTCTTGCAATTTGAACAGCTCTTTTATCCATGTTTAATGTTGCACATTTAAGTGATTTACCATATCTTCCAAATATTAATAATATTCATTATTCAATATTAAAAAAACACATCATGTTAGTTAATATCAGTATCCAGCTCATTAGAAAAGTCTTTAACTATAAGGAAGCTACCGAGGTTACATTGATGGACATACATTTTCCAAAACTCTAAATTCACTTGCCAGCTTGAATTTGTCATCATCAGTAAATACTGTCAGCTGTTTTTTCTTGCAATGACAGGCTCACTTTACTCTTTTTTGAGGAAATATCTTCCAAATACCCAAATGCCCTGAAACTGAAACCACAGTTTGTCTCACAGTTGTTATTTCCAGTAAATAGGATGTTCCATAGCAACTCAAACAGTAATACACGTTCCTCCCCTGGAGATGACCATAATACGTGAGGATGCAACAGAAGTCCTTAGCTGTACTTCCCATTTCATCACAAAGATGTGCTCAAGAGTCAAGTTTTAGTAAAATTAATCATTTTTACAGCTTTATCAAGAACATTCTTACATGCAACTGGCATCCCCCTGCCACCCACAGGAGTGGGTGTCAGTGAAGTATGTGGTAATTAATAGCACAGTTTGGTGCCAGTGCCTTGATTCACACTAAAGCATCAGCAATATTACACATCATTGCTTTTGTACCATTAGCACAAATATCAGTGCACAGACAGGCAAAAATAGAGAATCACAACTTACTAGATCAAAAACCCAAAAGTAAAAATCTCTGCGAGAAGTGGTACATGTTAGGAAATCCTTAACTGTAACCAACAAATTACTGGAGACTCAGTGTGGACAAATCTGAGAGTTAAAACTCCAAGGGGACAAAGTCAAAGGAGGGATTCCTCACACTTTTATGAGTTTTACCTCCAGGAGCTTTACCAGTTTCTCACAGTGAATATCAGAGAAAAACCCTGTCCTTCAACAGCAATGAGAAAGAAAAAGTAACCATTTTTAAATACATCAAACTATTCTATTCTTAATGAGGCCTGTCCTCAAGGGAAAGTATTTTATGAGTGTCTATACTACTGGAATTATACCCAAACCTAATTCCACTGGCGGAAGAGAAATATCCAACTCCAGGCTGCTCTACTCTTCCAGATGGGAAAGGAAAATACTCAATCCTAGCTTACGCTGGTCAACATTTTCCATATAAGGAGAGGGGGAAACAAAAAAAAAAAAATGGTGAAGTTCACAGTTCAGGGACACAGGCTCACCAAAAGACTGAGACTTAATCACAAGACTATAGACCACTTCCCATTCCTACATATACCACCACATCACTAAAGGCCTATTTACCAGAGTTCCTTTCACACAGCCCATCATATCTGGCTTACAACAAAAAATTACAAGGCATATTAAAAGACCAAAAAGGCAGTTAGAAGAGTCAGAGCAAGCATCAGAACCAGATTCAGATATGACAGAGATGTTGGAATTGTCAGACCAGAAATTTCAAACAAGCAGGATTAATATGCTACAGTTCTAGCTAAAAAGTAGACAACATGCAAGAGCAGATGGATAATGAAAGCAGAGAGATGGAAACTCTAAGAAAGAATCAAGAAGAAACCCTAGGAAATTTTAAAAAAAAACCTGTAACATAAATGAAGAATGTCTTCAATGGGCTCATTAGTAGACTGGACACAGATGAGCAAAGAATCACTAACTTTGAGGATATGGCAATAAAACTTTCAAAACTGAAAAGCAAGGCAAAAAAAGATGGGAAGAAATAGGACAGACTATCCAAGAACTCCACAGTCCTCCATGATGACGTAAAGTGTAACAATATGCATAATGGGAATAGGAGAAGGAGAAGAGAGAGAAAAGAACAAAAATATTCAAACAATAATGACTAAGAATTTCTCCAAATTAATGTCAAATACCAAACCACAGATTCAGGAATCTCAGAGAATACCAAACAAGGAAAACACCCCAAAACCTCACAATTAGGCATATCATATTCAAAGTGGAAAAAAAAATCTTGAAAAGAGCCAGAGGGAAAAACACCTTACCTATACAGGAACCAAGAAGAGAATTACATTTGACTTTCCTCAGAAACCATGCCAGCAAGAAGAGTTAAATATTTAAAGTGAAATATTTAAGATGTTGAGAGAAAAAAAAATCACCAACCTAGAATACTGTATCCTGAGAAACTATCCCTTCAAAAGTGAGGGGAAAATAACTTTTGTTATTATAAGCTACTTGCACTACCCATGAAGAGTTACAGTATGGTTTGAAGGTATACTTGAATCATTTGTAAACGTGTATTGCAAACTCCAAGGCAACCACTAAAAAAAGTAAATAAATAAATAAATGGCATAATTGATATACTAAGAAAGAAGAGAAAATGGAATCAATAAAATGCTCTATTAAAGCCAGAAAAAGAATGGAATACAAAAATGGGGGGGGGGGAGATAAGAAATAGAAAATAGTAACAAATATGGCAGATATTAATCCAGCTATATAAAAAAATCACATTAAATGTCAATGGTCTAGATGCACCAATTAAAAGAGATTGTCAGAGTGGATCAAAAAACAAGATGCAAGTATACACTGTCTAAAAGAAACCCACTTTAAATATAAAGACATATATGTAGGTTAAAAGTAAAGGGATGATAAAAAGATATACCATGCTAACAATCAAAACAAAGCAGGAGAAGCTATATTAATTTCTGACAGAGCAGACTTCAAAGCAAGAAATATTATCAGAGATAAAAAGGAATATTACATAGATATAAAAATGTCAATTCTCAAAAAAGACATAGCAATCTTTAACATGTATGTGTGTAATAAGAACATCAAAATACATCAGCCAAAAACTGACAGAACTACAAGGAGAAATAGATGAGTCTATTATCATTGGAGACTTAACTCTCTATCAGAAATGGAAAGATCCAGCAGGTAGAAAATCAGAAAGGACACAGTTGAACTTAACGTCATCAATCAGCTGGATATAATGCACATCAATAGACTACATCCAATAATAGCAGAAAGTACGTTCTTCTCAAATCATGGAATATTGATCAAAATAGACCACATTCTGGGCAATAAAACACATCTTTACAAATCTAAAAGAATAGATATCATACAATGTCTGCTCAGACCACAGTGGAATAAATTAAACTAGAAATCAATAATAGAAAGACAGCTAGAAAACCCCCAAATGCATGGATATTAAACAATACACTTCTAAATAACACAGTGGTCAAATAAGAAATCTCAAGACAAATATACAAATATTTTGAAGAAAATGAAAATACAACCCACCAAAATTTGTGGGATGCAGCAAAAGAAGTGCTAAGAGGGAGATTTATAGTGTTGAATGCGTATATTAGAAAAGAAGAAAGATCTAAAATCTATCATTTAAGCTTTCACTTAGGAAACCAGTAAAAGAAGAGCAAACTAAATCCAAAGTCAGCAGAAGGAAAAAAATACTAAAAATGAGAGCAGAAACCAGTAAAATTTAAAATACAAAATCAATAGGGAATTTCAACAAACCCAAAAGCTGATTCTTTGCAAAAATAAATAAAACTGATAAGCCTCTAGCCAGATTAATGAGGGGGGTGGGTGGGGAGAGACACAAATTACTGGTATCACAGATGAAAAATAGGGCCTCA
Organism: Camelus dromedarius; assembly: GCF_036321535.1. Taxonomy (NCBI): domain Eukaryota; kingdom Metazoa; phylum Chordata; class Mammalia; order Artiodactyla; family Camelidae; genus Camelus; species Camelus dromedarius. The sequence goes on along the minus strand of NC_087465.1, from coordinate 10,492,167 downwards.
TCACAGATCCCATGGACATTAAAGTGATAATAAAAGAATACCATGAAAAATATTATGACCACAAATGATAACCTAAATGAAATGGATCAATTCCTTGACAGACATAACCTGCCAAAAGTCACAGAAAAAGAAATACAATTTGAAGAGGACTGTATCTGTTAAAGGAATTGAATCAATATTTAATAACTTTCCAAAACAGAAAGCAACACACCAAATGGGTTCACTGGTGAATTCTACCAAATCTTTAAGGAAGAAATTGTACCGATTCTCTACAATCTCTTTCAGAAGACAGAAGTAGAGGATATACTTCCTAACTTGTTCTATGAGCAAAAGCAAAGACTTCACAGGAAAACTACAGACTAGTATCGCTCATAAACTAGATGCAAAAATCCTAAACAAAGTATTAACAAATAAAACCCAAAAATGTATTAAAAGAATTGTACAGCACACATATGCATGTGGGAATTTCCCAAATATGCAAATTCAGTTCAACATTGGAGAATCAATTAATATAATCCATCACATGAACACTCTAAAAAGAAAAACCATATGATCATATCAATAGATGCAGAAAATGCATGTGACAAAATCTAACAGTCATTAACAACAAATACTCTCAGCAAACTAACAGAGGGGGATGTCCTTAACATTATAAAATGTCTTTAAAAACTCTACAGCTAACATTATACATAATGGTGAGAAACTAGAAACTTTCCCTAAAAAACAAAACAAAACAAAACAAAACCCAGAAACAGACTAACAGATGCAGAGAACAAACTAACGGTTACCGGAGGGGAGAGAGGTGAGAAAGGGGCAAAACGAGTGAAGGGGATTAAGAGGTACTACATAAATAAGTCACAGGGGTATATAAAAGTCACAGCACAGGGAACATAGTCAATATTTTATACTAACTTTCTATGGTGTGTAATCCACAAAAATATTGAATCACTATGCTGTACACCTGAAAGTAATATAATATTGTAAGCCAACTACACTACAATAAATAAGAATAAAAATAAATTTTAAAAAGAAGAGACAAGAAGCATACCCACTAAGATCAGGAACAATGCAAGGATATTCCCCCCTTATCAGTCCTTTTCAGCATTGTACTGGAATTGCTAGCTAATGCATTAAGACCAAAAAAGGAAATAAAAGGTATATTGATTGGAAAGAAAAAATGAAATTGTCTTTGTTTGCAAATATATAATTGTCTGATTAGAAAATCCAAAAGAACTAACCAAAAAACTCCTGGAATTAATATGCAAGGTTGTAAGATACACAGTTAATATACGAAAGTTGATTACTTTTCTAGGTACCAGCAATGAACAAGTGGAATTTGAAATTAAAAACACAATGCCTTTTACATTAGCACCTCCAAAATTAAATACTTAGGAAAATGACCAAACTCCGAATAAAAAATATCAAAGAATCAAATACTCTACATTCATGAATAGGAAGAGTCAATAATGTCAAGATGTTAGCTCTTCCAACTTGACCTGTAGACTTAACACAATTACAATCAAAATTCCAGCAAGTTATTAGGTGGATTTCAAAAAAATGATTCTAAGTTTATATGGAGAGATAAAAGACACAGCATAGACAATATTGAAGAAGAAGAATAAAATCAGAGGACTGACACTACCTAACGTCAAGGCTTACTATAAAACCACAGTCATCAAAAGAGTGTCGTTTTGGTGAAAGAAAAGAAAAGTAGATCAATGGAACACAACAGAGGGCCTAGAAATACACTCACACAAATATAGTCAACTGATCTTTGACAAAGGAGCAAAGTCAATACAATGAAGAAAGAACAGTCCTTTCAACAAATGGTGCTGTAACAACTATACATCTGCATGCAAATTAAAATTTAAAAAATCTAGACGTAGACCTTACATCCTTCAGAAAAACTGACTCAAAATAAATCACAGACCTAAATGTAAAATGCCAAACTAGAAGACAACATAGGAGAAAATACTGACCTTGGGTATGGTGATGACGTTTTTAGATACAACACCAAAGGCATGATCTTTGTAAGGAACAAAACAAATTGGACTTCATTAAAATTAAAACTTCTGCTCTGTAAATGACAAAAAGAGAAGACAAGCCACAGACAAGCCATATATATGCCAAAATATATATGATAAAAGACTATTACCCAAAATATACAAACAACTCTTAAAACTCAACAATAAAGAAGTGAGCATTCAGATTTTTCAAATGGGCGAAAGAATTGAACAGACACCTTACCAAAGAAGATAAGTAGATGGCAAATAAGCATATATAAAAAGATGCTCAAATCTTTTGTCATTAGGCAATTAAAAATTAAAATAATGAGACACCACCACACACTTATTAGAAAGGACAAGATCCAAAATACTGACAACACCATAGGCTACTGAGAATGTGGAGCAATCAGGAATTATCGTTCATTGCTGGTGGGAATCCAAAATGGTACAACCACTCATGGGCATCTATCACTCTACAAACCATCTCTCTCTATATATATACATCTCAATCACTTGGATTACTCGGATAGGTGCCTAAAGAGATCACAAAGATACCTAAATAGCATATTATGATCCCCAGTGAAAACCCTTTGAATGTTGATGTTTTCTCATGATTCAGACACAAAAGGATCTGCTGTGCCATAGTTGTTGAAGGCTTTTTAATCATTGCTCAATTTCCCACCAAAAGATATTTTGCTCTCTTGCAGAACAATTATTAATTCAAAGTGAACATCATCATTATCGGAGAGCCTAGGTGAAAATAATTTTTCATCATAATAACATCCAGATTTTTTAAACACTTTTGGCTGAAACTTTCCCAGGATTTGAGGATAATTAAAGCATTATTTAGTGTCTTCTATTTGACTTCAGTACGCCAAAAGGCAGCATGACGCACTGTGTTCTTCAGGAGTTTTCAAATGAAAGAATTTATCTTTGTCAGCACATGATCAATGCACTAACTACATGCAAGGCACAAGATTTTTAATAGGTGGCTAGAAAGTCAACAGTGAAAACAAACAGAAGATAAAAGATAAACAGTTATGTATAAAATTATTAAAAGTGAAAAATTAAGAAATTTATGGAGATGATTACAATGAAAAATATAATAATGCAAACTTTTCTGAAGTGTGTCTTGTGTTACTTTTATGAGTTTTGGTTAAGATTTTTGTTAAGTTTTTGTTGAACTTTTTCTTATATTTGTCTTGATTTTTATTACAACCATGTCATCTCACGGCTCAGCCTATGTTATAGCAGTCTTTCTTGCATAGTTAACTTCCACCGACCTAGAGCAAAAAGTCAGTCTAAAGTAGAGGTCAAGAATAGTAAAGGTATTTCTTAACATAGCACAGGGTCGTTAAAACACTGATTCAATTGCTAACATTTAAAGAAATAAGAACATTCACATAAAAGTCAGTAATTATAGTCTCTCTCCAAACTAGAGAACAATCAACACAGGGCTCACATCCCTGAATGGTTGCAACAGGCTGAAGCAAAGATGGCCACAAGCTGTCTTCATTTGCTTCAGTCACCACTCTTCCCTATTGTCCCCTACACCAAAGCATAGCACTTACTTCTACTGTGGTTTTAATTAATTCGAGAGGGAAGAGAACTAAAGGGTAAGGCCCCTGCCTCCAGCTCTCTGCTCCTTTATTAACAGTGAATCGATCCAACTAACTCCAATTTTGGAAGAATTCCTTGATTTTAAAACAATTAATTCAAGCAATGTGGGGGGGGGAGCTAATACATATATATTCCATATTGTCAAATTGTATTGATCTCTTCTACTCAGGATTCCAGGCTGGCTCTCAAATGCGGTTCATGTCAATCTCTCTAGTCGTATTTTCTAAATATTCCAGAAATTTAAAAATTAACAAATAGTTGAAGATAGAAAAAATTTAATGCATGATCAAACCATAAGGGGTTAATAAAGACTGGAGATGACCTCTATAATTCTCAAGAGGATTTACAGCACAAGGTAGCAATAAAAACTGAACAGTGTATATGCAGCATGGCTAGACCAAGGCTTTGATTTCAATGAGCTGCTACTTTATCTGGGTGTAGGCAAGAATCACACAGGCTGATGGAGTAAGTTGCCAGACAACCTGAACAGAAAATTCAGGTATAGAAAAGAAGACTAATATTCTTGAAGCTGCCTTAGCTCTTCCAGATGTTATCAACCCTTTATAGCACCAATAGCGTCATTAAACAAAGATAATGTACTAGGCTAGGTAGCAAAATTTAAATTGAAAGCTATTCCTTTGCAATTCACAAGTCATAATTTTTGTACCAGAGCTTAAAGTCAGATTAAAATAATGAACTTTTCAATACATTTGGAATAATCACAAAAATAATAAAGACATTTCAAATGCCCCACAATTTCTGGTGGCATTTCAGATAAAAGCATGTTTCATGATGTCAGCTGGTGATCACTATGGACTAAAACAAATTTCTAAAAAGCAGTTCTTGAGCTTACATGGACATACTTGTGAAATTTTTCCTTACTAAGATATTGGCTGAATTGCCTTACTTTTTGATATTGTACAAATATTTACTCAGAGATGCCAGTGGACTATTGTGTCTCCAACATAATACTTCATTTTGCGCTGCTCAGGAATTTACATTGATATCAGATAACTCAAAAAACACAGCACAATGAAAGAAAGGGCTAAGCGGGAAGTCCAAAGCACATTCTATAGATAATAGTCCCGAGCACACATTTTTCTCTGGCACAGGAAACGGGTCATTTCCCGAATTTAAAGTGCAGAGCACTATTCCTGTTTAAGTCATTAATAGAGAATTCAATCCCTATGAAAAGGAAATGTAAGCGGTGGGGGAAAGGAAAAGTCTTCAATGCTGGAAAACAACCCAAAGAAATGAATGAGGATCCCAGGAATTAAAATCTGGCTCTGCCTGGAGTCCACTACCCTCTTTTTTCTCACACTCTGATCTAAAGCTCCAGTGAAACCTCAGGAGGCATAAAAAAAGATTTTTACATTTTCTTCATGATAAATATTTGTTTCAACTATTATAAAGAACATTTTTGTTGAGAACTTTATACACACTTTACGTTTTCTTGAAAACTGACTCTTAACATTGTCCACTCTTACTCTTAAAACACCTGACTTTTCTATTCACATCCTACTGCCCCTTCTGACGTACGTCCCCTTCTCTCCTTTTCTCATGCCCCAATATTCAATATACCATTCACTCCTTAGCCTGTATTTTGTTTCCTTTTTCATTCCACTCCAACTCTATCCCTAAAAGAAATTAATGTATAGTAATGAAAATGGTTAGTGTTGGGCTAACATAGACAAACAGATCAATGGAACAGAAAGACAGTCCAGAAAACATCCCAATTAGGAGGGAATTGAGTATTTAAGGTCTTTCCTCATGTATGGAATTTCTCACTCTCTGGAATTTATTTCTTTTTGAGGTTTGTTGTGTTTATTTGTTTTTGCATTATCAGCTCTCTGAAAAATGGATTTTATAGCTTATCTAGTGTGTTCTGCTTCTTAGGATGGAAGCAGTGGTCTCCTGCAACTTCCTATATTCCAACTGAAACACAGAAGTTCTCTGTAAAACTTTTAAAATATTCACTTAAGATGTATCAAGAAGAGAGTAATTTTTAATGATTGTCTCAATGGCTTTTTGTCTTCACAGAGGCATTCAATGTACTTTTTGTAATATGTGAACTTATTGGTATAATGTGGCTTATTGGTAATATATCCATAATGCGTGAACTCTGGAAATTCAGACAACATTCTTAGCTAGGTCTTTACATCATCCATATCCATTCCATTTATTTTTTAATGGATTTTTTTTGGAGCAGCATTTCCTAAAAATGCACTGCAAAATGTGTGTGGTACTTCCTAATTTTAAGGGATTTGGAAAATGTCACTAATGCATTTAAAATCATAATGTTCATTTCAGCGGAAAACAGTTTGCTGAGTCATTAGTTTGAGAAAGCGATAAATGTTACAGTTTGATAACTGGTTAGATAATGTTATCTGACGGTTTTGAATTAGGAATTTTGGATCTCCACGAGGTTAGGGAAAATGTGCTGGTTAAGGAACTCACATTTTAACATCGTACAGAGAACAGTTAGCTCTCTGGAGAATGAATGTTTAATGATTATCATTATCAACTGCATCAGTCAGCTTCAAAGGAGATTTTATGCCACTTTTAATTCATTAGTACATTATTCTTAAAAAAAAAGATTTCTAAATATGAAAACAAACATATATACGTATACACAAGACTGGGACATTGTGCTGTACGCCAGAGATTGACACATTGTAACTGACTATACTTTAATAAAGGAAAAAAAGAGAACATGGGGAAGGAAAAAAGGTTTCTGAAAACTGTTTCAGGGGGTTGGGATTTATCCTATTTATATCCCTAAACCCTTACAAATCCTTATATTTCTCTGAGTAGTAGTTTCTTAATAAAGCAAGTAGTTTCTGAATAAAGCAAGGTGACCCTTTAAGTATCTAAATTCTTCAGATGGCAAAAGATCATTCAGATGGTGCCACTTTTCCTACGTGAAACCAGTGCGGAGCATGTGACCAGAAAGACCTTCGCCTGCGCCTTGGAACCGCTGAGACTTGTTAACTGAAAGTAGGTGCTCGACGGTATTGTGTTCTTTAACGTAGTCTTCTTAACTGACGTGCTGCAATGAGGAAAAGAGGAAAGGATTTCTGGAGAATTTTCTCCTATAAGCAATACTCTGTTACAGAAATACAAGGCTGCTCAAATTCTATGATTTTTATTCAGTCAGAGAAAAAGCCAATACAATCAAAGTCAAGCAGCTTTAAACAGAAGAGACTTATTCAATTTCTCTGCTGAAGCATATGAAAATAGAGACACCCCTTCCAAGGCAGGCAAAGGAACTTTGGAAATCAAATTTAGAAACTGAGTATAATTTGGTTTTATTTCAGCCTCCACGTGAGGTCCCCTGACCTGACTGCTGGAACGTACCCGTGGGGAAGTGTGGGTCTAATAACCCAGTGAGCGGCTGGAGTGCTCATGCTCAGTGAAGCAGGGATGGAGTCTGGGCTCCTTTACTTCCTGGCTGTTCGACCTTAGAGAAATTATGTAACCTCTCTAGGACTCAGTTTCTCCACTGCTGAAATGGAGGTAAGATTACACCCAACTCTATAGGATTACTGAAGCTTTAATTGAGATAATTCACATATCTGGTAAAAAAAAAAAAAAACATGTTATAATTTTTTGCTATGACTATTTATGACAGAAAGAATACGTTTGAACAGTAACCTTAATTATTCTGTAGCTGCCTTTTTCGCTTTTTCAGCTGTCTGTCTATTCATCTATATGTGCTTCCATTAACCTACCTCCAGGTGAACGGACATCAAATCAGTTAAGCCTGTCCTCTCTTAGACTTAATTAAAAATTCAAAATTGTTTCTATTCCTTGCCACTGATGAAAAAGACTATGTCTCACCCCTTTGGCCTCTTGTTTTACTTTAGAAAAATCATCATCTATAAAACGTGGACTTGAAATATGTTTCATTTTAGTTGTTTATGTGCCTGTGTGGCCAGCCTTAGGCCTTAGGGACTCCTTTCACACTCTGCTCGTGTTGACTGAATTCACCTGTTGCTATGTATTAGCTTGAAAATAAGAAGTCTTGATATCTTTGCTCCAACCCTAACATCTTCCGGTCTTTCCCAGTAAATGGTACCCATGTTCATTCAGTTGCTTAGGCCAAAAATTTAGGAAGAATTCTTGATTTCTCTTTTTCTTTCACAATCTATGGCCAATCCATCAGCAAATCCTGCCAGAAGTAACTTCAAACATAGACAGATTCTGAGTGCTTCACACCTTCATCTCCAGCACCGTCTCTCCTGAATTATTTCAATAGGAAACTAGGTTGGTCTCCTCCACCATCAACACTCCACCCAATAGCTGTCGTAGCTTCAGATCCGCTCCTCTACTTACAGCTCTTCAATGGCTTCCCATCGCAGTGAAAATAAAATGTCAAGTCCTCACTGTGACCCCCACGTCCTCTGTGATCCGCCCTTTGTCAACTACTTGTCCCACTTCTCTCCTCCTCCCTTGAGACACTTCATCCACTCGACCCCTCCTCTGGGTCCAGGCACCCCAGCTCCATCTGCATCAAAGTGCTGCTGCCTTTGCCTAGCGCTCACTCCCCGCTATTTCCATGCCTCACTCTTTCAACTCTTTACAGGCTCTCCTCAAATGGTAACACTCTACAGAGAATTTTTCCCTGGATCTCAGGTCCTCACTCTTTACACGAGCCTATTCTATTTTTCTTCACAGTATTCATCACCACCTGAAATCCAAGTGTGTGCTTAGTGGTTTATCTTTGCATGTGTGGTCCCTGGAATGCACGCTCCTTGAGGGGAGGGAATTGGCCCTGTTATCATCATCTATCAAATACCAAGAACAGAGCCTGGCACAGGGTGGATACACAATGACTGTCTCATCCTATGAGGGTACTTGTTCCCTTTTGTCTAGGAGTAGAGGTAAAAATGCACAGATACTTCAGGACGTATGCATTAGCTTCCCAATGGGATGTCCACTTCCAGTAGATTTCAGGACACATTGCTGAGTATGAAATTTAGAAATGCACTTCTGCCATTATTCCTTGATCAGACCGTACGATTCTATATTTGACATCGAGGAAGCAGCTCCTTGTGGTTTGTGTCCTCTTTTTAAGTTCTTGTGTCCTCTTCCCAACAAGTGCCCTGGAAACAGTCCTGACCAAGCTGGACGGGAAAGAGGATCTCTGCCCACACTGGGAGGCAGGGCCTGGAATTAGTTTTTCTGTCCCAAATTGAGTGTCCTAGAGTCAGCTGGGACACCAGTTTCCCCACTGAACTTCAGGCCAATAATTCACTTCAACAATCTACATCCAGACTATAAAATTAGGTTCTACCTCATTTCTGACTTTTATCCCAGTTCTTTTTCAGGTCAGGCCTGAAACTAAAGCCCACTGTATTTGGAAGAGGCCATGACAGTAAGTTATTCCCTGTTAGAGGCCACTCCCTCCCTCACAGCCTTCTTCTCACTCTACTTCAAACAGCATCTCTCAGGGTCACTTCCGGACCAATGACAGTGCACCATATACTCCTATCTCCCTGAATACTTCACTGCTGCCTGGTGTCTACTTGCTGAGATGCTCAGGGCTTCCAGACACCCCAAAACACTGGGCCTAGTTTAGATTAGATTTCAGTTTACAATGCAGTTTATCCTTTACATATTATTTGCACTTTCACGCGCCAAGCCCTGCAAATAACTGCCCTCCACCATGTTAGTTACCCACACTCAGCCCTGGGACAATTTCATTTACATCCTTAAAAGGCTAATTCTTGAGTACCTAGGGTGATTCAAGTCCCCTGAAGCCAGAAACTATAGATATTAGAGGATATTTGCCTTTTTGCAATAGTTGAGCAAATCTGCATCTTTGTGAGTATCTAACAAAACTCACAGATAAAATTTGAACAGACTTAAGCTTTTTTTTAATGTGTTATTTCACATAACCCAGGTCAGAAAAAGATACATAAAATATTTGTTAGTTATAGCTTTTTTTTTTCCTGGAAGGAAAGTTTTCTTCTTTACCTGTACCCAACTTGCCTCATGAATATTCAGCTGTTGACAGAGCTGCAAGCCAATAACCATGGAAATGAACTCATTAATAACATTTTGCTGGCTCCTATTTGATTTATGAAGTATGTAGAAGTATTTATGATAGTTCATACTTTATTTTCTTCTTGGTTTTTGAAATATAATGGGTTATTGATAATAACTGTTACTCCAGATTTTCACAGTTGAGTTTATTTTTCTCATATTTCTTGAATGTATAAGCAAATGCTTTCAGATATTTGCCTTCTTACAGATTGTTGATATAATTTTATAAAGAAAATTATGAATAAAATTATGAATGGCTTAAAACTGTTTTAAAATATTTTATATACTTATACATAACAATACCTATTCCTCTTATTAATGCATTGATTAAAACTTGCTGGGTGGAAAAAAAAAAAAAAAGAGTGATTTTTCTCGAAGGTCTTCCTTCACAGATTAACCGTGCTGTGATATAAAACAAAATAGAAAAAAACAGTAATAAAGCAAATAGTCACATATTGGTCCTTGATGTACCAGTTGCTATATATATATATATAACTTTATTTAATCTTTCTGGTCTAGAAGGAGTAAGAATCTGCTACAGATCAGCATACAGAGAAATGAGCTAAAGGCATTAAAAGACTGCATCTGAAATAGAATCCCCAGAAGTCTCAAGCACAAGCCAAGTTCACATACACCAGCCAACTCTTTCCAACAAGCCTTCACCACGTGCAGAAGTGTGTTGAAGGCTAGTGTGCTAAAGGCTGGGAGCCAGAACACAAAATATGAGAAAGATTCCTGGCAGGGCACTCAGAGCCTTCTCCAGTGCAAGGCAGGGACCCACTGAAAGCTGAGAACCACGGACAGAAGTGAGAGGAATCGCCCCATGGCCCTGATGGAGTTCATGCTACAGCAGCTCTCAGAATGCTGGGCTCAGGGTAGCAATATTGAAAGAGAGCTCTTAATGTGCAGAAAGCCAAGTGTGGCACTGAGGCCCTAAGGAAACTCCTTCGGAACACAAGAAGTTATTTGGAGAGCAGGCAACTAGGCTACAAAATGTAAAGAGATCTCTGATCTTTACCAGTGTTCCAATCCCAAGCCCTGCAGAAGAGTATATCCTGCCTCCATATTCAAAAAATCTGAAGCCAGTAGAGAACATATGAGTGGAAGGCAAAACTTTTTAAAAATACTATTAATAAAAAGTTTAAAGTAATATATCATTTATAACAGCATGAAATAACCAGAAAATTGGTTATAATCTAAGGAAAAGAAGTGAAAGCTCTCTACATTGAAAAGTATAAAACACTGCTGACAGTTACAGAGAAGATCTAAATAAATGGAGATAAACTATGTTCATGGATTGGAAGGCTCAATACTTATATTGGTTCTCCTAAAATTATCATAGGTTTATCACAAACTCAACTGAAATATCAGTAGATTCTTTAGAAGAAATTGATAAACTGTTTCTGAATTTTTATACAGAAATGCAAAGGACTTAGAATGGCCAAAACAATCTTTAAAAAAAAGAATAGTTAAAAAACTTGTCTTTCCTCATTTTAAGATTACTATAATGCTAGAATAATCAAGATATGGCATTGTGGGCATAGGACAGACAAATTAATCTATGGAACAGAATAGAGAGTAGAGATATAAACACAAAGATATAAACATTAAATGAGTTTTACTAAGATGCCAATTGGATTCAATGGAAAAAGAAATGTCATTTAGATGTTTCCAGAAGCATCAACTACATCCAGCTGGAAAAAACAAAACAAACCTCAACTTCTACTTTATTTCTTCCATAAAAATTAATCAGTTTTATCACAGACCTAAATGTATAAGAAATACAGACCTTGCGGGAAAAAAAAAGTACTAGTTATAAAAGAAAAAATGTAAAATACATTTTATCATGACTGAAAGCTTTTGCCCCCCATCAAAACACCAATAATCAAGGAAATTAACAGTCAAGCTACAGACTGGGAAAAAATTCTGTAATACATATACCTGACAAAGAACTTTTATGTAGACTACATAAATACCTACAACTCAATAATAAAAAAGAAACACTACCCAATTTTTTTAAACGGGTAAAAACCTGAACACAAAGAAAGATATGGAAACGTCAATGAGCACATGAAAAGATATTTCAGATCATTAATTACCACGAAAAAAAAAACTTAAAGTGAGAATAAAATAACATTAAGTAAATACCATGAACTAAAAGTATAAAGACTGACAATACCAAGTGTCGGCAAGGATGTGAAGTGGAACTCTCATGCATTTCTTGTGAGAACACAGACTAGGAAGCACAGCCATGCTGAAAAAACGTGTCTCATAAAGTGAACGCTACATTTTCCAGGTGACTCAACGATCTCACCACATGGAATTTACCCCCCAAAAAGGGAAACATATGTCAACCCAAAGATTCATGTTCAAACATCCATGGCAGCCTTATTCATGATAGGTTAGAAACTGGAAACAACCTAAATGTCTGTCAAGTAGTGAACAGATAAACAAATTGTGTTCTCACTATGCAGTATAAACACAAGTGAGTGTAACAATTTTTTAATAAATATTATCCCTGAAGATGTATTTAAGTGGCAATTGATGAAGTAAATATTTACATATCGTCTAATGAAACAACTCAATAGTTTTTCACTCATGTTGGCAATTTTCCAAGTTTTCTATGCAAATATACTTTCCTTAAAAAAATAAGTTCAACATGGTTTGGTATCTTGGATAATGAAGCAGTTAAAACAAATGAATTTTGTCTATCTGTTATATAAATATCTACTTTCAGATTGTGGCATTACTTAATCAAGTATGTATATCTGGTTTTACTTAGGACTACAAATGATGCTCTAATAATAAGTTAAAGTGCCAATCATCAGGAATTTATATCATATTCTGTTTGTGGTACATATTAGTGAAAATAAAAAATTAAAACCAATAATAAAAGAACTTTTAAGAAAATGTTATGTAGTACACTAATCATAAAGATTTCATCATGAAAAGCCATGTAAATTCTACTGTGGCTTTACAATAACTCTAAAATTTATACTTTCACTATCCAGAAAACATTTATTATGTAACATTATGTATGGAGCACAGTGGATATTAACAATGCACCAAGTAATTAGTCTAAATGAAAAGAAAAGGAGGGAAGAGAAAACTGGGCGGGAGAGAATGGGAGAAAAAAGGGAAAAAAAAGTTAAAAGGATAAAAAGTAACAGAATTCTTCTCCCCAAAATGCTTAAAATTTAGTTCTGGATAGAATTACACACTTATCAAATTATGGTAAAACATTTTGGGCCTCCTTAGCATAAAATGTCTTCTAGGATCAAACACTTGTCTCCTCTCCAGGCATAGTTCTTGCTTTTAACATCCCCCTGGATGTTACACTGACGGACATATAGCACAGCTCATAAAGATCCGTTAACTCACTCTCTGGACTTCATGGTGAAGTACTTCTTCTGAAAACTTAGTTAGCTTAGGATAATTCCTGGGCTGGGCTAATTCGGGCTTTCTCCTGTAGCATGTCAGTGGTGGTCTCAGCCAGCCCACCAGTGCAATAGATTTCTGAGACAATAAGAGCAGTCTATGGCCTGGGAACAGCAAGAAAACATGGTCCATCTGGCTTGTGCAAATCACGCAGGACCAGATGACGGTAGATGAGCAATAATCAGTTTAAAGTTACATAAATTTTTATGCATCGTTTCTATAGAACTTAGTCTTTTTAAATATTATCTCTCAACCATTTATCTTCCTAAAGTCATCCTGTGACTGCAATCACTTCCTCCTTCAATGACTAGTGTTTCTAACGATAAGAACTGCACCAACCTGTCTGCATAAACTCAATCATCCTTCAGAACCTGGATCAGAGCCTGCTTCGTCCATGAAGATTTCCTCCAATCCTTTGTCCTATATTTTTTTTCTTAATTAAGTGGCCAATAGAATTAATTGGATAAAATGTTTATTGGGCATTTAACCTTATACTTGGGCATGCCCGTGGCACTGAATAAGGCCCATTGTGAATAGTCACTGAACTGAAGCAACAGTCTAAAATTTCAAAAAGTAGTTATAAGATATAATATTCTTTCTAAGAAACTAGAATTATAACTACAAATTAGATATCTCATCCTCAACCATCATCTGATTCCAAATGGATGCTATTACCTGGAGAAGGGACATAGTCTAATGAAATGTGCTCTAAGAAACAGAATTCTTAGGTGATTGAACAACCATTTATAAATACTCACAAATCTAGAACCATTTTTAATAATTGCTTCAATTGCTTCCTCATCATTAAAAAAATTAAAACATTTTGAAATCTGTTTACAAATGTAAGCCAAGACAGGTTGAAGTTGTTCAAGTTCTAAAATATATAGTTCATAATCTTCAAATATTATTTTTAAACACTGCAATTTTTTTCACAATCCCAGAATTTCCAATTGAAATGTGTTCAACTAAAGTTTTTTCTTAAAAACAACTAATTACACTGCCCTTGTTTAACTAAGGTACCAGTTATGACCCCCTACACCCTCTGAAAGATCTCAGTTTGGTTCCTCTAACAGGAAGACAGTTCCTATTACGTTCAGATGAATAACCCAAACTAATGGAATCTGAACCGTTGCTACAGAGGCTATGGAAAATAAGTTTGACTGCTTCTAAATCAAAGTGCTAACATTCAGGTCCTCTAGTTGTATGGCCCTTAACAATGATGTTTCTTGCAAGGCATTGCCCTGTTTTAAGAATGGCTAAATCATTATATGCTGTATTGGAACACTGAAGGAGATATATCTGTCTTAAAAATTGCTTATCATTAACACTCAATCTCAAATTTTTTTAAAGGCTCAATATCTGATTTTAAACAATCTGAGTTTAAACAATGTTCCATAAAATTATAAAATACTCTATTTCTCCAAGTTCTTAGATGTTTCTCAGACTAAATGCCTATTGAATGAATAATTACTAAGGAACTGTTAATCATACTTCTTAGCTGAGATTAATTAATACACAGCACAAAAATTTGAAATTTATCCATGAGAATAGAACAAAACCAAGTTATTAAGTTGGTTGGGGGGGTCATATCTTAACACTTATGTCTACGACACTGTGATACCTCATACTGAACCACAGAGACAGCACAGAAACTGGGCAGATGTCCTTGATTTAACCTTCGAACCAATGTGACATTCCTGCACATGCAGCTTAGCCTTTGGCCTCACAAAAAACCGGTAAATACCGGTTCTGGAGAAAATAAGACAAAGAGCTAGTGTAAGTCAATATAGGCTCTATCTATGGAAAGACCAGTCTCTCATCAAAAGAATCTATATGCTCCCCTTTCAAAGGGCTTAATGCATTGCTTGTATCATCTTTTCAGGACCTCTTTCTCTGACTAGGGCTTTCCTTAAGCAAGAACAAAAAACAGTGAAGACAGTACAATTTGTAATAGAGGCTTACTATCTTTAAAAGTTGAGAAAGATTCATGTTAAAAATTCCAGATTTTTTAGATTACCTCCTAAAGCTGAGTGGTGGTGCCCCTCAGTGTGCTCCAGTCCCCACCACTCCCTAATGTTTACCGCTGAGCAGATTTGCTCATTTTTGTTCCCTGCCTCACCTTACAATGTGTTTCATTTGAACCCCTTGATATGACGGTTAAGCGTATGAACTTAAGTCACTCTGCCTGGGGTTTAAATTCTACCACTTCTTAGTTGTATGAGCTTGGGCATATCATGTTCCTTCTTCTTTCTGATCTTGTTTTCTCCTGGTAGAATTATAATAATCATAACTATTTTGTAGAGTTGGGAAAATTAAGTACAATGCTGATATCAAGCACATAGCACAATGAATCAGACATGTACTTATTATTAAGGATAAGGAAAACACATAGACACACACAACTAGGGCAAGATCGAACTCCTTCTATTCCATTGCACTGAGTGTATAAAGCTGTAATTTCTGGAAGGCTTTCAACCTTAGGCCAAGACAGCAGGCCTACAGCCCTAGTAGCATGATCTAGGTAGGCCACTGGGGACCTTGAGAGAGGTGTACTTACTGCTGAAACTCAGTGACACCACGTCAGTGATGTCTGGCATTCTCCTCTAAAGTCAAAAATGGTCTGTATCCCTGGCTACATATTACAACCACTTGGGGAAGGTTTAAAAAGAAATAAAAAACTGCCCAGACTTTACACCAAGTCAAGTAAATCAGATCCACTGGGGGTGCATCTAAAGATCATTGAAAAGCTTCCCTGATGATTCTAACATGCAGACAGGCTTAAGAACCACTGGTCTGCTACACAGACAGCAGCAGCCCTACCCAGCAATTATACGATGCTCAAAGATTCAGAGCAGAGGTTCACATTTTCACCAAGGAGCAGCTCAGGAAGCTTAAAAAAAAAAAAAAATCCAGAAATTATTGCTTCATCTAGCAGAAAGTATTCATTTTGTAAACACGCCAGCATTTTGGATATTTGAGTTACATACTTAGAAAAATGTTTATGGAATGTGGTATTTCTCAAAAAAAGTGTGTCCCTACATTGGTTATTTTAAAGGTCTATTTAGGTGCACTTTGATTTAGTTTAGCAATACCACATTAAGTAATTAAAGAAATAGCGGGTAAGTTATTTTTACTTAATACTAAGACAACTTTAAATTTCTATGGTAAAATCAAAAGTTAGCTACTTTAAAATGGCAAACCCACCAACAGATTTGCATGAAATATACAGCAACATTATCAAGACATTGCTAATATATGTGTAAGCTCTGTGCTAATTTGACTGAACAGTTCAAATATTTATTAAACTATAGGAATGTAGGCCTGAACGGCAAAGTAATAAAAACACTAGCTAGCCAAGTAATTTTATGTTGAGAAAATAAAATATTATTTTAGTAGTCTAATATTTAACCAGATCTGGAAATTTTTAACTCTTAAGATATTTAAGAAAAAGAATATGAAAACAAATATATGTATGTATTTGCATGACTGGGACATTGTGCTGTACACCAGAAATTGACACATTGTAACTGACTGTACTTCAATTTAAAAAAAAAAAAAAAGATATTTAAGATTTAGAAGTTTTAAAAATACATTTAAAGATCATTCTTAAGCAAAAGTTAGAAGAGAGATAACTATTTGGAAAAAAATATTTTGAGGTAATCTAATGAAATGAAAATGCCACTTACATTTAAATGTAAATTTAGACTCACTCCACTTATTTCAGCATGTATTTTTATCAAATATTAGCTTTCTTTCCTTAACTCTTTTTCCATACCCATATCTCATCTGTTAAGTTTGCTCTCCTTTCCCAAAACCAAGGGTCACAGATCCAGGTGTTTATGGGGCAGACAGGCCGCACACAAGCAGGAGCAGGCAGTCAGGTCCCAACAGGGGTCACGATATGGTAGCCTGGAAATCTGGTCCACACACGAGTGATCTGCTTGCTCCAGGTTTTAAAATTTGGAAAACTCAGATCAAAAATCCAGAATTCCAGCTTATTCTGGAAAAGAAGGCATTCTGGGAACACTGGGGCCACACTCCCTCTCAGCAACAGCTGGCTGGAGCTGACCTCTGTCCTTTTGGACGGGACACAGGCTGTCTCCAATGTGCCATTACCACCAGTCACTTGTCACGTATACATTCCCAGCTAGCTTCTGGAAGCTTCTGAGAGCCCAATCATCTCACAAAAGGATAAGCTTGTCAGGCAAGAGATCCCTACCTTAGGCCCCGGACTCCGCAGCGAGGCTGGGGGCCCGAAGATGGAAGGCGAACAGTGGACAGCAACCCTGGGGAAGAGAGAAGCCAGGAAACGGCTCGCGTCTCTCTTTGGGGCAGTCAGGAGACGGCGCGGTGTGATGGGGAGAGACGAGGCCGGCAGACGGCGCTTGTGTCGTGGGGCTCCTCCACCATCTGCAGGCGGACTTCGGTGGGTGACTCGCTCTCTGAACACTGGGGCTCCAGGCCCTCTCTGGAGGGGGCAGCGGCGAGGGCTCACGGGAGTGATGAGTCCTTGGGGCCAGGCACGGGGCGGGGCTCCGGGGGCTTCGGGAGAAGAGGGGAAAGACCACGGGGTCTGGGCAGAGAAAACTGGCTTCGAGGCCCAGCTGCGCTCCCTCATCGCCACCAGCTTCAGTGTCTTCATCGGCGGAACTGAAATAATGACATAAGGGCTGCCAGAGGGCACCAGCCACAGCCTGCCTTCGCTCTCATCAACTTTTCATCACCGGCAATCCTGCTGCTCTAAATTTAGCCCTGGGGGAGGCGGCGCGGTGTTGGGGGGCGGGGAGCGCTGAGAAGGAGCAGGAGGAGGGAGGCAGATGCTCCGTAGTTGTGACCTCTGCAGCATCTTGGAAATTAACAGGATAGGAAGAGAGATGACCCTAAGCTGTATGACCAGAAGGTGGAAGGGCTCAGAGAGGTCCTGTGGTATCGGGACAAGGCTTCCCTTACATGAAGGGGCAAAAAGTGAAAGGGACGATTGGGGGTGGTCATTCAAAATGACAGAGCACTTCTGAGTGACTGCTCTCCTGCCTTACGGGGACACCAGAGACACCGTGTGCAGGTGCATGTGAGTGTTCACACGTACACACAATACTTCCGGTCCTCCAGAATTCCTAATGAGGAACACAGACCTATTCACAAATATCTGATTTGAGGCTTGCCTTAGATGGTGACAGTCTGGAAATGAGGATTAGCAGAGTGTAGGGAAGGGGCAGATTAAATGTAGCTGAGGGGGACCCTGGACAGCTGCTTAGAAAAGAAATTTGGAGCATCACAGATTAAGAAGGGCTTCCGTAGGCAAAAAGATGTGGGATAAAGGGCATTTCTAGCAAAGGGAACCATCTGAGGCCAGACTCAGAGGCAGAAGCTACTAGGTCCATCTGAGGACCATCAGGACAGTGCATGAGGTGGGGGCTGGGGGAGCAAGGCAGGAGGTGAACCTGAACATGCACCTGGAATTGTAGAGGCTTTTCAGTGTCAGCCTCTTACTTCATCCTGGACACATCTGGTAACTGAAACTCTGAATCCAATGCATATAGCTCTCCCTACGGAGAGATAGCCCCAGAATCCCTGCAGAAGCACAGCAGGTTGGAAAAAGGAACAAGAAACATTCTCAAGGTGCCCAGACGGTACAGAGAAAAAGAATCACGTTTAAAATGCCAGTAGTGGATCTGAATTGATCTGTTTAGCACTGCCAGCCAAATGCTTCGCTAGCTTCACTTTTAGGGAGGGCTGACCGGCTTCACACCATTCTAGAAAGACGGGAATATTGATGATAAAAAGAGCAGATATAAACACAACAGATATGAGTGACCTGGGGTGTTCTTAATCATCTTTAACTTTGGTCTCAGTGAATTCTACGCTGTGGCACAGACATTCTCTCTAGTCCCCAGACAAGAGCTGGAGAGGGTCGCAGGGAATCACTTGAAGCTCCCCACCTTCCTGTTACTCTCAGCCACCAGGTGGCTGGCTCTGCATCCTACAACTTCATAAGGTCTCTGGCACCAGCGTAGTACAAAGTCAAACCTCTGCAGAATTACAGCAGTGACACAAATGGAAATCAATGACTTATCCTCAGCGAGATAAACGCTCTGTGGAAGTGTTACAGAGAGCTCAGAGACCAGTCCGGACATCGTGGACAATACTGATACCCACTGCATGCCCAGGCTAAGAGCAGGGACTCCATCACAAGACATGGTTCAAACCCCGGCTCTGCCACTTACTGGCTGGGCGATTATGGGCGATTGCTTAATCTCACTGTACCTCAATGTCCCGTCCGTAAGAAAGGGAGAATAAGAGTGCCCACCTCACGGGATTACTGTAAGAATTAAAAGTTTACACACACACACAATGCACTTGGCACTATGCCTTGCATACTAAATCATTTTCATTAGTATAACCTGACCAGCCCAAAAGCGATCCTAGAAAAATACATCTTTTCCCTATTTCTCCTGTTTCCAGCCAAAGGAAGCATCATGAAAACGAACTCTTCTCTCAATACTCTTTCACCAATCAAAGGAAATTAACCTTCAACTACCGTCTCCCAAGCGATAGCCTGGTCTGAGATCTTTCCACCAATACAAGCGTCTTCCTAGTCACAAAGCTTCCTGAAAGCCTCAAGTAGAGCTGTGTTCCCTGCTAGAAACTTCTCGGTCCTGATAATAGAATTAAAGAGACATCACTCTGGATATCTCTGGTGGGCACCATTGGTTGTTCGCATAAACGAAGTAGCTCCACACCCACAGGTCAACAACGGACCTCAGGACTGGTCAACCCTGAATGCCCCGCCTTGACCTGCCATTCCTCTCAAACCACCAGCTGCAACGTCCGTGTTCCTGCCCCTTCTGAATGTGTCTGGCCATCCAGGAAAGGGAACCCCTTCCTACTTCCCTTGCAGCCTGCTATACTCAACAGCCTTCCTAGCGATTCTCTGCCTCTGATTTCAGGACTCACAGGCTGTCCTGCTTAGCAGTGAGAGGTCTGGAGTTCCAGAGCAAACAGCACCCCTGACAATAAGGAAAACTCCAGTATAAAGTAAATCCGCATACAGATAGACTGCTCTGATCGTGACGTTTAGATCCAGTGTGAATAATAACATATCATTTTTTTTAAAGATAAGTTGGGTAACATCCCTTGCAAATACATTAGCATCAAGGTTAAGTATAATCTAAAAACAGTATGTGTTAAAATTAAAACAAATATAGCCAGGAGAATTAATCTCTATAACATTACATTAAAAATTAGAAATAGCAAGCCTCAAATAGAGAAAAATCAAATTTCCCACAAAGTAACTTCTTTACCAAGAGCATCGCCTTTATTCTCATTCCTCTGAATCGAAATCTGTTAATGAGCTTGGCAGCAAAACCAACCACATACCGATGAGTGTTCAGGATGCTATTGTGTTTGGCTTTGAAAACAAATCATGATTAGGAAATCAACATGGGAAGCATACTTCAAATATCCAAAAGCATTTTCTCTGCCTAGCAACTGGCAAGAACTTGGGGTGTTTTTTTTCTGCTTCTATGTCATGTTGCTCTGGTCACTGGAACAACGTGGTCGCTACAAAAGACAAATGGAAGAAAAAAAAAAAAAAAACTTCTGCATTTAAGCAGCAGCGCGAGTTTCGCCTGAAAGCCCCTGTGTGGGGACCTGTGTGACTGGGCTGGGTGCCTGCCGGTTACTGGCCAAGGGAAGGACGGGCAGGGGGGCCCCTCCGCTTCTCAGTCCTGGTTTCCTCCTCACCCCACACTGCAGCTAGGGACCTTCAGCATTTCCTCCTCTGGGAAAGCTGGGAATTGATTGTTTTTATGAGACGAACATGACCCAGAAAAGCATTCAGCACGATCTGCCTGTGTACTTGACAGAGTCCTCGGTGCTCCTTCCCACCAGAGAGGGTTTGAGCCCCTGTCCACCGCAGACATGCAAGTCTTCCAGGGGAACAGCAACAGCTCTTGGGCCCCGAATCACCACAACTCCTGGCCTTCATGTCTACATCGGCAGTCAGAGAAATTTATTTCTACCGGAAGTAGTTAAAGAAATGAAAAGCTCGCAGTAATTATTTTACTGAGTCGAGCAAATACCAATCAAACTACATCCACAGAGACATATATATGTGTGTGCATATCAGCACGACACAGTGACAGAGGGCTCTGGGTCCGAGTCCAAAATCCTGGCAGTCAGTGCCACCACCACCACTGTGTATCAAAAAGTGCTTTGTCATTCATTTGAAAAACACACTATTAAATACTAAACACACTGCTTAAGTGCTATGTGCCCGGCACTGAGTTAGCTTCTAAGGAATCAGTTAGAACTAAATCAAAGTCTTTGTCCTCTTGAGTTGATGATGCAGTAGGGAACACTGATACATATAAAAAACCTTGCATTAAAGTGTGTTGCATGTACATTTAGTTTCAAGGCACAGAAGATGGAATGATCAGATCATTCTGAGCATGGAAAGGGTGACATGAAAAGGTTTTATTGATACCTTAGGAGGTTCTAAAGAATAGACAGAAATTCTTCAAGGAGCCAGAGGGGAAGACACTCAAGACACGGAGAACAGCAGAGCCAACGTGCGACGACCCAGTCCCCAGAGCAGGACTGGCCACAGAGTGAGACCGCGGTTGGCCTACAATGTGCCAGGCACTGTGCTAATAAGCTCCTGACTTGCATTAATGCAATCTTCACAACAGTTGGGATGTGGACACCAGCATCAGCCCCACCTTACAGACGTGCAAGGTGGAAGAGACAGAAATTTAGAACCTCTTCTGTGATCACACAGCTTCGATCTGGGCCATGTGGATCTAGAGTCCAATGTCCCTAACATCTACAGAGAAAGTGCACAGTAACATTTAGTGGGTAATCAGAGCAAGTAAATAAATGCACAAAACTCACTTGTATTTCTAGAGCATAACTTTCACGTGTTCTGGCAGAAGGGAGAGGGCAGGGAAGGGACACTGGGGACGCACAATCGGTAGGAGGAGGGCCTCCTAGGCCAGCCTGACTGCCTGTAACTTCTCCTGGGGACATTCTGGGCGAATGAACACGGTCACCACTCAGGACAGAATTTTCCCTGTCATGGAGGGTGGGAGCTTATTTGAATCAAGAACGGAAGCAGGAACCTCAATCAGAAAGCTCTCCCAACAACTCAGGTAGGAGATTTCTGGAGCACAAACCGAGTGACCGCCCGTAAGGATGGAGAGAGGAGCGAGACCGCGAAGCGCCCATGCTTCACACGCCCCCGTGCAGCAGAGCGGGGCCCGCGGGGAGGACCTGCCACCGTGGCCACGGAGCTGGGTCTGCCAAAGACAGCATCTCACCTTTTCCGTGAAAGCGCTTCGCGCCAGGGACGGGGCGAAGCATAGCTCGTTCCCTTCATCAGTTCACCGTCGGAATGTGAACACCAAAGATTCAGAATCTGATTTCATCAAAGGAATGTTTGTTTTTGCAAAAGTGCACAAACTTGACATTTTAGGAATCGGCATCTCTGTTAAAAAAATTTAAAAAGTAAGTGTTCTGCAGATGCCTCTCAGTGTCGTCTAAAAGGATCCAGAAAAAAAGGGGGTAAAAATTAAAGTTTAATAATATGGCTCAATTCAAATAAAGACGAGTATCTGCATACCAAAACTGAAGTATTCCAAGAAATACCACACACACAAAGATGCTAAAGCCCAGGCCAAAACCAAGCTTTAGGTCCTTGGGAGAGGACAGCCCAGTACACAAGTAACCAAGATTTGAGGCAGGAAATAAAACAAATAACATTCTATGGGGGTTTAAAGAAAGACAGAATCCTATTCCATTGTGAGGGCCAGAAAATGTTTTATCAAGTAGGCGGCAGTTTAGTTTGGTTTTGAGAGGTGGTGCACATGAGAAAGGATTTACAGAGGGGAAATACTGTAAGTCTATTCATGTGACCATCAACTCCCACTGGGCTCTCTACCAAATTCCCAAATGGACTGCACATGTTTCTTTACTACTTTCCCTGTAAAGAATGAAGATTCTAATATTATTCAATATTTTCTTTTAACCATCATATTCCTTTCCAACCACTGCTCCCTGAGGGGGAAAGTGCCACAGTGCACACAGCGTGAGCTTCAGAGTCAGAGGAAACATTATAAAAGGATAGCAAACTTTCACGAAGCATCCCCAGGCGCATTTAGCCCTCACAGCACACCTATGCAGCAGGCATTATTATCATTATCCACACTTTCAGATGGTGGAACTGAGGCACAGGGACATTATGTGACTCCCTCAACATGACACAGCTAGTAAATGTCACAGCTGGACTCCATTTATTTAACCTCTATTTCTTCACTGATAAAAGGCGAGGTGGAAGGAAAAAAAAATTTTTAGGCCCACCATTTGAGTTTCTTACAATGAAGACAGTCGATAAAGTACCCAGCTAAGAAGCAGGCACTCACTCATTTCCTAGTGGCGGCATTATTATCAAATGCACCTTAATTTAGCAACTAAGTCATTTCCCACCAGTCATCCTCCAATAAAACCTCTCAGCACACAGCCCTACCTCAAGCCTGGGGCTCACTGGCTTCAAGACTTATAAATGCATCCAGCTGAAGCCATCTGGTCCACACACATCTTGGGGATATCAAGAGTGTCGTATTTGACATTCTCAGACATCTTCTAGTGACACTGAAGGTCATTAGGAAAAACTCTAACAACGCACAGCGTTACCGAGGACAAGCCAGCCCTCATTCACAACTCAAACATTCCCAGCCCATGAGGAACCCGTCATCGTAGAGGCATTTATCCCAATCTTGTTTACTTCCCTACTCACAACGCAAATCTTTAGAAAGATCTCCTTATCATAGAATTCAATCTGCTTCCTCCTGGACTTCATTTAGTGGTTGTTGTCCTCTTTCTGGACGATTCTTGCTTTCAGCAACTGCCTTGTCTCCTTTACTCAACTAGAGGGTTTACAGCCTCCGTGTCATTATCTGTTTTGCCGGCAATATCGTTCCCAGACCTTTCATGGCCGTGGTTACCTTCCCCTGGCCTCTCTCCTCTGTAAGGGTCTCTTAAAACACAGCATCCAAAACAAAATGAAATGCCCTGAAGGAGGGTAGAGAGACACTTTCACCCTCCTCTATCCAGGACTTCCTGGTAAGATGACACTTATTTCCTTGAGTCTCGTAAGATGGTTCTCTTCTTTTAGGCATTTGTTAAATCACCTAACATCTTTTTCCCAATAAGTGCAGAATATCAGAAATCTGTATTTGTGTCTTTAAATCTTACTTTCCCCATTTTCAGACCATTGTATCTTCCTAATAAAAAAAATCATCTTGTGGCTTGCTTCTGTTAAATGACACTAGCACCCATTCCACCCAGTTGCCCTCTGGGACTTCATCCAGGTCACCGAGTAGAGATGAAGAAACAAAGCAAGCCATGCTCAGCGCTCCCCAGCTCTCTCCTGAGGGTGTGCCCATTTCATCTGTAGCTTCCCTATGCTAGGAACAGCCAACTAATCTATGACAACAATATTGTTCTGAGAATAGGCTGGGGCTTTCTCCCCCATTCATCATATTCTTTTTTTGTTTGTTTTTTGTAATACTCAATCCTATTCTCTTTCCTAGTCAAAAGCCTACCTTTTCTTCAACTCCTGCGAATTCCACAGAGGATTACGAGGTCCAGATTACTGCCACACAGGATGGGAGACACCTGGGGGAAGACTGACCTTTTGTTTCTGGTAGTGAGAATGGTAACCTACATCATCCCCACTCTTCCCTCCAAGGTGCCTTAAGCTC
This sequence comes from Camelus dromedarius, assembly GCF_036321535.1. Lineage (NCBI taxonomy): Eukaryota > Metazoa > Chordata > Mammalia > Artiodactyla > Camelidae > Camelus > Camelus dromedarius. Next base: position 10,467,296 of record NC_087465.1, on the reverse strand, counting down.
TAAGGAAAGGAGCTTACCGCTGTTTCCCGAACATGCCAAATCTTTCTCAGTTCTGTGCCTATGCATTAAGCTACTCCCTTTGCATAAAAGATCTTTCCCTCCACTTCTTTGTTCAAATTCCTATACTTCCTTCAAGTCTCAGTTCCAAGGTTATCTGCTCTGTGTGTAAAAAACTTCCTGCACTACCCTAGGCAGAATGAGTTGCTCTGATCCTACTTTGTTCTATTAGGTGACATCTAATCTCTCCATGACAACTATTAGATGTCATACGGTAAATATCTGTCTACCGATCTGGTATTCCCACTAGATTATGATGTCCTCCAGGGAAGAACATGTCTCCAAAAATGGAAGGACCCAGAGCAGTATTGAGAAAACACTCAATAAATGTTTGCTGAATAAATAAATGAATGGGAAGATGCAAGAGACATCACAGAATTTAGGGGGAAAAAAAAAAAACCACTAGCAATTAAAGGAGCAAGGATAAACCAAGACAAAATGCATGGCATTTGTTTGTAAACATACATATTTTAAGCTTGGTAGTTGAAAAGATTCTTTAATCTTTTTGTATATCCTGATTCTTCAGAGTTAATGACCACAAACAAAAACCACAGGCTATAAAACCATCTGACATCAATTTGAGCTTCCATGTCACTCATTTTTTTTTTTTTTTTTGTCCAAGAGGAAAAAAAAAAGAAAAAAGAAAGTCTGGCATACTGGAGTCAAACTTTTCCATATGGTATTGGCATTTAAGGAAATGCACTGGGATTGGAAATAATCAGACCTGGCTTCTTTGGAATAGTTTTATCATTGCTTTTTAAAGTAGATAGTAAAGATGTTATGGCAAAGAAGCAAAGAACAAGAAAATTCAAGTTGATTAGATATGAAGAAAAAAACTGTAACTTTAGTACCCATTAATTCATATTACAGTAAGTGATACGATGCATCTCTAAACACAGAACTCATCAAAATAGACAATACGTACTGTAAGACTATTTTCAAGTTACAGACACCAATATAATTCATCAGTTCTATCCTAACAAGTGATTCACTGAAGCTTAAAACCCTTTGGTATAATAATACACAGAAACTTGAGCTGTTTGTTTCTTATAATGATAAAAGAAAGGACAGTACTAAACTAATTTTCTTTCTCACGCTAGTTGCAAAACAACAAACAATAGCTCTGGGCAGATGAAAAAGTTTCCAATAAGCTGTTATTAATTCAACAGGAATGTCTAATTAAAAGGATATTTCCTATCTTTTGTACTGAAAGACTGGCTTGTGAACTCTGTGATTAGTTTAGAACTTTTTAGAGAAGCCAAGCATATGGGCTTTAGAACTTCTAAATGACTAATCAATGTATATTTCCTTAATAACCTCTCTAAACTTGAACTCTGGTTGCAAGGCACTGTGATGAGAAAGAAAAAAAAAAAGCCTAGTCTAAAATGGCATATAGGCTACTCATAGAGATGAAACTAACAACTACAAAACAGTCATAAAACAATCCCAGACCAGCCAACAGAAAGGTGAACGTACGTTTACCAAAGGCATTTATAAGAATGTTAATAGCAGGACTGTCCAGAATAGCCAACAACAGGAAACCATCCCAATGCCCATCAAGAATAGAAGATAAACTGTGATGAATTCATAGAATGGGACATTGTATCACAGTGAGTATGTCTGAACTACAGCTGCACTCAATAATGTGGATAAATCACACAAACATTAAGTGAAAGATACAAGACACAAAAGCGTATATAGCAGATAAATCCATTTACACAAATTCAAAGCAAGACAAAACTAATTTAGGGTGCTGGATGATGTCCGAGTGGTTGTTACCCTTGGAGGAGGCCGTTACTGGGCCTTGGTTCTCTCTCTAGGGTATCTTATACTTTAAGGCCTCCCCATGTGGCTCAGGCTTCTCAAAACATGTTCATCCCAGAGCAGCCACACTTCCTATGAGCTGGCTGGCTTCAAGGAGGAGCCCCCAAAAGCAAATCTTCCATAAGACCCAGGCCGTCCCTGCAAAGCTTCTTATGACCTATGGCCTTGAGAGTCATAGGTAAAATTGAAAGGGCAGAAACACAATTTTTTTTAAATGGCATCATTAGAGTATCTCTAGGTTGGGAGAACTGACCGTCATAACCATTCACTGCAGTACAAGTTAAGTGGCTTCCTCTTTGTATTAGCTTTGTACAATCAGCCCCAGACAAATTCTCAGAATGTGTATGATTAATTAGTAAGAACATTTTCTCACCCTCATACTTGGCCAACCATACTATTTTAATCTACCAAAAAAAGCAGTTTTAAAAAGTTCACTCCACTTCATTCATCCTTTTGTTATTCCTTTTACGGGCAAATGAACTCCAAAACTTAATAAAAGCAGAACATTTCTAAGTAAGATTTTAGCTAACTGATCTCATGCCATGTTATAAAATAATAATGCCTACTAAAATATAAATGTTATATGTTTATATATAGAAAGAGATAATATATACCTATTAAAATAGATTTTTGGCAGATGACATGAAAATGCTTATAAATTCGCATTTTTAAAATCAAATTTATTGGAATGCTTTAAAAATTCTACAGATTTTCTTTGGGTTTTTTTGTGTGTTTTTTGGGGTTTTTTTTTTTTTTTTTTTTTTTTACTTTTTTAATCTAGCAATCATGATGTTTCTTTTTCACCAAGATACCAGAAAAATTATATTTCAGCAGTTTAAGTCCTCAGCAGTGTCACAAAAGCAACACTGAGAGAGGAGCTTTCAAACATCATTTAATGAGTTTCTATCATCTAAATTATTTCTTAAAAGCTGTTTATCAGAGACATCAAGGAAACTTTTACTAACAATTCACCTTTTCTCCAATTTTCAATCTAAGTACAGAAAGGCAAATGTAAGTACAACTTTATAATTCAGAAAACATTTTCTTAATCACTTATAGCATATACTACAATGAGCCAATCAGACATGTAACACTTACTATGTAATAGACATATGCTAGGATCTATGGAAAATATAAAGGAAAAAAAGTAAGTTTTACAGTAAGTGAAAGCACCTGGAAAGTTAGAACAATTGAGATTGTTAGGTTCTCCTGTTTCATGTTTAACTCCAGCTCTGTGTTCTGAGACTCTTACCAGTATGGCTGTTCCCATCTGTAAAATGTCTGACTTGCTTTACCATCAGGCACAAATATGACAATGTCGTAAACTGTGATGTCCACACAAATAATTATTTACAAAAACATATAAATGGCAATGCAAGACAAGTAATACTGAAGTGATGAAATCTGTGTTGTGAACAATAAAATATACAGGAGGTGAATGAAGGTAAGAGTGGTGTGGGCTAGATTAGGAAGGATGTCAGTGCAGAAAAGTGATATGTGAACTGGGTCTTGAAATGCAAGCAGAATATGAATATTCAAGAAGAGAAAGGTTATCCCAGTAGAAAGAATGGCTGAGGCGGAGGCAGGAAGATAAGTCAGAAGGTGTTTAATTGGATCACCTGAGAACCAAACTAACCCTACAGGAGGGAGTCCTCATGGGTAGCTATAGTAAGTGAGTTTAGACAGATATGGTAAGGACCTATTTATAAAGGCTCTAGAATGCCAAGCTGAGAACGGGATGTGTTATGCCCACAAACTGGCACTTAGGAAAGGACCCTCCATATCTCATCACAAGAGAACTTTAGAAAACACATCAGTCCCCTGTGGAATCCTCTGCAGATTTCTAAATGTTCATTTCCACAGTGTCTTTATTTCCCAAAGTAGCATTCTTCCTTTCTCACATCAAGAATACTTGCCACTAACCACTGCTGTCTTATTGCTTTGCTCAGGCACATGGAAATAATTAGTTAACTGTTTTCACCCAAGTCAAATCGAAACTTTAATAATATCACTTCCACTAGTTTTTATTACTATTGAAATGTATTATTGGATAACCACTGGATGACATCTTATAAATGAAGTCTCCAGCTAATTTCACTTCTCTTTAACTTTGCCAATGTTTAGTTACTTCCTAGTTTTATAAGTTAACTTTGTCAGTATATCTCTTTTCTTCATTCATTTTATTATTGGTATTATTGATATTACCTACTTTGTAAACTCTTAACATTGACAGATCTGACTCAAGTTTGTGGCCCCCTTTACTAGACCTTCAATACCCTTCCAATATATGGTGAATATTTCAAGAAGTTTTCTCAACAAAGAGTTTTTAAAAATATTTCTATACCTTAACATGATATTGAATATGACCCACAGCAATTCATTCAACAAATATTTCTGAACATTACTACATGGTAGGCATTGTTATAAGGGTTGAGCAGAGTAATAAACAAATGGTCATGAATCCCTTCCCTGCCCTAATGAGGTCACTTTCTAGTGGGAGAAGAAGCAGACATAAGCCAACAGAACAATTAAGGCAACTAGCGCATCAGCAAGTGCTAGAGAGAGACTGAAGTAGGAAAGGTGGATGGGAGCATTGGGCTCAAGAGGGAGGGGTCACCACTTGGAATATAGTGGTCAAGGAAGAACTTCCTGAGAGGTGACATCTGCGCAAAGACCTAAAGGAAAAGAAGGACCTGGTATCCCTGGGATGAGAAGGTGCCAAGCAAAGGGAACAAGAGTTAAAAGGCCTGAGGCAGGAGCACACCTGGCATGTTCGAGGCTCAGCCAAGAGGCGGTCATGATTAGAAGGTGAGGGAAAACACAGCAGGAAACAAGATCAGAGAGTAAAGGGGCAGATCGGGGTCTCCCAGGCCGCTAGACGGACTTCAGCTCTTCCTCTGAAGGAGGTGAGAAGTATTTGGAGGGTTCAGAGCAAAGCAGTAAAATGACTTGACATGTTCTTAAAGCCTCGCTCCAGCTACACTATAAACTCCTGCTTTAGGGCTGCAGGAAAACCAAATAGGTCCAGACCCGGGGTAGTGGACAGAGGTGGTGAAAAGTGGTTAAAGTCTGGGTATTTTTTCAAGCTAGAGCTAAAAGGATTTGGCACAGCAGATGCGGGCTACTGAGAAACAGACTAAGCTGTGGTTTACCGACGAGAGTAAGATCTCAGAAGGATGAGGCTTGGCAGGGAGAGAGTGGGAGGCGGTGTGGGCGGCGGAGGGGAGGAGGTGGGTGATGAGTTTGGTTTTGGTCAGGCGAAGTCGGAGATGCCTATCAGACATCAGGAAGAGAGGCAGGAATTCAAGGCTGACGTTCAGGGTGATTGTCAAGGGAATAAACACAGGTAGGAAAGAGAAAATGTCAGAGCAATGAATCCTTGGGCTCCAGGAAGCATAGCACGTAGCTCCAACAGGGACACATGGAGAAGAGCAGCCAGCCGAGGACACAGAGGGCGGACGGAGCACAGAAAGAGGCAGGAGGCAAGTCAGGACGGTGTAGCACCTGGAAGGAGGTGCCTCAGTGAGGGGAAGGAGGCCACGTAAAACCAGGACTGAGAAACTAACCACTGGATGTAGCACCACGGGTATCACTGGAGACTTGGACAAAGGCATTTTGGGTGGAATGGTGGAGTTAAGAGCCAGTAGGGTCAATTCAAAAGAAAATGTGGCAAAAGTAATATGAATTGACTTATGTTCTCAGCCCAACTCTTCTTCCCATTCTTGGGGTAGGGTCATTGGACTCTGGGTTCTTCTGCACATCTTTTCCTTTGTCACCTTCCATCAGGTAACTCTGAACGAGCCATCCATCTGGGTTATCTCTACAGTAACTAACCGTGACAGCAATAATACTAGTCTCTGTGCTCTCCTTTATTACAAAACTCGAAGTTCATCTCCCCGGCTTCTCACCTTCGCTGAGACAGCACAGGGGAGATGAAACGGCGCAGGCCTGGAGCAAGGGCAGATGTGCACTCTGTGGCAGGCTGGCGACCCCCTTTGAGCCTCCTTTTCTTTCCTATAAAACTGGGAGGTTAATCCCTACATCACAGGGCTGCCGTGCAGGTTAGTGGTAATGGACATAAATGCCCATCATATGGGAGTCACTTGGCGCATGTCATTTACTTTCCCCCTTTCCTTAGTAAGTCATGGAAGAACCAGAAGTCAGGTCTCACTGTACCGTTTAACCCTCCCACTGCATAGCAGTTTTTTTTTTTTTTTTAAGTATTCCTTTTTTCAAAGTTTTATGTATCTGGAGAACTAGAGTAATGCATTAACGAAATAAGAATTCATATTTTATGACAAGACAAGAAAAATTTAAACAAAATTTTTTCTCTGCCCATCTGGGCCTCCTCCCTCCCCTCCAGTGTGCACAGTGCATCTTAACCAGACCCCCCCCCAGTGGCAGAAACACCTGCTCAACCATAAAGATCAATATTTGTCCTTCTGGCACCAGCCATATAACTCCTGAGATGATAACAGTCCTTTCTTAACCCTGTATGGAGTCACAACAACCCACCATTCATCTTGTACATGCAGACATCTTTGGTGAACTTTATGTACAATGCCGATACACCATGTCCCTTAAAGACAGTGACCTGTGCAGAACAGACTGGTCAGATGACCTGGGGAGACAGTGGGCTGCACTTAATGGAAGTTCTTAGCTTAAAAACATATTTATGACCCAATTAACATTATTTGGCTATATTACTTGTATTCTGCCCATTTTACAAGATTACTATTTCATGCATACCAAAAGTGTGACTGAGGTTCAGATAAAATTAATGATAATTGGGTGATTTGAAATGACTGACCAACTATAAAGTTGTATAAGATCAATGACTGTAATAGTGTAACTCTAGATTTGGGAAGAAGCAACAGGAGGGAACCATCCCCAGGACCATAGCAGACTAGTAAGACAGGCGGTCCAGAGGCTTTTGGCTACTGTTAACAGGGCCTAGTCTAGTAAGAGCCCATCAGTGAAATCCTCCCCTACCTGAGAATGAGCATTCTTAGTGCCATGAGACAAACTGGTCAAACCTTGGTTGAAATTAAGACCAAAATGGAGGGGACTGTAACATAAAGAAAGTTGCCTGCCACCCATTTTTACAAGAATGAAGTCATCAACCACCGCAGTCACTGACCTACAGTACACCCTGAAAGGAACTCAGGGTGAAGATCAGGATGGGCACTCTATGCTCTGGGGACACTGGCAGAACTGCCTTCAGACAGGTAGATACTTTCAGGAGACATTTTTTAGGAACCTGGATTCTTGCATCTTCCCACACTCAGGAAGGCACTAAGACCATTAACTGAGATGTCTGTTCCTCATGACTAGCAGCAACCTTCTACCAAGATGCGTGCCTGACTGCATGTACCCCTTCGCCAAAATCACATCACTGACCTCCCCCGCACCTCTTCGGAAGTTCTCAGATCCCTCCGAGAGACTCTCTCCCAGGTTACAATCCTCAGTTTGGCTCTAATACAATTTTCCATTCCTTTCTTAGATTGACTATTGATAAATTTTTCATCAACAGCGTGGAAGAGGAGAATCAGAAAAGCTCTCAACTGCAGAAAAAGCCCATTCTGGCCCATGACTATAGTCTCTTTTCTCATTCCTGATCATCTTGACCTGTTCAATACTGTCTTTTACTACTCCACAAATGTGCTCCAATTCTCAACTCATTCTCTCTTCCTCTCTGTCATCTCAGAGCTCTGTCACTTTCCAAGGAAGCAAATACATAAATCATACTGATCACCTTTTTAGGGGCATGGGACCCACATTACTTATCTCTATCTCAATCTTGATTGACATGTAGGCTAATGCCATTTAATTCATTTCCCTGCATTTCTCAACCTTACCTATATATCAGAATCAGCTAGGGAGCCTTTTAAAAATACTAATCACTGACTGGCCACTCTCTCTCCCCCTATTCTGAGATTCTAATTAAATTGATCAGGAGTAAGGCCATTGTCATATTCCTCAATGACTTAGTCTTTCCAGTATTTGTTGGGCGTAATGGGTTGGTCTCTTCCAATCTCACCTGTCCCCAGTAGAGCCATTCCTGCCCATCTATTGCCAAAAGCCAATCTGCCAGATGACTCTTTCCAAATCAAAGCTCAACTCTGTGGCTCCCTTGCTCAAAAACCTCCCCGAGCTCTTCAAGGTCTGCTAAATTCATTCTAAACTATTTCTTCTGGCATTCAAGGCCATCCACCATCTCACCCTAAGCCACCTCCATCACTCACTACTCCCCTGCACCAATCCTTCAGCGGGACCATTTTAATCACTGTTCTACAAAGCAAAACCATGGAATGAGAGTCTTTCCAACAATTCCTATCAAAAGTAAAATCTACTCAAAAGGCACCGCTCTTTGTCACTAGAGTGATAGATGAAAGAGAATCTGTTGGCATTAGTTAAGTTAGTAGAAGGATATAATTGGTAAACAGCTCCAGACAGTGCAGGCCCTGCAGTGTCAAAGGCCGGAGGAAGGCGGCCCTGCTCCCCAAGGCTCTGTCCTGGCCCCCAAGGCTCTTTATCTTGCTGTGAGTAGCCTTAACGTTTGGCACCAATTACGTCACAGTCTCAGAAGAGAATGATTTTCTCTTGATTTATTTCACATTTCTTACCCTAAAGTCAGAAGAGGATTGATTACCTCTTGATCAAGAGAACACGGGTTTGTAGCTACGAGTGTGAGAACTCTTCACACCAAGTATTTGGGGTGCATTTTCCCAAACTGGCAGCCCAACCCGATCTCCACAGGGAATCGGTGGGGCTGAGAACTGCAAAGGAAAACGTCAGCCTTTATTTATAAATTGGTTCCATCAGAGACGCAGAAACATGAAAATAGATTAGCAGTACTGTTATTTTTGCTGGGATAATCAATCCCATGTCGTCAAAGGGCTGATGATCATTACAGAATTTCTTCATAGGAGTAAGAATTGCTCTCATCTGAAGTTTGGGGTTTTTTGTGCATTTTTGGTTTTGGTGTGGGGTGGCTGTTTGAAGACTAAACTGTATCTGGACCTTACACTGTTTAACATGAAACTTAGAGACTGAGACCCCAAGAAGAAACAGATCTTCACCTTCCTCTCAGCAACCATTAAACATACACCATCAAGCTGATAAACAAAACCACCTTGCTCTGTGGTTTCCCAAAAATGGAGATAACTGATTTCTCTCTTATTATTTCTCCATACTTCCCAAATCTCTAAACAAATTTTAAAAACAGTGTAAACAAACAAGGCAAAGAAGAATTTAGGGTGCTGGGAATTAGAAAAATCACAAAGCTACAGAAACTTGAATTTATAGGGCATGAAGACAGGCTCAGATGATGGACAGAAGATTCTCTAACTCTGTTCCTTTTGTTTGGAGTAACCCATTCCACCTGTGTCCACCTGGGACCATACGTGGACCAAAGAAGACCCTTCTAATGTTTACACAGTGGCAGCTAAGTCCAGCTGCTGACCTGACCGAAATAAACAGCAACCTTCAAACAAGCCATCAGGAATGTTTTCAAGCCTTTCCTAATGGCTCAGTCCCTAGATAAGGTCAGACTTGATTTATTAAGGGAGGTCCCTGGTGGCTGTTAAGCATTCTTCTAAATTATACAAAAAACTCATAAAACATTAATAAACCCTCCTAGGTAGAAAACGGACCAAGGGAGTAACTATAAACCAACTGGCTCAAATGATTGTTCCAATCATCTCAGGAAATAAGCTTAATAAAAGCAGTTATAATCTACATCTCCTTGGGTTACAAACATTAGTCCTAATCTTTATTACTATAGGATCATTCATCCCTCACAAGGCATCACAAGCCAGAAGTCCATTCTCTGAGCTACCCAGTGAGGCAGTCTGTGCCAGAGGAGCCTGAAAGCGAAGGGACAGGGGATGATCAGACCAGGGTGGGAAGGGATCCATTAGCAGGAACTACATTTCTCAAGTGTAAGAGATGGCTGAGATTCCCCGAAGCTGCTTCCTTGATTCTGTGTCACAGACTAGAGACCCCAGCTGTGTTAACCCTTGACCCCAGTTCCTTTCATGACCCTCTGGCTGGTCCAGATGTCATCTTAGACCGAATTCTAACTCCGGCCCTGCTTCCCTGTGTTCACCCCAGCGGCATTTACTGTGCTCTGATTAATGAGCACCGTCAGCCCTCCATGCCTCCTCTTGGGACTTTGGGACTGATAAACTGGACAAGCACGGAGACACTGAGCAGAGGGAGCAGATCTCCAAGTCCTCACGTAAGAGCTCCAGATGGGGCCGAACATTTTGTTACAGAGTTAGAGGGATCATCTATATCTGACTTCCCTCCTAGGCTCTGCCCCTTGCATTTCATCATTAAACAAATCTACTTGCCTTTGGAGCTCACTCCATGCAGTCCGCATTCATTCTTGCAGCAAGTCTGCTACAATGGCTGTTAGCGTTAAGGCTGACTTGGTCCCAGTTTTGCCAGCATCACACCATACTCTCTAAACCAGTGCCACTGACGGAGGAGACATAAGACTCCCACGTTTTCCCTCAATTTGAAACAAGTCCCAAACAGTGTGAAGAAGTGAATGGACAAGGTCCTACCTCCTGTGATGATTGTGTTTGCACTTCCTTTTAACTTCTGTGATGTATTAGCCCTGGACCAGTCTCCAAAGGGGAACGGAAGGGGAAAGCACGCAATCTTATCAAACAATCCAGCCAGCTAAATCCCTTCCCTTCAGTTACACTTCTTTAAATCTAGTATAATTATTCACCGATTTCTATTCTGAAGTTGGTGGTGACGATGGTCATAAATCTGTTTCCCTTCCCTCATGCTATGAACTCGGTGAACTAAAAAATGAACCTCCACCAAAGTCTGCTTTTACAATACCATTTGTAGGACTAACCCCGAGAAAACCTGCAGCGCCAGAATCCGAGCTCCCGGACTTTATTAGCAACAAGGCAAGAAACAAAGCCCCAGGATGCTGAGGAGAAAGAGCGTATTCTCCCCAGTCCTGACATGACCTTCCCCTCCCCCCACCTCTGGCAGCGGCTGCCGATGACACTTTATAGGCCACTACGGGCTGCATCCAGCTGTCCAGAGAGCTAGAGAGCCACCAGGGAGACCATACCATCGGAACGGTGGGGGCGGGAGGGGGTTGCAAGGTACACTCCTTACCCTCGCCGTTCCCTCTCAGGGAAAGACTTTACATCAGTAGAACCTATGGAAAAGACTTCACACCTTAGCTTTGAACTCATCGGAGGTTATCTAACGTAACAGTTAGACCACTGACTTTAGATCCTGGTACACATTCAAGATCTCCAGCCTCCCACCCCCGTGTCCCATGCCTCAGTCCCCTGGGGGCTAAAGGACACCGCATGCAGCAGAAGCTTCTCAGCCAGAGGAGCAGTGCACGCAGCGCTGGGTTCCCACCAACGCTGAACCCCAACCTGGGCTGCGGTTCCCACCGGACACAAAGCTGCCGGGACCTGAAACCTAGTCACTGGCAAACACTCTACAAAATCATCTCCTCGGGGGTACAGATACTTCACAGAGTGAGGCAGCATATTTTGAGTGTGCACCTCCCAAAAATAAATGCTTATTCTATTAAAGTCAGTGTACTGAAAAGTGGCAGCTAGAGAATGAACTAAAGACTTAAGTCTTCGAGTCACCATGCTTTCACCAATCTGTTCTATTAACTTTATTAATAATGTATATGCATAATTTCACCTCTAAATTATAATTATACTGAGGAGTGAAACAAGTGACCTGATTAATGCTGTGCTCTTGGATATAGCCTGTTAAAGTTAATAGTTAGAAGTAAAAGTGATTTTGAAATACTTTTAGACTTTCACAGAAAAAAACATGACAGAAAGGAGTGAATTCCTGCCTTTTCATCCTATATAAAATATCAAAACACACTCAGACTTTTATTCTCCATCTGTTTCATTCCTTCTCCTTGCCATTTAGACTAGCTAATATAGCACACATTTTCCTCATTCATCTTCTAGCCCCTGGATAGAGTGGGAGCACCATAAAATCAGGGATTTTTAATTCTTGTCAATGACGTATCCTCTGAGCCTAGGACTGTGACTGACACACAGTAGGGGCTCAATAAACAGGCCTTGGGACATTAAGAATCAAAATATCTAGACTCTATTTTTTAAAACAATTCTTGGAGAGATTAAATCATAATGCTCATCATATTAGAAGCAATATTAAATTGACCTGACACATAAACTATACTATGCTGAAAATAAGGTTTTTCACAAATTAAATGAGTTGGTTTCAGAAACAAATAAAAAATCACTTTGATTCTATCCTGTGTTTTTTCTTTTTTAGACTGTTCAGAATGTCATTTTTATTGAAGTATAGTTGCTATACAATATTACATTAGTTATAAGTGTACAATATAGTGATTCACAATTTTAAAGGTTATACTCCATTTACAGATATGGCCCTCCCCCTTCCTTCTCCCCACTTGTTCACCACTAGTTTGTTCTCCATATCTGTGAATCTGCTACTTTTGTTATTATCTTCACTAGTTTGTTGAATTCTTTAGATTCCACATGTGAGTGGTATAGCACAGTATTTTTCTTTCTCTGGCTGACTTATTTCATTTTGCATAATGCCCTCTAATCCATCCATGCTGCTGCAAATGGCAAAAATCTCATTCTTTTTATGGCTGTGTAGTATTCCAAATTTTCTTTATCCATTCATCTGTTGATGGACACTTAAGTTGCTTCCATATCTTGGCAATTGTAAATAATGCTGCTAAAAACACTGGGGTGCATGTATCTTTTCAAATTAGTGCTTTTGGTTTTTTGGATATATGCCCAGGAGTGGAATTGCTGGATGATACAGTACTTCTATTTTTAGTTTTTTGAGAAACCTCCATATTTTTAAATTTTTATTTCAATCTTAATGGATTTTTTTAGTCCTGCATTGATTCATTAAAAAAATTACTGCAAATTTCACTTAATAGACATCAAATCCTAAAGAAAATTCTGATATATCACAGAGGAGTTGGAACTCTGAGTTCTGGCAGGAAGGAAAATAAGTAATTTGTAAGGAGGATATATAACATAATAAAGCTATATATTTTTCTTTAAATCTAATTAGCAGACTTTTTCTTCTTAAGAATTTATTCAAATATCCAGGCTGACTATCTGGATCTCTCAAAACATTTGCTGGTATTTTCCTAATGCCATGAAAGTTGAAGCTGACCCAAATCCTCAACTACAGATATATGTATGTTTAAAATTAAGAATCCATTCAGGCACTAATTAAACTCTCAAATTTTCTGACAGTCTAACTTATCATGTTCCTTATAACTAAGTCAACCTTAGATATAAACCAAAAAAAAAAAAGTAAATCCCAAAGAATATTTGCTACTGTCAAAAAAAATTCACTATATACTGAGAAGGTACAATTTATATGTGAGGTTTATTAGCTCACTGAAAAATAAAAGGAGAAATGTCAACTTCTCATATTTCAGTTGAAAACTATACTCATCTGTCCATAGCATGATTCCCTTTTGGACGTTAGTACACAATTATATGGTTGCACTAATTGTCCTTGCTAGAAACTAAGGAATTTCATGCCCCTACCTAACAACAAGGTCCATTCATCAAACTTCATTCTGTGACTCCCTGAATGCCAGCTACCCTCCCTTATCCATCCAATCAAAAGAAGTAGGCTTGGCAAACAGAACATTCCCAGGTATAATGATCATTTTAACTATGGATTCACTTCATTTGTGTTTAAATTATATTAATGCTTTCTACCAATGTGATCTATACAATGTCTATTAAATGCAAAGCAGTACACAGATTTTGGAGAGTAGAAAGTGTGTGTGTGTGTCTGTGTGTGTGAGAGAGAGTGTGTGCATGTGTGCCCACATGTGTACAAAATTAACACTTGCTTCAAATAGTGTATGATTTAATCATATATAGAATAAACATGAGCTATATTTAACACATAAAGAGTTCAAACCTGCTATGAAGTACTAAGTAAATAAACACACAGAGATCCAAAATGACCCAGGAGGAATTAAACTGAAACTACTCTCTGTAATGGCGTACATTAACATATAACCAACAGGAGATCTAAAGTTGTCTATTTTTTAATCTCTGTGAGGGAAACTCCTGACTTCTGGGCAATCTCTGGCTCCTGAGTGCTTGCCTGGCTCTGACCCCTGCCTTGGATTGACCGTGAGCTTCTGTTGCTCACTTGCTTTCGACAGTTTGCCTGAAATGAACTACTGTTCCTTCCTGACTTCTAGCTTCTGTGTACTTCCGGAGTCAACAAGTGCTACGTCCCGGTCCCAACATCTGCCTTGGTCTTCCTAGTCCTAATTAATCACGCTGCTCCCACCAGCGAGAAATGCCCAAGCCAGCGAATCACCAGCAACACAATGGATCGACTCAGAATCCCCATTCTCCACTTAGGAACTGACCAGCGTCCTCAGGTGTGAGCTGCAAGGATACACGCCTTGCAGGTAGTTGTGAACTGTGAGTTATAAAGCAATATGTAGTGCCTGACACAAAGTAAATGTATCATAAATGATGATTTCCATGTTATCCTGGGACTTTTTTGGGGAGAGAGACTTGAGAAAAACACTTTAATTACACAAAATCTCAAAATCTCCCAAACTCTTCCTATAGTGAAAAACAATTGGGGGTGGGGGGTGTCTTTAGGGAACCCTTACAAACATATGAGATGGATAAATAAAATATGAAATGGATTTCTATGTGGGCAAGAATATATTACTTTAGGGGGAAATAATCCTCCAAATGGTATTTTAAGTACAACAGGTTCTTACAGTAAAGAAATCCAAGAACTAATATAAATGATTTTCTGAGGAACAAGCCTAAAGAGTCACAGGGTCCCAAAATGTGGCAGAGACTACTCTGTGCCCTTCATATTAATTCTGCATTTCATAATTTTAGTATAAAACTCTCCGTGCCTCAGCTGCCCAATACACGACTGCCCAACTAGACACTACATTTCCCCATCTCCTTGCAGCTGGTTCCGCCGTGTTAGGAAGTTCTGGTCAAGGGGATGAGGGTGAAAAGTGACGTGTGGAATCTGTCTCCCACCCTCCATCCCCCTGGGGCAGGAATGTGAAAGGATCCTGGTAAGCCCGCGTCAACCATATGGACAAGAACAACACCCTCGTGGATTGGTTCCCCAGCCTCAGCACACTGGGACCACTTGGAAAAGCATATAAAATACTGGCTCTCTGTCCTACAGATGCAGATCCAGTTGGTCCCAGGGAACGGTGAAGCAATAAGAAAGAAGGACTAGAGATCTCTGAACGACTTTATGGCTCTGAGACGCTTGCTCCCCTGGAACACTGTTGGGCAATAGTACTGAGAAATCTAAAAACCAGCACTCCAAGAAAGGATGCAAAAAAGGCATGTTGATTACATGCCGCGTTCATATTCACAAACAATCCTGTGTTATTTAAACTATGGTTGTTTGGCCTCAGAGAAAGCAGCTGAACAAATATCCTTAAAAATATACATAATAAACACAAAATTCTGGTCTTCCGGGAAAAGAATTATAAGTACCGGTTTTAAAAAAAATACTGTTCTTTTTCTAAAGAAAAAACTGAAGTATGTCAGTAGCAAAAGAAGAGACTGTAGTTTTCACTTAATCCAGGGAAATCATTGGGAGAGCTAGAGGAGATTCATTAAAGAAAAACTAAAAATACATGTTAAATAGAATACAAACTTGTGGTTGCCAAGGGGGAGGGACAGACTGGGAGCTCAAAATTTGTAGATACTGACAGGCATATGCAGAATAGATAAACAAGATCATACTGTATAGCACAGGGAAATATATACAAGGTCTTGTGGTAGCTCACAGCGAAAAAAAATGTGCCAATGAATATATGTATGTTCATATATAACTGAAAAATTGTGCTCTACACTGGAATTTGACACAACATTGTAAAATGACTATAACTCAATTAAAAAATGTTTAAAAATATGTTAAATATTAACATTACTCAGTTTGACAAGACAAGGGTAAAAAAAATTACAGTTTGCCAATTCATTAATAATTTACATAAACCAAAAAGAACTTGGAAGCAAAATGGGAAATCTCAAAAAAGATGACTAGCACAGAGTTAAGTAAATACTGACTTATCTTTGGGGCCCATTTTTGATAGGCTACAGATTAGACTGCTTTAATAAAGCAATGGACTCCTTGTTTTTTGTTATTCTGTCATCCTCAACATGTGGCTTCCATTTCATGGTCCAACATGGCTACCCCATCACCTGCCATGACAACCTCGTAGTGAATACTCTTTCATAGTAAGACAACACCTTACCACTTCCACTCACACTCTGTTACCCAGAACCTATACAAATGCCCACCATTACCTGCAAGGGAGGCTGGGAAATGTAGTCTTCAGCTGGACAATCAGGTACTGAGCTAAAACTTATCATTACAGAAGAAAAGAATATTAAATATTGCAGGCAATCAGAAGTCTCTGCCAGAGGTCTCATTATTAAGAGGGGTGAGAAAAATTGAAATAAAAGTGTGTCTAAAATACTCCAAAAATGCATAAAATGTAAAATATACAAATAAAAAACATTTCTATACATATTGAAGCTACACAAAGTCAAACACGACATAGATACACAGCGTAGAAAATGGAACTGAAGTCCCCTTTACCCTCATTGCACCTCTGGGAAAGTAATGACTTGTTAAAATAATCTTGGGAAGTGTGGGTGTGGGGCTACCAGTTAGGTGAATACTGTCTTGCCATAGTTCTTCCCCTAGTGCTACCACCAGAAATAAAACTTTGGAAGAGGAGATGTCATTTTCGGAATCTTAAGATTTCTTTCTTTGGGGCAATGGTCTCAAACAAGAAAAAAACCAGACTCTAAAGGAGCATTTCAGCAAGGCCAACTTGAGGCATTACAAGGCATCAAAGGAAAACATCAGTGCTTCTTGCACAACCACTGCAAATGTGCCACCAGCCACAAAGCCTTTCCTCCTGGCAAGAAGACAATTTAAATAGATAATTAAAATCACAAAAGTGGCAAAGTCAAACACAGATATCAACCCTTATCTGACCTTCTCAGAGACAGAGAGCTTTACAGTGAATAAAAATGCCTACCCACTCATATTCTATATTGCTATACTTTTGCTATAAACCCCCAAAATAGTTTTATATCAGTCTTCTAAATTTAACTAGCTGGAGTCATTTCTTAAGTATTACACCATTTAACCTTTTCAAATGAAGGGCTTGCCTTTTCATGGAAAGCAGGCATTTAGCATTAACGACAGAACACCATGTCCTTGGCTTAGATATTCTCCAAAAAAAATAGGTCTTTTTTTTGTACACTAAGCTATAAGGCAAAAGTAGAAATTAAAAAATTATTCAAGGATTCAAAGTTTGAAATCATCTATACTAACTAGAGTGTTTAAATATCAGAACCCCAACTTAACATATCAATTTTCTTAAAATCACAGTCACTGAACTCATGAAGCAAATGCTATAATTCATGAGAATACGGAAAAAATTTGGGGAAAAAAAAGTTTTAATTAGATACGTCAGGATTTGAATGAGTATAGTCAAAATCATTGGGAAAGTGACCTAACTGCATTTTCAAGCAAAGAAACATTTACTAAGTTGAGAATAATTAAATTCCATCTATTTTGAAAAGTAAGCATTACAAATAAGATTCTTAAAGAGTTAATAAAAACAAAAACAACTATTTTTAGGTCAAATCAATTGTACTCAAAATTCAAGCTTAGCAACTGTACCTGGTATTAAAATCTAACAGGCATATAGTAAAAGAATACTAAAAAGACAAGTACTGAGAAAAATGAAACCAGACCAAAATGTTGTCAGATAAACCAGTGTTTCCTTTTTTAAAGTGTGTACAAGGATTGCTATGTGCCTTAAATGTAATCTATAAGTTCTATACAACTTGTAGCATGGATTTAAAAAATTATTGTGTCATTATTTTCAAGATTTTAACCTAGTCGTAAGAGAGGTAACAAATCAGAAATTACTTCTATCTTTTAACTTCTAAATTTGTATATTGCATTTAAGAAAATCACATTTTTTAAAACAAAGATATATTTGTATACAAAGATAGTATACAAACATCCAACCTCAGAAGGCCATGTTTAATCCCTTTACCCTTCCTAAAAGTGTATGTTCCAGATGTTTATTAACTGTCTTCAAGGCATCTCACTCTAGGCAAATACAAACCACAAAACAAAAATAAAACAAAACACAAAGAAAATAGGAGCTCAACTTCACTGAGATCAGGTAGAGGTCACCAACTTCCCTCCCCCAAAGGGGACCCTGGCCTTACCATCCTTCTCTCCTCCCAAAGGAGACATCCCTCCCTGGTGCTGAGACCATCCCTCCCTTGGCCGTCTGGCCTCCTCGGGACCTTTCTTTATCTATGAAAGAAGCATTGGAAGAGAAAGGGGTCAGGAGTAGGCTAGCTGGCCTTAGTAAGGGCCAGGCTCAACCTGTGAGGCAGCAGAGTCAGAGGGGAAGGAGACACACTCAGAATTTGGGAAGGGAGAAGCTGATTCAGATTTGAGGCCAGCCCTGTGAGATATTACCGAATGTGTTTTCCAAACATGCAACTAGGCATAAAGAGGCTATGTAACGTGTCTAAATTTACACCGTGTGTAAATTTCAGTACCGAGACTTTAACCCAGGTCATCATCATTCTCCCTGCGCCAACGTCCTGACGCGTGCACATCACCCCACTGTCCCAGTGTGGGAGGCAGAGCTGCTGGGGAGTATTCACATGGAGGTGTAAAGTCCATCCCAGCAGTTCCGCAAGCTCTAGGCTAAAGAAGCAGCAGGATTTTAAAAAACATACAAGAGACAGCTTGCTCATTCTTAGACTCTGTAACGATGTTTTGCTGTGGGTTTGTAAGGGCAGGATGGCTCAGAGAATTTTGCCAAGTGCCTTCCTTGTCTCCCAGTGCCATGGGGGCTCGTGCCAAGATTTACCAGAAGATGTACTTGACTTCCACACACTCTCCTGTAGCTGCTTTCGTTCCCTTTTTTCGTTCCCTCCTTGGCGATCCCCATCTCCCTCAAACATCCCTAGGCAAAATCACCCCTTTAAGTTCATCACCTATTTCTCTCCGTGCATTTACCACCAAACTCCTTGAGCAGTTCTCCCATCAGTCTTCATCTCCACGGCTTCCTTCCACTCAGGTCATGTCTTCCAGCTCATCCTTAGAATCCTGCTCACACACACACCCCCGAGGTCAGAACCCTTTTGACGTTCCAATTGCCAAATCCAGTGGCCTCTTCCATCTTCACACAACCAACTTCTGTGTGGAAAGTTTCAAGAAAACTTTCTTCTAGGAACCAGCTCCTTCCTTGGCTTTCAAGAGATCACTCTCTCCTGGTTCTCTGTTTCAATCTTTGACAGCTCAGTCCAAGTCACCAGTGCACTCTCCTCATCCCCTAAACTTTAAATATAGGCTTCCTAACATCCACCCTTGGTTAGTATGTTTTCTTCCTTAAATCATTCCTGTTGTATCATCTCTTCTACCTGACGGCTTCAACATACATGATTAGTTACTTTCTAGACCTCTAACTTTTGCCCCCAAATTCTTGCTTACATTCCACATTATTATCCTCAAAAATCATAGCAGCATTTGCAGCTCAAGGCGAAAACCAGCTTCACTTTTCTCCTCCTCGCCGTGCTGTCTGCCCCTCGCATTCCATTTCTGACTTCACGACCCTCCCCATCCTGTCTTCAAGCTCGAAACCACCATAACGTTTTCCATTTTACTTAAACCTCCGCTTCTGAGTGAACGTAAATACTGAGAGTTTTACTCAAGAAATGTCTCATGATTGTTGGCCGTTTGGCTTTTTGTGGTTTGGGCTGATTTTGTTTGAGTTTTGTTTGGATTTGTTTTTTTATCTTCACCTTAGATCAGACATTCCACAGTTCTTACCTGGACCAATGAAATGGCAGAATGCCTAATGGGTAACCAGAATTCAATCTTGGTTTCTCAATCCTATTGACTGAATTCTCTTGCTAAGAAACAAAACTAATCTCAATAAATACTACTCATATTAATGTTATCATAATATAATATGGTCTAATTATGCAGATGAAGCTGTAAGACTAAAGACACATCCCTCTGTGCAGAGAGTAGGTTCTGGCCACACGAGTAACTCTCCAAAAATCGGAATTATGAAAGAGACTCTTTTAATCCACAGCACACTCATTACCAGAGTCAAGACATCTCAAGGGCTGCTTCCTGGTGCCATCCTCATGAATACACATTTGGGTTAATGACTAGGAAAAAAAGAACACAGTCAAGTCAGGCCAGGAGTGGCGTCCAGGCAGGAGGCTCAAACAGGAGCTGCCTCAGGGCTTCGGATAAAAATCGGGCAGCGTCAGCAGATGCTGAGAGAAGACCACTTTGGTAGGAGCAGAAATCTGCATTGCACAAGCTAGACCATGTTTACGCTTCATGTCGCTTCCGGGATTACTGGCCTGAACCCTCCCTTAGTAAATAGCTGCAACTTTTTGAAGGTTATAACCTGTCCCAGATTAAGAGCTGCGAGGACAGGTCTTATGTGCATGCTTGTGTGGGCTGCAGAAGAAGCAGTGTACACTGAGGGCCAACGAGGTGGTGGAAACAGAGAACGAGAAGGAATCCCAAGGCAAAAGTCTGAGACACAGATTCATAGATTCTTGGCTGGTAACTTCCCATAAGAGACCCCTTCCCAGGGCCACCCTTGGAGGTCTCAGACTTGTTTGTTATTAATAAGAAGGCAAGTGTCCCTCACAACTGATTTCCCATTGCCTTTAGTTGAAGTCAGAATTCTTAAGAATGGATGCCTTCTCAAAGTGGGCTGAACTTACCTCCTCGCCTACCAACACCCCCAAAGCATACAGACTGTTTATCTCCGCGGAGGAAGAATGTTTCAGCACCCAGAGCACCCAGGTCATGCCAGCACCCCAGCACGCTGTGCCACGGTCCCCCGGAACACACTCCTCCTTCAGCATGGATCATTCTCTTCCCAACCTGGCACATTCCTCCTCATCCTTCAGGACCAGCTCTCTCACCACCTCTCCCCTGAAGTTCCCTGGACCCCCACTGAGGGAGTCCCTTGCTGTCTCCCTGCCACTCGGCTTATTCCTCTTATTGCTACCACGTGGTCCTGGGATTGTTTGTACGCTGAGGGTCAGGGATGCAATGTATGACTTTGAGGGGGATACAACTCAACCCGCAACATAAGCCTGAGCATAACGTGTTGAATAAATTCACCTTTGCCCAGGAACGTTAGATCACGACTGAAAGAAGCTGTTTTCAGATTTGTTCAAACCGTTTGGTTTGCCTTTGCTTTATCTGCCTATTTGTTTTCTTGAGCACCTGCTATTTACAAAGCACCGTGATGAGGCTGAGAAAAGCCTACAGACGAAGTAAATGCACCATCTCTGTTCTCTTGGAGTTTACCATCCAGATAAGTGGTTTGTCCAACTCCTTTAGCAAAACCACAAATCAGAAGAAAGTGGGGCTGTGCCAGGAGATGCCAGGATGGGGAGCCTGGAGACACACCATTCAGCTCCCCCAACCCTCTCCAGAGGCCCATGAAGCCAAACCCCAGAGCCTGGGGGCTCTAAAGAGCACCATTCGAAAGATCTGAGAGAAACACATATATGAAGCCAAATCAGATAAGAAATATGCAATTGTTTGGTGTAAACTGTAGAGCACCATACTAACGCTGGCTGTGTTACACAGAATGCAACCTCCTGTCCCTGCCTTACGGCCAACAGGGCATTTACAAGATCACCACAGGAAGGACCTCAGGGACCAAAGGGAAACACATAGAGAGAAAACAAAGAAGAGACTCAGAGACACAGAAGAAAGGCAGAAGAGAATATAACAGAGACAAGAATCATACACCAGCACGATCAACACGCATGGCTCTGTATAACAACTGTCAAGTCAGACGGAACAACTGTGACTCTTTATAGGGCCTCCTGTGAGCCAGACACTGGGCCGAGCCCAGTGGCCACATCATCTCATCCTCAAAGCAACTTTAAGAAATGCTATTGTTTCCCCATTTTATAAGTGAAGAAAATGGGGCTTGAAAAGCTTAGGAATGTGTCCAAAGTTACACAGTAAATTAGAGACAGGACTCAGATTCTGGGGTATCTAAGATCAAAGCCTGGACAAGCAACAAATTTCAAACATCTTTTGTTTATGACAAGACACAGTCTTTGTCGTAATGCGCCTACAATGGGGAATAACCTTGCCTTCTGATTGGCCAGCAACAATCCTAGTTTACATCTGTCTCCCAGTGTAATTGTTAATAATTCTCTTTCATTTCAGAAGTGTCCCAGTTTAAAGGAAAATTATATGATCAACCTGCCTCAACGCCACTTGCTGCAGCCAAATGTGTCTACACGGACTTTCCAGGCCCAGTGTAGAATTAAAACAGGGGACCCTTCTGTTCAAAAAGTAAGAAACAAAGTGCTATGGAAGGTCCTGAGGTCTAAAGCTGTTTTCTTTCTTTCATGTATCTGCTCTGCTCACACCCCTAAGTCCCACTGGACTTCACTTGCAAAGCACAAGTTCAAAGATGAAATTAGCAAGAATTTCAAGATGGTGATGGTGGAGCATTAAACCAAGCTTGAGGTCCTTCGAAGTGGGCGGCCCTGTATAATAGTATAGGATACACCCTTGAAGTCGGCCCTGTTCTGTCCTTTCTCCTGGAAACCGATTACAACTTACTATTGTCCAGACTCTGGACATCAAATACTGGATATTAGGTCCATTAAAGCATTTTTTCTAATGTTCTAGAATATTCCTAATAAAGCACAAAATTTCATTTCCCAAGGAAAACAAGAAAATAAGTTCAAATTCCATCACTCTCTACCATTTTATTTATGAACCTAAAAATAATTAATCCAGATAATGTAATCTATCTATGGTCTCAAGTGAAATTTTAGACTATAACAAATTGAAATAATAGTGTGTGACAAAGTCTTTAATACCTCAACGCCTGATTTAAATTATGTTTCTGTTTTAAATGCAGGTACTACATGTTTAACTTAAAACTTTTTGTTACATAATACAAACTTGCCTAAGCAAAACTTAAGTAACTTCCACCATCTGTACAGACCAAAAGGAAAAAACAAAACAAAATCAGAAGTTTCAGGATGATTGAGGAACTGTCCTTAAAAATGGGGTGGGAGGTGAGAAGACAGGTCAGTTCGCTGATTCAGTCATCCACTCATTCAGGAAGCAGTTACCGAGTACTTACAGTGTACTGCACAAAAGTCTGGGGAAACATAAATGAGTAAAATGTGGCCCTGTCTTCAAGAAGCTTGCATTCTAGGAGAATGAGACACAGGCAGATACACCTCTACAGTCGCTTCCTTTGGTGCCAGGGAAGCGGGGGCTGCAGGGAAGAGTGGGTACTAAGCAGTGAGCACTGTGGCCTGGGCACGAGAGAGGGATGGGATCATACAAGTTTTGCTGAAGGAGATGACGGAGCTGTAAAAGTGCAGCAGGAGCCCAGCAAGTAGGTAAGGGCAAGAGGCTGGAGAAAGCACGGCCGCCTTGGCACCCAGTGGGGAGAGTGAGCCACTCTAAAGGACAGCAGCAAACTTCAAGGACAGAGCGTCATTCAATCAAGAAGCGTCTGCTGGGGTGGCCACCAGAGAGAAGGAAGACGGAGACTGACACTAGGGATGGAGAAAAAAGGCAATGTTTCTGGACTATCTGGGGGGGGTGGCGGGGGGGGGAGAGGTGTTGTCTCTTTAAGAGGCCAAAGGCTGGAGATGAGAAATCATCTTACTAAAAAAAGTTTTCCCTCAGGCCATATGCTCATTTAGTCAAGGGAAATAATGCTATTTTGTTTGCTTCTTTCTGGGCATGTAAATAAAAACACGTTCTTGGTAAAACTAAAAACATGCTTTTCATCTCTTTGTAATCAAGATAAGAGTTACCCTTCATCCACGCTGATGAAGCATTGACAGAAATCGAAAACAATGACTAATCTAACAAATATTTAAATTTGACCTAAGAATTCATTATCAAATTTATCAACAAATTTACCAGTGCACTTATTTAACACTACAGCTATTTAAAAAAAAAAAAAGAAAACTTCTTTTGTTTGTCTGCATTTCTGACCATTCCCTTAGGATGGACTCCTAGAAAAGGAATTACCAGGCCAAAGGGTTTGAATATTTTTAAAGCTCTTGGTACCTATCAGTTCAGGCTAAAATTAAAACTGGATTGACTCTATCAATTGAAGGTGACCAAGTGAAATAGATGGGAATTAAATGTCGCCGTCATAAATAATACCCAAATGTTGCTATAAGTAATACTTCCAAGAGGAAACCTAGTCAAGTATTCTAAGCAGATCTTGGGCTTTGAACGGTAATAAAACGAAAAGGAAGTCAGGGGAAACTTCTGTTCAGGATGACTTTCAGGCCAATCAGCGCACTTGTGCGTGTGGGTGTGAACAATGTACATGTACAAATAACGGACAAAGGAAAGGAAAAGGGAGAGTCCGTCATCTCTGAATGAGACAAGAAGAATGAAATCATAAAATGACCTACTTGTAAAGAATAAAATGCAATTTATTTTATACATCCCGTAAGTTTTCTAACTCTATATCCTACTATCAATTCCACTCATCAGGTGTTAAGATTAGAGGAAAAACTGGTGATATTTTAAAGAAAGATCAACAAATTGGTTTTTAAGATAGGTTAGGTTAGCTATCTATTTCTGTAAATTAAGACTTTTTTGCTTAGTGCTTTCGTCATAATCCTCCAGAAAGGAGCAACTACTGCAACTTGAGAAGTGACTCAGATTCTTCGAGAGCCAGAGGACTGGCTCACCAACAAAGTTTCATGAAAGCCAAATCTGAAGCTACTAAAAGTCAAATCTCCTTAAAAACATGCTTTTCTGACGCTGCTACATGGATGTGTACACTGTTCTATTTATCACCAATGCACTCTCGAAGATCCGCATTTCCAAAGAATGTGGCCCCAGGCGGCTCAAGTATATCGATTTTACTTTGAGAAGTCAACCAGAAGCTAATAACCTGTGCATCTCACAACCCTTGAGACAGGGTTCTTTCCTTTTTGCCAGAGCCAAGAAGTGAATTTCCTCTATCACAATTACAGCAGAAAGTTTACCTCTTTCAGAAAACTGAGCAGGAAGTTTGGCCTTTGAGACACTTCCCTCCAGACCAAGGGGGTATGGAATAGGGTGGTGGGAGGAGGTTCGAAGATTTGAAGGAGCTTTTAGCAAAGGCTAAAGTCCTCAGTCTCTGAGTGATGCTCTCCAGAGCATCTGGGTGGAGAGGAGCCAATTCTCAAACTCTGGGTCTTTGTAGCAGTGAATAGAAAAAAATTCAAGTTTTGAGTGATGTCTAAGAAGTTTCTTTCACTCAGCTTTGCCCCTCCTGGTCCTAAAATGAATGAAACATTTTCAAAGCAGACTTCCAGTGAGTCAAGTTGAAATCCCGTAACAGAGTTCCTGCCAGTTCTAGGAAATCTCGAAGTTGTGTGATGGGTGGTTTATTACACTGCTTTTCCTGGGCTCTGTGTGATCAGGGGGTCCAGGAGCTGAACTTGAGGGGAGGCGGGGGTGCGGAGATTTAAACAGCAGATTTAAACCCTGAGTGGGGGGCGGGGGGGGAGGGGACAGTAGGACTGGGATGGGGTGAGCACCACATGTGGCTTTAATATCCAACAGCTGCCAGAGATCACAACCTCGCTGCTCCCTCTGTACCCCCCACCAGAACTCTACGCTTCAAAGATTATTATAACTGAAGGGACTTCACTGCCATGCAATCTGAATAATAAACTCAAGCTTCAGAAGAATCAAAATTCTTTTTTAACTAAATGTACCTGAATGCAGCAGACAGACTTTAATCACCAAGTCAAAATTTTCAAACAAAATCCGGAGGGGAGTAAGGGAAGGGGGAAAAATTACACAAGGCACTCGAGCAGACCAGGGAGGGGGTGAAAAGGAGGGAGGAATGATGGGGCAGCAGGGACTCCCTGAACAAGAGCCTTCTCCTCCTCGAGCTAACTTTGCAAAGCCGCAGCTCTCCAAGGCCCCGGCAGCTCACGGCGTCTCCGGGCACGAACGAGCCCCCGGGCAAGCCAGCGGCGGCGCGCGGGGATGCTCGGCCCGCTCCCCGGTCCCCGCGCGGAACACGCGGCGCGCGGGCACACTCACCGACACCAGGAACTCCAGCGTGCCCACGTAGTCCCGCTCGGTCTTCTGGAGCTCGCTGAGCACGCACACGCGCAGGCGAAGCTGCTTCTCCAGGTCCTTGGCGCTCTCGTCGCCCATGGTGGGCGCCGGGACGCGGGGCTGCCGGCCGTGCTGCGCGCTGTCGCCCCGCGCGCCCGCCGCTGCCCCGGCCCCGCGCGGCCAACAGGGAAAGTTGCCGCGTCCGCCGAGTCCGGGGAGGGAAGGGCGACTTTCCGCGCCGGGGAGAGGCGGGGGCGGGGGCGGGGGCGGGGGCGGGGGCAGGGGAGGGGGCGCCAGCTGGGAATCCGGGGCGGGAGGCGGGGGGCTCTGCCGAGGCAACTCCCGGGGGAGGCGGCTCCCGCCCGGGACCTGCGCGCCGCGCCCCGCGCCTCTGGCCTCACGCGGCCCGGGCTGGAGGGGAGGTGGCTCCGGCAGCCACAGCGGTGCCTTGGACATTAATCAAATGCTTTGTATCCATGTGACTCCGACCCTTTACCCTTTGCCAAATCTCAGGAAAAAGGAAGCACAACCCTGGGGAAGTGTGTTGCGTGCCAGCTAACTAAACACACACACGCACACATGCACGCACAGAGTCAGCCCTGGAGATGGAACTAATTGGAGATTCCCAAACCTAGGAGGACATACTCCGAGACACAGCTCCAGGGTTGCTCTTAGGACTCCCGGCTATTGTTTAGCGTTAATGTGTTTTGTACAAATCCTGAAAGCAAAGAAACAAGTCCCCACGGTTACATAACTGGATGGGAACAAAAACAACCATGGTATTGACCCTCCCGTCTTTGAAAAGAAACACATTGATTTGGGGTTTTATTCAGGCACACAACAGGTTTGCTTTTAAAAATCCCCAACAGAGAATATTTCACGAGGCAGATACCCTCCTGCCGGCGCTTGGAAAGTCAATTAGCATAATAAATGAAGACACTATGGGAAAGTGACAGCCGGGCCCATACAATAAACTCCAGATACAATGAGCATCATCCTCACACTGTGCTGGTTAGGAGGGAGAGCGCTTCCATGTCTGGGACTTTTTTTTCCAACATCAAAATAGAATGTGAATTCAACAAAAGGCAAGAATATTTGTGCCAATTTTGTTTCTGAGCGGCTATGATTCAAGACTGTCACTAATGGAGAAGACAAAGATGTTACTGAATGCTCGTCAAAAGATTTGTCGACACAAATACATATATGGATACAGATACATAGACACAAATAGATACAGATTCTTAGGATTTGAAAATGGAGAGAAACAGAGCATGTCCTGATTTTAATGCTTATGTTTATTGCCTTTTCTCACTTGGAGACAGAGCCAGGCTCTCATGAGTGCTAAACATTTCCAATTAATTTAACCAGCAAACAAAACAATCCATATATGTTTTTGTCTTGATGCTATCCATGTACATTTTTCAGTCATTTGTTTTCCTACCTAGAACAGCTATAAACAATTCACCCTAATGACATTTGAATAAACGGAAGTGAATGGTTCTGATGCAAGGTGGCCTGTTCATCTGTTCCAACAGTTGAAAGCATTAGTAAAACAAAAAGTTAAGATGCTTTCCATGTTATTTACCTTAAAATAATTATCAGGTTTCCAAATGATGTCTTTTCAGAGCGTAGTTTATGATGAATCACGACACCCCTCTGTAACAAAACAGAGCATGACTGAACTTTTTCTTCTTATATTAAGGGCACAGCTTTTTGAATGATGTATGAGAGGCTGATGGACAAGATGCAGTTTTCCTCTTTCTTTTGCACATGGCTCTTTAGAAGTTGCAGGAGCAAAGGACAAATAAGTAAATGTCTTCACACCCGGTGGCAGAAGAACAAAGGACAAGGCACATTAAAGAGCAGACCTCACAGCACCTAGTAAACAATAAACAAAAGAAACAGACAGAAGACTTAGGAAACACACACCCGGGAATGAATGGGAAAATCAAACGTGCTTGAACCTTTTCACAATGTGCTGCAGGCAGCAAGGAATGAATGCGTTTCCTCCTCCAGAGCCTGCCCCCTTCTCTAACGTTAAAAATTAAGTAAGTACATCATGCCTTCCATCAGGTGTTCTCCTAGATGAAATAATAGTTCTCTCTTACCAAGTCTCCCCAGTTGGAGGACTGTTTATGCAATTCTTTTCTATCAAAAAACAAGTCTATACACAACCCACTAGAGAATGTTTTGCCAATTTTTTTTTTTAAAGGGCAATAGAAGCCACCAGGGAAATACTCATTTAAATGTACAGGTTCAGATTTCTCTGAGAAGTGCTCATTCAGAAATTATTAAGATATTAATAGTTTCTGCTCACTCTTCTGCTCCTCGGTCTACCCTTCAACATCATTTATAATTAATGAACAGCTTCAGGACACCACGTAGTGCCTTCTGCCAGGCACCTCTCCATGTCTTCTGTAGCCCTGGCTGGAGTTCTTAATTCCTCATCAAAGACTTAAAAGCATAAGAAAACAGAGTTGGAGTATCTGGAAACCTTCACTTTGATGGTAAATAAGGTCTTTCATAAACTCTGAATGTGTTGTACCCCTCCCTACTTCCTCTATTGAAACTTTAGGCTCTGTCTGCCAGGAAAAGGAAAGCAACAACCAAAATGATGGACAGGGTCCAGTTTTTTCCTGAAATACTAATGAGGTTGAAGCATCCAATAAAAAGGAGTTGGGAGAAAAGAAGATAGAAGAGGCTGAGTGGTAAACCAGCTCAGCTGTTCAATTTATTTCATATGCATGAATTGGTGTGGTTAGAATCCATTATCACATGGTTCAGAGAGCCAAAGCACAGTGCACAGTAGGTTTCCCTTGGTCAGGCCCAGAGCAGGACGACTCCTGGACTAAAAGAAAATCCAAGGCTCTCTCTTTGCAGGAAGAGCGCTCCCCTGGTCGTATTTCAGAGGGAGGTCATTTTAGCTTCCTTGCCCTTTCAATACTAGTATTGGCCCAAGTAAACTAATCCATCAAATCTGATGCTGAAGTTCATTAAAAGATAACAGCACTGAAAAAAATGGAAAGGGTGCTTGATTGCACAGCAATCTTGTTAAATAGAGAATTCTGAGCATCAGACTGTTCTTCATTTACAAGTAAAATTGATCCTGGCGTTTCCTTTACTCCTCTCACTTCTGATAGATGACTGTAGATGACACCAGTACAAAAAATATTATAGATACCCTGGAGCTAATGTACAATTATGAATCTTGGACAAGAAGTAATTCTAAAAATATTTATTAATTTAGTTTATACTTCGTGCTTAATCCTTCAGTTACTTCCACTTAATTTTTGTGGCAATTTAGTCATAAATAAATACAAGGTGTCCAGAAGCATATAATTAATTCTATCATACTAATACAAAGATTTTAGAATATATTTTGCCTAAAAGGCCAAAATTCAGTTTTCATAAGCCATATTTTAGTTTTAGAAACAATATTTATGGCATAGAAAATTAAATACACATTTGGATAGGATTACTTTAGCAAGACTCTGAAGTTCTTCTAGATGTGGTCATCTCCACACTAGCCTGATTAACCCCAAAAAATCATCCTTACAGCCATAATCTAACGTGTAATGGATAATCACTTTCC
Source organism: Camelus dromedarius (assembly GCF_036321535.1). Classification (NCBI taxonomy): domain Eukaryota; kingdom Metazoa; phylum Chordata; class Mammalia; order Artiodactyla; family Camelidae; genus Camelus; species Camelus dromedarius. The sequence continues at coordinate 10,437,607 of NC_087465.1, read as the reverse complement.
CAGTATGGAAACTTAACCTGCAACTATCCCAGTAAAATAAACAGCCAGTTTTTGTCTGTGATTGGCCTCAGAAGAATGTCATCCTCGGAGGGTACCATCCCCCTACTTAGCCTTCCCCATCCATCACTTCGTTTAAAACTCCTCCCCTACCTCACGTACCTCCAGCTACACCTTATTTCTCTCCTCCCTATAAAAATTTCTAAAGAGTTCTATTCATTGCCTCTGGTAGGCAGAATAATGGCCCCCCAAAATACCCATGTTCTAACCCACAGAATTATGAATATGTTACTTTATGTAGCAAAAGGTAATCACACGCAGACATGATTAAGTTAAAGACTTGGGGGAGGTGAGGGTAGAGCTCAAAGTGGCAGAGTACATGCTTAGCATGCACAAGGTCCTGGGTTCAATCCCCAGTACATCCTCTTAAAAACAAGTAAATAAATAAATAAACCTAATTTACCCCCCCCAAAAAAACCCTAAAAATTAATTAATTAAGGACCTTGAGATGGAGAGATTTTCCTGGATTAACCAGTATGTTGTCCTTATTTCTTTACCTCCCCGTCTTTTCTCAAACCCCTGTAATATGACTACTCTCCTTTTACTGCAATGACACTGCTCGAGTAAACCAATGTCTTTATGTTTCTAATTCCAATTTGTGTTTTTCATTTGTTGCTTTATTTGACCTTCCTGCAGCATCTGACAGCACTGACTGTCATCCTAGGCAAGTTCTCTCCCTTTGTCTTCTGTGATACCATTGTTTTCCTTTTATCCCTCTGCCCTTTCCTTGCCAAGTTCTCTTTCTTGGCATCTCTAAAAGTCAGTGTTCCGTAGAGTCTGATCCTAGGTCTTCTTCCTACTCACTCTTCCTAGCTCCTGGCAGCCACATCTTCTTCTCCACCTCAGTTCTCTCTCCTGGGTTCCAGAAACTCATTACCAACCACCAGAGCTATTTCCTCTTGAATATACCATTAAAAAAATCTAAAATATAACATGTCTAAAATAAAAATCATTATTTCTCCCACCAACCCTGTTCTCTCTTCTCTGCACCCTAACTTCAATTAAAGGTACCAGCCACTGCCTAGGAATCATTCTGGGCTCTCTGTCTTATCCCCCACATCTTATTAGTTGATATTCTCTCTCTAAAACGTCTCTCAAATTTACCTGCTTCTCTTAATCACCACTGTCACTACTCAAGTTGAAGCCACTCTCATCTCTCACCTTATCACAACATCAGCCTTCTCCTTGGCTGTCTTGCCTCCTATACTGTCACTCTCTGGTATGTTCTCCCAGGTCATCATTCCTACACATCATGAATGATATGAATGAAATAAGAAGGGTGAGGAACTGTTTCTAGGGTCTCAGGAAAACCAGAAGAGGTCAAGAGAGTTTTTCTTGGAACACAGAGGGGTCTGATCCTGCATCAGATCTGGATAAAGGCAAATGTCCTGTATGGCCCGGCCTCTCTGGCTTCATTCCCTGCCACTCCCCACTGTGGAAACACCTGCGCCACCGTGGGGAACCTTCAGTCCTCCTCCAGTGCCACGCCCCATGGTACAGTTCTTTCTCTCTATCGTATTGTTGATTACACTTTATCATAATTACCAGACCAGTTAATGGAGTTCTCTACCAGATCACAGTGTTGAAGGAAAAGACCATGCCACCAGCGTAACCCCAGAACCTCTTCAAAATCTGGCAAGTAATTGTAGTGAAATGAGCATTTGCTGGTTGAATATATGAATTAGTGAATGGAGAAATAAAATGCATTGAAACTCAGTTGGCCTCCCAGAGCTTAATCATTCCATCTCTAAACAAATATAAGTCTGGCTTTTTATTTCTCCTCTAACTTTTCTTCAGAAGAGAAGTTAACATAGATAGCCTTTTTTTTTCCTCAGAGAGAAATGTTCTGTAGGTAATGGACCTTCACTACAGATTATGAGCCTTTTGAGGGATAAGAAGAAACTACAAATATTAAATATATTTTATTGTATTCTCAAAGAAGTATCATTCGTCTAGCCTGAAATGTCCAAATCACATAATCAAATCTATCTGATACTATTCCCAAACCAAGCACAGAATACAGTGAAAGAAATACGTGACATTATATACAGGAGAGAAAACACAGCTACCAAAGCAGGAAAGCAAGTTGACCCAAAACAGGAATATACGGTATGAGGCTACCCTTAGTGGTGAAGATGAATTTCATTTTTGCTGGAATACTTCTGGGCACATGTAAATATAAAATAGAACATGGTGAAATCTGTTTTGTACTTATTTTAGAAAGTTACTGGGCTTTTAGTATTTTTCAGCAGTTTTGGGTTTATAGGAAATTTGAGCAGACTGTACAGAAAGTTCCCATGAATCCTCTTATATTCTGCCCCCTCCCCCAGTTTCCCCTATTGTTAACATTTTGTATTACAGTATTATAATTTGTTACAGTTAATCCACCAATGTGTTTATTTTATTACTAATGAAAGTCCATGGTTTACTCTAGGGTTCATTCACTGTGTTGCACATTGTATAAGTTTTAACAAATGTATAACATATATCCACACCACACGACCGTTCCACTGCCCTAAAAATCCCCTGTGCACATTGTATAAGTTTTAACAAATGTATAACACATATCCACACCACACGACCGTTCCACTGCCCTAAAAATCCCCTGTGCACATTGTATAAGTTTTAACAAATGTATAACATACATCCACACCACACGACCGTTCCACTGCCCTAAAAATCCCCTGTGCTCCTATTCATCCCTCTCCCTCCCTCCCCAAAAGACCTTGGCTATGCTGATCTTTTACCTGTCTCCATCATTTTACCTTTTACAGAATGTCATATAGCTGAAATCATACAGTGTGTACCCTTTTCAGATTGTTTTCTTTCACTTGGTATTATGCATGTAAGCTTCCTCCATGTCTTTTCACAACTTGATAGCCCATTTCTTTTTGTCGCTGAATAAAATTTCATTGTCTGGACGTACTAGTCTTTTTAATCCGTTTACCTGTTGAAGGACGTCTTGGCTGCTCCCAAGTTTTGGCAAGTATAAATAAAGCTGCTATAAACATTCTCATGCAGATTTGTGTGTGGACATCAGTTTTCAAGTCATGTAGGTAAATACCAAGGAGTGTGATTTCTGGATCATAGGATAAGAGTGTATACACTGTTGTTCTCTTTAACTATTTTTGCCTCTTTATTAATTTTTTCCTACTTTCTTCTCATTTTCCTTGCTGCTGTTTTTCTAATTTTCTAGGTACTAAAAACCTGTATAGTCAATAACTTTTCTTTAATTATTAAGCTGTTTAAGGCTTTATATCTTCGCATGCACGGTTTTTTTTTTTTAATGCATCTTAATATTTTTAACACTCTTCTTTACACTGCTTCCTTAACAGTTTGTAGGTTCAATTTTGTTTTTTTTCTTTGATCTTCTTTGATCCAATAATTATTTAGAAGTGTATTTCTTAATTTCCAAGTCACTAGTTCAGTTTTGTAGGACTGAGCCCTTAGCCTGTGTGATCTGATTCTTATCTCCAGGAGACAGCATGAATTGTAGGACACTCAGCTGATGTCACAGAATTGCTTGGTGGTATGGAAGAAATCACATGCACTGGAATTGGCATCAGAATTGTAGTCCTTAACCGTAGACTCTAAAGATCAAAAATTGTCCTATTTTTATTTTTAAGTAAAACGTTCTTATAGCACTTTGAAATCAAAATAAGCCTTAACTATTGTCATGAGCATGATGCTTACTTATTACTATTGACCTTGATCCCTAACCTTTATGAATAGAGGAGGTTTTTTTTACTTTATATTCCTTTTCTAGCATTTAAAAAAATATTCTAAAAAGTAAAACATTATTTTTGACATGACTGACACGGTCTTTAAATATTTAGAGGCATGAGAGAATATATCAGATAGCTCCTTTTGAGATGTCTGAGAAATAGCTAATACTTAGTGCAAGCTTTCCTTTTTTTCCCAAGATTTTCTTTAAAAAAAAAAAAGTTGTGGGGGAGGAATATAGTCAAATTAGATGTCATGGAAGAGTTGTCTTTGATTTTGCTCAGAAATTTTCAGTAAACTCATTTTGACAGGAGCCATTGCTCATGTCTTATGAAGAAATTATTTTTTAAATGTTCGTTTTTATTAGACTAAGAAAACTTTTGAACAGATGAGGTGTGGGATTATTTTTAAATGTTCTTGTTTATTTTTAATCAAAAATGAAGATGACTTATGGAGATGCTTTGGGCCTTTTTCTGGACTTTTCACTAAAGCAAAGATGAAAGCATATTTGGGAAGTCCAGATGATTCTTATTTTTCAAAAATTGACTAGCTTGGCACATGTCTCCTAGTTAAGGGAAAAATTATGTTCCTGACACTAAAATGTGTCATTTTATTTATATTTTTACCTTCTTTCTATATCAGCTTGACCAACACTGTAACTCTGTCTTCCGACAACCACCCCCACACTGCTCACATGACATTCCCCACCCCAACTCTTTGACACATGCAGTTAACTTCTCCTCAATTTCATGTGATGTTCTGTGCAATCCCAGCTTCTGGTAGTGCCCCACATTTTCCTGCCCTATCCTATTCACCCTCTGTTAGCTTCCCTGTACCCAAAGGTAAGACCACCACTGTGGTCTTCTCAAGACGCCTCGCCTGACTTGCATTGTCTGCTATAGTGTTCCTTGCGTCACAATTGGTCTGTGATGAGGGGATATTACTGATTATGTAGTGGTTTTAAGCCTATATATAAAAAAGATAAAGGAAGATAAAACAAGTAGATCTCCTTCAACTCAAACCAAATTTATCAGTGGCAATACTGATGCCATTTAAGAAAAAAACTGAATGAAACAAGCAACCTGGATCTGCAAACCGAAGATTTGCAACTCAAATCTTAAGGGGCCCTGGAGCCAAAGATGTATTAATATACATACATATATGTGTAGTTTTATATTAATTATTATATTAATATATTTACAAATATGATAGCTGTTTTATTCAATTTAGGTTGATGATGTCACACATCCATTTGCAATTAGTGATTGTGTTTTAAGTAAAGGACCTGTACTTAAAATATTTATTTCATTTCAGAAATGCAGTTGATTCAAGAGTGTGGTTTTCTAATGAATGTCGTTTTATTTGGGCTTCCGTGGTCCTGGATGTGTGTGTGTGTGTGTGTGTGTGTGTGTTTGTGTGTTACTACGACCAAAGACATAAAGCATGTTTCTAGTTATGATCTATTTACTACTTGGGAATGTGAACACAAACAAATAATCTTACCTTCTAATTGGAATACATAATGAAACATTTATGGCAATATGTGATTTGGACATAAATTCTGGACAGTGTTGTTTTGTCTCAAACAAATGGCAAGACTCTTACTCCTCTTCCTTCAGCTTCTGTGGGATAAAATCTCCATCTTAAGATGAGTTTAGTTTGTGTGTGTGTGTGTGTGTTAATTCCAAACTCCTAATTTATCCTCCCACCTCCTTTCCCCTTTGGTAACCATAAGTTTGTTTTCTACGTCTGTGATGAGTTCAGTTTATTCAAACGTCAAGCAAACGGAATTAGTTAGGAGAGCTGAATTTAGAAGTAAAGTCCCTTTTCCTCCAAACTGATGAGTTTATACCCAGAATTAACATTAGTGGGAATTCTCAGACTCAAGTGGAGAATAGCCCCCTACAGAGATGGCAGGAGTATAAACCTAGAAAACCTCAGTCTCAACCACTTTATATTGTTTTCTCCAATGAAAGGCTAAAATTGCATCTCTAAAATAATGGGTGTTGGGAATAAAAACATCTATATAGAAGAGCTTAAGGCAAGTAGCCTAATTTTCAGAATGTAATAAATAAGGCTGAGAAACAAAATTGTAGCTTTCTGGACACATGCAATGCAAGAGAAGTAAATGCATTAAAATTAAAATATCATTTCATGGAAATGAGCTTCCTGAACTGGTAAATGTGCCGTTCAAAGAAAAGTATTTCAAAGGCATTCTTCTCTACGTGATTAAGATTCTTTACAATTAAAAACCTCTGTCTTAAAAATATTCTTCAACTTCAAAGACATTGCTAGTCAGGAAATCCCCCCAGACTCCTTGGTAACACTTCTCATTTTTTTTTCAGTAATAGGAAATTACAATACCGAAATACAACAGAGCCCACACATCTGTTAGCCACTTTTGCTGTAGGTATTCAATTGATGCAAGATGTGCCTGTTGACGTCTGGGGGAGGGGGCACAAAGTAAATGAATACAAGCTGCAAACTCAGGCACCCAACGCCAGAGACAAAATAAGAGAAAGCAGCGAAAACAAAATAGCCAATTAGTACCCACGTTAAAGTTTACGTGTATCTGTGAGTGTGTCTGTGCATGTGTGTAGTTTGTCTGGAGACAAAGGTACTCAATAAATATTTTCGTTTTGCAAAATAGGGATTCCTCTTGAGACACAGAATTAAAATAGTAGCTTCCAGTTCAAAAGGTAGCTTTCCTGCCAATGTGATCAGGAGCAAAATAGTCAAGTTTGCTCAATAAGTGTGAAGATATAAATTAAATAAATGTATTGAGAAAAGCTTAACAATCTTTCAATGATGCCTTCATTATCAAACATTCAAAATAGTATCAACAGCTTCCATGTATTGGACACATGCTCTGTTCCAGACACTGGGGCAAGCACTTCATTCTAGAATTCTAGCAACAACCCTAAGAGTAACTATCAATGCTCCATTTTACCAATTAAAACAGTAAGGTTGTGCCCAAGTTCTCAGAGTGTATTGACAGCAAACCTGGGTTCCACTCGGGTGTGTCTGACCCAGGAGCATATTTGCTCATCCAACCAAGGAGTTTTCAAGGGGTGGTCCCCTGACCAAAGACAACAGCATTGTCTAGAACCTCGTGACAAGTGCAGATTCTCAGGCCCTGCCCTAGGTGAACTGAATCAGAAATCTGAGGGTAGGGCTCAGCCCTCTGTTTTTCAACAAAGCTTTCGGGCAATTCTGATGGCTGCTCAAACTTGGGAATCACTGCTTTATTCCACGCCACCTTTAATATACATCATCATCTTATGATTGATTGCATATGACAAAGTCTACTTGACCAAACTTTAGTCAGTCTCCTGAACCATCTCTTAGTTCCATCTGTGCACATCTTTGTAAAATCCAGTTGTAGCAAGAACCCTAAGTCAATTTAATCAGGACCATCCACCCTCGATATCTGGTCACTTTCCACACGTGATCAGCTTCCTCAACTTTCACCATCTCACGGGTGATGTCTGATCACGCTGGCCCGCCTTCAGCAAGAATCTTGTTAGGTCAGTTTGCCCAGAGCCCCCTGTCTTCCTGATGTACAGGGTAATTCCTCTTAGTCACTTTCTGTCCACTGAGCCCACGCTGCTATTTGGTTACAAATTCCCACCAGCCCGTGCTCTATTTGGAGTTGAGGCCCAACACTTTCCCACATTGAACAATCCCATTGCCCTAGTCCCTATACCTATCACAACAGTCCTGAATAAAGTCTGTCTCACCATCTTTAACAAGTGTCATTGAGTATTTCTTCTTTAAAAAATATTTTTTCTATAACAAATATGCACAAATGTATTAGGCATGACTCAAGCTCTCTGTCTAGAAGTTGTATAGCTTAGTCATCGTTTACACAACATCAGAAAGATCCTTGTAAGTGGCAATAAAATGCCAACTCTATAACCGATTCCAGTCTTTCTTATTAGCATTTTAGAAAGTGAAGAGACTGTCTTCATACATGTTTGTCAAAATTGATTTGGATTATCTAGGGTTTTTCTGTTTTAATATGTTATAAGATTTTTTAAAAGTTAAAAGATAATCTTAATGAACAGTAATTCTGAAATTGAAATTGTATTTGTTGACCTTTGTTAATCAATTTGACACTTGACTGCCATTTTTTATTAACGTACTGACATCAGCTTACGCGTAGATGTTTAAGTCTCCATAAATTGATTGTAATCAGCCATAACCACATCATGTAGCCAATCACTGTAAAATTTCTTAAACATATTCATATTTATATTATATTATTTTATTATTCATTAAATATTGTATACATTATAAATACATATCATTACATAATTATATTATTAATTATGCATTATAAATTTTTCATTTATTTATATTTACTATATATTAAAATAGACTCTTTTTATATATCACACACAAGAATACCTACCCCCAGATTGATAAAGGAATGAAAAATGTACAACTACTATGAAAAAAATGAATAGTGAAATTTTATGAAATCATGAAAATCGTGCAGACCAATGTCAGCATTTTGTAAATTCAAAAAAAATATTAGTTCCAATGAGACAACATGGATTTTCCCCAAACAGCATAGCCTTTACTTTGCATGCAGTGGATGATTGTATCTAGCCTTCAAAGGTGTCCTCTAACCAGTTTCTTCTCTCCCTATATGCACATGCCACTCCTCAAATCAAGCAGTGGAGCTTATTTCCTCTCCCTTTGTGTGAGGAAGATTTTATTTTTGTTTCAGTTTTGAAGGCTACTTACACTGGATATGGATTTTCCTTCAGCACCTTACAGATGACATTCCATTGTCATCACTCTCGCATGGTTTCTGACAAGTCTGCAATCTGCCTTATTACTGTTCCTGTGGAGATGTCTTCTCTGATGTCTCTCAAGATATTCTCTTTCTTTTTAGTTTTCAGCATTTAAATAGGATGTGCCTAGGTTTCTTTTTTGTTTTTTGGTTTGTTTTGAAAATTTAATCTTCTTGGTATTCTTTGAGCTTCTTAGATTCATGGTCTAATGTCTGTCACTAATTTTGAAACTATTCTGGTCTTTATTTCGTCAAATGTTTCTTCTACTCCATCCTCCCTGCCTTCTCCTTTTGGGATTCCAATTGTGCATACGATATATCATTTGATACTATCCCACAGCTATTAGATGTTCTGTTTGGTTTTATTTATTTTCCTCTCTTTGTTTTCCAATTTGAGTAGTTCCTATTGACCCATCTTCAAGCTCACTGATTCTTTTCTAGGCTGTGTCAAGTCCACTGATGAGACCATCAAAGTCATTCCATCTCTGTTATTGTGGTTTCGAGGGTTAGCATTTCCATTTGATCCTATCTTATAGTTTTCATCTCTCTGCTGAAATTACCCATCTTATCTTGCATATTTCTTTTCCATTAGAGTCTTTAGCAAATTAATCATAGTTATTCTAAATTCTCTGTCTGATGGTTCCAAAAACTGTGTCATATCTTGGTCTGGTTCTGATAACTGCTTTATCCTTTCAAACTTTTATTCTTCCCTTGCCTTTTTGAATACCTTCTATTTTGTTTTTGTTGAACAACAAAGTTGTTATTTTGTTGTTGAAATCTGGCCATGTTGCATAAGATTTTGGATACTGAAGTAAATAATTTTTAAAGTTTGAAGATGAGCTTGCCTTTCCTTCTGTAAGGTGTTTAGAATAGAGTGTTGTGTTAATCTAGAAAGAAGTTGGGCTGAGTCTGAAGTTCGTTGTTGCTATGATTATCCTCATTGCACAAGAACTTCAAGTTCCTCTAATAATACCTTGTGTTTATTGTCTAGTTAGTTTGCCAGTGGGTTTTCCCAGCATCTGCTCTCTGCGTGGCCCTGGGTCTTCCCATTGCACATTACACTGTTATTTGTACTTAACACTTGTTAGCGTGATGGTGGTGATGGAGGGCTCGTTTCCTGGGTTTCCTCCAGGACCCTTAAGGGATAGTTCCTGTTGCCTTTGCCCCTATGGATTAAGACTTTTGTTCCACAAAGGAGATGGGGAGACAGACCTGAGCAGAGCTGTGGCAGTGGCTGCTATTACCTGCCCGAGCCAGCACTCAGGAAGTTTACTCCGGATTCTCCTTGGTCTTTCCTGTGAGCACCTGGTGGAGTTCTTGGAAGGAAACCTGCAAGAGGATGTAATCCCCACCATGTGTGCAGCCTCCAGGGGCTTCACACTTTCCTTCAAGCTTCTACTTGGCCTTTAGCAATTCATTAAAAGTTGTTAGCTGAATATTCCTACCAGCTTAGCTAGTGTTTGGTCATGTCTGTCCAAGGTAAGCAATGCTCAGATTTTATTTCTCCCAGCAGGTGCATCTCTCTCTCCAGATTTCAAGTAATTGTTTGTCCAGTGACCTTAGTTCTTGGAAGGGCTCCCAAAATGTCATTAGTATGTAGTTTTCCTGCTTTTGTTTTGCTGCAGAGGTGGAAGAGATGTTTTATCCAGCTCTCTAACCTAAGCTGAAACCTTCAATTTCCTCTTTTAAAAATCTTTTGAAAATGGTCTTATCTTGTGATTGGCTTTAACCAGTGGCACACAATGGAAGTGATATCTTAGGATTTTGAGGCTTGCAGAAGAGTGGAAGCTTCCAGTAACTGCCTCTCAGAGTCCTGAGCCACTATATAAGAAATCTAGGTAACATGTTAGAGGAAAAAGTCACGTGTAGGAGCCCTTAGGTGTTCAGTGCATGAGTAAAGGGTCACCTTGGATGATCCTGCCATCTGACTGCAATCTCATGACAGACCCCAAGCAAGACCAGCAGAACAACACTAGCTGAGCCCTAGCCAACCCACAGAATCACACGAAATAATAAGATTGTTATTTTGAGCTACCCAGTTTGGAGGTGGTTTGTTAACTCAGTAATAAGTAATGAGGCAGTGCTCAGTGAATATTTGTTGAACAAATAAATGAAAATTTTAGACATATTACCTCAACCATACATTTTCTAAATAACACATCTTCCTCCTAAGAGCATGAGGTAGCAGAGCATGTAAGGCAAAGGACTACGGAGAGGATCTTGAAAATCAACCAAGAGGATCTAGAAAATAAAAACTATGCTGTTATTTTTCCCCACTGGATTTGAAGAGGAATCAAGAATCAGTTTAGAGATGAGAGGAACAACATGTTATCTCGACTAAAACACGTGCTCAACAAAATGTTGCTGCATTAAGCTCAAATTTAGTTTGGATGGAAACTAGGAGCCATTCTACTTGAATTTCAGGATCTTTCAAAACCAACTTTGTAGATCATGATTTAAATGCAATCTAAATATAATATTATTATTTCAAGGAAATCACCCCCAATGTATGTATAACATTCTAAAGGTATTTCCACGCGTATTTGAATTGTGACTTCACAATTGCTCTAGTTACTTAAAAAAAAAATTGTTTAAAGTTTTAACTGCTCTGAAGAGAGCCAGAAAATGACTAAAAATCGCCAAAACAGAGACATTTTTACCAACTCAGACAACAAATTACACCACATACAATTAGTGCTATTTTCTAACCCTGGTCTCTCTGAAAACTTAATTAAAGTTTAACAAAGAAGGACTAATGAGATAAATGAGTCAAAGGCTATTTAGCACAAAACAAAAATAAATTCCTGGAATTTAGACAAATAGGGCAAGTTCACAATTGGGATAAATTTCGAAATCTCTCTGAAGTATTCTATTAGTTCCCTTATCAAGATTCCCTTAAAACAATTCCTCTTACAAATCTTCTACTCCTGATAATAAGAAGAAAAATTATAGACATAATACTATTACTTTTATAAGATGGTGCTCCAGTCTGGCCCAGGGCTACATAAATTGAAAGTTAATGAAGCATGCCTTCCAACAGAGACTGATTTCTGGGGCCACAGTTGAAGGAACTATATACACATTTTATGGCACTTGGAATAAAAAAATTTCCACTTTAAATTTTACTTCCAGAATTTAATGTTTGGCTTCCCAGGTTCCCTAGCTGAATTCAGCAGGACTGACTTGTGCAAGGATTACAATCATGAAGATTAAAGAGCAGCGACAGGACTCTGCTTTAAGGAGGAAAAAGAATCATGAAACTAATGTCTCTCTTTGAGCCAGAGTTAAAACAATGGTCAAAGCAGTAACAACAAGTGAATAGAAGCCACTGTGAGAATCTGTGCTTGAAATTTCCTGTGGAAGCTGTAGATTCCTCCCCCTCTTTTCTCTTTTTTGTTGGTAGTCAATGATTGAGATCTTGTTTATGTGATATAATGCTTCCTGCACAGGTGTAGCTTGAACTTTAGAGAGGACCTTGAGAATATGTATCTACGATTTGTTTGATTGTTACAGATGGTTGTGTTGTAGCTGAGATTTTAAACTCTTCCTCAAAGAGAACAATGCAAATGTAAATTGTATCAGAAGAACCATTTTAGAACTAGAATGATATTCAAAAAAGAAAAAAATAACATATGATGTTTATTACAATTTTACCATCTATATACATTGTATGTAGTTTAGTCAGTTTAATTCTTAGGTAATTACACTAAAAATAATATTGCTTCCATTCAAAGATGTGATGATTGAGGCTCAGAAATAAGGAATTTATTTAAACTCCTAAAACAAAATTGATAGCCAAATTATAATAAGAAACCAGTTGCTCAAAGCGTGATGTTTTATTTCAAGACATTCAGTGATGATTAGGAGGCTTAAAAAATAAACAGACAAACAAATAAAATAAAACAAATATTTAGTGCATGCCCATTATTTTCCAGAGCTTTGCAAAGCTCTAAAGAAGCAGTAGAGAATTAGCAAGTCTTCATCTTTTCTTTGGGGAGCTTATGCTCTAAGACCTCTGAAGATTTGTCCCAATGAGTCATCTCTCCTCAGATTATCAACATTCATTTATTCATTCACTCAATAAAAATGAGTTGACAGCCTATCCTGGACCAGGTCCTATTTTAAATACTGTCTAAGCAGTGAATACAACAGATTAGAAACAAGCACACACCTGCTCTCCTGTAACTCACAAGGTAGTGGAGACAATTAACAAGATAAATAAATAAAATGTACGGAACATTATGTAACCACAGTTACTCAGGGGGAATAAATAACTGATGGAAGGGGGAAAGAATTGGAGTCTTGCAGAAACAGAAAGGGTGGCCACAGTGAGACAGTGACAATGTCAGGAGGCCTGAAGGAGGTGAGGGAAGGAAGCATAAGATTGATGGTGTCTGGGCAAAGAGGCTTCTAGGCAGAGGTGGGGCAGGTGTCAAGGTCCTGAAGCAGGAGGCTGTCTGGGAGGCTGATGTGACTAAAGCTGAAGGGTGGAGAGAATGAGAGTAGATGAGGTCAGAGGGGAAGATGGCCAGTAGTTGTGTAGGGCTGTGGAGACCAAAGTGAGGATTTGCGTGAGCTAGGATGCTGTTGGGACATTTTGAGCGGTGGGATGGCATGAACTGACTTTAGTTTTAAAGTTGATTCAACTGCAAACAGTTGTGACCTGGAGTACCTCCCCCCAAAAGGAATATATTTCTTTTCAACCGAGGCATAGACCTTTGAGAGTGGTTTAGATTTGGCACAGATGAAGCTGCCTGAAGAAAGGATAAATTAACTTCTCTTAATGAGGTATTTCCTGTATTATTTTCAATGTACCCATAGCAAGTTCGTGGCACTGAGCCAAGGGAATACAGCACTAAGCACCATTTTTAGCAACTGCTTTAGGGAGTATGCGTAGAGCTATGGAACTGTTTTCCAAATTTTATGAAAATCTATCCTTTCAGCACTTTCCCTTCTCTCTCAAGGCAACCTATTTTTAAATAGTAAATTACCCCCCAAAAATAATGACCACAGGACATTCTTCCCAGTGGGAATAGATCAGCCTGACCGTGGTTGATACTCTCACCTAAAGGCATTTCCCTTCTGTTGAGAGCCTCACAATTATGGTTACTGTTAGATCTTAGAGGCTGGGTTTGACTGGTGATAACAACTTCAGTTTATGTGGATTTTTTAAAGTTACACACAATTCTTGGCAGAGGTAGAACCATACTTAATCCATAAGGCCTCTCACGAATGAGCACCTTCGCCACACCAGGCACCACACCATGTAATTTAGTTTCAGTAACTATGAATGAAATTGTATTGTAATTCGATGATACAGGCACTAGCGTTCTCAATTTGCAGGTGTGCAAAGTGAGACTCGGAGACTGAAAAACTCTCCAGGATCACAGTCAGCAGATGGTAACTCCAGGGCTGTCTGACTACAAAGGCTTTTTTTTATTATTAGGCAAGCCTCCACTTTAGAAAAGTAGCAAGGATCCCTGGAGATCACCATGTCCAATACACTCATTTGAGATCTGAGGACCATGGTCCAATTTCACAATCCCAACGTCTCATCACCTAGACCATCTTTAGGAACTGCTGCACCTATTACAAAACCCAGAAGCAACACTGCCCTTGAAGATGCATAGCTAGTCATCTGATCCACAACAAAACCTGTATTTCTAGGGCACGTGTCTCTGCAGAAAGTATTTCAATGAGTTGGCTTTATATTACACCACGTGAACTTCAACAGTAGCCTATAAATATCAGTAAGGAGACAACAATTCTTTTCAGAAAGAATCGATTAAGACCTTTCAATCCTATTAAAATCCCCTTGCTCTTATGAGTTTATTCTCTCACACACTGAACAGAATATTCCAAAGGCTGGAACTGGACCACATAAGGTATATGTTTCAATGTTTACTTCTTATTTGCTTCATGTTAGAAGTGAAGTAATTGATGATATTTGGCATTATTGGCGTTACCATCAACTCTGTATTTGAAATCACGTTCAGATTATCTTCACTAATCATCTCTAAAGGAGTCTCAGAAGCTATTCCGTAAGATGGGACCCTGACTCAACTCATCCACTGATTTTATTAAGCATGAACCTGGAAACGATTAAGATACACCTTAAAGGCTTCCTTGTTTATTCTTTCAAGTTACCCATCGGGGTGCTATTTGGGGTGGAATTACTCTGTTAGAGATCATTCAGTGATTTGAAGGAATTCATTCGCTTTTGATTATCTGCCGGCAATTATTTTTTCCTCTGGAATAAATGCTTTTAATTATATGAAAAGACTACATGTTTGGCAATATGGGAACATACTTTCAAAATCCAGATAAATAAATAAGGCCAGTCTTCCAGGCAAACTCCAGAAGACTTTGTGCACTATTCATCACCACGTGCTAACACGCATGAAGCAAAATGACTAATGAAGGCTCATTCAAAATTAGTCTGGTTATAAATATGATCCTGCCCACACCCCCATCCTCCTCCTGAAGATAATCAGTGATGCTGAGCACTTACTGGTGTGCCATTTCAAGTAATGCTTTGAAACGAAATTCTGCGTGCGGAAGATGTGGGTTTAGCATTGCTGAAAGAAAAGGAAGACATACCAAAAGAATGACCCATACCCCCAGGGATTTTTTTTTCTCAATCTTAAAGTCAAATAAGGAAACATCATGACCATGTATCAGTCATCCTAAATGACAATTAGAAGCTGATATAAAGCAAATAGATAACATATTCATTCAACAGACATTTGTTTTACACTTAACTTACCTGTTCGGCTTTGGGCATGATGCTCAGCTGAGAAAAAAGGAATTGTGTGAACTATCACTTATTGCCCTATTTTTGTGGTACGTACGGGCTTGGGGGTTGGAGGGAACATGGTAGAGAAATCTCAGGCCGTTAGGTGAAAGGCTAGCAAAAAAAAAAAAAAAAACCGCAGGGTCTCCATGGGGACACCAATAAGGGATGTGGGACCTAGTTTGGGGATTTATAGAACAACCAGAGGAGATTATATCTTCTACTGAAGGACAAACAGGAGGTGGCGCAGGGAAGATGATGGGGGTGGAATGGTGGGAACTGTGAGGGGATAATCAACTTGGAAGTGAGAAAGAAAAAGGAGGCTTTAGAATTCCAAGTGCTTGGGATGACAACAAAGGTTCTCAAACTTGAGCCTGCCTTAGCAACCCCTAGAGGGCTTGTTAAAGCACAGATTGCTGGGCTCCATCCCAGTGTTTCCAATTCAGCGGATCTGGAGTGGAACCCTGAGGAATCTGCCTGTCTAACAAGTTCCCAGGTGGTGCTGAAGCTGCTGGCCAGAGGATCCCATTCTGACATCCCTGGACTGGAGCGCAGCGTGTGAGGCGAGGCCTGGCACGAGCCGTGGCTGGAGCCATACACTGGGCTTCTGTCCCTTCCCAAAGATGCTGAGAGGAAAGAGATCACCGAAGCCTTGACAGCAGAGAATGACAAGTTGAAATTTGGGTTTTAAGAAAGATTATCCTGGATGCATTGAAAATAATGGAGAATGGCCAGACTGAAGATAAATTTTGGCCTTTATAGTAATTCAGGGGAAAGATGCGGGTGGTGGTGGGAGGACAGAGAAACTCTGATTTGAAATTTGGGGGGGAACCAGAGGAGTACCTAGCAAAATTGAGTCCAGGGGGCCAGAGAGGGGACTCTAAATGCATCACAAAACTACGGCTCCGAGAATATAAGGACCATGAAGACCAGCAAGGGCAGAGGGTACAAAGGTCCTGGTGTGACCTGATCAGGCTCTTTCTCTTCCTCCTCAGAGCCATCAGCCACGTTAAGAAAAAGGATGAAGGGAATACAAGCTGGGGAGGTGTTCTCCTTAAGCAAGTTAGTAGTACTGGGGCATTTCAACATTCTATCAGTAATTGATTTGTATGGTAGGCTTCTTTGAGTTCCCAATAAACTATAAAACAACCCGAGATTAGTCAATGAAATTGAAACTAAAGCTGGATGACGAGGTGGCTAGACTTGTACTTTATTTAGTCTCTCTAATCTCCATGGTTTGATCAAAACTACAGTTTCCAGATTCTGCCACAGTCAAAAGCAAGAACTATTTGTGTTGCATCTATCTGTAATTAGAGCATTTAACCAAAAATTGGGTAAAGCGAGGTCTTAATCTAACAGGATATGATTACTAAGAATGTCAGGGAACTGCTGCTCTCATTAATCATGCTAAAATAATCTGAACCTCCAAAAATGAAACAATGGCCAAAGGTACTTTCCTTTTAAAGACTTACTATTATCTAGAGGAAATATGCCTTGTTATTTTGTATTGATTTCCAAAAAAGGACAATTACAATTTAGACCAAAATAATCTCATGAGTCTATAATAGATGCAGGAACACACACACACACACACACACACACACACACACACACACACACACACAGACAAGGAGTTTGTTACAAATGTGTATTTTTTTCTTAATGAAGGATGGATTAAGCATTCTACTAAAGGAATTAAAATCTTAATTTAATACATTTTTTTCATCACTTATTTACTCCTATATGTGCACCAAGTAACTTGTCCAAGGATAAAAACTGCAAATATTTGGAAGCTATAAATAGAGGAATAGGCTTTAAAGCACATTTTAAATCTACCTAAATGCTTAAGACTGGAAAAGTTTTAGGAGAGGCAGAAAGAAAATATCCATTTTTCCCAAAGGAAAAAGACAGTTGGCAAATTGGGAGATGAGCAACGTGGAATCGTCATTAATGCCAATGAGAACTGCATTCTCATCCAGAGAAAAATAAAAGCTCCACCAAATGCTATACACTAACCTATCCAAACATATTGATCATAGTGAGAAAGAAACAGAATAATTTTAAAAGCCCTCAAAAATGAAGATACCAACATTCCTCAAATATAACAGAGGTGCCAAAAAATAACAAATCTCCATTTTCCTTTTTCTCTCCTTTTCACATTTGTTTGCTTTCCTCCTGATCGGCAAGTTGCAAACAAGGGCCGCTAAGGAGGTTCTCTCACCAGCAATGAGTGGTCCCTGGTGTTAAGGACGCCTCTGGGCCCCCCATTACCAGGTCCAGTCACTGATACTTGTTAAAATCGGAGCCGTGTTCCTTCGCTAAGCTTCAAGATGAGATATCTACACCAAGTTTGTAAAGAGCAGGGAGCAACGTGCACATCAGGGCAAGTTCTGCAGGAGGTCACTTCTCCTTCCAGGGCTGGAGAAGAGCCCAATTCGAGAAAGCTCTCACTCAGATCTAAGACTCTGATTCAATAGATGGGTGGTGTTGGGGTACAAAGAAATTATTTCTTTGCAAGAAATTCTTAGAATGATAGACTCAGAAGAGATCATAAAGATCTTTCAAAGGTCCAGATTGCTTATTTCACTTTTCCATGATTTTGTTAAAACATGCAAGCTTAGAAATTACCCCCACGCCCATTCTCTCATGCCAAAATGCAATCTCCATGACTTCTTTTGATATTCAGGTTTGCTCTAAGAACTGAACAAGTGTTTCTGTCTCAAGATAAGCTACAGTAAAACAAAAACAGTGAATGTTCACAACAACCTGACTACAATGTTTCATAGACTGAAAGGTCCTATCACCATTTCCAAGTGTAAGGCAAAATATGTGCCTTAGTGGAAAACTGCACTGTTTAAAACTGTAGAGCACAGTCTTAAGGGCCAACTGATTCTGTGGGGACTCTGTGCCTTCATTGTCTTTGAGATATTTTACAGCTCTGTAAATTACAGAACACTGGTGGCAGTGCAATAATTCCTGTCTATAGACGTACAAATAAATATTGTCCAGTAGAGGAAAGTCCCTCCCTAACTCTCTGCTCCCAGAGAAGAGAGGACATAGTTGGGGGGAGGCTGCATTGCATTCATTTGCACATTTATTCATTATTATTATTTTAACTGAAGTACAGGTAGTTACAATGTGTCCATTTCCAGAGTACAGTACAATGTCCTAGTCATGCATAGATATACATATATTTGTTTTCATATTCTTTTTCATTAAAGTTTATTATAAGATATTGAATATAGTTCCCTGTGCTATACAGAAGAAATGTTTTAAGTCTATTTTTATATATAGTGGCTAACATATTCATTGTTTTTGATCTGTAAATGTCTGCTTTGAAACAGTTATTTTGTTTCCTCATTTAATTGATGAGATAAAATATTTGGCATATGCTCATTTTATATTTGTATGAGAGTCATGACTTTACCTTTTAAAAAATTTTTCTCAAACAGAACACTATAAATTTTAAATAATTCCGGATTACAGTAATTAAATTATTGCAATGTCTATGTGCTGTTCAAAAAGTTTAAAGCTCCATCAAGTAAGTGATGAGAAACTAAACTCTGAGCAAGTGTGTACATGTTGAGGGTAAAAGGAAAAAGAAATTGATTACACACTAGATATTAAAAATACTAACACAGGAATAGGATGTGAAATTGGCATATTGCAACCATCAAAATTCAAAAACACTCCATGTGAAATATTAGAAAAGCTAAATTATAGTGAAGCATTTATCACGTAAGAGATTAATACAAAATTCTCTTTGTTATCTTAAAAGAAGTTATTTCCAACTCTATTAAAAATGATTTAGTGCTATAAGTATCTTCCGGCTTTCCTTCAGTTTGTACTACAAATAGGTTTAATATTTAATTACTTTGACTATCATAAATAAAAAAGTAAAAGAATTCTTAGGTTTTGCCACACTTAGTAATACCTTAAGTGGACCCGTTCATTTGACAACCATGAAAAATGTATTATGTGTGAATCATCATGCTGAATATTATTATATTTGATCTAAGATTCATTTCAATCTACATAAGTCTGGTCCAATTAATACACTATAAGGTAATGAGACGCTCTGATTTCACCATCAGGCTCAGACACTAAGCTGGCTGTGTGAGCCTGAAGGAGATACCCAGCCATTCCCACACTTCATCTTCTCATCAAAATAGGGATAAGTCCTGCAAGCAAATGGTGATTTCAAAGATAAAACTACATAATAATAATGTAAAAAGAGTTGCCAAATCCTGTCCACATTTAAATTACTACTGTATCTAACTGGAAATACATCCATTTCAGAAACACATAGCTATCTAGAGGAAGCTTTTGAATCCGACCTGGAATTGAATTATTATTATTATCCTTATTATTACTACCACTACCAGATTATTTTCCATTCATTATTTCATCTAATGATCACAATAAACATACAACATCAGCATAATTAAAACCAATTTATCCAAAACAGAAAGCCCATCAGAACCAGATGGTTTCATTTGTGGACTCTACCAACATTTAAGGAAGAAATTATGCCAATTCTCTATAACCTCTTTCAGAAGATAGAGGCAGAGGGAATGCTTCCTAATTTATTCCATGAGGCCAGCCTTACCTTAATAACAAAGCCACACAAAGACATTACAGAAAACTATAGACCAATATCTCTCATGAACATAGATGAAATAGCCTCAAAATATTTTAGCAAATCAAATTCAAAAACAGTATAAGAAAAGTTATACATCATGACCAAGTGGAGTTTATCCCAGTTAGCAAGGCTAATTGAACATTTGAAAGCCAACTAATATAAACCATCACATCAGCAGACAAGAAAAGAAAACTTCATAATCATGTTAGTAGATGCAGAAGAGGAATATGACAAAATCCAATAACCCATTCATGATATAAAAAAAAAAACCTCTCAGTAAATTAGGGAGAGAGAGGAATTTTTCAATCTAATAAATACTGTATATAAAAAGCCGATGCTAACATTATAATTAATGGTGAGAATTTAGAAGATTTCCCACTAAGATAAGGTACAAAGCAAGGCTGGTCCTTCTTACCATTCTTTTCCAACATTGTACTGAGAACCCTTGCTAATATAATAAGGCAAGAAAAGGAAACAGAGGCTATACAAATTGGGAAGAAAGACATAAAACTGTTGTTGTTCACAGATGACATAGCAAATCCAAAAGAATTGGTAAAAAAAAAAAAAATTTCCTGGAACTAATAAGTGAATACAGCAAGATTGCAGGCTACAAGTTTAATATACAAAAGTCAACTGATTTTCTACAAACCAAAAATGAACAAGTAGAATTTAAGATTAAAAATACAACACTATTTACATTAGCACTCAATAAAATAAAATACTTAGATATGAGTCTACAAAATAGGTACAAGGTCTATATGAGGAAAATGATAAAATTCTGATAAAATTAAAGAAGAACTAAAATGGAGAGATATTCCATGTCCATGAATATTGTCAAGATGTCAGCTCTTCCCAAATTGATCTACAGATTCAACACAATGTCATTCAAAATCCCAGCAAATTATTTTATAGACGTCAACAAACTGATCCTATTTGAAGAGGCAAAAGATCTGGAATAGCCAACACAAGACTGAAGGAGAGAAACAAAATTGGAGGACTGATGCTGTCCAACTTCAAGACTTACTACAAAGCTATAGTCATCAAGATAATGTGATATTGGTGAAAAAAGTCAGCAAGTAGATCAATGGAACAGAATAGAGAGCCCAGAAATACACACACATAAATAGTCAACTCATCTTTGACAAAGGAGCAAAGGCAACGGAGCAAAGACAGTCTCTTCAACAAATGAAGCTGGAGCAACTGGACACCCACATGCAAAAAAATGTACTAGACACAGACCTCACACCCTTCACAAAAATTAGCTCAAAATGTATTATAGACCTAAATGTAAAATGCAAAACTGTAAAATTCCTAGAAGATAACAGAGAAGAAAACCTAGAATGACATTTAGTATAGTGGTGTCTTTTTAGATACAACGCCAAGGACATGATCCATGAGAAAAATAGTTAATAAGCTAGAGTTTTAAAATCTTCTTCTTTGTGAAAGACAATTTCAAGAGAATTAGAAGACAAGTCATCTATTGGGGAAAAATATTTGCAAAAGATGCCTCTGATAAAGGACTCATATAAAACATATGAAGAGCACTTAAAACTCAACAATAAGTAAACAAACTACCCAATTAAAAAAGACCCTAATAGACACTTCACTAAAGAAGACATACAGTTGGCAAATAAATATATGAAAAGATGATCCACATCAAATGTCATCAAGGAAATGGAAATTAAAATAACAATGAGCTATTACTATGTACCCATTAGAATGGCCAAAATCAAGAACACTGACAACACCAAAAGCTGGTGAACAACAGGAATTCTTATACGTTGCTGGTGGGAAGGCAAAGCAGTTCAGCTGCTTTGGAATACAGTTCAGTGGTTTCTTACAAAACTAAACATACTCTTACTATATGATCCATCAATCACATTTCTTGGTATTTACCCAAAAATGTGTATACAGATGATTATAGCAGTTTTATTCATAATTTCCAAAGCTTAAAAGCAACCAAGATGTCCTTCAGTAAATGAATGAAAACCAGTGCTATGTCCAGACAGTGGAATATGATTTAGCACTAAAAAGAAATGATCGATTAAATCATTGGGGGAAAAAACACAGAAGAACCTTAAATGTATATGATAAGGTAATGAGGGTATAGCTCAGTGGTAGAGTGGGTTCAATCCCCAGCACTTCCATTAACAACAACAACAAAAAGTATATTATTAAGTGAAAGAAGCCAATCTGAAAAGCCTTCATGTATACTGTGTAATTCCAACTATACAACATTCTGAAAAAGGCAAAACTATGGAGATAACTAAAAGATTCGTGGTTGCCAGTGTTGGGGGAGGTGGGGAGATGAATAGGCAGAGCCCAGAGGATTTTTCGTGCAGTAAAAGTACTCTGAATGTTACTGTACTAATGGATATGTGTCATTATACATTTGTCCAAACCCACAGAATATACCCACCAAGAGTTAGCCATGAGGTAAAGGAGGGACGTTAGGTGATTATGATGTGTGAGTGCAGGTTCCTCCTTGGTAAAATGTACCATTCTGATGGCTGGTGTTGATGCTGGGGGTGCGCAGGCCTCTATGGGGTCAAGGAGTATATAGGAAACCTTTATACCTTCCTCTCAGTTTATGTTAACCCTAACACTGCTCAAAGGAAAATTTAAAAAAAAATTAAAATACAGGTGGTAAAGTGAGGATCAGGAAAGTTAAATCATCTCCTAATAAACATCATGGTTGACAAGTGGCTAAGTCAGCATTTGAACCCAGGCTGGACTAGTTCCAAAGCACGTGCCTTTCTTTTATTCTACATAACGGCTCATTATAGTGGAAGATTTTAAACTGATTAATTGAAGAAGTCAATATTCCTTCAAGAAATCACCTCACTTCAAGGAACAAATCAGATATAGAGTTAGCAGGCCATAAAACTAGGACTTTCAACCTAATTGATTCAGCAACAAATAGTCCTCATTAAAGAAGGACTCCTCACACCCCTGACACGCCTCAGTATGCGAGCACACGGGGTCCTGAGAACGTTCTCAGGTAAAGTTTTCTGAAGTAATTGAAGTAGTCATGTTGCCTGAAGTAACCATCTGCCCATTCAACTACAAAATATTACATTGCATTATAAAGCTTCAAGGGATTTTCTAGAGTAAATATTTTATTGGGGAGGGGTAATTAGGTGTATTTATTTATTTTTAGAGGAGGTACTGGGGATTGAACCCAGGACCTCCTGTATGCTAAGCATGCCGCTCTATCACTTGAACTATATACCCTCCCCACTCCCTAGAGTAAATACTTTAGATAGTTCTTCCAACAGAGAGCTAATCTTAATTAAGTAATGCCTGAAAAAAAAGTAAGATGGTTATCAAGTATCCTGGTAATAAAAATAAGTCATATCATCAAGGGCCTAGAAATTGTCCTCTCCTTGGAAGGAAATAAGCAACGATCCAATATAAGAATTAGCCTTTCTGAAGCTAAAATAAGAACTTTAAAAACAAACCAAAGAAGCTTTGAGTGCTATCACACTCAATTATGAATCTATCAAAATTCCCCAAAGAGCTCACGATCTGTTAAAGAAGTCCTCAATTTATTTGTCCACGTGCAGACGACAAAGTTTCAGCAGCAGCACACACCCCTTTCTGAGAAGCTCTCTCCTCAAGCAGAGAGAGAAAGGCTCTCGAGAAATAGGAACCACCAGAACCTTCCTTACATTCAGTGGCATTTAAACTTTTGGGGAAAATATGGGAAGTAAAACCTCTGCGAATGTGTGAGTGCATGAAAGAAACAGAATAAGGAGAGGAAGATGGCTCAAGCCCTGAGCAGCTGCCAGAAAGAGATGAAATCAAACAGTGGAAGAAAGATCTAGAAAAGAAGACTGAGAAGGACGCCAGAGACATAAGTGTAAAAGCAGAGGAGTGGGTGCTAAGGAAGCCACAGGTACTGTGCTTTACAGAAGGAAATGTGAAGGAAAAGCCGGGCTGGGCTAACAAGATAACTCACAAATCTAAGTATTGGAATACTGATCTGAGTTCTGCTGGACTAACTTGTAAATCTAAGTTAATTAGTGTTGGTTTGCTGTTCATGTTTTTTGCTAGCCAGCTGGGTTTTCAAAGATACATATCTGGCTTTGGAATGTTGGTTTGCTGCCTCCCCACCTCCACTTTTGTGATGATAATGCTGCTAAAGCTGTTCCATGCCTATTGGCCGAATACCCCAAGCTTGTACTTTACCCTATAAAACCTCATGCACACGTCTTGGAGGTGCTCAGCGCTTCGGAGCAGAAGCCCCTCTGAGCCCACCGGCGTAATACATCTGAGTACTCCAACTACTCCAACCCTCCAAGTGGTGCTTGTTTCTTGACTGGCCTGTCACTTCCGTAACAGAAATACAGTCAACTGTGTCCAATAAGAGTGAGACCCTAGGTGAAATAAAAGCACCAGAGTGTCCGTATGGCTTAATAACAAATGTCTGGTGATTTTTGAGATTCATTTTGGTAGAATCATGGGTTCAAAGCCAGATGGAGGGTGCGCAGGGACAAACAGAATGTGGCAGAGCAGAGGCGATGAACATAGAGGACTTTTTGATAGGTTTGGCTGTGAAAAGCAGGACAGCCCCGAAATAGTTGTAGGAAGTGGGTGTCGGGTCAAGAATTTTTTTAAGGTGGGATAAAGATTAGAACATGTTGAAATGCTGATGGGATGAGTCAAAACTAAAAATACAGGAGGAGGAAACAATCAGAAGGGTAACTTTTTTTAGATGAGCAAGGATGGGATCCCAAGTACCTGTAGAGATGCTGGCCCTTGAAAAAAGGAACTCCTGGAACAGGCAGGAGAGGATGGGGCAGAGGCTGGCAGGTCTATTGCTCATATGGGGAAAGGAAGGCGTTTCCTCTGGCAGCTTCAATTTTTTTTTCCAGAAAATAGAGAATAAGTGTATCTGTTGACAATGCAAGAACTGGAGGAGAGGTAATGTTACTCTTATTCTTTCCTTCTTCTTTATCATTGATTATCCCAGCTAATCATTAACTAGCTATTTAACAATATTACCTGGTGGTGGTCGAATAGGATTTTTGTGTTCTGTTTTGCAAATGAACTAAACCTTGAAATAGGGAGGAATAGGAAATAAAGGGAGGCTAGAAACTCTGCTTGACAGAAGCTCATTCTGCTCCAGGAATAGATTCACTAGCTGTTTAACTTCCAAGTCAAGAAGTCAGACAGGAACATTCCAAATAAATGATGGGTTAGTTCAGAAAAGAAGGTGTTATACTGATAAATGCAGTAATATGTATCAGCTTATTTAAAAAAAATGCCCTGGTATTGGAGATAAAGAAAAGTAAAATAATGCTGTGTGGTATTTTTTTTTTTTAATCAGTTAATGTTAACAGAGATGGGCTTCATTATGGAGACAGATTTGATCAGAAGCACAGGGAAGCAATGTTAGCTACAGAAGATCTTTGAACTAACACAGCGGCGTCTTTAAAATTAATCTATGAGAGTCAGCAGAAAAGAAAATTCGTCTAGTAAAAAAATGACAGGGAAGAAAAAGAAATAGGAAAAGGATATGCAAGATCAGTTAAGCTATAATTTCACTTCTGTGTTCTGAAGGCTTCCTGCCAAGAAATGGAATTTCTAACTACAAAGAAAAAAAAACTGGATAATGGACAGGTAACAGGAAAAATTAGATGGATAGAGAGAGAGAGAGATAATAGATGATAGATGGATAATAATAGATGATGGATGGATAGATGGCTAGACAAAAAGACAGACAGACAGAGTGGACAGAGAACGAATCTAGCACATACGTGTAACATAGTAACAGGGTTTAAGTGATACCAAGCATCACAAAATAAGGGAGACACTGCACACTGTGCAGAATAGAATCAGATTTTTAAAGCCTTATTTAATAAGGAACTGGCCTCATTTTTGAAGCATGGGAAACTCACAAAAAAGCATACCAGTCATTAAATGTAATTAATTTCACACTGGGTTTTCTGAAAGTAACTAAATGAAAACCAAGCTGTGGCTTGTACTGAACACGCTTTAGGTTAAAATAATATGAGAGGAAACCAGCCACTTAAAAAAAAGCACACTTAAGACTTTGTCCAGTTAGTGAGGTATTCATAGAAGTGTAATCTACATATCAGCTGGGTTCTGCTACTATTTTTAGACCTAAACAGGTCCAGGCTTCAACTCTTGTTTTGCACAGTGTAGAAATCCAAAGCCTTCCCATTCTTCGAGGACAATCTTGAAGGTCAAATTTCTGGGTTTCTGGGTTTCTGGGTTCAAACTTCTGGGCCCTGCTGTCTCTAACATCCAGTTGACTGAGGTATAAAAATCATCTCTATCCTCAAGCCAGTTTGCATGCACATTTGTGAGTGTGAGATGCTTTAAGATTTAGTACGGATGGACCAGCAGAATAGTGTTTGGTGGTAGAAATGCAGTTTCTCTTCATAGAAAATCCGTCAGGCGCCCTGCTTCTTCAGAACACTGACCGCTTACCTCCCATCCTCAGCACATCCCATAAGTCCCTTTTCCTAATCTCCGCTTTCTTTCCTCCCTTCATTGCTTCCCTCTCTTCCCCACCTCGCCTTCCCAGAAACAAAAGAAACTCCTAATTCTCTCCTAAAAGCAATTTAACCAAACTCTTTTGTCGCTTTGACTTGTTAAACATCGCACTCCACAGGGCTCCACCTTCTACCCAGGGGCTAATCAAGTCATTTCCTCAAAGACAGTTTCCTCCCCAAAAGGCATTCTGGTGCCAATTGTTAAAAATATAAATCCAGTACCTAAATGAGACACGTACTACAAGTGAGTGACTTAGTCTCAGAGGAAAATCACCAAGTGCTTGAAAATCTCTGGTCATGTAATAGTCACAGTCAATGTAGCCTGCAATTACTGAGAGTCAAGTCTGTTGTAGAGTAGTTGATTCTCAATGAAATTCTTAGAAAATTCTCAGTGAAATTGGAGGTTACATCCAAGTAAGCTTTCAAAAAGTAAATAAATAAGACAAGAGAGAAGATTGTATTTTGTGGGTGGGGTTAACTTCTGCTGGGTAGCCCAGGCACACACTTCCACCAGCTTAGAGCCTCACCTGCCTGCCTCAGTAGAGCTGCAGGAGCAAGCAGCAGCTGGCCAAGGCTCCCGACCCCAGGGCTAAGTCAGGACCAGGATGACTGTCCACCTTCCTGCTGGTAGTGAGTTCTTCTTGCCTTTCAGTCCTGTTCAATCAGGTTTCCCAGGCATCAAGGCTCTTGACTCATCCCACATCTCTTTCCTTGCTACACAGCTGTCATGCAGGGATTTCTCTGTCATCTGGGAATTCTCTTCGGCTTTCCCCTACATTGGATGTGCTTTTCCCTACAACCCAAGGCTTCCTAATGCTGTTCAGAATCCCCACGAATGACATTTAGAATCTATCTTCTGTATGTGACCAGGTTTTTTTCTATCTAGAATCTTCTAGGATTATTTTTTCATCTTTGAACTGTCTTTTTATGTATATGGCTGGACATTGAATGGGTCACTTTAATCCAGAAACTCATGACCTTCAGTTCCCAAAATTCTCATGTTTTCCTATCTCTTTCCTGTCTAGAACTCTTAGTATTCAGATCTTCTGAATTTGTTTTAACTTTCTTCTCCTTTTAGCCATTTCTTTTCCATTTGTTTTCAGAAATTTTCTTGACTTGGTCTTCTATTGATTTGCTAAGTTCTTGTATGTTTTAAATATCCAACAACATATTCTTGTGCTTTGATAATTCATTTTTTACAACATTCTGTTCTTGCTTTGTGAATGCAACATCATCTTGTAACTCTTCAAGGATACTATTAAAATATTTTTAAAGTTTCTTGACCCTTCTTGCATTTTCTGTTTTCTCGAATACTTCGAATTTCCAAGTTCTTCCAGAGTTCTGAGTCATGAATCATCTTGTCCTTTGTCTGCCTGCCCCTCACACTACTATATTCACGTTTACCTTTTTCTAGACTATGTCAGTTACCCTTGGTCAGCCCATTTCCTCTCTTTTAAAAGCTTGTCGATGTTTCTTATCTGCTGTTGTCTTCTGTGTAGCTCTTTTGGTCATCTGGGTTCATTGCTTCTTTTCTTTTGCTGTCTTTTCAGTGGTGTTATAAACTAGGGCACAAGTAAGACTTGTGCCCAGTATTCATTGTTAACCAGAATTACAATTCTCTCTTCAATCCTTATCATCTCTCTTCCATTCTTACCACTCCAGTGAAACTACTCATATAAAAGTCACAACCAACCTCTATGCTGCCATATACATTGGGAAAATACCTTGATCTCTTACTCTTCGATTTTTCAACATTTAATACAAGTGGCCACTCCTTCTTGAAATTCTCTTTTGGAGGGGGTTGCATAATACCATATTCTCCTGGTTTTTCTCTTCATCATCTAGTCTTCAGTCTTTTTTGCTTGATTTTCTTCTTTTTGCCATCTCCACATGTTCAAGTCCCCAGATCAGCAGTCAACAAGCTGAAGACCTAGGATAGTCGATGGTTCCTGTGCCGGTCCAAAGGTCTAAGAACCAGGAGAGCTAATGGTGTAAGTTCCAGTCCAGAAGCTGGTGGGCTTAAGACACAAGAAGAGCTGATGTTTTAGTTTGAGTGTGAAGGCAGGAAAGACTGATATTCCAGCTCCAGTAGTCAATACTGATCAGAGGGTCAGCCTTTCTGTTCTAGTCAGGTCTTCTACTGATAGGACAATAAACTCACATTAGGGAGGGACTCTGCTTTACTGAATGCACCTGATCAAATGTTCAACTCATCCAAAAACATCCTCACAGACCTGCCCAGAATAATGTTTGACCAAATATCTGGGCACTCCATAGCCTAGTCAAACTGACATAAAATTAACCATCACAGCTGATTAATCAAAAAATGTCAGTCATATTAGACAATCATAAAAGAAATACATAGAGAACAGGAAATTTTCATTTCACATCTAACATAAAAGTACATTTACCTATCTTTTGTAGTAGACGCAAAGCATTTTCTTTGAGTGAATCTGGTGATTAGAGTTCCAGATGGTCTTTTTCACAAAACTATATTCATAATTCACCTTTTACATTTTCTAGTGTCTGTTTCCTTAAGTGAAGAAGGAACTTACATCTAAGAGCAAAAATTTTTCTAGACCTTTAAAGTTTTTTCTCCCAATTCTTTATAGTTAATTTGATCTGATCTCACTTTTAAAGAGCAATTTGCTTTCTGAAGCATTTAATTTAGTTTTCATAGCAACAGCATTTTTATTTTAAAACTAGTCATCTTGTGTAGTACGTAGTTGTCAAGTTGTGTAACATAGTTGTTATGTTATTACAATAACAAGGTTGGGAATGGGACACAACTGAGTCTGGGAAGCATACAGTTCAGCCGGTGGGGGCACAAGTACGTGGGCAGAAGGCGGAGCCGTGCAGCAGTAGAGAAGGTCAGGTTGCTGTGGGAGTCAGTCAGTAGGTCACAGACAGATGGGAGAGGCTCGATCAACTGGGAGGGGCAGCTCAGTGGTAGTCTGCTTAGAGACTGTTCCCTGCTATCATCAGGCTAAAAGGACGTTAAGCATTAACATCTTTTTGCACCAGGTTTATTTAAGTCCCCAAAGAACACAGATCACCATGAAAAACAAAATAAACAAGAAGAGGAAGAGGATCCACTTCCAGAACTTTCTAGAAACTTTCTTGATTCCTTTTGGTTATATTCACTAGTTCCTTTTATATGATTGCCTTCAAATGTGTAATTAAAAATTTTTAATTCTCACTCTAGTCTCTCTGGGATACACCCTTTGATATCTCAAGAATAAAATCATATACTGCTTTATTAAAGTGTGCATTTTTATTATAATGGCTTTTTTTTTTTTTAAAGAAAAAGTGAGGTTCTTCTCTCTTCTATTTAGGTGATAAAATAATCTGTGCTGCACAGTGAAAACAACTCAGAAGTGGGCACTTTGGTTAATAATACCATGTCAAGGAAAATCCCTTTTTTAACTTTTTCTGTAATGATAAAACACAACTGAACATTTTCATGGGACAAGGTGATGCTATAAAAAAATGCCATCACTTTTGCTAATTACCTATATGACATATTTGTAAATCTAAGTGACAAAGGTCTAATAAATTCAAGCTTTGGAAAATGTGGGGAAAAAAAGACTATTTAGTCATTTTATTTCTGAATAGCTAAAAAAATAATAATAATTCTCTACTAGACAAGCCACCAAGGACTGCGTTAAACACTCTAGGGACCAAGTAGTAACATTTGTGCTGCTAATTTGACGTATTTCCCTTTGATATTGTGGCCTACTGGAGGCAAAAGAATGTGCTGTTTATGACAGGGCTCTGGGGTCAGACCTCCTGGGTTTGAACCTCAGGCCCACCTCTTCCTATCTTGATGAACTTGGGCAACTAGTTGTTTATAAATATTAGTGCTGTCAAAGGCTAGATCCTTGAAAATGTCAACAAAATAACCTATTTAAAAGGTAAATCTGAGTTTCTTGCTTATCTCAGTAAGATGGGAGAGATGATGATGCAGTAGTAGCAACTGGAGGGGAGAGAGCAAAGTTGTGGTGTTTATGAGGCTGGTTTAAGGCAAGTCTTCCAATGCAAGGGGTGGGGGACTAGGATTGCGTAAAATCGCAGTAGAACGCTTGCGGATTGGTGAGCACTGCAAAATGAGGGCTTCGAGGCAAGGGTATGTAAGAGTCTTAGCAAAGAGTTGTTTGATATATCTATTGAAAAGCCAAACAGAGTTATGTTCATTATAAATGGATTTTTCAGGAAGTTCCTGAAAGGAACATTGAAGTCATTTTTAAGTTTTTATCTCTCTGGACAAAAATTTCCTACAATAGTTGAGACATTGTGGTGAAGACAGTGACAGAGTAAAATCATGATAACGTGGACAGCAGAATGTATTTGTGTGTGTGTCAGTGGGAAGGGGTTCAGAATAGGTGGTTTTGATTCTGTTTCTCATTTGTAAAATGGGAACATTATTGTAAGTTTATATACGATGGTGCTAAGTAAGTACCAACAAACCCTCTAGGAGGGAAGTACATACAGTGGACGGAGCAAGGGCTTGGTGTCAGTCAAATCTAGATTTAAATCTATGTTCCAAGTTTTTAGTCGTATAATCCTGTTTTGTGGCCTTTAGAGTGATAACTCTCATCACAGTGTTGTGGGAATTAAATACAATAACGTATGAGAAAATAATGCATGGGAGACACGTATTTCAGGCAGGAAACCTATGGTTCATTCAAAAGGGGGAATTGAAAAGAGTTTGATGTAGAGACTGATTGCAGAGGATAAGGAACCAGCAAAGGATGCTGAGGCAACAGCAGGAAGTCCTGTGCTACTCCTAGACCTGAAGGAGCAGGGGAGGGAGCTGTCCTGGAGCTGTAACCCTGGAAGAGTTGTAATCCTGGCAGAGAAGCCACCTGACACTTGCTGAGGCCAGTAGGTAAAGGAATGCAGCCACTGCGAACCCAGGCAGGGAGCGGCAGGGGTAAAGGCCCTAACCTCCTCCTCCTCTCCAATCCCCTGATTTGCATTTGTCAAACCCAACTAAATGCCAGAGGGCGGATGAGCCTGGATATGGCAGTCTTTCCAGGTTTTCTTGGGGCATGGAGCAGGATGGAGAAGGGCCAGCAATATGTCAGGAGAGGCACACTCACAACCAGCCCCAGCGGGGACATACAGAATCTTAGTCTCCCTGCCGTGATCAATTTAGGACTGAAGTTATATGTTGAAATAGAGGTATATGCCAGTATAGCGCTAAAGAAATCTCCCTATATCAATTTTGAGGGTAAAAAAATTTAATCACTAACTATGGACAATCCTGGTGTAATGGTACCTGACTAATACAAGAATTTTTACTTAGTTGGTCTTTTCACTCTATAAAGGGATCGATATTATATCTGCTTACCATCAAAGAAGGATGTACGAATATACAATGTCCATTAGGATCAGAAATACGATGTCCATTCAGTTCAAGAACTTCCCCTTAACCAAACCTATAGGGTATTTTTTTTAACTTGGGACAAAAAAAAAAGGATAAATGGTTGAAATAGAAATCAACTCATATTATAGAATAAACATACCAAAGTACACAGGTAATCTATGAGCGTGTCTATACACGGCACTAGTGCTAACTCTCCATGTATCACCATAGGGCAGGCTGCAGAGCCTGGTCAGAGGACCAGTAAACCCATCTGGAACCTTGTCGTGTCTTGGTTCAGTGTTACCCTCAGTCTCACTTATTTTGAATCTCGACCTGGTCCATACAGGGTGGCCGTTGACTTGTAGCAATTCTTATGGTTGACTGCAGACCCCCCTCAAGCACACAGAGTTGACCAGCCTTCCTGCTGTTGCCATCTAAGTCCCCCTGAATGTTCTTGAATGCCCACGAACATCGTCTGCAAATGCTCGCTTTTGCTGAATAAGAAGATACTAGACTACCCCTCACTGCCACACCACCACCCTCACAACAGTTTTCAGCAGAGAAAGGAATATGCATCTTCTGCAATGAGTCTGTTCAACTCATTATTCAAAGTCACTTTCTGTGTTTGGTTGTGTCTTACTGCGAACATGTGTACAGTGTGGGGT
The DNA here is from genome assembly GCF_036321535.1 of Camelus dromedarius. NCBI lineage: Eukaryota > Metazoa > Chordata > Mammalia > Artiodactyla > Camelidae > Camelus > Camelus dromedarius. The sequence goes on along the minus strand of NC_087465.1, from coordinate 10,405,034 downwards.
CTGGGCCTGACCTAACTTCCTGAGCAAGCTTTAGCCATCAAATGCTCTTTTCTGTCAGCTATTCTGAGTCTTGTTATTGTCTTCAGTAGCAACTGTTGAGGGAGGACATCCTCCTTTAAGCAGATCATGGAAAGTGTCTCTTGAGGATTGTCACCCCTTAGAGAAACCAATGATCTACATCCTGGGATTTCACACCCCCGTGCCTCACTGTGACCCCATTCCCATTACTTTATCAGCACAATTCATTTTTCAATCAAGTAAGCTTTTGAGAAATGACCGTGTATACTTTCCAGAAATTTCTTAAAGGAGACAATACTAGTTTTGATGTGCAAGCTCAGACATGCTTACTTTTAAAAATCTGTCCTGTTTCTTTATAGTTTGCATGAATTTTTACATGTTGCATAATCTGAAGTACGAATCTATTCATCTCCTCTAAAAGATTGCAAATTCCTTCAAGGCTGGGACTGTCATTTACTCATCCCTTTTATGACACCAGATGTATACTTTTGCTTAATGACTTTAATTCATTTGTGAAATGCTGCCATAAAGTGAAGAGCCAATAAATGGGGGGGAAAGTCCATTATATTTAATTTTTTTGTTTTCAAAGAATAGTTTTAATACCTCATATATTTTAGAGCTGACTGAATGCATACAATAAGAATGCTTTATTCTTAGTGTGAGGTTTATCATTTTATAAATAAATGCTGCTGAAGTGCTTGAAACTATTTACTCATAGAGTTTATTATTTTTATGTATTTATTTTTTAAACCTCATGCTATCCACAGGGGCAGATTTTTACTAGCCCCTGTTATGAAAAGAAAGGAAGGCTCAGAGAAATGAAGTAACTTGACCAAGGTAAATAAAATTTCATTAAGTTTAATACAAAAAATTATGATGTTTTTATCAGAGACCAAAACCCAAGACACCCAGTCTAAGTATTCTTGGAAAAATATGAATGGAACAATAAAAAATAACTTCTTGTAATTAATTTAAAAAAAACAGATTAAAGTAAGTAAATACTTTACATTTAAAATGTACCGTAATGTGATCAAAGATTTCTAGTGGATGGTGGATGGTAGAGGAACAGTGCGAGAAAGATATTCCTTGGAAGATGTATTCTTCCTGCATCATTCTCTTTGCCAAATTTTTAACCATTCTGGGGCTCTTGGTTGCCCAGTACTCAAATCTACGCTTGAAATTATAGCACAGAAACGTACCTTCAGGGCAAAATAAAGACTAAATAACCATGAGAACACTTCAAAACACTTCAAAAGAGCCCACGTGAATAACTAGCTGGAGAAGCTGCCTTTCATCCTCGTGCCTGTCTTACGTACACAAAGGAAAACATTTTGGGTGCATCCTTCCCAGTGTGCAATTTAAATTTGTTCTGCATGCTATTTTCTGATGAAAACTTGCTTTGAGTGAATTGGTAAGCATAGCTTTGCCTGAAATCATACTTTTGAAATACCACTTTGTATTGCGTGTTTATTCAGTGTGTTTTGTGGCAAAAATCTTGTGATTCTGGGGGAAGAAAGAGCCGTTGTCTAAAAAGTAATACAACTTTTCAAGATATGTTGAAAAGTCATTTAACTAGGCACTCATCAGGTGAGATGGGTTACACATTACAAAGCACGGGCTTGTATAAGTGGATGGAGAAGTCAAAGATGAAACACTGTTCCTATAACAGCCTTATTGGACGATCATTTATAGCAAGGGTCAAACTGGTCAATTGCTTCTGATGAAGCAGTTTGGATTGCAACAGTTAGAACGTCTTCCAGAATGTTAACTTGCTACAAAGGCTCCTTATCCCTGTGGATCTGAGGTGTTTTCAATTTCTTAGAATATAGAGGGACCCCCACATCTGGTTTTCAACAATTTTGTAGCAGACACTAGAACAGGAACATGAATGCTTATAGATTCTGGAGGGTGGGGAGGCTGCTAAAGCCGCACAAGTGGCAGAGTGATGGAGCAGTCTTGAAAAACCAAAGACCCAGGTCAGCTAACGCTGCTACGCTCACTCCAGCCATTTGAAAGCACGTAAGAGAGGCCCATGTGCCCCGCCCTCACCCATTCATTCTACGTGGGTCTTTCAAGAGCCCCCATGTATCAGTGCTCATCTTTCTTTCCTCATCCTTCCTTTATGCTCATCCTGGCTGTTCTCTTCCTAGTGCTAATCCAGGTCACTCTCCCCTATCTCTCCCCACCCAATTTCTGACACAATAAATACTTTGTCTCACTCCACATGTATCTCTCCTCCTCCTCCTTCCTTCAGGCTCCTGAGGTACTGCTTTCAAAGACGGTAACGAGTGTAAGACTGAGAGACCATCTGGGATTGTAAGGTGCCTGCATTTGTTTCTCTGGGTTTATTTTTATCCCCAGGGTACCACTTTATATTTATGAAGACTTTCATGATTCCACAGACATGAACTTACAAATAACTTATTTCCAACAAAAAAAATTTGCAAATCACAAATAAGGTTTTATTCACATCAAGAGGCACATTCCTGAAATTTTTTTTAACGTGTTGGTCAGTTGCCATGTAAGTGGATAAAAATGTTAGTTATTGGGTTTTTTTGGTTTTGGTTTTGATTTTTTTACTATTTCTCATGACTTTCATTACCTTCATTATTCTCCAGAAAAGGTTAAGATGACAGGAAAAATTGAAACAGAATATAGTCCAAGGATTTCAAATTTTCCTGAAGGAAAGTATTCTACAGTTATGAAGTTTTAGTCCTCACCCAAGCCCGAATAAAGTAATTATTGAAAAGTATTAGTGGCTCCTACTACCAACTTTACACAGACAAAAAAGAGAAAGAGAAGTTGACCAAAGACTTTTGCCTCTGTGAGAACAGAGGATTCTATTTTGTTGCTATTGACAAAGACTGTAAGATTTAATATCTGAGACAAGTGGGGCATCAATGGTTGCTCTAAACTGGGGAGAGTAACAAAGGAAACAGAGGGGAAAGTTAACAATAATTCTGGCGTTTAGGCAAAAGACCAGATTCCGATATAAAAGAAGAAAAATTGGAAGTTTCAATCAGATAAAGCTTACATTCCCTGTCACCCACCATACACCATTTCCACATGCTTCACAAAATGTTTCAAGTTGGACAGAGGAAGGAAATTAGAGGGGAGATTTTAGATCAGGGAGGGTCCCAGAAAAAGGAAATCTTTGTTTACTTCCAGGCTGATTTCTAGCAAGAGAGAGAGAGATAAAATTCTATCTTTGGGTGATCTGAAAGCAGAAGGAGGACTATTATGTTTCCTACCTGGCTAGTCATGGAGGCTACAAGACCCACTGAAAGTTTCATGCATCTTCATGTTGAAAAACAGTAGAGTAGAGGGTGACATAGGGTACCATTTATACAGACTTACGGGCCAGAGAGAACCTTCAGAAATAACCGCTGAGCCTCCCTCCCACAGGGCATGGGGAGCTGCTGAACTTCTGACATGGAACACTGCAAATCACCCTAAGGATATAGTTTCTATTACAATGGCTTTAAAAGCAAACTCAATTACTCTTAGAAAATTTTGTACAATCAACCGAGAACTATTACATTTCACAAGAATAAAGGTGACACAGGTGAAGATTATATTCACCATGCCTCACCTTGTGGATGGAAGTTCTCACCAAACTCCACTGCTGTCTCATTGGAAAGATCAGCCAATTTAAATGATTCTACTGCAGCTACCAACCGAATACAGCTGAATGAATTTATACAGGGCCGAATCATGATATTTTAAAAGAACACCAACATTTTCAGGTGATGCTTTTACAAAGCCATAAAATGATCATTCAAGACATTGTTCTAATATGCAAATAAATTCTCTAATCTCCTTCTATATCTCTAGTACAATCTGACACATAATACAGGCAAGAGAGTAGGACTGGAGGTTAATAAAAATTTGGAGGTGGCCAGGAGTTTCTCTCTTCACATCATAGCTTTATAGATGGCAAGAGGAAAGGAGGGTCCTGGTCTCTGCTCTTACTTCAAAGCAGTTCAGACACTAAATCTCTCACCCTCTCATGACTATAGCAGAAGGCTTGTGAAGACAGGGGAAACTGATGTGAATACCAGGGGAGTGAAAGGTGATTTTCTCCACACAAGAAAATGTAAATCATTCTGATGGACCTTAACAAGTCCAGTAAGAGGGGGAATACATTGAGATAATGTAGAAAACACTGCAACACACTGAGGGGGAGATTCAGAGGTACAAACTACTACATATAAAATAAAGAAGCTACAAGGATGTAATGTACAGCACAAAGAATATGATTAGTATTTGGTAATAACTTTACATGGAGTATAATCTATTAAAACATCAAATTACTATGCTGTACACCTGTAACTAATACAGTAAGTCAACTATACTCCCATTTTTAAAAGTAAGGCAGTTCATGTAAAAAAAGTAGCAACTTTTTTTTTTTTGTAACTTTTCCTGAAGTGAGCTTTTCCTCTTCATGGCAAATGACTGCTCTGCCTGGTGCTATTTGTCACTAGGGTGGGGACAGAAGGGTGGAGTTAACCACGTCTGCCATATTCTCAGCATCTCTTCATTAGAGTCGAATCCTTCACATCTGTTTCCTACAGGAAAACCTCTCCCCAGTGTGGCATTACCTCCTTCACAAGTTAGGGTGAGTAAAGGTGAGCAAGGAGTGGTGTTCTATTGCAGCATTGCCAGTTGTCACGGTGATTCCCTTGTTGTCTTGATATCAAAGCTGCACTCATCATGGTATATAAGCTGATGTGGTCACGGCCAGTGAACACTTACTGAATATTCAGTGTAAGCTTACCAAAGAAAAGGCAAAGAATACTCATTCTTGATCTCTATGTACTTTCTATTTGGGGGAAAATGGCACATATATAAAAGCAATCCAGTTTTCTAGACTGTCAGGTCTGAATTTCATTTTATCCCACTTATAAGCTACAAAATTAGCCTATAACAGTTTCCTAGGTGCTGAGAAGAAGACACAAGATCCTGGGTCAGAAACAAAGGACTTTGTTACTCACAGCACAGCAAGTATCAGTGGACCTTCGGGAATCCACTGCTTTTCCAGCAAGAAGCAAGCTAGCCTGCTCCTTGTCCAAGGGTGATACATTACCTCATCTCACAGGCTACCAGCTGCATAAACAAACATGAGAAAATGGCCTGGGTAACAGGGCCTTGCAGTCTCGGCACACCCAGCAAGACACGTAGGAATCTGAGAAGCTCAATAAGACTGTGTCTCCCAACATAAGCAGAACGTCAAATGATCAGTATGGGTGATAGCATCACTGATGTTTGAAGATCAGAAGTAACAGGACACTCATGACTTAAGGGAATTGATGATGACACTGGCTACAAAAAACCTGCTGATTATACTAACATGTTTTTTTACCAGCTTACCTCTGTAGGCAACAGTGGGTTGCTGATAAGGAAAAAAAAATAGGGGGAGGTGGATGAGGACTGGGTCTTCTGGAGTTTTAATACTTACTCACTGAGATTGGACTGACCACACTGAGAGATACGATGTGAAACTATCATTCTGAACATTCATCCTCAGTGATTTGAAAGAAGCGATGTTAGATGCAGAAATCTGAGTATAACCAAGTGAGTTGAAATGTTATCTTTATCCAGACATTTCTATTAAATATCCTTCCTAAGCAACATAGAAAGAGTAGGAACAATGCCTGTGAGTTAAGTTTCAATTAGCAGCATGGCAGCTGATGGGAGTATGGGGTTTTAAAACCCCTCATGCTCCCATTAGATAAAGATCTGGGACATGTAAGTCATCAGTATTCATCAGTGTGAGGCCAAGTAAATGAGCAGGAGGCCAATTCCTGCTCCACACCCATGTCTGCCTGGCCCAGTTCCCTCAGGGAGGTCCAAGCCACACAAGAGGTGGTAGCCAATACTGACCTTTTGTACCAGAAGCTCCACTGATTATAACAGGAAACGGGGTTTCCTCAACTTGGTTCCAGAGGACACGGCACATGACCTTGGAGTATTTTGCGATCCTATTGTGAGGCAATGAAGCAGCAACATTTCCCAAGACAAAAGCAGTTGCCATCAGGCCAGCACAAGACTGACAGACAGTTCTGAAGTGGACCCAGGACTCCTTGCTTTGGAGAGGAGATATGTAGCTGCGATCACAGCCACCGCCTCTCCACACTATCAATTTGTGAAAGACAGAACATTAAAAAGTGGAAATCATTGGCTAGCAGTAAAATACTTAATATAAAAAAGTGGCCCAAATAAGCATGTGAAAATCAGTGTTTGTTTTTTTTTTTCTAAAAGTCATGTTGATCATCTTTCTTATTCATAGCTTGTGTACTGAGTCTTTTATCATGAAAAAAGTTCTCCTCTTTGTCAGGGGGTGTGTCTCAGGAATTCCAGAATCCATTTGCACATTTGTTTAATTAAAACACATTTTAGGGGAAAAAAGTAAGTTTTCATTTGCATAGGGAAGCAAAGAGCTTTGGGAGACCTTTGTGTCACTTAATTTAAGGAGTTTTTGCCACTCCTTGAAACTGCCTCTTCCCTCTCCATGGTCTAATTATTCCATTTCCCTGTTCATAGCCTGCTCCAGCTTACCCAAACACATAAACATCATTTCTTCAATAATTTTCAAGTATTTATATGACCAAGTGCTGTGACCACCTCAGCCATATTTGTGTTTTAAAAGAGGAAATTTGTATTTCAAAAAAGGAAGTCATCTACTACTAACAATGGATTTTGGAGGGGTGTCTTTGTGGGGTGTGGTAAGGGGTTCTTCTCCTACTTCCAGAGCTACAAAGCCTTTAACACAGCAGCTAATCTGCTTCTGCATAAATCAATCTGGTCCACTTTACCAAACAGAGGATTTCTATGCCCAAACATAGACCAAATCATTGACTTTAGGCCTATTTATGAACAATGTTAACTCTCCAATGAAAAACTTTCCATTTCCAGCAGTCGACCAGATGTTTTGTCTGATACCAAGCATCCAGATACAATTTGATAACACATAGACCTTTGATTGAATTTTTCTGTCCATACGGAAGTAATAGTGGAAAGCAAAATCATTATCTCATTATTCATGGAAGTTATATTCTTTGAATTTGCTGTGAGCACTAAGTTAGTGAACACTGAACTATTGTTTTTAGGGGAAATGCAAGGTTAGGTTCCTGCAAGCCTCTCATCACAATGTTTTCATCAACTGAAATGCCATTTGTGTTATAAAGGTTCATTTGCCCACATCCTTGAAAAACAAGCCAGTCTCACCAACTTTGAAAATCTGTTCTTTCACATAACCCTTTTCCTGTATAACACTTAGCAGGTATTTAAAAATTCTTCTTCAGCCTCCTGATTCCTTTGGCCACACTTTCCTCAGGCCTTTATAATAAAAAAGAAATGGTATTCAGTTCAACATAGAGTTTGAAGTCCTAGCAAGAGCAATTAAGCAAGAAAAAAATTAAAAGGCATCCAAATCAAAAAGCAAGAAGTATAATTTTCTCTGTTCACTGATGACATGATCCTATATAAGCAGAAAACCCTAAATATTCCACACACACAAAAAAATCTTGTTAGAACTAAGAAATTAATTCAGCAAAGTTGCAAGATAATAAAATCAGCACACAAAAATCAGTTGTGCTTCTGTACACTAACAATGAATGACCCAAAAAGAATGTTAAGAAAGCAGTTCCATTTACAATACTATTATTTTTAAAGTAGTACTATAAAAAATATTTGGAATACATTTAACTACAAAGGTGAAAGACTTGTATACTACAAAGACTACAAAACATTGCTGAAAGAAATTAAAGACACAAACAAATGAAAAGACATGCCATGTCCATGGCTTGGAAGGCTTAATGTTTTTAAGCTGTCGATGCTACCCGAAATGATCCACAGGTTTAATGTAATCCCTATCAAAATCCCAATGGCATTTATTGCAAAAATAGAAAAATTCACACAGAATCTCAAAGGAGCCTAAATAGCCAGCTGAAACAATCTTAAAGAAAAGGGAGAAAATTGGAGGTCTTACACTTCCAGAATTCAAAACTCATTACAAATCTGCAGTAATCAAAGCAGTACATTAATGGCATAAAACAGACATACAGATCAATGGAATACAATAGAGGACCAGAGACAAACCTTCACAGATATGCTCAGATGATCCTCTGGGATACCAAAACCGTTCAACTGGGAAACATGCTACAACATGGATGAAACTTGAGCACATTGTGCTAAGTGAAATAAACCCGACACAGAAGAGACAAATATTGTATGCTTAGAGACTAAATAGCGATTACCAGGACTGGGAAAAGGGGGAAATGGGGAGTTATGGTCCAATGGGTATAGAGTTTTACTTTGGGAAGATGAAAGATTTCTTGAAATGGATGGTGGTGATGGTTGTACAACACTGTGAATGTGCCTAATTTCACTGAGACACTTAAAAGTGGTTAAAATGGTAAATTTTATATTTTATACACATATAATGTTTACCACAACAAAAACAAACAAAACACTCCTGTCTATATAGTTGACAAGCTCTCAAAGAACATTGTTGATGAGGATTTACATGCACCCATGGCCTATTGGTAATACTAAATAATGCTATTTGCTGTATGAAAAAAGAACAGTAAATGTTATGAAACCTAAACTTACATTTTAGACTCTTTTGTTCCTTTGTTTAGAAAAATGAGCATTTTACATCTTGGCTTTTTTTTTCTGAAATTTCAGATTTTTTAAAATAGTAAATCTCTATGCAGTATTACAATTTCCATATGTTATAATCAATCTATTCCACATATTATATGAAATAGATTGGAAAATTAAGATACATAGAAAGGATAGATATTTATTTCCCTTCCCATCATCAGCTGTAAGATATCTGAAGGACATATTTTAAATGCCTTTGCAACTCTATAAAGTCTTTATCTACCCTTTTTGTAGATGTTTAAACAGTCCTCACACATTCATTGGAAAAGGAAAAATCAATATCAATTTGCTTCTTACAACTGGATTCAGAATTGAAATTCATTTTCCTTTTTCCCTAATATGGTAGAAGACTCAATGGCACACAAAGCCATAATTGAAGTTTATTGAAATGATAATCCCTCTTCACGCCATCAGAATAAGAAGTCAGTTCAAAATTCAATATCAAAGTATCCTGACATCGCGCCAAAATCTCATTCTAAACACATCTCTAGGGGGATATTCAAAAATTCAGATGACGTTCTGTGGTTTCATTTTTATGTTCCTTTACCACTGCTTCTTTCGTTCTGTGATAGAAATGTTTCTATACTCTCACATCGTCCAATTTTCAGCGCCATTTCTAATCAAACCAAACTCAAGCTAGGAAACCTTACAATAAGGTCTTCATTCTTGGGATTTCATGCTACAACTCAAAACAGAAAACTGAATAAATAGCAGAAAGTTAGCTCTAACTCATGCAAGTCAACTGGGCTTTAAAACATTTAGACTTCCTTGAATATTTGCACTTAACATGAATTTGGTACAGAAATAATTAGTGAGAAAGTCATCATCACAGAGTTAATTGTGCCTACTTCGTATAGACAAACTAGAGTCAGAGGAGGTGTGATGCAATTTTCTCAGCATCCCAATAAACACAACAATAGGTGCAATCATTTCTATAAGATGCTATCCTTAGCTCATCAAAATAAGTTATTTCCCAGACATTTTTCTCAGTTCTTTTTGGAGCTCATTAAATGTACAAAAGATTAAGAGCATGCATCACAACTCAGTAATTAACTTATTTAAGACAATATAGAAAAAGTTGTAGATCCTACCTCGTATCATACAAAATTGTCAGTAAGTGAAATATTTAATCACAAAATGAAATTATAAAGGCACCATAAGAAAATAAACACTCTTGCACTGGGAAATGCCTAAGAATTGAAAGCAGAAATTATGAACAACCACCAAACCTAGGGTTAAAAAAAAAGAAAACAGTTTACATGGTGAAGGGATGGAAAGCCCAAAGGACTAAAAGTCAACCCACAGGCCCATGGATCTGATCATCCTTATCCCTGTGGCAAGAATCTCACTCTGGAAATGACCGAATCTAGTTAATGTAGCCATGGACATTAACATTAATCATTGCCTTTCCTGCTCTAATGCTGTGTTCATCAAACAAGCTTCTACTTAGAATATGTCTTGCCATAAACATCTACTTTCAGGGAGAGAATGTGTTGCTATGGTGACATGAGTTTTCTGGTACAGAAAATAACCAAATATCATTCATTCACTTATTTATTAAATAAGCACGGAGGATATCATATGCTCTGTGAATAGTGCTAAGATTATTAAATTCAATAAGCATAAAAAATTATTAGATGACACCAAACCAAAGAATAGAAATGGCAGAGGTAACCAGTAGCTTGCTTTGTGAATATGCACCCCATCTTTAAAAATGTTCCAGCCTGCACACCCATGTGACCTCCTACACTAATATATTGTACAGTTGTAAAATGAAAAAAGAAATCCACCTCCAGGGTGACCTGATGTGACTTCCATTGTCTTCCTGTGAGTAACCCAGGTGTGGTTCTGTTCACATTCTGGATGCCTCTTTTTCATTGCGTCTCCATCAAATCCCTTGGCAGGAGAATTCAAGGAAGCAGAATGATAACTGAGATGTCACTGGATGGCCAGCTGAGGGTCCACCAGGACAAGTAAGGCAAAAATGACTTCTATGTGTTTAGACAGTGTGAAGTCGGGATTGTTTCAGGAGTTGTAAAAAAGCAAAACTTCAGAGAAGGGAATATAATGCCCTGGAGAGGCAGAATCTTTTTTCTTTTACAAAACAAACAAGCAAACAAAAATTTTAACACATAGATTTCTACTAAGAAATACTTAAAAGTGGGAAAATAAATGATAAAAACATAAACAATATTCTTTGTGGTCTAAGCTTAACCAAGAAAGAAGGGCACTGGCACACCAGAAGGAGGAATGATCACACCAAGGTTTAGAGGGGGACTTGTCAAGAAATTTCTAGAAGGGATTGCAGCAGTCCTCATGTTGAAATGTCTTAAATCCTCTTACTCAGAAATTCTACGTTATGCTCAGGAAAAGTTGCAGGATACATGGGAAGGCTTAATGAACAAATATTTGTCAGGTGCTAACTACATGCCAGGCACCTGTGACCAGGCACACAGCTGGGTCACCAAGATGGCCCTGTGAGAAAGGGCTTGTTGTCTCCAGCTGTCAGCCCCTGCAGGGGTGGCCTCATCTGCAGAGCCCCTCGCCCTGGGTGGGTCACCGCAAGGACTGCGGGTGGCAGGCTATAATGCCCCAGCCACTCTGGCACCACTGGCATGATTCCAGCAGGTCCTTTTCCTGGGCAAGCCCAGGCAGCAGTGCCAGCATCACAGCTCAACTCCTCCCTCTGCTTGGTGTTGCTTCTGCTTCGTCCCTTCTACCTACAGGGGTCCATCCAAAGGGCTTGCTCTGATAATCAGACTGCACCCTAAATTCTGCCTCAGTGTCTACTCCCCGAAAACCCCACCTGCAACAATTCTCTTCTAAAAGTCCAGGACACCATGGTGAATGAGATAAAGACCCCTGTTATTGACGCTCACATCTGGTTTAGAGGAAACATAAACTAAACAGCTAAACAAATAGACGAACATGATAACTGCAGAGAGTAATCAGTGCTGTGAAGAAAATAAAACAGGATAATCTGAGGCAGCAAGCAGAGCTGTGTGGGGGTTATTTTTCGATTGAGAGGTCTGATCAGGAAGTAACATTTGTGCAAGAAAGAGCCAGCCAGGCAGAGATAGGGTGGTGGATGTTATAAGAAATTGCAACAGCAAAGGCATTATGGTACAAAAAAAATTTTTTTAAGTTATTGGGAGAGAATGTCAAAAAATGTCTGTATGATCTTAAAGTTGGAAAGCGTTTTTTAAACAAGTCATAAAAAATTCAAACCACACAGAAAATTTAACTGCACTAAATGTAAAACGTCTGTACTACAAATTATACTATAAACAGAGGCAGAGAGCAAAACCACAGACTGGCAACAAGTATTCGCAGTGTATGTAACTGACAAAGAATTATTGTCTAGACCATGTGAAGCACCTCTCCACCCATAAGAAAAAATAACTCCGGAGAAAGAAACGGGAACAGAGATCAGGGCTTTTTATTTGTAGTGCCAATGTTTCATTTCTATTGAAAATGATTTGAAGCAACATATCTGACGGCTGAAAGTTAAGATTCCACAAAGTGAATGGGGGAACTGATGTTCACTTTAATTGGTCTCTGCACTTTTTTAATACCTGAAATATTTCATTTAAAAAAGAGAGAGAGAGATGCCATGTACCTAGAGTTTAGGGAGGAAGGGGAAGTGATTGCAGGACAGAGATTGGATTTCAGTCTGATTGTAAGAGGAAGCAAATGGTAGGTCTTAAACATGGAAGTGAGATCCATGATTTGAAAAGACCATTTGGGATAGTGTGGAGAATGGATTTAGAGGTGCCAGAGTGTAACAAACTCTCGTCACAGTTCAGATGAAGGGTGATGGCAACTTGATCAAAGACAGTAGCAATGGAGAAGTGGACAGTCTAGGGAAAAGTTCTGTAACTTCTTATTTTGAAATAATTCTTGACTTCTAGAAAGATAGAAAAATAATAGAGATTTCCATAATCTTCACCCAGCTCACCCTAATGTTAACACTGTGAATAACCATAATGCAATGGTCAAAACCAGTAAATTAACATTGGTATATGCTGTTAACTGAAGGATAGATCTTACTCGATTTTCATCAGTTTTTCCACAAATATCCTTTCTCTGTTCCAGGATCCAGTCCTGAATGTCACATTACATTTAGTTGTCCTGTGTTCTTAGTCTCCTCCAACCTGTGACAGTTCCTCATTCTCTCCAATCTTGCCTAACTGAGAAAGTTTTAGGAGTATTGATCAGTTATTTGGTAGAATGTCCCTCAGTTTGGGTCTGACTGAAGATTTCCCATGTGGAAATAGAATCTGTGCATCTTTATTAAGAGTACCACAAGGTTATACTGCTCCTTCCTCAGTAAATCTTATCAGGTAGTACGTAGTGACATTTTTCTGTATGTGTGTGTGGTGAGAACACTTATGATCTACTCCCAGCAAATTTCAAGTAAACAACATAGTATTAATAACTATAATCTCCATGCTGTATATTAGGTCCCTAGAATTTACTCATCTTATACCTGAAAGTCTGTATCCTTTGACCAACATCTCACCATTTCCACCACCCCAGCCCCTGGCAACTACCATTCTATATTCTGCTTTTATGAGGATGTTTTTAGGGTTCTCACGTATAAGTGAGACCACAGAGGATTTGACTTTCTGTGTCTAGCTTCTAGACACAGCATAATGTCCTTCAGTTACATCTGTGTTGTCACTAATGTTTTACAGTGCATACATTTATTATGTGACATTTCATACCTTTTAAAAACCATGTTGTTCAACCTAAATATATACAATTTTTATTTGTTAACCACATGACAATAAACCTGAGGGGGAAATGCACACACCTAATGTCAATATTGTACATGATGTCAAGGGGCACACAATGTCAATTCCTGGTGATGTCAACTTGATTATTTGATTAAGATGTCTCAGTATACTACTCACTTCTCCAAAGTGGTATATTTATACAATGGAATATCCCTTAGCAATAACTAAGTGACTGTGAAGTTGCTATTTTCCTCTTTATAGTTAATAAATATACTGAGGAAGATATTTTGAAATTATACAAATACTCTGTTTTTACTCAAAATTTTGGCTACTAATTTTAATGCCCATCACTGGATATTGCCTACAGTATTCCCTACTATGGTATTTACCAGATGGTGATTTTCTATTTCTTTTTTCCCTTCTACATTCATTCGCTGGAGTTTTTCTGTAAAAAAGAGCTGCCGTGAATAAAGATTATTTGTCCATCTACTAGGATACTGCAGACTGAATGTGTCCTTCTCCCCCAGGATCATATGCTGAAACCGAATCCCCAGTGTGACGGTATCTGGAGGCGGGACTTTGGGAGGTGATTAGGTCATGACAGTGGAGCCCTTATAAAAGAGACGCAGCTCTCTCACCCCTTCTCCCATGTGATGACACAGGAAGAAGACAGCCAGTGTGAAATATGAAGCAGACCCTCACCAGACATGGAGTCTGCTGGTGCCTCAATCTTGGACTTCCCGGCTTCCAGAAATGTGACAAATAAATTCTGCTATTTATAAACCACCAGTCTATGGTGATTTGTGATAGCAGCCTGAAAGGACAAGGGCAATACATTATTTTTTCCAGATTTCCAAGCAGATCTTCAGGCTCCTATTATTTAAAGATGACATCCATCCATCACTCATGTCCGTCTTATGCCCATGCTCAACTTCCCCAAATTCAGCACATTTTTAACCTCAGAAGATCAGGAGCTCAGACTGTGTCTCAGCAAATATTCAATAATAAAAATTATTCTCTGAGGATTTATGATAAAGTTAGGGCCTTATATTAGTAAAATGCATACCAACTAATTACAAAAGAGTTGTCTTAAAAGGAAAATATATGTCAAAGTTCCCTTAGCCTGGGATGGACGTCTATATAGGATGATAAATAGTGCCTAGAATACTTGAAGATAGATAAGGAAAACTGAGGCTTTCTTCAATCCAAACTAGCTTCAGAGAGATAAGAAGATTATTCTAAAACCACCCTCCCATGCCTGTTACTTGGCCTCCAAACTCCCACTGTCACTACTGACCTGTGTGTCCCACCAGAGCTGGTCTGTGCATGAAAGTTGACTGTTAATCATACTTCAATTTAACAGAAAAAAGAACCTCAAGTAAAATCAGAGCTACTACTGAACTTCAGTTAAATATCTCATCACATGAGATATTTACCTGTGAAAACGGTGCCTGCAGAGATTTTAGGAAGGCACTTTCCTATGACAGCTGATGTAACTGAAACAGCTGGGGGTGAATAGGAGACTTGGGATGTAGTTCTTTCTCTCTGTCTCCTTGATTGTAGAGTGGAAAAATCCACAATGACTTACAACTGTGTAATGTTTTAGTTCCTGTTGCCCATTTTGCAGATGAAGAAACGTAGGCTCAGAGAGGTCAAGTGCATTGTGCAGTGTCATACAGCCAGGCCAGGGTCTTCCAGAGCTCAAACACACTGTGGGTTGTGGAGCTCTGTAGCTATGTTGCTTTCCTGGGAAAGAGGCTGGGAAGGTGTGACATGAGGCAGGAATAGCTGATGGCGGTGGTTTCTTCCTTGTGCCAGGTGACGAGCTGCCCTGTTGCCATGAGGATCCCATCGGACAAGCAGGACAAGCTTCATGGCTGCCTGGAGCATCTCTTCAACCAGGTAGGACCTGTGTCCCAACGCTGGCCTGACCTTGAGTTCGTCCCATCCCCTCTGTGAGAACCCATAAGCCAGGAGCCATGGCAGGGACCGCGGGGACCCTGGGGGCCAGACTGACCAGAGCTTCGTACGAACCAGGGGGATTCCATCCACACACTCGTCAAAGGGCTGGTCATGAGCAAGGCTTCTGAAGAGACCAAGCATTACCCCATGGGCTCCAGCTCACAAGCTGAGCAGAGAAGCGTTCCCAGGCAGGGCTAGGGGTGGCTTCTGGGCCAAAGAAGGGAAATAACATGGTAAGTGTCCTACCAGTTCATAGTACCTTCCGTGTACCAAGTAATACCCACGAGTCCTGGCAGCATCCTTGGTCTAGGATTGTGAGCTTTGGAATCTAGCGTCGGACCTTTGTGCCACCATTTTCCAAAGCTCCCTAACTGTCCCTTTGCTGCCCTCATGTCACTTCCTTGCCCCAGAGTTCAAACAGAAAGAGATGTGTACACTCTGTGGCTGGAGCTTGATCCAGGTCAGCACCCAGGAGGCCCCCTGGAACATCCCCAGTTCCATCGAGACCCTGGTGGACAACATTCAGAGACAAATGGAAGTCAGTTGGGCAGGGAAGGATGTGACGTGGAGGTTTTGTGGCCCTTGGCACTTAATGTGGGACATGGTTGGATCCGGAATGGGTCCATCCCCAGGTTCCATGTCCCTCCATGCCCAGGGAGGGGACAGGAAGAGTGAGGACCCCTTTCTCAGCTGTGTCAGCACCCTGGGACAGTAAACCCTTGATCAGGGAACCGCTGATTTTGGGTGCCTGGGGCTTCCTCACAGTCAGGAGGCGGAGAACACTGAACTTACCCCTTTTCTGCTTCCAAGATTGTGGATTTAGTTCAGTTCCTTTTGTTTATTATCAAGGTTACAAGTTGAGGTGGGGAGGGGGGCCCTAATCAGAGATGGGCTCACAGATAGGTTTTGAGGTAACAGCATTAAAAAATGTCAATCTGCTGCCAGCATTTATAACCCAAGATCCCATATAAAGGTCTCAACTTCTGATTAGTCTTGAAAGAGCAGAAGATCTGGCAATAACAGGCCTGCAATTCACGCTTGCCTGGAGATGAGTGGTGGTGGCCATCTATAGATACGGGGGGGAGTATCTTCCTGTCCACGCAGTCCCCACCCCGCCCTGTAGCCTGGGGTCTGCTTTGTGCACCTTAAGTTACCTGCGTGGCTCTTGGCAAATTTGAGTCTGGGACTACAGGCGAGGGAGGCGTTTGTCCAGGACAGCAGGAGGTGCTAGGCCATAGGGCCGTGACCCCAGGAACGGCACCCTCTGAGTTGGTAGTCTGGGTTGGCTCTGAGCCTGTCCTGTTTTCCAAAACTGTAACTGGTTGAGAGCATTGAGCTTGGAGCCAGATGGCCAGTACTCGAACCCCAGCACTCCGACTTATTGGCTGTGTGATCTTGGGAAGTTCCTTGACTTCTCTGTGCCTCAGTCTGTTCATGTGTAAAATGGACTCATAGTGTTACCAAGTCCAAGCTTGTTCTGCTCGGTGCACAGCAGGCCAGTAAATCGGGAGGTGTAAGGTGTTGGGACAAGGAATAGTGACTTTATTCGGCAAGCTGGCCGACCGAGAGGATGGCAGGCTAATGTCTTAGGGAACCATTCTGCTCCAGTTAGAATACAGGCTCCCTTTCTACAAAATAACGGGAGGGGGTGTGGTTGGTTGTTGCAAACTTCATGCTATAGGAATTGTTTGTTCTTGCAGCGGTCCGTGTGGGTCAGGCCATGGGGTCTCTGTAAACCTCCAACAAAAGAAAGGTTAGTTTCTCTACTGCAACTTTTTATCTTTGTTTAAGTGCAGAAGTGTTAATATCCTTAAAGGTCAGAGACCCAAGAATAGGCTCTCCTGTATGTTTCAGGCTAAAGGCAACTGTTTCATAAAAGGTGCAGAGCCAGCAAGAAGCCTAGAAAACAGGGCACAGTGGTTAAAACTTAAAGGAACAGATCCAATATAGAGTCAGATCTGTTCTCCTCTATTACAGTTGGGCTACCTCAGTCTTTTCCTTTAAAGTGAAAATTTTATGTGTGTGACTTTTATTTCCATTCCTACTTTAATAGCATGAAGGATGTCCTCTTACATGAGTTTCATAGTTTGGGCTTTGACATTTAGGCTTTTAATCTGTCAAATTTATTTTTGTAAACAGATCAAGAGAGGGATTTCTGTATTTTTTCCATGTGGATGACTGATGGTGGATGTGTCATTTTAGTGTCCTTTCTTCACTTACTATTTTTCAATTTTATTTTATTGAGTTATAGTCAGTTTACAATGTTGTGTCAATTTCCAGTGTAGAGCACAATTTTTCACTTATACATGAACATACATATGGTCATTGTTCTATACTCTTTCTCAACGTGAGCCACCTCAAGATCTTGCATGTATTTCCCAGTGCTATACGGTATAATCTTCTTTATCTATTCTTTCTATACCTGTCAGTATCTGTAAGTTCAGAACTCCCAGTTCATCGTCTCCCACTCCCATCCGAGCTGGTTTCCACAAGTTTGTACTCTATGACTATGAGTCTGTTTCTCTCTTGCATTTATGCTCATTTGTCCTTGTCTGTTCTTTTGTTGTCTTTCTTTGCTTTCTTTCTTTCTTTTATTTTTCGTTTCCTTTGTTCCTTGTCGTGGGGGTCTGATCGGGGATCAGGCCTGGCTGGGGGGTGTGGGGGCCATGACAGGGCTGGGGGGTTTGTGTGGCAGCGAGCGTGGGGAGTGGGACTGTGGGGTTTGTGGCCTCGCCCTGGGAGGGTAATGGTTCTAAAAGGGTGCTGGGACCCTGTTGGTGTTGGGGACATGGCCAGCCAGTCCCGGGCCATGGGGTG
Organism: Camelus dromedarius; assembly: GCF_036321535.1. Lineage (NCBI taxonomy): Eukaryota > Metazoa > Chordata > Mammalia > Artiodactyla > Camelidae > Camelus > Camelus dromedarius. The sequence goes on along the minus strand of NC_087465.1, from coordinate 10,386,831 downwards.
GGCCAGCCCCACCGCCGAGCCCCACATGGCCTGGCTCGGCCCCACTCATAGCGTCCCGCACCGCAGAAGCCCCAGCCCCAGCGTCTGCACTACCCGCAGGAGGAGCTGAGGGCACCGTGCCCACGGATACACACTTGTGGACGGACACAGGAGCCCGCCCAGAGCGTGTGGAAGCTGGGCCAGAGCCGAGTGCTCCTGGGCCGGCTCTCCGAGGAGGAACAGCACCTGGGATGTAGCTCGCCATGTGCCTTCACCTCTGCTGTCGTCACCTGGCAGGTAAGGGGCGCTGGTGGGGGCGCGCAGGTCTGGGAGCCAGAGGGTGAGGCCTGGGATGCGTCGGGGAGGAGCACAGGTAGGGGTGTGTAGGTGAGGTCCGGGCCGTGCAGCCCGTTGGGACCCGGAGGTGGGTCCAGGACTGTCACCATGGTTTGTGGTTGCCCCTCCTCAGCGTTAGTAGTCACTGAACTCTGTGTCTTCATCGCCACTCACACGCGGTTTTGGGCAAGCTAGTGCAGTCCAGGGAGGTGGGAGGGCACCACCGGGCCCTGGAGCACCTCCGACTGGCTCTCAGGCCGTGGCCTGCCTGCAGAGGTGGACCTGCCTGGCGAGTGGAGGACGCCCTGGACCCTCTGGGTAGGAATTATGGAATAACAGGCGAGGAGGCCCAGGCCTTTGGCAAAAGCTTGTGGGCCTGCCCCCAGGATCAAAAGCTTTTGGCAAGTCTCATTTTAGTCTTTAGAGGACCCTCAAGCTTTTCCACAGTGGCTACCCCAAACTACATATTCCCACGGGCAGCGTAGGAGGGTTCCCTTTTCTACACAGCCTCTCCAGTGTTTGTCCTTTGTGGACTTTCATTGAATGATGGCCTTTCTGACCGGTTGAGGTGATACCTCATTGTCGTTTTGGATTTGCATGTCTCTGATCATGAGAGATCCTGAGCTTTGTTTCACGTGCTTGTTGGCCATTTGTACGTCTTCACTGGAGAAATGCGTGTTTAGGTCTTCTGCCCATTTTTGCTTTAGGTTGTTAGATTCTTGCTTAGGAAGTTGTACGAGCTGTTTCTATATTCTGGAGATCGAGCCTTTGTCAGTTTCATCTTTTTCAAATACTTCCTCCCACTCCGTAGATTGTCCTTTTCTTTTGCTGATGGTTTCCTTTGCTGTGCAAAAGCTTGAAAGTCCAGTCAGGTCCCATTTGTTTGTTACTTGGTGCTTTTATTTCCATTGCTTGGGTAGACTGCCCCAGGAGAACATTGCTGAGGTGTATGTCCAGTGTTTTGCCTGTGTTTTCTTCGAAGAGGTTTATCGATTCCAGTCTTCTGTTTAAGTATTTAAGGCATTTTGAATTAATTTTTGTGTACGGTGTGGGGGAGTAGTCTAACCTCATTGATTAACAGGCAGCTGTCCAGTGTTCCCTACACCATTTGCGGAAGAGACTGTCGTCCCTCCATTTGTACGTTCTGGCCTCCTTTGTCAACGCTCAATTGACCAAACGTTCGTGCGTTTATTCTTGGGCTCTCTGTTCTGTTCTGTTGATCCATATGTCTGTTTCTGTACCAAAACCATGCTGTTTTGATTGTAGCTCTGCAGTGTTGTCTAAAGTCTGGGAGGGTTATTCCTCCAGCTTTGTTCTTTTTCTTCCAGGAGTGCTTTGGAAATTCTGGGTCTCTGTGATTCCATGTAAATTATGGTATGAGTTGTTCCAGGTGTGTGAAAAATGTCCTGGGTGAATTGATAGGGATCGCATTCAATCTGCCGATTGCTCTGGGCAGCGTGGCTGTTTCAACCATATTAATTCTTCCAGTGCAGAGACATGGGCTTTCTTTTTGTTTCTCTAAGTCCTCCTTAATTTCCTTAGTGTTTCATCGGTCTCCGTGTGTAAGACTTTCGTGTCCTTGGTTAGAGTTACTCCTAAATATTGTCTTGTTTGGATGCAATTTTAAAAGAGATTATTCCACTCGAGGAAGGAAATGCCACTGATTTCTGTAGGTCGATGTTGTATCCTGCTGCCTTGCCAAGTACTTTGATTAGTTCTGGTCATTTTTGCGTGGAGCCTCTAAGATGTTTTAATGTATCGTGTCATCTGCATACAGTGACGGTTTTACCCCTTCTCTTCCAATTTGGATCTCTTCTGTGTCTTTTCATTGTCTAGTTGCTATGGCCAGGACCTCCAATATTAGATTGAAGAGAAGTGGTGCGAGTGGGCATCTTTGTCTTGCTCCAGAGTTTAGTGGAAAAGCTTCCAGCCTTTCTTGGTAGAGTGTCTCGGTGTCTGTAGGTTTGTCACAAATGTGTTTTTCTCATGTTGAGACAGGTTCCGTGTATGCCCACCCTGGTAAGACCACGGGCTCAGTGAGGTCAGGCCGTGGCTGGGAGGATGGCAACGCGGTGGCGGCGAGGGGAGCCAGTTGTCTTCTCCCGTCTCCCCCGCAGCCTGGCCTGGGGGTGGCAGCAGTCCATGGGACACAGGTTACAGATCAGCCTGCTCCTGGGAGGCGGGCATGGTGCAGTCAGTGTGTGGGGGCGGCGGCAGGGACAGTGGGATATGGGAGCAAATGCCCGGTGGTCACACAGGGCAGCCCCAATCCCGCAGTCGCCACCACTGCCACCCCATGACCAGCCCCCGCCCGCCTCCAAGGAGCAGGCTGACCGGGAGAAGTGCTTTCGTGAAGCTAGGGCAGAAGGGGCCTCCTGCAGGCCAGGCAGCGGGGTAGATGGGAGCAGAGCAAGTTGACTGGCTCTCCCAGGGCAGCCCTCCTCCCCCACCACTGGTGCCACTGCCTGCCGTCCGTGCCCAGGGCCTCCCACCCTCGGTGTCCAGATCACCATGCATGCCATCACCCACCCGAGGCCCACTGGCGAGCAGCCTGCAGCCTGGGACCACCCTGACCCCCGGCTCAGAGGAGGCCCTGGGCACGGGGCTGGGGCGCAGGCCTGTGCCCAGATGGGAATTGGGACGGCCTCCAGCCCTGGCCATCACGCCGTGGAGGAGCCTTGGATGCTGGGCTGTGTGTCCACTGTCTGGTGGCTTTTCACTATGGTGAGCTGAGCGCAGACGGCCCCACCCCTGGTGGGGTGAGGGATGAGGGGTGAGGGGGTCAGCTGAAAGAACACGCATTTGGGGTCTGGGAAACCTGTGTTTGAAACCTGGCCTGTCCTAGGTGCCTGAGCTTGAGAGTCCCTTTGCCTCTCTGAGCCTCTGTTGCCCTGTTTGCAAAATGGGGTTGATGCTGACTCCAGGATGACAGGTGGATGTGGGACTTTAATGGAGAGAAAGCCCTAGAGTGAGATGTTCCTGGGTTCAAGTCCCGCCTTCCTGGCTGTGTGACCTGGGGCAAGCTGCTTCTTCTCTGAGCCTCAGATTCTTCTGCAAAGTGGGAACAGCAGTCCGTGTCCGTGCCCACTGGAGTAGGGTGGAGAATGGCTCCAGGGTGGTGTTTGGGGAGTTGTGGTGGGGGGGCGGTTGGGAGACAGCGTTCATGTGGTTACTGGCCCTTGCCTGGTGCTGCCTCAGGCTCTCTTCGCCTCAAGCACTCCCATCCCCTTCAGGCTCCCAGGCTGCGGCCTCAGGCCTCTGTCCTGACCAGTGCATCCTGAAGGCCAACGGCAACAATGTGATGAGTGACGGTGCGCCAGAGGTCCCGGAACACCTCCAGGCATTCCGGAGCCACTGGGAAGAGGCCCTGGTGAGCTACCCAGAGGCCAAGGGGATCAGGGAAGCCCTGTTTGTTGGGGAGGGGTAGTGAGGGCCACGGACCTTTCTCAGGGGAAAAGATGGAAGGTGCCACAATGTGTTGGGTGGGGTGGGGCTGCCTGCCTACCTGGCAGGGTGAGCTGGGCTTGGGTTCTATGATCCCTTTGCCTCCCTAAACCTCTTGGCTTCAGTTTTCACAGCTGTGAAATGGGTGTAATATGACATTCTTTTCTTACCACGCAGGCACGTTGGGCAAATAGTCATGTGAATGGTAAAATTTGATGTTATACTTGGGTTGGGGCCAGGGTTCTATGTGGCATGCTCCATCACTGGTTCACTTAATAAGTGATTATGGAGCACCTACTGTATGCCTGGCACACTTCTCGGCCCTGGGGCCCTAGGGGAGACAAGATTTCTGCTCCTGTGGATCTGATTTACATTTTCAAATGCTCCTCACTTCCCTCGCTTCTGTGTAGAGTGCAGATTATAGAGGGTAAGCACTGACTGTGACTGGAAGTCCCTCAGGAACGCTCCAGAGCAAAGTCTGGGAGGGCATCCAAAGTTGGTGTCGCTGACAGGCTAAAAGCCTGAGTTTTGGAATCGGGGAACAGTGTGCACCTGGGCTCCTGGCATGTTGGCCGCCCCTCTTACTCTGCTCCCCTCACAGGGACCGTACCAGTGGGCCTACCAGACACACAAGGATGTGCAGGAGGCCTGGGAGGCCCACCGTGAGGACCCCAATGACGAGGGTGCTGGAGAGGAAGACCAGCCAAACTCAGGTAAGTGGACAGAAGAACCTTTGTGTTTACACTGAGTTCACCTGGATAATCATGGCTACTCTCCTCATTGTAAAGTCGTCTGATTAACAACTTTATTTCCAGCTGCAGCCATACTTCCTCCTAGCCTGGGAATGCCACGTACTCACAGGGTCTTGATAGGATGGGGGCATCGCTCAGGGATTGTTATTCTGCCCACCAGGGGCTCCCACATCTCTCCAGCCCAGCCACAGCCCCGGACCCCAGTCCTGTCTTTCTCCCCGACACCCCTTGGATGTCTAACAGGCATCACAGACTTAGTGTGGCCAGAATTGAACTCCTCACCTTCCTCTGAGACTTGTTCCTCCCCTCAGTGTCCGGTCTCCATCCTTCCAGATTCTCAGGCCCCAAACTCAGAGTCCTTCTTGGCTGTTCTCTTTCTCCTCTGTCCCACCACCTCAGCTCCAGCAGCACACCTCGTTAGCTGTGCCATCCCCACGTGACCTGAATCTGACCACTTCCCATCACCTCCATTGTGCCTGGTCCAAGCCACCACCATTTCTCACCAGGACTATTGCAGTAGCATGCTCACTCATCTCCTTGTCCTGCCTTATGTCCTCCTCTGTGGGGTATTCTCAAAAAATAGAACAGAACCTTGGAATGGCTTCCACCCTATGTAGGGCATAGACCAAGCCCTCCCCATAGTCTTCCAGGCCAGACCAGGCTCCCCAGCCTCTCCTCTCATCACTCCCACTTGCCCTCTCTGTTCCATCCACTCTAGCCTCTTATTCTTAAATACCAAATGGACGCGTGCCCCAGGGCCTTTGCACTTGCAGCTCCCTCTGCCTGGACTGCTCTCCCCCAAGTACTTCTCACCTTGTATCCCTCACCTCACTCAGCTCTCTGCTCAGATGTTACCTAGAGAGACCACCTGGAGTGCTGTGGTTAAGCCCTTTTTGTCCCTCGGTGACTCCTTATCCTGTTTTATTTTCTTTCACCACGTGTATGAATTAGTATACATCATTCAGTTGTTTATTGCTTATCTTTATTTTCCCTTCTAGAGCATAAGCTTCCTGAGGGCAGAGGTTTTGTTTATTTCTTGCTGTAGCCACTGATCCTAGAACTGTGTGAGGCATATAGTAGGCACTCAGTGAATACCTGTAGTCTGAAAAATAGCCTCTGTTCTGCAGTCGCTTGTCTGGACTCTGTGCTGTACTTCTGCTGGGCTGGGCTGGGCTGGGGACAGAGGCTGTAGAAAGACCAGAGGCCTTGGATGATTCTGTGTCCACTAGCTCTGGGCTCCTTGCTGGTAACTTTGGGGTTAGCAAAGAACAGGGGTGTACAGGGGTGGCTGGAGAACCGTCCCCCACTGCTGGAACACACACAGCCTGGCAGAGGGATCCTAAGCGGACAGGTTGATGGGGACAGGGGAGAGACTAGCTGGCAGCTCTGAGCTCAGCTTATGCCCCTCTGACAGGAAAGGCTCTGGGCTTCCTTCCCCGGCACATCGGTGACCCCTGATGATGGTGGTAAACCACGCTAAGAGGAGCTGGTGGTTTCTGTCCTTCTGTTCCACAAGTAGAAGCATTTGCTATGTGCCGGGTCCTGTTCTGGGAGCTGAGGAGACACCAGTGAGCAAGGGGAACATGGTTCCTGCCCTCAGGGCACTGACGTGAGGGGAACCAGACAGTGAACAAAAGAAGAAAAACTTGACAAGTGGTGACATAGCGTGAGGGTGAGGGGAGGAAGAGTGATGGTGTGTGGGTTTAGAGGTTCTCTTTGGAGCAGGTTGGGGGAAAGCATTTCACTCCAAGAAGGTGCCTGCTTGCTTCCTAGATATGTCACTACCTAGCTATGTGGCCACTAAGGAGCCACAGTCTCTCTGGGCTTATGGTAATTAGACTTAACTTCAGCTACATAGAAACATTGGCTCAGCAAACTGAAAAGTATGAGTAGGGTCAACAAGCTTCAGGTCTGGCTCAATCCAGCACCTCATATAGTGAGGAAGCTCTTTGTTTTTCTCCAGTTCTCAGCTCTGCTCCCGCTGTGTCGCTTTCCTCCTCACATGCAGTTTTCTGCACCTGGTGTCTCTGGTAACTGGGAATGTAGTTGAGAAAGAGAATGTCTCCTCTCTGTAGATCCTGCCAAAGCCCCAGAACTGACTCTCATTGGTCAAGCTTGGGTCACATGCTCATTCCTGAACCAACAGGGGAACTGAATAGGGCAAATCTAATATCCTCCTTGGCCAGGCCTTCACCTCTAGGGGAAGGTGTGGGTGGGGGTCTGCTTTTGTGAGCCACATAGACTGGGAATGGGGCTCAAGGGTTGGTTCTTAGAAGGGAAATCTTCTAGAACAAAGAATGAGTGATAGTGGGCTGGCAAAAGTGAACAGAGCTACAGCACAGGCTTCGGTCTTGCCATCTATCCAACATGAGCCATCCTCGGTGCTGGGTCGGAGGGCTGGCCTGGTGTGGGGTGGTGCCCCGTCCTCAGGGTTGCCCGTCCCTTTGGCTTCCAGTCTTCCCCCTGCTGTCCCTGGGTCTCCAGCTGAGCCCACATGAGGACAGCCCTGCGGTGAGCCTGACCGAGGACAGCGTGCACCTGGAGCAGGGCATGGTGCGTGAGTGCGTGAGCACAGCAGGTGTCCAGTGCCTCGTGCTGGAGAAGGTCTTGGAGCCATGCGGATCTTCGGCCTCACCACCAAGGTCTCGCTGGGCGGTGTCCTCCCCAGAGGGGTGTAGCAGACTTCTCCCCACATCCTGAGTTAACCTGGAGCCCTTCTAGTCCCTGCCCCACCACTTGGTAGCTGTGGGACTTAGGAGAGTGACTTCCTATCTCTCAGGCTCAGTTTGCTCATTTGCTAAGTGGGCCAGTAAGACACCTGACCTCACGGGGTACTACGAGGCGTACAGTAGTCACCGCACACCAGCCCCTGAACACCCGCACTGGGGCACAGTGAGTGCTCAGTAGCTGTTAATGTCTCTGTAGATCCCTGAGGCCTGTCCCGCTTACGACAGAGTCTTCGTGCAGGACTGTGGACGGCTGACAGCCCTGAGCAGCGTCGTGAAGACCACATTCCACTACGAGTTCTGCCACCTGCGACACCGAGCTGGAGAGCACTGGCCAGAGGACCGCCTGCAGCCAGGAGGTGCCCGCATCCTGCAGGGTCTCCGCGGGGGTTACTGTGGTTGTAAGTGTCAGCACCCAACCCACTGAGCTTAAACAGACAGGAGAAGTTACTGGTTTGTATTACTGAAAAGTCCAGAGGTAAACTTCAGGCATGGCAGTATCCAGGCACTCAAACAGATCTCACACTAGCACAAGAATAGGGTCTCCCTCCTTCTCTTGACTGTGTTCTTCTGTGTTGGCTTTGCTCTCAGGCACTCTTTTCATGTAGTGACAGAATGACCCCCGGGAGCTCTAGTGTTAGCAACCCCAGTAGAAAGGGGACTTGATGAGAACTCTTGGTGGCTTGGCTTGGGTCCCTTGCCCAGCACTGTACCAGTGTCTGCAGGGAAGGGGGGGGCAGTCTTACCTGACTGAACCCCATGCACTGTGAGTCAGAGAGAGCTGGTTCCTGAAGGACAGCCCAGATGCAGCAAAAGTGGGGAAATGAATGTGGAGAGGTAGCCAGAGGCCTCAGATTTCTCCAGGTCTTCCCTGAAATCTGTGTGCAGGGAAAGGCAGTGCAGGGGAATTCACTCTTCCATTTGGAACTCTTGGCATTTTGTCCAATTCTGGAATGTCTGGCCTAGGCCAGGATAAAGCGGGTACTCGGGGTGGGCGAGAATTCCCAGAGCCCTGCATCATGACCTCATGTCCCCCACCTTTCTCAGTAGTTGTTAATCCACTGTGTGGCCTGGACTTTTTGACCCACAAATTGCCACATCAGCCTCCTGGAAGTGTGCTACCCCAAGACCATGCCCTTGGTTGGTAGGTGCTTCAGCGTCCACTTTGGTCACAAACCCTCCCTAGTCGACCTTGACCCAGAGCAAGGTGGCTGTGTCTGTTAGAAATTGTGGTCAGATCTCACGCTACAGATACTCAAACAGAAGCATATATGAAGGCTAGCGGCCCAAGACTGGAATGCTGGCCCCATAGTCATCAGGGATGAAGCCTCCTTCTTTTTATGACACCATCTCTAGAGGTTGCTTTTATCCTGAAGGATGCCTCATGGTATAGAATGGCTGCTGGATTACCAGCCATCATTTCTACATTCTAGGCTGGAAAAAGATCACAGGAGTTAAAAGCATATTAGCGCCAAATGGAAACTTTTTTCTAATTGAAGTAATTTAATGTATTGAAAGATTGTTTAAAAGGGAAACTTTCCTCATTCATTGGGACCCTTAAAATGGGTTTGTATAGCTCGGTCGAAGGGGCTTGTGAGTATCTGGGGGCTGTTTGTAAGTGAGCTCTCTCTCCCTCCACTGCAGGTCACCTACACCCCATGTCCTACACCCAGCACTGCATCAGCACCATGCCTGCCGCCTCCTGGAAGTGCCTACCTGCTGTGGATGGGGACTCCCAAAGCCAAGGTCCCAATGACAGCATCTTTGAGCCAGCCAGTGGAGTCCTCAGCCAGGAGGACCGGGGCCTGAGCTCAAGCAGGAGGACCATGAGATCCAGGACGCCTACCTGCAGCTCTTCACCAAACTGGATGTGTCTGTGAAGGAGATGAAGCAATATGTCACTCAAATCGACAGGTGAGCCCTGGGCCAGGAGGGAATGGCAGGGCATCTCAGAGTCAGGATTTCTCAACCTCAGCAATGTCAGTATTTTGGGTAGGGTCACTGTTTGGAGTGTATCCTGCACACAATAGGCTGTTAGTGGTATCCTTGGTCTGTACCCACTAGATGCCAGCAGCACACCCTCCCCAGGTTGTGACAATGAAAAATGTCTCAAAGCGTTGTCACATGCCCTGTCAGTGGGCAAAATCACTCACAGTTGAGAACTGCTGCTCTGATGTAAGGATGGATGTAGGCAGCATCCTCAGCAGAGGGTAGAACTGTTCGGTGAAAGGTTTTGGGGGAACTTTATCATTTAAACATTGCAGAAAGAGATGGCTGGACGTGATGTGCCTTTTGGTACCTTGTGTCCGGACACACATACAGCATCCCCTACAAAGTGTTTTTACCAACAGAAGTTGCACCGTTCTCTGCTCAAAGTTTAGGTCTCACTACTGGGCTGGAGGATGTGGGGTGTAGGGAAAGTGAAGTGGCACCTCAGGGACACCATGGGCCAAATCCAGAGGGTGGGCAATCCTGGATGACAAGTGACCCAGTTTCTTTAACAAATAAATGACAAGGGAGAAGCAGGTTCAGGGAGGAGGAGGAACTGGTAGAGAAGGGACTTGAGAGGCGTATCAACCAAACGCAGCGAGTAGGCCTGGTTTGGGTTCGGTTTCTAAGATACCGTCTGTGCGAAGGCACCTTTGTGACCATCAGGGGCATTTGAACGTGGACCGGGGACTAGAGGGTCTTATGGGATGATTAATTTTGTGAGGTTTGATAATAGCAGACTGGTTATGTTTACAACAGTGTTTCTCAGCCTCGACACCATGGACATTTGGGGCTGGACAGTTCTTTGCTGTGGGGTATTTAGTGGCACTCCAGTCTCTGCTCCTTGGATGCCAGTAGTTTCTCCCCACAACCCCCACCCTGCTTCGGCTGTGACAGCTAAAAATGTCTCTGGACGGTGCTGTTTGCCCGTCAGGAGACTCACTAAACTGCTAAATGTTTCCTGGTGGGGGTGGGGGGGATGGGACGGGTTGAGAATCACTGCTTTAAAAAAAAAAGTCTTTTTGTGCTAGAGAGACATATGAAAGTGTTTCTCAGGGGAATTATATGGTATCTCAGGTTTGTTTTAAATACTACTCTGGAAGGAGAAGAAGGTATAGAAAAGATTGAGGGAAGAAATGTGGATTCTGAGTTGCCATTGTTGAAGCTGGCAGCTGGGTACGTGAGGTTTGTCATGTTGTCCCCTCTTCTTCTGTATATGACAGAAATTCTTCACGATAAATGAAAAAATAATGTGAGGTCCCGCGCCAGGTTGCTGTCCCTGCCGCTTATTAGCTGTGTGACCTTGGACAAGTCACTCAGCCTCTCTGAACTTTAGTGTTCTCATCTGCTGAAGTGGGGCTAGTCATAATACTGACCTCATTGAGATGTAGTTGGATTGTGCCAGCTAGGGTTTACTGATCACTTAGGAGGCACCAGACAGTCTTCTGGGCACTTAACACATTTTAAGTCCCTTAATCTGTGTGGCATTTAGGACATAGTGATCGTACTCCAGTGTATGGATGAGGAAATGGAGTCTCAAGAGTGGTTTAATAATTAGCCCTAGGTCTCTAAACTAGGAAACGGTAGCATTGGGATTTGAATCTGGGGTCTGTCTGTGTTCAAAACCCATGCTTCTAACTGCTACACTCTATGCCAGGGTTGACACTAAGGCCTGTGGGCCAAATCCAGCCCATGGCTTTTTTTTTTTTTTTTTTTGAATAAAGTTTTACTGGGACATAGCCATGCCCAGTCCTTTACTCACTTCCTCGTGCTGTCACAGCACAGCGGCAGAGCTGAGTCGTGGGCAACCGGGACCGTGTGCAGCCCTGAGAGACCACGCTCCCCAGTCGCCTTCTACCCTCCCGAGCCTGGTGTCACTTGGCCATGAGCTTAGACCCTTGCATCTGACAACCCCTGCAGGAGGGCCGGTGTATGCGCATCTGCAGAATTGGTGGCAGGATTTTCAGGGTAGAGACAGAAAGCCTTTGGGTCTGCTTAGGGTCAGAGGTGTGGCCTGAGGTCAGGGCCTTGCCCGGGGCCTCCTGGGAGTGAGTGAAGCCACGCGCTTGTGCCTTTAAGTTCAAAGTCTTCCCCCCCACAGGCTGCCGTCCACCATCACGGAGACCACCTCAGGTGGGTCCTGCGATCCCCGCTTGGCCGAGGAGTCCTCGTCGCCCCCGCTCGTCAGTGAAGAAAGTGAGATGGACAGAACCGACCACGGGGGCATGAAGAAAGTGTGCGTCAAGCTGTCTGAGGAGGATCGGGAGGACTCAGGTCACGACACCATGAGCTACCGTGACTCCTACAGGTGGGGCTCGGTGTGGATGGTCAGGGGCACAGCTGAGGTCCCAACTCAGATGTCCAGAATCAGGACATTTCCCAGGAGGCGGTGGGATGGGGTGCTGTTACTAAGCCATTTGGTTCTGGCAGGGGGGTTCTGAGCCCCACAGCACATCCTGGATGTCCCCTTTGGGCCCTCAAGCCCAGGCTAATGTTTCAGGGCCTGTCCCCTGGTTGACACCATCCATCCGTTCTGCTTTGGTTCCGTTCCGCGCACACTGATGGATTGTGGTCATAGAAAAAGTCATGATGTGCAGTTGTGTTTTAAACTCAACTTAAGACCTGTGGTTTCTGCAACAAACACCGTGTAGTTTTACTTGACTCCAGGAGGCTGAGAGGTGTTTTTCCCTCCTACCTCAGAGTATCTGAATTGTTTTCTCCTGGTTAACTTAATGATAACAATGTCAGTGAAGTCCTAATTAGTGGGTGAAATGGACTGAATATTGAATTTCCTGTGATAAACCATATCGTGGGTGAGTGGAATTCCTTACACACAAACCAGCCCCGTGACCTCCCATGAAAGGTGGTAGAACATCCGGCCATGGTGTTTGTGGTAGGGTCTTGGGGGGCACTTTGGTAGGTTGTGGGCAAAACACAGAGCTGATAGAATTTGGGAAGAAGTGCCTTTGGCCCTGTCCTCCAGCTTTTTTTCATTCTTTCAGTCTTTGAGGGCCCTGCCTGGTCAGTGTCTCTTGGTGACTGCGTGATGAGATGTCGTGGCTTCCTGGGCGCTGTGTGTCCTTGGAGCGTTGTGTCCAATGAGCCAGGTTTCTCCATCTCGATGGGTTTCCATTCTTACTTTTTTGGGTTGTCTGATGTTTCCTCTGATTGTCTGAAAGGTGAAGAATTTCAGGATTGTGGGTTTTGATTCCTGATACCGCCTGAGTTCCTGGGACACAAGCTAAGCAAATACAGTCCTTGTTCTTAGGAGGTCTCTGCCTGGCTGGGCTGACAGAACACAGAGCCATGGGGTTGAGTGTAGCGTTTGCAGGTGTGTGCAGGGACAAGGCCATCCCACGAGGGGAGTGACAAGAGTTACCCCTGAATGAAAATGATTCACCATTCACCTACAGTTTCTGTTTCTGATTTGAGGTCTGGAAACATTTCCCCCAGTCAGCCCTAGAAAACCCTCCAGGACGACCTTCCCCATCTCTGACACTGATGGTCGGCCCACAGTGCTCTCTCTGGGCCAGTTGTTTACCGAGAGTTTTGTGTGCACTTCAGAAAAGTGGGTTCCGGTGCTGGGACCAGAGGCCGTGCACGGGATGCTGACTGATCCTTTCCTCTCTGCCGCTTTGCAGCGAGTGTGACAGTAACCAGCACTCTGTCCTGTCCTACACCAGCGTGAGAAGTGACGGCTCCTACCTGCGCAGCCACGAGATGAGGTCTGTTGAGTGCAGAGGCTCATGTTGGGGGAGAGGGGCCTCCAGTGAGATTTCATTTTGCTTAGTTTTACTTTGTTGTGCTTTACTCCATGAGATATTACTTGCTGTTACTTTGCATAGAGTGGGAGTGGTTTTGCTTTCATTCACTCATTCAGCACGTGTTGATTGAGCACCTATCATGTGCTGGGACCACAGCAGGAGTAAAAAGACAGAGATCCTGGTCCTCGTGGAGCTAACCTGCTGCGTTAGTGTCTCTTGGTGTTAACGCAGACCAAACAAAGACACACGAGACGCGGTTACAGGGTGTGATGAGGGCTGTGACGTCGCTAAAATAGGGTGACCTGAAGGTGTCCATAAATGACACATGTTCAAACCAAAAATTCAGATGACACAGAAACATTCAAAAGAAGTAAATGAGGATAAGCCAGAATCTCAGCCTTTCCCCCAGCAGTGACCACATTTGGAGATCACTGGTGAACATGTATTTCTGCACAGATGGGGAGAAATGTGGACGGATGCTTGGATGGTCAGACAGACATAAGTCAGATTTTACAAATTAGATTATATGGTACTTGCAATGTGTACTGAAAGACTGAAATTTGCTTTTATTTTGATTTGAGCCTTTACAAATTACAAGTTTTGTTTTGTGATTAGGACATACATCCACGTGGTTCATAAGTCAAAAGGCGTGAGAGGGTGGCTGGTGACTTTTTGTCAGTTACCAAAATAGCTTGAACAAGATTTAGGAGTAAGTTCTTTTTAAGGGAATATATTCTTTATCTGCAAAATAAAATTCAGCTGCAACCTAGAGAGAAGAACTAAACTCTCCAACACCATAATTAAAAGGAAAGATTTGTTAATACAATTTTGGAAAATCATTCTGTAACATTTATTGTGTTGAGGGGAGAGGAGATTCTATTTAGAGCTATTATGCCCATGATAGACAATAGAAAATATGAAAAATATTAAGGAAAAAGTCATCCATAATTTTTGAGTGTTTGGAATCTTTCTACTGCATATGACAGGAAAACCCAATTCAAATTGCTTAAGCAAAGACCTGAAACCCTCATGGGTTCAGTGTGCTGACTGACTTGGGGAACCAGAGGTGAAGCCTGCCTCCCAGAACACAACGATGGCAAGGATTGGAGCTTGATACCATAATGAGAACTGGGGCTGATGCTTGAAGCAGAAAGAATGATGATGAGAGACAAATCACAAACGTCTGCTACCATAATACCATCGTGGAAGGATAACAACCATCAACATTTTGTCTTATGCGCGTGTATACACACACGTGTAAGAAATTAGAGCATTTAAAAACTGATTTATTGAAACCAACACAAAACTTAAAATTCTATTTTATTCTATTTATATGAAATTCTTAACAAATGAATCTAAAAGCATATTAGAGGGTGCCCGGGGCTGGCAGTGGGAAAATGATGGAAATGTCCTGTCTTGATGATGACATGCTTACACCATTTGTCAAAACTCATAAATCTGTACTCTCAAAATGGGTGAATTTTATTGAATCTGCATTATACCTAAGTTGAAAATAAAACAAAACTGAACTAAAAAATAAAAACTGATTTATAGTCTACTTTTTTCATTTTTTAATGTACAATAAGCATTGTTGCATGAGGAGAAACTATCATCAATTTGAAAATTAGCACATAGTCCCCCAAATCATAGAATTAGCAGAGCTAAGTAAAAATTTCTCTTCCAACTGGGGGCCTGTATTAAATTAAACATCGTAGGCGACCAACTTAATTGTTTTACTGGTTTATCATTCCTGTGCCACCCTTTGCAAAGATTGGTGTGTATATGCACATACAATTTCCCCTTCTTCCTTAGAGCAGCATATCACATATGCTCTATACATGTACTTCTGCTCTTTTGCACTTTGGTGTTCTTATGTAGCAATATATCCAGGAAACCATTCTGTATCATTTCATAGAGATCATCCCATTCTTTGTTCCAGATGCATAGTCCTCCATTGTGTTTATTCAACCTATCTCCTATATTTGGAAATTCAGATTGTTTCCAATGTTTGCTGGAATTTGGTTTAGTTATCCACTTACATGTAATTTGACAGTCATGATATTCTCTGTTCCTGAGTAAAGTGGAAAGTGAGAGATTTACTTATATTATTGATTTTATGTCATTTGGGTAGAGTGTGGGAAGATTTGAAATCAAGTGATCGTCATTAACCTCCAGATTACCAACTGTATTTTTAAATTTCAAAAATTATTTCTTTGCTTCTCTTTCATGGCAACCAATTTCTGTTTTGTGGATTCATGTTTTTTCGAATCTCTTGAAAGATGTTAATAAGACTTTTAAAGAATCTCTCTTCTGATCCCTGAGTTGTCTGTTTTCTCCAGGGTCAATCGTTCTTTTCCTTTTGGGCCTTTGTATCATTGAAAACATGATTGTTGATTGCCCGTTTCATTCAAAGATAAAGAGCTGAGTTGCTACTGTAAATATATGGCATAGATGTCCTCTGAACATGCACAGTCTAATTTCCCTACTAAGTCCCTCAACTGAATGGGATGGCTGACTGCAGTCTCCATGTAAATGGGTGCTGTCTTGTCATTTGGCAAGGCAGAACCCCCTCACTAACATCTTCACCAACACCAAAAAAACAGCTTTCCTTTGGAATGCTCATGTCCATACTCCAGTCTTTAGGGTTCTTCACACAGATCAGCTGACATTTTTAGAGCTCACTGTTACAGTTTCATCCTGAAAACAATCACCACAAGGCACTGATGATGGCAAGGGATAGGGGTGAGAGTCCAAGCTCAAAACGAATCCAGAGACAACACATCTCTAGGTGACTCTAGTTAGTCACCCACCAATTCTTCTCTTCTCTCAGCTTGTAGACTTTCCATGGCTTCTACCTCAACTGTAGATACTTTCCTGATAATCCTTTAAAACGTAGCTCCTGCTCTAGTTTATCTTTCAATGTTATCCCTTTGGCTTTCCATCTTCGAGAAATCGGTTTCAATCTATGATCCTCCATTGTTCTCATCTCAGGGCGATCATGAATTAATTCTGTTTTAAATTTCCTTTTAATACTGTCCGTGGATTGTGTGGACGGATGAGAGGTCAATGTGAATATTCACTGAGACAGGCCTGTACAATTTCCTTTATTAGAGCACGGGTAGCACTGTGACTCTGCGTGGGTGACACCGCGCTGCTTACAGCAAGTGTTGAGCACATGAGGGTTTGCACCCTGGGTAGGAACTGCGGCTCACAGGAGCTGCGTTGTGAGTTCTGCTGCACATCCAAGTCACTGAAGGTGGAAGAGCTAATGGAGTGAAAAAAGTGCTGGACTGGTTGTCCTGGTCAGTCCAGAGGTTCCCAGCGGAAAGTACTGCCTTCCAGCAGGCCCCCCCCCCGATGTATGCCACAATCATTCAATCCCATCACCCTAGACTATAGAGGAGTCATATATGATGACAGAACCATATGCAGATACCAGGCATTCAGTCTCCTAGTCTTTCCACTTTCTGACACTTTCATACACAAAGTCACTCTTTACCTAAAAACTCTCTCTCTCTACGCAATGACATCCATCCTCCGTACCTGATAATTTCAGATAGGAAGTAAAATTCCCTGAACTGAATGAGCCTCAGGATTCAGAGACCGTGAATAACTAGGCTGCTTCTTGTGTTTGTATGTTACTTCTGCACACTGTCATTTTACAACAGTAGCAGTAATATTTCATGTTTAAACATCTTTATTAGATTAAGGAGAAGGTTGAGTATTTCTCAAAAAGCATTCATGGTAATGGCATTCTGCTTTTTGAACTCAACTTTAAGGCCTTCATGCAGAATCACTTCAATTTTTTTGGCATTAGCCGTGAAAATGGAAAGGTCTTAGAAAATGAACATTATTTTTCTTCACAGGCACAGAGAGAGAAGGAACTTTAACATTTGATAATGACCAAAACTCATTTAATTGCTGAATTAACCTGCATTCATTGTACAAAAAGAACTGGACAGACAAGCCCTCGTCAGGCTCTCCTGCAGGGCTTCCAACTCTGCAGGCTGCATTATGCCTGGTACCGGAATTAGCTACCGATATTGTCCATTCTCTAGCTCATATTTCCTTTCTTTTTCAAAATCCCTGTACGAAGTTTCTAAATATTCATTTCTTCATTTTCTCCTTTCTTCCCAAGGCTGGCCTTCTACTCCCTCGCAAATTGTTTCTTAATGATCACCATAAAAAGTTTGCTGCAGAGAATCCCAAGCTCAGATTAAGAAGGACTTTTTTTCCTCAGGAATCTGAGCCACGTTGCCCTTATTCAGTGTCTTTTTTATTTTGATCTGTAACGTGTCATATGTTCACTTGGATTCATATTCATAGAAAAAGACTTGTCATAATCATACTTTCAAAAATATGCTAAGGAGAGGGTCTCAACCGTGAGCTGCTAATGCCATCTACAATTCTGTTTGATTTATTATCTCTCTTTTCTTTCCTGCCTATTCATCTGTCACTTAGAATGCTTTAAGGGTGAGTGTCTCAAAAAGACCAAAAGAACAGATATGGTATAAAGTTGACAGGAGCTTACCAAACTCCAGCAAAGCCTTTGATAGAGAGTTAAAAAAAAAAAGTGGATTTAGAATTCTCGACTTCAAAGTCTTATCACTACATCCCTTTACTCAAAGATTAAAAGTGCAATAAATAGCCTTCTGGCTCGAGACTATGAAGGTTTTATAAAGACTCCTTTATTGAGTCTAGAGAAGCCCACCCATTCTGTTTGCACTCAACTTCACAGAATAGAGGTTGAAGACATGGGTTTTATAATCAGAGAGACCAAGTTTCAGATGCATTTCTAACTTTTATCACTTAGATGATTTGGAGTATTTCTGTTAATTTTTAAATTTTTCTAAGGTATAAAATGGGGAAATAATAATACTATAATATCTACTTGATGGAGTTGTGAGGATTCAATGAGATAATGTATGCAAGGGCTTAGCAGAGAGCTTGATACATGAGCAGCAGAGGAAAATATTAACACAAAGAAATAGCATTTAAATCGTATTTCTCTTCTATTGCAAAAGGTAACTTGTGAAATTGCTATGCTTGTTTTCTGGTGTTTCAATAACTTTATTTTATGAATAGAATTTTCACCCTTTCCATGTAGATTCTGAAAATGCTTAGTAAAATACATGCTTAAAATTCTTTAGCAAAATTGAATAAGCCTGTGAGAAAATGAGGGTAAAAAAACATGGAGAAGAGGAGGAAAGCAGAGAGTGAGCCCTGAGTCTGGGGGATTTTTAGGAATCAGGGCCACCTGAAGCCCAAGCTGCAGCACACGAGGGGCTGGGACTTTGTAGGAAAGGGAGCTGGATCAAAGGCCATCCACTCAGATCAGGGTCCTGGGGGAAATACACTCCTAGGAACAGAACAAACTGGTTAAGAAACAACCTTTCCACAAAAGCAGCTGTCAAGAAAGTTTTGTCTTGGCCTTGGTTCCAGGTAAAGGTGAAAAAAAAAGTCTTCTTTAAAATTCCTGATCACTGTCCAGACCTCATATGGGTTTGGGACCTGATTTACAGTCTTTTCATAGCCCCAAAAACTGCAAACCAAAAATTGTTGTTTAAAGTGTTTGCAAGTTTATCATGTCCCAGGTGATGGTAGGAGCAAACATAAATGCTGCCTAAAGGAACACATGCTCATGCTCAGACTGAAAGAATTCTCAGAAATATTTCCAAAAAATATGTTCACAACAATAAAAAAAAAAAAAAACCGCACATAGAAGGTAAGTCACCATGAGTGAGAATCAGAAAAAACAACCAATGACAGAATCAGACCTGCCAAAAAACAAGGCACTAGGATTTTCAATGCAGAATACAAAATGTATCAAACGTGTGGGTTTTTTAATTTTAAAAAATTTTCATTGAAATATAGTCAGTTTACAATGTTGTGTCAATTTCTGGTGTATAGCATAATGTCTGAGTCGTCATGTACACACATTTATTCCTTTTCATATTCTTTTTCATTTTAGGTTACTACAAGATATTGAGCATAGTTCCTTGTGCTAAATGTATTTAAAGAAAAAAAAAATGAAACAAGAGCAAGATAACTATTTTAAAAAATGAATAGGTAGATTTTTTTAAAGAACCAAAGTGAAGTTCTAGAAATGAACAATGCAATAATTTAATTTTAGAACGTTCTAGAAGGGTTAAATTGCACACCTGAGATAAGGATTAGCAAACATGGAGGTATTAGACAAAACTACACAGATTGCAGAGACCACAGACAACAGAGATGAAAAAATATTGAAAGCAGATTCATGGGAACTGAAGACCTACTAAGGTGTAGCATTTATGTCATTGCACTTCCCTTTCCAATGCCCCTCCAGCCCTCACAATGGAAGCAACTTCTTGCTATTGTTCGGCTCTGAATTACTGCCCTCTCTATAGCTTCTTTGCATTCTCATTACCCCTATTGCTAATTCCCTGTATTAAATTCTCTCTAATGAAAGATTTAGAGTGGTTTCCCTTTTCCTGGCTGGACCCAAAATGATAAAAATACTGATTAAATTTTAATTTTCTAAGTTTAATATGCACGTTATGAGTTTAGAGTAATCACAGGGGGAAAGGGGGAAGGAAGAAAAGAGCTCTCCGTCAACCAAAAAAGTAGGCAAGAAATGAAGGGGGGAAAAAAGAAACAGACAAAATAAATAAATAAAAAGCACAAAATAAAAATGACAAGGAAAAATACACATATATTAGCATTTATACTAAATTTGAATGGATTAATGGAAATAGTTGAACTCTTCAGTTAAATGGCAGAAATTTTCATGTAGGGAGTCAGAATTCAGCTACATGCAAAAAAGAAGAGACACATAAAGGGAAATAAAGGTTGAAAATAAGATGAAAATAGTTACATGAGACAAACACCAACCAATAGAAAATATGGGTATACCTACTGTATACCCTATATATGTACTAACATCAGACAAAATGGAAATTAGGACACAATACGTTTGCTGTGTTATGATAAAAGTTTCACCTCACCAGAAGGATTAAACAATTCCAAATTCACTTGTACCTAACAACACGACCTCAAAATACAAGGCAAAAAATGATAGGAAAAGTTGGCGAATTCACCATCACAGAGATTTTTGACTCATCTCTCATAATGGATAGATCAAGCAGAATTTAAAGCTAAGTAAAAAGAATCACGAATGTTTTGATTAACACCCTTGATCTAACAGACGTACGCTGAACCTTTCATCAACAGTTGGAGGATACCCATTTTCTTCACATGTGGAACATTTCTGAAAATTTCTACATCTTGAATTATTACACTGCAGCAGAAACATGGCTCTGGTAGGATTCTCTGGTTTCTATCCACTTGCCAAACTACTTCTGCTACTTTGCAGATTGAAATGCCAGGTGGCCACCCTGGAGCAGTCTAAACATTAAGCCTAACTTTTCCAAACTGTTGTGCATAATATCTAATCTCCCTGGGTCTCCAATGTTCCCACAGGTGCTAAGCAAAGTCTTCCTCTGCCCTTGCTTCCACAAAGCCCCTCTTCAGGAAAGCTAAAACTGCCCATTGTAGGTAGATGTCCAGGAAGTCCTGGCCAGCGTTCACCTCTCAGTCATAGCAGATGCTTCTAGAACATGTCTACTTGTCCTCCAAATCACTTAAATTCCCCACCCTGCAAGTTCAATGGTAACTAATTTAAAAGATGGTTTTCTGTTTAGTAATTTCCATTTCATGCTCTCTAAAAATTTATATAAGCATGAAACACATTTTTTTAATCTTCAGATACCTAAATTAATGTAGTGCATAAAAAAATAATTTTGAATGATACAAAATTTCCATATAGTGCCTGGTGTTAGAAGGCATAGGAAGCCCTCCCAAGCATTACACCATCTGCCTTGTGTCTCGGGTTCCCATGATCAAAGAGGTGATGAAGCAAAGAGCTTATTATAAAATGACAGTGTTGGACTCCATCTGAGCCCTGGGGTTCTGGAAAGCAGCGACATCTGAGAAACGTCCCTACTCTTTTCTCTTTTATGTTTGAGAAATGGCAAAATGGCAAAGCAGCTAAGGGGCTGACTACAATGGACCGCCACATGCCCACCTTACTCTTCCTCCATGACTCTCTGGTTTTTAAAACTCCAAGTTTTCTCCCACTTTTTTGAGACATTTATCACTAACGACTTCCCTCTGTTGTCATAGCCCGAGTTAAGTCCTCTTTTTAAGTGCCTGGTGCATTTGTCTCTCAGGATTTGATGCTGTGGTCTTTGACTTAGGATCCCGCTGTCTCCCACCAGATGATGAGGCCTCACAGAGGCTTTTGTGCAGCTCTGTTCCTGAGCCTGTGTTCTGGACATTTGTCCATCCATAACATGATGAAGATTCTATTTGATTCCTGTTGAGTACTTGTTTCACATCTGTTGCTCGTTTCTTTTGGCTTCATGACCTGAACGTGATTTCTGTAAATTAATGGTTTATAGAGATCTTGTTTCTCTCGGTTGAAAGACAACAGAGAATCCGGTATGTTAGTCTTTTATGTTTATCTTTTTGTCTATTTTGAGCTCAAATAAATTAAGAATTTGTACCAACTGGTTATAAAACTCTCTTTGATTTAGACCGAGGAGATTTGTAGTTCTGTGTTGATGGTTGACCCATGTCTGAAATTTTTGAAAAATAAAGCTATAAGCTCTCTATTTGTGTCTCGTTGTTATGTTCTTTGTGTAAGTATATACTATTTAACATTTTCCAGCCTTTTGTGGTATTAATAAATTAGATTATAAAATCTCTTAAAGAAGCTCTAGTCCAATTGGCTTAGTGATAGAAAGCACTTATAAACTATATATTCCTAAAATTTCCAGGTATTAAGGAACTTGAAAATCCTCAAATGTAAAAAAAAAGAACAGAAAAGAAAAGAAAAAGAAAAAAAAGAAAAAGGTATCCTCATAGAAATGAAGTCAGAAATGTTTTAAGAATTCAAGTTCACATAATGTAGATATATCCTTGGCAAAGAAGACGAGTTTAATCATCTTGATTTAATTAAAAACAGCTATGTATTTTCTATTGGATTAGTGTTAGGTATAATTTACAAGTAGACTTTTATTCTTCTTGGGTATGTTTTTCCTACGCATATACAGGCTTGCTGACTGACTACGAAGCATTACTTCTACTACATGTTTAAGATTATGAAAAATGTAAATATGTTTACCCAAAATTGAATCATGCTTCTGACAATCTTGATTTCAGCAGTGTTTTGGACCTGATGTGGTTCAGGCTGGAAGCTGATGAGGTCACACAAACACCAAGAGGAAGGAAAGGTTTGTTACTCACAGAAGAAACCTTTGTCGACAAAGCAGGGCAGACCTCTCAAATAGGTCCAAAATGGCTTGAAAAAGAAAAGGAGACTTGCATGCAGTTTTCATGGTGGTGATGGGTGGGGCTGGCATGCGTTCCCCATGTGCAGGCAGTGAGCAGCCTGATTTGAACACTCCACCCTGAAAGCCTGGCCCCTGCACCAAAGAGGAAGCACCTGGGCTTCTTATCAACCTGCCCAATTGTGGGCCCAAGGGTAAGAGGGGAAAGGGAGGCTTAAAGGCTGTCAGCACTCAACTTAGGCAGATTCTTAGTTAGAAACAGTAGTGTGTCAACTTGAAGATCATTTCCAACTTTTTTAGGCAACTGAAAACCTTGCACTGGTACTAACAGGTTAATTAAGAGTCATGGGATGCCTAGATAATTTCTAGGATAGAGTACTGAAACCTTAGTTACTAAGCATAATCTTAAAGTTGATATATTTTGCCTCATTTTTGTGATATACAAATACAAAGGGTATGCACTCGGGTCTCTTAAAGAGCATGTTCATTTTTGCTACATTGAGAAGCTGTACTACAACGGGTATGTTTGTGTCAAGGAAATGAGAGAAGTTTTGTCCTAAGGTGGAATAAATGTTCCAGAATGAGAAGAGAAAACTGGGGCACAACCTGGGTGAATATAGAAAGGTGTGGAAGTTTTGCTGAAAGGGCATTTTTTTTTTTTGTCGTGGTCAAAGCTACCTAAAATTTGATGGGTGTATTAGTTTCCCATCACAGCTGTAACAAATTACCACAAATTTTGCAGCCTAAAACAACCCAAATTTATTATCTTATGGTTCAGAAGTTCAAAATGGGTCTCACTTGGCAAAAATCAAAATATTAACAGGGCTGAATTCTTTTTGGTGGCTCTAGAAGAGACTCCATTTTCTTTTCTTTCTTTCTTTCTTTTTTTGTTTTGTTTCCTTTTCAAGCTGGTAGAGGCCGCCTGGAATCCTTGATCTGTGGTCCCCTTTGCATCTGCAAAGTTAGCAATAACTGGTGAGTCTTCCTCACTTTGCATTGCTCCTGACACTGACTCTGCTGCTTCCCTCTTCTACATTTAAATGATCGGTGTGATCACATTGTGACCACCAGGTAATCCAGGATAATCTTGTTATTTTAAGGTCAAATGATTGGCAACCTTAATTCCGTCTGCAGCCATAATAACCCCTTGTCATGTAACATAACAGATTCACAGGTCCCAGGGATTAGAAAGGGGACATCTTTGGGAGGGGCCGTTATTCTGCCTACTATGATGAATTTATTTATATGATTTTCAAATGGAGATTTCATATCAAATAGCATATGGGTATTAAAATAGAATTTGGGCTTCTCTCTGTGAAAATGGAATATTTTTCTTGGATTACTGGCCTGCTCTAAGGAGAGGTTGTAAAAGGTGTTTTTATCATCTGTGTAATTGGCTTAGCTAACTGCCCAGATCCCTACCGGGACGCTAGGTTGCCTGGCAGTCCACCCTTTCCCCCATAATATGAAGAAGCCCCTCAAACAGAGACCCAAGGACTTGATACAAACCTCAAAGGACCCCAGTCAACAACATAGGGGCCAGATTTCCTCCTGGATGCTAAGGAGGAGTCGTGGCTGGGCTGCTAAGGAAGTCCCATGAAATACTTGTGTCATGCACATACATACAAGAGAGGTCACTGCGACTGTGGACAACATCATTAAAAGCAGTGACTTTCCAGCTCCAGAGCTTCGATCGACTCAACCAGTAGTCCTGGATGCCAAGAAGAGTTTATTCACCAACGTTTTGAAATCCACTGATCTGGTTCCTCTCAGCGTTCAACACCTGGCTTTTTATTTTAATACAACTTTTAATATTAACATATTTCTTTTTCATTTGAGGCATCCCTCTCTCATGATACCTGATCCAGCACTCCAAAACAGCCCACCTTTGCCAGCACCTCCCAACAGATGGTTCAAATGATTTTGCAGGAACAATGCCAACAAGTATCCTCTTGAGATTACTTCCTGGCTCCTGCTTTGTCCCATTTGGGAAGTTTATGATGGCCTCTCGGTTAGTCAGCAAGGAATGACATTCTGTGTGTTGAACAAAAGTGGGAATTGATGTTGTGAGCTTTGTTGAGCCCTGTACTCCTGGAAAGTAGCAACAGGGTCAAGAAACCCATTCACCATTTTGTCACTTTTGTGAGTTCCAAGAAATGGCCAACTAGCTAACGGCAAAGGATTCTGCCCTTGCTGACTGGGAGATGTGACATACCTCCACCTTTCCTCAGTGACTCCCTTGTTTTATAAAAGTCTAAGTTCTCTCCTTCTGTGAGGCATTCCTTAATGCATATCTTCCCTACTGCAGTAGGCTGAATAAGACATTAACTTAATTGTCAAGTACATTTTCTCTTTCACAAAAGCAAAAAGCCATCCTCAAATTAGCTATTTTCTAAGCTGACTTTTGCCTCACTTGGCACCCCTGCTCTCGAGGAGAAATGTACCTTAGTTAGCTGTTCAGAGCATGTGGTCTGGAGTAAGTCAAAACCTGGCTCTGCCGCTCATATGTGGTGACCTTGTGCAAGAGACTTGATCTTCCTCTGCTTCAAGGAATTCCTGAGCATCTGTAGTTGGGGACGGTGATGATGTTGACAGTGATGATGGACCATACCTCACAGGGCTGCTATGTAAAGAGCTCATAACAAGTGCCTGGTTCGGAGAGTTGTACATGCACATGTTACCATTATTCGAGGAAGCTCTAAAGTTCACCAAGGCCTGATATTCTGAGAAAAGTTTATTTCCTATTCAATACTTCTGAACTGAAATATCATGCTCACTCTTTAAAACCAGGGCTGTCTAGCACATAAGTATTGAATAAATTAATGGAATGTGGGTGAAAGAATGGATGAATGGAAGAAGGAAGGAGCTATGGGTGAGGTGGCGAGCATCTTTATAAGCAAAAAAAAATGACTTTTTAATCAAATAGAATATTTCTTTACAGTCAAATGAACAAATTGAATTCTAAGCTGTATCTCACAGATGTGTCACTAATGCTCAGAAATTGAACTAAATACATTTCGTTGTTGAGGGAGTGGGTCCTACACCGGCAGCTGGCATGATCCAGAACGATGCACTCAATATTCTGGGGTGAAGGCATGTGAGGCAGTGTGACCTAACTTCAATTAATGCCAGCTGTCTCAGGAAACCTGATTTCTTCCCTAGGGAAATAGAGTACAAAATCCAGACAAATTGAAATACACCACTGTTCAACAGAGTGCAGAAACTTGAAGTCACACTTTTGTGATTTATCGGTAAGACAGAGATCCTTTCAACATATAATCAGCCCCATCATTCTTCACACCAACTTGAAATACACAGGTATTCAGGCACTAAATGTGGGAAATCTTTTTAAACTTTAAAGCAGACGGTAGAATTGTATGTCATTTAAAAAAAAATTAAGCCATAATGTGATATTCAGTTTATGTTCCAAAACAAATCAATATTCCAGGCAACAAGTCATAACTCTTACTATATACTGCCCTCCAGTGGATTCCTGTCAGATGTAACCTCTGCAAATTTTGAATTACCTCTACATAAGCTTTCTTTTAGAAGTGATGTTCTATCTTGGACATAAACTGGTTTTTTTTTTCATTGAAGTATAGTCGATTTACAATGTGTCAATTTCTGGTGTTCACAGCAGCATTATATACAACAGCCAAGACATGGAAACAACCTAATGTCCATTGACATACACTTTTCAAATGTTCTTACAAGTACTAAACAATAGTCTTTAAAACTTGTTTTTAAAGGCCTTGTATTTAAATTACCTGATGTCAAGGTAAAGTACCTGCTTTTTTTCCCCCAGAGCTTGACTCTTGCTCCGTAGCCAGCCATAGTGTTAGTTTATTTTTGTTTTGGTCCATCTCATTAGTGGGTCCTGAGCCTACTACTACTATGTAAAAAAATGAGTAACACAGAAACCTGAGTTCAATAGCATCAGGAGACCAGAAGGGGAAGCTGTCACACCCTGCAGACTTAGCAGAGCCCAATAGGAGGAAAAAAGACACCTCTTCTCTCCTGGCAAGGATTCAGCAATGAAAAGTCATGGACTCTGTTTACTACAGTCTTTCCCCCTCAGTAAGTGTTCTCCTTCCCTTGCCGTGGGAGAACTTGCCTGTGGCTCCCACGGTTGCAGACCCGGAATTGCAGTTCTCTGCTCATCCCAAATAAACCCATTTTTGCTGGAGAAATATATGGCAGTCTATTTCAGGTCAACAACCATTTCTATCTAAATTCACTGTGGGTAAAAGAGGAATGACTTTGTCCTCGTCAGAAGAAACTGAGATGACTTCTTCAAATGCTGCCTTGACAGTCATGGGGATGTCATTTACAGCATGGCGACTACATTTAATAATACTGTATTGCATATTTGAAAGTTGCTATGAGGGTAAATCTTAAAAGTTCTCATCATAAGAAAAAAATCTGTAACTATGGTGTGGTAACTATGTGTTAACTAGGAGCATTTCACCATATATACAAATATCGAATCATTATGTTGTATATCTGAAACTAATACAATGCTGTGTATCAATTATATCTCAGTTTTTTAAAAAAATGGTTCCTTAGGCAAAATATGTTGTAAAAGTGAATTTCTAATCAGAAATATGACCACATATTATTAATATAAGCAGTTGTTACTTATATTTGCTCATTTTTTCCTTTTTGTAGGGTATCATTCTATAACCCTGTTTGTATCTGCTCATATCTCTAATTTGTCAAATCTATAATCAGATATGAATCTTGTCTTCTCAAGTACATCCCATCCCTTCCTAGATTATTTTAGTCATTTCAAAGCATTACTCATGAGCCAAAAGAAATCTCTGAAATAAAAATTAGTGGAAGGAATAAATTGATAGAAAAAATAAGTGACAAAAGACAATGACAGACATTCAGGATAATACATGGGCACTTCCACAATGACTGAAGACTTTCTAGAACACAGTGCACTCATCCTTAATTAGACAGAGCTCATCTGAGAGTCATTTGTAAAAGCACTTCAGTCCTGAGCCAAAAATGAAGCTAAAACAAGCCCAATTTTAATACTTAAATGAAATTGTATTGGAGAAAAAAAATTAAAAGCCAAGCTCTTTCTACTCCATATGACAGGTGGACTAAATTTTAGTAGGGCGGGTGCCTAGTTGATGGGAAAAAGGCCAAACCCGTGACCCGGGGCACTTGGGCTTGTGTTACAGACTGGTGAACAAGGTGCTCTTTTCAGAGCCTTCGGGGTACCAAGAGCTGGTGGCTGAGCGTCCCTGGACACATTACTTAGCCTGTCTAGCACAATTTCATAATGTTGACACTCTGGGCCAGACCGTTCTTGGTTGTGGGGGACAATCTGGAACCTAACCCCAGAGTAAGTTTAGCCAGGTGATTCTGAGCATGTTTCCTCTAGAGGAAGGGGAAACCCCCGCCCACCTCCGTTCAGCCTTGTTTCCCCGGGTGACCACTCACACACACATCTCCACATTATAGTCACCACGCACCCGGGGCGAGTTCTTTGCAAAGAGCAGTATTTCCCAAAGAATTAAAAGCCTACAAGAATACCATTCCAGCTAAAACAAAAGGAATCTATACTACGAAGAAAACCTCTAGGTTTTTACTCTTAAATGTCTTCATTCAAGTCATTTTACAATTTCTTTAAGAATAGTAGAGTGGATTGTTATTTTTTTTTTTAACTATAGAGTCCATAAATGTCCACAGAAGCAAAAGCAAATTCCAAATTCAAGTTTTGCTCTTTTGCTAGGCAGTCACCATTGGCAGGCAAGTTTGAAGACAGAGTTGGCTTCAACAGAATGTATGTTCCTTTGGTTCATTGATTTTAGGAACTGAGTTTTGGTCTGAACATCTTGCTACAAATGTGAATTTTACCTTTTAGGGTGTATTTTTTTAATTTGAACTATTAATTTTGGCTTCTTTTTAAGTCTTGCAAGCTACAAAAACCACATTTGATTGCCAATGTAAGAAAACTCCAAGCTCCACTGTTAGAGGATTTCTTTTGCTTCTTTTACTCACATTTTCTGACTTTTGCCTAATTTGAAAATGTCTTGAGCTTTTCTTTTACTGGCACATCTTCTCTATTATTACTTGCTCTGGAAGAGTAGTGAGAGAATTACTTATCAAGAAAACATGGAGATTTTTGTGGTTTTTAATATTTATTAGCCCTCTTGGTTTCTAAAATGGATTTTCAAATAAAGTATATGGAATTTAAAGGAAAGAAATAAAATGACTATGTGGCTAAAGATGCAGTTGAGAGATTCCAAAATTCCTCCCAAAATGTCACCTGCTGTCAGCTGCTAGTCCTTAAGGTAACAGCTTCAAGTGTTGGCGAGAACCCACTTAAAGGGGGCTAAGCCACATAGGAAGCTGGGGGAGGTATTTAAATATCTTCTTTTGTGACATGCACCATTTCTCTAGCAGGAGCCACTTTGGACAGCTCAATGTGGTGTAATCAACTACATAAATAGAAAATTCTCAGAGAGCTACAGATATTCATCTTTCTGCCCTCACCAAGAATAACAGTATCAAAAATTGTAATCCAAAGTCCACTCCAAACTTTATGAAATATTTTGATAGTCTCAGGAAGCAGGACAAATGACCCTTGCCTAGTTATGGATCCTCATAACCCTGTACAGATTTTGCCAAAAATAGAAATGCTTTGTTGCCAGCAAATCTAACCAGTGCCTACCTCTGCACATGGAGACTCAGTTGCCCAAATGGTATGAGTTTATAGGTACAAATAAGAGTCTCCTCACCCAGATACTTCTGGTACCCTTCTTCCTGGACTCTGAGCATCATGCAGCCACCGTACTAAGGCTGAACTGCATAGCAGGACTTTTGCATTACAGAGAAATAATGTTTCATCTTATTTAAGAGACTATTATTTTTGGATCTGTCATTAGCACGAAGCCAACTTCCTAAGAAGCCACTCCATCTTCAGAACAATCCTAAAAGGGAAATGTTATTATCTCCATCTTACAAATGAGGAAATTTTAAAAAACCTACCAAGTTTCCAGAACCAGTAAAGTCATGACATCTTACAGGTGGCCAGAAAATAGCTCCTTCTACTGCTAACCCCTCTGCCACTAAGCTGCTTCACATCAGAAAGCTGATGATTTGAAGGTAAAGTGTACCCAGAGCCTCAGTTGCAAAGGAATTTGGGAAATGTAGTTTTTAATCCTTCCAGCTCCTTACCTCCTTACAGGGGCAAGCATAGAAGGAGATAGAGATGAATGCACAGAAAGCATTAGAAGAGATGATCTCTAAGAATCCTGACCCCACTTCTTACTTGTTGTGTGTCCTTGGATAAGTTACTTAACCTATCCGTGCCTCAATTTTGTCTAAAAATAAGAAGAATAATGGTGCCTACTACTTAGGGTTGTTGTGAAGATTAAAAGAACACAAAAATATGTAAAGTGTTTAGACAGTGACTGGCCCACACCGTTAAATGTTTTATCTATTATAATTATTACCATTAAGCCTATTCTAATTCTAAAATCCTATAATGTTTATTTTCTAGTGAATCCAAATGGTGAAGTACAAAGGTCATCTACTCAAACAACTTGAGCTACAAGTGTTGAGGTTTCGAGTTACATTTACCATCAATTTAAAAAATAGCAAGAACAATCACCTGTCCTCAGATGTTAGCTGCTTAGGGAACCTTTGACTGTTGGAGGAAGTCTGTGATGTAGCTCTTCTTATTTATTACATTTTAAATGCTGAGATTTCTAAAATTCTCGTAGATAAAAATTCACTAGGATTTCTGGTCAATTTTTAAATGATATCATGGCAGAGGCTGATAGTTTTCCTGTAGTAAGCCTTGTCTCTCCCTCTGTCTCCTAGTGATAGGTTCCCCTGATTCACTGGCTGGCTGTGTGATGTCCAGAGTACACACAGCATTCCAGCCTCCTTTGCAGCTAGGATGGACATGTGACTAAGTTCTGTCCCGTGGCGGTGAACAGCAGAGAAACCTCACTTTCTCCGTAAACAGAAGGTTGTGTGTCTCCTGCCTCTGCGCCTTCCTTCTGTCAGGGGTATGCTGGCTGTCACCCACTAACACTGCCTTACAAGAAGTGATTGTTAAATACACAGGAATTTTGCAAGCCAGTTGTTAAACTGTTGGTGGTTTAACAGCAGCCACAGTAAAACTATTTACAACATGGAAATCCACAAATACTACTGATCAGGCCTCCGCTCCCCAGACTCTTTTATTTTTTTCAGAGAGGCAGTTTCTCAGCACACATTGTCCTTGCCCCCGCTAGAATCAGGAGTGAGATCTTTGGGTTCATGTGATGAGTGCAGTTCCTAGTGATGGTGAAGCAAGGATCCTGGGCTCCAGGGCAGAGCAGAGCTACCATGCCAGCTTGGACTCCCCAGGGGTGAGACATACATCTCTGTCCAGCTCAGTACATCTCAACAGGAGACAACTTTGCCCCTCAGGGGACATTTGGCATGGTCAGGAGACATTTTTGGTTGTCACAACTGGGACGGTGTGGTTGCTTCTGGAATCTGTGAGCCCAGGGATGTTGGTGAACATCCTACAATACATAGGAGGAGAGCCCCCACTACTAAGAATTAGATGGTTCAAAATGCCAACAGTGCCAAGGTTGAAAAACCCTGATCTAATTAAAGCTAGTATTAGGTTGGATTTCTATTATAGAAGAAAAACCCACAGCCTCACTGAAACTAATACAAATGTACAACTGAAATCTCCACTATCCTTTTATATTAATATAAATGCACACATATACTCATATACTTATATACGTACATACACACATATAATAAACTGTATTTAAAACAAAATGTGAAAGAAACCACTTTCTTTAGAAACCATAACGAGTTTCTAAGCACTTCTCTGCTTTAGAAGTATTCATTCCTTAAAACATCTGGGCACTGTTCTGGGTAATGGAAGAGGTAATTCACCAAGTGACTAGAGAGGTATAAAGGAATTAATGCCCCTTCAGAAAATGAGTCACTCACTCCTACCCAGAATCTTATATTGGGAGCAAGAGGTGAGCATGTTAATATTTCTCCTCCCAGAAAGTGTTAGATCTGAAGTGCTCTCTGTAATTTCCTTCTGAAATTACACCGAGGTTGTTAGTGAACTTGACCAATAGAGGTCCTCTGGTCACACAGAAGTAGAAATGGATTCCACAGAGATGTCCCCTGGGGAAGTAAAAATGTTGACAAAGATAATGAAACAAAAATCCATAGGTGTTCTGTTGCAATAAAACTGAAAATGCATGTTCTGTGAGACAAGAGTGAACCTGAGAGGGAAAAAAATAAAAGCAATAAATACGCTCCAGTTTTTTATGTAAGGGGAAAATGAACCTATTTCTGATTTCTCCAAGGTAAATGGATTGTTTTGGCATTAGGTAGTAACAAAAGTTTATTTCTCAATTACTTATATAGGATGAATAGTATACTGATAGTATAAATTATATGTGTGTATGTATATGTTTATGTGCTTATAAACTGATGAGTTCTAAAATTTTAAACATAATTATAACAAAAATCAGCTTAACCTGATTTTTATCTCTTACAGTTTACCTAATCTAGGAATCAAACTTTTGCAAATAATACATTTTCTTTTTGTTATTGAAGTATGGTTGATTTACAATGTTGTGTTAGTTTCCAGTGTACAGCACAGTGATTTAGTCCTCCGTGTGTGTGTGTGTGTATATATATATATTCTTTTTCATTAGAGGTTATTGCAAGATATTTAACATGGTTCCCTGTGCTATACTATAGGACTTTGTTGTTTATATATTTTATATATAGTAGTTTGTATCTGCTAATCCCAAACTCCTAATTTATCCCTCCCCAACTGCTTTCCCCTTTGGCAACCATAAGTTTATTTTCTATGTCTGTGAGTCTGTTTCTGATTTGTAAATAAGTTCATTTGTGTCATTTTTAAAATATTCCACATATAAGCGATATCATGATATTTGTCTTTCTCTGTCTGACGTCACTTGGTGTGATAATCTCTACATCCATCCATGTTGCTGCAAATGGCATTATTTTATTCTTTTTATGGCTGAGTAGTATTCCTCTGTGTGTGTGTGTGTGTGTGTGTGTGTGTGTGTGTGTTTATACCTACCACAAATTCTTTATCCAGTCATCTGTCAGTGGACATTTAGTTTGCTTCTATGTCTTGGCTATTGTAAATAATGCTGCTATGAACATTGGGGTGCATGTATCTTTTTGAATTAGAATTTTCTCCAGATATATGCCTAGGAGTGGGATTGCTGGATCCTACAGTAACTCTATTTTTAGTTTTTAAAGGAATCTCCATGCTGTTTTCCATAGTGGCTGCACCAAACTACATTTCCACCAACAATGTAGGAGGGTCCCCTTTTCTCCATACCCTCTCCAGCATTTATCATTTGTGGACTTTTTAATAATTTCCACTCTGACTGGTGTGAGGTGCTACCTCACTGTAGATTTCACTTGCATTTCTCTGATAATTAGTGCTATTGAGCATTTTTTCATGTGCTTATTGGCCATCTATATGTCTTCTTTGGAAAAATGTCTGTTTAGGTCTTCTGCCAATTTTTTTTATTAGGTTGAGTTTTTTGTTGTTACTGTTGAGTTGTATGAACTGTTTATATATTCTAGAAGTTAAGCCCTTGTCAGTTGCATCATTTGCCAATGTTTTCTCCCAGTCTGTATGTTGTCTTTAATGATAAATTTTCTTTTCATCGTTCCATGTACCTTCTATGATTTCTACCCCTTAATTCTCTGATTTTTTTTCTTTCTTTCTTTCTTTCTTCATAAAATTCATCCAGGTCTGTGACTTCATCTATCCTTCACTTTTTTGAGCAGAATTATTCCTCAAAATTCTCCCACTGACTCACTGTAATATTTTCTCCATCTTTTAACTTGTATTCTACTTGATGCTCAAAGTTATCAAATACACACCCCCTCAAAATGTCTACTATTCATTATCATTATCATTTCTAATCAGAGACTTCCTCCTCAGCCCCTTAATTCAAGTCTTTTAGTAATTTATCAAGTTTTTAAATTATTAGTAATCAAATCACTATTAAGTATACATTTACTGAATAGCTTCTATATGTTAATGCTCTGGAGGAAATGAAAACAAATCAGACAGGTCCTCCTCTAAAGAAACTCACAATCTAGTAAGGGAATTTGGACATTTTAAGGAAATTACATGTTATTTATATCATGCTTCAAGGGGAAGTTTTTAAGGTTTACTGATTGGCATAATACTATAGCAACACACAGTGATCCATATTCATATATGCTTGAATTTTGATGCTAAATAATTAATTAAATATATTTTGGATAGTGCTTGCTTTTCCAAAGAAAGATAAATATTGAATTTTAAATAATTTCAAAATCCTCTGTATAATTTTCTCTAAAGTAATTTTTACTATTGGTTTTCCCATTTGTGTCCAAATTCAGCCCTACAAATGTTAACACATATGTGCAAAGAACAAACAAAACTGCAGCCTGACTCAGAGGCTGCAACCTGGTACCTGAGGAGTCACTTCTAACTCCAGATGTGCATAGTTACACATGCACTACTGTGGGCTTTTTTAAGTATTATTATTTTTTATACTGCATGCAATTTATCATGCCCATTATTAGTTCTGTGACTTTTTGTCTTTTCCTCTGTCTGCAGGTCTAGCTCTTGTCCTCTCTTTCCAGTTATGCAAATCCTACCCATCCTGCAAGACCTGGAGCTTTCCTCAGTTATGACAGTTTCCACTTATCTTACTCTCAAATACCTTTCTATTGTCCATATTATATATTCATAGTCCTCTTTATATATGTGAGGTCATTTGTCCAAAGCTTCATTCATTCCTGATCTCTTGAAGGGGCTTTGCCTGCAGAGACAAACTGACAACCACTATTACTACAGGAAATCGCCAGGTATGACCACTGCCCTGCCATCTTGAACCACAATGAGTGCGGTTGGGAAGCCATAGCCACTCAGGATCTTGAATGAAAATATAACTGGAGAGACTTGATGGGAATGAAGTCTCCATGGGCAGAACCAAGAGCTTCAGAATGGAATCAGCCCCCCCAACACTGATGTACCCTCCTCAGGGTGCCAGCCCTTCAGGGCACACCCTCTGCTCCTTCACCCCTACCTACACTTCCAATTCCAGCTCCAGGATAGCCCAGTACTTCCAAACCTAACACTGACTGTATCTGTGTTAGCACTTCCTGGGGCTTTTATAGGTTGCTTTATCCCATCCTCACCCCTGAATGAAAGGCTCTATCCCTTCCTGGCGATCCACATTAGAAAGCAATCAGGTTTGTAAAATCTTTTAAAGATGTTATGAAATTATATAAAGTGAACGTTACAATCTGACATGTGGTATAGTTGTTAAGTAGTATGCAGCTGGGACATCTGACACCAACAGAATCTATATTTTACAAATGTTACCGAACCAGGTTCATTGGCCTGATGCACAAGCCATGCGTTGAGATAAGGAGTTTTGAAGCAAAGAAGTGTTTATTCACAAGGCAGCCAAGTGAGGAGATGGGCGAACAGATCTCAAGCCCGCCTCTCTGAAGGCGAGGGGCTATTTGTGGCATAAAGCTGAGGTGTGGGAAGCCTGGCAAAAGGTGATTGGAAATAAGAAAAAGGTGAGGCAATCGTCATTCTTTGCAGCCTTATCTAAGCTACAGGCTGCTTCTCCGGACGCATGTCCAGTACATGGCGGCGACAGCACGTTTTGAGGGTGGAGCCCCGGGCCCTCTGACGTCAGAAGGTCACAGAGCGGACACTCGCGCATGCCCAGTTGGAGGCGCGGTGGTCCAAACCAGGCTCAACAAGCTCCAGCTCAAACTGGACACAGCTGACGCCAAGTTTCTGAAGAAACCTGAGCAAACATCTTACTGTTGAGACGAGGAGACGCCTGGAGGACGTGCAAGTTTTTGTAAAAACAAAGCGGGCTTGATCAGAGAAGGCGGGTTCCTGTTTATTATGTATTAATGGCTAACTGATGACGAATTTCGGTTTCCCAGATAGTCACTAAATTTCCTCGGAGGGCTAACCTCTTTTAAAGTATCTTTTGTTTTCTTCCTGTCTTTAGATTTTCTTCTATAAAATTCAACAGTGCGACTGACCATATGAGCCTAAAACCGACGCTCAAAGGGTCTCAAATTTCTGAATTGAGAACACGTACACCTTAGTCACAGTAGCTTTTTTCAAACTGAAGAATGAATTATGCATTACTTCCCTAGAATGGAAATGACCACTGCCCCAAAGGCAGCAGAAAAATTTCCAAAGTAACCACGCTTATGGTACCGTATTTTCCTCCCCAGCATTTTAAGTATTAAATGGTCCTCTTTTATTACCTTGAGGAAAAAAACCTATTTTTTTCTTTCATTTTTTTTTCTTTCTTTAAAATCCTAATTAAGATTTGAAAGTACACAAGTTTTAATATGGAAAATTAAAGACAAAATAATGGCCACTGAAACGGTCTGAGAAGTCAAAAAGAGCCCAAAGTGCCTGCCAGCCAAGGGGAAATCCAATCAGGGGATGATTTCAAGAGATCAGGAAGGTCTTACTGCTCCATTTGTGTTCTGAATTCTCTCTACTCATGTGATTTGGGCGTCACCCAGATTCTATATCTGTGTTACTTTAGGTACTATCCCTGTGTGCATGGTTTTATTAATATAAAGCATAATGATCAGAATAATTTTTGATCAGTGTGTAGCTCTGAAATATTTCCTGCCCTAAATCACATATATGGCAATTGTGTGGCAGTCATTTAAAATGTCAACATGTTTGATTTATTCAGTATGCCTTCCTAATTCCCCTTTTCAATGACTGCTGGACTTTCATTCTCTGGTTTCAAGAAGGTATGATTACCTAACCTGCAGCGGCAGGAGCGTGGTACCAAAAGCTCTAATGAATGCAAAACCATCATATTGCCAGAAAACTTTGAAATTTGCTGCTTTGAAAAACACATGCTAGATGTTACTGCTGTGGCTGTAAATGACAATGGAACAACACAAATCATTTTTTCAAACTGTGTACCCAACACACAGAAAAACTGTAATAAACTAATTATTTGTGTATAATTAAATTATTAGCATCATTCACAATGAGATATTTTAATTCTTTTGACACAACACCTCACTATTATTACTTACTAATTCCTTAAGACTCAACGTATATCTAAATGCAATGTTTATAATGGATAAATGCATATAATTACTTGGTGTAAAACTAAGAATAAGAGAAAAATACGAAACACAACAATACCACTCTCTCAAAAATAAAATGAAATCTATATCCCTTAATCACATTTTAGATTAGAATTCTTATTGAAGAGTTTTCTGTTTGTTTTCACTTTTTAAATTAATCTTATTTCTTCCCAAGCAATATATTCATAAATGTTCCTCAGATGGACAATAACTCACTGACAACATGCACTACATTAACTCTTGGATACACGTTACGCTCTATGACAAATGCTCTGATTTAGTGTTGACCAACAAGCTAGAGGCAGGCAGCAACAGGGACTAGGTCTCACAGGCATCCAGGTTCTCCTTTCCAAAGGGGAAAGCTGGGACTGAGAGGCAGGTATGCAGGTGACTGTGCAGGTGTACACAGGGAAGCTGTGACTCCATGGTAAGATCTTGTCCATGGATGTGCACCAGGATTAGCTAGGCTGAGCTGTTTTGGACAGATGCAGATGAGCCTTCTGTATTGCCTTTTCCTCTTTCAGCAAGGTGATAAAGACTTGAGACCCTGGGGGACATTGAGACCTAAAAGACTGAAGGAGCCTTGGTCCCCAAATCATCGCTAGGAGAAAGCTGCCTCCTGATGGTGAACATACACTCTTGACTTTTACAGGAACAGAAATCTATTTTGCTCAACTACTCAATTTTGGGTTTTTTGGGGTCGGGGGTTTTTTTTTATATATAGCAAATGCAGTTACCGAAACTGCAGGACCCTCCCCCCCTTTTTTTTTGAGAAAGCAACTGGCCAAGTTATGGTGAAAACAGCAACACTGGTGATGTTTATACTACTGTGTTGCATTATAAACTCATGACTTTCAACAAGTGTTATTTTTCATGATGCTAGTCAATTCCAACATAAGGTCCCTATTAAAATGGAAATAATTTACCCTGGTGAAAACTCAACATTTTCTAATTACACAGTATATAATCTGAATATGCACAAATGAAGTTTTTAGTACCTCTAATGTGAAAGATTCTGTTTTCTTCATATGCCCTCTCATTTGAAATAGATTGCTCGTATAATTCAAAGATTGAAATAGTTGAGTGTTTTTACAGGCATGATTGTGATGGTTAATTTTGTATGTCAGTGTGACTGGCCATGAGGTACCCAGATCAAGCATTTCTGGGTGTGCCTGGGAGGGTGCTTCTAGATGACATTAGCACTTGAATCCATGGACTCTGTAAAGCAGACTTCTCTCCACAATGTGGGTATGGAATCATCCAGTCCATTGACAGCTGAGATAGAAGAAAAGACAGAGGAAGGAAGAACCTGTCGCTTTTTCCTGCTTCACTGCTCAGGGGGGACATCTCATCTCATCTCCTCTCCTCCTGCCCTCAGACAAGAATTTACACCATCAGCTCCCTGAATTCCTGGGCCTCAGACTCAGAACTTCAGACTGAAGTTCACCACTGGCTTTTGTGGGTCTCTGGCTGGCAGACAGCCGATCGTAGGGCTTCTCAGCCTCCACAACTGTGTAAGCCAATCCCTCATAGAAAATAATAAATTACAGTGGTGATCTTTCTCCTCGCATTTGTGCAAATGAATGTAAAACAAAACTTCTCAAAAGACCATTTTAAGATATCTTTGACAGGATTATTTAGTAGTTCCTTTTTTTTCTTGAATTATGAAAAACTAGGTAAGAGTTACATGTAGTTTAAAAAGTATATCCTTGGGAAATAAACTTATGAAACACTAATGATATTTTATTTTAAATTCATGAGTAACTTTCTCATGAGTTATGCCATAAAAGCTATTCACTATCCAAGCCTGTTACCCCTTTCTCCTCAAGACCAGAGATATTTTTGGCCTAGACTCTCCGCAGTTAATTTAGCTGTTTGACACCTGGAGGAAAAATCTCTCCCTGCATTACCACACATAACTATCACTAAAATAAAACACCATCTTTTTCCCCACTGATTAACATAAGGCCTCTGAATTGCTTGTCTCATAAGGTCGGCTTTTCATGTTTTGGAGAAGTTGGTAGCATTGCATGGTGTTCTAGGCCACAAGCATATCTGTTTTGGGGTCTTGGGTGCCCCCTCCATTTTCAAATATCTCCTAGACTTGGGGGAGGGTAATAGCTCAGAGGTAGAGTGCATGCTTAGCATGCATGAGGTCCTGGGTTCAATCCCCAGTACCTCTATTAAAAAAAAAAATCTCCCAGCTTTGACTTTGTAAACTCAATATATCAAAGCTTCTCTAGATCCCTTGGGACTGTCCCAACCTATATGTAATTAAGACATCACCTTGTACTTGGGAAGTTTTCATATGACACTTCTTATCCAAGAATGACAAGTGGGGAGCAGCAGCAAAGAGAAAGGCATCATCCATGCCACTGGGACTGCCCATTCTGAGCAAACCAGTCAAGAGGTTCCTAGGTACCAAGTTCACCTGGGGACCACAAGGGGTTTCGAGACTAAAGCCCCAAAGAATAAAATACAAGTCCTCTCTCAAGGACCCAGAAAGGGTGACAGCAACCCCTCTGGTCGCCCAGTCCTAGACCCTGCCCATGGGTGTCCTCTCTCCCTGTCTTCCTTTGAATCTGCTGAAACACTGAACAGCTTGGGGAAAAGCCGGACATTCAGGCTGCTGGCTCTCTCATGCTCCCCTGCACCCAGCTTCACCTTGGAGTTGAGTCTAACATTTATTACTGTACAGCCTTTAAGAGTAGAATTGGAGGAAAGGTGGGAATAGGAAACATGAGCTAGAATGAGATGTGAGATTAGTTTTCAGTGACACATGTTTTTTCTCTCATGTCTGTTTTGTAATGGTCTTGATTCATTTGGGTTACTACTGGTGCAAAAGTGTCTTAAGTCAGACATAGGGGTAAGAGGAGAAAAAGTCTTAACCATTAAAACACTCATTTTGCTGCCAAGGCAAGACGAGAACCTGATTCCAGTTTTGAAATAATAAGCAGATCTCTAGTCCTCTCTAGTCCTAATCCCTCTGCTGTGAATGGCAGAAGCACACCCTGTTGTTCTGGGGGTTTGTGCGTCTCCAGTGCCCTTCTGCCTCTTGCCCTCATCATGCACTTCAGCACCCCCCCACAACAGATGACCTAGAAACCACTGCATTTCTGTTTTCTATCTTCCCCTAGTTCATAATAATCCAAGCCCACTGCCCCAAAACACTACCATGCCCTCTGTCAGGGATGCAACCAGGTCACTCCAGCAATTCAAAAGGTTTCATGCAATATCCATGCAAGACTTAAAGGAGTAAGGGGGCCTCCTGGTATAAAACAGAACACCGACTCCTGTACAGCCAAGTTTAACAAACCATTTTTCAATAAATGCTTCGGATGGAGAGATTTCCAGTGTGCGGCTCTACTGCTCATGAGCTGCATTGGTCACCCTCGATGTGTTCCATATGGAGCTGTGGTTATAATCAGCTCCTTCTGGAAAGGCGCTCTTGGACTTCCTTAATTAGGATTAAAATGCACTGAGGGCCCACATGAGATGCAGAAGAGGCCTTTTATTCTAGGCATTATCATTTCTCTCAGGCAAGATCACCTTTCAGAAAAGCTATGTAGATTGTCTCTCTAATCTTCACAAAAAGAGGTCCAGCCTGTTAAACTAAATTCCTTTATTTTTTTGTCTTTTGTTTTTTTATAATCTGAAAATGACTTTGAGGCAGCAGGCGTCAACAGAAAAGCAATTGTCCATTTATCTGCTAAAAGGCCCTATTGGGGTCAACAGAGGGTAGGGGCATTTGCCAAAAAAAAAAATAAAAGTGTACCTCACTGAGAAAGGCAGATACAGGAACGTCAGAAAGAAAACTGACAGGTCATTTTAATGAGATAATGTTCTCACAAACATCCTCCGAGACAAGACAATTATGCAAATTAACATACACGGAAGGCTTGATAAAAATCAGTAAGAGACCCACCAGAAATCAACTATGCATGCAAAAGCAGAATGCATAAAAGGAATGGATAGATTAAAATTGACTCCTATAACTATAAAGTGCCTATATGAACAAAACACTAGATAATATTAAAATACAAACAACAAACCTGGGGTTGGAGGAGGAGGTTGCAATATACATGTCAAACTGAGAGTTAACATCCTCAGTATAGGAAAGGCCCTTACAACTCAACAGGGACAAAAGTATATAAAACACCCCAACAGAAAATTTAACAAAGCCAAAGAATAGGAAATTCACAAAGGAACACACACCAGTAAATATAGCAAGAAAACCCCATAATTAATCAAAGAGATTCAAACAGGAAAGAACAGTGTTCACTCTTAAACAGAATTAAAACAAAAAAATTTTTTTAAAACATTTTTTTATTGAGTTACAGTAAAACAAAATTTTTAAGAGAGGTACTCCTGAGGAATTTTTTTTTTTTAAAGAGGTACTTGAACTAAAAAAGACAGGTGCTTCCAATATGACAGGAGTGTTCAGGAAGAAAACTTAGAATGAAAATAGATTGTTAGAAACGTTTTGAAGGACAGTTTGGCAATAAATATTAAAAATATTAAGTTGTACCTGCATCTTTGTTGGAGGAGGTCATCCAGAGGACGTGACAGCCGGCTGACCCTTGAGCTGCGCCCGGGGACCAGAGTGCCTCACGCCTTTCCCTGTGCTCGGCATGGATGCTCTGCCCACTGCTCCACAGTAGGAGCTGGTTTCCAGGACCCGCCTCGAGAGAGTAATGTGTTGTTGAGACCACCTGGACTGGGTACATGACTGAACCCATTTAAGGCCTCTCTGTGAGCTTTTAGGATCTGGTGAGCCAGGGCAGAGGTCTCCTCCTCTTGCAGCCGCTCAAGACGACTTGTACATAAGTTCCCTTGCTTATCAAACCTGCCACCTCTCAGTCTGGCATGGTCTGCCTCTCTCTTTGGTCTCTCCTTGACCTCTGCGTACAGTGGCCAGTTTCAGATTTCACCCGGGAAGTTCCCAAGTGTAACGAACGAGCGCTCCTCCCCCTGGCAATTCCACTCAAGGAAAAATGTAATTGTTGACCTTGAAGTGCGGGATTGATATTGAAATGTACATTTTTGATGTTTAAATGTTTCCATGTTTTAACTGAAAACCTAATGAGTTATTAGCATTCTAATACATAAAAGTCATATTCATTTAAGTGGCTTTAAAACATCTAAGCTATTAATTTCTTCATACAATACCCATATTTTCTTGAAAATAAGGTGGAAAAACCTGCCATATAAATTTTGTCCCCCTGATCCTGTTTTCATTTTCCCATGTTTCCATTTCTTTCCTGTGAGAGTTTCTGTTTTATTATCCTCAAGGCAAGAGGAGGGAGCCTGACAGTGGCCCTGATGGGAGGGGACTTGAGTTGGCACCTGAATCTCCTTTTTGCTACCTGTATACCTGGGGCAAGTCTTCTGGTCACTGTCGAATTCAGTGTCCTCACCTGGCTAATTGGGAGTACAGGTATATCTCATTTTATTGTACTTCACTTTA
This sequence comes from Camelus dromedarius, assembly GCF_036321535.1. NCBI lineage: Eukaryota > Metazoa > Chordata > Mammalia > Artiodactyla > Camelidae > Camelus > Camelus dromedarius. The sequence continues at coordinate 10,344,849 of NC_087465.1, read as the reverse complement.
TTGTGCTTTGCAAACACTGCATTCTTTGCAAATTGAAGGTTTGTGGCAACCCTGCATTGAGCAAGTCTCTTGGCACCATTTTCCTATCAGCATTTGCTCACTTTGTATCTCTGTGTCACATTTTGGTCATTCTTACAATATTTCAAACTTCTAAATTATTTTTATATTTGTTATCATGACCTGTGATCAGTGATCTTTGATGTTACTATTGAAAAATGATTCGGACTCGCTGAAGGCTCAGGTGATTGTTAGCATTTTTTAGCAATTAAGTATTTTTAATTAAGGTATGTAAATTGTGCTTTTAGGCAAAATTCTATTGCACACTTAATAGACTGTACTATAGTAGAAACATAACTTTTATATGCATTGGGAAAACCGAAAGTCAAAATTCATGTGACTTGCTTTATCTTGATACTCACTTTCTTGTTGTGATCTGGAACTGAACTTACAATATCTCTGGGATATCCCATAATCATCCAATCTAAGTCCTAGGACATGTACAAGGATTGTATGAGGTACTCTGCACTGATCGCTTAGCGCAGGACCTGCCTATGACTGAACACTCAAGGAAGGGTAATTCTTATGTAAAATGTCTATTTAAAAACATTGTACACACTTTGTATGTTACTGACTACTGATACCTTAAATGAGAGGTTCTGTAATTTCGTTGCTGATATAATATTGAAATTCTGGTCCATCACATATAAAAATAGCACCATCTCACCTCTACAATGAACAGTAATCTGGGTAATTGCCATAACAGTGAAATTTTGAAAAAAAAATTAACTTTCTACAAGATGGAATCCATTAAATAAATTACTGCATCTATATAGGATGGACCACTATGCTATTAAAATTATGTTATAGGTAAGTGTTAAATGTATTCAGTGGGTGTTGTGTGGCCTCTGTTTTCTCATCTGTGAAACCAGAGACCTAGGTTAGAGATGACTCTTAGTCCATTTGAGCTCTTTTCTTCCACTTTTTGTGTAGATTTTTATTGTAAATTCGTTTTTTAGTTTGCTGTTAGAGTGAATTTGGAAGATGAGTGGATTTGAAGGTATTATACCCACACTGAAAGAAAATAGATGGGAGTGAATAGGAGAGGTCATTGTGACAACTAGATTTCCAGGGAATACTGAAAACCGTTCCATCTCTAGCACTGCAGCAAAGGGAATGATGCCTCGGATTGTGCAATACAGTGGCCCTGCAGGTGACGCCACCTGCTTCTAGGAGGAGAAGCCCTTTCCAGGCACATGCAAATAATGCTGGGATTAAGATGTCAACAATCTGAAGCCTGCTCCAGGGACCGGCAGCAGAAATTCAATAGGCATTTGCCTACCTAGCAAAAGAGAAAAATGTTTTGTTTCAGAGATTTGTACTCAAGCTTGATTTCCTTGGTTTCCTTGTGAACTGTAGAAAGTTTGTCCTGAGTGGATATCCAGCCGTCCCTCCTCCAGGAATCTCTCTCCCTCATTAGGCTTCTGCTCCTTTGCCTGGTCCCCATGACCCCAGGCTTGTCCTCCCACAGCCCCTGGTGGGGAAGGCAGAGGAGCGTTCCTGGGTCTGAAGCTACATTCGTTCTGTAGAGCCAGGCAGCTCAGAAACAGTCAAACATTTTTTCTAGGACAAAAGGTCAGAATCAGAAAAGTCTGAATTAAAAATTCTGGATCAGAAATTCTGGGGTGAAGCCCAGAAATCTGTTTTCACAAGCCCTCCAGGTGATTCTGATGCTGTGAAAATTGAGAACTGTTGATCTACTCTGTTCTGTTTCTTTGCTCCATCTTCAGCTGAGTCTGAAATAGGTTCACAAGGATATCAACCCAGTAGCATCCTATGAAAATCTCCCTGCTTATTTTTCTCTCTCACCTCTGCTTATGGGAAGCTGCCCTCACCTGAATAACATAATATGTTCAATTACATAAAGTAACATTTATTCTGCCACAATTGTGTATGTGTGCTTGTGTGTGTGTGTGTTATCCAGACAGAGGAAAGTGAACTGAAAAACTGAAGCCTGAGGTCCTTGAGATTTTGAATGTGCCTTCTAGTGTATTGAGCACCTGATTAAGAAATCAAGGGCTCACATGTTGTTTCTTTTCTACAGCTTGTTCTTGTAGTGCACCCCCCATTCCACTATTATAATCCCAAGCAATAATTAAATTCAGCATCCACTTCATTATAACCCTTGTTTACAGTAGTACATGGACCGCATTCTGAAGTATTTGGTGTTGATCTCTAGCTTCTTTACCTGGTCGGTTCCAGTGAAACTTAGGTGTGATCTTCTAATGATAAAGGATTCCAGGGTGTGCTTTATCTGTAAGAGCCTAGTAGCTATAAGTCAGCGAGGTAAATAATTCTTGGGTCTTTGTCCCGCAGTTGTGGCATTTGCTAATGGGTCCCCTTGTCACATTTGTATATGCTCTGGTCTCTGATGTCTCAGCTGCCCTTCGAGGTACTTTGTTCAAGGGTAAGAAGACCACATGTGTGATCATTTAATAAGAGTTGGACTAGTTTTCCAAAGGAGTCAACACCGGACCAGTACAACTCTGGACTGCTGAAGTCTGCCTGTATTAAATGAACGTCATACTATCTTTGCAGTTAGATTCACAGGAGAATGAATTTATTTGTGAGCTATTTGCTTCCGTTCTGATGGCATTCTATCCAGAAAGCAATCTCCAGTTAAGCCCCACAGCATGCTGCAGGGACGTTCTGCCCTCCGTGAAGCTCAAGCTGCTTCTTCAGCCCAGGAATAGTTTTCCATTTCAAACTAGATGCAAAACATATGGCTCTGAGTGCTTCCTCCCAGATCATTAAAACCTGGAGGCACCAGGGCTGCTTTCTAGACTGGCTCTTGCAGCAAGAACTAAAATATTGGGCTTTAAAAAAATATCTCCACAGAAATACATGCTTTACAATAAGAGATTGCTCATAATTTTGATTGGGTGACTGATTTGCTGGACTCTGTTCCATGGATGTCTAAAGTTGAGGAAGCAGCCGCTGGGTCTGCAAATGACATGGTGATTCAGTGACCTCCACTGTGACTTGGCATCATTCAGGGGTTAAACTGCTGTGCCCAGTGGAGTGAAATTTAGGGCTTTGGCTCTGTCCTCAGGGTCCCCTGCTCCCTGCCACCCAGTTCTCCAACAGTCCAACTATGTCTCATTGGGATTACACAGGCTGAAATTCAAGGGAATGCTGCTCCCATTTCCATGAGCCTCATAATAGAATCCCACAGACCAGGAATTCCATGGGGAGAGAGCATAGACCCCAAAGACTTGTTCTCTGCTTGGTTCAAAGACAGCTGGTAATTTTGAGTGTGCCCTCCATCCCGTGCCGACCACCCAGTCACACACCAAACACATGAATCTGACCCCCAGACTTCAAATTCACAATAAAGACATAGTAAGACTGTTCGTGCTGGGGTACAGTCCAAGTCCAGCATCTTCTTGCACTTGAAGTAAGTGGACTTGGCATTCGCAGCTTTATGTAGTATCATTACATTTTTGCCTTCAACGTATATTAAAACATCCTCCATGACACTGTTTTCCCACCTTTTCCACACCATGACAAATGCACAGACTTGCTAGGAGAAACAGGAGGTGGAGAAAGGGCAGCCCAGTTCACCTCCTCGCAGCCATCCAAGGGTCAGCCATCTGTCCCGCCACCTTGCCTCCCACCTCCGGTCACTTAATTTGAACACATACAAACACAGAGAGCAGCTGTCATCATCTGGCTTTCCAACCAACTATACCCTAAAAAGACTTCAAGAAGAACAGGACTAAATCTAGAAAAACCTGTAAGGTTGATAAGGTCTCCCTTGGTTGCCTTCCCACTCTGCATTTCAGAATCCTTTCATCCAGGCTGCCCACACCCTGCCAGCGCTCCCCACCCACATGCTGTTCTCCAGTAGCTGAAGGGGACCACGGTGGGTGGGGAGGTCCTATCCGGATTTGCCCTTCCTGAGTAGCACCTGGTTATCTGAATAAGAAAGATGATCTCCTCCCCTCCTAAATGCAATCAAATACTGTACATTCTGTTTCATTCTTATCTCTTAGAACCCTGGTATCATCTTCCTTCTCTGACAAAAATTGTAATGCAGTTAATAAGTAGCAATGAATGAATGTTACCTTTCCCTGGAAAATAGCCCATCTTTTCTCATTTTTCTCAGTTAGCCAACATCTATTAAGACTTACTGTGAAAGAAGCCCCATGAGACAAACAGAAATAAAATATGATTTCTGCATTTTAGAAGCTTACATCTTTTTAAAAAAAATTTTATTGAAGTGTAGTTGATTTACGATGTTAGTTTCAGGTGTACAGCAAAGGGATTCAGTTATACACATACATACATTTTCTTTTCAGATTCTTTTTCATTATATGTTATTACAAGAAATTGAATATAGTTCCCTGTGCTCTACATTCTAGCTAGGAGAAAGAGTGCACACCAAACCCTATTTGAACAACAACAACAAAGGATAACACAACGACATTAAATGCTCTAACAGAAATCTGCAAAAACTGATATGGAGACATTGGACAGGAAAAAGAATGAGAAGGAGATTGGGTAGGAGCATCTGGAAGTGAAACCTCAACAGCTAAGTTATGAACAATTGCGTGTTCCTAACAAGTTAGATCTCTCTCTCCTCCTGTAAGCAGAGAATTTACACAATCGCTTTCTGAGACCATCTTGGTGCAGTGAAGTCACTGTAAGAGTAAGAGTTAGGTGGACCCAGGCGCACTGGGTCCCACAGGTCTTAACAGAGTTACCACCACCCCAGCACAAGTCTTGACCCCCTACTGTCCTGACTTTGGAAAGTAGTTTCTTAGGATACTGTTTAAAAGCAAGTTTCAATATGTATAACCCTATCTTCTCAGAGGATTTTAGGAAAAAGGTATTTATGCTTCCAACAGAATGAAGTACAGTGTTACCTAAATGAAAAGGTCTAGGAGAACAACAGTCTTGTTTGGAAAGAGCAAAATCCACTGATAGACAACACTAAAGGAAGCATAGCCTTCCAATTTAATTGACAGATTACCAGCAGATGTCAGATGAAAACGGATAAAAATGCATAGGATGAAAGGTATACGATAAAAATTATGATTTAGAAATTTGAAATGAGTATTCTTGTTTCTTTAGTATAAAACGCTTAGAAACACAACATGGTAAATGTGATAAAACATAACATTTAACGTTGTACATCTCCTTGTGAGTTTTATAACCACTGCATATAATTTTCACAACCACAGCTATGTACGATGGGAAAGTCCAAGCTAAAATATACAGGAATGGGAGCCAATGAGTGAAGAGGGGAGAGCAAGAGAGATTGATGTATGTTAAGCTTACAAAGAAAAAAACTGAGGACTTTCCAAAAGTGCAAAACTAAATTCAGTCCTACAGCTACATCAGGAAACTCTTAACTAAAATAGACACGCCATTCAGTATTTTGAAATTATAATTGGCCTTTCAGCATTATTTTGCATTGAGTTAGTGTTCTTTAGCTATTAATCCAGAAATGCCAGCCCCAACCAGTGCATCTCCCCCATACCCTTAAAATTTGATATAGATCATTACTTTCTTTAGTGTACATGAATTTCACATTTTTGCTGAATGATTTCTTAAAGTGCATTCTAAATAGGATTACATGCATTGGCACACAGGAATGCTAATGAGGTGTTACAGGCCGTTCCCAATTTAAAACTTGATTGCATTCCAAAAATGTACTGGGAAGTTGACTATTTGGAACTCAGAATGGATCCTCTTGTGGAAATAAATGGTGAATAATTTCCTGGACTGCCCACCACAGTTAAGCCAGGTCATGACATACCTAAGCCATTGTTCCAACAGCATAGCCTGGATTCCAGGTCCAGGCAACAGGGCCTTTGTGGTAGAGCAGGAAGAAAGGAGATACAGTGAGGTTGCCGCTTGCCGCCTTTGTCTTTGTGTTAATATTATTGTATATTAAATAGGTTAAGCATGTCTTGGCCATTCTCTCACCTCTCATTCAGTAGCTCTCCATCCCTTGCTAGTTCTCCTGTCCTCAGAGCTACCTTGTGTCACCAGCTAGCTTTGGTGGTACACTCCCAGCAGGTCCTCCCCGCCCCCCACTCACCCCCTGCAAACAAAGGGCTCCAAGCTCCAAAAGTGTCTTCCCTACCTCCACCCCAACTCCATGGTCTTCATGCCCAGAGCTCAGCAGAAGGGGAGGCAGAGTTAGAGGGACATGTTTGCAATTAGTTAGATCTGCCGCTTACAAGTTGTCTTATTAGCCAGAATTATACTAGTAGCACCAGTAACTCTCATTGCTTCTTTTGGCTTTTGAGAGACCAAATTGTCATTAAAAAAGAAGTCAGTAAATTTTCAGATGCTCAATTCTTGGCAATAAAAGCCCCAGCAAGTTCCAGACAGTGGGAGCCCCTATGGCCATTATTTCTTGCTCCTGAGCCAGTGTTGAATTGGCTTAAGAACAACTGTCCGTGGCTTCTCTCCTTGAATGTTCTCTCCTTTTCTCTCTCCTTGTATGTTCTCTCAATAGCCAATGTTTCCTTTAAGTGAGATCTGTCTCTCTTAAAGCACTTGCGTTTGTCCTGTTCTGGCCATGAGGTCCATTGCATGATCCCAAGTTGTCCTTGCAGCTACTCTGAACTTGAGTGGAGAGGCAGCAGGTGAGGAGCAGGCATGGCAGGGAGGGCTCCGCTCAGTGCAAACCCGGAAGATGCATAGCTGCCTGGAAAGTGTCAGGAGGAGGATTCCACAGAGAAGATGCCAGTTCCGGAGCAAGAGGGCCATGCTTGATTGCTGATGCGGGCACGAGGATTGGCCAGTGGGTGGTCAGGGACCCCACATACTGACGCACACTCTCAATCCCTAGTAGAGTGGGGTCAGACCAAGCTGGGCTCAGTTCTGGGTTTTTTCATTTACTAATTGTGTGCCCTTGGGCCACTGACTTTCACTTGAGTCCTCACTTGAAAACTGAACTAAAATCTACATCAAAGAATCCTTGTGAGAAATGCATTTTTGAAGATAATAAAAATGCTGAACTATTCATTCTTATCCTTTTCACTAACACCATCTGCCATTGTCTTTTAATCAGCTGAATTCATAAATATCCATCCTGACCCTCTTTTTGGTTATTTTCTCTTGAAATAGTGAGTTTTTTATGATTTAAATTTTAACAAATGCATTTGTTATCCACAGTGATTATTTGGAGCAGATCCAATTGATTATTGCCTGGACTTAAAATTCAAATGAATGCAATATTGGAGGTCATTTTTAGAATGAGTAAATTTCCTTCAATTCTGGTATTTAAGATTAAAGATATTAAAAGGATCAATTTCCTGGTTTTTACCAGAGTTTTCTATAGTATGTACCCTATTATTATAAAGATATGGGTCATAGCCAAGTGATGGCTAGAAACCACACATTGACTTTTTACTTAACAATTTTAAAGTCATCCATCCAACTTTGAATACAAATTTTTGCCAAACAAAAATGATTGTTGTACATTAATAATGATAGCTAGACTTTCTATTTTCTGTACCCAAATTCTCTAAAATAATTTAACTTGCTGATACTAAAACATGTAGAATTTGTTCAATATAAAGGCACGAGTGCATTATTTTTGTCACTAGAGGGCAGGAAATTAAAGTACATTATTTCCAAAATCCCTTAAAGCTTAAAGTATTATATTTAGTGAATCATAATGATTTCCTAAAAGAAGGAAATAATTCAGTAAATAAATATTACCCTAACAAATAAGTCATAAGTACTAATAAATTCAGCAAATAATAAACTCAACTGTTTTTGCTTTAATAATTTTTATAGGAAAGAAATATGAAATTCTATTGGATGACTAACTTTTGATTTTTTACTTTTTGGAGGGGAGATAATTCAGTTTACTTATTTATTTTTGGAGGAGGTGCTGGGGATTGAACCCAAGACCCTGTGTGTGTCTACCACTTGAGCTACACCCTCCCCACCAGATGACATTTTTTTTAATGGATATTTCTCCTAAAACAATATGTCTTTTGTTTAATAGTTTTCACTTGCTGTAAAAAATTCCTTTTTGCTGCAGTTATTCATCATGTGACAAGTTTCTTTTCTCAGAAGTTTATTTAACCTTGTTAAATCGTTAGCTAATCGTTTAAATCTTAAATAAGGAATTCCATCTATTGATTTCCAGTCATCTTCCTAATTGGCTTTCCAGGCACTTTTCCATAACTGGCACACCTGTGAGTACCTTCCTGCATAAGACCTCCAGGTAAATGCCCTGAGAAGTATTTGCACGTTTAGCATTTCTTTAAGTACTTACCAAATGAACCAGGTAGAGCTGAGTCCCTTCCTATATTCTTTGAATTCCAAATACAAAGCGAAAGTTAGAAATTTATATAACAAAACTAATAAAAAGGAAAATGATCCAATGTGAATTCTGTGAGCATAGAATTCAAATCAAGCGATCTCAGGCTTCCACTGTTCATTTGTTTCAACCCTGGGGAGGCAGGCAGAATAGTAGCCTCCCAGAACCTGTGAATATGTTACCTTCCGTGGCAAAGGGACTTGCAGAGATAACTGAGGTTAAGGACCTTAAGAGGGAGAGATTTTCCTCGATTATCAAGGTGGAACAGTCTAGTTGCATGAGCTAGTATACCTGTATCCTGGTTTTCTCCATCGTTGCCATAAGCATATGTTTAAAATCAGAAGAAGGAAGCAGAAGCAGGGGGTCCAGAAAGATGAGACAAAAGAAGCAGCAGGAGAGATTAGAAGTGTGAGAGGGAACTGACCCACAATTGCTAGCATTGAAGATGTGGAGCAGGGCCACAAGCCAAGAATGTGGGTGGCGTCTAGCCCCTCCCATATGCCATAAATATTGTTAAAGGAGAGCGAGCCTTCGGGGACTGAACCACAGTGATCTTCCATTAAGGCATTCATTTCATTTGAGCCTGGATCAAAACTGGAAATAAAACTGTGGCTTTCTATAAATATGCTATTAATAATTTAAAGAAATTATTTTAAACGTATAAGCATAAGTTGCTACCCTATTGATAAGTCTCAGAAATGGGAAAGGGAGTTATCTACTTTGGAAACCCAACTATCTTAACAACGTGGATGTTTGCATACGAGGTGTTTTAGTCAAGGTCCTGGAATTAGACAGACGGCATCATCACCTGGGATTTTTAAGGAATCCTTTCTGGTGAAGGAATTGTTTGCTGTGGTGTAGCTGGGTTAAGGGAACCAACGGGTGTTGAAGCATGCTCAGAGACTAGCGACAGCCGGAAACCACTACCACCCACAGGCCTGAGGTGTAAGGTGAGGGGGGCTTTCCTGGAATCTTGGACCTGCCAAGGCCTTGGGACACACAGAATAATCATGCCACTCACTCATGACATATATTTTGGTAAGGCTGGGAGACTTGAAGAAATAAAATCTAACCAGCTTCACCCCTTCTCCCACCAGTCATGGCATATAACATCCTGCCCTGAGATATGTGTTGGCCACAACCCAGAACAAAGATAATCGTTTTTGGATATTGCCTGTGAAAATTATGTGTACCTTCCATTCCAGCCAAACACAGGAACTAAGATGGTCTTAGCAGGCTTCCATTTATTTAGCAGAGTTCTGACTTGGTCAGATACAGAATGGGTACGATTAGAGCAGCCTGAAGCATGGGCAGTTCCATCCTGTGATCAGCCCTGCACGGAGCCTCATGTAGGCCCTGAACAGCAGGTGTTTTAATCTTATTTTTAATTTCTGTTATTTATTGAAGTCTAGCTGATTTACAATATTGTGTTAATTTTAGGCGTACAGCAAAGTGACTTGTTATACATTCATATGTATATATCTATATTCTTTTTTTATTCTTTCCATTACAGCTTATTATAAGATATTGAATATAGTTCCCTGTGCTGTACAATGAATCTTTGTTGTTTATTTTATATATGGTATGTGCATCTGTTAATCCCATACTCCCAATTTATCCCTTTCCCTCTGCCCCTTTGGCAATTTTCCACGTCTGTGAGTCTCACTTCTGTTTTGTAAGTAAGTTCATTTGTCCTATTTTTTAGATTCCATGTGTAAGTGATACCATATAATATTTGTCTCTCTCTGTCTAACTTACTGCACTTAGTATGATAATCTCTAGGTCCATCTATGTTGCTTCAAATGGCATTATTTCATTCTTTTTTATGGCTGGGTAATATTCCATTGTACATATATACCACAACTTCTTTATCCATTCTTCTGTTGATGGACACTTAGATTGCTTCCATGTCTTGGCTATTCTAAATAGTGCTGCTATGAACATTGGGGTGCATGTGTCTTTTCAAATTAGAGCTCATCTTTTCTGGATAGATGCCCAGGAGTGGGATTGCTGGATCATATAGTAACTCTATTTTTAGTTTTTAAGGAGCCTCCATATTGTTCTCCATAATGGCTGCACCAATTTACGTTCCCACTAACAGTATACATGTGTTCTCCACACCCTCCCCAGCATTTATTATTTGTAGACTATTTCTGACTGGTGTGAAGTGATAATTCATTGTAGTTTTGGTTTGCATTTCTCTAATAATTATCAATGTTGAGCAAATTTTCATGTGCCTGTTGGCCATGTGTATGTCTTCTTTGGAGAAATGTCTATTTAAGTCTTCTGCCCATTTTTTGATTGAGTTGTTTGTTTCTTTGTATTGAGTTGTACGAGCTGTTTGTATATTTTGGAAGTTAAGTCCTTGTCAGTAGCATCGTTTGCAAATATTTGCTCCCAATCTGTAAGTTGTCTTTTCATTTTGTTTATGGTTTCTTTTGCTTTACAGAAGCTTATAAGTTTGATTAGGTCCCATTTGTTTTTTTTGTTGTTGTTGTTGTTGTTGTTGCTTTTATTTCTATTTCCTTGGGAGACTGACCTAAGAGGATGTTGGTACAATTTATGTCACAGAATGTTTTGCCTATGTTCTCTTCTGGGAGTTTTATGGTGTCGTGTCTTATATTTAAGTCCTTAAGCCATTTTGAGTTTACTTTTGTGTATGTTGTGAGGGACTGAACAACAGTTTTAATTCCATCTAATGGAGGAAGAGCATGCACCTTCTTTCTCATTTCCATAGCCCAGGCAGTGAGATTCCATACAGTGCATCCCTAAAGATGAGCCTTGAACGCAAGAGTTTGGGAGGAGCCTGGTCCATTCTACAGGGCAACGAACAGTTCCTGCAGGACTTGAGCCCTAAATAGATATCCCTGAAAGGTGATAGAAAAGTTTTCAACAGGAAACCCTGCTGCTAAAGGATTCCATACATCCTAAATGGGAAATGTCAAGACTGAAATATTTTTATTGTTATTATCATCACTTTTGCTGGAACAAGCAAATCATCGCTTTACTTGGACTTTACAGCCAAGCAGTTTTTCCAGTTTTTCAGCTCCTCTGTCAGGCCCCAAATAGGTAATTATAGAAGCAAATGAAACCCTTTCTACAATCCAAAGGTTTTGAGGGAGCCATCACCACCTACACACTGGGCAGCAGGTCCTCGGGGAAATGTTCAGTGTGAGCCACATCTGAATGAAAGTGGAAACCGACAGCTTTAGTTCTGGCTCTGGAACATATGGTGTGGTAAATTAGCAGCATACAGTCTATAATTAAGGACACAGATTCTCAATAATAATGCCTAAATGCGCATGTACTCTGCTGCACATTACCTCCTGGAATGGAATCGAATACGGTCAAGCTTTGGTCTGAGCCAACACTGATGCTTTGGTGACTGTCATGAATAGCATTTGAGTTACAAATGCCTTCCTCGCCCACTCTCACCAGCCTCCAAGCAGTCGGCAGCACTCTCTTACCCACAGGCTTCATACCTTATGTTATGTGACCCCATCATCTTGGCCACAAGCAAATGGGATTAGGATCTGAGTCAGCGACTATGATCAGCAGCCTACAAAGTGGTTTAGCCTGAGAACCCCACAGAGGCACTCTGCGCTAAAGCATGTCAACCCGATGCAATTACTTTTTCTTTCTGGAGAAGTCTCAATGGAAGCAGAAGCCAGGTGGCAAAAGCATCCGGGGAGCAGGCACAAGCCATCATGACACAGAGTGCGGGACAACCGTGAAGAAGGCAGTAGGAGGTGGCGGAGAGGCTGTAGCTTGGCATCAAGCACAGCAATAGAAACTGAGGCCCCAGAAGAGTGTTGTAACTGGAACAGAGTGGGGAATGCCAGATGCCTGATTCTGGTGCAGCGACGGCAGCAGACTGAACAGCCATGAGTGGCATCTCACTTCCTTCGTGCCTGGCTATGAAACTGCAGGTATCATTCGTTATGTATCCTTATAGAAATTCCTACCACCATAGATGTCTCTGTGATCTCTCTGAGCACATAGTGTCTCTGAGCATGTCTCTGTATCTTGCAACTTGGAAAAACAAAACTAAACAAAACTGAACAAAAGACTTTGTGTGAAACCACGCTTGAACAAATGAACGTCATTCCTATCAGGAATGTTCTTTTTGCACATATAGGACAACAATGGATGAGTGGGGGCTTGGAGAAACTTAGCTTCTAAAACCAAAGGAGCATTGCATTTCAGCTCTGCCAAACCAACAGAGTACTTATGATGTGCCAGAAACTGCTAGGAGAAAATTGGTCACAATTTGGAGAAGTTGTTGCAAATCACTTGGAAGAAACATGGAGTGTTAACAGATTTTAATTCCTGCTGACTGTAACACTACAATATTTATACCAACACAACACCATTGTGGGCTCCTTGAGCAGAGGAAATGCATCTTTGGGTTCTTGGTACCTATGCAGGACCTTGCATGTTAGACTGTGTGATTCTGGTCAGCATGTCCTGTGTGTGGGTTGTCAAGGCACCCAGTCCAGCATTTAGGTAGATGCAGACATGGAACCATGTTGCCTTAGATTTATGGTTCCCTGATTTCCCTACCTGTAAATCAGGAAAAGAAGAAAGAGTAATCTCTTTTGATTATAATTGTTCACACATACCTCATTAGGAAGAGCAAGCAAAAAATAACTTCCACCAATTTCTTGGTAGAAACAGCATTGTGATTTGCAATGGAAGCCATTCTCATTTCTGAGGAGAAGGCTGGCTGGTTGACCAGCTGCTCATAAAATAGCAGTGAGTGGTGAATTCCCCAGCAGCACAAGGTTTTGTCTTCAGTTCTGCAGGCTCACACAGAAGGATGGATAGAAAGCAGAATGCCAATTTACTAATTTATATTAACAATGTAGCCACCAGGTGGCGGGACATTCACATCTGCTTGAGAAAGCAGCCAAAAGAAGGGGTGCGTGGAAAGCCATATTCCAGGGGGTTCTTTAGTTTGATCAGAGGAAAGGGATAAAGTGTACACTTTTTGTTTTGTGGCATCAGGCACTGTTATCTTGCTGCATCCATCTCTAAAGCTGGCAGGTTTCTGCCAGGCATGTGGTCCTCACACTGGCCTGACAGGACACCTCTCTTCTAAGCAGGGCTTGGATGGACACCATCATCTAGTTCTGGACATTCATGCCCCCTTTTAATGTTATGACATCTGGGGTTACTAAGTTTGTTGGCCACCCACGCCTTTGGCAGTCTGACAGATCCCCTGGATCCCTTCTCAGAATAAATTTTCTTTTTTTTTTTTATTGAACTATAGTTGATTTACAATGTATTAATTTCTGGTGTACAGCATAGTGATTCATTTATGTATATATTCCTTTTCATATTCTTTTTCATTATATGCCATTACAATGTATTGAATGTAGTTCCCTGTGCTATACAGTAGGACCTTGTTGTTTATCTATTATATGTAGTAGTTAGTATCTGCAAATCCTGAACTCCCAGTTTATCCCTCCCACTCCCTTCCCCCAGTAACCGTAAGTTTGTTTTCTATGTCTATGAGTCTGTCTCCGTCTTGTAAATAAATTCATTTATGTTCTTTTTTTTAAGATTCCACATATGAATGATATCATATGGTATTTCTCTTTTTCTTTCTGGCTTACTTCTCTTAGAATGATGATCTCCAGGTCCATCCATGTTGCTGCACGAGGTATTATTTTATTCTTTTTTATGGCTGAGTAGTATTCCATTGTGTGTGTATAAACACACACACACACACACACACACACACACACACACACACACACACACACACACACACATAGATACACCACAACTTCTTTATTGAATCATCTGTCAATGGACATTTAGGTTGCTTCCATGTCTTGACTATTGTAAGTAGTGCTGCTATGAATATTGGGGTGCGAGTATCTTTTTGAATTAGAGTTCCTCCAGATGTATGCCCAGGCTCAGAATATTTTTTAAAGCATACTCTAATACATAAGATTTTAAATGAAACCAAATATAATGAAACACAGTCCCATCCACTCAGGTTAGCATCCCCTGCAACCTGACTCATACAGCCTTTCTTCAAATCAGGTTTCCCCTTACCAAATTAAATTCATATTCTGCCTTACTTTTTATTTCTAGGTTGCTTTGGTTGGAGTTAGGCAAATTTCCAACTCTTCTTTTCTGCTGCATAATCACAAACTATTTCTTGGTCATGCTAAGATATGGCTCACACCAACAGATGGCTGACGAAATCCATCATTTCTTCCATCTCCAACTCCTTGAGAAGTTCTTCAGCATCACTCCCTAGTAATGATGCACAGAAGAGAACTAGACAGAAGCAATGCAGTCCAGGAAAACGGACTAGATGGAACCCCCAGTTGTGGCTTGCCTAATATTTAAATTCTACACAGAGATCCCCTCCATGCTCTCTGGACTGTCTGGAATCCAGAGAGCTGTTTTGCAATTCAATCTCATCTCCCAAGCGACTTTGGGCAAGTCACCTAATTCTCTGGGTTTCAATTTCCTCATGTGTTAAATACGTAAATAACAGCCAGCACTCTAAAAGTTGTCGTGAATGAAATAAGTGAAAGAATGCATGTGAAGGTGCTGTGTATTAACATAGTGAATGTTGAAAAATACAGACACCTAGGTAGGTGCTTTGCAGAACCTTTATGACATCTAAATTCAACTCTTGTTAATTACTATTGAGTGAACCCCACCTTCTCCCCAACTTTTCTCAAGTTCAGAAGCATCAGAATCTTATCCACTTGAGAGTAGATATTCTGTATCCTATAATTCTTTCTATTACAATTTTTTAAACATAACTCATTCTTAAAATAATAGCATCCTAAAATATCCTTGGAAGACAAAAAAGCAATTGTGGGTGGTTAAGCTCCAGGATTTAGACTACCCACTGTTGACTTCTCAGACACTGAGCTCCCCAAACTCAGGACTGTCCAAGCAGGGTCCCTAAGTGTGTGTAATATTTCCTGTGAGGGTTTGGTCTTTGTGACCTGCATTCGTGGAAGCCAACAACTCTTTGTGTTACAGATTTCCTAATCAGGACTTCTGGAGCAATCTGTCTGCCCTTGCTCCAAAGGGCTGGTTTTAGGGATTTCTGTCTTAGTCATCCTTTCAAATTGCCTCTTGAATCAGTCTCCTGGAAGCATGAATGGGTTAAAAGCTGCACTCAACATAAAAGAACAGGCAAAATGGCCCAGGAGCCCTCCTTCCTATAAAACTGCCAAGCACACACCAACTCTGTAGAAATTCATCACTGAACTCTAAACCCTGCTCGTCTGAGAGAGGACGGCTAGCTCCTTTTCCTCTGCTCGCCTTTTCAGGCTTCTTTTTGGGGGGAGGGAAAAGGGACACAGAGAAAGCTGTGTTTTTCTTTTTCTCCTTCTCAAAAATATGAAACTTATTATTACCCTTCATAAGCATATGACAGCCTTAATACTCTTCTCACCGCTGGCCTACAGTGAGGAAAATCCTCTTCCATTTGAAATAAATTCACAGGAAGTAAATTCGTGTTAGCTACAACATGAGACTCCCAGAAATTACACATTTTCTGGAAATGTTATTTAAAAAACCAGAAAACTTTTTCCTGAAACTTTGAATATACCAGAGCAGCTTTGATGCCATGGATCAGAGGCACCTGTTCTCTCACAGCATCCCAGCCCAGGTGTTATCATTCCCTAAGCATTTACCTCTTTGGCGGGTGTGCATGGTGTTGGCATTGGCTGTATAAGGATGAGAGAGACACAGTCCTTGCCTTCAAGGAATTACCCTTGGTACAGTTTTCAATACTGACATCACCACACACCAGTTACAAAGTAAGTCGTTACCACACATAGCACCACTACTGATCTACTGACCACAGTGGATGATTTTCTTTCTTCTTTGCAAGTTAGATCACTTTAAAGTCATCCATCTAGTGTTTGCGATCATTCTGATTTGCTTTCCTGAGCGGGATGGAAATGAGTGGAGTTACAGTGACACCTAGACTTTGCATGAGGGACATGTGAACATCACCTTTTGTGAGTGTCACAGAAAGAAAGAGGGGTTGAGAACAGCTTCAGTGGTGTGCTGGCCTTGATAATTACAGGAAGAAAGTTATGACGTGGCTCCTGGCCTTAAAGAGCTCACAGTAAAACTGGAAGGATATATCTGATACCCATGCACATAATATATAATCAAAAGCTAAATTGTGTGGTTAGACTATGTAAGTGAGAGAAAGTAGAACACAGTGAGGAATGACTTCATATCAGTCTTGAGACATTTTGCAGAGGTTGGAGGCTTCAGGATCGGGGAGGTTTTAACAGGTGAGGGTCATGGAGACAAGCATATTGGAGAGAGGTAGGCTCCCTTCAAAGTGAAACTGACTGAGGCTGCTGGTGTCTTCAAGAGTCTTCCCACATCTCCCACCAGTCCACTCAGTTGGCAGCTGTCATCAGGTCAAATCTCACATCCATCCACTTTTCTCCATCCCCACAGCCTCCACCTTAACTCAGGACCTCACTGCAGTTCACCTCTATTCCTGCTACAGCTATCAAATGGCCCTTCCTGCCTCCACTACTGCCTGCCTCGAACCCCTCCTCCACAGAATGACCCTCCCAGTATCAAATGGTACATGCAACTAACTTTTTTGCTTAAAACCGTTCCATGACTCACCTAGTACCTCCAGGGAGAAGCCTAACCCTGAGACACAAGACCTTCAATATTGTAGTTATCACTTACTTTTCAGCCTAGTCTCTTGCCTTTTGCCAACTCCCATCCTCCTGCTCAGCTACTGAATTACCTTCTGTCCTGGTCAGGTTAGTCGCCCTAACAAAATGCTGTAGACTGGATGCTTAAACAGCAGAAATTTATATTCTCAGAGTTCTGGAGGCTGGAAGTCCAAGATCAAGGTGCCAGTAGGACTGATGTCTGGGAGGGTTCCCTCCTTGGGCTGCAGACAGCCGCCTTCTTGCTGTGTCCTCACATGGCCTTTCCTTGGTGTGCTCACGTGGAGAGAAAGGGAGAGTGAGTGAGTAGTCTCTCTGGTTTCTCTGGAAGAAACAATGTCTTGTTTTTATCCATCGTCATATCCCTAATGCTTAGCATAGTAGTGCCTGGCATATTTTTGTTGAATGGATGAGTAAATGAATGATAAGAAAGGCAAGAACATGTTGTGGAACGCACGAGGCAGAAAATTGTGTGCTTGATTAAATGAGTAGCGCAGGGCGGTTATATGTTCTCTGGCATAAAAATATGATTCAAATGGCTTTAAAAGGGTGGTTGGGAAGTTTTACTCAAGAAGGATGGGGATGGGTAAGCATACCTGCTAGGAGACCATCATGATAATCCCATATTGATGTAATGACATTGAAAATAATAGTAACAATCACATCAAACATTTATCTATTCAGCACTCTCTGTGCCAGGCACTGTTTAAGCGTTCTAAATGTACAACTTATTCTCGCAACAACCTCAGTCTAGAAGATTAAAAAAAGAAAATTATTTCAGTTTGCACAAGGGGAAGCTGAGACACAGAGTGGCTAAATAACTTACCAGGGTCAGAGCTGGGATGTGGCAGAGATGAAGGGCAGACTGTAAAGACCTTCCAAAGAGAGCAGAATTGCAGCTTGAAAATAGTCAAAGTGCTATGAGATAATAGGGCGGGAGAACCCAAGGTGACTTCCCGTTTTCTAACCTAGGAAAAGAGAAAACTGGAGAAGTTGGAATGGGAAGTCAACTTGCTGAGAGACACTGTGATCGTTCTGGATGAACTGGCCTTGACGCAGTGACCAGACATCCCAATGGAGGTGACCTGTCAGGAGAGACAGATGTTCACAGCAATCCCACACAGACTTACTGAAGCCCTACTGTGACACACGTGTCTAGGTCGGAGGAGTTGCAAACATGGATTTTATATGACTTTTTTTCTTTTTCTTTATGGACGTATACTTGACTTACAGTATTATGTTAGTTTCAGGTGTGCACCATAGTGATTTAATATTTTTATAGACTATACTCCATTTAAAGTTATAAAATATTGGCTATAATCTCTGTGCAGTACAATGTATTCTTGTAGCTTATTTATTTTATACATAGTAGTTTGTACCTCTCCATCCCATACCCCTATCTTGCCCCTCCCTGCTTCCCTCTCCTTTCTGGTAACCACTAGTTTGTTCTCTACATTGTATTTCTGTTTTGTTATATAAATTTGTTTGTTTCAATTTCTGGATTCCACATATAAGATATCATATAGTATTTGTCTTTCTCTTTCTATTTATTTCACTAAGCATAAGTACCCTCTACGTCCATCCATGCTGTTGCAAATGGCCGAATTCCGTTCTATTGTATGGATGAGTAATGTTCCATTGCAGATATATACCACATCTCCTTTATACATTCATCTGTTGATGGACACTTAGATTGCTTCCATATCTTGGCTATTGTAAATAATGCTATGAACATTAGGGTGGATGTATCTTTTTGAATTAGTATTTTTATTTTCTTCAGATTTATACCTAGAAGCAGAATGGCTGGATCATTTGGTAACTCTATTTTCAGTTTTCTTGAGGAGGCTTCATACTGTAGGGAAATAGACGATTCCCAAGGTTAACTCCAGAGTGTTATCAATGCATACCCGTGACACATCTTAGAGACCCCTAGAACAAATGCAGGAGTCACTTGAGAGGAGAACTGAACTTCCAGGGGGGTCTCTAATGGTGGCTAAGCTCAGTAGAACATATTACACAGTGGATAAGAGCAAGCTTCCATCCAGGTCAGGCACATTTGCTTTAAAACTTAGACTCTGACAGTTAATAACTGTCTGAATTGGGCAATTTTATTAACCTCTGTGAATCACTGCTTCTTTTTTCTATCAAGGACAATAATACAGCATCTTCTTCACGGTGCTGCCGTGAGGACTGAGTATGATGACACCCTGTCCTTTTCATAGCCCCTAACACATGGTGAGGCGCTCACTGTTAGTTACTACAGTCATGACCATGAAGGTGACACCGTTTCAGCTTCCCCAGTCAGAAGGGCAAAACAGCAAGAAATGGAGATCTCAGGGGTAACATTTTCAAAGGTATAATGTAAATCAGCATTTTTGAAGAGTTACTTTTCTAGATGTTTCCTTTCCACAGAGTGAAGGACACCCATGTAATTCACCTTTTTAGGGCTGAGTATCTCTTTATGAAGCAAAAAAGTAGGAAGTTACAGATTATTGAGAAATTGCTTTCAGTTTGCTGGTGAGGCAAAATAAAATATGACTGTCTTAACATTAACTTTGGAGTGAGTTAATTAACAAGAAATTTTATCTTTCTGTCCTTATTTTCATAGTTTCCTTGTTTAGTAAAAACCAAGCTGTCCAGTTAATAAAATTGGTTCACTAGAGAGAGCTGACATCTTTAGAGACTACTGCAAGGGGAGGGCTGGCGTTTCTCACGCAGGGCAAAGGAACACACTGCAGCTATTTCTGGAGCTGATAAAAGGAAACAGCAACACATTTCAGTGAGTTTTTCCCCTGGGAAACTGTGCCAGGTACACATTTTACATTTTCTCATATTAGAAAGTGGAATATCTTAAAACATGGGAACTAATCCAACTCGAGGGCTATATACTAAAATCCTAAATCACCCTTATCATACCAAGAACCCAAAAGTTAAGTGAAGTTTTCTAATTTTTTTTTATAAAAGGAAAAATAAAGCCAAGGGAGGGAAATGAAATCTAATGAGTAAAAACAAAATGTCTAGGGAAAAACATAAAATTTGTCTCTGTTAAATTAAATATGGTAGTCATGTTGGAAAACAGAATGCCTAGTTCTGTATCAAAATTGATGCCTTAAGAAGATTGGGAGTACAAAATCACCTGGCAGTGCTCACAATGTCTCCTTGTCTATTAAGAAGAATGGTCTTCATACTATGCAGATAAGACAAGCATTGTTAAAAGGGAACTGACTCCCTAGATACAACAGAGTAAAAGACTATTTGGTCACAGTAAACATTACCATGCTTTCAGACCAAAATATATTCTATCTCAAGATATAAAAGGGATGTGTGGGTACAGTCTAGGGCCCAAATAGATTACTAGTGAGAAATCACAGAGAAATAGAGAGGAATCTTAAGACTCGAGGGGGAAAAAATACTCTCTCATCCAAAAGGTAAGCCCAAGAAACTATCAACAAATAAACTTCATATATATATATATAAATAATATATATATATATATATGTATATGCATGTATATATGTATATGTATATATATGGCAAAATCCTAAAATGGTTTATGACTTGCCAATACTTAGGAAACAAAGAGATGGTCAAGGTGACCCATAGAATCCAAGTGGATTCACTAGGGGAAAGAATTGCCCCACTACCAGTTGAGTTGCCACAGAAGCTATATATCAGGATTTTAGCAATGCAGTTTACAAGCTTCTCAAAAAAAAAAAAAAATTCACAAACCAAGGGCATATTTGCAGGCTCAGTATAGGTGAATTCAGATGGTTGAATAATATTAAATATGGGTAAGAGTCCACTCAAAGGTTTAAGGAGTTTTCTATCTGGTCTAGTTCTTTTCTGTAATGTTGTCCCACAAATACCAAGAAGGCACATAAATCTCAGTTGCTTGATTAACTCATTAAATGACAGAATAAGTAACTTAATCTTTTTTTCTTTTTTTTTTTTTTTGCCTTTTTTCCCAGACTTGTAAAAATTGTGTCCAAAATAAATAAAATAAAATTTATGAAATGTAAATAGAACATTTTATATATCAGTTCAAAATATACAAGGCTCTTCTTACTTTATCTTCAGAATGACCCTGTGAGGGGTCCAAGTGATATAATCCCCACTAATGTATTTGCCACGTTATGGGTGATGCTACTGAGGTTTGCCAAATTGGTGACTTTCCCAAGTCATATCACAACCTCTTGCTTCCATTATCACATCTTCATTTATTTAATCTGACCCTCTTGCCTCCTTCTTATAAGGAAACTTGTGATTACATTGGGCCTACCCTGATAATCCAAGAGGATCTCCTTATCTCAAGATCTTTAACTTAATGCCATCTGCAAAGTCTCTTTGGCTACACTGAGTAACATTCGCAGGTTCCAGATATTGGGACAGGGGCATTGTGGGGACCATTATCCTGCCTGCCCACACTGCTGCGTAGTGAGCAAGGGGTGGGGGGTAGTTGGAGACGAGGCCAGAGAGGTGACTGGGAACTGCATCATATGGGCTTGGAGGCCCCCTTAGAATCTTAGGTTCCAGCAAAAGTTGTGGAAAGCCAGGCAGAAGCGTGACATAGTGAGCTGTGCCTTTAAGGGCCACCCCAGTGGCTGTGCAGAGACTACAGGGAAGCATGACAGACACAGGGAGAGCAAGAGAAGGTGCTGGCGGTGATGTAGGTGAAAGATGATGGCAACTTATGCCAGGGTGGTATCAGCGGAGGTGGTCAGACGTGGTTGGATTCTGGAGACACTGTGTAGGATAGAGCCAACAGGATTTTCTGACAGATTCAATGTGCTCAGAGAAAGAGGGGTCAAGGGTAATTTCTTTTTCATCTGAGCAACTCAAAGAATGGAACTGTCACCAACTCAAATGGAAGCTTCTGTAGAAGGAGTAGGTTTGGAGGGGAAATTAGAAAAGAATCATACATTCTACTTTGTCTATGTCAATCATCATGACTATTAGACATCCAAGCAGAGACAACTGAATGAAGGGTTGGATTTAATAACCTGGAATTTAGGAGAAAATTCAGAGCTAGAAATATAAATGGGAATATGAGGATTTTCAGCATATAAATAGTACTTTCAGCCACAAGATTGGATGAGATCATCAAAGGGATAAGTGTAAGGTAAATAAGAGATGATCAAGGTCTAGATTCTGGAGCGCTTCCGTGTTAGAAGGACAGGAAGGAGAAGGGAAGCTATAAACAGAGACTAAGAATCAGAGTGCAGTTTCCCGGAAGACAGGTGAGAGAGTAAGTAGATTAAGGACGATGAGCTACCACCTATGACACGTGAGATGAGGATGGAGAACTGGATTGACAGACCCATGTGATCTGGGATAGTCTGATAACCGAGTGCTAATGGCCAAGACAGAGAGTCGATACAGGTAAATCACTTAGGATGATGGTTTCCAAGCTTGACTGCATTTTGGAATTACCGGAGAATCTTTAAAAAGTGTGATACCTGGCTCGCTCCCCTAAACACTCTGATTAGGAGTTTTTAAAGCTCCTTATCTGAATCTAGTGTGCAGCAAAGTTTGGGCCACGCTAGTTTCGAACAATGCCCAGCTTTTTCAGTATAAATTAAGTTGAGTAAGCTTGTGGGAAGAGAGAGGATTTGGGGGGAGGAAGAGGGTGGAAATCAGTGTGCAACTAACAAATTATGTGGACAGCATAATTGTAAACTGAGTGCTCGTCATTCGTGGGTTGCGCTGGCAAACGTAATTACATTTGAAGAAAAATTTTCATTACAAGTTACATTTGGTGCACCGAAATTTTTGGTCCATATAACAAAATTAAGTAGCTATTTGTTTCTACTCAGCAAGTGTCAGACAGAGGTAAAGAAAATGTCTCTAAGGAGGAGACTTATGCCTCCAAATGTTGACAAGACCAGGATGCACAGACTGAAAAGCCAGTGAAGTGTCACCCTCAGCCCCAGTGACGATTTGTAGGGATGTTTCCCAAGCAGTTCTAAAAATGATTCCTACCACGACTTCAGACTGCCTGAAGAATTAAGATCACATGCAAATTACTGCACACAGACTAGATAAACAACAAGGTCCTACTGTATAGCACAGGGAACTATATTCAATAGCTTGTAATAATAAAAAGAATACGTGTATATGTATAACTGAATCACTCTGCTGTACACCAGAAACTCAGACAACATTGCAAATCAACTATACTTCAATTAAAAAAAAAGAATTAAGATCACAGATAGGTTTTATTCCTTCTGTAGCTGGTGTAACCCTATCCAGACTGTTTTTTTCTCCCTCCTAGAAATATTGCAGCTGTGAGTTTAAGGCCAAGTTGCATATTTCAAATAAAGTTCAAGAAGGCCTAACTCAGATAAAAAGAGGCTGTAGGAGATTCTTTGTACACCAGCTGTTAACTTTTGTGTTGAAATTCTGGTTGGATATTTGATGCTTTCCTTTAATTCAGAAAAGCACTTAAAGCACTTAGGGGATCACTGGGTTGATTTTCAGCTCGGGAATCCCATGTTCACGGAGCAAGTAGGAAACAGTTTCAGTAAGACTGTGTGAGTGTTTTCTGGTCCAGCAAGCAGGTAAAATGGAGTCGGAAATGCAATCTGGACAAAGAGTTTGCTTATATGCAATAAAGAGCTTATACAGAAGGAAATGTGGACAAAATCAGGGGGGATATTGGATGGAAGTGCCCTTTCTGGATAGGAGGATTCAGAGGTTAGAAGAGGGGTGCTGGTGGTTTGGAATTGGGGTGGCAATTGGAAAAGAAAGACCTGAGGAAAAAAATAAAGAGATCCCTGATCTGAGATAAGGGGGAGATAAAACAATAAAGAACTTGTCATTGGGAACAGGAGAGATTAGAAAAAAAAAAGAAAAAAAGAAAGAAAGAAAGAAAAAGAAGACAGTCCCCAAACAAGAGAGAAAAGGAATAAGAAGGCCAGTTAACTTGGTAAACTTTGGGGCAAGGAAAGGAAAGGGACCAGCGTAGAACCAGACGATGAGGGTGGTCAGGGCAGAAGCTGGGAGAAGACTGTCCAGGTTCTGATTTGAAAGAGGAAGGATAATCACAGTCACTCTTTTCTGCCACTGTTAGTGACTTTTCAAACGGTCATACCTACAGCAGACAAGCATCAGAATAATACAGAAACTATCAGTAGATGACATAGATTCAAATAGCTGCGGTTCGTTTATTACTGATAATTTTCCAATGTGAAAGTTCTGGTGAGTGTGCATGACAAAGATGGTGGAACTGACATGCAAATTTGGTTGTACACGTGGCGTGAAGAACAAGTTAACAGAGCCATGTCAAAAAGCTTAGGTGAAAGGTCTGTTAAAGCCCACAATTAAGCCTATTTTCAAAGCAGTTAGTGAAATGTTACATCTAATTTATAAAAGTAGATGAACATACTTTTTGCAGAGGAAATAACTTTGATAAACAACATAACGATCCTGAGACATAAATACACATAACATAAAAGCAATATGCAAACATATGCTGAGACATCCCAAGATTACCAAGAAAAGAGATTTACTAAGCCTGGAGTAGAGTCCAGACATCTTTATTTTTATAAAACCTCATGCATGCATCTGATGAACATCCCCAAGTGACAACCACTGGCCTGGAAGATGTCAGATGCAAATGAAGAATAAGCTTGTGGTTAATCAGCATTTTAAATAATAACTGAAATTTATGACTAACGACACTTTAGTGTTGACGCCTAATATTGTCCATCAATACTGTGCTCTGAGAGATGGACACAAGCCATGGACCACAAGGGCTTCGAAAATCCCCAGGAACTTCCCATACAGGATTCAGTTTCTGAAATATTTGTATTAATATTTTCCTTATAATTTTTTCCCTAAGGAAGGATACGCGTCTCTATAGATTTGACAGCTCTTCTCATGCAATGCATCAATAGGAATATAGATTTAAAAAAAAAAAAACCTAATTATTTCTAGTACTTTACAGGGTGAAAGAACAAATCTTTGTGATTTTGCAGGCACCCTCTGGGAAATCATAAATAGAACTTTAAGGTGCAGAAGCTATCCTGAAAGTTTTACTTTATTTTTTGTTCTATACTGAGGGTCTGATTCTGGGAAGATAAAATTAAAAATATCGGAGGAGATGCAGAAGCTTAATCGAGTAGGTGCCAGAGAAATAATACTTGTTACCTATTTAATTGAAGTGACAAAAAAATTAAAAATAAACATTGAAGGTAACATATTGTAAAAATGTTAGCTCTTTCAGAAGTGAGAATTACTTTGTTCTTGTTTTGTTGTTGTTTGCTTAAATAATCCAGGATGTAACAAAGACAACATAACGCACAGAAAGTCACTCTGATAAGACAGTCTTTGCTATGTAGGTGGCTGACACTGACCCTTCAAATTGTTAAGCAAAAGCAATAAATGGTAAACCAAGGAAGCAATTCCATCCACATTGAGCAAACTTTGCTAAGCTATTAACACATTCCATAGCTTTTCAGACTCAGGTATAATAAACCAAAGCAAATAAAATTTACATTCCAAGCTTTGCCTTTCATTGTGCCTATTCATTTTCTGGAACATACTGGCACTCTAGGATAAATCTTGCAAGGGCACAAGAACTAATTTCAGAAGATGTTATTAGCATACAATGCTTTCATCATTACTACCTTCAAATGAAGCAGTAAATAAGCATTTTTAAAAGTTCTCAGTTTCAATTTCCAATCCAGTCTGTATCAGTAGCTACGACCCACATAAACAAACTCTTTGGAGTCCTCAACAAGATTTAAGTGTGTAAATGGGTCTGAAGAACAAAAAGAGAAAAGTGGAAAGGAAAAACAACAGAAAAGTACTATTTTAGGGGAAAAACTATTCTTTGACTTGAAAAATAGAAGCACATATGTATTCATACTTTCTTTGTCACTATTGCTCCTAGTATGGTCTCAAATACCAATGTTAATTGTAACTTTAAACCAAATCAAAGTAACTAACTTCTATTTCACAGAGAAGACTTTACTGGGGATAATGGAGAATTGCCTGTTACAAATCAGCATTTCAGCCACAAGAAGAACTCATAAATATGTATAAAACAACTTTCTAAAGACACACACTTGCTACAACTTTACATACCTTCTGAAAGTGGCAAAAATTAATGAAAGATGTAGCCTATCTGTATGTAGCACATTAAAAGCAAAAGCATATAAACACAAAATTGTGCTTAGGGAATCAGTGTTTCAATGGTCTATCTTACTTTGAAATAATTTAGGTATCCAATGATTATCCATTAATCAGCTCTATTTAATCAGTCTAAGGTTTCAAATTCCCTAGGGTTCTTTTTTTTTTTAACTGAGCCGTAATTCACATACCATAAAATTCACCTTTTAATGTGTACAATTTAGTAGTTTTTAGTATACTCACAAGATTGTACAACCATTACCATTACCCAGTTTCAGAATATTTTCATCATCCCAAAAAGAAAACCCACCCCATCAGCAGTCACTCTCTGGAACTCCCTTTCCCCTACTCCCAGCAACTGCTCATATACTTATGTCTCTATGTTTTACCTCTTCTGGAAGTTTCATATAAATAGAATATACAACACATGGCCTTTTGTGTCTGGCTTCTTTCACTCAGCATAATGTTTTCAAAGTTCATCCAGGCTGCAGCACGTATCAGTATTTCATGCCTTTTAGGGCCAAATAATATTCCATTGTAGCTAGACCACATTTTGTTTAGCTGTTCATTAGTTGATGGACATACGGGTTGCCTCCACTTTTTGGCTGCTATGAATAACGCTGCTATGACCATTTGCTTACAAGTCTTGGTGTGAACATACGTTTTGAACTTTCTTGAGTGGAACCTAGGAGTGGAATTTCTAGATCACAGGGTAACTCTGTATTTAATTTTTGTAGAATGACAGAACTGTTTTCCACAGCGGCTGCATTACTTTACATTCATACCAGCAGTGTCTTAGGGTTCCAATTTCTCTATATTCTCACCAACACTCATTATTGTGTCTTTGACTATAGCCATCTTGGTGCACATGAAGTGGTATCTCATTGTGAGGTTTTGGGGTTTTTTTTTATCCACCATATCCTATTTTTTTTTAACTGTAGTTGATTTACAGTGTTAGTTTCAGGAGAACAGCAAAGTGATTCAGTTATACATGTACACACTTTTTTCTTTTCAGATTCTTTTCCATATACAAGAATTTGAATACAGTTCCCTGTGCTACACTTGTTGCAGTTTTCATCTGCAATTCCTTAATAACTAATGATGTCAAGCATCTTTTTATGTATTTTTTGGCCATTTGTATATTCTAGACATTATAGAAATGTCTATTCAGATCCTTTGCCCATTTTCCAGCTGTTTTATTTGTCATTTTGTTAAGCTTCCTAAAGATCTTGGAAATTATCTACAAGCTGACATACTACAAAACATGATTCCTGTTGAAATAAAGTGTCAAAATAATGATTCAATTTAGTTTACACAAGTTGACATTTTTCATAACCAATCAGTACAGCTGTATAAGTTGAGAGAAAGTGTGTCCAAATAGAATTTTAAAATATGCCTTTACGTTATACTTAACAATGATAAATCAGAGAATACTGCTGTTTTTTATTATACCAAAATTATACAACTAGTCTTATTTGCCAAAGATTTACTTTAATTGTGTGAACTCAGACTCTTAAAATGTTTCTGAGTTACTGCAAGTACTTTCTGCAAGAGCATTTTCTAAAAAAATTTGTAGCATATTGAAAGCATTATTAGTTCAAGTTCCCTATTTTCTTGGAATTTTAGGGACATTGAAAGGACACTTATTTATCTCTATAAGCCAATTGGAACAGAGCGCCTTTATTTTTCTGCTCTGTCCCTTTCCCTGTCCTTCAGCACCGAGACAAGTTCCCTCCCCTGTGGCATGTCTATTCTGTCTGAAGGGGAGGCAGGGCTGCCTGTCTGACTTCCCTCATTCCTCACGGCAGCCTTTCTTTCTTAAGACAAGTTCCATCACCTATTCTTTGATCTTTGTTACACCTGAAATTCATCCCCTCTACCCTTAGTCCTTTCTGTAAAAGTTCTGTTTAAAACTGAATCTTTTCCATTGTTCCATGTTTCCATTCTTATTCGTTTTTGTCATTTTTTCCATCATCTCTCACTGCCGGAGGCAAACAGATTGGACAGTCGTTGGCGTCAATCCCTTGTTCATTACTGTTTTTGACTTTATTCTAATCAAACTGTCTTAATCTCTGCCTCATATTCCATCCATCTCAAATTTCTTTTGATTTTCAGTAAAACAATGTCACAAATGGCATAACACAAACATCATTTGTTTGTCATTTTGAAATGGTAATCTCTGAGCTACTCATACCTATTATGTTTTTTGGAGGGGGGAGGTAATTAAGTTTATTAGTTTTTTTAATTGAGCTACTGGGGATTGGACCCAGGACCCTGTGCATACTAAGCACATGCTCTACCACTGAGATGTACCCTCCCCCCGCTATATTTTCTCTACCTTATTTCTTCATAATCGCCTTGGAGACAGGTATCAGGAAGGAAGGGGAAGCAGAAAGGAGAATGGCAGAGAAGGACGGAGAAGAAGAAGGAAAAGCAGAGATGGAAAAGGTGGGGAGGCCTCTTCTGCTGCTTGGAATCAGCAAGTAAAGCTCCTCATTCTATCCTTCCTACATTAAAACACTTTGGTTTTACTCTATAACTTCTATAAAACATCTTTGTAGCGTAATTACAACCTAAAATAGAATAACAGGCTTGTCCGTCAATTACACTTGCTCTTCAAATTGTTCTTTCATCTCAGTGAGCAGCACTCCTCATCCATGAAGGACATGGCCAAGGACAGAGGCAGGGAAACGCAGAGGAAGGAAAAGAAACAGATTATCCAGGGAATACCGACAAAGATAAAAATCAAAAACTTTTTCAGGGTCTTAAATGCCAAACTGAGCAGCGTGAATGTCACTGTTCATCCCATCTTCACTGAAGGAAGGACAGTGAATTCTGAACAAGCCTTCTTTGCATGTGCTGTTCCCTGTGCCTGCGAGGTCTTGTCCCCACCCCTCACTCCCTCCACATTGCTCCCCTTTTCTTGGTACAGCGGCTCCTTCTCATATTTTGCTTATATGTTCACTTCCTCAGGACACCCTACACATGTGATCCATTTCCTCTTAACTTCTGACCACAGCATCTGTGATTTGTTTCTAAATAATTAATTGGACCACCTAGTGTAATGATGTGTTTATGTGGCCAGCCCCTCCACCTGCACAAAGTGTCACAGAGTTAGGGACTGCGTCCTCTGTGTTTGTTTGCAATGTTTCCTTAATAACAAGGACCACCTCCACCCAGCCTCCCCAGCCCTGTTCAGCCAAATCCTTCCATCTCTTCCAGACCCAGATCCTCTTGAATTCCAGCTCTGGAAGAGACATTGAAAATTATCTTATCATCAGCAACAATGGACCCAAATCAAGGATGACACTTTTCCTTTTCCCTATTGTAGTTTGCTTTTTTTCTCTGCAGACTAATATTTCTTTTAATAAAGTTCATTCTTCCACTAAAATATGATGAAGTCATAGCCAATAGATAGAATTTCTCATCTTTCCATCTCCAAATCTCTAACTGGTTTAATAATTCACTCCCTCTCGGTGCCTTAAAAACGAGACCTTTATCTTTGAATCCATCTGTAGAACCATTCTCTTCTCCTCCCACTGGCTAAGTGGACTCCATTCATCACTCATTTTATGGGTGCTTATCTGCTCCAAGGGAAGTCTGATCAGATAACCTGGTCCTTAGAAAAGCAAACGGAGATAGTTAGGAATGGTTTCTATTGTTTGAGAACCTCTCTTTGATCTGAAATTTTTAGGAAGGTTATAGGATGTCTCCAGGGTGTTTTGCATTTTTTGATGGCCCAGGAAATTGTTACCTTGGTCTCCAGGTCGGGAGAGCCTTTGCTGAACATTTTCACTGGGTCCAATCCTTCAGAATGATTTGAGGATGAGCTTAATCCCCAGTTGGAAACGGAACATTCCTAGTTTAATGTTGTGATATAATATGACAGATTTATACATTGTTCTGACATAACGAAATGCAAAGAGATGAAGCGTTTTATTTACACAGTAACCTCTGATTTCCACGGCTCACTGGCTGCTGCATAGGCTTTCTTGGCCTCCTCCAAAAGGCCCCAGGAAGCATCGCTGCGAGCCCCGAGAGCGACCTCACCAGGTCACAGAGACCGAGGCGCCGGGCTGTGAAATCAGGAAGGAAGAAATCACCACCACAAACGAGTAAGAAGCAAAAGCAGGAGACCTCAGCGGCACAGCTCTCGGCTTCTCCGGGGGCCTCTCCTCTCTCTGGACACAGAGGCCACACCGTGAATGCTTGTTGAATGAGTCCCTTCCCAGGTTCATCGCTTACTCAACAAACCCTGTTGATCATTCCTTCAGTGAACACTGTGTTCCCTCCAGGAGAGAAAAGGCAGCCATACGAGTGAGAAAGGAACTCGGCTCTGCCTTCAAGGAGAAGGCAGCCGTGCGAGGAAACCAGACCGACGCTCACTTTCCAGGCGCCCTGCCCTGCAGCGGAGGACACCCAGGTGTGAGGGAGGAAAGCACGGAGAAGGGATGAACTAATGATCCTGCGTAGTTGGAGAAAATGTCAGAGAGTCATCTCAGATGAAAATCATTTCAGCTGTTACGGACCAGACTCCTATGAGTTCAGTTCAGCTGCCGAGGGAGGGAACACGGGGCAGATTTGGCGCATTCTCTTCTCCCAGGGGCTCTGGCTACAAGGTTAGAGGGTACAGGAATCCTTGGTCATGCCTCTTCAGGAGATTTGAGAAGTAAATGAGTGAGTGTGACAGAGAGACATGGCTCAGTCTCTTCCAGTGCACAAGCGGGCCTTGGCATGGGGGATAGCCGGAGGCACCTTAGATAACAGTGTTCTTATTTACGAGAGCAAAGCACATCCCCCTCCCCCTAAGATGGGTAACCTGGTGTACTGGGGTAGAAGCAAGTGAATGCAAAAAAAGCCTGCTTTGAATATGAAGAGGAATATATATATGTATATATATGTATGATTGAAACATTATACTGCCCACCAGAAATTGACACAACATTGTAAACTAACTATTCTGCAATTCAAAAAAAAAAAAAAAGTCCTGCTTCATCACCAACGTGGGAAAAACAAGAAGGAACTGGTTTTGCTCCAAAGTTGCCCTCCAACCCCTAGTTCTTAGAGAAACAGGAAAAAGCAGACCTCGTTCTAAAGAAGAGCCTTCCTCCTCAGAGTGTGACTGAAAGACCAGCAGCCAGAGTGTCAGCTGGCAGCTCGTCAGACCTGCGGGACCTGCGGCCCCAGCCCCAGCCCACTGCATCAGAAGCTGCGCACTTAACAAGCTCCGCAGGTGATCCGCATGCATGATGGGGTTTGAGAAGCCTTGCGCTAGACCAGCACGGTGGTGGTGGCTGAACCTGGAATCACCTGAGGAGCTTTTTAAACAACTGACCCCACCCCCGGGAGTTCTGATTTAAATGGCCTGGCTCCCTAAGTGATTCCGAAAGTGCGGCGAAGGAGGTTGAGCACCCAGAGGTCTCCTGTTCCCTACGAGAACCTTTGCAATGGCCCCAGGTCTGAGCACTGCTGACAACGTGGAGCGAGCACAAGATGTCCCCGAAGCCCCGGGCAGCGCTGCCCCTTCCTGGTGCAGGCAGGAGCAGGGACCTGGGCTGGCCATCCACCCACACCCAGGGGCCCCAACTCACCCCTGTGGACACACTCCTCGAGACTATTTACTGTGCATTTCAGGATGTGGAATCCACGAAGAAATTTGCCATGGTTGATCAAAACATTAAGCCTGGAATGCTCTATGCCTGTGTTTAGCTCATCCTCAAACAAATCTTTTGCAATTAGGATAGGGTCCTCTGCTCTAGAGGGTAACGGAAGGAGAAAGTTTGTCCAAAGAAATTTAGGGGCTTGAAGTGGGACAGCAAACAAAAACAAAAACACAAAACGAAAAAACAAAAAGAGGAGTTACCCAAGGAAGCAGCACCCGCACAGCCATGCGGTGAGTCAGCGCAGGCCAGGCCCAGCCCCTCCTCGGGGAGTCTGACTGAGGACCAGGCTCAGCTGCTGAGCTGGGCAGGGCGCTGTTTGCTGCTGCTTGCTCGTCCCAGGACCAAGTCTTAATAGCAACTTCCCTCCCTCGGCTGCTTAAGCTTTTTTTTTCCCCCCTGTGACTGGAAAGAAGTGTCACATTTTGCTCACTCACAACCCCGCTCCCCCACCCTCTCCCAGAGGCAGCGTGTGCATGTGGAGGGGGTGCTGGGAGCCACCTCCAGCCTTGGGTGACTGCAGTGAGAAACTTTCAGCTCCTCTCATTGTCCCACTATGAAGCTCCTCGGGAAGCCCAGGAGCCGGACAGCAGCTCTTCTGCCTCTTTGCTTGCTCTTTTTGAAGATTCTGCAACCAGGGCACGGCCACCTTTACAGCAACCGCTATGCCGGGTAAGTGGAACAACTTTCATGCCCTGCGTGACTTTTAGTCGGATGAGGGGGCTGGTTTGCTCCTGAGCACGCTTCGCTTTTTCTGGTCTGTGGTCTCTGCGTGACTCTGTCCACTTTCCTAAAATTAAATGTACGTGCAGTTCCCGGCTCTTTGGAGAGAAGGCGGCAGGCGCAAGTCATGTTTCCCCTACTTTTTATGATGTGCCGACCTCAGCTGTGGACCAGTGTTGGTTGGGATTCTGTTTTTGGAGTAGCCGTGGCCAGTATGTGCAGTATTTGCCTTGGTTGATGCTTGGCAGGAAGGATGCTGTTGCGCCACGTGAATTGTGACCTGAAAACTAAGGCTTCCCCTTTAGAACAGCACGCAGGGGCAGTGGGTAGAAATTCACCAGTGATTAATTTAAGAATTGAGTGTGATTTTTTTTTTCTTTCTAGTGCTTGTTAGCCTACAGTGTGGTTATTAGAAAGATTTTCAAATCTGAGCCATGCAAATGAGTCAACTCAAAATAAGCAGAACAAACGTAGCAAACTGTACAATGATGGGTGTTTTTCTAAAAGGAGAAACAGTGAAGGGCAAAACAGTTTGTTTTTGCCCCTTCTGTGGGTTAGCATGCTTTGTGTTTTCCCTCCATGAGGAGACACAGGGCTGCGTATAAAGCGGTGTGGGACTGCATGCATCTGATTATCCTGAAGGCTGGCTGTGTAACATACAGCATGTGCTTTGCTTGAATTTGCAGGGGGTCGTTCTTTGAATCTGGAAATGATGGCATTCCTGCATTTTAGGGCTGGAAGAACCCTAATTAGTGCCTCTTTCTGCAGAGGAGGAAAAGTAGTGTCTTAAATCTTTTTAAACAGTCTACTATTGCTCAGTAATGACCAGTTGAGGAAAACCTTCACATAGAACTGGATTATGGCCAGGTCTTAAAGCATAGCTGTTTCTTCTAGCAGCAGCATAAAGAAGAATTTATAAGTGTGACCCTGGAAAGAGAATTGTTTCCCTTCCTCTCCTAAGAACTGGGCATTGCTTTAGGGTTCCCCTGAATACAGTGCTTACAGAGGAAATGTTTAAAATGTGCCCTCAGTTTAAGGGGACACAGGGTGGGGGTGGAGGTGTTGGTGGAGGTAAGGGCTATAGATGGTAATTCAATCCCCAAGTTTTCGACCCAAGTGTTCCTGGGAGAAACAGAGAAGGAGTTAACCTGTGAGAGCTGCTTTTCTGTCTCCTGGACACACATGGTCCCGGCGTGACATCCTGTTGTTTGTCACGGCCCTTGGAGATCTGGGTAAGGAAGCCAAGCTTAGTCTCTGGCAGTGCGGACTAAGGGTGTGGAGGAGTTTACTCTGACTCTCCTAACAGATGCCAGGCCATGTGATAAACATATTTCACAGATTTTGACATGTCCATGTGACATAGGACCTCCCTCCCCCACTCAGCCATGGTCCTGTCCATATTGTTTCGGTGTGTGGCGCTTGTCAACAGGGAAGGTACCAGGCCTGCTTCAGCTGAGCCGGTGTGCACACTTTCCTAAGCACCACTTGCAAACGAAATGAGGCAAAAGACAGTGTCCTTTTCCTACAGAATCTGGAAACTTTCTGGAGGATGTTGCACTACCTTTTCTGTTGTTTTGCAAAGAAAGTAATAGTTGCCATTTTCTCTTTGGCTGCTACATAATTGAGTCCCAAACGTACAAATTACAGGTGTCTGGAAGTCGGAAGGAAAAGATGAAACAATGAGAAACTGCAGGGAGCCCTCCCGGCCCATCCCAGCAGAGCGTCTTCAAAACCAGAAACGTCTCTGAGCACACTCACCATTGAAAATGGGGGTTTTACCTCCCCTTTACTAGCTGCAGGTCATTCTCATCACCAAAGACAGAGATGCAGCTTAGATTTGGGGTTATTTTGCTTTACTTCCCCAGGAACTACTTCCTACGAGTCTAGCTCTTCAGGGAACAAGAACTTGGCAGAATGATAGGGTAGAATAGTATTAAGCATTATTTTTGTTGCGCATCCAAAGTGATTCTAAACCACCTCATTTTTTTGTCCCTTAAGTAATTTGTCTTGGTGTTGTTGGCAGTGATTAATGAAGCAGCCCTATTTCTTACATTTTTGTAAAATATATATATATTTTTTGTAGGTCTTGGTTGAATCTAATAATATGTGATTATCTTTTGCAGGACTCTGAGCATGAACAAAAAATAGAACTGGCATACTTTCTGAGAGCAGCTAATGGTCTTTCTTATATATAAACTAATAACAATTGTATGGTGCCAGGTATATAATAGGGGCTTGGGAAATAGAAAATTTGAGTGTTTCAGAAAAAAAAAAAACCAACAGGAAAATCTGATGACAACAACAAAGACCTTTTCGGATAACTATCAAATTACACGTTTACAAGGAATGTTAAAAATACGTAGAAAAGGAAGGAAGCCAAGTGTGGAAAATAACTTCACATCAAATAACATTTATTGATACTCAACTGTTAGCAGCCTTCAAGGGCTAAACACAAGTCAACCATTTCGGTGATAAATATCAGTCAGTTAATGAGCCTCCGACCTGGGCAGACATCGCTCTGTGTTCTCTCTCCTTTTCCCTCATTTCCTCATATTCCTGGAAGCAGACCTAGTTAGTTATTTTACTGTGATCTTGAGGGCAAAAAATAAGGATCTTCTCCACCACATGAAATTAGGGTAGTGTTTTTTTAGTGATAGTAAAAGAGAGACCTGAGAGCGTAAAGCAATAAATTCTGGCAATGCTGGAAAACCAAAGTGGCTATGATTCTTCAAGAACTACTTACTCAATACCTTACTCATGCCAGTCAATGGAGCATAATGTTTGTAAGTAAGTCCTGAAGTTCAGCTGCCTGGGCTTCAGTTTCTGCTTTCCTACACCTGGTAGCTCTGTTACCTTGGATACGTTCCTTAACCTCTCTGAGCCTCAGTTTCTTTATCTGGGACCTAGAAACAATATTAGAGCCTTCCCCACCGAATTGTCATGAGGGTTAAATGCAATAGCATGGATATTGCAAGGTTCTTAGCAACTTAGCTTTTTACCATCATGTCAAGTACTTACTAATACTTACCAATACTTAATACAAACGTTTATTAAAAAATATTAATTTCTTAATAGCATTATGCAGTTTTTGGTACCCTCATTTTACAAAGAAGCTAAATGAGGGACAGACAGGGTAACGCAGGTTCACAGCTCACTAACCCAGGGTAGCTGGGCGGGCACAGCTGGAATATCCCCCCCCCCCCCAGCTCCACCTGACT
The DNA here is from genome assembly GCF_036321535.1 of Camelus dromedarius. NCBI lineage: Eukaryota > Metazoa > Chordata > Mammalia > Artiodactyla > Camelidae > Camelus > Camelus dromedarius. The sequence continues at coordinate 10,309,073 of NC_087465.1, read as the reverse complement.
CCACCTCCACCAGCTCCTCTCCCTCTGCCACCTGTTTAGGCATGGAAGAGAATGGGTTTTCAGAAAAACTGAAGATTTAACCTTATTTGGGGAACTGATAGTTTCAGGATGAGAAAGGAAAGTAGGTAACTGGGTAAAATTGGAGATTTAACCCCGGTCGCCTTCTCTAGGGTACCGATAAGTCATTGATGGCAAATAGTTATTAGAAAAGCAAGCGGGCTGTACGGCATAGAAAAACGGAAGATGAAGGAACTTCAGATTGTCACTGAAGTAAAGCAGCAGAGAAGGTGGCCGTGGGTGTGCGCCTCGTTGCGCAACGAGTGTTATTCCAATGCCTGCTTGTGCCGAGAGCGCTGATCCCCACAGCGATGCCCTCTGGCAGCTTACAGTTTAGTACAAAAAGCAGCCCCACACGTTAACCTGAGTCCGTACAGCGTCCGAGTGCTGGATGGGGGCTCTGTGCGCGGACCCCTTGCCGGGCCTCCCCGAGGACCCCTTGCCGGGCCTCCCCGACTCTGCTCACCCAGCCCTCCGGTACCTCGGTGGGGCGAGGAAAGAGAACGGACTTGCCGCCACCAGAGCTGCTCCGTGCGCCTGAGCCGCCTGGTGTGGGGCCTCCCGGACCCCTCCCTCCTCACCAGCCCCGCATTTACTGAAGAACCCTTTCATGTCTCAGCGCAGTTCCTCCTCCTCCTCCTCCTCCTCTTCTCTTTCCCAGGGGAGAAGCTCAGGGACTCAGCCTTTCCCCACGACCATAGGTGTGTGCAGGGCTGGCCACAGCCCGCCAGCCGGCTGGTGCGTTCTGATTAGTCAGTGTTGGTGCGGTACCCACCCCCACCCTCATGCCACCCCCAACCCTGCGCTTCCACCCCGACACCCCCACGGTTATTCGTCAAGGTCACTAGTCATCCATGGGAGCCGGATATGGAGATTCAAGAATTTAGACTTTAAGGAAATTAAAATATTTCAGGGCAGTTTAGTCCTCAAAATCCTGTAAGCAAAGAGGCCCCAGGTTGGAATGGGTCATATTGGAGAGAAGATGACTGAGAAACGGAGACTCGGGGAACAGACTTGACTTCAGGGACGTCGTACTTGTTTCCCTCCTACCTCTCTGGCTGGTCCCCTCTGTCTCCCAACAGCAGCTTTTAATTCTTTTACCCTCTGATGGTGGCTTCCTTGTAATGCTCTGATCTTTTGGAAACCTAAGGCTGGAGTGCAAGAGATCCTGTGGTCACATGAAATCTGAGAGTCGTGTTATCTCCAGGTCCTTCCATTCCTACAAAAAGTGTCCTACTGGTCCTCTCCTCTCTCTTGTAATAGCCACCAGCCAGGGGCAGGACTTCTCATCTCGGCTTCCATTAAGGTAATTTTCTCCTAACTGGTCTACCTTTCTCAAACTGATGATCTTACTAAAATAGGACTCTGTTGTATTCTCTCTTGCTCAAAGAGCCACTTTGGCTCCCTATTGCCATCAAATCCATAATCCTCTGCCTGGCTCTCAAGGCCTCTGTAATCAGACTCTGGTTCTCCTGCCTCTATTTCAGCCTCCTCTAGTCAGGGCAGAGAAACAGAGAACTTCAGCATCATTTACCTTTAACAAGCCAAACAGGCAGCCCCTCTCATAACAAGAGCCAAAAGCGAGAAGGAACAATCTCAGATCATGAATGATGGATTAAAATGTGTGAGATAGATACAGATTTAGGGTGTGAGGAGTTGTGAAGGGTGTATGGTGGGCTCTAAGGTTGCTTTTGAACCTTTGCCCCCACGAGTTGGTTTGCAGTTAATGGAATAGTCCTCCAGTGTTTCTGCAGGATCCTTTTAGAATGTGGCTCTTATTAATGGGGGACTATTTTTGGTTTTCCTTATGCACTAGCTCAAAAAGTGCAACCCCTCAGTGCTGATTGTTTGTCACTGACTAGACCAAAGTCTTTCTTCCCTGCAATGTGCTCTGTGTGTTGGGGCCTCCGGCTTTGCTTGTTAAAGACGTGCAATGCTGCAGCTCCCTGCTCCTGACCTGAACTCACCAGCAGATGGTACTCCGTGGTGTCAGCATTCCTTCTGCCACTAAGCGAGTGGAAGGAGGAGTGTTTCATGTGCTTTGGGCCACCTTCTCCGTGGAGCCCAGCCTGAGAATGGAGCCTTTATTTTATGGCGCCAGGATACTTTCTGGGAAATACCGTTAAGCGTAATCACTTCCACCCCAAGAAAAGCAGTGAAGGATGTTAATGCCTCGTAACTTCACAGCCTAGGTTGTGCAAGCTACAAAAGCTTTTCTGTCTTTTGGAGTTACTGAACAGAAAATAAAAACTCTTTCGATGACTTATTTTTGAGTCTTCATTATGATCAATTGGAAGATAACTGGTCAATAGGATTAGAATTTGCTTTGCCAAATAAATGCCTTCTCAGTCCGCCTCTGGGCATTAGCTTCTTTACGACAAAGCAGAATGCAGAATATGAAGCTTTAGGACCTTGTTCTGGATAGTATAGTAAAGTTCCTAAACAATTAATTATCTTATTAAAGGTTGAAGCAAACTTCTCTAAGTGGTTTTCGTCAACAAAACTGTCATCCTTGTTCTTTTTCTCAGCGTACTTTGAACATAGTAAAAATATTTTCTTTAGAATCTGTGTTATTAAGGATGCTGTTGTTTTGTTATTCTTTTTCCCCAGAACAAAGACCTCAAAATTCAATGCTTAAATGAGAAATTTATTTTCTCTCATGTAAAACTCTGGAGCCTGTATAGTTGACAGTGCCAGAGAACCAGGCTGGCAGGAAAGCGCAAAGGGATTGTCACTCTCTTTTCCTTTAAAAGCACAGTCCAGAAGTTCAAACATCACTTCCTAGGGGCCACAATCAGTTAGATGGCCTTAGCTGCAAGGGAGGCTATGAAATAATGGCCAGATCCAGGAGAACATACTGTGAAGTAACTAGCAGTCTCTCTCTCGGTGGTCACTCCAATATTTAATGAATACCAGCCCATTCTCTCTTGGTTCTCCTGAAGAAAAATATTTGTCCAAATGGGCTTTCAGACTTTTGTACTTCAGGCTGATTTGAGAGCATGCATTTTTATTCTGTATATGGTCTCTCTAAAGGCAGAGTGTCAGAACTGAAGGAGGGAAAAAAAAATCAGAGCGAGCCCAATCCTTTTCATTTAATACACAAGGAAGCAGAACTCCAAAAAGGTAAAGGGATTTGCAGAGCTGGTGGTGGAGTTGGGACTAAAAGCCAGGTCATCCAAGTTCGCAGCATTTTTCACAGTTGACAGCACTGTCTTTAGTGAATCCAGAAAACTTCCTACCCTCTCCTATTCCCTAGAGTCGTTGGGGATGAAGCAAAGTGAGCTGGCAAAGCTGGGAAGTGTTTAATGAGGGAGGATTTCATTTCATTTCTATAAATATTTGTAAGGTATCTGGCCCTCTGCTAGTCTGGGACTCAGAGATAAAAGGACAGGACATGTGAACAGCGCAATGAGTATTTGGGCAAGTAAACAAACAGTTCCAACTCTGGGATCACTGTGCCCTCAGAGAAAACTCTTGAAGCTGGGTGAGTGCAGGAGAGGATCACTTAACCCAGACTGAAGGGTGCAAAGAGGTCGAAGAAGGCTTCTTGGTTGTGAAATGAAGCTTAGAAGACAAACAGGAAGTTGAGTGGATTATTAAATATGCAAGATATTTTACATTTTTCTTTTTAAAGTTTGGTACTCAAAGGACGTGACCCTGACATCAGTCATAAAGAACAAGTAGAAATCACGTTAAAGTTTTCCAGACACAGGCAATATGCTGCCTGTGCAAAGAACTACAGGTAAGAGAGCTTGTCAAGTCTGAAAAATCAGAGCAATTAATTATGGCTACAATAAAGGGCATTCTCTTGGTGGCAGTAAGGAGAGATGAGGGAAGGCTTCAAGGTTATGAATCACCTTATGCCCAAAGGTGACTGGGTGCTGATGAGGAATTTTCAGCGGGGAATTTAGATGATAAGCTTTCTTTAAGTTCCCTCTGCCATCATTGAGAAGGGGAGACTTTGGCTGAAGATTTGGAGGCAAGAAGACTGGAATATCGTGGTGACCACAGTAATACACAGTGCAGCCTGGCTTATGGTAGTGACAGCTGAAGGGAAAGGAGGGAACCAGTTAAAGAAATATTGAGGAGGTAGAATTTTCACGTGCGCGAAACTAAAGGGGAGAGGAGAGAGCAAATAGTGTAAAGTGATTCTCAGGACTGGGTAACAGGACTGAGCTCCTTGCAGAACAAGTCAGTACGTTTTTGGATATGTATGACTCGAGGTGCCTTTATAGGTCCTTTATGAATGTCTCTTCAGTTAATTAAGCAGAATTCTGTTTCTTCTGGGACCCTGACTGAAAGAGACACCAAGCTGGAATTCAAAGCAGAGAGAATACACCTTTAACTCTGAAGATTTGTGTTAGAGCAACTTGTGGAGCTCAAAACAAAACGAAAAGAGGGCAGAAAGGATACAGCAATGGAAGAGGGGGTAAGGAAAGGCAGCCATTAAGTTGTGTTTCTCTAGCATTGAATGAAATGATTAAGTGCTTTGTAAATCGGAATGTATTATAAAGTACTGTATTAGGTAATGATCATGTCTAATATTAGTTGGAAAGGCTCTTGTGCAAACACATCCTGTTACAAAATTGACTACTTTTCCATTACCTTCTATCCTTCTGGGGAATTAAGTAAAAGATCCATGAAAATGGATCCTCTCAGGCAAATAAAGGGGCCTTCCTCTGCCTCCTCCTGTCAGTTACCTAGAACTGGAGGTACTGTCTCCTCTTCTGTCTTTCCAGTCCTCCCATCCCCCTTCACTTCACAACACTTACTGATCAAATACCTAGAGTACAAATGATGACTCACTGACCCCCCTCCCTTGTGCCCAAGTAAGGTTAGGAATCTTCAGAGGAGAGAGCAGTCACATCTCTGCATCCTAAAGGCTTATCCAATGACCTAAATTGGAAAAAACAAATGAAAATGCAAATATATCATGTCAACACACCCTCTTCCTGCTCTTTCTCGACCTCTGTTTTCTCAACACACACACACATCATGTATTTTTATAGCATCTCCGTCTGAGATTACCAGCTGCTGACGGGTGAAACTTCTACAGGAGCACACATTTTACCAGCAGATGAGAATCTTGGTCAGTTGCACTTACAGCATCTGTAGCCATTGCACAAGTGACCTCACCTGCCATACCTCTGTCTCCCCATCCACCTTTCAGACTGTCCTCTTACCAAACTAAGTTGTGAGCCACTTCAATGTTTACAAAGTTCCTTTTTGTGATTCTTTTTTTTTTTTTTTTTTTTTTTGGTGAATGTAATGAGGACCCAAGACTTGTAATAAAATGGTTGGGGTCCTATTTATAGCCTGTCAATCACATTTCCGGGGAATGTATGTAATGTGTGTATGATATGCAATGATATGATAGCCATATATTTGGTATCAAAATTATTGAACATATGGAAGGTTAGAAACATCTGAGATGAGCCTATGTAGCAAAATGTTTAGACTAGTTAGAAATTTGCTGCTGAAAAAAAATATTCTAAGCCCTTGACTTATAGGGCCTAAGAGGAAGACACATGGGAGAGGCTAATTCTCCCTGAGCTCTCAGACCTCGGTGTGGAAGCAACGGAACAGGCTGCAAGTCTTGAGTAGAAAATCACCTTAATACAATATCCGATAGGAAACACCACACGGTGTTGCAGAGAGAGATGCAGCCAGCCTGCTTCCTCTGTCTCACATGAGGATTTCTTCTTTCTCTTCTTCCCCGAGGAGCCTAGTTTGCTGAGCTGGTCCACTCTTCACAACCGCTGCTCTAGAAACTCTCCAGTTACTTCAAGCCCCAGGCTACGTAACCCTCCCTTCTTCCCACCCCCAACCCCAGACCTTTTCTAATAAGAGCAAAGAAATGGACCTTTTCCTTTACTCCCAAGATGAAGGCGATGTGGCATCCGAGTTATCCTGGCCTCCATTGCCGCTCCCTCAGATTACACCAGGCCCCTTACCCTGACTCTCGTCCTCCTAAGACAGCATCTCATTCGTCCAGTCAGTACTATTGAGTGTCTACTGTATGCCTGACACTATTTTAGGTCCTATGAGGACAGGAGTGTGGGTGCTCAGAATACAGCACTGCTTTAGGAGCTTGTGAATGAAACAGTCTCTCATGGGATTTACATCCTAGTGGGATGACATTCGGATCCCATGGTGTTAAGTCCTGAAAAGTGTACAGAGATGACACAGAAAGGGAACAAGGAGTGTTAAGAGAAGAAGAAAGTGAGACCAGGAGCCAAGGGACTATCTGAGGATGGAAATTTCCCAGTGGGAGACAGCAACGTGGGGTGGGAGGCTTTTGGCTTTGTCCCTGGACAGAGGCAGTGCTTCTCAGACCAGGAGCATCAGCGTCGCCTGGAAACAGGCTAGACATGTCAATGTGCAGGCCACACCCTCCCCCAACCGGGGACTCTGGGGGTGGAGCCCTCCAGGTGTTGCAAGCTGACGTTGAGGAACCACTGGAGAGAGCCAGCACCCAGGTGACAGGGCTGGAACTGAGCCTTTCAGGGAACAGTTACTCGCCATCCATTCCTGCTGCTCTCCTGTAGGTAGCCCTCTAGTTCCTCTTAACACTGTGAAATGTGTCAGTCACCGCCACCTCTCTTCCTCTGGGCCTGTGTCTAGGAAGCCCTCCTTCCTCCACGCCTGCCACCTTCCCAGAGCGAGTTCACGCAGGACTCCTGCAGCAAGAGTCCCAGTCAATGATCGGTCAGCTGCGGCAGCTCCCTCCTCTGAGGTCACACAGCACCCTCTGTCCTGTACAGCAATCACCACCCACTGCTGGGTGTCACACTTGTTTGTGGGTGTCCTGTCTTCCCTTTTCAGTTATAAGCAGGTTAAGAGGAAGGTGCTGTGTCTTACTCTTACCCATATTCTCATGGTCCCCAGATGGTCTTTGGCATATTCGGTAAAAGTTTAGATGGCTGGAAAGGAGGGAGAAGAGGTTGGCAAGGAAGGAAACTAACAAACAAGGAATCAGACTGCTGACCTCTGCCGGCGGTTTTGCCAGACTAGATTCCATCAAGGACTAGGAGTGAAAAATAGAAACCGTTTGCCCCCTGTGGCTGCAGGAGGAAGGTGGGGATCCCTGGGGCCACCTGTAGGTGACTAAGTGCGGTATTTCCAGCCTCATGTCATCTTCTCCCTGCTCACTGTGTTCCCGGTATCACCTGCACAATGACCCAAATTTGGTCTCAGGTGTTTTATAGGCTCCTAAAATGCTTTGAACAGCATTCTGAGTTTGGGGAGGAGATGTGAGATGAAACTGCTGCTTTCTGCAAGTGTCACGATGGGCACCAGCTGGCCAACATGTTCATTAGCCCCTGCCTTTTACCAAATTTAGAGAAGTGATCCTTGCCTTTTTGCCTTTGTGGTTTTATCCTCCACAGAATACACATGAATGCATTTGAGATTATAGATTGTTCCTTAATCATCGATTTAACATCTTCTCTAGTCTTTGAATAATTTTTACTAACCCAAGGACTTCTGTGACCCGAAAACTGGGTTTGCTTCTTGGCGGGTGTTGAGCCAAAGGACACAACCAAACCAAAGATTAGGGGAAGGAAGAACATTACTTGCAGCAAGTAACGAGAACACGGGGCATCTTTCCCAAAGCAGTGTCTTCCTTGCACGGCAAAATTAAGTTCAGGATACATGCATATTCATGAAAGGGTTTGGGCAGTGCATGCCTATTCATCAAGGGGCTTGAGCAGAGGAGAATTCAGCACTGAATTAAGGCAAGGGTTGCCAGAGTCCAGCTCTAGTCGATTGAATTCACAAGGGTCAGGAAAGGTCAACATCATCATTCCTTATGTTCCATTTGTTCTGCTGGTTCAGTGGTCAAGTGGGGTTTGAATTCTGCAAAACAGCTCGAGAACATGCTTCTGGCTTATCTTCACAGTTGAAATGGAACTGGGAGTCTTAACAACTGATTCATTACCTTTGCTATTGTTACTTCTCTTGCATGATAAGTCAGTTTGTTCTGGAATTATTTTGTTCCCTTAAGATCATTAATTATTGAGACCTGTTCAAGGACAACCACTGTGGCCAAGCTTGGATCACAAAATGACTTGGGCCAAAAATGGCTTCCCTTATGTCAAGAAAGCCATGGCTGGTTCTCTTTCTCTGAGGACCCCCTACCCTATCTGCTTACACTTCCACTTTACCTCTCAGAGCTTTATTGTACATGTTCCTCCTTTTAGCTTATCTTTTTCTAACTCTTCAGGTGTCTTGATGCAATAAGAATGTAAGTTTACATGCAGTTCCTATACTCAGTTCTCCTACTCAGATTGCCATGTAAATTCCAGGTGCTGCAGAAACAGAATGGCCCTGGAGAGCAGAGGCAGGCTTCCTTTGAAATAAGATTAGCAGTGAAAATTTGAATAGGTTGAATGGATCAAATACAGTGCTATGTGGTTCAAAGTGTCCTCAGACTCACAGCATTTCCTGCTTGGAGCTCAGCACACTTCCCACGGCAGCAGTCAAGTTTAGTAAAATCTATAAATATTCAGACAGAAATTGTGTGACATCAGTTGGTCCCTGTGAGAAAGGCTTAACCTCTTAAAAAACCTTGAGGTCAGGAGTTTTGAAGAAAAAGGACCAGCTGAGCAATAGGAGGAGGAGTGTCCCAAGGTTGGAGAATTACTCCCTAGTTGTGAAACCAGTCCATAGCTTCTCAAGAAAACATAGGACACGAGACACCGGAGGACTCACCACCATCTCGGCCTCCTTTTTGTGGGTGAAAAGGCATTTATTCTTCCTTTAATGTAATTTATAGAGAGAGAATCTAACTACAGGTTGAATGGTTCACCATGGGCCCAGCTCTTGGTAGGTTAGTTCTTTCTGGGAAAGCAATCTTAGTAAGAAAGTTAGAGGAACTGGTTAAGTGGAATTACTGCCAATGCTCAGTCAGTTCGCCCCAAATTAAGCCTTCTAAACCAACCAGTGGAAACATGCAAAATCAACAGGACGGCCCAGTCTCATTTCTGTAACAGCCAATTGCAAATACTTAAAGGAATGATTTATTGAGAATGGAAAATTTTTGTGGTAAATATTTAACAAAAGTTTTGTATTCTGATATATACTGTACAGTTTATTTAGAAGCTAGGCACAACTTCTGGTAAACATATTGTATCTTTATTAATTACACCAAAGATTCTTCTGTTTATTTCACAGTACAGTGAGAAACCACTTCATTTCATCTAGCTAAAAATATCCATTAACTTCAAAAAAAAAAATAGAAATGGCCAAATTGGTGCCCATGTAAACAGCACACACTACCTGGTAAAACCCCCAACTTTCTTTACCCGCTGCCGTCATTAAGAACAACACAGTCACCTTGCTTTCACAGTTCAAACAGTAATTCACATTTCAAAAAAAAAGCACTTTGTAAAATACCTTATATTCTTTACCTATTTGTTCTATCAGGATCTGACAATTTATGGCGATACCCTCTTAATAATTTCGCAAAATTGCCAGCCCATCTCTCTTGCCACTAATAGAAGGAAATAACTGTTTTCTTTCATAGCAGGAGATGTAAGTTCTAGATCTGCTACAAGCTATCAGGGTGACTTTAATAAGTGACTTACTCTTTTTGGGGTTTGCTTTCTGTAATGTCTGGGGGTTCATTTAGGGGGTCAACTCCTTCCAAGTCCAGTGTTTATGACCTGCTAGGGTCATGTTTACGTACGTGCCTGGAGCGTTCCTGCAGCACAGAGGTGAGGAGCACCAGCCCCATCCTCAGACTGCCCGGTTTGTCCCAGCGTCTCCACTTTCTAGCTAAGTGACCTTGAGGGAGTTACTTAATCTTTGTGTGCCTCAGTTTCCTCATCTGTAAAACTAAACTAATGTTGAATTAGTTTATGTAAGTGCTTACAATAGAGCCTAACGCATGTAAACTCAATTCTTTTACACTATTTGTAGCATTAATGTTCTCTGTGGTTTCATTTCGAAGATTTCTTAAGGGAATATGGGCAAAGATTTAGTGTATGAAAAGATGTTTATCACCAATTTATTTATTCTGTCAAATTCTGAGAAGCTATCCATATGTTCAGCAGTGAGAGAAAGATGTGTTATAGTGCATATTATGGAATCTTTTGCGCCCCTTGTAAACATCTATAAATAATTTTTAATGCTTGAGATACAATAAGAAATGGGGAGAAAACAAGATACGGAGCTTTATCAACAGCTCAATTTAACGATGATTTCTTACGTACGATATAGTTAACTATGTCTGGGGGAAATGCTTCAAAACACTAAGTGACTATTATGACTAAGTGACAGCATTTTAAATGAATTTTTTCCTCTCTATACCTTTTTCTCTACTTACTAGTTTTACATAAAGCATGAATGACTTTTATATTCAGAGAAAATGTAATTTTAAACATGTGTAAATTCCCCTCCCACCCCTCCCACATGCACAAAACACCCATAGCAAGGATTTTAGCTTCTGTGATGTCTTATGCCAAAAGTGTTCTCACAGCATTGCAAAGAAGAGTCAGAAATCAGTGAATTTAATAATACAATACTCAGTGCCAAACTAGTGACTAAGAAGTAAAACAAGCATGTTCATTTTTTATTTCTGAACAATGCGATCGTGGGGGTATTCCAGTGAGGTATTAAGTGGCGAAAGCGGCTGCCTGCTGTGTGTCAGCAAGATGCTGGGGAGACTGCGAAACGAGGAGCAGAGCTCAAGGCTTTTCAGTTTAGAATAATACCAGTAACAGCCAGCGCCATGCTGATGTGTGCGTTTAAGTAGATGGATTTTCGAATAGAAATCCTACCGTGGTCTCCATTCCACAGTCTGTTGAAATCTGTATTTAGATTTTTATTTAAAAGTTAATACAATGGGTCAGGAAAAAGCATTTGAAGTGACTGGAGGGAGAATCCATTATGCTTTTACCTATATCCCCCCATGACAGATTTTTTTCCAGCCTGAGCTAGCCCATTATACTTTGAGAAGAAATTCAGGAAAAGTATTTGCTCACAGTTTCCCACACCATAAAGCTGCCATAGTGCTAATCAGAACCTAGTCCAAGTTCAATGTCTTCTGACTTGCCAAAAACGATTAAGGGCTATTTCATCTTGCCTCTCTGGGGCATGGATTGAACGTTTATCTGCATAAACTTTCTACTACTGCTCTACTGCCTGATAAAAATCCTCATCCTTAATTTTTATCTGACTTTTTAGTACTTTGAACTTCTCACTTTTGGCGTGTACCTTACTTATGACCTATGGATGCTTGATTTCTCTCCCTAACCAGTAACCTCAACCTAGAATCTGTTAAAAAAAAAAAAAAAAAAAAAAAACGTTTAAAGAAACACCATATTTCAATCACTTGCAAATCATTTGTCTTTGTCTTCCTCTCACTCAAGCATTCTAGAATTTTGATTAAAAAGCATTTTGTCTTAAAACAGAGGCTTTGGGTTAAAGCATATTGCAAATAATTTGCAGCTAACTTTGTAGCTGGTTGCTGTTTAACTGTGGGTGACTCACTGTCATCCAGAAAAACAGGTCTCCAAAGCAGGGTGCCAAAAAAATTATTTGCCTAACATTTATTTGATCTCTTCCTTATTATAATTTTTATTTTTGCATGTTTTATAATATAGGTCATGGTACAGTCAACATTACATGTAAATGACTTAGAAATATATAGACTGAGAGCTCACAATATTCAGTCCCGGAGGTTTGAAAATGAGGATGAGGATAATCTCAGAGTTCCATTAAGTCAGCCAACAATATCATACTGGGACCTCTATTTATTTATCAAGTTTTCATTGAGCACCTATATGTCCCAAGGTGTTTCAGATACTAGAACACAGAGGACTAGGAATAAAGCAGGCAAATCCCCTGTTCTTGTGAGGCTTGTATTTCCATGAGGGATATGGGCAGTGTGCAAGTGGACAAACAATAATGATTACAGATTCTTACCACAGATAGAATATAAACAAGATACTGCGATTTTCACTTATTCCACAAAAATTTATTGATCATCTGCCGTGTAACCTACTACTGCGCTAAGCATCCCACACAAAATAGATGTGGTGTTTGCTTTCACTGAGTTTAAACTCCAGTCAAGGTGACAAGTGTTGATCACAACCACGATGAAAGTTACAAAGGAGAAGCAGTACAGTGTGCTGCCAGTTCAGAAGGAACTGACAGCTTAAAATTGGGGGAGGAATCTAAGATAGGAGAGGGCTTTTGGAGGATGTTATGTAAGGCAGGCTGAAAGAGTTTACTGGGAATGGTTATTACGATAGATGAGAGCAAGCGATGCTCGCCCCACCTAGGGAGAAAGGAGAGAGGGGTACATGATGTTCCCACTGCTCACTGACTATTTTTAATTGTGTAATTTTTTAAAAGAAAATCTGGCCCAAGAGCTTGCTGTCATTTGTGTGTAGTACCTGGGACTTTGCAAAGCCCTTGCTCAGGGACTGTCTCAGCTGCTGCCCACCGCACGTGTGGTGCTTTAAATGCTAATATATATAAAAGCAATGCAGGTGCCTCTCCTAAACTCAGTTTCTAAACTCTAGAACTGGATGTGGTCCCCCCCTCCCCCACTGTAGGGCACACCTGAAATCATGGAATGGTTCTCAGTGGGGCACTTTGCTTTGCTAATATTCCAAACAGAGCTTTCTGAATATTAGCTCTTGGCTTCAAGAGGCAGTTGAGCTGCTGTGAGTTGGCTGCAGAGTTGAAATGGGAGGTTGGAGGGAAATGTCAAAAGGAAAATTCAGATATGATTAGTTGGTATGTGAGGTTTCCCAAAGGCAACATGCCACGTGGGAACCAGACCCAAATGCCAAGAGGCTCTGCAGACAGAATGAATGTGAATGTGCGAAGGTCATGTAGGAGGAGATACGCCTTCTATTCAATACTCAGATAGGAACACACACTTTGTCTACATTTTAAACACAGGGATATTCAGAAGCAGTGTGTGAGAGTGAAAAGATACCAGTATTATGTACCCTTTGCTCATTTTTCTTTTGCTTCTTTTTCCTTTTGCCTTTTTTGTATTAATTTTTGAGAGACTCATATATTAGGGCTATTAATCCTTTGTATCATGTAAATAACACATACTTTTTTTTTAACCAATTATCATTTGTCTTTTGACTTTCTGTAAGGCAAAAGACAATATACACAACTTTAATACCTGTAAATTCAAATCTACCCTGAATTTTTCCTCCTCTGTGGCATTTAGATTTATTTAAAATATCAAATGTCTCTTCCACTCAAGGTCATACAAATGTTCTAGGTTTTTTTTTTTTTTTTCCTTCTGATTTTGCAGTCTTCTTTTTTAGGCCTATACTCTATATGGAATTTTTTTACGTGCTGTGAAGAAGAGTACAACTTTATTTTATTTTAGAGGGCCACTTACAGAACAGGACATGCAGAGAGCCAACATATATGAAAAGATGCATTTCACTCACAGGGAAATGCAAATTGAAGGAATAAAATGCCATTTTGCATATGTCAGATTAGCAAAACTTTAAAAGATTGGAAACACTCAGTGCTGGTGAAGGTATGGAAGAAATGAGGAACTTTCATACAGTGTAGGTGGAAATGCGAAGTTGCTACACATTCCTTGGAAAATGATCCACCCGAATCTAGTAAGAGTTAAGATCCTTGTACCCTTATACAATGCAATACCATTCGTTGGAAAGAAATTGTCAAAATGAAAGTATTAGCATGTGTGTTACAGAGTTTATCACAGAGCTGTATATAGTAATTCCTGAAAACAAAGCCCACCAGGGAGGAAATTATTGGAAAAATCATGATGTATCTGGCTAGACTTTGAAATCTTATGAAGCTCTTACAAAGAATGCACTATGGACAGAGAAGTGTGCATGGTGTTAAATGAAAACAGAAAGTTGCAGAGTAATGTGTATAAGCTTATTTTTGAAATGTGTTAGTTTCCACATTGTAGAGATGCTTTCTTGGAATGTCACTTGTGTTGATTCGTTTCTGCTTTTTAGGGGGTGGGGAGGAGATGGTGGCCATGGTATGCTGCGAAAGTAACTATTATGTTCTCCCTTTTCATATTAAAATGAGCTGATAGGGCAACATGAGCGATTTAATTTTATCATGTAATTAGATATTTCCTAAGAACTAGACCAGGGGAGAGGAAATCTGGGTTCTGTTTTGACTTACAGGTCCTAGGCGTGTCACTGGGTTTCTGTTCTTTCTTCTTCCAGCATGTGTTGAGGAAATAAGAAAATATCAAATGCTCCAAACGCCCCTGAAATAAGGGCCACGTGGGGCAATGGGATAATGTTTCCCCTATAGTTTTTACACTCGCTGTAGTTAAAAACCAAGATTTACAAGCTCATAAATTAGTGTCTGTCTCAAGCCGCTAGAGAAGGACCATCATTTTCTCCTCGGGCAAAGCTTCAGTGCCTCGTTGCCCATATTTAGCCAGTGCAGCATGTACACTCGCCCTGAAACAGCGAGAGAGAACTGAGCTGACCTCAAAGCTGACTGCTTATCAGAATCACCTGCAGAGTTACCAAATGTAAATACAAACATGCTGGATGTCCCCCAAATGTACTGGATCAGAGTATTCAGAAATCAGGCCCATGAATCTCCTTTTTGAATGATTACCAAGTGGTTCTGAAGCATCTCATCTGTAGACGAGCGCTTGTGAACGACGGATGAAGCTTAGCCACTCAGAAGGCCAAGCCGCCTGCGAAAGGTAATGTAGGTTGTAAAACCCTGACTTTAAAAGTACATTTTAGTGCTAAGTCATCCTGCACAGCTAGCAAAATGCGTGAAATTCAAACATGTTTGAAATTTTTCATTTTTTTTCACACACCAGAAGCCGTTGATCCTTGATGCCGGGTTTTTGCTAAAGTAACATACCATCTTTGCCATAAAAAGTGTCACCCGAGCCTCCACCCTTTACCTGCACCTGACACTCTCAGTCAGTGTCCTGAGGGTGGTCTGTCCTAGTCCTCGGCTGCAGTGCATATACTCTGTGTCCAAAACTCTGTCATGTGGGCAACACCGTCCTTCTAAATCCCTACAAGGGTAAAGCTAGTGTACAGGTCTTAGCTGTAAATTCCCTTACTTCCATCTTGAGTAATGGTTGTGTGACTTGTTTAAAAGTTGATGGAAAATCTGTTAACGTTAGACTTTCATTATCTGAAAACCTTGAAGGATATTACCACTAAAAGAGAAAGACCAAGCGGAAAGGGAACCTTTTAGAAACACTGAGACAAAGCAAATGGCATGCGTGGTATGTCAGCTTAGCCTCTAAGGCAGTAAAGGACCAGATGTCATACAACAGCGTCCAAGGGGACCGTGCAGCCTGATGGGCGGAGCCGGAGTGCTCGGCTTTAAAAAGCTCTTGTGCTTATAATAACAATCAGCTTGGCACCATTAACTCCATATGTTAGATTTAAGGCTTTTTCTCAAACCTGCATTTGATTTACTTAAACATTTGTAATGCTTACCTTTCTTATTAAAATAGAGAACATAAGTCAGTAAGATGTGTGTTCAGCCCCTAATGTGGGGTCTTTCACACAGTAGGTTGCTTAGCAAATATTTGGGGACAGTATCACTGGCTACCTTCTAATTGTACAGTTGGAAAGGGAAGATCAACCAAAGCTGACCTCTGAGGTTACATTAGCTTCACAAAGCACACTCACCCCACGAGAGAATGAAGCCAGCCGGGAAATGACTGACATGATGAAGAAAATCCAGAGAAGAGTTGTTACTGAGCACAAAGTCCCTAATTCAAACACTGAAGGGAGCCGTTTCTGAAGTTCAAGGTACACAATACAGAGATGTATTTATAAAATTACCACGGCCACGCCTTTCTGTAAGTTCTATTTCCTAGATGTCTGTGGCATTGTCCAAATGGGTTGCTTGTCTCTCTCTGACCACTTCTTTGTCTCCATCACTGGGTCCCTCTCCAAGCCCTCCCCCCAACCTGATGCTTAGGGAATCACTCAGGGCTGTCTCTGTCTCTGTCTCTGTCTCTGTGAGCTCTATGTTCTATGTCTCAAAGATTGTTTGCCAATTCCACGGCTTTAGCTCATGCCAGTGTTCTGAGGAGTCTCCAGTCTTTAGCTCCAGCCCTGGCTGTTTACCCACAATTCAGTCCCATATGTCCAGTTGGCTGCTGGACATCCCCAAGTGGATGCCAGCTTCTCTGAAATAGTTCATCCTTTTATTCTACACACAATTCTTCCCTGCCTCTTTTCCTGGTACTCCTTCAGTTGAGAGAACTCCAGCCACCCAGAGTCAAAACCTCTGTTTTTCTTTCTCCATCTCCTCCCTTGGTAGTTTCATTTCTCTTGTGCCATCTCATCCTGTCGTACCTGTGTGGCCATAACAACCTCATCATTTGCCTCTCTGCTCCCAGTTTTGCCCGCTTGAATCCGTCTGCACATCAGTACCAAATTAGTCTTCCTAAAGTGCCTTTCTCGTATGTCCCTCTGCTGATCCAGAACACTTCAGCAGGCTGTGACAGCCCGGGAATCATGTCCAAACTCATTTGTCTGGCATCCAAGGCCCTCTGCAACTTGGCCCTCTGTAGCCCTTTCCTTTTCCCATTTTAACTTCTCTTTTTCACTTCAAAACAAATCCTGGTTCTGGTCGGAGTGGGCTGACCATCACATGCTTGCAGTCCGCTCACTCTGTCACCCAGGATGCTGGCCTTCACTCTGTCCTCCTATCTGACGTGTTCCTGCCCTTCAACCTGTGTGTCTGAGTTCCACCCCTGTCGTGACCAATAAACAAGCCCACAGAGTCATCTCTCTCCTCTAGCTTTTTTTTGGTCAACTCTAGGCATGTCTTCAACTTCTTCTTGTACCTCTGGTACTGCTTCATAAATAGTAAATGCTCAGAAAAGATGTATTTTGATTAGATTTAGAGCCTGGCCCATTGTCTTGGTCAAGATTCTCAATTCAACCTGCCCCAAACAGGGAAACAACAAAAAGCCAAAGGAAGATATCAGCAGAGGGACTTCTTTTTCACTCCTATTTAGCAAAGATTCAAACAGGAGAATAGCTCTGTGAAGTGAATTTAACCCTCACTTGTCTCTGTTCAAATAATCGACATCTCCTAAAACTGGGAGCTCTGTACCTGGGGAAAGTGGTCAGCCCAGATCAAGATGTGGAGGAGAGACGATTGCCAGAGGAGGTTTCCTGATGTCCCAGCTTGATAAAATTCCTTTAGGGAAATTGTCTGACATGGATAATACCCCTCACCACAGCCCCCACGTAACCCACAGCCCCCCTCTATGTGAGGGAGGCGCTGCACATAGACCCGAAGGGTTTCCCTAAGACTTTGCAAATTCCATGTTCCTGACCTTTATCCAAAAGAATAAGCTATGATTTTACCTGGCTGTGTTTTCTTTAGCCCAAACTTGCTTAAAAAATTAAAGTATGATTCTTAAAACCCTCGTACAATTTCTGGATAGATACATTATTTTCTTAGTTGTGCCAACCAGGATTGATTATGACTTGATATATTTTGCTGTAGGGAATTGGGTAGCTTTAAGAAGAGGTTAAATGTTCTAGAAAATGGTGGACCCAGAGATGGAACCAAAGTAGGCTGGGTTGGGAGAGTGCAAGTCTAACTCTTCTGGAAAGCAAAAGAACATAATAAATATTAAACAAACACACACACACACAAAAACACACACCCATCTCTTTGTATTATAGATTCAGTCCCAAAAGCGTTTACCTCCCCAAAGCCTGCTTCTCCTAAGACGATGCCAGTGAGGTTGAAATGAAGGTGCCAAGGGGGCCGCATTCCCTCTGGAGGCCCTGGGGGAGAATCCATCGCCTCCTTCCTCCCACTTCTGGTGATGCTGCTTTGTGACCTCCTCACTCCACACTATTCCTCTGTGGTCACAATGCCTTCTCCCCTCTTCCAGATGTGTCAGATCGCCTGCCTCCTTGTTATAAAGATACTTGTGATTTGCATGGAGGGCCCACTCAGATAATCCAGGGTAATCTCACATCTCAAAACCCTTAATTTAATCACATCTGCAATGCAATGTCCTTTTTTGCAATATAAGGTAATACACAGGTTCCAGGAATTGGGATGTGAATATCTTTTGAGGGGCCGTTATTCAGCCTATCACAATGACTATTAATATTTTGTTTACATAAAATACACATAATTAAATTTTAAAATTATAAAGCAGCAAGACTTTTCTTAGGAGAAAACACAGCATATGGCTAACAATGGATGGCCCTTAGGAGTGGGATGCTGGGGAATTTTCACTTTCAAGATTCTTCTGAAACATTTTACTCTTTTACAAAGAGCATGTGATTTATGCGTTTGTGTTTAGGGATAAAAGAGTAAGAATTAAAGAGGAAAAAAGATACTTCCGGCAATATTAAAGGAAGCAAACGATGCCCTAGTTGGGAATTTTCACTGTGTATTCCACAGCACTTCTTTCCGGCACCCCCTCCCCACAGCTGCTCTCTTCTCCCTCATCCATGCAATTTGGATTGAAAACACACTTGAGGCAATTACATCCAAACGCGGATTTGCTTGGCTCCAAAGTCCCTGCTGTTCCTTCTGCTGCAGACGGGCTATTTTTCCTAATTTCTTCCTTCAAAGACCAAAGACTTTCCAGAAGGAAGGGGACAAAGAGAGGAACTAGAGGAAATAGAGGGTATTTCTTTTTTGTGTTCTGAGATCCCTGTTGGTTTTGTTTTTTTCTTCTCAACGAGGGCTGCAGTGTCCCACTTCATGGGGACAAATCCACTTAGTCCTTTGTGCCTAAATCCCTACCATTTGCAGAGGGTGTTTTTTGTTTGCTTTTGGTCTTTGCTCTGCTGCTGACTATGTACCATTCACTCACTTTGTCAGCCTGTATTCCTGGAGCAGTTGCTGGTTTTCAGGTCATATAGATGACCGGCTGAGAATGCAGTCAGGAATAAGAGAGGTTTGCCCTAAAAATTCGTAGGGTCAATTTTTCCACTTTTCCCTCAATCTGCTGCCAAGATCCAGTGTCACTAACTCAAAATGCCTACAGTTCCCTGGTGACTGATCATTTCTTTCTCTCTTCTCTAACATCCAGTTTCTTTACAGACGCCCCAGAAAGTTTGAAGAGTCCATAGGTCTGATAACTAAACCAAACATTTTGAATTAGGGAAGAATGTTGTTTCTCTTGAAAGGAGATTTCATTATTTTAAAGAACAAATTTGGAAATCAATAACTTTTTTACAAACAGATCAAGGAATTAGAATCACTGTTAGATGACATCTATTTGACCATGCCAATAAAGGTGTTTGCAGTTTCAAGTGACATAGGACATTTTTCATTGCTTTGGTGAAAAAATGAACTGTTTTCACATGTATATGCAATCAGGCATTTAATTAAATCAACTTGATTTATCACTAGGTGCATTTATTATACTGTCTAATCACAGAGGTAAACACAGCTGGTATGGGCTTGTGGTTGGAATACTCTGGAAAAAGGAGGTGGGAAATCTATTAAAAGGTGCCACTAATATCTTCCTTTTATTCACTTTAAATATTGCAGAGAGCGGCTAGTTTTCATTGACAATAAAATCAAAAGCAGGGTTGATTTTTTTTTAAAGGAGGAAATCATCTAGGTAGATAAATCATAGGAAAAAAACATACAGCCAAGCTTCTCCAACTTAAAATGCATAGAAATCACCTGGGGGTTTTGTGAAACTAGATTCTGATTCATTGGGGCGGGGCTAGGGCCTGAGGTTCTGCATTTTAACAAGCCCCCAGGTAAGACCGCTGCTACAGTGGTTGGCCTTGCAGACGAGCAACACCAAGAGGACTCAAGACCGCTGCTTTTGTGAAACTGAGAAAACAGTCCTCAGCTCGGTCCTGAGATGGCTGAAGTCTCATACCTTCTCCTTTGAGGTACCAAACATTAGTGTCCTTTTTGGAGACTTACAGGGGCTCTAATCCAGGGCTGCCCTTCTGATACTGTAAGCCTACAATAGATCCTCAGTTCTTTCAGTTGCTTGGCTTAGTCTGGACTTTAAAATGTATGTATTTTTAAATTCCCAAATGATACTATAAACTCATTGAGAGCAGAAACAGGATCCCAAAAGGGCTAGGTGCATATTAAATATTCAACAGATGTGTCTCTAATTGAATATTATGACTGCTCTGTCTCTACAAAGCGTTGCCAGTAAGCCCAGTCTATGAGCTGCTGTTTTTGCCAATAAAACACCTGAGAGAGCTTAGGAAGGCAGTTAAACCCAAGCTTTAAATGTTAACTTCAGGAGACTTCCCAAGATGTCAGAGTGGAAAGACCCTGAAATCACCTTCTCAAATGGGCACCCCACAATTACAACTATGTACGAACAACTATCGATAAAAAAAAAGAAAGATAGGAACCTACCAGAAAAGATCTCCCACAATCAAAGATACAAAGAAGGAATCACGAGCTGGGTAGGAGGGGCAGAGTTATGGCACAGTCAGGACCCATCCCCTTGGGTGGGTGACCCACAAACAGGAGAAAAATTACAATCGCAGAGCCTCTCCCCAAGAAGCAGGGGGTCTGAGCCCCACATCAGGCTCCCCAGCCCAGGGGCCCTGCACTGGGAAGACAAGTCCCCAGAACATTTGGCTTTGAAGGACAGCAGGACTTACTTTTTCGAGACCCCGAAGGCTGTGGGAAATAGAGGCTCCATTCTTAAAGGATGCACTCACAATCTCACATGGTCCAGGACCCAAGGAAGAAGCAATAATTTGAAAGGATCTGGGGTCAGACCCACCTGCTGATCTTGGAGAGTCTCCCATAAAGGAAGGAGGCAACTGGAGCACACCCTGGGGACATAGATACTGCTTGCAGCCATTTCTGGGAGATTGTTCTACCACGTGGACACCAGCGCTGGCCAGTGCCAT
The DNA here is from genome assembly GCF_036321535.1 of Camelus dromedarius. NCBI lineage: Eukaryota > Metazoa > Chordata > Mammalia > Artiodactyla > Camelidae > Camelus > Camelus dromedarius. Next base: position 10,288,164 of record NC_087465.1, on the reverse strand, counting down.
TTTGGAATCCTCCCTCTAGCTTATTAGTTAAACTAACAAAGAGTTAGAAAGTATAAAGAACAAGCATAGAAGAAGACTACAGTAACTGAAATGAAAATACACTAGAAGGAATCAAAAGTAGACTATATGACACAGAAGAATTGATCAGGGAGCTAGAAGACTGAGTAGTGGAAATCACTGATGCTGAACAGAGAAAGAAAGAAAGGAAGGAAGGAAGGGAAGGGAAAGGAAGGGAAGGAAAGGAAAGAAAACAAGTATACTAATATGGCATTATAGAGGTCCCAGAAGGAGAAGAGAGAGAGAGAAATGGGCTGAAGATACAATAGCTGAAAACTTCCCTAACCTGATAAAGGAAACAGTCACCCAAATCCAGGAAGTGCAGAGTCCCCAACAGGATTAACCCAAAGAGGAACATACCAACACACCAGAAATAAACCCACACACTTTTGATCAATTATTCTACAACAAAAGAGGTAAGAATATATAATGGAGAAAAGTCAGTCTCTTCAATAACTGGTGCTGGGGAAACTGGACAGTTATATGTAAAAAAATAAAATTAGAATATTTTCTCATACCATATACAAAAATAAATTCAAAATGGATTAAAGACTTAAATTTAAGACCAGAAATCATAAAACTCCTGGAAGAAAACATAGGTAGAATACTCTTTGACATAATTTGTGGCAGTTATTTTTGGATCCATCTCCCAAGGCAAAGAAAAAAAAGAAAAAATTAACAAATGGGACCAAATTAAATGTAAAAGCTTTTGCACAGCAAAAGAAACTATTGACAAAATGAAAAAATAACCTACTGAATGGGAGAAGATATTTGCAAATGATATGACTGACAAGGGGTTTATGTCCAAAATATATAAACAGCTCATACAACTCAATATATAAAAAAAAAAAATTAAAAAGTGGGCAGAAGACCTGAATAGATCTTTTTCCAAAGAAGACATACAGATGGTTAACAGGCACATAAAAGATGCTCGGCATCATTAATTATCAGAGAAATGCAAATCAAAACCGCAATATCACCTCAAACCTGTCAGAATGACTATCATCAAAACACAAATGACAAATGTTGGCAACGATGTAGAGAAAAGGGAACCGTAGTACACTGTTGGTGGGAATGTAAATTGGTGCAGCCACTGTGGAAAGCAGTAGGAAGGCTCCTCAAAAAACTAAAAATAGAACTACCAAACAATCCAGCAATTCCACTCCTGTATATATATCCAAAGGAAATGAAAGCACTAATTCAAAAAGATACATGCACCCCAATGTTCATAACGGCATTCATTGTTCATAACAGCCAATTCATAACAGCCAAGATATGGAAGCAGCCTAAGTGTCCTTCAACAGATGAATGGAAAATGAAGTGGTATATCAATATATACAGAGAATGGAATACTACTCAGCCATAGAAAAGAATGAAATTTTGCCATTTGCAATGACATGGATGGACCGGGACAGTATTATGTTTAGTAAAATAAGTCAGAGAAAGACAAATACTATATGTTATCACTTATCTGTGGAATCTAAAGAGTAAAAGTAGTAAATATAACAAAAAAGAAAGACTCACAGATATAGGGAACAAACTAATGGTTACCAATGGGAATAGGAAGGAGGAGGGGCAACATAGGGGTAGGAAATTAAGAGATACAAACTACCATGTATAAAATTAAATAAGCTACAAGTACGTATTGTACAGCACAGGGAATATAGCCAATATTTTATGATAATGTTAAATGGAGTCAAATCTATAAAAATATTGAATCACTATGTTGTACACCTGAAACTAATATTGTAAATCAGCTGTACCTCAATTTAAAAAACAAAATGAAAAAAATTCCATATACTCTATTTCTGCTACATAAGTAAAGGATATTTTAATACTGAAAAAACCATTAACTGGGATTGATGCCAAATTTGGGGTTAAGACTCTGCTTTAGACTAAGAAAAGATACTCTCAAGATCTTTTGGGAGTTGTCACTACCTGAAGACCCCTGGTTCTTTTTTGGTTCTCACTATCAGAATTCTGCTCTCACTTTCCCTTCTGTTTTTGCATACGCCTGATACTCCACCTTCCATCCGTGGTATAGTTCTGTGTATCTTTAGAGTGAAGAGATCATGGTCAACCTGCGCACCCCAGGACCTGCCATGATGTATCTTATTTGTGTACAATAAGCAGATGTATTTATAGTCAGAATTCAAGCTTAGGGATATTTTGAATATTTAAGTGACAACCTTCTAAAGAATTCCATTCCTAGACAAAAAGTTTAGATTTGAGATTTTTAAAATTTTGAGATTACAATTATTTGAATTTGGATCTTGTGCAAAACCAGCAGGATTAAAATTCATGTGTGGCTAGCGTTTAAAAATCAGAGCACCTGAATTTCAGCTTAGTCCCTGTGCTGAGAGACAGGAGCAGAAAGTAAATAAACAAAAGCAATTGAAGGCAGCTATGAGTCAGAAATATATACAGAAGTTAATTTAATATAGAAAACTAAAGTAGCCTTCCACTAGCCAGTATATTGTAAAATCTATCTTCCCTTAGAATTAAAGAAAAACTGAATGAAACTATTTGGAGACTGGAAAGCACTTTAGAAATGCTCATTGTGTCAAATGCCTATGGTGGAAACTGCAGTTAGAAGTCTGGGTGACTTAGCCACACTGGATGAACTATTCCAAGGCCGCCTGTGAACTTCCCGGGGCACTTAACGGTCTGCCTCTTGTCACCCAGAATGTGTGTGTTCGGTCCCACCAAGCTTAACCGCTGGAGCAGAGGAAGATTTTCTTCCCTCTTCTTTTTTGAAAAGCAGAGTCATGAGGAGTAAATGACTTGTAAGGGTCCCCCATAAAAACTTGAAATAAGGAAACGACGTGGCTAAGAATTTCCTGAAGGCAGGCCGCTTAATCCACTTCTCTCCCTTCAGAGTTTATTCCTTTACCAGGACAAAATGTCAGGTAGCGATCTTTTGTCTATTTAAGTGAGTTTTACTTTTGTGGGAGAAGGCTTTCTGACTTCCTATATCTCCATATCAGTGACCGTAAGTGTGGGCCCTCTCTCTGGCCTTCTAGAAGGAACTCGAAAGCCCTTGTGAGGATTCATGCTCCCAGTTTAAGCTGCACAAAACAGATCTTCATGGGTCTTTATCTTGTTTCTTCTGTACAAGATATTACTCTACTGTATGGCAAATCCACAGACAACTGCAGTGTGCTCACGTGTCTCTGTGCTCAGAGCAGCATGGGAAGCCTCGTTGGTTCTCACACTTTGCTGATTGCAGTCCCAGACAAAATTCTTCCTGCTGCTGCCCAGAGAGCTGGCTGTCTGCTCAGGGTGTAAATGTGTGTCTGCGAATTTGATGGTGGCTCTCCCGATGCTGCCAGACCCTTTAGAACATAAGGTTGCAGCCTCAATTGTCCAGCTGCACTGGTTCTCTCTACCTAAGTTGTGCCAAGGCCTGGGCGAGGGAGCTCTGTTACCCTGTGTCCCTGCCTTGGCCCTGGAATGACACTGTTCCCTGCCCCTGAGCCATCTCCACGCAGCTCCAGCTGGGATTCACTTCCTTCACGGCAACTACGTGTAGTAGCCCAAGTGTGCATATAGGTGGATTGCTGCACACTCCCCAGGCCGGAGGAACTGGGTGTGGGACAGAGGGGCTGGGGGGGAGAGAGAGATCCTGCCCCTTAGGAGAATCTGGGATCTGTCACAGTGCAGGTCAGCTTGGACTCCAAAGTATTACACAGCTTTGTGAGTCTGTCCACCACTCTGCCTTGGGGAGACCATGCCACCAGGGTGTTGACTGGGGTGCTACCAGACTGCCTTTTACTCAAGCCACCCCTTCCCACCTACTGTTCAAGACTCACTGCTCACTGGCTCATCAGACACCCTCTCCTTTCTCCTGAATCTCCCCCAGGGGTCTGACATCCCTCTTTGAGAAATGGCTTAAGAAAGGCATCTCCTTATCTTTCAGATTTGTGCATGTGTGTGTGTGTGTGTGCACGTGTGTGTGTGTGCATATGGTCATGCAAACACACACACTACTGATGGCTACAGGGCTTGGATCCCACCCCACTAAAAACTTGGAGCCTTCTTAGGCTTGTGTCAATGAGCTAGTGCAAATAGGCACTTAGGCGGAGAGATGGGGTCCAATTCCACAAACCGGTTTAATCTCAGTGTGCTCACCAGCCCCGCACAGCCCCTGCTCCGGTATCCTGGGGCCCTGGAAGTGATGCTGGTTCTTATAATAAGTGTGCTTCAGAGTCTCCATAGAAGCCCTGATGAATCTGATAGTTTCTGTATTATTTATCTTAGATAGTCTGGGTTTTCTCACAAATGAGCATTTATATTGGGTAAAAGGGTGTTTATTGTTTGAAAGTAACAGAAGCCAACGTGAGCCACTTTAGACCAAAATGGGAAATTTGCTGCAAGGCTCCGGGCAGGGCTCTGGGGACGTCAGGGCGCGATCCTGGGCCTTCCTCTAAGAGCTCTGTGTTCTTCTGATCTTTGTTTGCAGTCTCTGTGTATCACAGTTAAAATCCTAGATTCTAGGCAGAAAGAATTGGGTCTGTCCAGCCATGTTCTAGCCAGCCAAGTTCAGGGACACAGTTTCAGGTAACTCAAACCAAATGCCTGGGGCCCGGCCCTGTAGTCAAGCTGCCGAGATGAGGATGTCTGTGGACCAGGCTCCAAAAAGTCTCCGCGATAGGGAGCATTCATTCATTATTGTTATTATTATTAAGGCACCAGTAATGATCAAATGACGACATCTCTTTAACTCATGGTTCATATGAGACTACTGAACATGTTTTTCAGAAAGGAATGATTACCTGGCTTAGTCCCCACTTCGTCCCTTGGAGTCTGTGAGGGCAGATCCTCATCCCCTGTCACTACTTCTCTGGGAATGTGGGTGCAGCCCGGGGTTGGTGCACCTACCGCTCACACTCGGGATCCTTGCCCCCTGCCCCCTGCCACAGCTTCTTCCTGCAGGAAACAAACCTTTGGTCTCTACCTGAGAAGCCATGTCCCTGTGCTTCCTCTTACCTGTCCCCCCTGCACCCTGCCCTCCAGCTTGTATTTGTCCCTGGGCAGCCCCATGGGGTCCCCTCTCAACTCTCAAGTACCCCTCTGGTGTCATGTCAGGCATTTTACAAGGAAAATTCACTTGGGGAAAGATGGAAAGGACAAAAAAATAAATAAATTTTCATTGGCCCTCAGGTGAGCCGAGGGTTTTTGAAAGGAAAAAAAGAAAGAAAAGGGACCTTGAAAATAAACCCAGTGGTTCTAAACTTGGGTTCCCTACACCCAAAAAGGTAAAGACAGGGCTTCTGGACATTCACGTACTCCAGTATTTCCTAAAGGCTTTCATTTATTTACCACGATAAAGCTGTGCAAGATCCTTAGGACCTTGAGTTCCTTTGATTTTTGGCAAAAAAATGGTATTAATGTGATGTGATAATGCTCCTTATGTCCTCATGATGAGAAATATTTGTTATATAAAATATTCTTTATTGAACAATGGAGACGTTATTAAGTAAACCCAGTGTAGTGACAACAGCAAACAATGCAGGGTTTTCCGCATGCCTGCACTCTCACATGCCCTGCAGACACGATCTTTCCAAACCTGGGGTTCGTGAAAGAGGAAGAAAAGAAGTGTTTAAATGTCAAAGAAGATTGGGAGCCACTGAACTAGGTCTTCAGTTTCAGCTCAGCATCTGATGCAGAAGTAAAAACATTCTGCTCTGAACAGGGAGTTACAGTTCTTCCCAGGAAAAACTTCATAAAGGAGACTTCTCTCGCTTGCCGCCTTTGAATTTGGTTCTAGCCACAGTTTCACACATTCCTAGGTTGAAGTTTTGATCTGTTTAAACCCTCCAGTGTTTTTGCATTTCTCTTGCTACGTGTAGGGGGGTTGAATGCAGTTTAACAAAATAAAATAATCCTTAGGCGGTAATCACTTTCATGAAACCATCACACAGGGCGGTTGCATCCTTTGTTGTTTAAATCGTGTTCTCTGAACTGCCATGGTTTCACAGTCAGGGCCGGTCTATCTCTTCAAGATAAGAAGTAGCTGTTTAATAGTTCAGATTTAAATATTACCTGTTTGTGAGATATTAAACCAGATACTTCTTCATGCGTACTCTCACAATGCTCTGAGAAATGAGGGATACTATCCCCTTTGACAGATGGGGTAACTGAGGCCCAGCTAAGTAAATACTTAGTATTTAAGTGCTCACCAGCATCCTCAGAATGGAAGCTGTTAAATTCCAGGCACCAGGGACTGTGTCCTTGATTTTCCTAATTTATTCCTTAGCACCAAATGGGCCCATAATGAATATATGAGTGAGGAATAAATGAATGACTGTTTTATTCAAAGTCTATCCTCTCTCCCCTGTGCCATGTTTCCTCTGAGATTAGCCTGAGATACGCTCTGTTCCTACATGAAGAAATAACTGTTTCCGTAAGCCCTAATTATGTATACAATATTCTACCATCATATGTATGTATATTCCCAGCCAGTGACTTGTCTTTATGTGCTCCTGGCATAAAGAAGGTTAGTCGGAGAAGAAGAAGTTATCACAAATCTGTGATTAGTGGGGAGGGGTGATCAGAATTTTACACTTGAATATTAACATGTTTTTACTGGCGCCACTAAAATTCACCTGCTAGTTCTGGAATATTTTTCTTCCCAGATAATGACACATAAAATGCAACTCCCTTGAAGCAAAATTATTTTACTTTTTTTGGTTGTAGTTAATACAGTTAGTTGTTGATGTTTTATAGTGTAAAAATATACTTACTGCAAACCCCAACCAAAATCACCAGAAAGTTGAAGGCAGAAGGCCCATGCAATAAAAGTCATCCTTAGGGCAAAACTACTCCACTGCCCCCGTACATTTGTTGACCACATTGTTTTAAACCTTGGAATTGTAGATCTAATGATTCCTTTGTCTCTGAAAAACATACCAAAAGAATTACAACGTCCAGTGACTTGCAAGCCTTTCGCTCACCTCAGCATTGCAGACTTCCATCCTCCGGGAAATACCGCCCAGCGATTGCTGGAGAAAATGGCTCTATTGATTGAGAACAATGGTTTGTTTTAGCTTAGCAAATACAGTTTGAGGTTAATTACCAGAAATGGTGGGTTTTTCTTTCAAGTTTATAAACTCCCGGATATTTATAAAACTAAAAGAATGTGTGTTATTTAACTTTGTAACCAAGTTTATTCAGTAAGCCTTTTTCGGTAACTATATAAATATCTGGCTCCAGAGACCAACAAAGACATTACAGCTTCAGATCTGTACATAGTGCCTCTCTTAGAACTACTATATTAGAGTGCTTAAAATTAACTTAAAAAAAAAGAGTCATTTGGAGAAATACATAAGAAAATCCCTTGTTTTGAAAACTTCATGTATTAGCTAAAGTAAAATCTTTACACCAGAGAGTGGTAAACTTCTTTTGAGTTGTGAATCCTTTTATGATTCTGATGAATATTATATACGTGGTCCTACAAAGTGGAAATAGACACAAAATTTTACATACAATTTTTAAGGATTCTCTACTCTCAGAAGCTCATCCATCTCAGTAAACATTGCTTCAATTTTTCAGGCACAAGCCTACTTGGACTGAAAATTGTTAATTAGTTAGTGAATTAATTAACTTGTCTGTTTTTCTGCTTAACCCCTTTCTTATTACCTTCATCTGGGTACAAGTGCCCAGAAGCCAGAGTGACACAGCATTTGGGAAAAGTTACTGTAGTGGCAGTGGATACCACACCATGGTTCCACATCTTTCTCTTTTTATTGTTAAAATATAGCAGTTGGCATTGTTTGCTTATGTGTGACCTGCCATGGGCTTCTGGTCGTTGAAATGTATGGTTTCCTCTGGAAACTTATTTGAGGCCATATTCAGGAAACAAAAAAGAACTGGACCTGGAAGGCAGTGATAGAACTTCTGGGCACCATTCTTGCCCTTCCCAACTAGTTCCACTGTGATAATCACTTAGCTAAGACAGCCTGCGTATCAGTGCCTTTGCTACCCAGTATCCATCATCGCAGAGGCCCTGTGTGATGCAAAGAACTTAAAAAATACACACCTATCTCAAGGATCTTATAAGTTAGAGTGAGGAGGAGACCTATACCTGAAACAGGAAGTAAAACAAAAAAATAGTTAATTATTCAGTATTGACACAGAATAAAGAAACAGATTGATATGTGCTAATTGATACTAATATCAAGTATAGAATTACATCATGATAAACTTCATAAGTATTTGTCAGTGTGTGTTCTCAAATGTATTTGGTCATAAATCCTATTTTACAACATCAATTAAGATGCCAAAGAGGACAGTGTGGTGGAATCCTGAACTAGAATTATCATGAAAACTTTTCCTGAGGGAGAAAGACCTTGAGAAATAGGTCGGATTTAAGTATGGTTCAGAATGACCTGCACCAGAATCACCAAAAGTTATTTGTTTTTTAAAAAAATATATTCATTACTGGGCCCTACCTCTGTCCTATGAAATCATAATTTCTGGTGTGGGAGTCTTGGCTCTCTGCCGTTTAACACCTCGGTTGTTTTTATGTACACATACATGTTTGTGTGTCCATGGAGGGGGGCGTGGGAACCCCCCACTATGGACACACATAATGAAGAGAGAAAGCATTCCTTACTATCTAGCTAAATAATATTAAATAATAAAATACTTTGGGCTCTTTGTGAAATTATGAGATTTTCCATTTAGTGCCTTCTACCAGGCTGTATCCTTTGCTGAACCTAATAGAATGAACAGATGAACAGCTGGTATTTCTGAAATTGTCATTTAGGATTCCATCTTAGTATATAGTTCCAAACATTTGTTTACTTCCTGCCAAAAAAAAAATGGTTCAAATAATGTGAGTTCTTTCATGTATGTGTAAGTTACACACACATATACATAATTCATCTTGATTTTTATTGAAACTTATGCGAAGTGTTTGTAGCTTTATATTGCCAGACTTCATAGAAATGAAGCAAGGAAAGGAAAGAATTGTACAGTAAAATAAGTTTTATGTATATTTTTTTCCATAACTGCAAGATCCTGGGTAGAATTTGAGGGCCACCTAACTCTGATGCCCAAGAGGGGTCCTGATGAAAATTCCTATTTACTGTTGCTCAGTAAAAAACATTTTTTAAAGTGATCTAAATCCTTCTTCTGATTATTACAGGGATTTCTTCCCTCAAGAGAGAAAAGGGAAGGGAACTTACTTTTATTGAGGCTCTACTAAAAGCGTTTGGTCCTTTATGTCATTTATCTCATTCAAAACCCAAAACAACTCAATAAGGGAAGTTATATGTCTTTAAGTCATTTTCATAGATTAAGGAACTAAAGCTGAAAAGTTGAATGGCTTGTGTAAGGTCTTCTGGGTGTTAGGTGGCAAAGGCAGAATGTTACCCCTCCTCAAGGGCCTTGTTTTCTCTGTTCAGCACTCAGCCAGGAAAGTTTATTCTATCAGCTTTTCTGTTGTTCTCTCACATCCAAAATCTCTCAAGTTTTTAGCTGCTTTGCCAACTGCTTCTGGCTGAGTCTGCCTCTGCCAGCTTATAAACTTGACGATTTTCGCTGCCCACATTGGGCAGTTGGTGGAGGACAGGAATACTCCCAGACACTCCTGCCCATGAGAAAAAAAAAAAAAAAAAACCTGCCAACTCATATCTCTTACTCAACACAGTAGCAGTTTCTTGTGAGTAAATACTTCTCAAGTTGTTGCCTACCTTTGGTTCTCCAGTGCCCTGAAATGATTGTCATTAATAATTTTGTCCAGTGCATAGTCATTTTCTGTGGAGAATAATCTGACCTTTTCATGATGTCATTAGCAAAAGTGGAGTCCATAGGATTATTCTGAGGATACAAAAGAATAGTGTACACGATGCGTTGGGTGCGGTGGCTGGCACGTGGTAAGTGCTCGATGAATGACAGCTCTTCCTATTATTGTTATTAATACTTCATAGATCCTAGACCCCTCATTCATGTCCTGGAACAGAGCTTCCAAAATATGTGCTGAGAAATCAATCTTATCAACCCTCAGGTTGTCTGTCACTTCCACCTCACCCAGATGAGGAAACAAATTCCTCAGTTGACTCAAGTGTCCCATTCAAATTTTATCATTTTCTATGTGTGCCATGATGTTTAGGAAGCATTGTTCAAGAGAACAGCCCAGAGTAAGGTCCCTATTGGCTGTTCTAGATCTGCTTTCAAACAGGTCTTTGGGGGAACAAACCTTTTAAAGATCTTTTTTCAAAGTTCTCTAGAACAGGAACTCATCCATTCAACAGGAAATTTTGATGACTTGCAATGTGCCAGGCCCCTTTGCCCAACTTGCACTAATTCCAGGAGTAAACCAGAGGTCCTGAGTCCACCATGGTACGTTCCACATTCTGTGAGTGTCCTATTGCTCCTGATAGTTTATAAACTAGGAGGTTAAAAATGGCCCTAATTAAGTTTGCTGGTTTTACCAAAGGTGTACAGGGGGTGGTGGGAGGCATGGAGGGGAACTCTAGCAATAGGTCTGACTATCCCATCGTTTATTCCCTGAGATAATGCTATAGAAAAAAAGTAATCCTGGGGCACACAATTTACAAATGCTGATGGGAAACAGAAGGAATTTCATTTCACAGCTCTTTGCTCGTTTGGGGCCAGTCTTTTCACAGTCGCCAGTGTGCTGACACTGTTGGCAGCCGTCAGCCTCCGTAACGAGAGATGGACAAAATGATGGTGCTCAGTCATCCTTGACATTTTTACTCAGGTTTCCACTCCTGCTTCTGTGAACTAGCCCCTTACTGGGGTCCTCTGTGCCCTGGGCTTATGGATCTAGACTAACTGGTACGATTCTTGGTAAATATATACCTACTTTTACACCACCAGCATATTATCACTAATAAAGGTTACATCACAGAACTACTTTGAGTATGAATTTGCACTGATTATCTGTGCCACAGTTTGAATCAAAGAGGTCAACACTTTTATGGAAACCTGTGATTTAACGGTGGAGAAGTACACAAACTTCCCACTGATAGGACCTGTCGCTACTTAATAAACCCATCAGTGTAGGGTCGGCGTTCTGTGTGATACCTGCTTTCATGAAAAATAGCCTAGCATGCCCGCTCTTGAAATAGTATAGCTAAGGAATACATGATGTATTCATAATAAGTTACAGCAAGAAAGATAAGTTTCACTGTTAAAAATCTTAATAGGGAAAAAAATGTTTACTATTCATTGCTAAAATACTTTACAGAACAGTTTCAATAACAATAGTACAGTGGTGAAACACATTATGTTAGACCTATGAAAATAAATTATATTTTCAAGCAGCTGCCAGCACACAGTTCACACTTTAACAAGTGAAATATCCCTTCATCACACTCAAGTCTCACCACTCTCTTGTTCTCTAAATCTGCTTTTGTTTCTGCCCAGGCATTTGCTAGGACAAAAAGATGATGTGTTAATTAAACAGCTCCAGCATAGTTCCTAAGGGAATTATTCTCTATCAGCCAAAAAAGCTTTGGAGTTGCTGCCAAAGGTTTGGGGCTTCGTTTTAATTTATCAGTTCGTGTTTCGGTCCCTGCAGGTAATATTTTCCTTGTAAAATGGGCCTGTACTGACACTTGGGTATTTTCACTGAAAGCCAGTTTCCTGGAGCCTGTTCAGCATTTCAGAGTGCTGTGTAGATAAAACATCAGATACGTTTAAAAATATAAGTCTGTGAAGTAACTTGGTAAAGCATTTAACAGCGATGTTTCTATCTTGAATTTAAATATCACAAACCATCCCAGCAGAGACATATGCGAGGGGCACTGAAGGTTTATTTGTTTGTTGCTCATGACACAGTTGGGGGCTGAGGGTGCTCTGTGCCAGAGGCACTCAGGGGTCCAAGCTCTTTTTGTCCTTTCTGTCATCCTCTCAGACCTCAGAATTTTGTAGCAGCCCCTCTGCACACTTCAGCAAATGGGGGAAGAGAGGTGAAGAGGATTTCAAGGGAAGTTCCAGGGGCCAAGTCTGAAAGAGGCACATTTCACTTCTACCTGCATGCCATTGACCAGACTGGTCCCCCAAGGCCACCCAGATGTCAGCAGGTGAAAAACCTGGTCTGTAGTGTGCCAAAAAGGGATTGCAAAGCAAGGATGCTGAGGAGCCCACTGATCCCAGGCGCAGGCATAGGGCTGTGCATTTGCATCCAACTGTAATGTGGACTCCGTGTGAAGGTGTAGGAGGCCAGCGCGTTTTATTTCTAAACACTTGAGACAAGTATTTGGTTTGTATGTGAATTTCCTCCTGTTTTCTTTGTTTTTGTAAGATTCCTTTTTGTATTAAGCCACAAGAAAAAAGAAGGGACAAGTGCTTGCAGTTATCAGAATGTAATTTTCAAGTTAATGAACAGGGAATATGGTTTAGTTAGACCAGTGAATCATCCTTAATTATTCTGTTTATAAAAAAGTGACTGATACAACAGATACATTGTGGATAAACTTGTACCAAACTAACCACTTGATATAGTTGTATTTGCCATCTCAAGTTTGTATTCATTGGCATTTTGTTGTCCTTTAAATATATCCCACATTTGAATATGTATTCACATATTCCCTGCAAGCTCCTACATGACATGTGATGGTGATGAGCTTATGTCTGAGGGGAATGATGTGTAAGACAAGCTTCTGATGTCAAGAACTATCTCATCTAGTGAGGGAAAATCAGAATTGCCTATCAAAAATTCATTTTTAAGAATGAAAAGTAACTTAACTTTTGAGCTTTGTTCTAAACAGCTGTTAGGTTACTTGGGAAAAGTGTTAAGTTACTTACAAAATTACTGTCTTGATAGGCAGCCTGGGGTCTTAAAGGATCCATAAAGGAAGTGAGACTTTAAACTATTTCTTGAAAATGGGTAGAATTTGAATAGACATAAAGGAAAATGTTCCTTGTGGGGATAATATAACAAGGCAAAGGGACTGGGATGCACAAGTAATGTTGGGGACCTGTTGAGTTCAGCCTGGCTGGAATAGTAAAAAGCCAGTTTTGGAAAGATGAGTGGAGATCAGATAGAGGAGGATCTTGCATGCCAGACAAGGAATTTGAATTGCATCCTGAAACCAAAGGGGACCCTTTGCTGGTTTTGAAGAAAGCCATGGTCTATAAAATCTATGACTAAGCTAGAGTGAATGAATTGCAAGTTTACAAAGGTACAGCAACTTCTAGTTGTGACTGAGATGGAGTAGCAGAGACTGGATATAACCCCCTGCCTAAAACAACTAAAGAAAACCAAATGATAAATTGGTTTTCAGATATTGAGCATCAGACATGGCAGGACAAGGATCACTAAGAGAGAGGAAATAAATAAGGTCCGCAGAGTGATTGCTCCAGGTTCCTGACTGGAGACAGTTTCTGGGAAGTAGCCCAGGCAGTGGAAACCCAGGTGGAGCCTGAAAGTCTCCCTAAGTTGAAGGGGAAAAAGTTGGGAGTCCATAGCAGCAAGAGCTTACAGGGAAGGATGTGGGGAAGAAGAGAGCTACGGAGACCTGCAGCGGGGTCCCTCAAGTCTTCAGCTGAGTATTAACCAACAAGTGAGTATGAAGAAACTCCCCACGCCTGGAGAAAGGACCAGCAAAAAAGATTAAGAACAATCTCTATCTCAGGTAGGACAGGAAAAGTTTACCTTCCCAAAGGACAAGGTAGAAAATCCGCTTACTTCAGGGGACGTCAGGAAGAATATGCAGAATGGTCTGCCTGCATTAGTGGAACAAAACTAGCTATAGAACAGAAGCTGCTCTAATCCTGACTAGCAAAGCTATAAAGCAAGACATAGAAGAATCAAACTGTTTACAAGTTAACTTAACAGCTTCTGAGAACAAAGCTCAAAAAGATTCAAATAGAAAAAAATGCCCAAGACCCCAAAATTGGAATTTTACCCAATGTCAGGCATCCAATCAAATATTACCAGGCATGCAAAAGAGTAAGAAGATATGAGCCATGGGGAGAAAAATTAATCAATAGAAATATACCTATAAATGCCACCAATGATAGAATCAGTAGATAAGAATGTTGTAACAGTCATTATAACAGTATTCCATATGTTAAGGAAGGCAGACAAAAGATTAAGCATATAAATAGAGACATGGACAATACAAAAAAAGACATAAATAGAAATTCTAGAGAATGAAAACTATAATGTTTAAAATGAAAAATATACTAGAAAGGGTGAATAGCAAATTAGACAAGGCAGAATAAGAGATTAGTGAAGTTGAAGAAGACATGGCAATAGAAATGACCTTAAATGAAATAGAAATATACAAAAAAAAAAAAAAAGACCAGCTTATTAGTAAACTATGGGAAAACATCAAGCAGCCTGGTGTATATGTAACTGAACTCCTCAAATGCTAGGAAAAATGAGATCAGAGGGAGGAGGGCAGAAAAAAAATATTTGAAGAGATAATAGCCAAAAACTTTTACAAATTGAATCAAGACTTAAACTCACAGATCCAAGAAGCTCAATGAACCTGGAGCACAAGAAACACGAAGAAAACACCGAGATACAACATAATCACATCAAATTGCTTAAAACCAGGAATAAAGAGAAATAGTTTTTTAAAAGTTGGAGGAACAGACAAACAAAATAAGACAGTAGTTTTTTTTTCTCCATAAATTAGTCTATACATTCAAAATAATTCCAGTCAAAATTCTAGTGATTTTTTTTTAAGAAAGTGACATGCTGATTTTTAAAATTCAGGGGGTGGCAGGATAAACTGGGAGTTCAGGATTTGCAGATACTAACCACTATAAATAAAATAGATAAACAAGAAGGTCCTACTGTATGGCACAAGGAACTATATTCAATACCTTGTAATAGCCTATAATGAAAAAGAATATGCAAAGGAATATGTATGTGTATGTATAACTTAATCACCATGCTCTACACCAAAAATTAACACAACAATATAAACTGACTATAAGTCAGTTTAAAAAAAAAAAAGCATCATGAAGGAAAACAGCAACAAACACACACACACACATAAAATTCATTAAGAAATGAAAGAACCTAGAAAAGCCAAACAATTTTTTTAAAAGAACAAAGTTGAAGGACCTAATGATATATGATTTTAAGAGCTAAAGCTACCGTAATCAAGACAATATAATATTGGCATAAAGATAGACAAATAGAGCACATTACAGACAGTCTAGAAATAGAACCACACATACACGGCCAGCTGATTTTTCACAAAGGTGGGAAGAAAATCTTTTCAACAAAAAGTGCTAGACAGTCTTATGAAAAAAAAAAAATCCATACATTATACCATTTACAAAAATTAAGTCAAAATGGATTGCACATCTAAATGTAAAACCTAGAACTATAGAACTTGTAGAAGAAAATATAGGGAAAAAAATCTTTGTGACCCTGGGTTAAGCAAGACCTTGGTAACTAAAAGATTGATGGTATATCTGATTGCTAAAATAGGAAAGCCAGCTAGAGGTGGAGGTAAAGGGTTGAATTCTAGACATGTTCCTTTTAAGGTAACTGGGGAATATTCAGAGTGGAAATATCTGACAGGTAAAGTTACAGGACTAAAAGTAGGAAGATGGGTGATATCTGTATATACAATTGTTAAAAACAGACCTGCATAAGAAGAATCTATATCCAAATGATTTCTTTGATGATAGATGATTCTATGTATGTATATGTGTGTGTGTTGTGTACTGATGATAGATGTTTCTTTGTATGTGTCTCTGTCATGTGTTTAGTCGTGTGAAAAGCTTGTATGGTTACTTAATTGCCTTGAAAGTAGCAAGCACTCAAATGTTTGTTAAATTGCACTTGGTTTGGGTGGGAACAGATGGCATTCTCAACTCTCATCTCATCTACTCCTCTGTTTAGCGTGACATAAAGATGGGAATCCTGGGGAAAATGTGTTTTAATACTAATCTTTAGAAAAGGACAATGAATAGCTTTAAGTCCAGTCTGCATGCAAGTTAGTTTTATATGCATGTCTTCTCCTCCTTGACTATCAAAAACAGTGCTTTAATCCTTCGCACTCCCACCTCCAAGTCTGTGTTATGATCACCATCAACAATTGTAGACAAGTAGTAACATGCCACATCACTTACAGAGGAAATGAGACAATTAAGTCCTAACATCCTTGGATCTAAGCCTAACAATAGATTGAGCTATGTGAGGAAATGCCCTGCATGTGGTAGGCAGCCATCTACACAGGAACAAACTAAAACTCAGCAGCATGCAGATTAATTTGGTGAGGGTGTTTTGGCTAAGCCGTTCTTGATTGTGGCTTCCTATCCATCGAAATCATGACAGCTATGGATACCCATGGGTATTTTGCAGTTTGATTACTTTATGCAGACAAAGAGATTTCCACTCTGGCATCCCAAATATTAAACCGATTAACATAAGCATTTGTTGATCTTTTAGTAGTAAAAAGCCCAGTACGCAGATTCAAGTCAATGATATGAAATTGAAAATGTTTAGCTTAGCACATTATCAATAAAAAGACTTTCAGAGGCATTAAAATCCATTCAAAACAGATGCCTAGAAGCATTTTGTGTCAAGAGTATTTTCTCTTCCAAATATTAAATAAAGTTTTTAACACAGAGGCATATGTTTGATCTGAGCAAAAATGTCCTTTCTGTAAAAAGCTGGGTAAGACCAAGGACTGTTAAATCAATAAGCTCTCATGGATAGAATACACATAAAAAGCTTTTAGTTCTTGGAATGTTTAAAGCTATTTTTTTTAATGTGAATTTTTTATTGGCATAACATAGAAGTATAACACATTAAAAAAAGAAGTGCACAAACCATACATGTTCAGTTGAATGACTGTTCAGAAAGTGACCAGACCCACATAACTGATAAGCAGACCAAGACACAGAATGTTTCCGGCACTTACAAGTTCCCTTGCGGTCCTCGTTGTCCCTGCACCTCCCTGCAAGGATAATCAGCACCCTAAATTTTAAGTTATAGTTTAGTTTTACCTGTCTGAACTTTATAATAATGAAATCATACTGTTCACATCTGATTTTCTTTCACTCAACGTTGTGTTCAGGAGAGGTGTCCATGTTTGTGCACTGTAGTCGTGGTTCATTTATTTTCATACCATAATATACCCATTCTACGGCTTATAGACCTTGGGTTATTTCTAGTTTGGGGCTATAACACATATCACTGCTATAAATGTTCCTGTATGTGTCTTCTGCTGACCATATGGCTGTATTTCTGTTGGGGACATGATAGGAACTGCTGAGTCATTAGGTAGCTTTAGTAAATACTACTATAAACAGTTTTCCCAAGCAGTTGCAACAATTTACACTTGCGTCCACAAGTATTCTAGCTGTTGCCCAACTTTGCTAATTCTTGATATAATTTGCCTTTCATTTGAGCCATTCCTGTGAATGTGTGGTAGTATTGCACTGAGTTTTAGCTTGCATGACTCTGATGATTGATGACATGCCATTTTGTATGTTTCTTGGCCATTTTGGATGTCTTCTTTCATAAAGCGGCTATTCAAATCCTTTGCTCATATTTCTCTGGATTACCGCTTCTTGTTGAGTTATACGAGTCCTTTATGTATTTTGGATATGTGGTCTTATTGGATACATGTAGTATAACTGTAATAATAATTTATAACAAGCTGTAAATTTCCTCTTCTGTTCTGTGGTGTCTTTTGATGAACAGAATATCTTCATTTTAATGTAGTCTCATTTATCAGGTTTTTTTAGGTTTGGCACTTTGTCTATTTCTTTTAATAAATCTTTGCCTACCCTGAGGATTTGAAGATACTTTATTTTTTCAAAATCTTTACTGTTTTTTTTTTATTTAGAGCTAAAAATGCACATGGAATTAATTTTTGTATGTTGTGTAAAATAGTCAAGATTTATCTTTTTCTATATATTCTTGCCTAGATATTTACCTCCCTGGGCATTTGATTATTTCTCTAGTGGAGCAAAGGCAGTAAGTCACAATAACATAGATGCACAGATACACATATGTATGTACACATACATATGGATGTGTATCATGTATGTATCATATATATATACACACACGTGTTGAGGTCCAGACTGTGCTCCAAACATTTATTTGTGAGTTGGTTTTTTTATGCTTCTACATACATCCAGTGTTGTTAACGAGAGTTATTTTCCAGGATAACTTACAAAAGCCTACTTGGCACCTACTGTTCCAAGTACACTGTACCAGTAGAGTATAAAATGCAGTCCAGTTCCAATCCCAGACCCCCGGACTTCCCCTTCACTAGCAGCAAGATAAAATGGTGCTTTGAGAGTGAAGAAAGAGATGGACTTCAACAGGAATGTGTGTGAAAGAGTGAAGCAGCTGCCACTGAACAGTAATAAGCACATTCATTAATAACTTATGGGTAGCAAAGTCTTCATCACTTCCCAAACATTCTGAATGGAGAAATAGTATCTCCCAGGGCAAGCCAGGAATTGTACTGGCAGATCCCAGGCCTTCCATGTAAAACTGTGAAGATTGTGTCCTACACAACTCCTGGGAAGGAACCAGCATTAACAGATCAGTGAGAATGGTGCCCATGGAGTTGTGCAGTCCGGCTCCATACAGTGGTCCTGCTGAATGGAGGTAGATATAAATATAGATAGACGTCATACACATTTTCCCAGGTATTGGGGAGAAGTTGTTGCTAAAATTGGAATGTCAAAAATCTGCAGATATAATATTAATAATAGTTATAAGTGAGGATTTCAGCATTCAAAGGCTTTTATACTAGATGCATTTTGAACAACACACTTTTATGAAAGAAGAGAGTTCATGATGTACTATACCTCTTCAGGTAACGCAAACTTCCTTCTTTTACTATTTCTGATGCTCAAGTTCAGTGCTCCCAAGGCGTGTCCACTAGGCGTGTAAAAGCCTGTCTAAGGAAAAGAATTCAAATGAACCTATTATAACTGATGCTGGTTATTTCTGTGCAATTAATCTATGAAAGTTTTATAACGTGGCTGAGTGTCCAAGTTGAAAGCTAAGTGGCAGTGCAGTAACCCTCTTCCCACAGCAGAGCAGTCTGACATCTTTTGAAGTTACTGAAGTTGCTGCCATCAGCTTAAAAAATAAAATAATATCTGACATGTCCAAACAGCCACAGAGAGTAATTAAGACTAGAGGTTTAAAAAAAGATGTAGACTTGCCTGAGCTTGGTATTTTAGTAAATGAGATCTGATTTCTTTTCAACCTTATTTGAATGAGTGCTAACCCTGATAAATGCAGACTCTGTTGGTGGGAAGTAAAGGCGCTGCCACCCCTCTGTATTTATGAACTGTCCAAAAGAACCCCCACTGTGCAGACTAAATAATAATACGTGTTCTCACGTCCCCTCTGCAAACACTCCTGTAACCCTGTTAAAAAGCAAAAAGCCAAAAAAAAAAAAAAAAACAAAACTCAGCTAATCATACCATTGACATAGAAGTAGAATGTTCACACCTACTTGAAAGCACTGCAATTTAAGAATGTGGCTTTTAGCAGGGAAATAAGATTTTGATGATCTTAAAGTGACCAATACCTTGATCCCTGCCAAAGGAGCAAATGGGTTTCAGAGCAAAGATGCCCTGCAGCATTAGGGTTATAAGCAGGTGAGGCACCGGTGGTGTGATCTGAGGGTTTGCACAAAGCCCCCCTCCCTAAACCCCACAAACGTCTCTCAAGTCAAATAACACTAGATTCTTACTGCACACACAAAATAGGTTGCCCCTGAATGCCGGAGAGAAGGGTCCCGCAGAAGTGCTGAGTGAATTAGAAAGTTAGATCCTCTGCACTGAAAATGAGTGGGTCAGAGTGAGTTTTGATGGAATAGGGGAGGGGTGAGATGACCAAGCTACCAGGGTGGTGAGAACTGAATTAGAAGAATTTAACTAGAATTTAAATTGTGAGGGATGATGGGATGAGTAGAAAAAGGGGGCAAAGGTACCTCCAGCAGGTGCAGGTCGCCAGCAGAGCTCCCAGAACTGCAGGCAGGCATCCCCTCTGTTGTGCTGAATGGAAGGTCCCAGCAGGAGTGAGGAGGGCAACCAACCCAGCGATGGGGTAGACTCTGGTGGGAAAGCACCTAGAGCCAGTATCAATGTGGCTGCACCTTTGTTTGAAAGCTTTAAAGGGTCAGTAAACCCGTGAAGAGAATCAGTCATACAGTCTCTATCCTTATTCAGAAGACTTTAGCTAAAGTCAGATTCCTTGAGGAGAAAGACATTTGTGTCTTCTGCCTCCACCTAGTGTCTTTGATCAACACCAGACCCCCAATGCCTCAAATAGTGCCTGCTGCACAGGAGGCATTTAATACACCTCTGTTAAATTAATTTTGCTGAATTAAGTCCACTGCATTCCATGTGAGCGCTACAGTGTTACTGTTTTCTGAGGATAAAAGTAACAAAGCCATTGAAAGACATTACAAAATAAAAATAATGCAGCCTTGAACATTCGAATCCAAATTTTAAATGAACTGTTTTCTATCCTAGAGTAAGCAAATTTGAACATCCTTTATTTCGTCCCTTCAGAATCGGGTTTTAATGCTGCCAGATAGAGTAAGAGAGGAGGGACGATACAAGAAAAACAAGACCAGAGAACTCAGCCCTGGCATCATATCCCTGCTGCTTTTATTGAGCAGAAGTTGCTGTCTCCTTCTTCCTTTTCCACAGTTCATCTTTTTGTATTTCTCTCTGGGCTACATTTGATTACCCTAAACCTGCAAATCACATCTAGTTGCAGTGTTCCTTACTGCAGCGTTTGCTATAGCTCCCAAGTCGCTGTCATCCACAACTTTTGAAACTCACTTTGTTACATAAAAACTTGATTTAAAAAAAAAAAACAGTAAAATAATACCTTCCTTTGTAGTGCCTAAAGCATTCCTATAAGTTTAAAGCAAGCAAGTTACTTAGGGCATATTTGTTCAGAGAAGACTCTGATTTCTCATTTCATCAATGTTAAAAGCAGAACATCAATTTATGGGACTTACAATAAAGCATCATGACTGGGTTCCGAGAAGGACTTCAGACTGGTTGGTACCTAGGTTAATAGCACTTTAACTATGACACTTTTTAAATAAAATAGAAATTTCTCTGGCTTTTGCCTCTGTATTTTCCTGTTGGGCCGCAGCTCCCTGACAAACCGCTGTTCAGGAATTCCGGGAGACCCCTGGGGTGCTGGGGAGCCTTGCATGAATTTGACTTGATGCTGGAGGTAGAGTAAAAAGGGCTTGATGATGGATAGGATGAGTTAGAAAGATAAAAGAAAGGATGACTTCTAGGTAACAAGCGTGAGGACCTAGATAGAAAGTGATGCTATTTAGTGAAATTTAAAAAAAAAAAAAAAAGGGCAAATGAACTGCTTTGGGTTGCACAGAAATATGAAAGGGTGGTCTAGACAACTTGCCGGTAACAGAACATTTTGCACTAGAATTGGAATGAAGATATGAGTTCAAAGAGAAAAAGGATATAAAATATCCCACTGTTAAATGATTCTTGGATTCCTTTAGATACATCTTAAAATGTGATGTATTTTAAAAATGTCCATATTTATAATACACCAGAACTATATCCACTGTAGCTATTTAAACTTATGAAAATATTTGACAACAGCTTTAAAACCTGTGATGAGCTAGTTCTTCAAAATTTTTAGTGTATAATTGAACAAAAAATGTTTGAAGACTACTGCAGAAGAAAATCAAGATAACAGTCAAGCCTGCATGAAGACGATCTGATGTCAAATGGTTTTCTCACCACTAGCAAAGTAAAAGCTTTTTCCAAAGCCTCCTGTTTCCGCAGCAAACCACGCACTGGTGGGTTTCAGATTCAAGGACATCATATCCTTTAGTTGACTGGCAGAGCTGGTGCCACATATATATATATATATATATATATATATATATATATTATATATGTTTTTTATATAAATTTATTTGTATATTTTATTTATATATGTAAGTAAAAAGTATGAGACCAGAATGAAGATATATAAGGAGAGAGCAGTATTCAATCTTGTTTCATATATTTTTACACTTCAGGCATCTCAGCCTAATTCTTAATCATTTCAATTAGCATCACCAATAAACCCTATGAAACACTAGCTGATATTAAGAAGCCAAAATGCTGTGACTCTGCGAGTTTTACACAGATGTGCGCAGCAACGTGATGCCCCTGAGAAGGGCCTTTGTGAAGAGCATCTCTTGCCAAGTGAGCTGCAGTATCGAAGTAGGGTTGCCTAACAAGGAAGACAAAAAGCTGTCAGAGCCCAGGATCAGGGGGAAGGTACCAAGTTTACAAATGAATGAAAGATAAATGTGCAGGCTGATTTTAATCCCCCCAAAATATTTAATGAGTGCCTGTTATGAGCTGGAGGACACCATCGTGCACTAGGAGCAAGACTGAGCTTTTCAAGGCTGACCACATGAGAGTGCATTTTAAAAAACAGGTCTGGGATCCACAGGAACTGTAAACATCGATCAGAATAAGAACTCACATCAACGTACAGAAAAATACTGTTTTTCCTCCAAAATAAAACTGAAGATACCCCTGGCACCATCAACTTGGGTTATAAAAAGAACAAAGATGGTAAAACATACGTGATTTTGTGTTTATGTATGTAGTGGAGATGAATTTTTTTTTTTTTAGTTCAAGGGAGGTGCTTTTTTTATTGCAATACAATTAACATATAACGTTATATTAGTTTCAGGTGTTTAACGTAATGATTGGCTATGTGAATATACTGTGAAATATGCCCATAATAAGTCTAGTTAACATCCGTTACCACACAGAGTTATGAATTTTTTTCTTGTGATAAGAACTTTTTAGATCTACTCTCTTAGCAACTTTCAAATATTCAATACAATATTATTAACTATGGTCACCATGCTATACATTACATCACTGTGACTTACTTATTTTAAAATTGGAAGTTTGTCTCTTTTGACTACCTTCACCCATTTCACCCACCCCAAACCCCTACCTCTGGCAACAATTAATCTGTTCTCAGTATCTATGAGCTTGTTTGTTTGTGGGGGTTAGATTCCACATACACATGAGACCATACACTATTTGTCCTTATCTGTCTAACTTGTCTAACCTAATTTATTTAGCATATTGCCCTCAAGGTCCATCGATGTCACAAATGGCAAGATCTTTTTTCTGACTCAGTAATATTCTATTGTGTATGTGTGTATTTTCTTTATCCATTCATCCATCAATGGACACTTAGGTTGCTTCTACATGTTGGCTATTGTATATAGTGCTGCAATGAACATGTGAGTGCTTTTATCTTTTTGAGTTAGTGTTTTCTTTTCCTTTGGATAAATACCCAGTAGTAGAATTGCTGGCTTATATGGCCATCCTATTTTTAATTTTTTGAAGAAACTCTGTACTGTTTTCCGAAGTATCTATACAAATTTACATTCCTGCCAATAATGTACATGGGTTCTCTTTTCCCTACATCCTCACCAAAACTTATTTCTTATTTTTTTTTATAATAAACATCCTAACAGATATGAGGTGATCTGTCATTGTGGTTTTGATGTACATTTCCTTGATGATTAGTGGTGTTCAGGACCATTTCATGTACCTGTTGGCCAACTGCGTGTCTTCTTTGAGAAAATGTCTATGCAGATCCTCTACTCATTGTTAACTTAACTGTTTTTCTGCTGTTGAGTTATATTCTTCTTTATTTATTTTAGATGTGAATCTCCCAACAGATATATGATTCGTAAATATTTTCTCTCATTTGATCAGTTGCCTTTTCATTTGGTTCATGGTTTCCTTTGCTGTGCCAAAGCTTTTTAGCTTGATATAGTCCGACTTGTTTATTTTTTACTTTTGTTGCCTTTGCTTTTGGTGTCAAGTCCAAAAATCATTGCCAAGACCAATGTCAAGGAACTTATCACTTATGTTTTCTTTTAGGAGTTTTACAGTTTCAGATCTTATATTGAAGTCTTCAATCCATTTTGAGTTTGCTTTTGTGTGTGGTGTAAGGCAGTGGTCTAGCTTCATTCTTTTGCATGTGGCTGTCCAGTTTTCCCAACACCATTTATTGAAGTGATTATCCTTTCCCTATTATATATTTTTGGCTCCTCTGTCGTAAATTAATTGACAATATATGCATGGTAAGATGCCTCCAGCTTTGTTTTTCTCTCTCAAGATTGTTTTGTCTAGTGCAACACACAAATTTTAGGTTTGTTATAGTTCTGTGGAAAATGCCGTTGGAATTTTGATAGGGGTTGCATTGAATCTGTAGATTGCTTTGGGTAGCATGGACACTTTATTATTTATTGTTTCAATCTATAAGCATGGGATATCTTTACATTTATTTGTGTCTGAGTTCATTCATCAATGCCTTACAGTTTTCTGTGTACAGATCTTTCGCCCCCTTGATTAAATTTATTCCTAGGTATTTTATTCTTTTTGATGCAATTGTAAATGGGATTGTTTACTAAACTCTTTCTGACAGTCTGTTGTTAGTGTATGGAAACACAATAAATTTTGTGTATTGATTTTGTATCCTGCAACTTTACTGAATTTTATTAGTTCCAACAGCTTTAATATCATGTTATCTGTAAATAGTAACAGTTTACTTCTTCATTTCCCACTTGTATTTCTTTTATATCTTTTTCTTGCTTAATTGATCTGTCTTGGATTTCCAATATTACGTTAAATCAAAGTGGCAAGAGTGAGCATCCCAGTCTTTTTCCTGATCTTAGAGGAAAAGTATTTTACCATTGAGTATGAGGGCAGCTGTGGGCTTGTCATATACGGCTTTTACTGTGTTGAGATACAGTCCCTCTATACCTGCTTTGTTGAGAGCTTTGTATCATAATGGATGTTGAATTTTGTCAGATGCTCTTCCTGTGTCTATTGAGATGACCTTACAATTTTTAGTCTTATTTTGATGAGGATGATGTGGATATCACATTAGCACATTCATGTGGTATATCACACTGATGTGTGGATCATAAACCATCCTTGCATCTTTGGAATAAATCCCACTTCATCATGGTGTATGATCCTTTTAATGTATTATTGAATTTATTTTGTTAATATTTGGTTGAGGAATTTTGCATCTTTGTTGGCCTCTAATTTTCTCTTCTTGTGGCATCTTTGTCTGGTCTTGGTATCAGAGTAATGCTGGCCTCATGAAATGAGTTTGGAAGTATTCCCTCCTCTTCTGTTTTTGTAAGAGTTTTAGACGAATTGGAATTAATTATTCTTTAAATGTTTGATAGAATTCACCAGTAAAGCCATCTGATCCTGGACTTTCGTTTGTTGGGAGGTGTTTGATTACTGATTCCATCTCCTTGCTAGTAATCAATCTGTTCAGATTTTCTTTTTCTTAATGATTCAGTCTCAATATGTGGTTTGTTTCTAGAAGTTTATCCATTTCTAGGTTGTCCAATTTGTCAGCATCTAATTGTTCATAATAGTCTCTTATGATCCTTTATATTTATGTGGAATCAGTTAAAATGTCTCCTCTTTAGTTTCTGACTTTGAGTCGTCTATTTTTTTTTTAATTTGTGAGTCTAGCTAAAGGTGCTCCAATTTTGTTTATTTTTTCAAAAACAACAGCTCTTAATTTTATTGATCTTTTTATTATCTTCCTAGTTTGTTGTATTTATTTCCATTCTTTGTTATTTCTTTCCTTCTAATAACTTCGGGCTTTATTTGTTCTTTTTTTAGTTCCTTGTGTTGTAAAGTTAGGTTGAGATTTTTCTTGTTTCTTGCTGTAGACATTACATGTATGAATTTCCCTCTTATAACTGCTTTTGCTGCATCTTGCAAATTTTGCTATGTTGTATTTCCATTTTCATTTGTCTCGATGTGCTTTTTGATTCTTCTTTTGATTTTTTTTCTTTGAGCCATTGGTTGTTCCATAACATGTTGTTTAATCTCCATATATTTGTTAACTTTCCAATTTTTTTTAAATTGATTTCTAGTCTCATACCATTGTGGTTGGAAAAGAGGCTTTATATAATTTCAGTCTTAAATTTGTTCAAACTTGTTTTGTACCCTAACATATGATCTGCCCTGGAGAGTGATGTTCACTTGAGAAAGAAATTGTATTTTGTTGCTTTTGGATGAAATACTCTGTATATGTCTGTTTAAGTCCATGTGGTCTAACGTGTTACTCAAGGGCAGTGTTTCCTTACTGATTTTCTGTCTGGGTGATCTTTTCATTGGTGAAAGTGGAGTATAAAGCCCCTGCTGCTGTGGTGTTGCTGTCTGTTTCTCCCTGTAGGTCTGTTACTATTTATTTTATATATTTAGGTGCCTCTATGTTGAGTGAAAAAATTTACAAATGTTATAGCCTCATGCTAGAGTGACCCTTTATCAAAATGTAATGACTTTTTCTGTCTCTTATTACAGTTTTGTCTTGAAGTCTGTTTTGTCCGACATAGGTATAGCTCTCCCAGATTTCTGTTTGTTTCCATTTCCATGGAGCATCTTTTCCTATCCCCCACTTTTAGTCTGTGTGCGTCCCTATACTGAAGTGAGTCTCTTGTAGGCAGCATATAAATGGGCCTTGTTGTTTTATCCATTCAGCCCCTTTATTTCTTTTGATTGGAGGGTTTAGTCTATTTACGTTTAAAGTAGTTATTGGCAGGTATATACTTGCTGCCATTTTGTTCATTGTTTCCTGGCTGCTTTGTCCTTCATCTGTTCCTTTCTTCTTCTCTTGCTGTCTTCTTCTGTGACCACTTTCTGTAGTGGTAGAGGCTTATGTTCTTTCTCTTTGCCTTGTGTGCCTACTCTAGGTTTTTACTTGCAGTTACTATGAGGCTTACATAAAAATAAAACTTTTGTTGATAACAGTCTATCTTAAGTTGATAATAACTTAAGTTTGCATTCTAAAGCTCTTCAAAGAGGATGATTTTAATAATATGTAAATATGTAAAAAAATTGTGCATGATCAGTGCCAGCTGAACTCAAATATTGCAGAGCTTTCTGTATGTGCAGAATAGCACTGTGTCAATAGAAATAAAAGCAAAAATACACAAATGGGACCTAATTAAACTTATAAGCAAAGGAAGCCATGAGCCAAAAAAAGAAAAAAAAAAACCAGTATAGGATATTCACAGAACTCTGAGTAGTTCAGTAGTTCTGAAATGCAAGTTATAAGACTGGGAACAGGAAGAGATGAGCCTGTAGGGATGGGTGAGGGCAACAAACTCTAAGAGGACACGTATATTTCATTAATGACCTATGGGAGGTTTAGCACTTGCCAGGTACTGCCAGAAGAGTTTATCTGTATTAATTCTTCTAATATCTACCACAGCCCAATATGATAGGCACTGTTATTTTCATTTTAAAGATGAGGAAACTGGAGACTAGAAAGGTTAAGTAACATGTCCAGAATTACACAGCTTGTCAGTGGCAGAACTGGAACTCAGACCCAAGTTTTTTGGATTCTAAAGCTCATATTCAAACTTTATTGCCTGCACGCTTGAGGATTACTGCTTTAGCAAACAGAGCCCCACTGGAAGTTCTAGAACAAGAAGAATGGTGCATGTGAAAACAGAGCTTTGGAAAGAAAAAACGAGAGGCTATAAAGAAGCAAGAAAACCAGAAAGGTGAAAATCTCAATAAATTTGGACTTTGTTGTTTAGGCAATGAGAAACCACGGTGTACGTGATTAATTTGAAAATTCATTTATAATCATAAAAATATTTTCAAAATAGTTTTCTACAAACTGTATTTTCCATTTTTCCAGTCTCCATAGTTGGAGATATTTATCCTGACTGTTTCTTGAGAGATCTGTTCCTATGTCATTTTTTTCATCCCGCTGGTGTCATGCTATTCAATGTCAGCAGTGGAAATTGAGGGCAGAAAATAGGAAGTTACAACTGCATACAGAGAATCAGTCATGTACAGTCCTGAAGATCTCAGCTGTACACAGACGTGCCTATTAAGGAATCCAGAAGAGAAAGTAATGGAATAAAAGCTTGGCACACTTTTAACCGGAATTGTTTTCAGGTGTTGTGGTATCTGGTTTTGTTTAGTTTCCCTGAGAAGAAATAAAAATCTTGTAAAACAAAGCCACAAAAATGGCACTGATAGTCTGTTTGAACTTTAAAAGTGAAACCTTTGCTGAGCTTTTTTGGCAGAAGAACAAGCAGTTTTTACTTCAGAAGTAAGGAGATAAGTTGCTTAGGATGTATTGTGTTACTATGATCATTTTCTTTCTGTTTTCCCGCTTGCTGGGTGGGACCTATGTGATTTGGGGTTTAGTGTGCAATACGCCAAGTCGTTGAGTGTAAGGCTCCTTTTCTGTTTTTTAACATGTGACAGGATGCGTCCATAGTTACCCAACTACAACCAGAGTCATAGTATCTCCTGATATGACAGCTGGTGTTACATCTTAATTCCCAGCTGAGAGGGACCCCTCCACTGGGTGTCATGCTCTGGACCTCATCCAACTGCACCCTCATCCTACTCAAAGTGTACCCTTTCCATTGACTGTTTTGGGAATCCAGGACCCTGGAATTCATGCTCAAACTGCCTCCATCCCACCTCTAAGGCCTGCATAAGTTTTGCCAGCCCAACACCCAAGTGGTAGGAAGGGCATGTATTTGTGTAGGCTGCACGTGGAGCGTGGCTCTGCAGACTGGGGTACCCGTGAGGCAGGAGTAGGAGAAGGCAGCAGGCTAGGGGTCAACTCTCTCTGTGCTGCTGTGGGTGGGCACGGCACCACACGGCATCTTAGAATTGTACATTTGAACCTGGACCTCCAGGCTGTTGGGAAGGTATGCCTGTCGAGGGAAGAGGAGAAAACATTTTATCCTCTTATTATCTTGATGTATGACTTTTAATATTTACAGATTTGGGATGGGAGGGGTCTCCTTTACCCTCTTAACCCAGGCCCATCAAACGTTAGGGGAGGCCAGGGTTGACATCTGACTTGAAACCACTGAATCAGACTCTCTGACCTTGGAATGTGGAGTGATGTGTGGCAGCCTTCATTTCCTCTGACTGTGTGAACTGGGAACATTCCAACTTAGGAACTGAATTCCGTCAACAGTAGGACCATCAGTTGTAGTCTGTGAACTTCTGGAATGAGAACTTTAAAGGAGCCCTGGTTTCTGTTCTAGCCAAGTCTTGGCTGCTCAACCTTTCCTTAAATTCTATAGGACAACCCGGCATTCTTCCTGTAAAGGCCTTTTCTTCTTCCTTATTTTGAAAGGGGAGTCCATTACTTGCATCTCATAATCTGTGTTTCTACCTAGACAGTGAGTCTTAACTAATGTATTGCTGAATAGCCCACAACATTATGTTGGAGGCTTTCCATGTCATTTATAAAGACTGTACCTACATCCAGCAGTTCAAAGAGGCCAGCTGGATGGCTCTTACAACTGGCTAATAATAGGCTGAGTGTTATACTACCCAGGCTTAACCAAATCAACTGTGCCTACATGTTGTAACTGAAAAATGATCTTCACTGGTTTTCAATTATTATTTCATCTCTGTTTTATATTTGCCTTGAGATTTAGAGCCTTTTTTCTCTGAGGCAGTGCAGTGTATACACTGGGTTTTATTTTTCAGGTTCCTAATAGAGAACTTTTCATAGGAAGGGCAGGTAATAGGGAGCTGCAACTGCTCTGTCTGGAGAGGTCTAAGGGGAAGCTTTGTCACCAGCAGTGGCCACCAGCCTCACTAGCCCCCTTCTCAGGGGAGAGCCGTCTGACTGCACAAGTTCTCTTTCCTCCCATCATTCTCCTGCTGCCTGTTCTTCTCACCTCAGGGTAACTCAGCTCTAATTGAGAGTTGTCAGGAAACTGATTCCTTCTGAGGATAAGTGGAGGAGAGGAGAGATGTGCCTCTGTGTTACTGACATCCAGTAACTTCCCAACGTGCTCACTGCAGAGCCTTGTGTCCCCTTGAGACACACATTAAAATAACACAACAAAATACTTTATCTTAAGGACCAAATAAGCAATAAGTCATTAGATGCAGGAGTAAATGTTCACTCCTTTAGAATAACTGTGTAGTCTGGGATCTCATTTTTTTAGAGTAACATCACCAGTTATAACTTTGTTCCACAAAATCAAGAGATTAGTGCCAATACCCAAGATGGAGATAGAATTGGGATGGACTGCCCCAGGAAGTTGTTGGTTTCTAGTCACCTCCTGCATTTTTGTAGATGAACTTCCCCCTCATACTCCAAGAAGACATAGAAGCCACCAAGAGATCATTTTCTCACATGCTCATCTTTAACTCGAAACTTCTCTATTGTGCCAGCCACCCTGAACCTCCCTCCTGTCAGAGGGGAGAGCGGAACTCCTTTGGCCCCCTGGCCGCAACTACCTGCCTCCTCCAAGTCCCTCCTCAAAATCATTGCCTGAGAAAGTTGTAGTGGCCCAAAAGGATGGAGGAATGTTCAAGATGGTGATGCTATGCTGAAGGAGTAGAAGTTAAAAGGGTTTGAGTATATCCACACAATGGAATATTATTCAGCCCTAAAAAGGAATGAAATTCTGGCACATGCTACAAAATGGGTGAAACTTGAAGGCATTTTGCTGAAGTAAAATAAGCCAGGCACAAAAAGACAGACTTTGTATGATTCTTCTTAAATGAAACTCCTAGTGCAGTCAGATTCTTAGAGATAAGAAGTAGAATGGTGGTTGCTAGGGGCTGGGGAGGAGGGGATACAGGCAGTTGGTGTTTTTTCTCTCTACCCTCACTTGCTCTGTTTCAGATTTCCCATGTCTCAGAAATGTTTAGAATGTATTCCCTGTGCTATAAAATTATTGTAGCCAAAAACTCTTGTAGTTTTACCCCAGATTCTCTTATGCTGTAATAGAGGAGTCTTCGTGTTGGGATGGGTCATGGTGATGTGAAGTTCCCGTGGGTCCCAAAGGGCTCATTGGATGCTTGAGCTTTGAGGGGTCCAGTTAGGGGGGCGAGCCCCTAAGGTAGGCTGCAGAAACCATAGGAGTAAGGTGCTTCCTGCAACCTGAAAAGGATAACTTTTAAAGAAATCCCTTTGCTCAGCTCAGATCATACCATTCCTCTGCTTAAAACCCTCTGGTCACTTCCCCTCTGCTTCAGATTAAAAGCCAAAGTCCTTCCAATGGCCGTCAAGGACCTGCCTATCTGATGCCTCCTTCTGTTCCCCCTGGCTCACTCCTTCCAGTCACACTGGGCTCCTCATTATTCATTCATCACCAAGCACCCTCTCACGTCTCAGCCTGTGCATTTGGCCTTGCTTTGCCTGGAGCATTCCTCCCACAGGGGTCCACATGGCTTTCTCATTAATCTCCATCACGTCTTCACTCAAGTGTCACCTCCTCACTTACACCTGCCTTGACCACCATATTTAAAATTTGCAGCCCCTCCTCTGGCACTCCCTCTAAAGCTCCCCTGCCTCCTGCTCCCCAGAGTGGTTCTCACCATCTTGCAGACTGGATGGTTTACTTACTTATTATGTCTGAGTATTTCCTCACTGACAGAGGTCAGAGAGTTTTTTAAATTTTTGACCATTGCTGTTTCCTCTTTGCTTAGAACAGTGTGTGGCGTGTGGTACCTGAATGAAGTCTTGAAGAAATTACTAAGTAAAAGAATGAACTAGTGTTTGCTCCCTAGAATGGTTAGGAATCATACCGCTATACAAAAAGCTCTCTCGCTTTAGGATGGGATTATATTATGTGGAAGCTGTGTAGGTCCACTGTGGTTCCAGAATTCTGCAGCAACCAAAGCATGTTAATTCAGATGACTGGCAATAGTACTCATGCCAAGATCACGAAACTCTCAAAGTGAAACGTGACAAAATAAACCCAACCTTCCCAGAAAACCCACATGCTCTGGGAAGCTAATGGCATCAAGTCACCATATCCATTGCAATTGTACAATGCTATGAACACAAAAGGCAGCCTGGCATTTGCTGCTGCACATAAGAGCAGAAGAGGGCAGAGAGCGTTCCATCATTACAATTCACTGAACTGCAATTTTTAACCCTTGCTATGCGCCTAACACGACACTGGCAGTTAAGATCATCTAAACCTCACCACCCTACTTCTTCAGAGAAACCTGAGGCTCAGAGAAGTCATCTTCCCAAATTTATATTGCTGTGGGATTCAACTTAGGTTTTCTGAACCCAGCCTCCAAAGCCCTTCCATTATGCTCCACTGCCTGTATAAATAATAAAATCATTTTGGTTTTGCTGACCCTGAGCTAGATTTGAAATTACCAATTCTCAATAACCACTTTCTACCTGGATTATTAAAACACTGACAGCAGCAATGAAACTTTTCCACAGTAGAGGGAAATGATATTTTAAAGGTTGCTATCTTTTCCAATTCATTTTCTTGAAGATCATCTTGGCTTATCACTGGGGAAAATCTCCCAGTAATAAAAGAAATGCAATGAAAAGAAAAAGGCAATGTATCATAAAATGTGCTTTGCATCTGGATAACAGCATGATTTATTTATTACTGATGATAAATGTGAAAATAAATTGTTTTTGTGGAATTCATGAATAGCACAGTTTTGGTAATGTGAAGTCCTGCCTCTCGCTTTCAGTTGGTTGAATACCTTGTTGAGATGTAGAGAAGGACCTCGGGGCAGCTTTACAAATATAATTAGGTTTGTAGTTTATTAAAGTGTAGATTCAAAGTTCTCCAATAGATAATATATTTTCAATAATAATCCAGGTGCCAAGAGACTCTCTGAAAGAAAATGGGGAAAAAAAAGTGATAATTTTTTTTAGTGTGCATCAGAGGAGAAAGAATTATCAGTCTTAGAACAGCCATTATAACTTAATTGATCTCATTTTTTTCCAAGATAAACTAGATCCTCAGTGACTCAACTAATTTTAATTGAAATAAATAGGCTGGCAGACTCCTTCCCCACCTTAGGTAGTGCTCAGTTACACATGTATCGCATTGCCTTGTACCTTAATTAGCAATTTCTTTAGTTTGAGTGATGACTGTCAGTCATAATCTAATCAGGGGATCTCAGCATCCCCTGATAACTGGGATAATCTGAATTTGAACTCTATTACACATCTGCTTCCATGTGGCAGGGAGAATCCTAGGCTATTAAGTGCAAAAAGTAAAGCCTGGATGTCTGAAGCATAAAGAGTGAGGGGTGGGGGGTGCAGGAGGAGCCTGGAGAGGAAGGGCAGAGGCCAGTTGGGATAGGGTTTTGCAGGTCATGCTAAGATTTTGTGAATTTTGCTTTTCTGTGAGTGGAAAGATACTGAAGAGTTTAAAGCAAAGAGGGACAGAATGCCATTTGCATTATTTAAAAATTGGTTTGCCTGCTTTGTGGAGAGCCATTTGAAGGGGAGCAAGATGGTAACAGACCGGTTAGGAGGCTGAGAAAGCAGACAAGACAGAGATGGAGGAGCAGGGAGCAGTGGAGGGAAGAGAGCAAGAGTCAAGATCTGTATTAAAAGGAGAATGGATGAGACTTGGTAATGGATGGCTTCTGGCTTGGAGGGGGGCATTTTTAGTATCACCTAACAAAATGGAGACATGGATTTGAGGGAAAGATTAACATCATTGTTGGATGTTACATTTGAGATGTCTGGGAAACACCCAGGAAGAGATAATTAGATATACAGCCAGATATGTGAGCAAGAACTAGTAAGAGAGAACTGATGCAGAGATCAATTTAGGGGAATCGTCAGTATACAGGCATGTCGGAGTGATGGGACTAGGTGAGGTTGCCTCGGGAAGGAGCTGGGGAGTGAGAAGGGAGTGAGGCCCTGAGAAACGACAGACATTTAGAGGCAGGTGCAGGAGGCTGATCCACAGGGAAATCTGATGTATGAGTTATGCCAACATTGCTATTTCTTTAACAGCGAGTGTTACACACCTCACTAGGTGCTGGGCGTGCCAGGGTGAGCTAGAACTAACGCCTGACCCTAGAAGCCGGCACTGCAGCCAGCGAGACAGCCAAGGAAAGAACGTGTTACAGTCCAATGCTGCATATGTAATTAACGGGCGTGCAAGACACAAATGTAATGCACAAGCACGGGCTGGAAGTGCCGTGGCACCTGGGGGAGACACGGCGTACAGTGGTGCCCTCACTCCGGGTTAGACAGGAAAAGAGGTCAGAGAAGCATTTACAGAAAAGCCCCTTAGCTGGGTGTTACAGGATGAATGGGATGCTTCAGATCAAGGAGGTAGGGAAGGGTTTTCACTGCCAGGGGAACAACAAAGTCAAGAGGGGTTGAGTCCGCACCGCGCTCAGGAAATGGAAGGACTCTGGTGTGGCTCAAAAGTGAGATGGATGAGGAAGTCAGGAGGAGAGAACGCCGGTTCCCACGCAGTTCCCTGTGTGATGGAAAGTTGTGGATGGGGTCTTCACAACCTAGAGCGGTGGCTAGCAGCCCACAGGAACTCAGTAAATTCTGCATTAATGAATTCACAGTCAGATTTACGTTTCACAAAGACCCTACTGGTGGCAGCAGAGAGAGCACATTGGCCTGAGGAGAAAGTAGAGTAGGGGGTCCACCGGGGGAACCAGCTGAGCCATGAGGGAGCACTTGTGTGGAGGCAGGATGGAAAGACAGGTGGGAGGGGAGGTAGAGTGCATGGAAGACTGCAACCATCCTGGGTATGACCACTATTCCACCTAAAAACAATAAAATAAAAACTTTAGAACCTCCAAGATTTAAAGAAACTTTGATGCACCAAATATTTGCTGACGATGGACCAGGGGCGGGGCTGTTTGCTGGAAACACCAGTGAACACAGTGCATCAGGTGTGGACAGAGCCTACCCTTAGCAAGGACGACAGGGGCGGAACAATGATCTTTGCTGTTGACTTATAAAACCAGCACTTCTGATACGTCTTACCTTTTTGAAAAAGTATAGGAGGATCATTGTTTAATTGCTGGATACATTACGCAGGTGCTGGTTGGCTGGTTGGTTTTTTACTTTTTTGTCCTATTTAACAATTCTTTGGTTACTTTTATTCCCCGGCAACATGGGATTATCTCCCAGAGATAGACAATGGTTGATTCCAACACAATCACAAGTCTGTCAACACAAAGGACTTGAGGATTTTTTTTAACCCCTGTGACTTCCTATCATCAAGTATCTTTAAATGTTCTCTTTTTAATTTGTTTTGTTTTATTTACTTATTCTTTCTGGAGGGAAATGGAAGGTGACACCTGTGTTTTTGGCCTCTCTGTATCCCCAGATCGTTCCCCTCTTGGTGTCTTCCTCACCTGGCGTTTGTAACCTTCAAAGCCATTATCACCCATGCTCTTCCAACCCGTGGTCTGAACCTGGAGGTGCCAAATATTTAAGCAAAATAAATCTAGTGATAAGAGGTGGGCAGATGGGAGATCCATGTAGAAGGTGAAGTAGTAGTCTTCGTTGCTTGGTTTTATATTTGAGATGAAAGGAAATGGCACCCCATTGCCTCAGGTTCCCCAGCTCAATCTTCGAGGCCAAACTTCTTGGAAACACTTTGCATAGATTCAGAGAACCAAGTGCAGGGTCATGTCCGTTTGGCTCCGGCGCTCTGTTCTGGACCATTAAGGAACACCCCCAAACTCATAAAGACCATCCTCAAAATCCCAAGGGCCATAGGCCCAGACAGAACCTCATTATTATATGACATTTGACTGTTTTATCAAGAGCCTTCATTTCCGCCCTCACCAGCCCTCCCAAGGCCCTGTTACTTACGTGAGGTTTCTCCATTTTATAGGTGATTAGGCATCAGGGACATTAAAGCAAATGAGCCAAACCGTGAAACCCGTTTTAACGGCCTGAATTCAAGTGTTTTTTTCTCACTCCAAACAGACGGCATAAGGTCAGGTTTACAACCGGGGTCACAGGGTGGTCACATCACCTGGAGTCCCCTGGGTTGTCTGTCACGATGTGTGCTCTACGAGCACTAAATTGTAAATAAGTTAGATTTGGGGCTGATCAGTAGTGATCCGTGTTTCCTGTTCCCTGGCATTTGTGGGGGTATTTGGAGAGGAAGATTGGGATCCTGGAAATAGAAATGTCTGGGACAGAAACCACTTCAAACCAACAGTGTTGATTCAGAGTGATGGGTTTCATAGGGAAGTGGAACGGTTTCTGAAGTCAGGGATGTGAAGATGAGAAAAACATCAGCTCCACCAGCCCTTCTCTTCCAGACTTCCCACCCACCCAACCCCACGCATGGTCGGGGAAGGAGACAAGACTGAATAAATAGGAGTAGTGATCGTTCCTCCAACTGCCTGCCCTTGTGTGCTTCTCTGTTTCCACAGAGACTCGGACGAGGAGGATTCCAGCACACACCCAAACCCATAAGCCCTACGGTAATACCAATACCAAGTGTTTTATGTCCAGGAAGGGAGCCGGATAAGAAATACCCTCAGGGAAAACAGAGCCAAGGATGAACTAAGGGAAAGGTTCTGTACAAAGAGATTTTTTTTATTTTTTTAAAGAATTCTTTTCAGATACTTCCTTGTATCTTTGCCGCCGTGACCTCCTCAGCCCTGTCGCCACGTCTTCCGACTCACACAACGGCAGTCATTTTAAAGTCGGGGATTGCAGAGATTAAACGCTGCTTTTTAACGATGCCATCACAGAGAGCCACACACGGGACCTCCCTGTCATTTCCAGCTTTTCCAGGAACTTGTGAACGGGCATCAGAGCCAGCCTGTGTGATCTCCCGCGAGATGAGACTGAGAGGAGGGCTCACTCGCTTTTCTCCGTGGATCCTGTTTAACGCAGAACAAAAGAATTCTGGCAGAATAAAATGTTATGTTTAATCAGTTTAGAGTAAGGACTTTAAATGTTTTTTTCATGGCCAAAGTAATGAGGTTTCAGAATTAATCTCAAGAGGGATATATATCCTCATGTCATCTCATCAAAATCCACTTCTCCTGCCTCGTAACTGTTATGTATTTCACAGTAGGCATTCCCTCTCTTCAGCTCATTAGAGCAAGTGATATCACAGAAACCAAGCTAACGGTAGGGTCGGATCCCTGTTATCAGGGATTTAACTGCTATTCTACTCGAATGATGGCAGCCGAAAGACTTGCATATGCTTTTTCCCCAGTATCTAATTTTATAAAGTAGGAGCATCTTAGTGCTCTGCTCTCTAGAATGATCAACTTATATCACTGCAATAAGAATTTCCATTGCAACAAAGAAACCTCAGGCACATTGAGAAGACTGCATGGTTGAAAAGACTGCATGGTGGAAACACTCCAGACCATTTCAGGTGTTGGAGAGATTAAACAATAATTCTCTACCATTGTATAACTTTATGACATTCAGAGAATTTGAGCCTACTGGCAGTTCTCTAATGAAGGGTAGCATTCTCCATGTCTTACAGGAAGATCGCAAAGGTGAAATCATTTCCCTCGAGTTTCACAGCAAGTGATTTTTAAAAAGCCAGTACTAGAATCTCAAGTGCAGAAACAGAAAATTAGACGGATCTGGCCACCGATCGCTGTAAGCCCTTGAGGCCGCGGTAGTGTAGAAAAGGAAGAGGGCAGTGTAGAGGTGTCAGAGTAATATCACGATGCCCACAGAGCTCTGTTTCCAGCCACACTTGGAGAAGGACATTGTCACAGAAGGTTGGCATCTGTCCTGTACCAAACTCTTCATCAACTGCCCTCAATTCTGCTCCAACCCACATTATTATTATTACAAGAGGGAGAGGTGTGCAGTGTGGGGCAGGAGGGAAGCCAGGGCGGGGGTTGAGGTCTCTGATGTTTGCCATCAGGAGCCCTCACCTCCTTACATATTCTGTGCCGCACGATACAAATAAAGGCATTCACATTCTAGGAAACCTCCGCTAGTCCAGACTTCCCGAATCTCGTAACATTTTAGATCTGTGTTTCTTCCCAGGATCTGGTCATTCAAATAGCAAAAAGTCTACACCATGCACATGTTATCCACTCAGTGGGGAAAACTGAGTACCTGGCGAGAAGACACTAAGAAATGCCGCCCGTACAAGGTGGTACTGCAAAGTAACAACCTTTATATAATCACAAAGCCACTAAGCGTCATGTAAATTCCTTTTGGGGAGACAAAGAACAGAAGCACATTTTAGATTTTGCCTTTGAACATAGCTGACAACAATTCTTTGACTCTTTGGCTTCTGATGGTTAATTTTAGACTGCTAATATTAACATCCCCTCACCGATTATTCTTCATTAAACTTACTCCTGAGCCACTGTTAAATGTTGAAAATCTGCATCCTCAGAATATTCTTCTAGCAGGCTTTGGCTTGTAGGAGCCTGCAAGATTATTCCCCACTCTGACCCCTGCAGGTTGTCCCTCGTGTACATTAAAGCCCACCAAATTACCCCCAGCACGCATCCCTCTAACCCTCAGTGCAATCTAGGAAAGACAACTGAACAGGTTTTAAGATGGTTTCCTCTAGAAAGGATTTGCATTTTGTCTGCTAGAAAACTAGGGGTAAGTTATGTCACAGGTCAAAGTCCCCCAGAAAATGAACTCTAAAAACACTTCTCTGATTAAATTTGCTCTTCCAAACTTGGGGAAGACCTAGGAGGCTAAAACTTGTCTACAAATGCGAGGAGGGGGACACAGAGTTCTGTCCCAGGGAAGGCTCCACAGGGTCCTGCTTGGTTTCATTTTCTGCATAATTTCTAAAATGTTTTCACACACTACCTTATATCACAAAAATAATATAAGGCATTATTTATGTATTTTGTACCCAACTAGGCTATACATCTCTGAAAGTTCTTCCCTTATGCCTTGTAACGCCTTTCCTTTTTCCTCCCCACCAGGGACTTGCAGGGAATAATTGCTACATAGATAATCTGTCAGATAAACGGTTTATTCTCCCTTGTGGGAACAATTTTCTCAGATTGAGTTCTACTCCTAAACACCACAGGAAGGACTTGTCAAATAATGATTTGACAATAGTATATAGCAAGTCCTTGAGACACGGTGAAGCTAACATCTCACTGTAAGAAATTAATTTAATGGCAAGGTTACATTCTATTGCTTTTTCCCTCTCTGACTTGTGCTAATGGGAGAAGGGGAAATTTTTTAACCTTAGAATGGAAGCCAGTTTCAGAAATTTAGAAGATGGCCGTTTACAGAAAACCAATTTCAATTCAATTCAGCAGACACTTACTGATCCTCCATTACCTATGAGACACCTTGGTAGGCATTCAGGCTCTGGAGAAAATTTCTGTTATAAAGTGAAGTAGATCAGTAAGGCTTTTCAAGACTGTGATTTTCTTTTCTCTCCTATTAAAATAACTGTAGCAGAAAAAAAAAAAAACAAAGAAGAAGAAGAAAGTCATTACTTCTGCCTAATGTTAATCCAGGAGTGAAGTCTAAATCTTCATGTCCTGAGCAAACTGCCACAGGGAGCTTCTTCATGTTGTGAGTACTTTATATTCACAGCTATGAACCATGACCAGAGACGGGAGACTCCATTTAGCTCTCTAGAGTATTCTCTGCCAGGTTGTCTCTTATTTATTGCTTTTTAATGAAATTCTTCATGTGCATCAAAACACAATCTTTCAACAAAGGAAATACAGCTCAGACTTTTTTAATATTGAATCTACAGGTGAACATTAATTTTTCCAGATGAGAATACTTAATGGATTATTTTGGGCTCGTGCATGAGATTTTTTTTTTTAAATAAGTGAACATCCTATTACTCACTCTTCGACAAGACACAAGCTTTCAGAAAATTCAGCAAATATTTTAAATTATCCTATTTTTCTCACCGATGTGAGCTGAGTCTTAGCCACTGAGTACTGTAAACCTTCCCTTCTGAAAGCACAGTTTTTTAATCTGCCATCAAAATTAAAGGGGTGTTTTAAAGAATGGTATTCAGGGAGGAAAGAAGGAATGTCAATATGTGTTTTCCCAGCCATGAAGACTTTAACAGTAAATTTAGTTATTCTATTGGTTTTTCCTTATCTCATTCCTTAAAAAAAAAAAAAAAGCCAAAGTAAGTACAATTACTGTCATAATGCAGCGTGCTCTTGGTTGCAAGTGGGAGACAAATGACTCAAACTGTCCTGCACAATAGAGAAAAGTTTTCCACGATGTGTCAGGAAGTCCAAAGGAAGGACATGCTTTCAGGTGGGGTGATTCCACAGGATCTCTGGAAACCCAGGTCCTGTCTCTCCCCTCCGCAGGGTGCAGAGTCTGCTTTACTCTCGAGTAATTACTTACTCCCTTCAAAATTACAGGCTGCCAGGCACAAGCAGGCTTGCACATTGTTCATGTTCAACAAGAGAGAATCTTCTATTTCCCTCCAACTGGGGAATACCAATCCTTCCCTTAAATCTGATTGGGCCAATTTATAGCACATGTCTCTCTCCAGACTAACAAGGTTGCCAGGGGATAGCCAGGCTCTCATTGGCTGATCCACACTTATTTCTGAAATGAGGATGAAATGTGTATCTGAGCAAATCAGTCCTGCTGGAGTTTAAGGAGGGGAAATGGAATTTAGGAGGGACAGCCAGAAGCATCCAAAGGGCTCGGCGTCAAGTGCCCGTGCTCCCTGCTTGAGAATTTGCCGCTGGTGACTGTATCTGGTGCTGCTGCTCCTGACACTGCAGACTCGTTGATCTTGTTCTTTGTCTCAAGTGCAAACTCCCAACGATGAGATCTGGCTGCATCAGCTGTCATTCGCTGGCTGGGAGAGTGAGCCCGCCGGGCAGGACTCACTTGTCATTCCACCCAACCGCCCACCGACTGCCTTTCAGTTAGGTGTAGTCCCAAGGGAAGGAGTTAGGCGACACCAAGCAGAGGACACCTGGAAGGGAGACTACAGCCCAGGAGATTTGCTACAAGCAGCTTCCTCTTGAGAGAATCCTCTTCATTCTTCCATTCAACAGATTAGAAAAGGCGAGAACATGGAGCACTGAGTTGATGCCGTCAGGAATCCTCAAAGTATAAATAAAGTGAAAAAATGCTGAAAATGCCTAAATGTCATAATAATATCAAACATTTATAATATCTCTGACTATGTGTCAGGTATTATTCTAAGCCCTTGACTTGAATACTCATTCAGCCTTCACTCATTTAATCGTCCGTGAACTAAGTACAAGTCTCCGCAATCCACAGAGAGAGGGACGGAGGCGCAGAGAGGTTAAACAGCTGGGCTAAGGCCACAGAGACGGTGCTGGCACCTCGCGTCCAGAGGGTGATCCTACCACCCTGTCGTCTGTTCTAGTAGATAACTGGGCTTTGTAGAAAGAAAGAA
Source organism: Camelus dromedarius (assembly GCF_036321535.1). NCBI lineage: Eukaryota > Metazoa > Chordata > Mammalia > Artiodactyla > Camelidae > Camelus > Camelus dromedarius. The sequence goes on along the minus strand of NC_087465.1, from coordinate 10,246,969 downwards.
GAGGAAGCTTCCAGGTGCCACACACTTGTTAGGGGTAGAGTCAGGGGTACGAAGCTAAAGAAGAAAGGAAGAGCTGATGCCTTGCGGTCTGGGAGTTGGGACTATGAAAAGGAGCCCTCCAGCTGAGGCCGGGTTCCAGTGCCTGCTGTGCGCAGGGGACTAGAAGCAAGTCTGCTTGAAGCAGGGAGCCTTGAAGTGTCAAGGAAAGCTTTCCATTCAGCTGGAAGATACTGTGGAAGGTTTTAGTCCCTTAGGGACGTGGAAGGTGGGAGGTGCCTCTGAAAAGCAGATACCCCAGGCCTTTACCATGCGGGGGGTGTGGGATCCTGTTACACTCTGCATGACAGAGGAATTGCAATTAAAACAAAAATACTGGCCCTGGACCCCTCAAGATTAGCTCCAAGCCATCCTGCAGAGACACTCTCACAACCCAGGAGTCCCATAAATACACTAAAATATATTGAGTTCCTGCTTAGATGGAGTTCAGAGTTTAATGAGAGAGACATCAAACAGATAATCACGGCGAGTGTAATGGGAAATGTGGAGAGTATTGCGAAAGCATAGGAACAGGGTGACCAAAATTCTCCAGATATCAAAGAACAGCTCCGTGAGGATATAACCATTAAGCTACCATTGTCAGAGTGTGGGTTCGTCTGCCGGAGCTGCAATAGCACAGTCCACAGACAGGGTGACTTAAGCCCCAGGAACCCATCTTCTCACACGTGTAGTACAAGTCTGAGGTCAGGGCGTCTGCGGGCTGGGTTTCCTCTGAGGCCGACTTCTCCTGTGTCTTTACGTGGCCCTCCCTCTGTGAGTGTCTGTGCCCAGATTTCTTCCTCTTTAAGGACACCAATATGAGCAGCTGGTTGCCGAGTCATCTTTCTAACCTCAGCCTGCATTCAGACCTTTGATTCCCTCATCTTAACCCCAAAGGGTAGCCAAGGGGTCTTAAAGTGATGTTGCCCCCTAGTGGTTGGAAAAACTGATACATTAAAAAGGGAGCCTCTATTCAGCTTTTTTGATAGTCGTGCACAGCTAGTTTTTCTAAGTGCCAGTAGCTCCTTCACTACCTGAAACCTTCCTGTTTGTGGTACCGAATTATTGTTCACTTCAAAAAAGACTAGCTGTCAGATGTAGGAGGGGTAAGCTTTCTGTTTGGTGAAACAAATGGGGCATTTGAGAGGCAATAGGTTCTACCTGCCGAATAAAGAGCGCCTGGATTTGGGTGACCAGCTGGTCTACCAATGTAATTTATGGGCTTGTAAAAAAAAGTATGACACTTCACAGGTTTTCCTAAATAGCTTTCCTTCTTCTCTGTTCTTTGATAAGTAATCAAACAGTAATAAACACATTTCTCAAGTCACACCTGAGAATTCCTATAAGCTGAGGTGAAGTGAACTTTTTGTGATAGAAATGACAAGGCTGGGTTTGAGCCATCACTTTCAGGTGTGAATAATCCCGGGGTGGGGTGGGGTCCCCTTTTATCCTGTGCCCACGGAGGAGGAACCAATTGCCACGTAGAATTATCCATCATCTTTTAAAAAAAAAAAGGGAGAAAAAGAAAAATCTTCCCATGGCTGTAAAACAGCTACAGATTGCTTTCTTTGAGTTTCTGAGGAGCTGACAGGGCCCCAGATGGAGGTGTTTTTCAGCAAGCTGTCAAATAACCCATCCCTCAAAAACAACCACATCATCCAGGGGAGCCGTGTTTCTTTGCCAAGAATTCTGTTGGGTCAAGGGGGAGAGGCCAGGAGGTGATGGATCCAGGAAAAACGAAGGTCAGAGAAACGTGTAACAGAAATGAAAAAGAGGAAATGTGGGATGACATTGCAGTTCCGAAGGTCATGTTTGGAATTGTTTAACAGTGACATGATGGTTTTTTATTTCCTTTCCTTCTACTTTTTTACTCTTTCCAGAAAAATGGACTTTATGATGCTAAGAGGTGGTTTTGTGTGATTTTTGAGGAAACCAAAGCTACAAAGCCATAACAGAGTAGCAGTGCCCAGAACATTCTAAGTTATCATCAGCAAGCCAGGGAGGGTTAAATCCATGGAATCCATGGGCCTAATGAAGGTTTAATGGGATGATCTGAAAGAACAAAGCTAAAGTGATTGGAAATGAACACACAGCCCTAGACAAGTCTGGAAGTCTCCCTTAGGCTCCGACGCGCTCCCGATTCATCCCACCTTGCCTTGGAGACTCTTATTCATCTAAGTAGTGACACCATGCAGAGACAGGCAAATTCCGTCCATGTTCTGGTGCAACTGTGGGGCTGGAGAGAGAAGTTTTGGGTGAACTGCTCAAGTGTTTGTTTTGGGCTTTATACATATGTACTATTCATAATATTCTACTTTATCTTCAGTCATGGTAAGATGCCACAGAGGATTATGAAAAATATTCATTCCTCTTGTGCTTTCCTTAGTTTTTCCTTACATTTTTTTCTGGAAGCCAGCTATTCTCAGTGATCTCCTTTATACCAATGTGTTAATAAATATTTAATAAGTAACTATGGAAAACACATGGACTGCTTTTGATTATTCAATGCTAGAGCTGTGCTTCCCAACCTGCCCTCATCCTGACTGCGTTAGAAAATGACACCACCTGTCGGGCACACCTAGGGGAGCGGTGACCACGGCAGAGAGCTCTAGCAAATAGCATGACACCTCGAGTCTTCTTAAGCAATTCAGAATCTGTACTGAAAGAACATTACAGACTGTTCAAATATAATTTCAACTGTGGTAAAATTTTAATGGCTGTAAAGATTGATTTTAAATTTTTTACCACTTTAAAAATTGTATAGCCATCTGTATCTCATGGCACATCTGCAAACAACTGGTGGCCCTGCAGTTTGGCCCCACATACCAGTTGGGAAGCTCTGTACCAGAGAAGTAAGATGCCCCACAGGGATGGTTTACCTTCACTGGTCTCACTGTGGGAAGAATCTAACCAGAAATGTTCCATTGTATGTGGATTTCATAGGTCCTCTCATCAAAAGTCATGTTCTTTTTCAGCATTAAGTTAAAAAATTTTTAAGGTAGGGTTGTTTGGCTTTTTGTTTGTTTTCTTTTTTTTTTCCCCCTGTCATCAGGAATTTTCTTGCTTGGTATCTGCTCTGAGGTGTTCGTGAATATTCTGGTCCTGTTGCCACTGTTCCTTGTGTTTTCAGCCTTTCTCTGCTTGAGTGTGAGTCTGCAATCTTCAAAAGCTGATGAAAAAAAAAATGAATAGTTTTAAGACAAAGGGGAAAAGACCAGTACAATCAGAGAGTAACAAGAACTGGATCAGATTCCTGCTGGCCAGTCCGAACTTTTGCTGTTTTTCTTAAATGCAGGGGCTTTTTTTTTAAAGGTAAGAAGATAGAGGTGATTGTATCTTTTTTGGGGGAAGGTAAATATCATCATTTTTTCCCTTTCTTACAGTGATAAGGTGATAAGACTTATTCCCAACACAGAAGAGGAAGCATATGCACTGAAGAAAATATGCCACAAGCTTAAGGTGAGTGTCCACTTACTTATTATTTTGTTTGTAATGTGTTTACAGGGCTTTGCTGACTGGAGTTGAGTAATTGGATTTCTTTAGTCAAGGGAAGAAAATGCTAAGAGATAATTTGAAAGCACTTTTAAAGGGTAGTTAATGTTACTCAAAATATGATACATATGACTATTTATTAGTTCATTTATTTATTCACCATCTCCCTTAATGGAATGTAAACTTCATGAGAGAGCTTGTCTATTTTTGTTCAGTGCTCTTCTCTCAGTGAGTGTCTTGAACATCCTAGAAGCTCAGTAATTTTTTTTTTTTAATGAAAGAGTGAATTTAGCTTCCAATTTTCCAGAGGTTCACTTTCCCTTCTTGAAATCTTCTTGCTGATCATCTGGATACTTTCCTTCTAATTAAAACTTCAGGCAGATGTGAGTTGATGAAAAGAAAGCTAGAAATTCAAGTTAATTAATTTTGCTATGTTTCAGTGGGTCCGATAAGAGAATTTTGCTGGTAAAGGTTGAAGGGCTCTGATTATTCAACCTTTGATGAATTCTATGGATTTTAGAATTAAAGAGTTTCTCGTCTGCCCATTATTGCATATAATTGAGTGTTAGCTTTAGCCAAGAAGTTATAAGAAGGATGGCGATGGGCTCTTCTCCACGCCTACCAGGAACAGAAGCATCCCATAAAGTGTGTGATGGTTTAGCTTCAATCTGATGGACAGCAAAGCAGGTAACTGAGGAGGCCTCTAACGTTCACTATGGGATAGACAAACAGGTGTCCTACGGCAGATGTCCCATCCTACCTGGGGATGGCATGAGGGGGGAGTGACAGATGGGGGACAGCCTCATAGCTTCTGGAGGTATTTATAATTATCAGACTTTTGGTCCTTTGTTTTTGGTTTGATTTTTCTCTTTGACATCTTCCCTTCAGATATTGAATTTATTTGCAAATGAAGTTTTGAACTTTTATTGATTTCCATTCTTCCTCCTTATTCCTACCCCCTCCACACGCAGTATACAGTTTAGGCCTGGGGTCTCATTACAAGGGCGCTCCCCCGCCCCGGAGTGAGGCTGCGGGAGCTTCTTCCAAACTGTTGTGATTTTATCCAACAGAGAGGCCGTGCTTACAGGGCATTTCCTAAACCTCCTCTCTTCCTCAAAGGAATCTCTGCTTTTGGATACTGACAAGGACCTTCCTCTGGTCACGTATGATCATCAACCCCATTATAGCCTTTTCAGCAGCGATACCTGAACACCCTCTGAACAGTCCACCCAAGACTCAAAAGTTGCACAGAAACAAAGCAAGTTTCGAGTAGAAGTTTCTGTCTCCGCTGACATTGTGTTGTAGAAATACCACTGGAAAAATAAAATAGCCCCTCTGCATCTTAGAGTACAGTATTTCAGGGAACAAATACACTGAGCCAAACGTTGCAAAACATGATTTACTGAAGCATTTTTGTGACTACAGTTACACGGCAGGCCTTACAAAGTCATGAAAATGAAATTGTATCGTTCTATTTGTGATGTTCACTAACCATTATCAAAAGCAGTGAAACTACATCAGTGAGAACTGTGGGGATTACGTATAAACTCATAAATCACTGCAGCTGGAACCAAAAGAGGTCGAGCAGAGCTAGGACTGTGGACACCGATGACAACACAATTACCTCGTGCCCTTTTTGTACTTAGAGAAAAACATTTCTGCGTGTTGTTTTCGTTCGGTCCTTAAGGAAAAGCAGCAAACTGGGGGAGGGGATGGTTTGGATGTAAAGGAGCTTAGAAGACAACTGAGGAAGAGGGGAAAGGGGAGCTGGTGAGGAAAGAGGGGAGCAGGTGAAGGGAAGGAGAGGAGTTGACATCAGGATACCAACGATGCCCTGGTGAATCCACTCCATGGAGAATTACATCCAGCCCCTCCCAGTCACTGTGTGCCAGTCATGGTGCAAAATGCCTTCTATAAACTGCCTCATTTTAACAACTCTATGAATTGGGTACCATTATTACTGCTATTTTACAGATAAAGAAACTGGGAGAGACGGACAGAGGCTAAGTAACTTGCCCCCAGGTCACAGTGCAGAACTGGAACACACATCCAGGCAGTGCCAGTCTCTCTAGAACACAAGTGAGGCTGCTCTCGCTCTAGTCTCTTTCCTCTGATCGTCTTCACGATGTAGAGGATTAAGGCCGAGTTCGCCTGGCGTCAGAATGTGGTCATTATCACGCTCTGACTTACTGTATCCCTTGGGTCAGGGCTCACCAAGACCACCCCTGGGTTCAGTGTTTGGCAGGAGGACCCTCGCAGCTCAAACTATAGTCCCGATCAGACCTGTGACTTAGTATAGCAAACGGATACAAAGCCAAATCAGCGGAGGGAGAAGGCCCGTGGGGGCCAGTCCCAGAGAACCAGGCACAAGCTTCCAAGGCTGGTCGGCCAGCGGAGGCACACGGGATGCTCCTCCTTCCCGCAGCACAAGCTGTGACAACACGTGTGAAGCACTGTCTATCAGGGAAGCTCATTACAGACTTTTTATCCTATTTTATTTATAGGATCTTATTGGACCTAGTCACGTAGGTGCCCTCTGTCTCACACATACCGAAACCCCAGACTCCTGCAGGAGAGAGCAGGTGTTCAGCGTGAACTGTGCTGTTTGCACAAACCCTGGAGGCACAGTGAAGCACTCTTCTCTGTTACGGTGGTGGGAACCCTCCCACCATCTACATTCCCAGTCCAGTCTTGCAAGCAGGACTTTCTAAGGTTAGCAGTTCCGGGCTTGCTCGTTAACTCTTTTCTGCACATTTCACTTCCTTCGTTACAGAAATTGTTTTATCAGGCTGAAGTTTGAGGCACCGAGCTTAAATAAATGTTTATCTAAAAGCATCTTGTTAACTTGATGCCATTTTAAATTCTGATGATTGCATCCCATGATCCTCTTGCACTCCTGAAAGCACCAGTTCTGGCCAGCCAGAGAAAGCAGCCCGCAGAGAGGAAAGAATATGACTGTCTGTCATCTGATGCCCTGTGGAGCTGATGGGGCAAAATTGGGGCCACTGTTAACAGCTCCTTTGTGCATCCTGTGCACTTCATCCGAGGGGAAGGGAGGAGGATTTGCTGGGAAGCCTTTAGGTGTCTTCTTTCCCTATAGCACACTGTGGTAGCCACAGTTCTAAGGTGGCCCCAGGATTTCTGCCCCATGGTGAACACACCCTGCATAATCCTCCCTCTGAGTGTGGGCCTGTTAATAGGACGGGATAGTTATTCTCTTAATATATAACATATTATGCAGCAGAAGGAAGATTACCTGGGGTGGGCCTGACCTAATCAGGTGAGCCCCTTCAATGCAGAGATTTATCTCCAGGTGTTCTGAGAGGAGGGAGACAGAGAAGTGCTCCTGCTGGTGTAGCATCAAGTTGCTGTGTGGTGAACTGTCCACAGGAGCCACATGATCAGGGTAGTGGCCTCTAGGACGTCAGAGCCATCCCCAGAGGATAGGCAGCAAGGAAATGGAGCTGTCAGTCCTACAACCTCAAGGAACTGAATTATGCCACAACATATGAGCTTGGAAGACAACTTTGAGGTCCACATGAAGTCCCAGCCTAGCTAGTACTTGATTTTTATTCAGTAAGACCCGGAAGAGAAAATCCAGCCAGCTGTGTCTGGGCTTCTGACCAACAAAACTGTGAGATGATAAATTTAAGCTGCTGAGTTTGTGGTAGCTTGTCCTGTAGCAAGAGAAATGAATGTGCACAGTAAGAAAATGTTCCTACATCTTGGCCTTTGATGGCTCTTGGTGTGACAGCATTTATGAACACTTTAGGTTACTTTTTCTGATTTCACTGGAGGTAACCAAGCAGTTTTGGAAAAGTGAAAAGCAGTTGGATATATTGTTTAGGCTAAATTCACAATGTCTTATCTGAATCATGAACAAATGCAAAATATATGTGCAGTGTTGAATGGACTCTGAGAAGGTACAGTCAGAGCATAGCTAATTAGACAGAGCTGCTGTTACAAAGCTGGTTACTTTCCTAATTAAATTTTATGGTTTTGCTGAAGAATTAAAACAAGAAAGTTAAATGGAAACCATGCCTCCAGAGAACTGGACTGAGAAGGCACCAACCAATTAAATTGTTAATTAAGAGCATAGCCATGATTTAAATAAAGTTATGATAGAAAGGGGACAGTTTGCAGGTGAGCAAAATTAGAGTCCGAACACCACGTTCTGCCTACATTTCTTCACAGAATCTTTGTGCTCTGAAGGAAGAGAAATGGCTTTATGTAAGATCACAGTTTCTATTATAGACTTGACACCTCTTTGTTGAAAGAAAAATTAATGATGTTCGTTTCCAGCTTTCTCATCAGAGATCTGTAGGAGTAAATCACTGTCCTGTGTCCAAAAGTGGATCATTTTTTCAAACTAAAACATAGCCTCAGCACTATTAGTTGGCTCGTCAGGTATCAGGTATCAAGTTGACATACCACGGGTCCTCTGTTTCCGTGGGGAGAGACTGCACTTCATAGCAGGAAGGCTCCGTCCTTTCTCCTTTGCTAGGTTGTGAAATTGGCTGCTGCCTTTTCCCCGGTGTGACCTCCCTCCTCAGCATCTGACTGCTCTCTTGTCTAATCCTCCTTGGTGCCCTCCCAGGTCACGCAGCTGGGCCTACGGGAACGCCAGAACACCTGTGGTCCCTAGGCACTTACAAGCTCAGACATCCAACTGGTTGGTTTAATGGACTGGGACACTTGTGAGGAAGAAGACAGGTGCGAGAGTTCTTGCTATGGGAGTTACTTGTTCCGAGTTTCATTAGAAACATTGTGCTCTATAGGATCTCCTAAGCATGGCCGTGATAGGCAGAATTCTTCAGCCTGCAAGGTTCTTAGCCCTGGTGTATACACGCCTTCTCCCAACTAGCCCATCACAACATGAATCTAGGTACTGCTTTTAAAGGATTTTACAAATGTAAGTAGGGTCCCAAAGCCGTCAACCTCACAGATCTGAAACTTTGCACACCCCTGAATTCCATACAGTGAATAGGGAGGCACTGAGGAGCGGAAGGAGCGACTCTTCAGCTGATGCCGAAAGAGGTTTATGCGCACAGTCAGGCGCTTACTCCTAGGAACGCAGTCCTGCCGAGACTCAGAAGAGACCATTACTCCTTCAGGACTCCCCCCTCAGGCTGTACTTTTTTTCTTTTTCCTGTTCTTAGTAGATCACTCTTTGTATGTGTCCTTGTGATTTCACCCAGAAAAACAGTAAGGATTGGAGGGCATGATTTTTGCTTTGTGAAATGTGGATCTCACTATTTCCACTTTTAAAGGACATGAACATGTGACCCAAGGGCATGGGAACAGATGAAGTGCCTTCTTCAAGGGCAGAGATGAGGCTTCTTGGTGACTGAGGGGTCTCCTGTCAGGCGGGCAGACCATACCTGGCGCCATTTCTTGGCCCCATGAGCTTGCAGCACCCTATCCATCAGCCACAGTCACCAAGACTTTGCTTGATTTTAAAAGTTTCCTTTTGGCTAGCTGCATAAATGTGGAGTGATTTCCCCTGCGTTATTTGGTTTTAGAGATCATTTTTGGTGAGAAGGAAAGAACTTTTTTTAGAGAAATGGGCACGAGCATGTAAATGAGTACCAGTGACTTAATGAGAGTGACTATCGCCACTCAAACACATTCATTAAATATGTAACCATGCGAGGTCTTGTACAGGTCACAGGTGGAAAGCGTCAGCATGGTGATAAATGAGAGTATGACCCCTGCAGACATACTTCCAGGGTTCATATTCAGACTCTTGCATGTACTAGTCGTGTGAGTATCAGCAAATGACCTAATTTCTTTGTGCCTCCACTTCCTAATCCCATATGTAGGGAAATTCAGAAAGAGTGGATCATCCCCACGTTTGTGTTAACCTGTAGCTGGAACATATGTATCTCTCCACCGCAGCTCTTCATTCCCGTGTTGTGTCTCCCTTAGCAGACTGAGAACCCCCCGAGAGCACAGACTACTGACCGTTCTTCTTTGGGTGGGTTCAGTGTCTGACTCATCTTTGTTTCCCCGGCGCCTGGCCGTAGTAGGCACTCAACAAACCTTTGAAGGAATGAGCAAATGGAATTCATTCATCCATCGACTTGCCTATAATCATAATACAAGCAACTCTAACTTGGATTCTAATCAAGAACATATGTATGACTGAATACATTTACAACAGGATCCAAAAAAAAAGGAAAATAGAGATAGAAATAAGAATTACTATAGAATGATGATGGCTTAAGGGAGTGTCACGAAATAGGCAAAGGTGTGAAGTAGAGGAAATTACCTCTTCAATTACAAAGGCAGTTTTATGAAGGAAGGAAGATTTCTCTAAGAGCCTGATGATGTTTCTTGAGAGAATCATCTCTAAGACCTGCCGTTTTTCCTGCTAGAGCCTTGGGTAACTTTAGGATTTTGCCTTTGGGCGTTGACAAGCTCAATGAATATAATACTAATTACCAGAAATACTTCAATTGGAAAATCAGAGCTCAGGTGCTCTAGAAGTCAGTCTGTTGTCTTGCAGAATCAAAAATGTCTATATCTCTTTAAGCCTCTGACATACTTGATTAACAAATCCATTGCTTTCTTATAACCTAAAAACAGTTATTAGGGGTGCCTGTGTGGCAGTTCTCTGTGCCCTAAAAAAAGATTTGGAGCAGCTTTTACATATTCATCAGCCACCACCACAAAGACTTGACTTGATTAAAGAAGTTTCCTGTTTTCTACCATTTTGTTTTTATAGCTGTATAAATGTGGAGTGATTAAAATTCCCATGGTCCCACAAATATGTCTCTTAGATCTTTTCCTGATAATTGCATTTGCTTTGAGGCTATCTGATTCTGAGCTTTCTTCTCTTCTCTCAAATTTTAGTCACATTTTGAACATGGACTATGATCTGGGCTAAGAATCAGCATTTTTTAACCATTTTTTAATTGAAAAATAGTCAGTTTACAATGTTATATCAATTTCTGGTATACAGCATGATGTTTCAGTCATATGTATACCTACATATTTCTTTGCATATTCTTTTTCATTATAGGTTGAATAATGAAAATTATTATTTTTCAATATTCAGTAAAATAGTTTCCTGTGCTATACAGTATAAACTGGGTTTTCATCTATTTTATATATATATATATATATATATATATATATATATATATATATATATATATATAGTGGTTAGTATCTGCAAATCTCGAACTCCCAATTTATCCCTTCCTACCCCCTTTCCAACCTAAATGTCCATCAACAGATGGCTAGATAAAGAAGTTGCAGGGGTGGGGTGTGTGTGTATATATATATGTATACACATACATATACATATACATATACAATGGAATACTACTCAGCCATAAAAAAGAATTAAGTAATGACATATGCAGCATTATATTCTTGAGAAAGAAGAAAGGAGAAGATACAGAGAGAATGGGTCATAATCTAGCAGGGAGAAGGTACTGACCCAGTGCAGGGATCAGTGGTCTTAAGAGGTTACATCACACATCTTGTTTGTTCACTCCCGTAGGGAGAGAATGCTGGGATCACAGGCCAAAGATGCCTCCGAGTGGATGGGCTGAGCTGAGACTTATGAAAGACTGAGGGAGCAAGGCTTGGGCTCTCAGGAAAGGAGTGACTGGATAGGAGGACAGGGAAAGGACAGGATGTATTCTTCTTGCATTCAGCAGTCCCATCCCTCCTTGCCCTAAGCCCAAGCCACCATATCCAGAGCCTGGCCCAGAGGAGACAGCCCATTCGTTCAGCCAACAAAATCAGTCAGGGTCCAGTCGGAAGACAGGAACCACACCAATAATTTGAACAGGAAAATTTTTATATAAAGTTGTACTAACTAGTAAATGGCGACCCAACTACTAAAAGGCATGAGAGAGAAAATACAAATGCAGAGAGCAACTACTACCCCGGAGGGGTGTCGCAAAACTGGCCTCTGCACCCCAAAAACTACATTGAGACTCAGAGGCAGAGTTTTGGGAGAGAAAGAGCAGCTTTGTTGCTTTGCCAGGCAAAAGGGTAATCCCAGCAGGCTCATGCCTTAGAGACTGTGAGTCCATCATGAGACCTTACAGAAAAACTAGGCAGATCAGGAAAGGTGGTGACCATCAGGGCGCTTGACAGGTGCGGCTCCCTTCCTTGTAGCCTCAGCGTCATGGGGAACCTCAGAGGGTCTGTCCATTCTTCTGAGATTACCGGCCCATTGCCTTCTTCCTGGAGCACAGCCTCTGGGATAAAACTATTGTAAAGCTCATCAGGGAGAAGTCTAGGGGGTGCTTAGCACAAAAGCAGTAAGGGAGAGAAAGCAAACTGCAGAATTTCTTAGAAAGAAGCAGCATTTTTAGCATCAGGGAAGTTAGTTCGTTTCCTTTTCCTTCATGGGGATGAGAAAGAATACACAAGAAGGGACTAAGACCTTGACAGAGCCTTTTCACCCCTACCCCAGGCGACGCTGGAGTCAGGGGCCCCCTGAGGGGTGGAGAAACGCCCAGGGCACCAGCAGGCCAGGGCTGGTCCAAAGGCAGCTGCTGGCTGTGGTGTCAGAAGAACTTGCCAGACAATGAGTACAGCTGGGACCCCCATGTGCCAGCTGGAGCCGTGTCATAGGGAGGGAAGAAAGCACGTGGGAACCAGAGAAAGACGCTCCTTCCTCTGCTGTGTCTCACCCTCTGCAGCCCTCTCTCGACAAACCTAACACTGACCCAATCAAAGGAGAAATGTTCACAATGTACAGCTCCAGCATCACGGAGCGAGATGAAAAGACACTGGGTTTGGAGTTGAAATGCCATGTATTAATGACTGACAGCTCCTCTGCCAGCCCCAGAGATGCAGGAATTAACAAGGTGGATCAAGGCCCTTGTTCTCCGGAACCCCACCACCTAAAGAGGGGTAAAGAACAGTAAAAAGGTCACGACAAGGGGGAGCTATCGAGGGACAACATAAAATCACCCTACCCACCAGAGAAGCAGAGAGAAGGGATTTAACGTGATTCTGCGCCAACCGTGTGCCAAGCGCTCTGCCAAGTACCAGATAGTCATTATCTCATAGAACCCCCACAGTGTAAAGGTTGTTATCCCAGTTTTGTAGATTTAAAAAAAAAAAAAAGGAACCATCCTACTTTCCATTCCACAGAAGTTTATTTTTTAATTTAAAGAGTTCCTTCTGAACATGATTTAAGAAGTTTCCCCTGAAATCTTTTCTATCAGTTTTAAAAAAACTTTGCTGAGATGATTCGGTGGCCAGCTGAGAGCAAGAAAGGACACTGGGAGGCCAGATGTGCTGAGGCGGGGAGTCTGGGTGGAAGGCCTGGGGGCTTGCCCCGGGCAACCTGGCTCCCTTCACAGCCTCCCCCGGAGCAGTACGGGCGGCCGTCGGTCAGCTCTCCTGCCGCCTCAAGCAACCCGCCTCGCTTTTTTATTTCTCAATTAATGATGTCTTCAAACCATCTCAGCACATTTTATCTTAGTATATCTAAATAATTAACATCAAACATGAAAAAATTATTTTTCTACCATGAATACTTGAATAATGGAGGCACAGTTAAGAGACGAGGGGAGACATAGTGGCAGTGAGGGCGGTGCTTCCGTTGTAACAAATCTAAGGTTGGCTCCGCATCACAGAGCTTATTGTTCAGCATGTGCATTTGAAAAAAACACTGGGCAAAACAATTCCCTGATTGTAAAGGAAACACAACATCGATTCGGGAATAGTAAAATATCTTGGGGTCCCCTGGTCTCTTTCAGGAGAGTAAGAGTCCTTATTGGTCAAGAAATCAATTGATCAAGGTTGATCAAGATAAATGATAGATCCTAAAGGTTGATTTTCACAGGACTTAATCGCCTAGAATCATTTATTCCTTAATAACTTTCACAATTAAGGTCTGTCTCATACAACCCTAAGTAGATTCGATCGCAGATAAGGAATGTAAGAAACATTAGCCATAAAAGTTAACTCTCTGGCCAGTGACACTGAGCCTCTTTTTCTTTATCAAACCTGTGATTAACAGTCTCTAGAAAACATCCAGGAAGCCAGAGGGTGGCATCAGTGGAGAAGGAGGAGTCAGCTACTTGAGGGGCTATAATCAGAATTCCAAATAATTTTCATGAAGTCGTAGAAGGTTCAGAAACACAGAAATTAAAAGTTATCTTAAGGACAAATGCAGAGTAACACTTGCAAATTTTTAGACGGTAAATCACACAGAAGGGAAACACCAAAGACCACAGTGAAATGTGAGCTTATCACAAACAAGGAGTGTTACACACCTGTAAGCTGGTGTGTCTGTGAGGATGCAGGGACCCTGGGCCTTCACAGATTCCTGGAGTGACCTTTGTATGGCAGCCCATGAGTTGTGCAACAAAATTCTGTCTCTCTTCTTCCTGGGCACTGTATTTCCAATCCCCCTTGGAGGTAGGAATGGCCACATGTCTGGAAGATACGCAATGGAACCAATGGGCCATATACAAGTGATGTGGGCCATTTCTGGGCCAAAACTTTAGAGAAAGGAAGCTTTCCCTTCACACCGTCTTTCCTCTCCTGCTGCCTGGATGTCAGTAATGACACGCCCCAAAAGGACAGAGGAGCCATGACGTGGGAAATTTTTGGATCCCTGAATCACTAAGTAGAGGAAAGCTGCCCACGAACAAGAAATGCCCACCTTTGTTAAGTGAGCAAAGGAAAAAACCTCTCTTGTATTTGAGTCACTTTTTGGTATGTGAGCATTGTAGGAAAGGAGGAATAATTTTCCTTCTCCTTTCTGTGTTCTTAGCTGAGACCCCTGTAATAAAAAGCCATAACAAAAGAAAAACAAATAGAAGTCTATTAACAGGTACACCTCATGTACACATGGGAGATACCCAGGGGAAAGCAACTCCTCAGGGTGGCTTAGCATTCAGACTTAAATACCATCCTAACCAAGAACGGGAAGAGGGGATATAGGCCTCTTGGGGGCGAGTAAATGACTTGGGGGAAAAATGAACTGGCCCTCAGGAGAATAGATGGGAGGTATAATCATTTGTGACAAAGTTTGTCTGGCTGTAGTACCAATTTCCAGTCTCCTCTCCTGTGATGGCTCAGTCTTCCCTGGTTGATGGAACTCCTGGGAAGGAGAGTTATGACAATTGACAGGAGTGGTTTTAAGAGGATGTGTTTTTAGGCAGATAAGGAGAGTAAAGAAAAAGCTTCTCCCTGTATTTGCTATTGTTCAAGTGCCTACGGCTTAAAATAATGAACATACCACAGCAGCATATGTGGAGGTGGCATGTCCTGAACTCCTCCATGCATATTTTGGGCTGGCATATTCTGCTGCCCTTCGGTGTCAAAACAACTAATACTGAAGATGGTACATTAGAGCACCACCTTCACAAAAACAAAAATACACGGCATTAGCTTAGCCATTGGGTGGTAGGTGGAAGGAACGTAGATACCACAATCTGGAAAGAGCAAGACCCATGTCGTGTGAGAGCATTTGGTGAAACTATCAGCTGAACTTGGAAGGCAGAGAACATGTCTATTGATCCCATAGCTCTGAGGAAACTAGCTGCAAACACCCAGAATTTTAGCACATGTCGGTTCTTAGCACAAGTTGGTTCGCTATTTATAGAAAGACAGCACACAAAGGAGCTGAGTTCAGGCAGGAATTGACCAGTTTACAAGCAGAAATGAAAAGGACTTGGTAGAAAAAGGCAAGAAAATCAGACTGCTTGTAGATCCTGAACACAAGAAAATAAGACTGGAAAAGGTTTTTTCAGCAAAAAAAAAAAAAAGTCCCTTAAGGGTTCTCAGATTTGCAAAGTGACTTAGATTAAGTGAATTTCTTTTCTACCTTCCCTCTCCAACCTACTGTTTCCACTGCCCTCAAAGTGGCTTCCATTAAGTTGGGGAGGAGGCAGTGCCCAGGACCAGGAAGCCAAAAATAATAATAAAACAGATTTGAGAATGACATCTAGGAAAAAACTTAGGGTTGTGGTTAAAAGGCTATCTAATTTCAGAGAGATGGCCCAAAATATCACAGACCTGACCCAAAAGAAGTGAAAAGTACAGCATGTCAACATCAGATGGTCATAGTTGTAGGGGAAGTGAAGCAGAGAAGAAGGGTGAAAGGCATACAATATAATTTTAAATAGTATGGTGAGGAAAGAGATCATTGAAAAGATGACATTTGAGCAAAGGCTTGAAAAAGGGAAGAGTGAGTTTTATTCCTACACCTTTGGGAATACCCCCCTCCTTCCTTATTTACATGTCAAAAGGGCCAGTCCCAAATGCTGACTCATGAGAAACTTTCGCCAACTGCCACAACATGACATATTCATTCTCCTTCTTGTGCCTGTGAAGAACTTTGTTATTCTCCTGCACAATCTGTTCTCACATTCTGGTTTTCTTACTCAAACACATGTTCTAATTCACTTACAAGTTTTGGGGAACAAACCAATTTGATGAGGACAACCTAAGGTTAATAGATTGTAGCTCTCTTTGCCTTAACCCCACACAACCTCTATCACCACCCGACATGTTTTGATATTGACAGTTGACGTTTCTCAACATCTTTTCACTCTTTTCAGCCAAATTGCTGCTTATGCACCCCTTCCATGTAGAAATCTACCTTTCGTGCCTCACATACAAAGGATACATTTTTTAAAAAGATTTGTAGTATGTTTGTTAATCAGAAAGATGAAAAATGTTAATGACACCTATAGGCTTAAATGGAGTCAAGGGGACCTAATGGTAGAGACAATAAGAGACAGACTTATGAGACAGTTTGAAGGTAAAAACAAAGCAAAATCAATTACAGAGTTTTAGGTTCAACTTAATCTGAGGTTAACAGGAAGGCGTAAGAAAGAACATAATGGTCAGTGATTCAAGTACCTTGGTTATTCTCAAAGGAAAAAAGGGTAGAAAAGGGTGGAAGGAAAAATCTGATTTGCCTGGAAACTTTTTGCAGACTATCTCACTGAATATGCACCACCACAACTCTAGGGTATCTTAAAGGAAACTTAGTCAACGTTCACTAGAGATCTGAACGTTCCCAATACTCTTCCAAGAATCTATAATTGTTTATCTTTAATGTTGTTTAACAAAAATTCATGGACCTGCTGTAGCAACTGTCAGTTTCATCTAGCATTCATTTTAAATTTACAGATCCTTTCTTCCCTTTAGTAACAACCTCATTCCTCTTGGAAAACCATAATCCTGAAAGAAGCGTAATAAAATACAGAACGAACTCTTTCAAGAATAAATGAGTTTGTAATTTAATGAAACGTTAAATGAATTTCTAAATGGTTCTCCTCAAAGAATTTTTTACGAAGAATTGCTAAAATTAAGTCAGTTTGGGACAAATCCTGCACCCATGTCTACCAGGGAGGTAAAGAATACATGCATGTAAATTACAAGCTCAAAGTGATGCTGTGTAATTAAAATAGAAACATTTCAAGAATGCAATTCTTGTCTGATATAGAAGGATGTTTCATAGAGATGGAATGATCCTTGGAACTAAAAGCATTTTGTTTAAGGATGTAATAGGTAAAATGCAGATCAAACCTCAAAAATAGGAACTTATCTCTTTCCTGGAAGGACACCTAAAGATCAGTGTTGTGTCACACTTAATTTCTTGCTTGTCATGAGAACATTAGCTTTTTTTAAGTAAGATGTAGAAAGTGCAGGATTATAAAATTATTTTATAACACTTTGCTATCAAGGGAATCCAAACTCTTGATAAAATGTTAGTTGACTTAATTCTCAAGGCTCCCAAGCAGGTAAAGAAGTGACAAGCAGTGTTTATGGTGGGTTTTATCTCATCTTCTGCTAGGGAATGTAGTCACAGCTACTCTCCAAGCAGAAACGGAGCTTTATTTCCTAAGGTTCGGTTGAGGCGCTGACCTGACCTCATTCTACCTCCCTCCAAGTTGGGCAGTTATGGTCCAGTTTTGCTCTTATTTCTATTTCTCTTAGGTCTGGCAGTGGAGCATCACAGTCCACGCCTTCATGTAGAACTTGATGAGATGAAGGACAGGATAGCGGCTTTGTTTCTGTTTTAAGGGGAGTAAATGTTTAGGGTACTGGGTCTCATTACATGAGAGTTATTCTAATGAGCAATTCCTTTTTGTCTTGACATATATAAGGTTCAGAGGGACTCATTAAAAGTCAGGTTTATTTATTTTTGAATATACAACATGATAGAGTGTTCAAAATTCCAAATGTTTAGAGGAGACACAGTAAAAAGTCTCCCTCCCCCTCCTCTCCTCTAGTCATGCAATTCTTCCCACAGAGGCAAAACCAGTGTTACGTTTCTTAGGGACATTTGACACAAATCCAGGAAGGGGGGTGGGGGCGGGGAGGAGAGAATAAATAAAGATACTGTGTAAATTATAACAAAACTATACACACTGTTCTACTACTTGCTCTCTTCACTTAAGATATCTTAGCAATCATTCCCTAACCAAATACAAAAGTCCCCGTATTTTTTATAGCTACATAGTCTTCCATTGTGCGAACATATCAAATGCCTTTACCTGATCTTCTACTGATGATATTAAGATTGCTTCCAATCTTGTGCTATTATAAATATTGTTGCAATGAAGAACCTGATAGGAAATTCATTTCCCATATGTACAAGTAGAATAATTTCTCAGAAATGGCATTCCTGGGTCAAAGAGTTTAATTTATAGATATTTTTCAAATTGTTCTCCATTGAGACTTTATCAGTTCAGACCCCCACCAGAAATACCTGAGAATTTCTATATTGCTACATCCATGCCAACATGGTGTACAATCAAACTGTTTAACTCCAAGAGACATTATAGACTAAATAATGAGTTTTCCAGTTCTTAAAGGAGATACTTGATACATCAAAAGATATCTTATGTTTTCACAGGCCCTCAAATTTAAAATAACTTTCACATATCTTCAAAAAAACAATTTTTAAAAATTTAAACAGGACATAAAATTACTTAACAGGACAGGTCATACCTCATTCATATGACCATAGCTTTGCCGAAACAATCGTGTGTGTCAGATTTTAAACCTCAGCCAGCTAAAAAGTTGTTTCAATAAACACTTGACACAAAACATCTCCAGGACTATCAAAGAAACTTAACAATATAATGGAGCCTCTGATACTATGATTTGGTCACTTTTGGGAAAAATGTGGAAATATTCATCTAATGAAAAGTAGAAAATATCATTTTATATATGGTATTTAAATATATATCTGTAGTAGGGGTAGGGATTTCAAAAATATGTATGGGTTGGGATTTGTGATATTCATGCTGAACAAAGAAGTTCTGCCAAGTGAGAAATTAGTTTTTATGAGATGTTTCAATGTATGTTGCCTGTCCCCGCACAGCTAGCCTCCTGCACCTTATCTATACAGCGTTTGCAAAGGTGTAGTCGAAATGTCTGAGATTCCAAATGAGGATTTGTACTCAACCATAAGCTGTGTCACAGCTATCTTGTAATGGGTCTCTCCATTTACAGCAATTACAGGAAATTCTCAAGATTTTACTACATACCTGTATGTTCAGGTATGCTGCAGAGCCTTGCTGTTCTCCAGAGAGACTAGTGTTGGCCAGAGTTCTAAAGTATTAGATCTTGTTCAGTTTTATAGAAATATTTGATTAATACTGTAATACCAACCAAAGTTTACTATTTATTCATGGGCTTCTCTTGAAAATCCTTGTTCTTGCAAAGTGAGGTTCTGGGAGGAAACATTCTTTGCGGTGATATTAAACAGGAAAGATTAAAACATGTCTAAGTTGGTATTACTAAATGTTCATATGACCTAAAAACCGCCTCTCACTTAAAGTTTTACAGTATTAAACACTATCTGACATGATTTGAATTGTCTAGGACATATGGTTCTTTGATGCTCTTAAGAAAAGTGGGTGGGTACCTGGGTGTATGAGGGGAGGGGTGTCTCGTTTCTTGTTCTAAAAAATATTTCTCTTCTCTTTCCTCCGCCTGCTTTCCTATCCTCAGTTGTTACTGTTTGCTGTTCTCTGGGTAAATGGAGTAAGAAGGAGTGTAAACAGTTTTGTAAGCTCTGTGCCTTTAGTCCACAAACACCCCTCAGGCAAAACTTTCTGCTATAATGATCCTTTATTTGGGATTTTGAAATTCAAGCACAGCATGACTTACATCAAAAAAAAAAAAAAAAAAAAAAAAAAAGAAACAGAGAGAGGGAGGCAGGCAGGGAGCACATTTTCTATACAGGGCCAGAGAGTAAATGCTTTAGGTTTAAGGGCCATATGGTCTCTGTCTTAACCACTCAACACTGACGTCGTAGCCCGAAAGCAGTCATAGGTAATATTTAAACAAACGAGTGTAACTGTCTTCCCATAAAACTTTATTTATGGGTGCTGAAATCTTTTTACTTTTTTTTTTTCCACTTACGTTTAAGAATATTAAAAACCATTCCTAGCATGGGATCATACCAAAACAGGCAGCAGACCAGATTTTCACTGGGCTGTGTTTGCTAACCCTTGACCTAAAAGGTAAGATCTTTTTGCTTCAAAATTAAAAATCAGCAAAGGCAAATTGACCCATATTACTTGTACTTTGATGATTAAGTTTAGGTGTAGGTGTTATACTCATTGGGACATTCTGTGTGTGTTTGATATTTATTTGCTTGTAATGTTTAAGAGATTCTGGTGTGATAGAGAATCCGATGGATTAGTTAGGGTGATTCCAATTAAAATGTATAATTGGTTATAGACTCTTGATTTTAAGTTAAAAGTTGGAAGGGAGTTTAACTACACTCATAAACAATAAAAGAATGTTTGGAAGAACTTAAGTCTATATTTAAAAGTTTAATAGTTTATATTAAAATTTATAAGTTTAATTTATGTTGTTTAAGTATGCAGACAGGATTTATCTGTTTAGGTAGTAAACTTGCCTGGTCAAGCATCTGAAGTAAAATTCATTGAATACATTTATAAATGCAATGTAAAATGTTTAAACAAATGAGATAAACTAAAGACGACTCTTCCAGGATGTTTACCCTGTGCCACTTAAATAACATTAATCAAAGAACAAGGAAAGGTAAAACTGTTATTTCAGATATGAATTTACAAATAGAATAAAATTTGTATGTTGGATTTGAAAGTTAATGAAAAGGATGTTTTTAAATTAGGGAACATTACCAAGTTGATATTTCTTAAAAGTGCAAGTAACTGAAACTAATCCTTTCTGCAAAAAACCCTCTTGGACTTCAAAACTCATGATAATAAGAGGGACCTATGAGGAGCACAGTGACAGGAAGGACACCACGTACAGACGGCAGGACTGGCCAGTTCATCTTGACAATCGAGGTGCCACCTGCTTGACTGCCAATGGTGATGTACCAAATTGGGTTGTGCCCACGGCACTATGTTGGTTCTGTGTCTCTGTAAGACCAGCTCTTGATCCAGAGCAATAGCCAAGCCAGACCACCAAGAGCCAATCAAAAGTGGGTCTGGAAGGTGTTAATGTGGTTCTTGAGCACTCTGAGGTAGGAGACCCCCAAACAGTGTTTTAGATTCTCAGCATGATGCCTGCCTAGAAGCTGATACACAATATCCCCTATAACTTGAGAAACACCCTCTGCATAGAAATGTAGAACAGACCATTGGTGTCCATCTAAACCTGCCTTCTGCCTCATCTTAGGTCTCTCCTGAGCATACTTTAGAACAGAGATCAGCAACCATAGTCTGGGGCAAAAGCTGGCCTGCCAACTGTTTTTGTCTAGCCTTCAAACTAAAAATGTTTTTTATATTTTTTTAATAGTTAAAATCAAAACAAAAATACTTTGAGATTCCAGTCATTGGAGTCAAGATGGTGAAAGCTCAGGTGTCAGATACAGACACTGATGGCTTCTGGGGTGTTGTCTGCAGGTGGGGTGCTGACTGCAGGCCGTGAGGAGGTGCCCCATCCCAGTGCAGGAGGGAGAGTGACTGCGAGGTCAGCACAGGACAGCTGTCATTATACCCAAATAGCATTCTCGTTGGAGGAAGACGCTCCTCTTCTACAGGACACCAAGGAGGAGTCTTAGGAAAGCAACAGCGGGAGCCAGGGAACCCCAAGCAGGGAGAGGACGGGAAGACTGGCTGTTACCTCCCACCAGATTCGGGCAACTTTTCCAGAAGTGAGGATTTGCTTCTGCCCTAGAAGGCTTTTCAAAAGCCATTTGGGTGTCTGGCAAAGAAATGAAAAATAGTGAATCAGCTGTAACCATTTATGGGTGAAATTCTCTCTGCAAATTTAGTTTGGTCTTGACAACGGCAAAGGAAGGTTCACTTGTCCGGTGGCTTGCTATCCGAGTGTCTGCAGGAGGCCTTCTCCAGAGTGTTGCACAAGGAGCCTGGTGTTCTCCGAAAACTCTGGCAAAGTGAAGATGGCATTTCAGAGACATGTCATCCCCCTCAGAGTCCAGGTGCCTGGAACAAACTTGCATGACAAGTCAAGCCATATTATCAAAGGTTTCCCGGTGCTTGATTGATACCAACGAATCATTTGCTATTATTTTTCCCTTGGAAAAAACTAACAGCAACATGACAAGTAACACCATTAAATTTGCTGTCCTAAAGGTCTTTTTCAAAGCATTTCATCCTTTGAAAAGCAAAAAGAGTGAGGTTTCTGTGTAGGACTTTGGCTCCGTGTCCATTAGCTGCTCTGCTGCTCTATTTCTAGTGTCTCGAGCTGGCCGTGCACCGCACATGCAGGGCAAGGTGCTTCCTTTGATCCATCATGTCAGCAGTGAGGGAGGCCCTTAGCCCAACAGAGGTCTGACTCAAAGGACAGACTTCAAAGTGAGTGTCATTTTCAGAAATAAGCGCACTCTTCCAGGACTGTATGGGGTTTTTTAATCACATACCGCCGACAGAACCTTCCTCGTCATTTTTATTTTTCTGTGTCCCATTACCCTTCCAGCCCTCCCTCTTTGAAGTGTTTGCACACAAGCCCTGCATCTGGGTTTCGGGGGGGCTTCTGCAGTGGTTTACATCATACCTACCAACCAAGATCCTCCCAAAAGAAAAGAAAAAGACACGGCATGATCCCAGATCGTGTCTCTAATTGTCTCCCACCTGCTCTCCATTAACCAATAGGTTTGTCTGGGGGTCGTTTTGATTTAGGTTTCTGTCTCCAGCTTTCATTCAAATGGCGTGACTGATCTGACCAAATATTACATACTAACTGAACTGGAGACCACACTGTGGTTCTCAATTCGTTTCTCAGTAAATGTTTTTGACATTGAGTCAAATAATCCTTATAAAATTCCTTTAAAGGACAGCAGCCTTACCCTTTGTTGTTTGCGATGATGGCTCTGATTACTGCTTAATTAGGATGGTCATATTGCCACTTTATGGATCATTTTACGTCTTAGAAAACCCACAGAATTACGTAGGCAGTTTTAATCACTAATTAAAATACAATGACATCATTCTTAATGTGTAAAATGAGCTGAATTAAGCCTTTTTAAATTAGAAAATTCACTTCATGCAGGGATAGTGGTTGAAAACAGACACATATCCCTTCTGATGGATAGTGATGGGTATAATGAATTAGCTGACATGATGTTACACAAACATTCTGTGCATCTGATGCCGACCTGCACTGCTCTTCCTGTGACCTTGAGAACGCCCTCATGTAAGAGAAGAATTTGGTTTCGTAAATTCAGTATCCTTGCACAAGTAGGAAGCCTGAATTAAATAAACTAGCATCTTAGATGCAGATCTATATCTCTAAAACATTTTTTAAAAATATACAACATATTAAAAAAAAAATTAGGAATAGGCTTTAGTAGCCACTGCTCAGTTTGTGTCCCAGTTGAAGCATAGGCTACACACACACACACACACACACACACACACACAAAGTTTTAGGAGAGAAAGAGGCAGAGAATAGAGGGGGAAATCTGAGTTTGACCACTTCAGAATTCTGCGAGGTTTACTCCAAGAGCCAAGATTGATTGCATGATTCTTTCTGTTTCTTACACATACATCTTGTCCTGCCAACAAGAGGCTACCCTCTTCTGCAGCAATTGTGTCATTCTTTCAACATTAAGCACCTGCAGTGTTCCAGGCGCCCTTCTAAGTACCGCAGATACAGCTGTAAACAATTTGTGCAAAGTCCCAGGACCGCCTAACTTATATTCAATAGGGAGTGATCTGAGCTAGTAAGACACAGTACAAAACACTCCTCCATGCTGAGGGAGTTAGAGAGGTAGCTTACCAGTGAGCTCCACAACCCCCCACACAGGGGAGAGCCTTCCAGCCCAGATGACGGCTTCAGTTCCTGGGAGGAGCAGTGGATAAAAATCATTCTAATTGTGCCTCTGAGAAGGCAGTGGGAAATCAGTTAAAATTAGCACCAAGTGCAGCCTTGAAGGACACAGGCTAAACATGCAGAATTGCAGTTTCAGAGGGAAAATGTAGAAACAGAAGTTGGAAAGAAGCGGCCTTACTCGAGGAGAGGACTGAGATTTGAGGCTACGTACGAGTCTCAGATCTTTGGGGACCAGCTCACTCCAATCCTGAGCCTGCCTTGTGTAACTGCCGCCAGGAAGAGGAACTGGGTACAAGAAGATTTCTTCTCTCCACTCAGAGTCCGGGTGGGTTATTCCAACAGAGGGTCTCCCAGCTGAAGCCACAGAGAAGACTGACCTCCCTGAAAGAATTTCAGAGCAATTCTTCCAATAATTTTTAGGAAGAAATTAATAATAAAAGCTAACCTTCCTTGAGTTGTTACTATTGACCAAACACGCTCTGTTCTTTACATACATGATTTCATTTAATACAAAAACCTTATGCAGCAAATGCTACTAATAATTCAAGGATTCCAAAGCTAGGAAGCATTAGAGCAATGATCCAAATGCAACCCAGGCAGCTGACCCCAGGCCTGTGTTCTCAAACATGACAATTAATTTCCCCAAGGACAGTTGCATCATGTTGTAGCTGGAGCATTTATTTTTATGGCTCCTGTTTTAATCAAATGAGGAAAGCATGATTTCACATCTTGTTTAGAACTGTTTTTTCTTCTCTTGTCATCATTCTAATTTTTGACTGAGTTCAGTTCTACAAACATTCATTGAGCACCTACTCTGTGATCATCACAGTGATTGTTGCTATGGAAACACAGCATCCGCCCTGGAAGACCTTGCCATCTTGTGAGTGAGGCAAAATGTAGACAGCAGACATACCATTGCAATATACCATGTCAGCAAATGCAAGAAGGTATGATACCAGCTGCATGTGGAACTACAGGACAGGAGTTAGGAAGCTGCGCTGAAAATGCTGTCAGTCTAAGAACAGCATCGGGAAGTCCCCATGCTCTCAGCCATCATCACTTGCTGTGGTACTTGGATAAGACCTTCTCTTCGGGCTGGAAAAAGCACACATCTTGAACAAGAATATGCATTTGAGGTCCTAAGTGGAATGTCAGGGAGCATGGGCCAGAAACACGGGGAGGAAGGAATAAAGGCACAGCAGGAGGAAAATGGACACAATAAGCTGGAAAGTGTGTGTCTATATATTTGTTTCCACTTATGTGGTTAGAAGGGGAGAGCTGGGGAGAATTGGACTCGGAGCTCTCCTTTAAGGAACCCTACTAACTTCAGGTTCCCCTGATCAGCAATAGCACTGCTCCTCTCTGCCAGAGACTGCATCTCAGAGCAGTCTTTAAGCTTCTGGGGCTCTTCCTGAGATCTAATTCACTGTTTTAAACCTGAAGAATTTAACCCAACAGACTCTCACCTGTTCTTCCGTCCCCATAGCCATTACACTACTCGCATGTGGACGATTGCTAATAGCTTCCTGACTGCCCTGCTTTCTTTCAGGGTCACCCTGAACCAATCCCAATCCCTTCTGTACAACACAGGCAGATTGCCTTCCCTGGAGCCTAGTTCAGATCATCACTGTTACCACATCTTCATCATCATCACTGCTAACACTACTATGTGACAGGATCTACGCTGAGCCCTGGACATACGTCATCTCATTAATTCTCACAGAGACACCAACATCAGCTTTATTTCCATTTTACAGATAATGAAATTGAGACTTAAACAGACAAAAGTCACATGACTTATTAAAAGATAAAATCAGCCTTTAAATCCTGGCCTAACTCCAAGACCCATCTTAGCCACTTTTCCATTCTGCCTCTCATTTCCCTGGGAGTTTGTAAGGCAAGAAATAGAGGAACACTAAGTGTATTTGAACACACCACTTTTTTTTTTCTAGATTTCTTCCTAGACATCTCTGCCTATCTCAATTCTCCCTAAATTCCATCTTCTCCATGAAGAAAAGCAGAATAGCACACAGGAGAGCATCTCTTTCTAATAACTTCTTTCATTTTGAAACAATCTTAAGCTTACAGAAAATTTGGAAGTACAGTACAAAGGGCTTCTTTTCCAAAATCATTTGAAGCTAACTTGCCCCATTATGCTGAGCACTTCAGAGTGTACTTCCAACAAGGGCATTCTCCTAACAACCGCGGTGGGGACCCTCCAACTCAGAAATTAACACTGATACTTACCACCATTTACTCTTCAGACCCCACCCAAATTCTCCCAGTAGTGTCCTCTGTAGTAAAAGCATCTGGTACTGAATCGCGTGATTGGATTAAGACGTCATCTCTCTTTAGTTTCCCTCAGTCTGAAACAAGTCTTTCCTTAACTTTAATGACTGTGATACTTTTGAAGGTTTCAGGCCAGTGATTTGTAGAGTTGCTCCGTTTGGGTTTTCTGATGCTTCCTCGTGCCTGGAATCTGGTTGTGCTTCCGTGGCAGATACATCAGAAAGTGCGACCGAGTTCTCTGCTGGCATGAGTGTCAGTGTGCCCCGAGGCGCATGACGCTCTCTGAGATTTCCTGATTGAGAAGGGGTCTGCCCGGCTTCTCCACCATCTTTTCTTTAAGTGTTTTGTAGAGAGGTATTTTGAAACTATATAATGCCCCATTCCTCATAAAACTTTTATCTATGGATTCATAGTTTCCTATTTTTATTCAAGAGATTTGATCTCTTATTATCATAATCTATATCGATGTCCAATCTGTCCTGTATTAAGCCAGGGGGAGCCCTTTAAGTTGGCTTGTGTGTCTTTTTTCCGTGTTCCCATCCTTCTTTGACTACTTTCTGGCACAAGAGGGAGTTCCCACCTCATCTTGTGCTTTCCTTGCCCCAGCCCTGGAATTGCCCATTTCTCCAAAGAGTCCTGGTTCCTTTTCATGGAAAATGGCATTTTAGAAGCCAAGGTCTGGATAGCAGGTGTGCTCACTGATGCTAGGTGTACAGAGCTAGGGAACATATGCATTTACACACACACACGCACACACACACATACGCATTTCAACATTTACATGAATATTTGGTTTTGTATCTGCTTTTATATTGAAAATCATGGGTTTACATTAATGCCTATTTTAATTTTTATTTTACAACGTTTATTTGCTTTATTTTTATTTTGTGCTCATCTATGTTCATAATTCCCTTTTTTGGCACTGAGAAATCAACCTCCCATGACTTGATATGTGTTTATATACTTGACCAATCCCCCTGTATGTAACCCATCCCCACCACTCCCTGCCTTTACACACACACACACATACACACACACTCACTTCCCTCCTTACCCTATTTAGGCTCTAAAACCCTGTGCCAGGCCACTGCTACCCCATGTGGAAACCCTTCTTAACCTGCGCAAGCTCTAACATGCACACTGGGTCCCCATCCACATGGGCACCCTCCTCACCCCACATGGCTCTACCACATCACCTGGCCAAGCCCTCTTCCATGTGGGCACCTCCATGGCCCTGCCCTGGCTCTGACACCACACACCTCCCTTCCCCCATCAGTGTGACACCCTCCTCACCCTCCTGCCTATAGAACCAGGTTCTGTGTTTCCAAAACTCACTCCCAAACAGGGACACTTACTTTGCTCTGCCCTACCTCAAGGCTTTAGGGCTGAATTGCTTAGGAAGAGAAGGAAAGAGGAGGAGAAAGAGGAAAAGAAAGCAAGCATGTACTTTGAAGTAAAATAAATGTATCTTTCCCATCACCACTTGGGAGGCTGATGAGCTCTGGCAAAGCTGCTGACCTTCTCTGAGCTTCTTCTCTAAGAGGTCACATGGCACAGTCCAAAGAAGAAAGGCTGAGAGTCAGAGAGACCTGGCTTGAAACCTGGTTTCTGCCACTGTCTGAGCCAATTCAGGCTGCTCGAACAAAATACCACAGACTGGGTGACTTACAACCAACAGAAATACTATTTTTCACAGTTCTGGAGACTGGAAGTCCAAGGTCAGGGTGCCAGCACGGCGGTCGGGATCTGATGAGGTCCCTCGTCCGGGCTGCAGGCTGCCAACTTCTCACTGTCTCCTCACGTGGGGACGGGGTCTGGGGAGCTTTCTGGGGTTTCTTTATCGAGGCACTAATCCCATTCAGGAGCACCTGCCCTCAACACCTAATCGTCTCCCACAGTCCCCATCCCCAAATCCCATCACACTGGACGTTAAGATTCCAACATGTGTCTTTGGGAGGGAGACACGTACACTCAGACCAGAGCAGCCACTGGCTAGTTCTGTGACCTCGGGCACAGAATCACACGCACTCATTTATAAAGTCCGTTGTTGGGGGATTAAGTGTGATCATGTACACAGAGCGCCTGCCCTGGCGGGAACTGGGCAGTTGCTGCTGTTAATCTGTAAGTAGGGCTGTCAGCGTCCATGTTACAGGGTTGTTGGGAGGGTCCCTGAGAAGAGATGTGAGTGACCTGGTGCACAAAAAATGCTTAGTATATAATTGCTGGTATAGTTTATGCCTCCTCTGTGGCACCTGTATTCTGCCTTGGAGTTATTTTTGTACATACATTCTCTCAACTAGGTTGTAAATTCATTGAAAGCAAGAATCTCACATGCACATTTTGTATCCTCAGCAATGCCTGGAGGAGTTCCTGGCACGTATTTTTTCACTAAATTAATGGAGAGCTTTAAATTACTGAGATGAAAATTTGGGAGTTTTATTCTACAGACAATTTGTAGTAATTATAAATTCGGGGGTATGGCAGAGACACCAGAAATGTGGTTAAAGAGTGATTAATTGGACGGTTCTGTATAAGATGAATTAGGGTAGGAACTGAAAGTAGAGATTTAGACATTGTCTGTTTATTTGGTCAACTGCAAAGAATCTTCCCTACTCGCATGTTTATAATGTGGTTTCACATAATCAGGGTTTCGTGTGCCAAGCTGCATTTACCCTCCAAACAGTAATTACTTGCTTTCAACATGGGTGTGGGAGTGTTTTTGTTTGCAGGGTCTGGGTAAATGGGGAGTAGGGGATGGGGCTGACCTGGGGGAAGCAGAAAGGCAGGGACTCACAAAATGGGCGGAGAAGGCAGGGAGGGGACCTAGTAGTTCATTTCCATTTGGCCTGAGGCCCTGGTGTCAGCTGACCACTTAGGATGTCAGTAGCCAAGTTAGGAAGTCAGGAGCAGTTGAAAAGTTGACAAACCTCAGCTTCCTTCAGTTCAACCTCTCCCCCACCTTGTGTGAGCCCTTCTGGTAGAAGAAGAGAGGGAGGGAGGGAGGGAGAGAGAGAGCGTGAAAGAGTGAGCAGTGATTCCAGGACCCCTCACCCCTGAGTCACACCTCCCCACACCTTAACAACAAAGGCTTTCCCTGTCCACAGGCACCGTGGCTCTGTAGCCCGGGGAAGATCAAAGGGCTTGCAGAGCACTGGTAACTGTCTCTGCTTTTGAAAGCTTTGTCTTTCTCCCTAGCACACACCTGTCCTAAAGGGTAGGCGTCTGAGAAATCCAAGTTTGAGAAAGTTCGCTTTGTCCCACCGAGGGAGACTGTAAATCAGGTTAACGTTACTAAACGTCATGAGAGATGGAGTCATGTCTTCTGTAATTACAGGGTTCTCTCCATCTCACTGCGCAATGGTTTAGAACCAGAGCCCTGCCAAAAGGACATCTGGGAAACAGGATTTTTTTGTCCAAATCATCAGCAGTAGAAAGCCCAGGGTCAAATCCTTTGTTTATGAGACTACATTCAAGTTTCCCATCTTGCTGCCTTCCCTGAGTGACTCAGAGCATGACGTGCATGATTGTGAGCTGCGATTTAGAAGAGGTTTATCCTAAGGTTTGTCAAGGCCTTAAAAGGGTAAACAGAGTAGTATAAGGAAGAAGGCTTGCCTGTATCTCCACAGCTGTAAAATTTGAATAGACTTGGGGTGTTGACAATGGAGAAAGTCAGTTCCACTGTTCCTGTAAAGTCATAATGACGGAACGTGGGCAGACATCTGAAGACTGTGCACTTACACGTCTCAGTCCTCTGCCTCAGAGTGGGGTGCTCGTAGGGCACCGTGGCTGTGGAGCAGTGCGGGGGTGGTGGGCAAGCTTGTATCCTTGTCCCGAAACTGAATTTACAGATGAGCTCGGCCTTATTCACTTGTCTACCTGGTTTCCTGTGTATGTGTGTTTGCTGGAACGGGTAATGAATACTTTCAGTGGGAGAAGAATAAGACTTGGATAGTCTATCAGTTGAGAAATCACTCCCTGAATAAGATAGACAAAATTTCATATTGAGCTTATTAGGTAACATGTATGTAAACATTAAATGAGTTAGAAACAAATATCACTGATAGTACAGTTATGGTGCCACAAGAGTGTGCCGAGACATGGGGACAGAGAGAAATATTCATCCACCTCTTAACGTAATACAGTTCTCCAAAAGTGTAATGTATTAAGTCAGACCCCAAGCTTTGGTGCCATGACACTGTCCTAGTCAACCCTCTGATTCAAGTGGGCCTCAGATGCGTTTGGAAAAGAAAGGTGAGTCAGTGTGAGACAGTCTGGTAAACTCCCTGGGCCAGTATATCATGACAGGACTTTGTGAAAGAAAATGTCATCAATTTCACTAATTCTTGTACTTTGCCTGAAATGTTTGCTTACATGACAAGAAAATCATTCTGGTTCTAAACCATTATACATTTTTCCCTTTGAACTAGTGTTCATGGCATGTTTACAGACACCTTCAGGCTCATGATGAGGTGGGAACAGATGGGATGGACGGCCATAAGCCTGCAAGATTTGTGATGTGCGTTTACTGGCATCAAAGACATTGGTGAACGGTTTGCAACAGCTCTTCTTGATTCTGACAGAGTCTTGTGTTGACACGGTCAACAAGCATCAAAACTATGCTTAACCCCCCTTGCTGCTGATCTCTTTCTCCAAGATGACTTAGTGTAGTGCATCAGCAGACCAACCCATCAAAAACAGTTGTCCACCTGCTCTGAGTATGCTTAGAAGAATAAACCTTTATATTTAGGTACTTTGAGTTTCTGTGTTCCTTTGAAGGATAAAAGTCATCCATTTGCATTTGTTTGCATATTTTAAACAGTGCCAAAAGCTAAATTTATTTTTTATCCAATAGATATTTAAAGAGGTAGTGTAATTAACAAGATAGATGCCCTTATGAGCTTATATTCTGATCAGTGGGGAAGAAAATAGGTGAATGAAGAAGTAAACAAGGCAGTTAAAGATTATGGTAAATGTTATGAAAGGAATAAACCAGATTAAACGGGGGGAATGGGATTCTTTGAAAGCTCAGAAAAGGCCTCTTTTAAAAGGTGATAATAAGGCTATAACCTGTCATGCAAAGGTCTCAGAAGAAAACATTCCAGGCAAAGATCATTGTAAGCACAAAGGCAGATTTGCCTGGCTGAGCTTAGTTGTTTGATGGATAAAAATAAAGTTAGTGTGGCTGCATTGCAGTAAACAGAAGGGAGAGGTGGAAGATATGAGGTCTAAGAGATACAGCCCAGGACAAGGTCATTCAAGGCCTTGGAGAAAAGGACAAAAATTGAGGATTTGTTCTGAGGACAGTAAATAGCTGACCTTTGAAACAGAGGTATGATATGATCTAAAGAAAAACATTTTCTTCCATGAATGGACCCTCATAGCCATAATACACAACTGATATTGAAAATGGTCTTCCCCAAGGGTTAACAAATGTGCTTAGGAGTCTACTTTCTCTTGAAATTTTAGTACAACCAGTGCTTAGTGTCCATTCCATCCTTAATGCCAAACTCATGAACAAAGGGACTGGGTAAAGATTATTAGACTTTAGACTTACACAAAGGCTCCCTCAGAGGCAGAATTCAGACCTTGGAGGAAGGGAGCTACTTGGCTGATACTGCTGCCCCCAGCGCTTCGGGCACACACCCTGCAGAGATGAGATCGAACCTCTGAGGATGGCAGGGTTGGCTGGCTGGACGGCGCTGAGCTCTCTGAGGCTGCATCCTAATTGTGATGGTGGTTACACAACCTACACACGTGATAAAGTTGCATAGAACTACAGACACACATATACACACATATACACACACACTGACCCCCTACAAATTGGTGAAATATGAATTATCCCGGTTGTGATGTTTTCTGTAGTAACCCAAGGTGCTGTCTTTGACAGAAACTGGGTGAAGGGTACATATGACCTCCCTGTTCATTTATTTGCCACTTCTTGGGAATCTGTCATCTTTCAAAACTAAAAGTTCTTAAAAATTATTCTACACAGACAAGTGGGAATGTATCAAACCAAAAAGCTTCTTCACAGCCAAAGAAACAATCAACAGGGTGAAAAGGCAACTTACAGCATGGGAGAAAGCATCTGCAGAATACCGGCTATGTCAGTTATATCTGACAAAGGGTTACTAACCAAACTCATACAACTCAATAGCAAAACAGTGGGGAGGGTATAGCTCAGTGGTAGAGTTTGTGCCTGGCATGCACAAGGTCCTGGGTTCAATTCCCCATACCTCCACTAAAAATAAAACAAATAAAAACCGAATTCCCTCCCTCCTCCTAAAACACACACACACACAAATCATAAAAAACAACTCAATAGCAAAATAAATAAATAAATAAAAACTAAAATAAAAATAACCCAATTAAAAAGGATAAGGAGAGACATTTCTCTAAAGAAGACATACACATGGCCAGCAGGAATGTGAAAAAGTGCTTATCACAAGTCATCAGGCAAATGCAAGTTGAAACCAGATGGAGATTACAGGTAATCCCACACCTGTCGGAATGACTAAACAAAAAGACAAGAAAAGGGGTGGATAGCTCAGTGGTAGAGCGCATGCTTAGCACACACAAAGTCCTGGGTTTAATCCCCAGTACCTCCACTCTTTAAAAAAGAGGCCAAAAAAAAAAAAAAAAGACAAGAAAGAACAAGTGTTGGTGAGGATGTGGAAAAAAGGGAACTTGTGCACTCTTGGTGGGAATGTAAATTGGCGTAGCTACGGTGGAAAATAGTTGGGAGGTTCCTCGAAAAACTGAAAATAGAACTACTATATGACCCAGCAATCCCACTTCTGAGGGTTTATCCAAAGGAATTGAAATCAGGATTCGGAAGAGACATTTGCTCTTCCGTGTTCATTGCAGCACTATCCCCAATAGACAAGAGGTGGAAGCAACCTAAATGTTCCCTGATGGAGAAATGGATAAAGAGAATGTGGTATATATGTACAGTGAAATAATATTCAGCCATAAAAATAGAAGGAAATCCTGTCATTTGCAACAACAGGAAAACATTATGCTGAGTAAAAAATAAGCCACTCACAAGAATAAATACTGCATGATTCCACTTATACATGAGGTATTTTTAAAATAGTCAAATTCATGGAAACAAAGTAGAATGGTGGCTGCCAAAGACAGCAGGGAAGTGGAAACAGGGGAGCTGCTGTTCAGTGGGCATGCAAGGTGGAAAAGTTCTAGAGATTGGCTGTACAATATTGTGCTTACAGTTAGCAATAAATTTGTCAGTAGTGTAGATATCATGTTATATGGGTTTTTCTTTTTTTTACCACAATAAGAAAACATTGTTCTGCACGTTAACTTGAAATGAAGTTATACTGTTTCCCTGAGAACCCCTGAAGTGTATTTTTGGTCTCCTGTCCTTATACTAACTGTGAAATATTTCTCTTGACCTGACTTACCTGTCCCCAGCCAATAACTGTGCACAAAATGACACAGGGAGAGACTGGAGCCCAGGACACCAGGCGGCAGCAGATTGAAATCAACCAGGAGGGAAATGTCGAAGGTATAGGTTCAGGCAACGGGAGTGAATTTGAGGGGCCCTTCAGAGAGACAGTCCACCTGAGGACTAACTGGAAGATAGACCAAGAAGAGGCATTAAAGGCAACTTTCAGATTTATAGTCTGAGTGGTTTGGGTGTCGTATAGTGTGGACAATAAACCTCTCAACTCAAAGAAAAATATGAGAGGAGCAGTGGGTTTCATGGAGAAAATAACGAGCTCTGTTTTCAGTAAGTTGAGTTTTTCTACATTATGCTTCTATCATTTGGAAATACATACATAAGTCTAATTAACTGCTTTTTGAAAAGAGCTACACATTTGAAAGAAAAATCACTTATACATGGCCCAGTGCTTTATAACTATACAATATCATTATTCTAGAAATTACATTCTATGGTCATTAAATAACTAGTTCTTTTTTTTTAAAGAGTGGGATTTAAGTACGTAGGCAAAAAATCTATCCTGCTGATAAAATATGAATCAAGTAGGCTTTAAAATCGTTTAGCACCGTCTTTGACGGCTGGGAAAATGGTTCTAAAATATCTGCAAAATAGCTAAATATCCAAAATATCTGCAAATAGCTTCTGGATGAAAAGGTCCATTTATATTATTAAATGGAAGGTGGCAGAGCAGATAAAGAGAAGTAACAGTAAGTCTGCTTGGATCCGGGAGGAGGTTGGGGGTTAATGGAAGAAAGTTGAAAGTTCCACATCAGAGATATACATGACAGAGCAGTGAATTGTATCTGCAATCCACATCAAAGAAGACTGAAGAGATTCAGTGCCTTGATATAATTATACAGATTAGACATTTAGCAAAGCATAAAGCAGCATGATGTCTCAACAACAAGGTCGTCTCAGTGTCCCTAAAGGATTGTTCCCTGAGATGACTCAGAAAGAGTAAATTCCTCGAAGATGAGGGACACCTGTTTTTGGTGCATGAGCTTTGCAGGACCTGTTAGACCTCATGACTTATTCATGGCCATTTAACAGAAAAGCCACTGCCAGGGCACCCCCACTCCTAATTCATAGTCTTGTTTGCTGAGCCGAGGCCCTGCTAAACACAACAGAGAGAAGCCGTGGCTGCTCCTCAGTTGCCATGAAAGTCCTCAGGCCAGCTTCATCTTGATCAAAGAGTTTCTTGCTGTGAATTAGGAATTGATACAACCTGACCACATTTCTACCCTTAGGATTCAAAGTATTTGTTTTCCTGGATTTATCTCAAGCCTGGTTGAAGTTAATTCCTTTGGTTCTCTGAATTTTTTATGACTCTGCAAGCTAAGGGCGATTTTAGACAGTCATTCAGTTACCACCTGCTCAATTGGCAAATGGTCAGGAATTTTAAGAAACAATAGTGGAGAAGTGGGGAAAGGGAAGTTGTGGTTTAAGGGGTATACGTGAAGAGATTCTGGAGACCTGTTTCAGTGTCACTATACTTCATACTACTGGACTGTGCACACTTAAAAATGGTCAAGATAGTTTAAAAAAAATAATAGAGGAGTAAAAATTCTCCTTCTTATCATGTATTACGCCACAAGAGTCCCCAGGCCCTTAAAGGGTACCTCCATTCTTACAAATGCCCCAAAGAAATCCACCCCGTTCTTTCCATACTTGTTTTGGTATAGTGTTCCGATTTGATTCTTGCATCTTTAACTATATATTTGTCAAACAGAAACTGGGCAGCATATTCAACTGACAGGCATACGCTCTGAAGCTGGGTTAAAAGAAGAATTGTGTATCTGCTGCTGTAAGAGGGTGTGCAATTCCTAAATCAAAGCCCTTGACATGGTGCAGAAAAGCCATGCTTAATGATTCCAAACTCAGAGCCAAAACCTGTCCATTCTTCAGTATTTCTCTTCCTGGGGAAAAAGACATAAATGAGTTCAAATAGCACATAAATAGATGATTGTTTCTGTTTTGTTTAAGAGTATAGGTGTTTTTGCTATAATGCTGGAATACATAAATACGCATTCCAGAAAACCTTGCATTCTAAACTACAAATAGCAAGGCTTTTGAGAAAAATTAGATTAGTGACTGATCACTGAAACCTGTGCAACTTTATATACAGAATACTAACAAAAACAATAAAATACTAGCATAATTTAAAAGATATGTTAAATTCCTAATGAATAAATATTACAGTTGATACAGGTATGATAAGTGTAGGTATTTATTGCAAGAAATAAGTGGCCTGATAGAAAAGGGTGACAGGAGGGTTGAGGCTACTGAGCTTCAGAATGACAAGGACAAAATTCAGAAGGAGCAGGGAAAACCAAGCAAAGGGTACTTCCAAGGATGATCAGTGGCCAAGCTGAGCCAAGAGTGAGAATATGGGGTAGATGGGGTAAATTTTGAACTGCTTCTGTTCCTCTGAAGTAGGACTTTATGTTCAACTCCTGTTACTTATCAGTGTAAAACATGAATGCCTGGGAAAATCGTGTATGAACCAATGCAAATTCAGCATTACTTTGACACGACCCTGCATCACTCCTCTAGGCAATTGTCAGTCTACAAATCTTACACACCCTTGGTTAAATTTATTCCTAAGTATTTTTATTGTTTGAAGCAATTGTAAATGGGATTATTTTCTTAATTTTTTTCTCTAGTTCATTGTCGGTGTATAGAAATTCAACTGTTTTTTAAATATTGGTTTTCTATCCTGCAACTCTATTGAATTTGTTTACTACTTTTGATAGAGTCTTCAGGACTTTCTACATATAAGATTATATCGTCTGCAGACAAACACAGTTTTACTTCTTCCTTTCCAATTTGGATGCCTTTTCTTTCTTTTTCTTGACTGATTGCTCTGGCTAGGACTTTGAGTACTATTTTGAGTAGAAGTGGTGAGGACTTGTATTGTTTTTGATCTTAGGAAAAGCTTTCAGCTTTCCACTGTTGAGTATGATGTTGGCTGTGGGTTTGTCATATACGGTCTTTATTGTGTGGAGATACTTCCTTCTATACCAAATTTGTTGAGCATTTTTGTCATGAAAGGATGTATTTTGTCAAATGCTTTTTCTTCATCTGTTGAGATTATCATATGATTTTTATATTTTATTCTATTAATACAGTGTGTCTCATTAACTGGTTTTTATAGGTTGAGCCACCCTTCAATCCCAGGGATAAATTCCACTTGACCACAGTGTACAGTCCTTTTAATGTGCTGTTGTATTTGATTTGCTAATATTTTGTTGAGAATTTTTGCATCTGTATTCATCAGGGATATTGTCCTGTAGTTTGCTTTTCTGTGGTATCAGGGTAAGGTTGGCCTTGTAAAATGAATTTATGAGTCTTTACTCCTTTTCAGTTTTTTTGGAAGAGTTTGAGAAGCATAGGTGTTAATTCTTCTTTAAATGTTTGATAGGATTCACCAGTAGAACCATCTCATCCTGGGCCTTTCTATGTTAGGTTTTTAATTACTGATCCAATTTGCTTATTAGTCTTTTCAGATTTTCTATTTCTTCATGATTCCATCTTGGTAAATCATAAGTTTCTAGGTATGTATCCATTTCTTCTAGGTTGACCAATTTTTTGGTGTATAATTATTTATAAGTGTCTCTTATGACCCTTTGTATCTGTTGTATTATTTGTAATGTCTCCTCTTCCATGTCTTATCTTACATATATGAGTAAGTAAAATCTTTTTTCTTGGTCTAAAAAAAAAAAAAAACTATTCAGACTTCTATCTTTTTTTCTTAGTCTAGCTGAAGTTTTATAAATTTTGCTTATCTTTTCAAAAAAGAACAGCTATCTGTTTCATTAATCTTTGCTATTGTTTTTCTGGTCTCTCATTTATTTTCACTCTGGTCATTTTTTCCTTCCTTCTGCTTACTTTGGGCTTAGTGTGTTCTTTTTTCTAGTTACTTGAGTTACAAAGTTAGGTTGTTTGAGATCTTTTTTTCTTAATGCAGGTATTTATCACTACAAATTTTTATCTAAGAAGTGCTTGCAGCATCCCAAAGGTTTTGTTATGTTTTGGGTTTCCATCTTTGCTTCAAGATATTTTTATAGTCTCTTTGGAGTTCTTCTTTGACCCTTTGGCTGTTCAGGGTTGTGTTGTTCCATTTACACACATATGAGTTGTCCAGTTTTCCTCCTGGTATTGATTTCTAGTTTCATAGCATTGTGTTCAGAAAAGATATCTGGTAAGACTTCAGTCTTCTTAAATTTGCCAAGACTTGTTTGGGGACCTATCACATCATCTCTGTGTGCACTTGAGAAGAATGTGTATTCTGCTGCTGTTGGATGCAATTTCTGTATATGTCTGTTAGGTCCATTCAGTCTCAAGGACGGTCCAAGTCCAATGCTTTATTGTTGATTTTATGTCTAAATGATGTATCCATTGTTGAAAGTGAAATATTGAGATCCCCTGCTATTATTGTATTGTTGACTATTCTCCCTTCAGATTCATTAGTATTTGCTTAATATATTTAGATCTGGTGGCAATTATATATATCTTTAACTGCTATAACTTCTTGATTAATTGACCCCCTTATCCTTGTCTGATGACTTTCTTTGTCTCTCGTTACCATTTTTTAAAGTCTATTTAAAAATTTACCAACTTAAAGTCTATTTTGTCTGATGCAAGTATACCTATGCCCAATCTTTTTTGGTTTTTTTACTTGGATAGAATATCTCTTTCCATCCCTTCCCTTTGAGTTATAGGTGTTCTTAAGCTGAAGTGAGTCTCTTCTAGACAGAATATAGCTGGTTCTTGTTTTTCATACTTCAGCTACTTTATGCCCTTTGATTGGAGAATTAAGTCCACTTACATTTAGAGTAATTATTGATATATCAGGACTTACTAATGCCAACTGAATTATTTTTTCTGGCTATTTTGTTGTTCCCTTATTCCCTTCTTCTCTTGCTGCCTTTGTGTGTAAATTGATGATTTTTCCACAGTGGTATGTTTTTATTTCCTTCTCTATCTCTTGTGAATGTATCATAGTTTTTGTTTTATGGTTACTTGGAGGCTTTAAAACATGAGACGTATATATATATCACAGCCCATTTTACTCTGGTAACAATTCAACTTCAATCACATACAAAAATTACCCTTTTACTACCCACTTTATGTTTTTAATGTCACAATTTACATCTTTTTATATTACCCGTTAACAAATTATAGCTATAGCCTTTTTTAATACTTTTGTCCTTTACCATTTACACTGGAGTTAAGTAAACGCACCGCCGTATTACCGTATTGGAGCATTTTGAATACGACTGTAAGCTTATCTTTAACAGTGTTGTGTATATTTTCATAGTTTTCATGTTTCTAATTAGCATCCTTTCATTTCAGCTTGAACTCCTTTCAACCTTTCTTGTAAGGCAAGTGTACTGATGGTGAATTTCCTCAGCTTTTGTTTATTAGGGAAAGTATTTATTTGGCCTTCACTTGTGAAGGACAACTTTTCTGAGTATTCTTGGTTGACAGTTTCTTTCTTTCAGCACTTTGAATATATCCTCCCATTCTTTTCTGCTCTGCAAGTTCTATGACATTGATAGCTTAATGGGGTTTCCCTTTGATGAGAGAATTTCTTTTCCTCTTGCTGCTGTCTTTGATTTTAGTTTTCTTACAATGTGTTTTGGAGAAGATCTTTCTGGATTGAAATTTTGGGGTGATCTATTAGCTTCACAAACTTGAATGTCCAAATCTCTACTCAGGTTTGGGACATTCTCAGCCATTATTCTTTAAATAAGATTTGTGCCCCCTTTTTTGAATAACTATTTTGAATTCTTTGTCAGGTAATTCCTGAATCTCCATCTCCTTGGGTCCAGTTACCAGAGGTTACTATATTCCTTTAGTGGAGTCATGATTCCCTAATTCTTTGAAACCCCTGCAGCCTTGCACAGGTGTCTGCACATTTGAGGCAGCAGTCACTTCTTCCAGATATTGTGGGCTGACTTCACTAAGGGAAGACATTCCCTTGCAATGCGCTGGGGCAGTATGCTGGGGCGTAATGCGACCCTGGGTCTAATGGTACAGGGCACCGAGTGTGAGGGCATGTAGTGGTCCCAGGTCCAGGGGTGCATGGTGGCTCTTTGGCTCAGATCACTGAGACCCAAAGCATCAACAACTGTGTGGTCCTTGGCAAACACTGGTGGGGGTTCACAGTGGCTGCCAGGGCTGTAGGGGTCCTCAGCAGCACCTCCAGGTCCAACGCCTAGAGATCGGGACAGGCAACACTGGTGACCAGAGCAGGTGGTATGCACACACTCGGCTGCAGGCACCAGCTGCAGGTGCCTGTGTCGAGGCAGGGGCTGGATGCAGATATACTTGTAGTAACAGAGGCCAAGGCAGGCAGCAAGGGCTGGGGTTAACTATGGCCTTACTGACAACTGCAGGAGCCCTGGCTGTTGGTGTGCTCTCCCATCACTGCACAGTGTTCCCCTGGGTGCGCACACTGCAGTGAGGCTGGGGACAGAGTCAGGCCAGGCAGGTGTGCAGCTGGAGAAGCTAACTCCAGGTGGGTATCATGGTGCAGGCCAGTGACAGAAGACAGAGCCTGAGCTGGGCCCACCCCTCACTGGGCTGTCAGCATGCTCCCCTGTGGCTGTACAATCTCCCTCAAGGTGTGCATGCAGCACTGGAGGCTGGTAATGGGCATCAGTTCAGTAGCATAAAAATACCAGCTGGACTGGCAGCCCTGAGTACACGTGCAGTGGTGGGGGTCAGCACAGGGGTCAAAGCAGGTCAAAGGTGTGCATTTCCATGCCCACAGAGGCCTGAGCTGGCTGCTGGTACTGTTCCCAGGCTCTGCCAGGGTTGGAGGTGGGAGGTCGGCAGAGGGGGAGCCGGGAGGGACTCAGACAGATGGCATGAGCAACTATGAATGCCTGTGGGGCAAAAGCTGATGGAAGCTGCAGGAGGTGGGCGGCAGCTGCGCTGGCCTTTGGTTCCTCCTCCCAGGGATGAGATGATACAGGCAAAATGAAGCTGCCTTTCTTTTCTTCTCGTGCAGTTGTCCTCAGGTTTTTTTACTCCACTGTGTTGCTATAACTTACTAAGTAGACTCCAGAGCTATTTTTATTCGTGGATGTCTGTCTAATTGTTGGCCTTTGTTGGAAGATGGAGGCTGGGGTCTCCTATGTCACCATTTCGGCAACATCACCTCTACCTACTATTCTATAACCCTTTTCACTTAATGTTATTTTTGTGAAGATATTTCAAAGCCAATCAATATACATTTACATTGATGTATGTGTATATTTACTTTGACCTTATATCCCTAAATGCTGCTAATCTTTGAATTCTCATCGTTCACCTGTGCTGGCTCTCTTGACTTCTCTGTAGACAGTGGTTTACGAATAATGTCAGTCTTATTTCTCCCTTTCTGATTCTTAGCCTTTTTTTCTCCTTTATTTTCTTGCTGGCAGTGACCCGCAGTATGAGAATCTGTGGAATTGCTATTACAGTACGTTTACTTTGTTTCTGACTTTAAAATGAATGCTTCTAACTCTACACTTGTGTACATATGTTTATAAAGATTTTTGGTAGATACTCTTTAATAGGCTAAGGAAATACACTTTTTCATTATTTCTACAGATTTTATAATAGAAGTAGAATTTTGAAAGTCATTTTTCTGAGTGAATTGTTATGATCATGTGGTTTAATACATTACTATTAATAGGATGCAATACACTAATAGGTTTTTCTAATGTTAAACCATAACTGCATTCAGATATGAT
This sequence comes from Camelus dromedarius, assembly GCF_036321535.1. Classification (NCBI taxonomy): domain Eukaryota; kingdom Metazoa; phylum Chordata; class Mammalia; order Artiodactyla; family Camelidae; genus Camelus; species Camelus dromedarius. The sequence goes on along the minus strand of NC_087465.1, from coordinate 10,205,701 downwards.
GTTAGAACCTTTCATATTTAGTTTGCTGGTATACATTTTTAGGCACCTGTGTTCATAAGTAAAATTGGCATATAACTATTTTCCTTGTCACTTTCTCATTGCTAATATTGATCATTTGACTCTTCATTCTTTTGTTCTTAAGTGGATTTCCTAATAATTTTTCTATTTTAAATATGTTTCAAAGATCATTTTTGGTTTTGTTGATTCTATAACTTTTGTTTTCAATTTCATCAATTTATCCTCTTTTTATTATGCCCTGTATTCTACTTTTTGTAGTTTCTACTGTTATCATTTTTCTTACTTCTTGATTTAGACATATGACTCATTAATTTCTCATCTTTATTCTTCTGCAACAGGAGCATTTAAGGTCATAAATTTCTCTCTTAGAAATGTCCTATTTAGTTTTGCTTTGGTTCTAATTTTACTACAGTGTCTTCTTTAACTCACAAGTTAAAGTCTGTTTTTTTAATTTCTAAATGTAGATATATTTTGTCATTGACTTCTAAATTTAATTACACCGTAATCAGAGAACATTTGTTTGACATGAATTCTCTGACATCTGTTAAAACTTATTTTGTAGCCTGGTATTGAGTTAATTTTCAAAAACATTCTGTGTGTGCTTGGGAAGGAAGTCTGATCTTTTGGTTACTGGGATATAATGGAGGATTTATAATTTACAGCCCTTATAATATTGTCCATTTTTGCCATGTACATATTTTGATGCTGTTGTATGGATGCATTCAGATTAACAGTATTTATATCTCCCTAATAAATTGAATATTTTATCAGTATATATAGACCTATATTAATATACATATGTATATAGATATAGACTTATATATATACATATAGTGATATATATAATCCTTAAAAATGGTTTTGCCATAAATGCTTTGCTATTATAGCTATACCAGCTTTTTTTCTTTGGTATTTATACAGTATATCTTTTTTCATTTTTTTATTTTCAACATTTTTATTTAATGTCTCTTGTGACCAGAACTTGGGAGAATGCTTTTTATTATTCAATACACATGCTCTTTTTTTTTTTAATTTTTTACCAAAGTGTAGTTGATTTACAATGTTGGTTTCAGGTGTACAGCAAAGTGATTCAGTTATACATATACATATATTTTTTATTTTCAGATTCTTTTCCATTATATGTTATAAGAATTTAAATATAGTTCCCTGTGCTATACAGTAGGTCCTTGTTGTTTATTTTATATATGATACTGTGTGTCTGTTAATCCCCAACCCCTAATTTATCCCTCCCTGCCCTTCCTGCTTTGGTAACCATAGTTTGTTTCCTATGTCCATGAGTCTGTTTTTGGTTTGTAATAGAATTAACCATATTTTTCAGATTCCACATATAACTGATATCATATGACATTTGTCTTTGACTTACTTCATTCAATATGACAATCTGTAGGTTCATCCCTATTGCTGCAAATGGCATTATTTCATTCTTTTTTATGGCTGAGTAATATTCCTGTGTGTGTGTGTGTATATCACATCTTCTTTATCTAAGTATCTGCTGATGGACATTTAGATTGTTTCCATGTCTTGACTATTGTAAATAGTCAATACACATGCTCTTTTAACTGAAGAATGTAATCCTTTTTATTTACTATATTGACATATTGGCATAGTCTTACTTTTTTTTTTGAAAACCTTTTTCTGATGCTTTTTTCTGTGCTTTTCTGCCTTTTAGACATCTTACTTCTCTTGAAGTCCCTTTACCTTTCCCATTAATAATGTAATTGTCTTAAATATTCCATCTGTGTGCATCCATAACCACATCAAAATATCATCTTCAGATATTCCAAGATTTCTTCATTTCCTTTCTTTTTTCAGGAATTACCTCTAGCCATTCTTTTAGATACTATGAAGATCTTGAGTTGAATAATCCTGCTGTGTGTTGAATATGTTGGCTTTTATTTATAGTGGGCACCTTGCTCATGTGTGGGGTTTTTTTGTTGGTTTTTTTTTTTTTTTTTTTTTTTTTTTTTTTGGTAAACCATGAAACTTTCAAAAAGGTTTCAGATGTAAGAATTCTGTGTGGCCTGGCTTGAGGGTGAATCTTTGTCTGGAGAGATTTTGCATTTATTACTACAAAGTGCCTCCTTTGGGATAGAATGGTTTCTCCAGTCTCCTGTCTGGAGTGTATATCCCTGACTTCTCTGGGTAAAAGTAGCCAATTACTGTGTAGATTTTCACTTTACCTCCCTGTTTTCCATCCAACCATTGTACTTCATCGCTCTGCACCCTTTATCACTGCTTTAAAGTCCCTCTGTTTCAATTTCTCCAGAAAACATATTTCTCAGGGGATATGGGAAGGGCTGTTACCTAAGGGTGGGATTGGTGCATAGAAAATTTAGAGTCCTTCTTCAGATTCTTTTTTTTATTGAAGTATAGCCACTTTACAATGTTGGGTTAATTTTTGGTGCACAGCATGGTAATTCAAGTTTATATATATTTCTTTTCATATTCTTTTTCATTATAAGATATTACGAGGTCTTGAATATAGTTCCCTGTGCTCTGTAGGAGGGCTTTGCTGTTTATCTGTTTTATATAAAGTAGTGTGTATCTGCACATTTCCACAAGGTCTCCTTGTTTCCTTCTCACCACCTCTTCACTCCCACCTTCCATATTCCAGTTCTGGAGCCCATCCAGGGCTTCTGTGGAGCTCCTGAATTTGCTCTACTATGATACCCCACTCCTCATCCCTCGCTGCTTAGATTTGAACTCTCCCTTATCAGCTGAGTGATTTACCATTTCTCTAATCGCTTTTCATCTTTATATTTTATTGCTCAGGTCTGTAGCAAATTTCACCAAAGATAAAGTCAGCGTTTCTCATTCAAGTTCTCCTTGTTATTTTGGAAGTGACTGTGTGGGGAATGGGATAGCAATATCTTTATCCCACGTGTTGAAACAGGAAGTCTTGTCAATAGAGAAGAGCATTAGTTAAGCGAGGACCTGTTACGTGGAAATGGGTTAAAAGAATTCCTGTACTTTCCATTCTCTAAATAGATTACGAGCATGCCTTTGTATAGTACCGCCAAGTGAAAAATCCAGAGCTAAGCAAGGAGATACTTATTCAAAAGGATTTATTACAAATGCAGGAAAAACTATTGCAGCAGAGTGACCATGCCAAGCTGCCTAAGTCTCAAACGGCTGAAAGAAAAGGGCTTTTCATTTGTGAGGAGGCGTGAACAAGGCTAGAAAGAACCAGGTATGGGGAAGTGGGATGAAGAGTTGACCAGAGTAGGTCAGAGAGCATTTCACCATGAGGTCAGCAGGTGCTCAGGAGGGGCTGTTACAGAGGAGCTGGGTGCTGTCTCAGGCTGAGGGTGAGTAAAAGTTCAGAGGCCCACTGGAAAGAGACAAGCTGAATTAACTCTTAGTCAAGATATCAAGTATTTTGTCCAGGTTGGTCAGTGAGGACAAACAGTTCAGCTAATTATTTATAAGGCAAAGAATGGGAATCTGAGGGTCTCCGTCTGCTTGTAAGAGGTAAGCAAGGGGGAAATCCATGAGCCTTCTGGGGAGCACGGTTCCTTGCAGTAAGCCATTTCTAGAACACAAAGGGGCAGTGAGATGTTTTCCAGGATTGTAGGGCTCAGGTAAACTTCAACCCCTGACCCAGACCTCTTAAGGGCATCTCTTACTCCCACTTCCTTTCATCTTTGCCAGGCTGACTCCTCCTCATCCTTCTGTATTACATATAGTCAACACCTCTCCTGGGAAGGTGTCCCAACTTACCTCCCAAATGTACTTGAACAGTCTTAGTGTGTCTTCTCTTCATAGACTAAGTGGGTGATGTCCACTAGTTCTTGAGGGTGAGGTATGTCTTCGTCATCACTGTATCCCCAGCACCCAGCTCAATGGCTGAGACCCTGTAGGTGTTTGGTAAACAGTGAACAGATGTGGGGTGGTTACCTTAGCTGTCATGTTTGGAAATCAACCCATTCCCTCCGACAAGTGAGAGATGGAACAATCTCCAGATCCTCTGGATGATTCAGAGGATGACAACCCCATGTGAACAACCAGACCTCCTTGGAGGATTCTTCACTGGCCTTTAAAACAGCTTGCAGTTAATGTAGAAGAAAATAAGGTACTGGTTTCCATTTCATCTTCTTAGCTGATTTGGAAAAATGCTTTCCAAATGGGTTGTAAATGGGTTGACAATAACTTCTTAAAGATTGAATATTATTTTGTATGTTATTTACAGGACAGACCTAAGTCAATATAACTGATGACTGGCAGGTGATACGAGGGTTGAGTTTTGAGAGGGTCTTTTTTCTGATTCTGAGGGTGAAAAAACTATTAGTGACTCAGAGATTTTCCTAAGGAAATGCAAACTTTTATACTCAGAAAAGCACACTGAGTCTGGCAGATTATAGTGTTTAAGGGACACTTGGAAATCACATAGGTTCAACCTCTTTATTTGTAATTAAGAAAATTAAGGCTCTGAAATGTGATATATCAAAGTTTAGATAAATAAAAGAAATGGCTTCTTCCTGATTCTTTTAAGTTGGGAATTTTTTTCACTAGGCCAAAGATGAGTTCTGTTTGATTTCTGTGGTTAATACATAGTAGAATTCTTACACCGGCACTTGAAAAAGGAAATGCATAACAAACTCTGAAGTGATTTTCATCAACTATTAATGAAAAGAATCAAAATTTATTTAATCTAAATGCACTATCATACTCTTGTTTAGGACCTCAAATGGAATACTTCTGAATGTAGTAATCAAATATCATGAAGAAGTCATCAATGTTAAAAGCACAAATCACCAAAACAGGGTGGAAGGAAATCTGTTACTTGATGAGGTGCAGCCCAGGGACTCTTGTCTTCAAAGGTCCTTATTAAGGGATAGCCAGGTGATGCACCAGGTGATCTCTGATAATTTCTACCCATTCTACAAAGCCAGGCTAAAAATGCTAACTCAATTCTTGGGTAAAGAATTATTTTAAGCTAGCAAAATATAGTGAAGTATTATTTCCCTCATCTAATGAGTTTTCTAAAGTTCTTGGAGCCTCGAGTGTAGAAGTTAAGAACATTTCCTTAGTATCCTAAGTCTTCAAATATTCACTTAGAGGGCAGGAATTAAGCTGGTATCGACTCTTTCACGTGAGAAAGGTGGTGGTGTGTGGTTTCTCCGGGGTGGACCGTCACATGTCTGTATCTTTCGTTACATAATCCCAACCTTCTTGGTCTCCAAATCACCTCCAAGCCACCCTGGCCTAATCACGTGAGAATTCCCACCCCTCAGCCAGCAATACTGTTAGTTATCACATGGCCTGAAGTAGAACAGTGTTCATCCTGAAAACATTGGTGTTCTGTTGAACATGAACCATTTCACAGAACACCAGTATCAGACAAGACCAACCTGTGTCCTTCGTGAAATAAGATAAAAAGACCTCTAAGATCATTTCTAAACACAGATGGGGAAAAAAACACTATCCAAACAGAACAAAAACAAATACATCCTTTTTTAGCTGACTTAAGTGACTATGGCTTTTTTTTTTCTCAATTACAGCTTTAGCCTCACTTTGTTTCTCCCACCTCCTATATAAAAGTCAAGATATCCAATGATAGAATTGCCCTTCTTCTGATAGCTTTCAATCCAGAGAAAAATCCCAGTTTAAACCCTCCACAAAATCACCTAACACAAGTCCAAATCTCATAATTTGTAACACACTTTTACTGAGATCACTCCTTGTTGCAACAAGACAATACAAACCAATTTTTTTAAACTTTTTTTTATTGAGTTATAGTCATTTTATAATGTTATGTCAAATTTCAGTGCAGAGCACAATTTTTCAGTTATATATGAACATACATGCAATCATTGTCATATTCTCTTTCATTGTGAGCCACAAGATCCTGTATATATTTCCCTGTGCTACACAGTACAATCTTGTTTACCTATTCTACATTTTGAAATCCCAGTCTGTCCCTTCCCACCCCCGTCCCCCAGGCAACCACAAGTTTGTATTCTATGTCTATGAGTCTGTTTCTGTTATGTATTTATGGGTTTTTTTCCGCATATGAGTGATCTCATCTGGTATTTTTCTTTCTCTTTCTGGCTTACTTCACTTAGAATGACATTCTCCAGGAACATCCATGTTGCTGCAAATGGCATTATGTTGTCGGTTTTTATGGCTGAATAGTATTCCATTGTATAAATATACCACCTCTTCTTTATCCAGTCATCTGTTGATGGACATTTAGGCTGTTTCCATGTCTTGGCTATTGTAAACAGTGCTGCTATGAACATTGGGGTGCAGGTGTCATTTTGAAGTAGGGTTCCTTCTGGATATATGCCCAGGAGCATGATTCCTGGGTCATATGGTAAGTCTATTCCTAGTCTTTTGAGGAATCTCCATAGTGTTTTCCACAGTGGCTGCATGAAACTGCATTCCTACCAGCAGTGTAGGAGGGTTCCCCTTTCTCCACAGCCTCTCCAGCATTTATCATTTGTGGACTTTTGAATAATGGCCATTCTGACTGATGTGAGGAGATACCTCATTGTAGTCTTGATTTGCATTTCTCTGATAGTTAGTGATATTGAGCATTTTTTCATGTGCCTATTGATCATTTGTATGTCTTCCTTGGAGAATTGCTTGTTTAGGTCTTCTGCCCATTTTTGGATTGGGTTGTTTTTTTCTTTTTAAGTTGTATGAGCTGCTTATATATTTTGGGGATCAAGCCTTTGTCGGTTTCATTTGCAAAAATTTTCTCCCATTCCGTAGGTTGTCTTTTTGTTTTACTTATGGTTTCCTTTGCTGTGCAGAAGCTTGTAAGTTTCATTAGGTCCCAGTTTATTCTTGCTTTTATTTCTATTGCTTGGGTAGACTGCCCTAGGAGAGCATTTTTGAGATGTATGTCAGATAATGTTTTGCCTGTATTTTCTTCTAGGAGGTTTATTGTATCTTGTCTTATGTTTAAGTCTTTGATCCATTTTGAGTTGATTTTTGTGTATGGTATAAGGGAGTGTTATAGCTTCATTGATTTACATGCTGTTGTCCAGTTTTCCCAACACCATTTGCTGAAGAGACTGTCTTTATTCCATTGTATATTCTTGCCTCCTTTGTCGAAAATTAGTTGACCAAAAAAGTTTGCGGGTTCATTTCTGGGCTCTCTATTCTGTTCCATTGGTCCATATGTCTGTTTTTGTTCCAATACCATGCTGTCTTGATTACTGTAGCTATGTAGTATTGTCTGAAGTCTGGGAGAGTTATAATTTTTTTTTTTGATTACTCATATGTTCTGAGAGTCTGACAGATGGGCTTCAACAATTCTTTCAAATCAGTGCATATACCAGTTAATAGTTCAGGTAATTGTTAACGAATTTTTTCTTTTCCAACATGTGTGTTTTGGTCTGATAAATGAGACTTAATTATGACAATCATCATTCAGCCCGAAAGAGGATTAGAGGGAAAACTTGGGCACCAAAGCAAAGCTCTACTAGGCCTTTCCACCTATACCTAATGCTGTAGGAATAATGCTTTTCTGATGACTAGCACTTAGGCTAGCAGTATGAATTTGTTATATTCAAATTTACAAGCAATGCTTCATTTGGATTAACTTAATTTCATTCCATTATTGGGCTGCCATTAATTTTTATGATATTTTCAAACCCTAATTAGTTGTTAATATATTTTCATCTTTAATGGTGAAACAACAGGAGACTTGGTTGCCTAAATTTCTGGAGACTTTTGTTGAATTTTTGGGGGGTTGTACTTTGGGGAAGTGGTAATTTGCAAAATGCTTCTGGGCTTGGAGAGAATGGGGACTGAGTAAAGTTAGCTCCATAATATTAACAACTTACCAAATGCCTTTCGTTTATAGAAGACCATATTCTCTGGCCAAGTTCCCCTTCCAGCAGCTCACCAATATTTTAAATGTTAACAAGTCATCAGAGGTAGACAAAGGACAAATAATACTATTTCAAAAAAAAAAAAAAAAAGCATTTCTTTAACCGAGTAGCAGAAGTAGCCACTGTCACCAGAAAAGGATGCAGTACCTAAGAAGCAGCATCGTCTGAGATTACACTTGAATATAATAAAAATTCAAAATTAAGGGCTTGTGAGTAGAGAAGCGGGATGAGTGGACAATATTTAAGTAGACTACCTTAAATTATGGACACTGAAGTTAGGCATATCCTGTGTCACCATTTTGTAGCTGTGCATCCTTGAGAAAGTGGCTTTGCCTCTATGAATCCATCTTCTTGTTCATGAAATGTATCTGTAATGAACTCCTATCTCAAAGTATTATTGAAAAGATCAAAAATACCTAAAAAATGGGTGGCACTTTACAAATCTCGCGTGAGTATTACTGTCCCCTATATCTTAACACAGGCGTCTGCCTGCCACCCAGGCGGAACTGTCCATGTTACTTAGCCAAGCACCCTTTCCCTAAAACATTACTGAAGAAAGCTGATAATTGATCTTAGTTTACTTTCCTAATATCAAGCCAAAATACAGTTTCTGATTTTTGCACATTCTTTTCCGTTGGTTTCTTTTAGACCAGCTGCTTTCTGATGACGTTTGCTAGGAAGCCCCCCTCCAGGTCGGGGCGTAGGGTTTGCTTCTTCCATGGAATTTTCCTATGGGGAAGCTACTCTCTTCTGTGGGATGAGGCTTCTTATTTTAGCATATGCCCCAGAAAACGGCACTGACAGAGTCCTCTCCAGAGTGGTTATTCATACATTTCAGGTTCCTGTGGCTCTCTACCCTCTAAATACAGCTCTATTTCCTCATCTCCACAGGCATTATTAGGAGATGCACCTTAATATCAAAATCTGTCTCTGTAATGGGTTTAGAGGCAAAGATGATTGTATGTTAGATTTTCCTAACCCTTTAAGGAAAAGTGAAAGATACAAACATGCTTTATCTCACAAAGGCAAAAAAGCAGCCATTCTTCGCTGAAGAATGGCACAAGAAAAAATAAAACTGTGCTGCCATGTAAGGGATTAAGAAAGTGTCTAATGATCTTGTTCAATGTGGATATGAGTTAAATTGGGACATCGTCGACTCTCCTCTTTGGGAAACTTCAAAGATGTGGTTTAGATGCATCTATTGGGAACAGTTTGGTTCAGTCCTAGATGTGTCCTTGCCCAGGGGCTGACAGATGGATCAGGTGCCCTCTCAGCACCCCTCCCAGCCCCACACTTCTGTTGTTCTGTGCTTGTTGGACTAGCACGTTAGCTGAGTCAGAGTTGCCCTTGCAAGTTAGTGGAGGAGTCAGCTGCTTGAAAGAAAACAGGTAAACTCTTTGTCCCCAAAATAAATGCCTCTCTACCCTATTCCAGATGAAACTGAACCACTAGAGGTGTATTCCCTTGAACCACGAAGTATTTTTGGTCTTCCAGAGTTCTCTAACAGAATGCAGGCACTAACACCTAAGATGAAGTAACTGAACCTTATCAGATAACGTCTTAGCAGAGATCAAGATCCTCTAAGAGCCCAAGACTGGAAATGCAGGAGGACACAGACATGACTGTAAAGACAAACTCTGCCTAACTGAAAATGGAGCCTGTGGCTTGTACAGAAGATGGGGCTCTCCTCCATCCCAGTTGGCTTCAGTCATTCTTTCAATGAATGCAGAGCTCCTACCAGGTGTGGAGCACGGAACAAGGCACTGGGGACACTACCGTAGGCCAAGACGATACAAATCCTGCTTTCCTGCAAAACTCTGAACACACGGTGAACACGTAGGGAAATACTCAGTGGGGTCTAAATTCATGCAGCAAGTAATGACTGAGTTGCTAATATGCTCAAGGCATCATTCTAGGCACTTGGAATGAGGTGGTAACCAAATGGATAAATCCTTTGTCCTCATGGAGCTTACATTCTGGTAAGAGGAAGTTACATGATGCAAGAAGCACAAGGTGCTCTGACAACTACGACAGGGAGACCTACCCTAGCTGACAAGTCCCCCTGAGAAAGGCATGTTTCTACTGACACGTGAAGGCCGGGTAGGAACTGGTCAATATGGCAGGTGTCGTGGGGGGAGGAGGCACCTGGAGGTGTTCCATTTAAAGTTACTAAACGTTGTCAAGCTACCACAGTTTGCTTGTGCAGTAGGAGGAAGGGTCATTTAGATCTTTCTCTTTCTTCTTATTCAAATAGTTTGTGCAATAAATAATTTGAAACAATATCAAAGTCACACTTAAAACTATTTTATCTCATTTTTATCTTGTGACTTTATTGGTCTTTATTGTAAATTATCATCAGATTCTATATAGATGTGATATAACTTGGACACTAAATTCAAAATCAACAAAGAGTTTTGCCCCAATGATGAAAGCATTGAGTCTAACTCTAAAATGTGTTTGGTATTGCTGTGTGCAAACAAGACAACGTGTTTGACATTGTGACATGGATCTTTCCCCACCTACACTGAATATGAATTATAGGCTGGTTCCTGCACTACAGGTGGACCTGTGGCAGCCCGGCAGTATCTTCTATGTATCCGAGGGAACAGTCACTGATGTCCATATTCCCCACAATGGTTCCCAAGCCTTGCTAGCCTTCCTACAGGAAACCAACATCCAATACAAGTAAGCATTCCTTTTCATTGCTTAATTCATTTGTCGCAAATGGAACTGAAAGATAACTGTATTCGGGTTATTTCTTAAATGCCAACAACAGTGTTTCAGGTACTATTTTCACATTGGAGAAACCAACATGAATATAATACAGTTATATTCACCTTTCATGGGCTTATTATTAGTGTAATGAGGGGAAGGGGGAGCAACCACACTTCCCTGTCATTTCACCATCACCACTAAGCACTCAGTGTAAACACAGAAGGATTTTACTGTATGAGGAAAGGAGTAGCTTATCAATGCTAGAAGTGAACGGAGGGGGCAGGGGCAGAAAAAAGCTAGACTCGGCAGGAGCTGCGTCACTTAGGCAAAGGATGAGAGCTGGGACCTTGGAGGAGGGGACAATGCAAGCAAAGGTAAGAAGCAGTATGTGTGCAGGGAGCTGGTGTAGTGCAGTGCTGTGGCGTACAAAGTGCAAGTCAGAGAGTAGAAAGAAAAGCACTGAAGAGACCGGGGAGGTCGGGTTGTGGGAAGCCTGCTGCTCAGATGTCATCTTGGGGGTGAGGCTGCACAACTGGAGGATGTAAGCAAGGGGACCCCAGGTAACTGGGCTGGAGGGGCAACAGGAGACTGCAGTAGTAACCCAGATAAGAGATAGTGAGGCCCCGAGTCAGGACCAGAGTAGGGGGATCAAGAGAATTCAAAAATATACTTCAGAGGCAAAACCACGTGGACTCTGCACTTGTTTGGACATAGAGGGGCAGAGGAAGAAGTCAAGGATGACTCCAAGTCTTCCATTTTTGGTGACCAAGTAGACAGATTTGGCTATTTTGAGGGTTTTTTTTTTTTTAAGGAATAGTTAAGTAGTAAGAATGGAACAAGTGAGAGATGGGGGAGAGTCACAGGAGTCAAAGAGGAAACAGAAAACCTTTGAGAGAAGGGCTGTTAACGGTGCCAAGCGCTGCAGTGATGTCCTGCAAGCAAAGGAGTGACCAGTTTCCTTTGGATCTGGTGATGAGATTGCACTGGTAACGCTAATGGCGGGGTTGGATTGTTAGGAGTAGAAGACAGAAGTGAGCAGGAGATGAGAACACAGACCAGCAGAGCAGACTACTCTTAGAAGTTACAGTCAGAGGAGAGGCAGAAAGCAAGGAGAGACGCTGCATCAGTAACTGCTTGAGATTTGGAATATGTTTGGTTCGGGGGCAATTTCAGCATGTCACCTGAGAGGAAGGACCAGCAGGGAAGGAGACATTGATGATGCAGGAAAGAATGCATCAATGGAGAAGTGGGTTTGAACAGTAGGAAGGATAATTAATCCATATAACCAAAGAGGTAAATGCAGGTCTAGGTAAGATGGTGGATAAGAGAGTCAACAAGTTTAAAGAGATTGTAACTGACAGCCAAATTTTCTGGATGAAGTGAGAAGCAAAATGATCTACTCAGAGTGAAGAAATAGGAGTTGAAGAGCATTGCCATGGGAAAAACTGGGGTAAGAACCAATAAAAGTGGCTGTGGCAGAGAAGAGAGGTCGTAGCACTGACGCGGAGCTGAGGTTGTTGGGCAGGATGACAAAAGATCAGGGTGGCAAGGAAGCTGAGGTTCCCAGTGAGATATGAGCTCAACTTTCCATCCATGGGGTCTAATCTGGATAGGAAGGGAGGAGAGTCTAGGAAGAATGATGGGACATAACAGAAGAATCAAGGGAGATACTGAGATCTTTATTTTGAAAACAGGTATGGTGTGACTAAGGGCAACAAACTGGAAGGAAAGAAGTTTTGACAAAGTGTAGGCTGTTGGATGCTTAGAGTTCCAAGGTAGGACATTTATGACTGGTGACAAGATAGGGGTAGCAATGAAGGAGATGGCTGAAGTGGAGTGGAGATCATTGAGGCTGATGCGGTCAAGAATGAGTGGGCGTCGTCACCAGAAAATCACCACAGCAGTCTTGAATCTCCTTGGCTGATGGCAGGATTTGAGGTGGAGGGAGAGAACGTGCTCCTAGGACAGGAAATTCAGGGAGTAGCCAGGAGTTAGAAGTAAACAGCCAGGAATGACATGATGCTGAAGGGTGGATGAACTCTTCCTGGAAGTTAGAAGATTAATGAGGAAGCACAAATGGGGGTCCTGGAGAATGCAGACCTCCTTCCCTTCTGGCGCCATAGTAGGAGAAGTGGGAAAAGAGAAAGACACAAAAGAACCTGTGTCCTTGAGAAAGTCCAATTTCTGTTGGGGCAAGACTATGAGAAGAGAGTTCTCTGAAGAGACTAGAGGATGTAGGAATTTTGTTTACGATGAAAGAGGGATTCTAGCAGGCACAAGGGGAAAGGAAATGGTCAAGAGGTGGAGAGTCAGTGCAGAATCTCGGGGGAGAAATGCAGCATAGTGAATTAATGAGACAGGAAGGAGTGACTTACTTTTGGTTTGGAACCCTAGGATTTCAGGGTGGAGAAGCATAATTGTAAATGACTAACCTCAGTGACTCCAACTTTTTAGCAAGTGGTTGTACTGCCAAAACTGGCACAAAGACCCCTGATGATGTCCAGCAGGGCCTGGGAAGGGTTCGTGGCTCTGTGAGACTAAGGTGAGAGCCCTAATCTCTGTGCAAGATGGGCTGAGGGGTGCAGAGGGGCAGTGACATCCTCCCTGGTCCACACAAATACCTCCCTGCCAGTTATTAAAGTACAGATAGGCTTTTTGCAAACAGATATTTTATCTGTGCTTCTAGAACAGGGTAGAGCCACAGCTGTGCATAAAACTATTGTTCATATTGAACACTTTTAGGCTCCGCTGTAGCTTTGATTCTCTGGATGCCTGGCAGGAAAGAATTTATATCTATAGGGGCTCAGTAACAACTCACATGCTTCGTTAATTATTATTTGGAAGAAAAGAATATACCAGTTATTTTAACAGGTCCCTGTTTCTGCCATTCAATATGGGTCATGTGGAACTGACACAGAATGAAATATCACACTTCATGTCACAGAGAAGAGAATATAAAAAATGAGTGTTTTGAACCAGTTGTCTCCTCATGGAGAGCAATCATTAAGGATTATTCATTTTGTTGATCCCAAGATAATAATACGTAAGAGTCAATTAAATTCCATGGGGCAGTAGGTAGAGATCATTTTAATTGACTTTTATGACTGTATCCTGGGGTATTTTCAAAAGATTATCATTTACTCTGTACAACTGTATATACTGTGAAGCTATAGTCATCTTTCTAGCAGAGATAATGTGACCCCATGGGTCTGGCCCCTACATGATCAACCCCTCTTAACGACATGACAGATGAGGTGACTCATTTTGCTATAAAAAATAATTCAATCATTTTGTAAATTAAATACCTGCAAAAACTGGTAATGGAATTTCAAATGCTGAGCCTCCTCTCCACCCTGAAAACTTTGGGAGGTGGTTTCATACTAATTGATGACATCACTTGGAAAGTTCTTAACAGATCTGGTCACTTTTAAGAGTGCATACAATTGGAGTAGAAAGAATAGTCAGCCATAAAGAACTAAGAAACAACGAGAGTTACAAAAGCCACGGGGGGGCTCCACTTCCTGGGCTTCTATCAATCTGCTCGGTTCCCGTCAACTAACTTGACAAGACAAATGGGGCCAGACCTGCCACATCACAATTATTTTAATTTCCAGGTGGGTGTCTAAGGGCCTGTGTCAGGGTACAGTCTAAGCTACTGAACAGAGGCCCTGTGTTAGTTTGCTAGGGCCGCCGTAACAGGACTCCAGACTGGCTGGCTTGAAAGACAGGAATGTACTGTCTCATGATTCTGGAGGCTGGAAGTCAGAGGCAGGGCTGGTTCCTCCTGAGAGCTGTGAGGGAGGGACAGGCCCCAGGCCTCTGTCCTGGCTTTGTACGTGGCCGTCTCCTCCCTTTTTCTCTTCCTATCAGCTTCCCTCTACATGTATCTGTCTTTGGGTCCTAATTCTCCCCCAACCTTTTTTTAAACTATGGTAAAATATACATAAAATTGACCATTTTAACCATACAATTCAGTGTCATTAAGCACATTCAGCACCATCCATTTCCAGAACTTTAGCATCTTCCCAAACTGAACTAATTCCCCCACTCCTTTTTTTTTTTTTTTCTTTATAAGGACCCCAGGCAGATTAGGGCCCACTGCAGTCACCTCAACATAACTAATTACATGTACAACAACCCTATTTCCAAACAAGGTCACACTCTGAGGTACTAGAGTTACCTTCAGATTTGGGTTAGGACCTTAAATGTGGATTTAGGGGTAGGGAATGCAATTCAACCCATAACAGACCCCAAAACACAATGATTTAAGTGAAGCCTACTGTCTAGAGGTCAGGGAGCTGTTGCTGCCACCCCTGTCATGACCATAACTGCCTCTCATGCCACGACGCTGGTGACCGGCCCCTGGAGCTCTGAGTCCTGTCCCCCAGCCGTCTCTGAACAGTCCCGTCTCTGCGGCCCCGACACGGCCCCGGCCACAGCACCGCAGCAGGAGGCGGCCTCTGCCCGGCTCCTGACTTCCCACCTGGCCAGAGTTCATGAATTTGTACCCAGAACCACAGCTGCAAGAGAGCTGAGGAAAAGTCCTTTTCAGCTTCCCAGCCCTTTCAGCACAGGAAGCCCAGAGAGGGAGGAGGGATGAGTGCTGAGAGGCAGGTGACCACGTCCAGCACAGACACTCAGGAGAGGAAGGAGGAAGCAGGGACCAGCCATATTCTCATACTGTCTTCCGTTTTTATTTAATACAGACACTGAGAAGACGGAGAGTGGTTTCTAGATTGATTAGCCTAAATTACTGGTTTCCGGATGGTTAGCCTAAATTTGATCCTGACAATATATTAAAATCACCTGGTGAGATTTTAGCACCGCCTGCTACCTGTGCACAGAGATTTTTGTCTAAGTCGGGCTCAGTGTGGCACATTTTGTAAAGCTCGTGGGTGATTTTAAAGCAGCCTATCTTGAGAATCACTAGCCTAAATGAATGGATAAATACTAGGCATTCCAAGACTAGGGCACTTGGAAACTTTAAAATGAGACTGAGAAGCCCTGAGAGTTTACTCATCAAAGAAGCTACCCACCCAACTAGAGGGATTCCACAACTTCAAAACGAAAAACTTCAACATTTTCTTACTTTGGTGAAAATACTAGCAAACTTGACTAGAAAGTATTAAGATAAATCTTCTGTAGAAGCAATTATCCAGTAGAATTAGAAAGACAATTCTCTGAATGGGCATTTCATTATGTGATTAGTAATACATTCAGTCATTTATCAATTGGTAATGATAAAGAATCTAATCAGTTAAGAAGCAGAGTTTTTCATACTGAAAATCCTAGGAAACTATTAGTTTTCTAAGGGGTACAGTTGGTGGTTCTACCAAGAACTGCATCAGCACCTGAACTTCAGAACTTTCTGGTGATGAATATGAGGAACTGGTCTTACCTTGAGTGGAAACAAGCTATCTGCATTTGTTTATAATTTAGAAGATCTGTCCACTTTGGAAATAATGCAATATTCTACAGCTCAATTTTGTAAACATTCCAAAAAGGTTATTATACCTTTGAAAACTTTTTTCTGTGTGATTATATATCTTTTTAAACTGGAAATTCAGA
Source organism: Camelus dromedarius (assembly GCF_036321535.1). NCBI lineage: Eukaryota > Metazoa > Chordata > Mammalia > Artiodactyla > Camelidae > Camelus > Camelus dromedarius. The sequence goes on along the minus strand of NC_087465.1, from coordinate 10,189,535 downwards.
AGGAGATTTATTCTGTAGATTTCTGGCTTTGGCACATCTATTCACTTTCCCCCCACCCCCACCCCTTAATTTCCTGAAATAGGGAAAAGTAGCCAAGAGAAATGGATAGACGGTACTGGTAAGGGAAACATCTCTCTGAAGATTGCCTGCAGGAACTAGAAATTCCTGACAATATACAACCATCTCAGCCCTCATCAAACTTGCATTTTTCTTGACCATCCCAGATTCTCTCACAATACAGGAAGATTCAGCATTGACATAGAGGTTCATTTGGTTCTTAACACCCACCCTGGCAATAGTCTTTAGTCCAGGCAAACCTGCTTTCATCTGTAACTCCTTTCCTTGAAGGAAGAAAGAAAGCACTGAGACAGATTATGTTCAGACTGACAATCTAACCTCCACTGGCATTTTGAGCCACTGCAAGCAACTACCAAGCAAGTCCGCCAAGTTTGTACCAGTCCATCTTATCTTGATATTTAATATGTTTCTAGTTTTAATGTCAAAAATTGAAATAGAACAGTGAGCTGATGATAAATTCCTGATTAAGTGCTTTGTCCACAGTGGGTACTCGGTAAATAACAAATGAGTAAATCAAAAAGAATGTCCTACACCCAACATGACCCTAAGTAATCTACCTCCTTCATGGACCAAAAAGCATTTTTTCAAGTAATTCAGGATAATTTTTTTTATTAAGTGGCTTATATAGGTCAACTTTGAAAGTCCTTTAAAGATGCCATTACATGTGCTTTTAATAGCATTTAAACCACCAAGTAACAGGTTCTTTTGGAAGATGAAATATGAAAGCAAAGTGTTTTAGCTACCTGCCAGGACCAGGAAAATCACTCAGAGGTTCTTTGACATCTTTAAGTATTCTAGATGATCTGAATGTCTTGTTACTTCATGGCACTCCAGTTAGAGGAGATGGGTGAGCACTGGGGAGGCAAGCCTATCTCATCAAGAACACCAATGACTCTAGCTGGAGCTGGTTCCACACATTTCCATGACCTTGGAATCCCTCAGCCTGGCCTCAGCCTTCAATTTCCAAATGCATTCACTTTGATTATCTGAGCTTGTCTTCTTCTAGCTTCCTTGATTGGACTGGTAGGCAGTGAAATTAGCTTTTTCCCCACTCTGGTTATTTCTTCCATTTCCTCCTGAGGATTGTAACTTCTTTCCTTCCCCTTTTCTCTGAGTATTTGGGTCAGGTGTGCTGGGTGATGACATGAGAGAAGTCTTTCAATGACCAGAGGGATAGGAACAGATAGAAGCAGCGGATAACGAGGGAGTGGGGGGGACTTGTCATGCTCCATTTTTCATGATGTCACACTGGACTTGAGTCTAGAGCCTGGAATTTGGGTTCACAGTCCAAGTTCCAATTCTGGCTCTGGACTCACTAGGAGAGTGATATTGGCAAGTTCTTAACCCTTTTGAGGCTTGGGCTCCCCATTTGTAAAATGGAGCTAGCAATAAAATCTACTTCATTACGGTTAAGTAAGATCATGTATGTAGAACACACAGCACAGAGCCTACCACCTGCAGGTGCTCAGTAAATTCAAGCATAGCCACCCCATCATTTGGTTCTCCTAGCTGCTCAAGCAACAGTGTTATTATCAACATCATTATTACTTGGGAACATCTGCCGATAATTTTACATTTTATATTCATTACACCATTTATTTAAGTTTTTATTTCCTGAAAATGTTTATTTTCCCACAACTGGGTATTTTTAGAAATGTCAGTCTCCACTGTTCTTTTGTCTTCACTGTCCTTTCCATAGATGCATGATATTCTTTTGATAGTGAACAATTTTTATACTATCTCCATTTAATGTTCATCATGTCTATCATTTCAAATCCAGGATCCTCATAGAAGATCTTCAGAAAGCACTGGAAGAGGGAAGCAGTTTGCCCACCCAGAGAAGTCGGAGATCCCTCTCTGGATATAATTATGAAGTTTATCACTCCTTAGAAGAAGTAGGTAATCCGAGGAGCTTTTGTTGCCTTTTTATAAGCGCGTTTTTACCACTTAGGTTTCAGGACGGGGAGAGAAGCATAAAGACAGAGGCAGGGACTACATGAAAAATACTGGTATTGCCCACACACCTCACTTCTCTTCCACTAAGCCTTTTACGGAGATATAAGAGGTAGCAAAATAATTTTAACTTCACCTGCTTTATCCAACCCACCCTACAAAGGACGGGGAAGTGCAACAGAAGAGTGCAGTAAAGTGGCTATACAGTCGGCCCTCGGTATCCACGCGGCGTTGGGTCCAGGACCCTCTGTGGATGCAAAAACCCGCAGATGCTCAGGTCCCTAGTGTGCAGTGGCTGTAGTACAGTCCGCCCTCCGGACCCGCGGGTTCTGCACCCACCGATACAGAGGGCCAGCTGCAATTACCAACACCTTCATGAAAAATCCGTGGAAGGTGGAGTGAGCCAGAGTTGGAGGGCAGTGAACTTTGTTGTGTGCCCCACACCCTCTACAAAGCTGAGATCTCCCCAAAACCAAGCTTCATTTGTGGCACCGCAGGGTCTTTGAGCTCGCAGATATTTATTCCACCAGGAAAACTAAGCGACCCCATCCCCACTCCCACTCCTGTACGCCTGGGTAAAAACCAGTTATTCTTCCTATGCAGCCTGAGCAAGAGGATGGCTGCTTCTGCTCTCCCAGACTGGGTCAGAACTCCCTGTCTCCAACCCCCAGAGTATTACTTGCTCTCATAGGGCATGGATGTGATGCCGATCATGGTTTTTAATTAAGGAATTGTATGATTATTTGAGCAACACCTTTCACTCCTGAAAAGCTGCCAGTGCCACGGGGGCAGGCCACAGCTGTCTCCTTCACCACTCTACCCCAGGGCAAGCAAAGAGAGGCTTCCAAATAGATAGTTGTTGAGAGGATGAATGAATGAATGCATACATACCTTTTTTCTTTATTCCCCTGAACTGAGCAAAGGAATGCCAGTCATGGAATTACTGAGATCCTGTGACATTCTTAAGAGAATCTTTGGTTCTCTTGATAACAACTTTTCTTTCAAAATTATTGGCACATAGTTTACATTTTTTAACTTACTTTTTAGAAGCTTGAAATTAGAAGCAATGGAAAAGCTTTAGATAACTTGACACTTCAAAGTGCTATTAACACGCACTAGGAAAAAGTCAAAATGTAAAAGTATATTAAAACAGATACGTATATATACATACATAAACACACATGTGCATATACACAAACATGTGTGCATCCTGCTCATTAGACCACATAAAAATAGAAAGAAAAGAAAATATGGGTACCTTCCAAAATCTGTTTTTTCAGGATAGGCTTTTTTCACATCAGGGAAACAGTGGGACACTTCTGTGTGACTTCCTTACTCCTTTATTGGGCTTTTAAGTCAGAAATGTCATCCATCTAAGTGCCTTATTTCTCCATCTCAAATATACCTTTTCCTGAAGACAGATAAATGTGTGTGAATGGATCAATGCAAATATATCGCTATTACTGGGGGAATTATTCAGAGCTTGCCCTCCGATGTGTGGCTGCACAGAATTACCATGAAGTGTGAAAAGATCATGCCTTTTTCTCAGCATCTTCTACTTGGTGGCAAATTATAATATGCAAGACTTCTAATAAGCACTTTCAAAGAGTTGGGGTGGTTTTTCTGAAGCTGACTTCTTTTCCCCTTAAATACTTGGAGGAAAATGGAAATAAATTTTGATTTTCAAAGAGAACCCAGAACACATTAATTTTCTTAAGATTCTGCCATCAAGATATTAATGACAATTTATAAAAGGGAGCAATATAAAGGCATTAAGCTACTATTTATAAAAACATAAAAATTAAATGTGGTTTTAAGTATCCTGAATAAAATTAAAACTACAAAATTGGGTTTTCGTTCAATTTTATACTTCATGCATGCTTTTTGAATTCTGAGACCTACCGTTGTCTTTGTGTTACGTTTTGTTTACTAAAAGCTCCATAATTGTGAGTCTGATATGGTTTTTATTTATTTGCTTTTAGATTCAACATTGGATGCATCATCTGAATAAAACTCATTCAGGCCTCATTCACATGTTCTCTATTGGGAACTCATATGAGGGAAGATCTCTCTTTGTTTTAAAGGTAAAAAGAAATTACTAACTAAATATTTACTAAACATTCATCTTTTTCAGGTTCGATTTACAGGGGAAGAAATGAACTGGTCTTTCATAGTGTCTCCTAGTTAACATCGTCTGGTAATTTCAGAAAAAAATTTCCTTGAGTTTCTGAGGCATATTTAGTATTTGTCATTGAGTGTTCCCGTTAGTACTGTTTCTAACATATTCAGAGTGACTGATGCACTGAAAAAATAATGATCTCCAGAATTATTTGTGAGTTGGTGCTGCTTAGGATGAACCAAGGCAAAACTACATAAATGTATAAGAAGGTATATGTTACTCCCAGCCCTTGAGCCCACGTTCTCTGCAGCTCTCCATCCCTTCTCGGCCAAACATCTAAAAAGATGTCTCTATATCCGTCTCAACTTCATTTCCCGTTCAGACCTTGACGCACTGGCCTTTGCCCACAGCTCTCTAAAACATCTACGATGGTCCCTAGGCGGCGCTCCTCTCGGCTCTGACCATCCCCTGGGGTCTCAGTCACTGGCTCCTCACCTTGTCCTTTCCTCGCGTCCTGGTAAACCCGGGATTCTCTTTCCATCTGTGCTCACTCTTCCAACCCTCTCCAGATGGGCACATCCACCCCATGGTTTCAGCAGTCATTCCTATTCAGTGGAGTCGGCTGTCTAGAGCTGTAGATTCATGCCTCGTTGCCTCCTTGACATCTCATCTCGATACCCACGGAAGCCCTCCGACTCTGAATGGCGCTCCGAGTCAGGAAACCTGAGCATCATCCTCAATTCCTCTCCTTTATTTTATCCACTTCCTTTCAATCCATTATGAAGAACTGACAACTTTTCCTTCTATCTTTCGGATTTTTCACCACCTCTGCTCTTGTCCTGCTGCTGCTGCCCTCGCTTATTTCTGCATCTCTTCTCCGTGGACTATTGCAATAATGGCCTCAGCACTCAACCTCCTCAAGTCCCCATCCTCTAACCTCTCATCCATGTCTACACTGCGTCAGTCTGTGTCAACGAGCACTCTCCCCCCGCCCTCCTCCATCCCCTCTCTCACGCAAGCACACGCCTCTCCCTGGGGACACAGGATGAAGCCTTACCTCTTTTATGTAGAATCCAGGAATTTCCTGTGTCCTCTGCTTCTGTGTCCAGCTGCACCCACCTTTCTTTCCTCATACCCCAGAAGCAGCTCCTCAAGTGTAGTGTGCTCAGACTCCCTGCCAAGCTTGAGCTGCCTCCTTCCATGTGTCTGCCAGGCAAGCTTAAAGTCTTGCTCAACTACTCAAGTGCTCCTCTTAGAAGACTTATCTTGTTCCCCAGGAAAATTAGACGTAGCACCCCCATGTTCCCAAAATAACTTATGCATATTACATTATAATGACAAATTGCCTGTGTGTCTGCCCTCCTCATTAGCATATAAACTCCTTGTCCTCACATCTCTGAATCTCCAGGGCTGAGCACTGTGTCTGACATTAAAAAGGATTTCCTGAAGTGTTAGTTGAGTGAATTAGTGAATGAATGAAAACTAGATTTACTATATAGTAAATACAATTTCAACTGATTACTGGGTTAGAAATCACATTATAAGTGATAGTGATATAATAGGATTATAAAGAAAAACCCATCACTTGGTTCTACAAATCAAGTAGTTTTGTGTTTCCATTTTGTATTGTAATAAAAATTTGATTTGTCCACCTATAAGGCATAGCTGTTTCTTTGATATCGCTTGGGAATGTTTCTGATTCCTTGCATGGGGTGGAGAGGGGAGAGAAAGGGAAGAAACTTAGCTTCTTAACCATCATGTATTACATTAAAACGGAGAAGCAAACCTATTTTAGGAATTGCCTTTTCCTTGTGTGTGTTCCACTTCTCTGATTTGTAATTAAGGTAATAAATTTATTGTTTCTGCATAAACAAGCCTGGACTTCTGAAATCGATAGGAAATCTCTGTCTTTTTTAATGGGTTACCTAATGAACCAAATGCTGGTGAAGTAGTATGCTGAAAACATTTAATTATGCTGGTCAGTGAATCCAGAAATAAAAGGCTGCATTGGTGACTATGAATACTCTTGTTTTCAGCTGGGCAGAAGATCACGAGCTTACAAAAGAGCTGTCTGGATAGACTGCGGTATTCATGCAAGAGAATGGATTGGTCCTGCCTTTTGTCAGTGGTTTGTAAAAGAAGTAAGTTAAACCCCTTACACAGTGTTCATTTCAGCTAGCCTGTGCTTCCCATGTGTTTTTATTCTGCTCAAGGAACAAAACTGGGAATGTGAAGCTGGTGACACCTAATTAAATGATAACACCACCATGATTCTGTGGGTTGCTTTCATGTTTATGAAGACCTCTCAAAGCCCTGGCCCAGTTTATCTTTACTCTACCCTGAGAGGTTGGCATTACCAACCCTCATTAAGGAGAAAGAACCTGAGATTCAGAGCATTTATGAATTTCTGACAAATTATGAACCAGCCATGTAGCTGATATGTGGCAAAGGACTAAAAATCCAACTGATGGTGTTCCAGAATAGTTCTTCATGTAATAGTCAGGTTGGAAAATTCTACATCACTTGTCTTCCCCATCAAAGTGATCCCATGTATGCTATGGCAGGAAAAAGATGAGCAAGTGATTGCATTTTGCCCTCCTGCTATGGATCTGTGATTTAGGTACCAAAGACCTTTAGCATCTGTCGATTTAACATCCTCTGTTTCAATACTTTTCAGTGACTCTGATGGTTGATGACTCATAGTGATTTCTCATTTTCTGAGGGCTTCATTGAAATTGTAAGCCCTCTGAGGTTAGCATACAAGTGGGTTCTTATCCCAGGAGTGGGCCAAACTCATGGACCAACATCTTAATATGTTCTGATATTTTTCTATTGTCAAGAATGCAATGACTTTCATAGTTTTTTTTTTTTTAACCTTGACTTCTTAGGGTTTTTTTTTTAAGGCTCCTAAAATAAAACCAACTGCTGGTACTGGTAATAAAAGTGAAGAAGCCTAAGGAAATGAAGGTTCTTAGCCAGAGAATAACCCTACAAATTACTTATAGAAAACCATTAAAGATACAAAAGATATTTAAATATTTCAGTTATATTTCACTATGTTTTATGGGAAAATTATGAGACCTAGTGAAGTTTGTGATTATGAAGACTCTCCTAGTCTTGGAAAATCTGCCTCACAAATGTCAAGAATGTAGTAAATTTGTAAAATCTGCCTCTCCATCACTACCAAACCCACAAAAATAGGCTTAATTTTATAAATATTATGTAATAATAAAATTTTCAAACTATTCCCACTCGGAGTATTGAGCAATTCATATTCATCTTCTCTTAAAAATACCATTTCATCCTGGTAGGACAAATGCAAAAACTAAAATTGTTCACTCTACTACCTTGTATTAAAAATCCATTGCATACACACAACATATTGACTGCTCTCAAAATTCAAAAAGAAAAGGGGGGAATTGTTAAAGTACAGAACATCTGTTGTTTATAGACTATGGCCCTGTGTATTACTGGAGAACATAAGAATGTTATCTCCCAAACATTTACCTCACCCACACATGTGCAACTTCTTTGTAACTCCTAAACTTACTTTATTTGTTCAGGTGGTAATCACCCATCTCTTCCTGTACCAGCGTCAAGGGCAGAAACTATTTGTCTTGTTCATTGCCAAATCCCCAGTACCTGACACTAAATAGCTCTTCAGATACTTGCAAATGAATGGGAATAATGGGAATCCAGTGGTTACGACAGGGAAAGATTTCTGGGAAATGACCTGTCAGTTCATCTCACAAGGATATGAATGGTGCCACCTGGAGTTTGGCAGTGCGCGATCTGTACAGCCATCCACGGCAACCCTAGGACCCAAGCTAAATTCCCAAGGAAGAGGAGAATGCAGTATAACCACAGAAAAAAGGAAGAGGCATGTATGATGACTATCAAATGAGGGTAACTGATTTTAGAGCAAGAGCATCAATTAAGATCAGGATCTATTCCACCGATGATGGGGGGAAAGGCTTCTCCCTCCTACGCCAGGCCAGCTTCATGCATGCAGATGACTCTCGATTTCTGCGCCTCTGCTACCCTTTCCACGCCTCTCTCATGTTCGCTGTTTATGGCTGTCACTTGCCCTCACCTTGCTACCCCTCCACGACTTAATCATACATTTCCCATCTGAGTCAGGGCAGCAACCAGAGAGGGAAAAAAAAGGAGGACAGTGGAGTGGGGTGGGGTCACTAGTCCTAGTGTCCTTGTGGAAGCCATTCAATTCAACACATTGAATTGAATGAAAATGAAAATATAACATATCAAAATTTGTAAGTCACAGCTAAAACAATGCTAAGAGGAATGTTTACAGCAGTAAATGCATACATTAGAAAAGAGGGAAACTCTCAAAACAGTAATCTAAGCTCTCACCTCAAGAGCCTAGAAAAACAATAGAAAATAAAGCCAGAGCAAGAAAAAGGAAGTAATAGGAATAAGAGCAAAAGTCAATGAAATTGAAAACAGAAAATCATTAGAGAAAATCAGTGAAATAGGGAGCTGGTTCTTGAAAAGATCAATGAAATTAAATTTCTATCAAGAGAGACAAAGGAAAAAGAAGATACAAATTACCAATGTTAGGAATGAAAGGGGGATATCACTGCAGACTCTGCAGATACCAAAAGGACGGTAAGAGCATAGTATGAACAATTCTACACATATAAGCGTGACAGCTTCGGCAAAATGTACCGGGAAGTTGGAAAACACAAAATACCACAATTCATCTATTATGAAAAAAGTAATTTGAATATCTCTATTACTACACTAAGGACACTGAATTCATAATTCTAAAATTCAAAAAGAAAGAAATCTCCAGACCCAGATGATTTCACTGAAGAATTCAACCAAATGTTTAAAGAAGAACTAACAACAATTCTACAACATCTCTTTCTGAAAATAGGAGAGAACATTTTCAATTCATTTTATAAGGCTACTATTACCCTAATACCAAAATCAGACAAAGACAAAATCAGACCAAAAAAAAAAAAACTAGAAAATAGATTCAGAAATCCTTAATAAAATATTAGCGAATAGAATTTAGCAATCTCTAAAAATAATTCTACAGCATGACCAAGTGGGGTTTATTTCAGGGATGCAGGCCTGGTTTAATATTTGAATTTAACCATATTAACAAGCCAAAGAAGAAAAAAGTCTACATAATGTTAGCAATTCATACAGAAAAAGACTGACAAAATTCAACAGACATGCATGATAAAAACACCCAGAAAAAGAGGAATAGAGGGGAACATCCTCAGTTTTATAAAGAACACCTACAGAAATCCTACAGCAAACATTACACTTAATGGTAAATGACCAATGGCTTCTCCTTAAGATCAAGAACAAGGTTAAGGATGTCCACTCTCAACTCTTAATTAACATAGTGCTGAAGCAGAAGAGGAGGAAATAAAAGACATACAGATCAGAGATGAATAAATAAAATTTTCCTATTCATAGATGACATGATTGTCTACATAGAAAATCCCAAGGAATCTGCAGGAAAATAGAACTAAGTTCAGCAAGTGAGTTCAGCAAGATCACAGGATACAAGATAAACACACAAAAATCAACTGCATTTCTATATACGAGCAATGAACACATGAATGCTGAAGTTAAAAATACAATACCATTTATAATCACTCAAAAAATGAAATACTTTGGAGTAAATTTGACAAAACACGTATAGGACTTATATGCTGAAAACTACAAAATATTGATGAAATAAATCAAACAAAACCTAAATAAATGGAGAGACACCATATTCATGGATTGGAAGACACAATACAGAAAAATGTCTAGGGGAGTATATATGTGTGGATGGGGAGGGCTATGTGTGAACTCTCTGTATATTCTGCTCAATTCTGTTGTGAACCTGAAACTGCTCTAAAAGAAAGTCTATTAAAAAAAAAGAAAGGAAAATGTCAATTCTCCCCAAATTTATATATAGTTTTAACACCATTTCTATAAAAATTCCAGCAAAACTTTTTGTAGGTATAGGTAAAATTATTCCAAAATTTATATGAAAAGGCAAAGGAACTAGACGAGCTAAAACTATTTTGTAAAAGAATCATTCTACCCAAATTTAAGACCTATTATATATCTACAGTAATCAAAAATATGTAGTGCTGGTGGACGGATTGACAAAGATAAATGGAACAGAAGACCCAAAAACAGAGCTACACAAATGTGCCCAAGCGATTTTCACCGAAGGTGCAAAAGCAATTCAATGGAGGAAACACAGACTTTTCAACTAATGGTGCTGGAGCAAGGGGACTTCCATAGGCGAATAAATGAACTTCAACCTAAGTCTCATACCTTCTACAAATATTAACTCAAAATGGATCACAGATTTAAATGTAAAGTGTAAAATTACAAAACTTTTAAGGAAAAATTTTCAGGATCTAAAGCTAGGCAAAGAGTCCTTAGCCCTGACACCAAAGCCATGCTCCATAAAAGGAAAAGTTGATAAACTGGACATTATCAAACTTAATCAAAATGTAAAACGTTGCTGTGTGAAAGACTCTGTGAAGAAAAAGACAAGCTACAAATTTTGTCATATATCTGATAAAGGACTCATATTTGAAATATATAAATTCAAAACTTGACAATAAAAATGCAAGCAGTCCAATTAGAAAATGAGAAAAAGACATGAAGAAACATTTCTCCAAAAAGTATACAGATGGCAAAGAAAAAAAAAACCACACACAAAAAAGATGCCGTTAGAGCAATTCAAATTAAAACCACAATGAGCATTCCCTAACAGAACGGCTAAAATTATATGCATACACACAGGCAGAGAGAGAGAGGGACTGACCCACCAGCCAATGCTGGGAGGATGCGGAAAAACTGGACACACACATTGCTGGTGGGAACACAAGATGATGGAGCTACTCTTGAAAACTAGTTTCTTTTAAAACTAGACATGCTAGTATCATGTAACCCAGTAATTGCACTCCTGGCATTTATCCCAGAGAAATTAAAACTTACGTTTGCTCAAAAATCTGTACACAAACATTTATAGCAGCTTTATATATAATAGGCAAAAACTGGAAACAATCACAATATCCTTCAATGGGCAAATTACAAAAAACTATACTCCGCAAAAAAAAAAAAAAAAAAAAAAAGGAACAAACTATGGAAACGTACAATGTGAATGAACCTCCAGAGAGTTATGCTGGATGGAAAACCAAACCCAAATAGACACATACTGTATGATTTCATTTATTTAATGTTCTTGAAGTGACAGATTACAGTTGACTCTTAAACAACATGGGTTTGAATGATGAGGACCCACTTACACCCAGATTTTTTTTTCAATAAAACTACAGTACTACGTGATCCTCGGTAGGCTGAATCCAGGGATGTGGAACAGCAGATATCAAGGGCTGGCTGTAAAGTTATACGTGGATTTTCTACTGCTTTTGGAGGGTCGGCGCCTCAGCCCCCACATTGTTCAAGGGTCAACTGCATACAAATGGAGAACAGATTAGTGGTTGGTGGGGGTTAAGGAAAGGAAAGTGGGCGTGGCTATAAAAGGGCATCAGGAAGGGTCCTGGTAGTGATGGAAAGGTTCTGTAACTTGACTATCAATTTCAGTATCCTGATTGTGATATTAGACTATAGTTTTTTAAGATACTACCATTAGAGGAAAGTGGGTAAAGGGTACAGGGATTTCTCTGTATTAATTCTTATGATTATGTGTGTATCTACATTTATCTCAAAATTTTAAATGAATTGTAAAAAATAATAACCAGGTCTCCAGATTCCTGGGTTCCATTCGCTTGGGAACCAGGTGCTACTTCCTGCCTAGAGAATCAGATGATTTCATCCCTGCTCTGTCTTCTCTGCTGTATAACCCTCATCAGCTGAGCCTGACTCACTGTACCATGGCCCTGGGAGCTGCCCACACTGCTGCTCCCCACTCCCAGTTTAGCGAATGAGTCCCTGAATGTCTTGGACACACAAAGCTCAGAAAACAGTGACACAGAAGCAAGCTACCTGGTTTAATCGACTGGTGAGAGGCGCTTGATTATCTTGTTATTTTGAGAATTGCTCAAATGAACTCATTATCTCAATACATAACTGATACTTGTATTCATTATCTCAACATATAACTGCTGGCTGGCAGACATTTTTAAGATGCAAAATACACAATAAGATTGTGGGCTTTTATCTTTTAAACTGAAAATCATTTAATTATGTGGAAAAACAGAGGGCCATCACTTTTGATTTCAATACTTGCTACCTCTTTTTTCTAATTTTTATATTACAAATTTTTATACCCTGTAAGCAAAATAAAGGAAACCAATAGAGTTACACTTACATTGCAAAATCTTTCTCTTATTCAATGCTTGTTTATAGCAGGTTAGCAGAGCCATTATTAATGTTATATTCTTAGAACTGTGGAGTTTCTGTCGAGCGGAGCCTAAGGGGGGACAACATGGTAGACTTACTATTGAAATGTGTATTACAGGTGCCCCTTCACCACAAAACCAAAAAGGAGCTTTAAGAAAAACTACCTTTTGGTGATAAACTTTTCTTAAATTTGTCATGGGCCAAGAGGGTTGATACAGATACTAAATTCATCAAAGAAAGAAGCCTAGAATAGATAAACAGGAGAAGGAAACAGAGGTAAATATACAGAACCCGAAAGTTATCTTTCTGTAACAGTGAACAGACATTATTGCCAAAGAGTAAGAGACTTAAATCCAAGGGCAAACAGAGGGCAGAGAATAAAGAAAATAGACAAGTCGAGACTTTTGAAAAGGAACAGTAACTAAGCTTAAAACAAATGGACTTAAAAATTTAATTGCAAAGCAAAGGAAACCACCAAGTTAAGGTAGGATTAAAAACAGTTTAGCATTTCCTCAAAAAGTTAAACATAGAGTTACCATGCAACCCCAAAATTCCACTCCTGTGTATATAACCAAGATAAATGAAAACATATATCCACACAGAAATGTGTACATGAATGTTCATAGCAGCATTTTTCATAATAACCAAAAAGTAAAAGCAACTCAGACGTCCACCAACTGAAGGATAAACAAAAAGTGGCATATCCATAAAATGGAATATTATTCAGCTATAATAAGTACAAGACAAGCTACAACAAAAATGTGTTAAGTGAAATAAGCCAGACCCAAAAAGCCACATATCATTCCATTTATATGAAATGTCCAGAATAGGCAAATCCATAGGAACTGGATGTAGATTCATGGTTTCCAGAGGATGAGGGGAGAGAGGAATTGGGAATGACTATTAACAGGTACAATGTTTCTTTTGGGGGTGATGGGAAAGTTCTAGAATTAGATAGTGATGATTGCACAACATTATAAATACACTAAAAAAACCATGGAACTGTACATTTTTAAATGAATTACATCTCAATTGAAAAAAAAAAAAGAATGAAGTGTTGATATTTGCTACACATTGATGAACCTTAAAAGCACTATGCTAACTGCAAGAAGCCAGTCACAGAAGACCACATATTACACAATTCCACTTATATGCAATGTCCAAAATTTATAGAGACAGAAAGCAGACAAGTGGTTGCCTATGGCTGAGGGAATTGAGGGCACTGGGGAGCTGATACCTAAAGGATATGAAATTTCTTTTTTGGATGATGAAAATATTCTAAAATTATATAGTGGTGATGGTTGCATAACTTTGAATCTATTAAAAACCACTGAATCGTACACTTTAAAAAGAAGAACTATCAAATGTGTGAGTTATATCTCAATAAAGCTCTTATTTTAAAAATTAGTCTTAAATACAAATTTATACAAATGGATAATAGATTAGTAGTTGCCAGGGCTTCAAATTGGAGGTTGTAGGAGGGAAGTGAGTGGGACTATTTAAGGGCGACATGAGGGATCCCTGGAATGTCCTGTATTTTGGCTGTACCAATGTCAGTATCCTGGTGTGATGTTGTGTGATAGTTTTACAAGATATTACCGTTGGGGAAATGGGGTGAGGGATACACAGGAACTCTCTCTATTGTTTCTTACAACTACATGTGAATCTACAATTAATTCAAAATTAAAAGTTTAAGAAAAAAAATTAGTCTTAAGTACAGTTCCCTAGAAAATATTTATATTAATTGGTCTAACAATTTCTTATCACTCCATTTTCAGCACTCTGCATTATGGGGGTCAGCAGAAGTATAAGTCATGGTCCCAGCACTCAAGGAGCCCACGTTGTATTTGAGGGGAAATACTTATGTAGTATATAACATAAAACAGAGTATCTTTGGGGATTAAATTACACTGAAGGAATTCAAGAATCAGAGAAATCCAGGAGACTTGGGAAGAAAAGATTAGGGTAAAATTTGTGGGGAAGTGAGTCTCATTAGGCCTTGGCTGAGATGTGGGAATTTGAGCAGAGAGTTATAGTAGTGTTCTAAAAAAGGGAAAAGACTGATGTTGAGAACATGATGTAGATTAATGAGACCAAAGCCTATAGTCTGTGTGAGTAGACGAACGCAACATGAGACTGGCTGAAAAATTATCGTTAGCCTTGTAAGCCAAACAGTGTTCGGTCCAATAAACAAAAATGAGAAAATACCGACATGGAGGGAAAAGCATGTGTCATTGTCTGCATTAAAGATGAACAGCAATGATACACAGAAGAAAGAAAGCAGGAGCCCAGAGTGAGGGCAACAAACTCAAAGAGTTTAGATTAAGAATCTACACATGGACAGGAAGAGTAGATGCAGGAATGGAAAGTAAAGAAAGGGTGTATATAGTTCAAATGAAAAGAAAAATCACTCATTCATTCAACCAAAGGCTGATTGAACCAAAGGCTCACTTCTTTTTATGTGAAGGCAGCTTGATGGGTTCTATCATGGTACAAATAGTATACTGTAATGTATACAACATTAACCTTTTCCTCAATTCATTTACTACAATTCTACTGGGGAAATGAGAAACACAAAGGCAGCACCAATAAAGGAAGTCTCTAGGAACTGATGATTGGCTTGATATGGGGATGAAAGTGCAGGATGGGTCAAAGATGGCAAGATGCCCAAGAGAGTGATGGTGTCATTGAACTTGGTGGGAGCACCAATCGAAATGCTGGCAGTATCATTAGTCTGAAGGGAAGAACCCAACACCACACTATGTGAAGCAAGTTAAATGATTGATTTATCCAACAAGAATGACTAAGTGCCTACCACACACTAGGCCAGGCACCGTGGGTACTGGCAAGGGAGACAAAGGACTATCAAAAATTCTGCTCTCTTGCAACTTGATTCTCACGGAGCAAAAGAAGGAAATACTCTGATGAGAGGTTACAGAGATTCAGGAAGTAGCCAAATGAATGAATACCTGATTCACAGGCTTAACTTGGGCAGCAGACATCCAAGGATAAATTCCAGTGATTTTGCCAACTGTAACAGAGTTGTTTTTAAGTATTTTTCTTGTCTGTAATATTTAACCAGATAAGAAGAAATGGGAAAAGGATGGAAGACTGTAACAGTTCACCCCTGGAGTTCTGATACAAGTTCGGGGGAGTCCTATTCATAGATGGGGTAGTCAAGCAATTTTCAACAGTAGCCCATTTTTACATCTTTTTATTTTTCATCTTTTTATTCTTTAATTGTAGAGAGGCCACTTAATTCTTTGTTGCCGGTGCAGATGGAATAGCATTTGCTTCATTTCTCAGAATTATCTCAAACTGAATTGAGGTCATTTGGGCTTTGTTCACTTTTGAGAGTTTAAAATTGTCAGTCTCCAGGGTTGAGCATCTCAAGCCATGGCTGGTGCTAGCTGGCCCGGAGTTATGTATAGCATTTAATTTTTGCCTCAGATAATTCTAAACTGCTGGGACAAATTTGACCAGTCTTTATTCATAGAATATTTAGTGAGTAACTCTGGGAAATATTCATTTGATTTCCCAAGTGAGGAAGATATTTTCAAGCCTAAAAGCAAAGGAGGAAGGTATAAAGGAAATGATTGACAGCCCTGGTTTCGTTAAATATTTCAAAGGAGTATTTCATGATAGGGAAAACTGTTGCTATATCAAAAATAAAATAACCATGCTGCTATATCAAAAACTAAAAGTAAAATAAAAACCAGCATGGACATTATAATTTGTAAAATCTGCATCTGAGATACATATATATGAGAAATATGCTAAATGTTAAAATAATTATGGGTGATTTTTATTCTTATTTTTTTTAATTTCCCAAGTTTTCTATATTGAACAAAACTAAAAATGATAATATTTTTTAAACAAATTGAACCCAGCCAAAACTGAATAATTTCATTCTCAAACCAAAGTCATCTAGGCTTGAGTCATATATTCCTACAGGTACTTTTAAATCAGTGGGTGAATTCTGTTTAACTCAGTGGCAGACTAAAGATAAAGCAAAGGTTTGGGGGAAAATGATCTATGGGAAAATTGGGACAAAAATGGTCTGAAATGGAAAGTTCTTCCAGACTTTGAAGCAGTGAATATACAGGCGGGTCTAATTTGGTCCTGTTACAGAAAGGTAGCAGCAGAAAAAAGGAGGAGGAGAAGGAAAAGAAAAAGCAAAGGAAAACTTTCTTAGTTTCCCAGGTGTTCCTTTGCTGCTACATAAAGTGAAAGCTCACCCTTCTGGACCCAACCTGGTTACACTGGAAAACCACATTCATTGCACATTCCCACACACCTAAACTTGGCACTAAGGTTGGCTAGTCCTGGTGCCGAAACCTGGCGTGTGATTCAGATGTAATATGTAGATGGTTCACATCGCCAAACATAGGAATAGGAGATTTTCAGGGAAGAGTTATTTTCTAAGAACCAGCTGGTGATTCTAAGCAGGGTCAGCAGTAACATTTGCAGACTGCGGTGGGCTATGTGTACGGGGCGGAGTGCTAAGGAAGACTTGGAGTCGTGACTGTCGGAGAAGCCCTTCAATTGGGAAATCTTTCCAGAACGGGAAGGTTCTTTCTCTCAGAATCCAAGAGTTTTCCGAAAACTACTCATTTTAGATTATCACCTTTCAGTCTCATGATTATGTCTTGCCAGGAGTTAAAGGTAAAAACATAATGTAACCCCTCAAATGTAGGTATGAAATTCAAAGTTTTCATTAAGAAATATACCACTAAAAATAAGAGAAGCCTTTTAAAGAAGAGAACTTAAATTGCATGTATAAAATGTGCCAAAAGCCAGGGAATAAAGAATTGAGAGGGTTATGAAGCCCAAATCAAATATCTAATGAGTTCAGTTGAGTAAATGAATAAGTCTTTGTTCTTAATAGCATAATTTAAGAAAAACAGTTCATCATATAAGAATGATCTGCATTTTAAAAATTGTCTGACTTTGTTCACTACCATCTCAAGTAACTGATATTTTGATTTGTTTTATGCCAACCTTTTATTACCTTTAACTTCCCCTCCCCCAATCTTCTCTTTAATCCTCTGCATCTTCCAGCCTGGCTCCTTCTCCCCTTTCATTCAATTTATGCCTTATACATAGCAGGATCTGTATTAATGTTTGTTCACCTTAATTGAATTGAAAGCCATTGCACCCAAGGTACTCCACTATTCAATACTTGAGGATGTTCAGGTCACTGTTTATAGAGGCAGTCTTCACATTTTCTGCACAGAAGTGCAGGGCTGTAGATGCGACCAGGCACACTGAAGCCATAAAAATCTATCTTGATAATCAATGGGGAAAATTGTATTTGTTCTATGACCCTCACGTATTTTTGTCAAAAGATTAAAAACTCTTACTCTGTTTTAAATATGTAGGGAAACGGCCAAAAATAATCAAACTAATATTTATTCATTACACTAAATTAAGACATTAGAAATATCGATCATTAAAATGTCTAATTTCTTTGTAAAATAACTGTACCATGGGTAGTTTGGATACAACTTACAACGAAGTGAGCATCTTCCTTATGCTTTGGCAAACTGTCATACTCCTTTCTTAGTTTGCATTAGCTTCCACTATTTTTTCCCCTGCACTTTCAATGTCAAAAAATATCTACAAGAGTTCCTTTAACATAAAATGTTGACAGCGTGCTTTCTTCTGGAACATCTTCCGCCTTTCTATTACAACCATTTTCCTCATTTTTGTCAGTAAGTTTGTCTTCGTTAAGTTCCTCTGGCTGCACACATAGAGCTGAACGGTGGCAGTATCCACATGCCTGCAGTCAGCTATTTCTTCTGTAATTTCATTTACATCTGATTCACATTGCATCTCTGCACTTTCTGGTTCAGTTCCCTCTGACCATCATCCATTTTTGTAAAATGCTACATGGGTTTCTCACTGGAAGACAAGGGGCGCTACAGCTACACATTTTGCTTTCTGCACGTGAACTGAGTAACACATGCTCAGTGACCAATGCCTCACCCAGACTTTAAAAGAAGTGGCACAATGGGTCACAGATCTTGATGCGTGGCTGTTACTTGCGTAGGGATTTGTAGACTGAAGACCTAGGGGTAGTAACTGAAACATGAGCTGTACTTGTTGGAGGACTGGTGTAATTTAACTAAGCCATGGTAACTGAAATTCGCATATATCGGAGCCATGCAAAGTGCAGACACCAACACTTTCTTTTTTGTAGGTAAAAGATTCTTACGTAGTAGATTTTAATAATGCCACAGAGTTGGTCCTGGCCTCTACTCTGTTGGTCCTGGGTGAATAAAACCAACCATTGTTATTAGGCTAGCTCTGTATAAGAGTTCTAGAAATGTGAAGTAAGAAAAAAGTAGAGTGGACATGCATCTAGTATTACATAGTCTTCCTGGTTATACAAAACATTTAATAGATTTATGTGTATCTCTTATTAGAAAATATAGATTAATAGATAATATTTTCAATTGTCGCTTGCCCTGTTAGGTTAATCAATCTCTGAAGGTTTTAAGTGTAAATTAAGTACAAAAATAACTAGATTAGCATATTCTTTTCTCCATCCTTCATTCACAGAACCTTTGCTCAGGCTGCTTAAAAACCATTATTTAGTTACCATAGTGTATTTAATGAGCTTCCCACATTGCAACATCGAATATCTTTATAAATTAAGCTCCCTTTTTAAAAATTTCCCTAGAAACTCTTTCCTGCTCTGATTAATTCTCCTAGTATCAAATTGTAAATACCTCCTTTGTGTCAAGGTGCACCTACTTTGGTGCTACAACTTTTTTCCACCCTAAATAATTTTACTCCCCTCCAGTCTAGGTGAGAACATTCTTCAGCTTGACTGGTGACTATTCTGTTCCTTTGGCCTCAGCTGTTAACAGCTAATTCTCCCAGTGTGCCCTTCATTGTTTGTGTGGTTATTATTTTGAGTGACTTCTATAGTGACTCTAGAAGAAAACCAAAAATAATGGAAAATTTAAAAGCTACCTTTTTAAAAGCCAGCAACACCAATCCTCAAAAAACAAAAACAAAAACAAAAACAAAAACAAAAACAAAAACAAAAACACCCACATTCCAGGTTGCCTTGGGCTCTAAGAAAACAACATCCAACCACCCATAAATCCAAAACCAGTGAAAAGGAAGGAAATTCTCAGGCCTAACTTTGTCCTACTAGACAAAGACTTAAATAAATGCAAAAAGTTCTTCAAATTTAACCAATTTGGTAAATTATAGTGTATGACATGGCATCTACTTATGGGCAAGCCAAAGTAGTCTTGGTAAGTGATAAGTACCAAATAGATTCATTCTTTGTCTTTCTTAAATCAACCTCAGAAATTCCCTGACCTAATCCCAAATATACAATTCTCCTACCAGAAGGTAATCCTCAAAAATATCTCTGATATTTCCATTTAAAAATCAAAATCCCCTTCAGCGAAGTATTTTTAAGTAAGTTGAGCCAGTTAGGTGAGTGCAGTACCTAAAGACTGCCACACTGAGGCGTGTGGTGCATTGTTTTGTGACTGGCTTTCAGATCATGACTAAGGCCTTCAAGCCTCATAAGGAAGAATTGTCAACAATAGTCAAGAAATTAAACATGTAAAGTCCAGATGGAACTTGGTTAGTAGCCATCTCCTTTTCTGTGTGTAGAGGTGGTGGGAATTGATTGCTAAAGAGTCCTACACATTAGAAGGAGAGCACCCCCCCACGTTCTTTATGGTTATCATATGCTAGAATAATAGGAAATAGAAAGTCACCTGGTCGTCTTTTTTTCTGAAAACACCACCTAAATCATACAAGAGAAATGATCTATGTCCTATTACTTAAAGCATTCAAGCAAGGAGGGCTCTGAATCATCCTATTCAGCACTGAACAGTCATCACATTGTGATCATTCTCACTTTGACCAGATGGAGAATGGCGGTGATTCTTAGAGTTCTAAAAATCACGAATGTAGCATATGCATATGCAATACAATGACACCCTGTTTATTTGTCAGAGGAAAAGGATGTTCTGGCAAGTCTCAGAAATTAAATCTGCTCCAGAATAGAATACTAGAGAATAGCTTTTAGTTAATATATTATTTGGAAATGAAGAACTTTAAAATGAGGCCATGTTAATGGCTTCAAAATATATAAAACGGTATTTGATAGAGTTATAAGAAAAAGTGATAAACCTAAAATAATAATGAGTTTTCTAGTACAACTCAGTGATTAAGACAGCAGACAGACAAAATTTTTAGTAAAAATACAGATGATAAAAACAATGTAATTAATAAGCTTAATCTAACAAACACATAGAATCCATACCCAATAATTTGAGAATGCATATTTGCAAAAATTGACTATATGCTAGGCCACAAAGCAAGGTTCAAGAAACACTAAAAAATCTGTATCACATAGACCACATTCTCTAGCTATAATGCTGTTATTAGAATCTATAAAAATGTGACTTAAAACTCACATTTTAAAATACAATATTTATAAATAACCCATGGTTTATACAAATCAAGGAAATTTTTCAATATTTATAACTAAATGGAAATAAAGCTATTGTATATCAAAACATATAAAATATAGCTAATATATTACTGAAGGGGAAATTACAGTTTAAATAAATATATTAGAAAAGAATAAGGTCTCAAAATTAATGGGCTAAGCTTTCAACACAACAAATTAGAAAAAGGGTCAACAAAAGAAACAACAGAGTAGAAACCAATGAAACAAAAACTAAGATATAGCTTCCCTATTATATCTTTTGTTTATTATTTAATTAATTTCTGCTGTAGGCCTAGATGGTTTACTCTCCCAATAACAGAGTAATATAACCTTGATACCAAAACAAGGACAAAATAAGAAATTATAGGCCTACCTCACTCAGGAATATAGATGTAAATATTAGCAACCTGAATCCAGTCAATGTAATAAGAATACATATCATAACCAAATGGGCTTATCCCAGGAATATAAGAATGATTTCACAATAGAATATTGCTTATTGAAATTGATCATAACAACTATGATTATATTAATACATGAAGATTATTTTGCTAAAATCCAGTAGTAATGACAAAAAAAATAAACAACCACCTAATATAGAACAGAACATCTTTAATATTCTCAACCATGGTTTCAAAATTAATGTGAAGGGAGAAGGGTCAAAAATAGCCAAGACAATTTTGAAGTGAAACAGCATGGGGAGACACATCCTATCAGACTCAATATATTCTATGTAAACCACGGTATGGTTTTGGTGAATGGATAGAAACCAAAGTGCACTAGAGCATTTCCACCCACAAAGGAAATCGTGATGCTCGACAGAGGTGGCACACTAACTCACTGGGGAGAAGACGACACATCCAAATGAGTACAGTGATGCAACTGGTCTTCCCTAATGGAAAATTAATTAATTCATAAATCTCAACTGCACATCATGTAAAAAAAATCATTTCTGGGAGGATTAAGACCTACACTTAAAAAGAAACTTTAAAACAGTTTTTTGAAGAAAATACAAGATAATAGCTTTATGATCATAAGGCAGAGATGGGTTCTTAAATAAAACCTATACATTTAATGGTGATAAAATTAAAAACATGTACAAGGACATGATGAAAATAGGAAACAATAAGCTGCAAGAAAGGAAGATGCTCATGATGCATATAACCTAAGGATTAAAATTCAAAATATAAGAATAAGAAGAGAGTTTAATGGAAAAAATGGGTAAAAATATGAGTGAACAATTTATAGAATGGCCTATTATATAAAAGCTGTTCAGCATAATTTGTAATCAGGGAAATGTGAAGTAAAAGAACAAAACACAATCTCATACCCATTAATTTTATTTTTAATTGAAAACTTAACAAAACCAAGAGTTGGTAAGGTTGTAGAGCAATGGGAACTCTCATTCAATACTGAAGAGGAAAACATTTACTGAGTTAGACAGAAATTGGCAACATTTAATAAAGTGGAAGGCAGGTAAATCCACAACCCAGCAAATTATTCCTAGATATAGATCATAAAGAAACTCTCACACATGTTTAGAATTGTGCAAAAATGTTCATTGCAATCTTATAACAATGAAATATCAAAAATAACTTTACTGTCCATCAGCAAAACAAAGGATAGATTTATTGTGCATTTACCTATGATGAAATACCATCTCACAGTTAAAATGAAGAAATGATCAACTAAAGTGTCAAAAAATAACATTGGGGAGAAAATCAGACTGAAGACTGACACATAATGATCTCATTAGCATGAAATTTCAAAGCATGCACATGTTATAAATTGTTCATGAGTCCATCTGTATGGAGCAAAACATAGATCATGCATGGGAATGATAATGTCAAATTTAGGATAAATGATTGGCAGGTCATTATATTCTTAGAGAATCAGTGATTAGAGAGTAATAAAAAGGGAGCTTCAGTTTTATTTATAATGTCTTGATTGTCTTTTTTTAAAAGATTTGATAAAATATGGCAAGAAATAGCTGGTGGGCACATGCATGTAATATTTTTCTCTGTATTTTTTTCTATCTTAAAATATATTGTGATTTTTAAAAAGGAACTTAGCAATATTTTCTCCAAAACAAAAATATGGCGGTCAATTGCATTGGAGGAGGAGAAGGCAGGATAAGATGAGAACCTGTCCATGCAAGTCTCCAGCACAGCCTGGCACTTAGGTGCTAACAGGGTCTGTCTTTGGAAAAGGCGAGACTGCCCCAGTTTGGACTAAGACAAATGAGCCATGGTCCCCAATGCTAAGAAAGAAGGCAGAGAAATTACCATGACTTTTTCCTACCCCTTCTTTCCTGACTTGTTGCTCCAACTCCCTTTCCTTACATCTCTTCTCTCTTCCTCCCTAGAGTGACATAAAAAGCCACAATTGCCTAATTTTAAGGGGGGAATGTTAGCTCATCTTACAGCTGTCTCTGCCATCCCCAACAGGAGACTTCCTCCAAGAACTGGGGGATCTCCATTTATTAGCAGAAAACAAAATTCCAGAATATGTACAATTGATCACATACCAGGGATTTTCCTCTAGTTTGAGGCACTGGACAGTTAATAGAAATTCAAGCATATATGAAAATTCTACTGAAGCTATTTGGCCAACAAATTATTGAATCTTAAATAAAGGAGAACAAAAAGAATTGTATTAACATTTATCAACTTGTGTTGATATTCATGGATATTTAAATTATATTTAATAAAATTGTACTTAACTCGTGTTCTTGAATATATCCCTATATTTTTATTATTTCTAATATAGTGATAGTTTCTAACAATAAATTATATTATTAGATTGCTGCCTATGAACAGAATTCTCATCATGTAAATACAGAATGCTGCTTATGATGGGTTCAGAAATCCTACTTAACTGGATATAAAACAAAATTGAAATTTTAAGTATTAAGTTTGCAAGGCAGGATATATGTAAGAATTATTTTATTTTGCCTTGTGTTTTTAATATGATAAAAATTCAAACAATCCAAATGGGAATACAATGAAAGGTAATTCTCCTTCCCATTCCTTGTCCCCCAGTTCTCCTCCCCAAAGGCAGCCATTGTTGGAAATTTTCTATGTGTTTCTCTGAGATACTTTACAAATAGACAAACATGCATCAAAATGAACTTTTTTTTTTAAAAAAGTCCACTTCATATGAATGATATTTCAAAACGTTTGTATTCTTGACTTAGCACATCCAATGCTTTTCTATTTGAGGCCAAGTCTATGGTGCAGAATCTTCAGACTTGGGGTCAGACCCAATCCCAAGAGCAAGATTTCAAAGGAGCCACAATAAAGGTGACCCAATAGGTAATAGTCACTGAACTTTCTGTAGCAAAGTCAGGAGAGAAGGGTGTCCATGCAGTAAGTTCCAAGACTTGAGTCATACCAATTAGACATAAACAATTAAGTAACATATATAACTAGCCTGTATTACAATATATCATGTAAAGATATCAAAATATTTAGGTAATTATTTTGTCCACAATTGTTGGGATCTTAAAAAGAACCGATTATTCAAAAGCCTATCTAAATTGTTGATTTCTTAATCAGCCTAAAATTTAGCCAGATCTGAAAAACTGCAAGAGGCTGCCCAAATAATCTGTTTTGCCACCATTGCTAAAACATTATCAGTAATGAAGAGACAAAAGTCTCAATAAAGAACATGTGATGTCAAAGAGTATAGTTCATATTAACTTTTTACTCTTTAACCCAACATATTTGGTACTTCCCATGGATAGAAAGGATTTTTCATTTTTTTTTTTCTAAATGTGTATTTGGGGTCAATGTGTAAGAAAAACAAAAAATGTCACCTTTGTCTTTTAGGCTCTTCTAACATATAAGAGTGACCCAACCATGAGAAAAATGTTGACTCATCTGTATTTCTATATCATGCCTGTGTTTAACGTTGATGGATATCATTTTAGCTGGACCAATGTAAGTCATTTAGCCTATCCAATTGAAACGAGAGACTGAATAAATCATGGAAAACAGTCCCAAAACAGGAAGGAAGCTTGGTGGGCCACCAGCCTAGTGCTTCCAGAGCCACAAAAGAGACTTCCATTCTCCCCCCTAGCATAGCAGCAACCTTTTAATTTTGTTTATATATGTTTGGCTTTGCATAAGATTTCATGTAAATAAAGATTTCTCCTTCCAAATAAATTATGAAAAGTCACTGGTCTAGTCCAGTTCATTCAATTTTGCCTTTGAAGAAGCGAGGCCAAAAGAAGAAAAGAGAGAACAAGTTTGTGGCAGAAACTGGAGCATGAACGTGGTGTCTCCACTGCTAATCCCGTTCTCTTCCCACTCCCTGGACTGGTCTAGTCCCCGAGGAAGCCTCCCTCCCCTCAGTGCTGTGACTCATTCACTGATTGAGCTACTGAAACACATGTGAATAACCTTCCTGAGTATTTCTTCTGCACCTATTTTCTTAATTACATCTAGGATAGATTCTGGAGAAAAACAAGGTCAAGGAACTCGAGGTTTCGCTGCCGTGGGGTGGATGCCAATCGTAACTGGAGGGTGAAATGGTGCGGTAAGTTGGGGACTATTTGGGATTCCAGTACAAAGTTTCCCACAGCTTTCACTCTCAAAGATGGTGAGCCTGTTAGGACTCCACTGTAAGACCGATGTTTTTCTGTCTGCAAAAACCTAGTACGTTGTACAGTGTAGCTGTAATTTGCAAAAGAAAATGAAAACGTTTTTATAAAAAATACTTAAGTATCAAAGATTTCAATCAGTCAACCTAACCCTAAAAATTGAAAATCTAAGCACAGATGTAAAAGGCAGAAAACTGAGGAATATTCATCATTCAGAAACTAAAACAGGAACTATAGTTTGTGGTATGAATCCAGTGAAATGTATTCATCCTTTCACTGAGAGCAACCTGATTCTGCCTTCATCTGTCTGCGATGAGCAAAGATGCCAAATCCTTGTCTAGAATCTACCAACCAGACAGTCGTGCACTGATTGGCCCCTCACACAGTGAAAATATTTCCACTACATTTTCATGATACCTTTCAGGGAAGGAGAGGATGTCATTTTAAGGACAGAAACTCTTGTTGCAAAATAAAGAAGCAGGTAGGTAGCAAAAGAGAAGGAGAGAAACAGAAAATTAGCCATGGCTAGTATAAAGGAGGCAAAACTTTACCCATCTTGGGTATTTAACTGGGCTCTCAAAAAGACAGATTAACAAGAGAAAAACAGCTTATTAATGTCTGCAGCGCATGTCACATGAGAGAAACCTTATGAAAAGTAACTCAAAGTGGCAACTTAGAACTCCAGCTATACAGCGTCTGCAGCAAAGAGCAATAAATCTGTAGAGAAAATGATAGAACAAAGGGAAGCAGTTTTAGGCTTCCAAGGGCGGCACCCGGTGGGAAGGTAAATAAATGGGAGGAAACTAACGAAGAAGGTTTGTTTGCAGATTCTTCTGGTGCTGTCTCTGGGCTAAGAGTCTGTCTCCAGCAAGAGGATTTATGTCCTGTCTTTAGGCAGGAAAGGGGACAGCAGAGAGAGAGCTTTTCCTGCACTTGCTGCTGCTTAACTGCCTTCAGCTCAAAATAATTTTTATGTCAAAGAGGCATATTTGGAGGTGACGTATTCTGGTTTTCTTTGCTAGTATCATACTTGGCAATGGCAGAGAGGGGAGAAGTGTTACCTAAATGCAGTTGTTAGGAGCTGCCCTTTCTCAGAGTCCTTCCTTAGTTCCCTCAAAATACAGGCCACTGTGTAATAGAAAGTCTTCTGTTGGTCTCTTAGAAGTGAGGCCCGTCACAAAACCCCTCCTTCTGTGATGCTCTGGTTCTGTATCTCGGCCACTCCCCCCATCCCACCAGCGTCAGACAGAACAACTGGGCACAGGCTGAGACTCCTTCCACATAGTCCTCCGGGCACCCTCCTTAATCAGTTAGAACTGACAAATCAGAATATGGTAGAGCAGAAAGAATGGGATTCTAGAAGATGGCAGTTATGGTTGGAGTTACCAGCATTAGCTCAGTGATTTGGATGATTTTCTTCAATTTACCAAACTACAGTAATAGTACCCACCTCATAGAGTTCATACAGGAATTAAAGGATTTTACATATGTTGAATGCCTGATTCAGTCCCAGCTCCAAACAGGGGTCCAAATCTCAATGACCCAACCCTTCTTGCTCACCCTCTGGAACAGTCAATTCATCCCTGAGCCTCAGGTCAATCGTTCCTAAAACTGCCTCTTCCCTTTAGCAGAGTGTTGTAATGACGAGCCGTGAGGCCAGCTTTAAAGTGTTTGTACTTATGGGAAAAGACAAAGCATTGTGTAAATCCTATAAAGTGGTAGGATTTGTGGCTGTTTAGATATTTTTTTCCTTCAGCCTGGACTGAGACAGCAAACTTGTTCACCTTAACTCCCTGAGACCAGTAATTTTTTTAAAACTTCTTTTTTCCATCTCTAGGATAGACCCGCTTTGCATGCTCACAACTATGTGTCCCCTTCCACTAGCTGGCAGGCACCCATGTCCACACTTGTGTCATAGGCATGACGCCCTCGATCACCTGAGAGACTCCACTGAAAGGGTAACTGAGCTGAGTCACATGCTCAGGTCAGCCAGCTCGGCCTGCGTCAGGTTAGACTCCTGTCAGTAACCAGTTACAAGTAGGTGTCTAGCTTCCCTCTGCTCCTCTTCCTTTCCCCTGCTTCCCTCATGCATATGCTTTCTTTGATTTCTTAGTTCCAAAGTGAAGTCCCAACCAGAATTCCTTTGAGTCTCCCCATTTTTGAATCATTTCTGATTCCTCCTGTGAGTCAACGCTCAATATGTACAAGGGACTTCGTCGTTGTCAGTTGCAAAATGACCTCAATGGACCGTTGTAAATGAGGTAGAAATGCAGACGACCCCACTGGGCCCATCTCCCACGCAAGGTCTTCTGAGTGGACTTGGCTGGTCTGACAGGCAGACAGATGTGGCTTCCTCCCAGCTTCAGACCCATCTCCCCACAGCTGTATGCCTGGCCAAGGGGACAGTGACTCTCACGGAGGGAAGGAACCACTCTTAGGTCAAGGGCATTAAAGGAAATGAAATCCCTAAGTTAATGTCCAACTAAAACCCATAGTATATATAATTGATACAGAACAGCCCAGGACCACTGAAAACACCATTGAGTCAACACTGAACTGACAAAAACAAATGTTTCTTTCTCTTATTGAGTTATAGTCATTTTACAATGTTGTGTCAAATTCCAGTGTAGAGCACAATTTTTCAGTTATACATGAACATACATATACTCATTGTCACATTTTTTTTTTGCTGTGAGCTACCACAAATGTTTCTTTCTCTAAAATGATCAAGTCTCCAATTTAAAGAGTTGAACATGAAACTGCTCTTTAACATGAAAACTCTAGCCTCGCATACGACAGTGTGAATCTTGAGCACACTCAACGTGGAGGAGACAGATAGCTTAGAGCACACACATGGACACAGGGACACCTTGCAATACTTCATAGCTCCCCCAGGGCCTTCAGGCCATGAAAGAAGTATCAGTGCTCCGCAAGCCCAGCAGAGGGACTCAACAAGTCAGTAGTGGTTAGGAACCAAGAATAAATATATACATTTCATTCATTCATTTGCCAAAATTAATTGAGCACATGCTTTCTGATACTATGTTGTTTTTTCTTTCCTCTATGCCCTCTTTTTAGAGAACACTTGAGCACTGATTTTTCCAAATTGGAATAAATCCAGGAGAAAGGCAAAGGGTTTGGGTGATATCCATACTGAGCTTTAATCCGTGAATAATTCAAGTGTTGCCTGAACATAAATTACTATTAGGACAACCAACAGATATGAAAACATGTTTGCAAATCATATATCTGGTAAGGGATTGTATTCAGAATATTTAAAGAACTCTTACAACTCAACAACAAAAAGGCAACCCAATTTTAAATGCACAAATGATTTGAACAGATATTTCTCCAAAGAAGATATATAAATGAGAATAAGCACATAAAAAGATGCTCAACATCACTGGCCATCAGGAAAATGCACATTAAGGTATCACTTCACACCCACTAAGATGACTATAATAAAACAGACAGACAATAATAGTATGTGTTAGTGAGGGTGTGGAAAAACTGAAACACTCATGCTTGCTGGTGAGAAAGTAAAATGATGTGGCCACTTTTGAAGAACTATTAAACAGTTTTCCTAAGTTAAATATAGAGTTACCATATGGCCTAGGCATATACCTACAAGAAATGACATTCGTCCATACAATAACTTGTACATGGATGTTGACCGGCAGTATTTATAATAAACAAAAAGTAGAAACAAACCAAATGGCAGCTATCAACTGATGAACAGATAAACAAAATATGGTATATCCATACAATAGAATACTATTTGGCCATAAAAAAGAATTAAGTGCTGATAAACGCTGCAACATGGATGAACCTTGAAAATATTATGCTAAGAGAAATAAGTCAGTCACAAAATAACAATATTATATGATTCCATTTATATAAAATGTCCACAATAGACAAATCCAGAGACAAAGGGCAGATTATTAGTGGTTTCCAAGGGCAAGAGAGATGGGGTAGTGACGGCTAATGGGTAAGGGGTTTCCTTTGGGGAAGATGAAAATGTTTTTTAATTAGATAGTGGTGATGATTGTGACTATACTAAAACTCAGTGAATTGTACACTTCGAGAGTGAATTTTATGGCATATAATTATGGCTCAATAAAGCTGTTATAAAGGATTTTAATTACCATTTAGGAGCAAGTTAGGCACTTACTAAAATGTAACTACTCTTTTTAGAATATTCAGTTACCTAATATTGTAAATTACATGTAATACAGAGAAAACCATATTTTTTAGGAGCCCAATCGCATATGCTCCCTCCACATATGCCCTTCTCCTGCCAACACCCCCCCCGCTACTCTATCAAAATAAGAGGGCTCTGTTGTAGTTGGGCAAATATTTTGATAGATCAACTAAGATGAAAAGGAAACTATAACCTAGTGGTTATTTTCAGCCAATGCCTATAAAAGAACAGTAGATGGTCACTGGTCTGCTTTCTAAGAGAATAAGTTCCTCCAGCTGAAGGGCTTCAGTTTTTAGGGAGTTATTCTAGCTGAGAACCTGGCCTGAATTGCTGTAAAAATATAGGGAATTTCAGAAAATTGTGGGCAAGAGGAGATGAGGGGTTAAAAGAGAAGTAATGTTGCCTGAATATCTAGAAAGGGGTCTGGAACTCAAAGATGTCTAATGAGGATTTTAATTAAATGTTACTGTGACGTATATAAATTCTCTTCAGTATGTGTTTCATAACAAACTACCTCTGTTCACATTCAGGACAATCTACTTCACTTCCTAAGGTTTTGGGGAATTGGATCTGCTATATGGGGATGTCAGGGAGTGCTAAGTCTGGCCTCCAGGTCAGCTCAGGAAGAGAACTATTCCACATCAAATTTCCAGAGGCATGGAATGCACAACAGGAAAGCAAGTGAATTTATACTATCAGAGATTTACAGACAAGAGTTGTATACTTTCAAGCTGACAGTGATGAATTAAACCAAATAGCTGGTCAGACTAGAGCCTTAAGATCCCCGCCACCCCTGTGAAGGGTGATTCTAACATACTATAACTTAATCCAATTTTAAATCAAAACAAGTGTATTGAGCACCTTCTACAATTCAAGGTGCTGTAAGTTATATAGCAATGTCCTGAAAGATTTAACGACCTAACTCCCAAGGAATTATTTGGGATTCTAGAAAAATAAAAGGGGAAATCTGTTGGCTTATCCTATTTGCTTTGCAATGAGTTTAGTGTAAAAAGATATATCAATCACCTAAAATAATCTGTGGAAGTTGGTAGAGAAACTTGAAATTAGAGAATCAATGAGTTAAATTACTACACTTAGTTGTGCTTTTTATAAAGGGAGTAAAGGACACAATCTTGGAGATTTAGAAATTTAGATCACACAGGATTTGCTCGCTGGCATTGATATGTGGCTAACATCTGTTAAGGATCCACTGTGTACCAAGTATTTGCTAAGCGCTCAAGATGAATTTCTCATTGGTCTATGCTATTATTATCCCTCTTTAACTGATGAAGAAACTAAGATTCAAAGAAATGAGGAGACTTGCTCCAGATTACACACAAACTGAGCCAGAATGAGAAGTCAAGTCTGACCAATTCTGGTGCCCCTGATTCCAGCCATTAGTCTGACCCTTAGGGATGAGCTGGCCATCAATGGTCACTCCACGTTGTCAAGATGTTAAACAAGGTGTGGCTGCAAAGTAGTTTAGGTATCAGAAGAATAATAGAACTGGCACAGTTTTATCCAAAATTATGAAACACAGACAAGAGAAAGAAAGATTGAGAATGTTTGATAAGAGGGAGAGAAAGACTCCCCAGGTGCTATTTCTGATCTTGAGGCACCTCAGACTACGCATGTGGTTTGAATTTACACATGACATCAGGAATGTGACTATGAATTCTCCAAAAAGACTTCTTTTCTCCCAGCCAGAGCTCGAGGTCCTCCCATGAAAGCAGATTTTTTTTATAGCTTCCACTTTTATGGCAAGTGTCACCCTTGAGGATCCCAGATGTATGCCCGGCTCTCCTCCCCCTTCCTGCATATTGAGGACCCAAACCTCCATCCCCTGCCTCCACCGCATCACTGCACAAGCCTGCAAGATCAGCAAACCCTGCAAGAATGGCCAGAGCTTTTGCCTCAGCCCTGCTCATTTGCTCCCTCTTTGTGTCTGATCCCTCGGGAACATTTCTGAGAATGCTGCTGTGTATTTAAATTGAATTACTCAACATATAAAGGTGCTCAGAGCAGGGGCTTTTATCACAGTATCTGCTACAATTCTGCCATGTTGCCAGAAAACCCCAGCTGTCATTTTAGACATTAACACAATTAGAATTAGTGTTGGCCTGACTTGTTGGTGATGGTTTTAAGACTTCTATCATCACCCAATTGTCTAAAACAATCCTACCTGAACCTGATCATACAGAACCTACCAACACCAGGCAACCTTCTTATCAGCTGCCTCCTCAAGTAATGCCACAAGAGCAATACTCTCAGCTTCAAAATAAAGGTTTCAAAACAAAAGTATGTAGCTTTAAAGTATTTCTTATTCTTAATTCAAATGTTGTCTTGTTTTTTTTTTTAATGGAGGTACCGGGGATTGAACCCAGGACCTCGTGCATGCTAAGCATCGCTCTACCCCTGAACTATTATCCTCCCCCCTCCAGAAATGTTGTCTTTTAAATCCTTGTATAATAGTCCTTTCACTGTTTGGGGAGAGCTGACGAGGAATGCTGAAACTTAGGAAGAACTGGTTCTTATTGATTATCTAGTTGTGTTGTTACTGTAGGGTTTTCTTTTTCAATTTCTCTTGCAGTGAAGTCTGTGGTGTGTGTGTCACGAACAGGCACGCCATCCATTCCAGCCTCTCTCTAGTGTGCCTTCCTGTACGGCTGAGGCCCGAAAGATAAAGACTGCATATCCTAGAACCCCTTACAAACAGGGACTGAGTGTGATCTAAGTCCTGCCATTTTGGTGTCCTCGTGTGCAATTTAGAATGTGGAGGAGAGACAGAGGTCATTTCTCCGTGGCTTCTACCATCCCAGCTGTCCAGCACCTTTGTGGAGCTGGGTGGTTTATCTGAGGCAGCTTCTCCACCTCTGCTCTCCTCTAAATGTGCTGCTTCCTCATCTTAGAAGCAGCAGGTGCCCTCCTGGTAACTGTGTCATGCCTCTTGAGGTCATCCAAGAAGGCTCAAACTAGGGTTTCTTTCCCAATGGCCCTGAAAGACGTTTAACATCTTTTTAAAAGTCCCCTTTGGTTGAAGTAGCCACGGTCAATTCTGTGCCCTTTCGTAAAACCCTAACCAACAGAGTCTCTCATAGACATGTCACTTCCCAGTCCACATCTACTACCTCAGCCAAGAATTTTACACTCTCATAAGCTTTTTCTGATATTCAGTTTAATTCTTCTATTTATTTGTTTCTATTACTGCTACTATTCCACCTGTTCATATTTAATTACCGTCCATACTATTTTGGCCTTTTAGAATAAGGTACCTATTAGCAATATTCGTAGGCTATTATCTCCATCTCCGTAGTATTACTTAGCTGAAGTATCCTTATCGTCAGTTCCTTTCGGTGCTACTCTAACTCATGAACCTTAAACATGGTTTTTGCAAACTTCATTCTCTCCAAGATAGACGATTACAAGGGCAAACTGCAAATCCGTATGTTTCTGAGACTTAAAGAAAATACAAAAAACTTTCATTTCCATCCATCATGATTCAAACACATAATTTCCAGCTAATATGCCACTAAAAAGAGCTATTCTATCTTTTGTAAAATCACTTTTAAATCCAATTTTTCCTAATCCAGATACTGATTACATGCAAAACTCACTTCATCTTCCTGTTTTATATTTCATGTTCCTTATGCAAGACACACCCAAATGCTTCT
Source organism: Camelus dromedarius (assembly GCF_036321535.1). Taxonomy (NCBI): domain Eukaryota; kingdom Metazoa; phylum Chordata; class Mammalia; order Artiodactyla; family Camelidae; genus Camelus; species Camelus dromedarius. The sequence goes on along the minus strand of NC_087465.1, from coordinate 10,156,070 downwards.
AAAAATGAGCTTTTTGTAACCACAGATTAAATAATGTTTGGTATTGGGGTATGTGTGTGCGTGTGTGTGTGTATACACAAAATGATACATTGTTTTATTTCTCTGATCATTCTCCTGGGTAACTATGTAAGAATTTGCATGTGAATGACAATGTCTTCATTTTTTATAACATCTATTCCAACATCATGAACAAATATTTTTGCTGAACTTTTTGAAAATAATGTTTAAAGTAAAGTTTAAAACCCTTTTACAAAAAGCTCATATTCAAAAATCACTGAAGTAGCATATAAAAATGATATTTTTGAAGAAAGTCATGATGGACATGGTAGAATTACTCCCTCGGCTCCTGGGACACTTAGCTACTGATTTTTCATTTGGTAACTGATTTTTAAGTCCAGTAATTTCATTGTACCTGTTTTCAGCAGGTAACTCTACCCTGCTACTCAATCTTTAGGAGACCCTTAGTCTTACACTGGGCATACGAGGAAGGATTTGAAAGCTTTTATCTACTAATTCTTGTTTCATGATGCTGTTGGCTCTTCAGCATTATTGGATTTCGCCAGAAACAAACTGCATCTCTGATAATTTTCCTCCAGCTGTATCATTTGCATTTCACAAGTCATGTAAATTTTTATTTTCATAAATTCCTGCATAACTTATCACTTTGAATTTTGTGGTCCTTGTTACCGTTTTTAACATCTCATAAGCATCATAGTATTACCATGTTCCTTCTGGGTCACTAATGTTGTTATATATTTTCCTTGTTTTCAGATTCCCAATTCTCTTTCAATCTATCTGCTTATTTTTAATCGAAACTCCTTTTGAAGTAACTTTTCTATTACTAAAAGTCTCTTTTGAATGCCATTCCTGCATGCAGAAATAGGAAAACAATGGTATTCTCTTTATCTACCACTTTTTATAATTGTTTGAAAAGCTGTGATGTGCTGAATAATGACAAGAAACACATAGGCAGCAACCTTGCCTTTACACTGTCTTCTGGGACAGAATTTCCCAAATCACACAAAATCCTAGTGAGCTGTAGAAACCTAGCAGTCCAGGAGAAGTTACTAGGTGCCCCCCCAAATAATTATCTTAGTCTATTCAAGCTTCTATAATAAAATACAATTGACCCTTAAACAACATGGGGGTTAGGGGTGGCGACCCTCCACAGCTCAAAGTCCAAGTATAATTGATAGTCTGTCCTCTTTATCTGTGGTTCCTCCAGATTAGAGGAAGGATTCAACCAACCAGGATCATGCAATACCATAGCACTTAAGTTTGAAAAACTCCACAGATACATGAACCCATGCAGTTCAAAAGCCAAGGTGTTCAAGGGTCAACTATACCAGAGACTGAGTGGCTTATAAAAAGTATTTATTTCTCACAGTTCTGAAGGCTAAGAATTCCATGATCACAGTGCCAGCAGATTCAGCATTTAGTGAGGGCTTCCTGGTTCACAAGTAAAGCCTTCTCACTGTGTTCTCACTTTTATAAGGTCACTAATCCCATTCATGAGGGCTCCACCCTCATGACCTAATTACCTCCCAAAGGCCCCACCTCCCAACACTATCACACTGAGCATTAGGATTTCAACGTATGAATTTGGGACAGACACAAAATTTAAACCATAGCAATAACTGACACTAATTATGGTAGTATTTTTAAGTTGTAAGAAAAAAAAAATTTCTTTTAACAATGTAAAAAAGCATATCAAATGTATTTGATATAGTTGCCATCTCAGAGGTTATCAGATAAGTGACTAAATTCATTCATTTGTTTATGCAACAACTATTTTCTGAGACGGTTATGGGGAAAACAGCTGTAAACAAAACAGTCAGGTTGTCATACATGCTGTGAAGAAAGATCTACTACCAGGGAAGTAAGAGAATGGCAGGTGGGGGCGGGTTAGCTGTTTCAGGTGGCCTAGGGAAGATGATCTCATCTGATGAGACTTGGGAGTGGAGGAGGTCTGGGGAAAGAGCAGGCGGAGGGATCAGTAGTATAAAGGCTTGGAATGGGAGCATCTTTGATGTGTTTAAGGAAGAGCAAGGACGGCTGCTGTGGCTGGAACTGAGGGAGGACAGAGGGAGGAGGTAGGGAGAGGAGGTGAAGTCAGAGAAGTAGCCAGAGGGAAGATGATGGAGGTCCAGCATCTTAGGAAGGACTTCGGATTTTGCTCTAAATGGGATGGGAAATCACTGTAGAATTTTTAACTGAGAAGTTATGTGATGTAACGAACTTCTTAAGATAATTATTCTGGCCACTCTGTACCAAATGGATGGTTGAGTGCAGATATTTGGATTCAAATTATACTTTCCCATTTGAAAGCACTGCTTTCAAAATATAATAAGTCTAACCTAAGAGTATTATTCGCATCTTGAGACAAACCATGACATATACCACAATGAATTCTAAACATAAACATATCTTTATTATATAAAGAACTACATGTTGGTATTTTTTTAAGGTACCATAGTAAAGATAAACAACCATGCAAGAAAAAAATATTTGCAGTAAACAAAGCAGGGAAAGCTTTACTATAATTTTTAAATAAACACTTCAGAATCAAACATTACATAATAAAAATAATTTTAAGAGTCCATATAAAATGTAAAGAGAAACTTCAAGACTCTAGAGGTGAAATTTTTAAAAAGTCATAATTCATGAAAATAAAGCAATATGATAAAATGGGCAACCTCCTGGTAATCAAAAGTCAACATTAAAATAAAACAAGATAACATTTCATCTATTAAATTGTTCTCAAAAATGTTTAATGTGATAACCTAAGCTGGAATCAGTGGTAAAAATGGGATAACATGGATCCTTGGGGGCATCAGAAAGCAATTTTACCACACATTGAAAACATGATTCATTCTTCCATTCATTCCAAAAACAAAAACAAAAAAAAGTACCACATTCATTCTACTTGCCACACTAGGCTAGGCACTTGGCAAGCAGAGACAGATCCAACCGTTTCCCTGTCCTCATGGGGTTTAAAATCTCAGAGGTTGGATTGGTGAAGACAAGGAAGAGAAAGGAGGAAAGAAGGGAGGGGGAAGGAAGGGAAAGGAAAAAGAAACAAAATGTTAGAGATATACCTACACAGACGGTCCCCAACTTATGATGGTTCAACATACAATTTTTCAACCTCATGATGATGTGAAAGCAATAGGGACTCAGTAGAAAATGTACTTCAGATTTTGAATCTTGATCTTTTCACAGGCTAATGATATGTGTGGTACAATATTCTCTTATGATGCTGGGCAGTGACAGTGAGTCCCAGTCAGCCATACAATTACAAAAGTAAACTGATTTAACACTTACAACCAATCTGTACCCAGACAACCATTCTGTTTTTCACTTTCAGTACAGTATTCAATAAATTACATGAGAGATATACAACACACTATCAAATAAGCTTTATGTCCGATGATTTACCCAACTGTATGCTGATGTAAGTATTCTGAGCACATTCAAGGTAGGCTAGGCTAAGCTATGATACGTGGTAGGTTAGGTGTATGAAATGCGTTTTCAGCTTGTGGTATTTACAACTTATGATGGGTTTATCTGGACATAACCCCATTGAAGTCTGGGAAGATCTATATGGATACAGTACAGTGCAACTATAAAGGAAGAAGGAACCAGTTCTACTTGATAAAGTCAGAGAAGTCTTCATAGAAGAGATACTAGCAGGTCTGAATACTAAAAATATATTTGTCATTCAGTAGACTAACCATGGAGCAGAAAGTAAACAGAGCAAGGATTCAGAGTCCCGAGGGCATTCCAGGTAGGGGAAACAGGTGTGTTCTTGCAACATGAAACAGACTGGGGAGTTGTTAAGAGGGCAGGTGGCCCTGTGTGGCTGGGACACAGGATGACTGGAAGGACTGGTGAGAGATGAGGCAGGAGAAGTCCCAGGGTACAGTTCATGAAGGGCGTGCTGAGGTTCAGTGCTGTGCTGAGCTCTATGGATTTTATTCTAGAAGCCAAGACTTTCAAACTGAACTGAGGTTATATGTATGTGGATTCATGTCACAGAGAAAGTCACAAAAAGCCATAGCACACCTTCAGTGCATATCAATTTCATTTGAAGATTCCAGAAGGAGAAATGTTTTATGTAAGAGCAAACACAAATACATAATTGAGTAGGTTGGACAATTCACATGAATTTTTAAGGTAAGTAAAACAAAGATTTCAAAGAAGTCATGGACTTACAGTCTTTGTTGACTTTGCCCGTGAGGAGTATTTTGATGGAAAATTTTACCAACACTGGATAATTGGGGACCTTTAAAAGGAAGAATCATTGGGAGCTTTTAAAGCTGGGAAGAAAATGACTGATCTGAGTGCCATTTGAATAGGACTGTCAGGCAGAGGACTGGTTAGTAACCTACAGTAGGACCCTCATCCAGGAGGAAGTGGCAAGAATGGAGGGGAAATGCACACACAAGAAATGTGGAAGCAGCAGCACTCACTGGGCCCCAGTGAGATGTACATGATAAAGTTCAGAGGGAAAACCGGAGTTTAGGATGGTTCCGTTTCTGGCTAGAGTGTCTGACTGGTGGATAGAGGCATCACTTGCCAAGATTTGGCAGCTACTAAGAGGTGAGGATTTGGTGGAAAATATAAGTCTAGTTTTGAGCAGTGGATCTGCAGTGCTTGTGGGATTGTAGGGAAGGATGTTCAATAGGTAGCTGGATATAGGCTTGGATACTGAAAAGGGTCTAGTCTGAACATACACACTTGTGGGTCCTCAGCACGCAGGGAGTAATTGAAGCCTCAGGGATGGATCAGATCAGTACACATGAGTGAAGAGAAGCAAGTAAGAGCTGAACCTTAAGGCTGTGCGTACTCCCCTTGTTGTAAGTGTTCCATTTTTAAAACAGGGTATAAGGAAACAAAAGGATGCTGGTCTTTTATTTATAATAAAAGATTGAAAACAAGCCAAATATTGAACAGGGCAACAGTTAAATAAATTAGTATATATTTATTTGGTGAAATTTTAGGAAGCCATAAAATGGATTAGAATTTATTTTAAAATATAGTAAATATAAAATATATATATATGAGTATACATATATACAATTTATATAATATTGAGTCTGATTCTGGCTATATTATTATTTTTTCACTGTGATTACAATTCTATAAAATATATAATGATTCCATACGTACATATGACAGATATGTGTGTGACATACACACATTTACACACTAACACATGGGGGAATAAAAGACTGGGAAAAATATACAAAAAGGCTAGAATTGGAGGACTAGTGTTTTTTCATCTTTTAAATGTTTTCTTAACTTAGTTTTAGAATTTTACTTTAAGGAACGAATTTGCCTTAAATAATGTATATTCTGTATTTATTTTTCCCATTCAACCTGCAAATAGATTAGACAAATGACCGATCAAGCAACGTGATTTTTTAAAGATGCATATATTGAAATGAATCTCAGAGATAAGTGCCATTTAAATATATGAGCTTGTTGCCACTATGAGACTTTATATATTTTTTTTAATTGAAGTACAGTCAATTACAATGTGTCAGTCTCTGGTGTATAGCACTGTCCCAGTCATGCATATATATACATATATTCATTTTCATATTTTTCCATTAAAGGTTATTACAAGATATTGAACGTAGTTCCTTGTGCTATACAAAAGAAATTTTTTTTCCCACTATGAGACTTTAAATAAGCCCATCCTCTTATACTACTGAGAAGTTAGCAAAACTCAGAGCCACAGAAGTCATTCAACAAATTTACTGAGTACCTACTATACGCCGGTACTCTTTGGATGCTATTTTGGAATAAATGTTTCTTCAGATCAAAGAAACAGATTTCAATTTTCTTCTCCAAAATGTGTTTTTCTCTACCTATCTACGTTCAAATGACACTTTAAATAAAAACATCTTTTCTGACCATAAAACTTGGACCTATTGCTATTCTTATAATTTTATTATTCACCACAGTCCTGTGTGTTAAGAGAGAAAGAATAAAATTTGAAGGATATAGGAAAATAGGCAATATTACACATTCCTTTTGAGAATGTGAATGGGTACAACTGTGGAAGGGTATTTGGCAATGTCTACCAAAAAAAATGCACATCCTTTTGACTGAGTAATTAAGTAACTCTCATTTTAGGAACTTATCCTATGGCTATACATAGAAAATAACATACATACAAAGATAACCATTGCAGTATTCTTTATCATAACAAGAGAAGCATCCCAGATGTCCTTCAACAAAGGACTAGTTAAGTAAATTAGGCTACAGTCATACAGTGAAACAGACAAATAGAATTAGGTAGCTATTTTATGGGTTGATATGGAAAAATCTCCAGGATTACATAAAATCTCCAGGTTTTTTAAAAAGGTTTTTATTCCCACAAATATAATAATATATTTATTATAATATAACTTTGGCTTTTTGCTTATAAATGCCCAAACCCTGGAACAGTGCAAGAGAGTAGTAACTGATTGCTTCTGGGGAAAAGAAATGGATGGCTAGACCGATGAGGGAGGGAGAACTTGACATAGCCATGTACATCCATTGGCCATTCAAAAAAATTAAAACCAGTAAAAATAAGTCAACATTTTTTTCTGAAAAAGCTAAAAATAAAATTTCAGCTAAAATTGAGCTCCAGATGCACTACTACCATTCAAATCACTTTCCCTCATTTTATGTTAGTTTTTGTCATTTAGTTTAATTAGTTATTATATTAGTAAAACATAGGGGAGTGGGACCAAAAACAAGTATCCCTTGGGCCTGTACACTAATCGTATCACACTCCTTCCAGCACCATTCTTCACTGCCTCCACTCACCACTCCACCAAATGGGGTGGAGGATACTTAATTATATATCATTTAATCCAACAAACACCAAATGCATTGATTGCCCTCTATCGATCTGGCCTTCCCCATTATGTCTCATTTTTGTTTGTTTTTGGTGGGGGGGGGTAATTAGGTTTATTTATTTATTCTTGGAGGAGGTACTGGGGATTGAACCCAGGACCTCGTGCATGCTAACCATGTGCTCTACCACTAGAGCTATACCTTCCCCACCCCCATCATGTTTCTTGATACTGCTCTAGAGGTGTTGACTGGGAAACAGATTGAGAGAAAAAAGTTTTACTTTGATTCAAAACATTTTTACAAAAACTTGTTTTATCTGGTAGAGAAACAAACTATGTCAGCAAAAATTTTGAACAAACGTGACATATTTCATTAGAACACACTATCTGTTTTCTTATACTGGCATCTACTTAAAGTGAGGTTCCGGCATGCCGTTTTAGACTATGTAATTCTGAGGGAGAGAGATTCCAGAATGGGCTTCCAGCAAGTTCCACAGCAAAAAATGGCACTGATGCATCTCGTTCATCACCCCTAGATCGGGATGAATCATGGGCAACAGTGAGAGACAGAGCAGTAATATGATTTACAACTGCTGATTCCCTTTCTATGTGTTTTCATCCTCAGGCATAGTCTTACTCTCAGGTATAATTTTATTTGCACATATTTCACAGATATGCCAGAAAGCTAGAAAACATCATTGTTCAGACTCTTGTGCCATCTCCTACCTTTTCCTACAACCTTAACTTACAATAAAACTGACCTTAAAATGTAAAACACAAGCGGAATTTTAATGTGATAGACTAAGAGGGACCTTGCTATAGGGCAGATTGATTCACACAATAAACATTTATTGAGCTCTGCTATGACTGATAAGCAAATAGGAATACTATTCAGTTCTTGTTCTTGGGAACCAGCTGTCCGGTGAGGGAGACCCGGCGAGTAAACAACAGCGGTGATTTGAGGCCGAGTGAAATCTGAGCCCTCACAGAGGAGAGGAAAGAGAAATTCTGACAAGCATGAGATGGGAAAGCTGCAGACAAGTGACTTTTGAGCTGAGCCCTCCAGGTGTGGGAGGACTTTGGCAGGTCTCAAGATTGGAGCTGGACAGCCCAGGCTGAAGGGAGGAGAGAAACAAAGGCAAAGGAGTGTGGGAGGGGTGAGGGAGCTGGACCCACGAGCGACAGCTGGGGCTGGGGCATCTAAGGATGTTAAGGAAAATTAAGTATGTAACCACACTGAAAAAAAATTATTCCTCTGGCCTGGAACCATAAACTATCAGTGCTGCAAAGAGTCATAGCGATCATTCTCTAATCCATCAGTTCTCAGCCTACTTTTTCCCCACTCCCACGCACTCGGCCGATGGTGAGGGCACCGTCCTGTGGTTCATTCCAAGCACACCCATTCGATTTATCTTTTCTCTCCTCCATTACAAGAGTACATCGCTTCTATGTGAAATCTTTAAAAATGAAACAATTGAACTTATTTACAAAACAGAAACAGATTCACAGACATAGAAAACAAACTTTGGGTTACCAGGGCACAAAGGGGTAGGGGGTGGAGGGATAAACTGGGAGTTTGGGATTTACAGATACTAACTACTACATATAAAACAGATTTTAAAAAAAAACAAGGTCCTACTGTATAGCACAGGGAACTATATTCAATGCCTTGTAATGGCCTATAATGAAAAAGAACATGAAAAGGAATATGTGTGTGTGTGTGTGTGTGTGTGTGTGTGTGTGTGTGTGTGTGTGTGTGTATAAACTGAATCACTATGCTGTACACCAGAAACTAAAACATTGTAAATTGACTATACTTCAATTTAAAAAAAAAGAATAAATTAAAAGTTATTGATCAGGAGAACTAAACCAATTTTTTAGTTAAGTAATTTTATAATGTGTGACTAGCTACTACTTTTTTTTTTTTAAGTAAAATCATATTTTTTCAAGTTTCATCCACCCTGAGTCCCACTGAGTTTCTCTGCTGCTGCAGCTTCACCAGGGCGCCTCACCTTCCTGTTCCCTTCTTCTCTCACGCTCGAGTGTACTTAGCCTGCAATGCACACTTTACAATTGTACCATATCCTACATTGGCTTGTCTAATTTCCTCATATGCCCACATCTTGTCTTCTGTCTAGATTTATGAGGTCCTTATAGAGTTTTGCATCTCAATACTCAAAAACTAAAGAGGCGATGTATGGTATGGAAGTTAAATTGCTGAAGTGTTCAGAACAGAGATGTATGCAGCTTTATTTGACAAGACTCTGCACTGCAGAGGTCTTGTTATATATTCTGCAGTAGTTCTGCATGTAAAGATGGGAAAGAGAATGTTGTTTTAGCTACAGAAACAATATATTGGCCCCCATAAACTAAGAGAAAACTAATAACCTCGTGCTCCTAGAACCTAGAGTGATGGGTTTTAATGATTCTTGTTCTGTTCCCTTAGAAGCCTGTTTTATCATTGTTTCCTGGGTATTAAGTTCTTTTTCAGTGTTTTTTGTTTCCTTGTTGTGTCCTGGTGCTTTAGCTTCCTGCTTTCTTGATCTTCTGTTATTCGTTTGATATTTCTGATCAGAATCTGTGTAACTGAAGCCACATCTGGACAGGACTCTTCAAATTGTACACCCAGCACAGCTACTTAAAATCCCCAAAGGACTTACCGTTCAATAATATTTGTAAGCTGTTTCTTCACATTTTAGTAAAGCCTGGATAGTGCCCCCAAAAGGCTATAAATAAAATTAGATTGCTTTAGTGGTTTTCTTTCCACCTGAATTAATTTATTTCCCTTAGAGGCCCCACTATTCAGGATTCGGATTTTATTTTTTAAAGACAGGGTTGGTATAGGAGAGGCAAAAAATATCAGAGAGAAACACTAGCAGAAAGAATTCTCAGTGTGACATTCCCATTCTGCTGCTGAATCAATACTTAATCTGCGGTAAATAACATTGGCAGGATGCCAATCCATAAAATGCTATAGAATATTCCAGTGTCTAATGTGTTTCTCAGGCAAACAGCATTAAATTGAGGCATGGCCCTTCTTAATATAAGGCAGTTTAACTCATGTGTGATAATCATGAAATAAAATTTTTTTTAGTTTATCACATGCCCGATATTGGTTAAACGCTGTGCTATGCTTAATCGAGTAGGGAAATGGGGATGCCTACAATTTTAACACAGGACGCGAAGTTTTATGACAAACGCAGGTAAAGGGTATTATGAGCACAGAGGACAGGCACCTGACCCAGCCTAAGAGCACTGGAGCAGGTGCTGAGAAGTGGTAACTGAATGGAGGATTGGAGGACACGTAAGATCAGACTGTGAGGAAAAGAGATGCTTCAGACAAAAGGAACAGCATGTGCCAAGTCATAAAGACAAAGTGCATGGAACCTCGAGAAAATGACCAATAGTGTAGTAGGAGGACAAGTAGAAGGTTTGAGGCAGACCGATAGAAACTAAAATTTCAAGCAGGTCAACCAAAAACATGAAGGGCCTTATCCCATAAGCATCTGGTCAGAGGGAGGGAGCACGACCCTGACTTCCAAGGAAGGAGAAACTATACAATCTTGATATTATTAGAGCCATAGAAAGTATGTGAAATTATCTAGTAAATGGCAAATTAGCAATCACAGTCCTATCTGTACAGCAACAGGACAAAATTCACAAATTGTTTTTTAAGACAGGAAAACACACACACGAGATAAACTATAGTACCTATCACTGCTCCACTCAAACACTTTGATCACATTACGTCTATGGCTTTTAAGCTGGAGTCAAGATTCCAGAACTTCATCTGGAAGGCAACCACTGAAGGATTTGAAGCAGCAGAGCAGTAAGATCATATTTATGTTTTTAGAAGATGACCATGACTTTGTTGAGAAGGCAGGCCCGTCTGAAGATAGGGAACTCTTCTGATAATGCAGGGGAATGAATGGGGGCTTGTTGGCTGGAAGTGGCATAGAGAGATTCAGCAGACAAGATCAACCAAGTTTGCTCTCCAGTTGAATGGAGGGACAAGGGAGAAGAAAACCTCAAGAATTGCTCCACCTGCGTTTCTGACTTAGGCCACTAGAATGAGGGAAACAGACCAAGAAACATAGCAAAAGTCAAGCTGGTGGGTAGGAAAGAGAGAGACGGTTTCATCTAAGGACATCTTGAGCTTCCAGAGCCCTCTTGAGACAAGCAAGTGGAGATGTGCATGAGGCTACTGTATACATGAGTTTGAAGCTAGAGATGGAGATTCAAGTCATTGACTCATGCTAGAGCCCATGTCTGCTTGCCTACTCAGGAATACTGCTCCAGGAATTTCCCCAGCTCTTTTGTTCTGTTGTCTTTTTGGCTGGTTAGGTGGGGTGTTTGTTCTCTACTGGACTTTTCCCCCTCGGCATAAAAACATGCTGGTAATCCTTCTACCTGAAAAAATCCTTTTCTTGTCTCCACATCTTCTACCAGCAACTGCCCCATTTCTTTGTTCCTTTTTGAAGTATCTAATCCTCTACCTGTGGTCTAAGCTCACTACACATAGTGTTATACTCTCATCAAATCATTCCTCATGTTGCTAAATACAGCAGTCAAATCTTGATCTCATTTTACTTGATTCTTAAGCTGCACTGACAAAGTGGATCATGCTCTATTTTTCAATACGTTTAGCTTCACTTGGCTTCTGGAATATTCAACTCTCTTCTAAACTCATTGGTTGCTTGATCATTTCTTTTCAGTCTATTTTTGGGGGGAAGAAGAGGCTTCTTCCCCCTAAATGCTGATCACTGGCATGTCCGGGGGTCAGTCTTAGACCTTTTCTCCTCTCTACGTGTGGTCATTCCTTTAGCGATCTCATCCTCTACCACATGCTTCTGACTCCTAAATGTGTATCTTCAGCCTAAAACATTCTCCCAAACTCCTGTGTATAACACCTACTTGCCACCTCGACAGGAGTATCTAACAGACATCTCAAACTCAAAATATCCAAAACTGAACACTTAATCTTTACTCTGCCAGACCTGTTCTTCCATTTCTCAGTTCAGGTGATGGCAACTCCAAGCTTCCAGTCACTCAAGTCTAAAACCATGGAATAAACTTGAACTCCTTTTTTTTATACCTTCATCTAATCCATTAAGAAATCCTTTTGTTTTTACGTTCAGAATAGCTCCAGATTCCAACCACTCCTGACCACCTCGATTACTACCACCTTGGTCCAAGCCACCATCTCCCATCCAAATTACTGTAGGAGTCTTCTAGCCAGTCTCATAGTTTCTACCTTTGTACACATCCTCCCACCCCCATAACAAACTGTCTCTCTCCTCAGACAGAATGAGCCTTTGAATTGTAAGTCAGATGTTGTCAATCAGCTCAAAGTGCTACAGTGACTTCCCAATTTACTCACCCACAGGACATAAACCAGCCTATAAAACTTCACGTGGTCTGGGTCCCCACTGATGTCTGATATCACCAATCTCTACCTTCTCCTCAATACTTGGCTTCCTCCACACTGGCCAGGCACACTCCAGGCCTTGGAGTCTCTGCAATGGCTGTTCCCTCTGCCTAAAACTATGGCTAACTCCCTGTGTTCTTCAAGTCTGCTCAAAAGTCAGTTTCTGAGAATAATCCTCATCACCATATTTATAATTGCAACTCATCTCCCCAGAATTCTTGATCTTTATTACCCTCCTCTGCATTTTTCTCTTTCCCACCACACCTTCCTACTACAGCGTAATTACTTACTCACTGTGTTGTTTATTGTCTCCCCACCAACATCATGGCCACTGTTAGAATGTAAGCGCTACAAGGCAGAAACCTTTGCTTTGTTCATCATCATATCCCAGCCTGTGGTACATGGCACGTACATAGTAAATACTAGCTGAATGAATGAAAGCATCAATCTACAAGTAGTAGCTGAAGAAGCCATATTCACTGAAGAGAGAGATCACTGGAGAAAATGGACTAAGGGCAGAACAACTGGCTATTCCTTCTTTTAAGGGACTGACAGAGGAAGAGAAACCCATAAAGAGGACTGAGAAGGAAAGAACAGCCTTGTTGGAAGAAAAATAACAGTGTGTCAAAAGCCAAGGGAGGAGACTATTTCAAGCTCTGTGAGAAGCCACATAAGGGGGGCTCAAGCCTAACCAGAGAAGATCTAGTGAGGATGATGTGGATAAGGCAAGTTCTTCAGGTAACAGAGGTGTATCACTGTGGCTATGTGGCCAGGGATACCAGGCACTTAGCACCCGCATCTCCAGCTACAGCCCCAATTGTTCCCCACTCCAAAAAGGAACCACTGCACTGGCCCTGTTTTCAGTACCAAATCTTTATCCCTCTTGCTACTTAATCTTGAAGAAGAAAATCAGTAAGTTTGGTTTTTCTTCCCTTATAAAGGATAAAGGACGCAATTCCTACCCAATGTTAGTTGAAAAACAAGTCTTTAGCCTCTACGAAACTCAGGAGTGGCTTAAAATAGTTACAATGTACAGAGAAAATAAAAAATGAAAACACTAAAGAATTAAATGCGTTTTTTTGACACTGTAACAAAGCAAGTAATTTATCTTTAGCACCTTAGAATATTATTTAGAAGAGGGTCTGATTTTCTAAGGAAATGTCAATTGAATTGTTACTCATTATTCCAAATATGATATTATCTTTAAGTTAGAACACTATGTTTGTTTATATATGTAAATGACATATATATAATATTTAATGTAAAATTTGCTCAATGGGTCACATTTTTATTTTGATAGCACATAAGCCTCCCAAATGAAGTTTAAAGAAATAGTTTGGGCAACTAATTCCCAGTTATATTGGATGGAGCTGGAGGTGGAGGACAGGAAGGGAGAGGATGGGAGGAACTCTGGTGGTGTCATGAAGTGACTTCTACCACCGCACTCTGAGAAGACCATTTTAAAAATAGTTACCAATTCATAATAACAACAGCAACAACAACAACCAAGAAGATATACTAAAGGAAAAAATGATAAAATGTACTGAAGAACATGAAACGCCATCTGAGCAAATGCAATGGCATAACATGTCCTTGGATTGGGTGACTCAATATAGTAATATCATCCCAAAATCAGTATAAATTTAATGCAATTCCAATTAGAATCTCAACATAGTTTTTCATTTTGCTTTATGTTCTGGGGAATTGATAAAATGATCATAAAGTTTTTATGGAAAAATAAATAGACCCTGAAAAGCCAATAAAACTGAAAAAGAATAATAGTAAGGGGAACTTGTCTTGCCTGATATTAGGGCATAACTTAATGCTACTACAGATTGATAGGGTGACAGTATGGAGCTAGTCAAATAGATCAGCAGAACAGAGAAGCCAAGAATAAAAACCCAAGATTCACAAATACAGCAGACTTTAATATATGACCAAGGTGGTGTTTCACTTCACTGGGAAATGATAGAATATTTAATAAATAATGCTGATAGAATTGACTATCAATATAGAAAAACTGAAGGTATAACCATATGTTCCATATGTATAAAAATAAATCCAGAAGGATTAAACACTTAGATGGAAAAAGAAAATAATAAAGTTCTCAGAAGAAAGTCTATAAATTACCTAAAATCTTTCAGAATAGGGAAAACTTTCTTAACCAAGACAGGATACCCAAGAGCTGTTCAAAAAGAAAAGACATCGTAATTATACAAAATTTAGAATGTCTAAAATGATAGAAGTAATCATAAACAACTGAACAGAAAAATTATAAAATCAAGGATAAAATGCAACGCAGATGACAAACATCTACACAAAGCTCTTTTATAAATGGGCAAGAAAAGATAAACAGGAGAGACCGGCATGAGCTAAGGACATGATGAAGCAATTCAGAGCGGAGTCCAATCCAGAGTCAACATATGAATCGCAGCTCAAACATACTTTACGCGGTAAAGAAGGCAAATGAAATTTTTGCCATCAAACTGGCAAAAATCAAAAGGTGATACACTTTCAGGGTATTTTGGCAAGGATTAAGGAGAGATTGTACTCATACACTGCTTGTGGAAGTGTGAACAGTAACAATCTTAGCAAACAACTGGCAAAAATCTACAAAAATTAAAATCTTTTTTAAAACTTTAAAATTTTGTACTTTGTATTCTGTGAAATTTAAAAGCTATACCTAAAAGTAAAACATTGAAAATGGAAAAATAACCAATGAAAATATGCCACAATAACTATGACATCTTTATTTTACTATCACATTTCAGTAAGAGTTCAACTACAGTCAGTCTGGATTCAAGTTTTCTTTTTCAAAAGTACTTTGAAAATATTACTCTACTGCTGCTATTTAAAACGTCAGATGTGAATCTAATTTTTCTTCGTTTATAGATGACCTGCTTCTCTCTGGAATTGTTTCCTTTTCTTAAATTTCATTTTACTGTTTCAAAGTGTTAATATTGTCCCTTTTCTTTCTTTCTTTTTTTTTTTTTTTTTTTGGTGCACAATAAGCCCATTCAATTTTTCCTTAATTGTGGCAAAATTTCAATTAGCAGTTCTTCAAATATTTAACTTTTTTTCTCTTTTAGAAGCCCTATTAATGAGATGTTGACAAGTATTCTATTTTTCATGCCCTTTAATTTTTTTTCTCATTTTTCCTATTCTTTGTTCCTTTTTAATGCCTTCCGGGAATGTTTCAAAACTTACTCCATCTCATCAATCACTCATCAACTGTATTCATTCAACCCATGAATTAAGTTTTTTATTTCCATTATAACTCACTGGTTCTTTTTTTATATATATAACTTCTTATCCCTATTTAATGTTTCCAATGCTCTCCTGTATGCCCTTGAGAATATTTATTAGGATTATTGTGAATCCTTATTTCTCTGGCTCATTACTTCTGCTCCCTCTGGAATTTGTTGCTCAATCTGTGAACTCTCCTTTACAGTGTTTTACATCAATGTTCCTCAAATGTCTATTTTTCCCATTCTCTTTGGATATCAGCTATGTGTTTATATTAAGTGCTGAGCTCCATCCATATCCTACTTGCTTTTGGGGCATCTCCAGAATTAGGCTCATAGGAGGAAAACCACAATTGCTCTAAGCTCCCCATCTTGACTCTCCTGTGGGATAAACAAGACAATGTCCTCAAAAATTAGCCTGATCTGACTTGGCTGTCTTTTCCTTTTCAGCAGAAACAGAGTATGTGACACAGAATCACCAAACATTTTCCATTTGTTATAGAAAGAGTTATAGTTCTCTAGGGGTCAGGGAGGGATAATAAGGACTCAGAATGCCAAATTACTATGGAAAGTGTCATTATTTCCAAGATTCCTTGGAACCTTAATACTTTGTGATTGTCTGAGTGAATCTTATTTTCCTTCCTCCCCTTCAGAGACTTATATAATTTTTTAATTCAAAAATTATTAAAATTTGGTTTTGAGGATTTCTTAACTGAATCCTCACTGACCCCTAAGATAACTGAAGAAGCCTTTTGGGTTTTACAAAACCTGTTTGGATATACCTGATCTAAAAATATTATAGAAATTGGTCTGGCATGTTCTGTGGAATTATTTCTGTCTTGTCTCCCTCTTCTTGACATATTAGTATTGGTGTCTTACCAGACACCTGTACAGATGTCCAGCCTTTTCTTTTGCTCTGACATTCACTTACTCAACAAGTATTTGTTGAACACTTGCCACGTGACTATTCTAGCTGTCAGGTGCCCAGCGAGAAAGACACAGTCCCTGCCTTCACAGAACATTAGTCTAACAAAGAATCCAGGCTGAATGCAGTTTGTTAGAGCAGAGCTTTCTTTCTGTATTGCTTTCCATTGTATCCCAGGCACCCAGAACAGTGTAAATATTGAGTGAATGTTAAATGAGTAAATTTTTGACACTATTTAAAAGTGTGTTGAGTGTTACGGAAGGGAAGTGTCAGAATCATGGAGCATATAAACGGGCGAAACTGCTCTGGGGGACAACATAGAATTAGTTCTCCCCAGCTGATACAGACAGCCCTTAAGTGTAATTTACGCAGGCCAGTTAAATGGGCAGCACCGATTTCCTATTCAGGCTAACCTCTTACGATGTATGGAGGCCTGAACCCACCTTGGATTTTTCGGAGTATTGATAGTTGTAAATGAGAAATTAGATGAATTGCTTAATAATATCGAATGTTCATAGAAATGAAAGAAAAATCAATTTAACCACGTTAGTTTGTGTTTCTTGCTTCTTGCCTGCCCACTCCTGCACCCCATTTTCTAACTTGCAGAAGAAGGAGCTTCTACATACCCCTGTGATGACACATACTGCGGACCCTTCCCAGAATCTGAACCGGAAGTGAAAGCTGTAGCTAACTTCCTCCGGAAACACCGGAAGCACATCAGGGCTTACCTCTCTTTTCACGCATATGCTCAGATGTTGCTGTATCCCTATTCCTACAAATATGCAACAATCCCCAACTTCAGCTGCGTGGTAAGTATTTGAAGCTGAGCATGTGTGTCAGTTTCATGCTTTTATAACGCCAAGATGGTTCTATGTAGTCATGATGATGGCAAACAGATTGTTTGTTCTAATAAGCATTTCATATATAAGCTCATTTTTCATAAATTGTATGCTCTATTATCCCAATTTCACAGATGAGGAAACTGAAACCTAAGGAAATTAGATAATTAGACTTAGAACACACAGCTACTAAGTGACAAAGCCAGGATTCACCTCAAATCTAGCTCGAGCATTGTTGCTTTCGACCACTGTTCCATGCTGCTTCTCAAATGCAATCATTTCAAAACCTATTTACATTCTTACCACAGGTTCTATGGAAAATGTCAGGATGGATTTGATTAATATCACGGCTTCGTCACATATGCAAAGCTGTAATCAACTTTATTGAGTAAATAATTGTTCATAAATTACAATCTGACTCTCATTCATTAAAAGCAAGTTTTAATTTATGAGCACTATTTGCTTAATGCTACTAAGTCTCTGGGTGTGTATCTGACAAGTTAATGCTATGAATGAACGGCCTTTCAGGCGTGAGATTAGCTGAAAGTGAAAAAGCAGGGTTCATCCCTCTCCTCATTACAGGAACTCAACAAGCTATCCCCTGTAAGGCATAATTCCTCACAAAGGGAGTCCGGTTCAGAGCCTATAGCATCTAAAGGCCGTTAAAGTTCAAAACCAGGCCAAACTAGTACACAATGTTAGAAGTGAGGAAGAGGGAGGGAGCTGAGATTGGGAGGGGGCACAGGCGGGCTTTGGGCAGCTGTTGACGCCCTATTCTTTCCTGGACTATGGTTACATCAGTGTGTACAACTTGCGATTGTTCATTAAGCTATAAACTTAAAATTTGTGTACATTTCTGAATGTATGTTATACTTGAATTTTAAAGTTTTTATAAAAGAGAAGCATCCTCTTTCTCCCTCTACCTTGACCTCCAAATCCTACCCCAGTTGCTTGGGGTTGCTGGAATTCCTGATCTAGATACCTAGGACCTGGAAAGAATGAGGACCATGAGGAGGTCAGAAGGTGGCCTGGGGGAAGACTTGTATTCTGTCCAAAAGAAGAACTCTGTTCTTAAGTGTTTCATGCAAGAATTCTGAGCAAATTCTCTCTCTTGAGAAATATTGTAAAGGTGGGGAGGGGGGTGATGGTTAACAGTGCTACTCTTCAGCTCCTCGGTGGGTCAAATAGGTTTCTTGTTACTGCTGACCTGGCACCCTAACCACCTTGCACCACAATGTTTCTACAGGCAAATGTTCAGCCCATTCTCAGTGGGGCATAGTGCCTACTTATAGTCTCACAACAGATTATCTGGAATATGCAATATATCACAACTATCACAGGAGAATGTTCTCCATATTTTGAACTTACCTTCCCACCAGGAGTTAAGCCTATTTTCCTTTTGTCTTGCATTGGAGGATGTGTTATAAGGAGAGCATCAGTGGTTCATAAATGACTATGAATTTGCCTCCCAAGGGACACTGGACAATGTTGGAGACAATTTTTGATTGTCACAACAGGGGCGGGACATGCTATTGACATCTGCTGGGTAGAGGCCAAGGATGCTGTGAAACATCCTACTTTGCACAGGACCGCCTCCCGCAGCAAAGAATGATTTAGTCCAAACTGTCAGTAGTGCCACCATTGAGAAATCCTGTTAGTGGGCTGCAGATAAGCTGAATTGCTAAAACCAAGATTACAATTCTCCGAAACTAAAAATGGCCTCATATAACAACAACAAAAAACCAATTCTCTGAAACTACGTTGTCTCTGAATGTTAACCAGAAATCCCTGAATTCTATTAAACTTGTTCAAAAGCATTCCATCAATATGCAGGAGTGTTTCTGCTAACATTTTTGGGTCACTAAATTGCTTTAAATATGAAAATATTTAAGTAGAAAAATATACACCTTACTAAGCCGAGGTCCAACAAGTGAGGCCTGGGTCCTTCCGGACAATTGGAAAACAGATGCAATGGAGAAAGGAAGAATTGCTTAAACTCTTCCCAACAGGTGCCACCCTGGAAAATAATTCTTAGAAAATTTGATGAAGTTTCCACTCTTTGTGGGAGAATCACATCTAAACCTTTTATCAGCCTGCTCCCACCAAGTGGCAGAAGTACCGTGAGCTCAAAGGGCTGAAATAGGCATATGTTTTGTGAAAATAGGCAAAGCTTGTTTTTTCCTCAATAGTTTGTTTTTCTCAAAAGATTTTTCCCCCTTGAGTTTAATCATCTGAAATAATGACCAACAAAGGTCTCCTCAGCAGCAGAATGCAGTCATCTTCTAAATGTAGAAATGTCTGCCTTTGCCATGGAATACTGCTGAGACCATTGGAGAAGATGTTAAAAGTCTTAGCACTTTCTCCTTAAAGCTCCCTCATTATGGTGTTTACATTCCTTTTCTGCTGGCTCCTGTGAGGAGACTGCCATCATCAGTGAGATCAATAATAAATGCCTGCCAGGTCCCCGAATATCCATCAAGGGTGGCATTTGCCGCCAGTGCTGCTTTCTGCATCCTTGAGGTGAGTGAGGACAGCAAGCTGAAGCTGGGTCCAACACAAAGCATCATGCTGCCCAGAGAGCTTCAGTGGCCATATTAAATTATTCACAGGCAAATGGAAATGGGAGAGTTGTATACTGGTTTCAACAGACTTCTATTCTTTTCCTCTCACTGGTCATACAATACTTCTCAAACTCCCTGTTGAAACTAGTGCTTTTATACCACTTGAAAATATTTTCAAGGGTAGCCTGTATTGTTCTAGTTCGTGTTAGAATGTTCACCTTTTTGTATTTGATGAGGCTTATTTTTCCTGACTTGGGGCATTGGTAGGAATTTCTACCTCAGAATTGCTACATCTTAGCAGAGCCTGGATGAGCTCTGCCAGAGGCATGTGTAACCTCAGATGCCAGGAAGCACTCTGAAATTGTTTCCATTCCCAGTGGGGAAAACAGAGAGCAAGAGAAGTCATTCTTACCGAAGGAACTGGTTTCTTAATTGATCCAAATGTGTTTTAAAAACCTTGTACCTAGCCACTGGAGTATGTACTTAGGATCAATAAGATTATCTTGATATTCTTGCAGATCTATGCTTATTCAACATTCATGCAAGAAATATTGATTAAGTGTCAGTTATGTACAGACACACTGCTAACTACTGTATGTGTAGCTCTGAGTAAGACTGACAGGGGTCCTGCCCTGTCAAGCAGTTTGTAATTTATAGAAGTGGGTGTACCTGAACCACAAAGGGAATAGGACAGAACACTAAATCAGCATCAGAAACTGAGTGCTTATCCCAACTCTACACCTTGCTGTATAACCCCAGCTGGCTCATTAACCTCGCTGAGCCTTCCTTTCTTGTCTGTATACGGAAATATTAGTGATCACTGGCTCACTGTGAGACTTAATCCAGGGAAATAATGTGTTCTAAAACGTACTGCAAAAGTGCATCATGTAACAAAATTATTAGACTATTAATTAACATGCCTATCCCGGTTCTCCAAATTAATGACCCCTAAGGCTCAGACAACATGCCAGTATTCCTTAAGGTTTCAGTCCAATGATATAAGTGATATAATTTCTGTATTCAACCTCACAGGAATCTGCCGCTTATAAAGCTGTGAATGCACTCCGGTCGGTACATGGGGTACAGTATAGATATGGACCTGCCTCCAGCACGTTGTGTAAGTTTCCTATGGATGTTGTGTTGGAATCATCTCTTGAACCAATATCCTGTGTAATGACTTCCCTTCTTAAAAAAAAAAAAAAAAAGAGAAAATGTGTTCCCCCCCTTAAAGTGAAATTTTTGACTGTTCAATTAGCCAAGGAAGATGGAGGGAGTTTGATGAGTTTTCTACTGCTTAACAAAAATCACTATACCAATCCAAACAAATACTAAGCAGAGAATATTCTAAGCATGTAGTAAAGACTGCGAAGTTGAATTGAGATCTTATGACAGTACAAAGTACCAAGATGAGCTCCTTAAGCAATTGTAACTACTGTAAAAGTGGAAATGAGCCTCGAGAAGATAATGGAGTAATGTTTCAGCCCTAAAAGAGCTTCCCTTTTATCCTTTCCTCCACAATTCTTGTTATGACATTCTGTTTCTTACATAACGCATCTTACAAGGTTATTAAAATATTTCTTATTTTATGTGAAGTAAAGAGCAACTGGGCACATGGAAAGCCCTTGGGCAAAGAGCCAGGAGGCATGGATCCTAGTCTTCATTCTGCCACGAGTTAATGTCATCCTGGTCAAGATATTAATCCCGGGCTTCAGTTTCCACAACTGCTCAGTGAGGAATTGGACTAGGTCATTTCTCATGGCCTTTCAAACTCTAAAATTCATTGACTATATAACTTGCAAACTCTAGCGAGAAGTCACATATATCTGAATGTCTATGTGTGCATATGAAGGTGTATACACATGTTTTATGTATAGATGGTGACATCTAATAATGCTTTTCAGCGAGGTAGTAAATTTCTCCTTGATTTCTTTAATTTACTTGTTATATTCCTAATCACTCACTTTCTTCAGTCTTCAGAAGAAAACGTTGGTTTGTTAATGAACATTGCTTATCATATAAATTTATCCTAATAGTGATAATGTCTGATGTATCAGAATTTTTTAAGTCCATGATCACTGGTCTTACACTGACCTTTTCATAGCTTTTTCAACAGCACCACCTTGAAAGCTGAAATATAGTATGGGGGGAGGGGGAATCACATCAGTTAATGCCAGCACAATATATATTAATAATCTTAAAATACTGATTTTTAAAAATCTTACTCACAGTTGACCTTTTCAGTTTGGTATCAAGGCACAGTCATAGTAGCATATTTACCGAGAATAACCTGCTACCATAGAAATGAGGCTGTCCTATCACCATGATGTAAGTGTTGGCAAATATTGTCCCTGACTTTGGCTACTATGACTACTATTTGTAGTTCCAGTGAACTCTAACCCGGAGGGACAATGAACCACAGACGACCATCTGTCCCCAACTGAAGCAAGGGGGGCCTGGGAAACAGCAGAGTCATGTAATTGTCATCTTCACATAATTCTGTCTCTAACTTGTCCTGGCAAAAGTGGCATAAAAAGTGGTATCATTTGAATTGGGGAATTTAAAAATAAAATCGTGTTATGTCAGGCTGGATCATATAAATTTGGGGGGAAAAGTATATAGTCTTCTATGAAACATTTGTTCATTAATTATTAAAAGCATGTGATGCTAAAAACTGTACACTAGGCACTTTGGAGTGTAAAGACACAAAACACTAACATCTAATATATCCTGAGCACATTATTTAATTTCCCCAACAACCCTACGCAGTAGGTATTACAATCCCGTTTTCAAAAGGGGAGACTTGAGGCACAGCCACAGTAGGTGATGGATCAGATACAGCCCACACCCACAGTCTGCCTAAAGCTTCCTGAAGTCCACACTTTCAGCTCTGTGCTGGAAAGCTGAAGCATGTGAGGTGGCAGCAGCCAGAAGGGGAGACTTGCCAGAATGGATTGTCAGCTAGGTTAAGTGCTGCTGAGAAGTTGGAAGTGGGATCTAAGGAAGAAGGAAAAAAAAAAAAAACACCCCAAAGGAGACTGGGCCTGCTCTCATTGGTGGCCTTCAAGAACAAAGGTTTCAGAGCCAGGGAGAGTCAAGAACCAGACTGAAAGTGGTTGAGGATGAAGAAACAACACATATAGATTCTCTTTTGAGTTCTAAAGCAGAAGGAAGAAGTAAAAGAATATGAGACCTAATAGGATCATGAGAAGGAAATGCTCTAGGAGAGTGGTGGTTGGACATCTCAGTCAGTGCAGATGCGGGGGGTGGGGGTTCTATCAACAAAACAAGGTCCTGGAGAAGGGGCCCTTTTGCTACCAGAGACAACATGGTATCAAACAATGTCACGTGTAGACGACCAGCAGCATTTCTTCCTGAGCTGGAAGGACAAAAGTCAGAACTGTGATGTAAGCAGAGGAGATGATGGGCTAATTACCCATCATGAGACTGGAGACAGTGGCAAAGTGAGGGGCAGGACCAGGAGAGAATAAGAGAGGTTCTGTAAGTGAAGATCTAGAAAAAAGGACCCTGGAGCACCACTGGTAACGGAGAAGGACTTCAGAGACTAGTATGAATTTACAGCAAAGACTTTCTCCATCTCCCTCGCAAGGGAGAAAACAGAAACTAGACTAGGGATTGAGAATTAGCAAAACAAAAGCAGGAAAGGATTAGAAAAGATCTGGTGAGAAATTCAGTGGAGTAATTGACCATAGCCTGTAGAGTTCAGTGAAATTCTAAGAAGCCTCAGGGGGAGTCTGGAAACTAAGTAAAGGCAAAGAGCAAATTCATCAGGGGTGAAAAAAATAGGGGAAGTAGAAGAAATAAGGTTTTCTGGGAACAGATCTTCAATATTCTAGACCTTGGAAAGAGAACTGAGTGATAAAAGTCCACAGTGTGGTGAATAAAGTGCGGGTGCAGATAAATGATAACGGAGTTGAGGCTGAGAAATTGAGGTCCTTGGGCTGATAAAGCATTAATACTTAGACTAGTTTTCAGAACAGAGAACAAAGTTTTCAGAGATGGCAGAGGCAAGAACCAGACTGATAGTGGCTGGTGTGATTTATGATGATAGCAGGTATGATTTATAAGTTCCATGAGCCTGACGCTGAGGAACTATGGTTAAATCGTTCTTGTTGAAAGGGTATTTAATTGGAAAGATTTAGTATAGCTTCGTAAGCAAGTACTATATATACATTTTGAAAATTATGCAGACTCTTTAATGAAGCTGACTTTTTTTGTTTGTTTTTTTTTTTTAACTTTTAGATGTGAGCTCTGGTAGCTCAATGGATTGGGCCTACAAAAATGGAATACCCTACACATTTGCTTTTGAACTACGTGACACCGGGCATTTTGGATTTTTACTCCCAGAGATGCTTATCAAACCCACCTGCACAGAGACCATGCTGGCTGTGAAGAACATCACAATGCATCTACTGAAGAAGTGTCCCTGAGACGGCCCAAGGGTCAGGTTAACTGCCAGAGGGAGCGGATTCTGCCCAAGAGCTGCTTGCCAGTGGGTGGAAATTGTTTTTAAAGAGAGGGTTGACCGCTTAGAGTGAACTTATCTGTGGACTTTAAAAGGACCCTCTCATGCAATCCCACTCTATGGCAATAAAAAAAAAAAATGGCGGTAAAAAAGAAATTAGAGTATAACCTAGTCTGTTGTAAGAAAAGGTATCCACTTTCTCTCCCTTTAGCGTTATTTAAGGGGGGAGGGGATATTTTCAAACCCTTTTGTCTCAAGAAATGTACAAATTGAGGATTCCATGTCAATAAATCTCACGTTCTCAATTAAGATCTAGACTACTAATGTTAAATGACTTGGTTCTCATCTGAAACGCAGATTTTTGAAATGGAAAGAATGATATTTCTTAATAAATATACAACTTAATAAGACCTCGAGTTACTCACATCATCCCCTGGCATTAGCGCACCAAGGACCTATAAAAATGTAGCAAGAAAGAGCACTTAGGTTCAGACTCTGAAAATACCACTTAAAAAAAAAAAGAGTAAACATTGAGATTCCACAGAGTGTTAAGAGATTTATACTTACTAATAATCTCACCAATTCCTCAAATTCTATTATCATCCCCATTTTTCAAATGAGGAAATTGAGGCTTAAAAAGGTGATACAGTCTCCCACGTCCAGGAATATGACAGGATAAGTGTCGGGACTGCTGGAAATAAGTAAAACTTCTGGACAAAACACAATTTTTTAAAATTTATCTTTGAAACATCAGATAAAAAAAGTAAGGAAATCTCAGACCGGACATGAAGTGAAGGCAGGGTCCTAGAAAGGTAAGAGGTGCACTGTTACCCTGAGAGAGTGTGTCAGAGCAGCTGAGTGCAGACTCTGGTTTTCACAGCACTTCGGGGAATGGGAGCAGAGAACAAAACCCAGCGCTACTCCAAGGTGGGGAGTCTACTAGCAGATTCTCCTCCTGCTAATCCTTCAGTGTAAGGACAAACTACAAGCAAACACCATGCCACTTCCAGTGGACCACACCGAAAATAGACTATTTAAAATCTTGGCAAGAGTAGAGAGGGGAGCAATTGCTACTGAGAATTTGGAAACACAAGTCAGCCCTCACCCAATTTTGCAGCCCAAATTCCTACTACCTGACTGGTCTGATAAACCTCTAGCCAAGAGTTTTACTTCTGATAAATCCCAGATTGGTTAAATTATAGTCTCCAAGTATTTGGTAGAAGCAACTGCAAATCCTCTTAGCAGATTTATCTGACCAAAACACATCATGAACACCAGGATAAAGAGATGAGCCTAAAAACTCCCAGAGAGAGAAAAAAAACAAAAAACAAATAGTCACAGATAAAGGAATGAGGACTAGAGTAGAATGAAACTTCTCAACAGCACCACTGAAGCTTGAAGATGGAGAAATGCCTTCAGAATTCTGAGGGAAATTTCTGTCCTAAAAAATCTATACCCAGCAAAACAATCAATGAAATGTGAGGGTAGAATATGGACATTTTTGTACAACTGAGGTCCTAGATACGTATCTTTCTCAGGAAACTTCTGAAGGATATGCTTTACCAAAATGAGGGAGTAAACTAAGAGAATGATGTAGGAGCCCAGAAAATAGGAAATCCAACATAGGAGAAAGGAATTGGGGAGGGGGGGGAGGGAATCAAGATAATGGTGAAAGGAAAAATCCCAGTAAGAGCAAATGCCAGGCTTAGAGAACAACTACCTTGGAATAGGAGGAAGAGAACTGAAGGCTTCAGATGAAATTCTCCAAGATAAATATGAACAGAACACTTAAACATGTGCAGACTTCTACTTCTATCAAAAAATTTAGGAAAGACAAATGTAAGATGGTATCACTTATATGTGGTATGAATAAACTGATTTACAAACCAGAAATAGGCTCACAGACATAGAAAACAAATTATGGTTACTAAAGGGGAAGGAGGTTGGGAAGAGAGAAATTCGGAGTTTGGGATTAACATATACACATTACTATCTGTAAGAGATAAACGACAAAGACCTACTATACAGCACAGGGAACTACATTCAGTATCTTGTCTTAACCTATAATGGAAAGGAATCTGAAAAAGATTATGTATGTGTGTGTATGTGTAATTGAATAGGATCACTTTGCTGTACACCTGAAACTAACTCAACATTGTGAATCAACTATACTTCAGTTTTTTAATTTAATAATAAAAGTACAGAAACCAAGCAAACAAAAAAAAAAAAAGCAATTGTTAACCCTGGTGAAGACAATGAGTTATTCAAGAGAAGAAATAAAATCACAGCCTACTTTATTTATGACTTAGCTATAAATAATATTTATATAGTTAAAATGTTAGCCCTAATTACTGACTTAACCAATAACTGTGATATAAATGTAAAAGGATAGAAAGAAGTAAATGTATGTGAGAGGAGGGGGTATAAAGGGTTAACTCCTCATCTGCCATAATAAGTCAATAGACAACATTTAAAACTGGAGGGAAAAAAAATCAAAAAAATCAGTATCCGAATGTTTTTTAGAAATAAAGTACTAGAAGAATTAATTTTAATGATTAAGAATTATTAGGCTAATGGGAGGGAACTGAGAGTAAGGCAGGATGGAGCAGAGGACTGCTGTTTTTAATGTAAGCTTTATCATATTATTTGACTTTTTTTAATGATAAAAAATGTCATAGAGTATATTCCTTTTAAAAGGAAGATTGGTTTTTTAAAACACTCCCAACTGCTCACCATCCAGTCTTTTTGATGTTTATCAAATGTACATTGTTTCAATAAAAATAATCAAAATTAAATTTAAAAGAAATATTAAATGAGATTGTACGTGGAATGCCTAGCCTAGAACCTAGAATATAGTAGTCAGGAAATAGTAGTTTTGTCTATGTTTTACAAATCTAAATTATCTTTCTATCTTGTTGTAGTCCCAGTTACATGTTTGCAGGAATGGTCTCAGGAAGGCTTGAGGCTCAGTCCTGCTGAGGAACACCACACCTGGGACTTCAGTGCATCCCATCTGGCAGTAAATGCTCAGAGATGACCTGGGGCTGAGAGGGTTGCCTTATACTAGTTATTTCTACCCACAGAACAGGTGAAAGCCAAAAGTGTCCAGAAACAACCAGGAGAGCCGGAGATTTATGAAGACTCCCCAAAATGGGAAGGGGCTGCTTCTCACAGAACCTGTCAAAGACTCACACAACCAACCACGGTCATCTGGCAACTTTCACGGACCCGTAAGGAAACTTTCCCCTTTGACTGGGAGTGCACAGTGTATCCCCTGCTCTGGGAGCTGTCTGTGTCCAGATTCTTTGCTAGTGTCTATGGATGCCTTTCCAAACATCACTCCTGTAACAACCAAACAGTAGTCAACTCTTGAATATTCAGGGGGGAAAAAAAAGAATTTACAGATAATACCTGAAATTCATTTTTTTATTGTATTTTAAATTTCTACCTATTCTATACCCTATGCAATAAGATCTGTTAGCAAGTTAATACCAAGAACTTAAATTTGTATTATTTTACTTTTCCTTGCCCTTCACATAATGCAGATGCTGAGAGTAATTTTTTCAAAGTCAAAATGAGGGCAACAGAAAAATATAGAATCTGAATAGTCTACAAACTAACTAGTATATAGTTTATTATCTACATACAGATTCAAGATAGAATTTTACCTTAAAAAACCTCATGTAAGTTCTTTTCAATGATTATTCTCACATTTCGGTAGCACTATATATATTTTACAGCTCAAGTTCTATAAGTGGGTATTTTAATATTTATAGGCTATTTTCATTTTTAATCTTTTTAAATTAAGCTACAAGATGTACTGATGCATGATTTATGTTCAAGGCACTCTACTAGGCGCTGTGTATGAGGAGGGGGTGCTGGAAACAAAACATGTTAAATTTATCAATCTATACTTGCTTAGGAATGTAGAAGTAAACTTCAAACTAAAAACGGCACCTACATTTTAAAAAATAGTTTAGCTTTGGTCAACTAATCTTCAACAAAGGAGGCAAGAATATACAGTGGAATAAAGACAGTCTCTTCAGCAAATGGTGCTGGGAAAACTGGACAGCAGCATATAAATCAATGAAGCTAGAACACTCCCTTACACCATACACACACAAAAAAAAAACTCAAAATGGATCAAAGACTTAAACATAAGATATAATAAACCTCCTAGAAGAAAATATAGGCAAAACATTATCTGACATACATCTCAAAAATGTTCTCCTATGACAGTCTACCCAAGCAATAGAAATAAAAGCAAAAAACCCAAATAGGACCTAATTAAACTTACAAGTTTTTGCACAGCAAAGGAAACCATAAGCAAAACAAAATGACAACCTACAGAATGGGAGAAAATTTTTGCAAATGAAACCGACAAAGGCTTGATCTCCAGAATATATAAGCAGCTCATACGACTTAAAAAGAAAAAAAAAACAACCAACCCAATCCAAAAATGGGCAGAAGACCTAAACAAGCAATGCTCCAAGGAAGACATACAAATGATCAATAGGCACATGAAAAAATGCTCAATATCACTAATTATCAGAACTACAATGAGGTATCACCTCACACCAGTCAGAATGGCCATCATTCAAAAGTCCACAAATGACAAATGCTGGAGAGGCTGTGGAGAAAAGGGAACCCTCCTACACTGCTGGTGGGAATGCAGTTTGGTGCAGCCACTGTGGAAAACGGTATGGAGACTCCTCAAAAGACTAGGAATATTTGTGACTCCTCAAAAAGTTAAACATACAACTACCATGTGATCTGAAATTCCTAGGTACATACCTAAGATAATTGAAAACAGGTATTCAAACAGATACTTGTACACCAATGTTCATAGTGGCATTATTCACAATAACCAAAAGGTGGAAACAACCAAAATTTCCATCAGTGGATGAAAAGACAAACAAACATGGTATATCCATAATACAAAATATTATTCAGCCATAAAAAGAAATGAAGTACTGATACATGCTACATCCTGAAGAACTTCAAAATGCTAAGTGAAAGGAGCCAGACACAAAAGGTCATGTAATTATATGCTTCCATTTGTATGAAATATCCAGAATAGTTAAATCCATAGAGACAGAAAGCAGATTAGGTCCAGGGGCTGGAGAAGGGAAGAAATAGGGAATGCCTGCATCGTGGGTATGGAGTCTCCCTTGACAGTGTTGAAAATGTTTTGGAACCAGGTAGAGGTGGTGGTTGTAGAACTTTGAAAATGTACTAAATGCCACTAATTGTACTCTTTTGAAAGGTTATTTTTATGTTATGTGAATTTTACTTCAATTAAAAAAATGAATAATAAATAAATAAATAAAACAAAGTGAAACCAAAAAAAAAAAAAAAAAAAAAAGACTAGGAATAGACTTACCATATGACCCAGGAATCCCGCTCCTGGGCATATATCCAGAAGGAACCCTACTTCAAAATGACACCTGCATCCCAATGTTCATAGCAGCACTATTTACAATAGCCAAGACATGGAAACAGCCTAAATGTCCATCAACAGACGACTGGATAAAGAGATGGTATATTTATACAATGGAATACTACTCAGCCATAAAAACCAACAACATAACGCCATTTGCACAACATGGATGTTCCTGGAGAATGTCATTCTAAGTGAAGTAAGCCAGAAAGAGAAAGAAAAATACCAGATGAGATCACTCATATGTGGAATCTAAAAAAAACAAAACAAAACAAATACGAAACGGAAACAGACTCATGGACATAGAATACAGGCTTGTGATTGCCAAGGGGGCAGGGGATGGGAAGGGACAGACTGGGATTTCAAAATGTAGAATAGATAAACAAGACTATACTGTATAGCACAGGGAAATATATACAAGATCTTGTGGTAGCTCACAGCGAAAAAAAAAAATGTGACAATGAATATATGTATGTTCATGTATAACTGAAAAATTGTGCTCTACACTAGAATTTGACACAACATTGTAAAATGACTATTACTCAATAAAAAGATGTTTTAAAAAAGTAGAAAGAAATAAAAATAAATTAAAAATAGTTTAGCAAGATACAATCCCCCATCCCCCACTTTTATTAATAGTAATTTTACAGATTCTGGTTATGCTGAGTTGTAGCTCTCAGCTTAGTTTTAGGGAGTGTTTTTGTTTCCAAGGTCTGCCGTAACAAAGCATCACAAATTGGGTTGCTTAAAAGAGCAATTTGTTTTCCCACAGTTCTAAGATGCTAGAAGTCCAAAATCAAGGTGTCAGCAGGGCAGTGCTCCCTCTGAAACCTGCAGGAGAATCCTTCCTTGCCTCTTCCTAGCTGCTGGTTGGTTGCCAGCAATCTGTAGTGCTCCTTGGTTTGCAGCTGCTTAACTTCAAACTCAGCCTTCCTCTCTCATAGCCCTCTGTGTGTCTGTGTCATCATACAGCGGTCTTCTTCTAAGGCCACCAGCCGTATCAGATTGGGAGCCCACCCTACTCCTGTAAGATCTCAGCTTAAATAATTACATCTGCAATGACCCTATTTCCAAATAAGGTCACATCCTGAGGTCCTGGGGGAATTGGAACTTCAATGTATCTTTTTGTGGGAAGACAAAACTCAACCCAGAACAGTGAACAAGTATCATGAGACATTGCTGTTCATGAGTCTGTTTACTAAGCCAAAATGTGGTGACTCTTGCTTGAGTTTACTCTTTTGTTCTCAAGGCTTTGGGAATAGATGCAAATAAAATCTACTTTTTAAGTTCTGGCACTCCCAATGACATTGTTTTTAATAGACCACTAATGAAAATAGAATGATCCGCTCATTATAGTTTATTTTTTAAAATACAAACATTATAGTTTAAATTATGATTTGCTTTTCTTAACTTAGGAAATTTGTTTGTTTTAGGTAGGGTCATATATTACCTTAGCTCCCGATAATGATTTGGGGCTGCGGCACCATGGAAAGTATTTACAGCTAAGTTATACTAGATCAAGTCTAATTGATTAAATCAGAATTCTATGCAAAGTTAATTAAAGTATGCTGTAGATTAAGCAAAGTAATTACATGAGCGATTGCATTTAATGGAATATTTTTATGAATCAGAATCAGAATATTGCATAATAAACCTGGAAACAGCCACACTGAATACCTAATATACTTCACAAAGCAAATGGCACTGAGAACTGCTAAGACGCCTGAACAGTGCACATGAAAATAAAGGCAACTTGAAGTTCTTCTAAAGCAGACTCTTAATTCTTCATTTCCAATGTGCTGCCGATCCCCACACTGTGTTTCTGCAGTTAGGACTTCTAGGACCACTTCCTCTTTCTCCTGTGGGAGTTTCTGCCCCAGTGCATCCGCCTTATTCCACCAGCCCAGGCTTGGGGAGAGAAGCACATCAAATAACTCAAGACATTATAGACTCTGGAATGCTATCCACCTTATAATTTAGTTATGAGTTCAACTAAGAGGATAGCTTCCCACAAAACACTGAAATAATGTGTTCTAAGTTTTAAACTGACTTAAGAGTAAATGCTTCCCTGATTGGGAAGAAGTTTAAAAGGTCGCAGGAATACCCAACCCTACCACGAAAGTGACCAGCAGTTTCGGGTACATGCTCTGGAGGAAATAACTCACAACCACCGAGTGACTGGTGTTGGGTTCAGTTATTGAATTTCTATTATAGCTGTACTTCTGGCAAGAAGCGCAGGTCCCTGCCATCCTAGGTAGAATTCTTCAGTAATTTAAAGCTGTATTCAATATTCTAAGGGAGGCTATCTGATATCTGCTCAGCAGAAACTGTTACTGAATGTATTAATATCCAGCTGTCTATCTCAAGCAATATTGGTCAGGAATATTGTCTAAGGTTTTCATTTGGTAGAGCACCAAACATGAACAGACATTCTAAAGGCTCTGGGACAGGGTCAACAGAATCTCACAAAAGAATGAATATTTGAAGTGTCACTGCACCTGTCACCAACGATCATGGGAGATACATGAGGATCCTGAAGAGGTAGTCCTGAGCTCCCTAGGGGTGTCCAAGAATCAATTATTTATGATAATTGTAACTCTGAGTTACTACTAAAGAAGTAATTCTGTACTGGGAGCTTGAAATCTAATTTTTAGACTCATAAATGGGGACACTAGCCTTTCTATTTCCTTTAAAATACTTGGGAGTCTGTTCCTTTTTATTTATCATCTTTAGCTAAGCTGCTTTTATAAAGAAGACTTTGAATCACAATCAACATTTCAAACACAGATCTTACAGCAATCTGCATATTTTATTAAGACCAGTACATTAATCCAAGTGTGTAAGTATCACTAGTAAGTGTTTCCTTATGACTGGATACAAATTTTTAGTGCACCACCCTCTTTCCCTACCATTCCCCTTCTTTTAAGGGCTACAGAGAACTCTACTTTTGCCTGTCTTAATCTCTTTCCTCTGCCTCCCTCCAAGGTCGGTCCTTTCTTAGTAGACCTGTTCTTGCGGTCTTGAGCTTTTGTAATGGGGAACTGAGAGGAAAGATGAGAAGGCAGAAGGGGAGCAGGGGGCTCCTTAGGCAGGAATGGGAATTTCCCAGGGACTTTGAGGCCAGGAGGCTCGGGCAGCTGCAGTTTGTAGGATGATGGACAGGAGTAAAGAAGGAACTTAAAGAATTATCGCCGAAAATTATATATGGCTTTTGTGGTATTCAACAAAGGCTTTGAAATTAGTGGGCCATATTCTTTTGACTATATCATTATTTGAGAATAAACCATTTGGATCCTAGTTTTATAAACATTGAAGTCTCACTGGATATTTATTATAATTTGTGTGGCTCACACCTTAGAATGCCCTGCCTTGCCTAGGGAATATGAATTCTTAAGAATCCTGTCTTCCCAAGATAGAACCCAGCAGTAATATCGTTTGCAGCATACAAGCATGACTCAGGCTCCCCTAATGAGAATAGGTTCAGAAGTGAGAGCTGCTATTCAACAGTAATAAGTTTCAGTTATAGAAGCTCCAGGGATCTGTTTACAGCATTGTGCCTAGAGTTAGCAATGCTGGAATGTATACTTAATTTGTTAAGAGGGTAGATCTCATATAATCATAACAAGATTTTTTTCTTAATTAGTGTAGGAATTTTTTTTTTTTAAAGAAAAAGAAGTGAGCAACTTGAGAAAGGAGGCTCCACACAGAATCCATGGGGTGGCAAAAATGGCAGCCAAATTCATGCTGCAGAAACAGCAGTGGCGGGGCGGGGGCAGCAGAAGTGCTGATGTGGTAGAGGCTGTGGTTAAACTCAGCAGGTCTGCTCAACTGCCTGCAGTTGGACATCGTCCCCAGATTTCGCTTTGGACTGGTTCTCCCACAAATATTTACATAATAAACTCCTTTCCTGTTTAATCAGTCAGCCAGTGCCAATTTCTGGTGCCACACAAAATGTTTCATTAAAACTCTTTTTGGGTTGCATATGAGAATAATGGCTCAGTTTTCCATATTTACTCTGATATTCCAGAGCCCAGGCATTATTTGCTGCATAATGTTACTTGTGGATTTTAATCAGTGGCTTTTACTTCAGAGTAAGGTTTTGTTTCCAAAATATTAATGAAAATACATGAGTAGACCATGGAAGAAAGGTGTTTTCAAAATTCCAAATGTAATTTCTCTCGTCAAGAGAGGACACATGAGACAAGAACTATGTTTGGCTTTATATTTACAAGAGAAAGAAGATTGTGATCAGCAAGCCTAGGTCTTTAAATCTCCAGAGAAGTCCTCCTTTAGTTTTTATCTGTAAAATACGGATGCCAAGGCCTGTACTGCGGGTCTACAGTGAGGATTAAAGTAGGTAACATATGAAAAATATCAGCAAAGGGCCTGACCCTCACATTCATACTGAGCAACCTTTTCTAAATTTTACTAAAATGTAAGAACATAAGGTAGGAGATGCAGGCAGATTTTACTGGGCTTGGATGGAGGTGGCAGGTGGGGGCTTTTAACCTAATCAGAGCTTACAGAGATCTTCATTGAAGATGGGTACATGATCATTAAGGGTCCATCTTCATCCACTTTTATCACAATCAAGCTACTGGACACCTTGTTTAACTACAGGAAATTTTTTTCTATAGCACACTGTTGACAAAGTAAGTCAACTTAGAAGAAAAATATTTCAATACATATCTCATCTAAAAGGAAGAAGAAATCATTTAAATATAGGCTTTGATGGGAGAAAATATCTCTACTCAGTACTCCAGAGTAATAAAGATTTTATTCTTAAAAGCTTACACTAACAAGATTGAAATAGTTACCGGATACATTTACCATTCTGCCTGTATGACAAATAAGCAACGTGCCAGCGCAAATCCACGTCCCAAAGGAACTCATGCTTTACCCAAAGGTTTACTGAGCAACGACTCTGATTGCTACGGCCTCCTGCCAAGGTGATTCAGGAGGGAAATCATAAGGAAGGCATAAATTGATCACCAGTGCCATCTCTCCTGGCAGCTAGACTAGCCAGCATCCTCTAATGCCTCTGACTGCTCGGGAAATCCCACTACCACCATCCCATCCCCAGTGGAAGCACCCAACTCTGACCTGCCTTTCCAGATAGGTCTCTCCACTCCGACCCCTCTGGTGGGCCCCACAAGGAAGCGCTCTCATCTAACTGCCTTTTGGGGGGTTATCAGTCAGTCCCAGCAACCATAACAAAATGCCAGAGACTGGGTGGCTTAAATAACAAACACGTTTTTCTCTCAGATCTGGAGGCTAAGAGTCCAAGACCAAGGTTCCAGCTGATTCAGCTTCTGGTCAGGCCTCTCCTCCTGGCTTGCAGGCAGCTACCTTGCCTTTCTTTGGTGCATGGCATGGAGCGAGGGAGACAGACAGAGCGAACTCTCTGAGGTCACTTCTCATAAAGACACAAATCCTACTGGATCAGGGCTATACCTTTATGGCTTTATTTAACCTTAATTGCTTCCTCAGAGGCCCCATCTCCACATACATCTACACTAGGGGTTAGGGCTTCAACATATGAATTTGCAGGGGGCGGGGACACACCCACATTCGGTGCAGAACAGAAGGGATACAGTTAACTCAAACACACCACATGATGAAAGGATTTTAATCCTCTTTGCACAGAATGCACCTTCTGGCAGGGAATAATTGCTTAATAACCACAGGAAGGAATTTCTAGTGATTCAGGAGGGTAAGGACATTTATCACACGGCACCTGTGCCTACCCTGCTCCAATGGCTGCAAAGCGACCTCTCCTGATTTACAATGTCTCATGGTTCCTGCTCTTCAGTGTCAGTGAAACACATGCAGTAAACCACTCCACTGATGGCCAGGCACGCGGTCACACACTCCTGCCCCCAGACCTTCCGGCCACAGGCCATTTCTGGTCCTGAACCATGCCATGGCTTCTGGTCCACAAAAAGAGGAACATCCTTTCCCCTGGTCTGGCAGTGTGCCACACAGCCATGCCTGGACTGTGTTCCAGATTTTCCACATCATTCATGCTCGAGCATACACAGCAAGAGACACACAAGCTTGCATATTCTTAACCTTTACGTGTGTCCTTCTGTGTTTACCTGCCTTTTGGGGAGTTAAATTATATTACCGTGTAGTAGATACAGACAGTATGATTAAAACCTTAAAGGCCGTTTTGCTTTTACCTCCGAAACACAAAAGGAGCCAGGATTTGTAACATACTACTTTTTTGCCCTGTCCTAATCTCACGTGGGAGTCTGAGTAACTGCTCTCTCAGCAGACACCTAACCCAAATAACTATTTTTAGACATGAAAAAAAAGTCTTCGGGAACTTTTATTTACCAAGTGCTCCAAGCATTTGTACTCTAAGAAGTTCAACAATGAATTCTGTGATAATACTTAAAAAGGGGTTTTAGTTTAATAACGTAAATTGTTCATTCTGGTAAACTGACAACATCCTTGGGAATTTAGAGAGTAACCTCAGAATGCTACCTGCACAGTAAGCCTAGCTCAGTAATTACTTGCTGATTATTTGCAGTATGGTCATTTGTAAAAAGTGAGACACTGTATTTTTAAGATTTGAGTCTGTTTTCTTGACTAATTAGTGGCAAAGCTGAGACTATAAGACAAGTCATTGAGTTCTTTTAACTTATAGAAATTTCTAAACACACAAAGGTGGTATAATATGATAAACTTCACACTCCCATCACCCAGTCTCAGCAATTATCACCATTTTACTTTGCCAAACATTTCACCGTTCCTCCTCTGAATTTCTTACTGCAGTATTTTGAAGCAGATCTTAGATATATTTCACTCATATACACTTCAGTGCATATCTCTAATATTTTTATATTTATATACTTATCTCTACATTTTATGTGCATTTGTGGTAGATCAACAATTTCCAAAAAGTGGCCAAAGGACTTGGACACCTAACAAAATATACTGGTATCCTTCTTCCACTTTTTTCCTCTATGTATTTCTCTCCCTCAAAAGAGGAAATCCACATCAATTTTAATAGGTCAATAAACAGAAAAGTAAAAAGAAACAGAAACAAACCCCAATCATCCTGATGGCAGAAATGTAAAATGTCAGCTTTAAGGTTACGTTAAAACATTTCAATATGTTCAGGCTCCACAAAACACACAAGCAAATCCCTCTTATTTTCCTCCAAGAAAAAAGTCATGATGTGGAAATTCCATCCTGGGTCCTCCAAAAATCCTCAGTTGTGCAGAGGCTATGTGTATCTACTTCACTAGGCAAATTGTGATGGTATTTAATAAAATCTAAATAATTTCTGGTGTCTAACCTTGTTAAATATTTATTTGGCATATAATTTAACCAGGCTTCTCAGGTATTACTGTTCTATGGGTTTATCAAATTTTTAATTTATTCTAATTTTAATACAGAATTTTAACATCACACTCATTAAAAGGCAATCCATTCACTACAGAGGCAAATAACTTACATACAGAGTGGCCATCAAGTCTGGAAACATAGGCAACCATATAAAATAAAAGGCTTATTGCTATTACATGACAATACACGATATGTCTGATTGTTGTCCCTCATTAATGATGCAGAGTTTAGTGTGCTGGGCAGAATGGCAAGGGACAGGATGCATTAATGAAGCATTTCTAGCAGTCCTGGCACGTACAGCTGTAACACATTGCCTTCCATCATTAGTTCTCAGATGTGATGCCTGAAATCACCACCAGCAACGCTTGGGAGTGTTAAAAACGAACATTTTCAGGGCCTCACCCCAGACTTGCTGTATCAGAAATTTGGGCTCAGTTGTCTGGCTTAACAAGGACTGCAGGTGATTTTGATGCAAGCTAAATTTTGAGAACCGCAGGCTCAGATAATCTGTGCCTCTGATTTTTTGCCAAGTAAAAAACAAATAAACAAAAAACTCTGCCCTTTCAGCATACCCCAAGCATAGAGTTGCCAGATTTAGCAAATAAAAATATAGGACACCAGTTAAATTTGAATTTCAGATAAAAAAGTAAATTTTTAGTATAATTGCGTCCTTGCAGGTATGTCCCATGTATATATCCCACTTATGCAAGTGATATATAGAACTATCTCCATGCCTACTTACACTAAAAAATTATTTGTTGCTTATCTGATTCAAATTGAACATTTATTTCATGCTGTGTCCTGAGTTTTTCTGGCATCCATACACAAGTGTTCTGATCTGGCCATCAGTCAGCATCCTCCACAGGGCTACGTCATCTAATCCATAATAATTTTAGAAATTATCACTCTACCCGTCTCTCACCACTGATGTTACGTGGTGATTGGTGTCTGAGTGACCTCCCCTCGCCTGTCAACGGCATACACTAATTGGTGGTCACTTAACACAGTCAAACAGGATAGTCACCTGTGCACTCTGTAGGCAGAAATCTTGAGTGTCAGCTGAAGACAAAAGCTAAAGAAATGTGTATCAGATTCCACAATGAAACGTGAAAACTTCTGTTCCAAGAGCCTTATGTTTCATGCAAGGTTCTAGATTTCTATTAAGAAATAATTAACTATAGACCAAAAAAAATTTTTATATCCCTTACTGGAGCCACATGCTGACGGTGGGTCCTTTCCCACAACCGTCCCTAGTTAAGTCAGACAATTAAAACAAAACAATTCTGAAATCTAAATCCTTTCTGATTTACTTTTACATAGTCATTTTTTTTTTCATTTTTGAACTGTCATCCTATTTTCTTTTTAAATGTACATAAAACATATAGATCTCAAATACACATTTCAGTAAGTTTTGACAAACGTGTACCCCCACCCCATCAAGATACAGAACATTTCCTTCACTCCAGAAGAGATCCTCGAGCCCCTTTCCAGTTAACCTCCCCTCACCACCAGAAGCAACCGTTGTTCTGATTTTTATCACCACACATTAGTTTTGTTGCTCTAGAACTTCGAGTAAGTCAAATTGCTTTCATTTTCACATATTCAAAACATTTGGCTCTATGGCAGGGAATTTAAAGGGTATTTCTCTTTTTCTCTGAAATTGCCTCTAAAGCCCTCAAGTTAGTACCCCATCCCCCACCCTCAAGGGCAGGAAGGGTGCTGGATGCTTTTCAGGTCTGAGGGGAATGACTAGAGGGAGGATCAGGAAAAGCATGCTTGAGGTCGGAGATCCCTGTTGACCTCTTGAGATGAGTCCCCAAGAAGTGCTGGCGTTAGGAAACTGCAGAAGGCGTTGAATGTAAGGGGCTGCAAGAGAATGCTCCGAGCCGTGCCAGATGGGGAACAACTCCAGCATCTCAGTGGGCTCCAAGAGGCAGCCACACCACTGGCTTTGTAGCAACTAAGCTCCAGGCCTGTAGGGACTGCCCACGGGCTCCAGGATATCTGCAATGAAGACCCACCTCTGCAGCATCCTAAGACCCTTAGGGTGGGAAAGTGCTCCTGTATCTGTAATCTGAGGGCAGACTAGACCATAGTGATACACCCGAAAGAAAGGGCAGAGGAATGTAGATACCACTGTTCCAGCTAATAAGTTAAACATACAAGTTATTTAATATTTTAGTGCTTTGCAAAGTACCCACTGGAGTAGTATCTAATTATTATTTTAAAAGTCTGCTACCCAGACAGAACATAAAATGTAAAATGCCAGCATACATAATCTAATATTATCCTCTATGGAAAACATATTTCCATTATGTTCATTTTTGCTCACATTCCTCGGGGATCCAGGGATGAAAAAATATATAAACCCAAGCAGACCTGTGGTTAGTTTATACAGGTATATACAAATGTTATCACTTGAGACAAATGTAGAAAACTACGTACAAAGAGTAAAATGCAATTTAAATGAACCCCCAAAACGCTGATGCTCACCACCAATCCTCACTCCCCCCTGAGTTGTTCTCAGACTTTCCGAATCTCCCAAACGCAAACTTACCTTCAGATCCTTCCATGAAGACGCCAAAGTTGTTCCTGCTCACCGGACGTGGGGTCCATTCCTGTTAGGCCTCAGGGACTCTTACCTCCCCCGTGTCTGAGGAGATCACACATGACCAGAAAAACCTTCCTCCTTCCTTGCTGGGGGAGGCTGGGTCCTCCTGGAGCTGGCTCTGGCACCGAGTTTAAGAAGCGAGGTGAAGAGCAAGGATCCGCGCCTGTGAAAGGAGGCGGGCAGACGCCGGGTTAGCGCGGGGAAGCAGCTGAAGGGCGATGCAGACCCAACGGAGCCGGGAGCTCTGGGGTGAGCGTTGCCCGGGAGGGTGTTCTCCGCACCCCGGGCCGCTGGCTGTGCCTGGGTCTCCCCGTCTCACCAGCCACCAGACGACGGCAAGCGACCCCGGGAAGGGCGTGACCTTGGGCGAGTCTGCGCAGGAGAGGAGAGGCGAGGCTTACTGAGGAGCCGACAGCTGTATCCTGTTCCCTGATCACTGCATGCGCCACAGCTGGACACCAAATCCTTCCTTGAAGGGAGATGCGAGTATCTAGCACTACTGTCCTCCTCCAACTCTGCAAGAGCCCTGCGGATTTCTCTCCACTCCCCAAATCACCACGCTCTCCTTTATCTTGGTCTGGGACTCTTGCCTGGAACGCTTTTCTACCCTCTCCCCCGGCTGACTCCTGCCCATTCCTCAGATCTCATTCTTAGGAAGGCCTTCCCTCACCCATTCCTTTATAACATTCATCTCACTTAGTTTGCCTAATGCCTTTATTCCCTGCGCACACCCGTCCGTTAGAGCAGGGAAGATGTCCCGCTGGATTGTGCTGCGTCCTCAATGTTGAGCGATGTGCCAAACGCAGAGTCAATATTCAGCGTTTATTTGATGAATGGATTAGTTAACTAGACATACCTTGCATTTTAGTTTGGGTTCTCCCAGAAGCAGATCCTAAAGCAGGGAGTCGAGTACAAACCCTTTATCTGAGCGGCGATTCCAGGAAACACTGGTGGGAAAGCAGGCAAGTGAGATCAGAAAGGCAAAGCAGCCAATTAATTACCCATCACCGCTGTGGGCGATCAGCCTCATCCTGCTGGCGAAATCTGAGAGCCAGCAGCGGACATGTGCCTTGAAGTTACCCATCCAGAAATGAGTGACCAGTTACTATATGATTCCATTTATATGAAATATCCAAAAAAGGCCAATTCATAGAGACAGAAATTAGATTAGTGGTTGCCAGGGGAGAGGGAGGGGAGGGTTGGGAGTAACTGCTAACAGGTATAGGATTTCTTTGAGAGAGGGATAGGAATGTTCTCGAATTTTGTGAATTTACTAAAATCCACTGAGTTTTATACTTTAATAAGAATTCTATGTGAATTATATCTCAATAAAACTAATTACAAGAAATGAGGGAGCTGGGATATGTATACATTAGCTCCATGCATTAGTCAGGGCTGCTGAGGGATGGGATTTCATTTCCACAGCATTTCCAGCCTGTCCAAGCACAGGCAGAACAGGCTCAGAGACCAGGGCAGCCTTCCAGCTGAGGGAGGCAAATAGCCAGCACTTAGCAGTCTAAAGGCAGATGCGCTGAACGGGAAGGATGAGGGGCTGTGGGGAGGGCAGAGATAAGGTCTGCTGCTTTTGTAAGAGATGGACCTAGCAAACCCACTTGGCATATTCAAAGATGAGCCATTCTGTGGAGAAGAAGAATTCATTCAGAAGCTTCTGGCTCCAAGAAATTTTTTTCTTTTTTTTTTTTTTTTTAATGGAGGTACTCGAGATTGAACCCAGGACCTCATGCATGCTCTACCACTGCGGTATACCCACCCCCTAAGAACTTATTTTTCTAAATCTGTTCTAAAACAGATTGATACCTGGATGACATGTTAGGGAACCCCATTATCTTAGCTGTAACAGCAAATCAAGTAAAGCTGAGGAAGGAGACAAGAGCAGTGTTTTCAGTGGAAAGTGGGATTGTGGTAGATAGAATAATGTGCTCCCCACCTCAAAAAAGTCTACATTCTAATCCTCAGAACCTGTGTATGTTCCCTTTTAAGGTACAAGAAACTTTACAGATGTGACTAGGTTAATTAAGGCTTTTGAACTGGGGAAGATACCCTGAAGCACCCAGATGGGCTCAATATAATTACACGGTTTTTACAAGAGGGACAAAGGAGGATTAGAGTCAGAGAAGGAGAGGTCAGAGTGATACACTTTGAAGATGGAGAGAGGGGCCACCAGCCACAGAATACAGACACCATTAGAAGGGAAAAAAGTAACAACACAGATCCTCCCTCAGAGCTTCCAGAAGGAACCGGTCCTGCCAACATCTTGACATTAGCCCAGTAAAAATGATTGCAGACTACTGACCTCCACAACTGTATAAGAGTATAAATGTGTGTTGTTTTAAGCCACTAAATTTGTGGTGGTTTGTGGCAATGGTAACAGGAAACTAACACAGGGACTATCTGAAAGCACCTTCCCAGAATGGGTTTTAAAAATACTCACCATCATTTCTGCCCCAGAATACACTGCAAACTTTGGAAAGTTCTTAAAAATCACTTTAAAAAAATAAGACATTTTCTGTCTTGACTGTCTTATGTTCAATATAGTGAATCTATTTTTTAATCTCTTAAAATATCATACTTCTACTTGTCTTTATATGATATC
Source organism: Camelus dromedarius (assembly GCF_036321535.1). Taxonomy (NCBI): domain Eukaryota; kingdom Metazoa; phylum Chordata; class Mammalia; order Artiodactyla; family Camelidae; genus Camelus; species Camelus dromedarius. The sequence continues at coordinate 10,113,714 of NC_087465.1, read as the reverse complement.
TTTTTAGAATAATTAAATACCATTTAAAGTAGAAAGTGTGTGTGTGGTTTTTTAAATTTTTATAAATTGAATGTTGCTATTTATCTTTTAGATTTCAGATTATAAATTATATCATGCCAAGTAAAAATTCTTACTATAATATTGACATACAAAAAAAAACAATGGATAAATTCCCAGAAAATAACATGTTTGCAACTCTAAAAATAGTGTAAAATTAAATAACTTAAATAGAAATATTCTTACTACATATCAGCAAATAAATGAGTATATTCAATGTGAGTTGAAGGGAGAGGGCTTCCAGGCATGAAAGTGAGGAAGTGAGGTTACTGAAGGTGAGAATGGGACACAGGGTAGGATAAGATCTTAGAAAAATAAAAGGGAAAACATGGAAACAAACTAAATGTTCATCAACAGATGACTGGATAAAGAAGACGTAGTATATGTACGTACACAATGGAATATTACTCAGCCATAAAAAAGAACAAAATAATGCCATTTGCAGCAACATCGATGGACCTAGAGATTATCATATTTAGTAAAGTAAGTCAGAGAAAGAGAAACATGATATGATATCACTTGTATGTGGAATCTAAAAAAAAAAATTATACAAATTCTATTTACAAACCAAAAACAGACTCAGGGACATTGAAAACAAACGATGGTTACCGAAGGGAAAGGGCAGTGAGGGATAAATTAGGGGTTTGGGATTAAGAGACACGCAGTACTATAAATAAAATAGATAAACAACAAGGATCTACTGTATAGCACAGGAAACTATATTTAATTTCTTGTAATAATATATAATGGAAAAGAATCTGAAAAGAAAAAGCATACGAGTATATATAACTGAATCACTTTGCTATATACTTGAAACTAACATTGTAAATAATCTACACTTCAATAAAAAAAATTTTTTTAAATACAAGGGTGAAAACAAGGCAGGGGGTTTATAGGACATAAAAGAAATGAAGTGTTTTCAGGGACACCTGATAAAAGGCCCATGTAATATATCTCTGATTCCAATCTATTCCCCACATTTTCACCAGATAATATATAATGAAATTCAATCATGTCATTCCTGTGCTTAAAAAGGCTCTGAAATCAGATTAAAATAAAACAACAGAGCCACACACTCCATAATCTTAATGGCATGCAAAGCCCTGGAGGATGCCAGCCTACCTTTCAGCTGTTATCACTTATCACGAGGGTCCCAATCATGCAAGACTCTCCATTGTTCCCAAAACATCTCATTGTCTTTCATGCCTCAGGGCCTTTGCAAATACTCTTCCCCCTTACTGGAATGAGTACTTTTTGTCCTCATCAAGTGTCTACTCATCCCACCCTAAATATCATCTCAGTGAAGTTTCTGCTGCAAGAATTACTCCATCTCAGGCCCTGAGCATCCATCCTACACTTTCCTTCCAGGGATGCCAAGAACATGAAGCCCTGACTACTCTTTTCCCTGGCCAGTCCTCAGGGTTGTGCTTGCAGAGAGCAATCTTGCGGGCTGATGCAGCATCTTGCTTGCTGCTCACTGTAAACATGGTAAATTCCTAAAGCTCAGCGCTCCTCTCCTATCACACGACACACGGCTTGTGCAAGCTTCCATCTAAGCCCACCTGCGTGCCCCCGGGGATTTGGGGCACATGAAGACCTGGTGTCGACATCATACTCAATGCTGGTCACTGTGCTGATTAATAAAGTCATGTGTGTCCATCCTAGGAGTCTCATGTCCTCCCCCAGCATCCATGAAACGGTACCAGGCTAGCTTGTTAGTTCCAAGTGGGATAAAAGACCATATTCTTCACAGACCTTGAAGGCTCCCCATCTCTCCAGACAGGTTTATGGCCTCTTATATCTGTGATTCAATAATATTTGCTCAAATAAAATGTTTTATATGAGGGCATGCGTTATGGCACATAGGAGATGTTCAAAAATACATTTGTCAAATAAATAAAAGTATTTCCAGTTCAGAAAGGTCTGTGCTCTGAGAACTGCTTCATTTTCCTCTAAAACTGGGCCCATTTAAATAGTACAGACAAAATGAGACTGTTCTTTCATTGTCAAAGGAGAGTGTTCCTGAACTGACTGGCTCTGAAGACCTTGGAGAATCTCAGAGTGACAGTATTGGGCTCTTTGAATCTTTCCTCATGCCAATTACGTTTGGCCAGCATGATCCTGCTAACAATTCCTAGATTTATTTATTTTTTTAAATTCATTTTTAAAGCATTCTTTCTCTAGTCTGCAGTATATGTTTTCTGTCCTAAAAGATTGAAGGTTAAGTTCACATTTCAAGATTTTGAGTGATTTTTTTTTCTCAATGTTGTAAGCTAGGGGGAATAAAACTCTCATTAATTATTGACTTTTTTCCCCAGTGGTTTTATCATATTTTTGCAGCCAGGAGGCATGGCATTAATGAGCTGGAAAAAAAAATAAATGAATAAATAGAATTTTACTTGGTTATGAGATCATGAAGAGAAACTGAGAAAATGCAAAGTAGCAAACAGAAGCAGCTGTTAGAAAGCCCCAGAAGTGAGGATATCATAAAATAATAGACATCTGTCTAGCCAGAGGCAACAGGTTGGTGTGCAGGTTGGAAGCCAGAGTTACCCCACTAATGAGCTACACAAGAAACACACACTTCCTCCTGCCCAAGCGGTAGGGAAAGAAGAAATAACTTATTTTATTCAACTCAAAATTAGTCAAACTTTTTTATTTAAATTAAAGAGTGAACTCAAAGGCTCTAATTAATATTTGAAATCAGATTTATGTTGCTGAAATATGCATCTCATTTTTGAGATAGCCTGTGGGTAGGGCTGAGTTCCTGCTGGAAATGGACCCTTGTTAAACAAAGGAGGCAGATCCAATCCCTCAGCCCCTGATGGCACAGTGACCTGTGAGGTCACCCCGAGGTTACAGTAATTTACTACAGGTTTTTACTATAAGCAGCACCATTCACCCCACACCCTGGTTCCAGGGCTCAGCCTAGATGGAAAGTTTAAAAAAAAAAAGATGTTATGCCAAAACATTCCAAAATTTGGAATGGCTTTAGAGAACATTGGACATTTTATTCAATATTAATCTGCTTTCCTTAATTTTAGCCTACATTTGAAAGTGGGAAACAGACGCCACGGAAATACTGTTAAAGCATTTAACAGTAATAGAGAGAGGAGATGAGTCTCCTAATATTTGGAGAAAAGGGTAAAATATATCCTCATAATTTTGTCACCTGCGCTGTCCCCCGTTACTGTGCCTAAAACCAGAATGCTTGATCTGTATCTTGAGACTCTAAGAGGAGGGTAGATTAGCCCCATGAGATTTACCCAGAAGTTCAGTGCTACTACTACCCACACAGAGGAAAAGAAATGCAGAAATCACCAAGGTAAGGGCTTTACTTTGGCCATTGCCAGTGTCAAACACCGGCCCTTTTTACTGCGAAACTGCGACAACAAGCTGCCTTCTACTTTAAAGTTTCATGTGCCAATTATAACTCTCACTCCACTAACACCTTCATGATAGCTTGGGGCCAGGAAAAATGAAATTGTGTTGAACCACTAGCCTTTAATAATTAGATCGTTCATTTAGAGAACTCTGGATTCAGCAGGGGATGACAGGGTGCGGGGGGATGCTGTTGAAAACAAAAATAAGTCAGGAAAAAGAAAGGAAACTCACCCCTCTCAATATTCACGCTCCCCCATCCACCTTCCCTATTCTGTAAGTCGGGGTCCTTTGCCTCAGACTCCAAATACCTATCACCTTGCAGGTTCCCCTTGACAGCTCTTACTGGGAATATGGTGATGGTTCCAGACTATCAAGGATGCATGCTTTGATATGTTTTGTGCTGCAGACTGATCCAGTGGTGTGAATGCCAGTGAAATGATCCCCTGTGCCATCTTGGGAAACTGGGTAATAAGATGAGGACCACTGACAAAGACATCATCACAGGCACCCCAAGGAAATCTGGAGCTCCTGATTCTGGTTTATGCATCACGAGAAAAGCCTTTTTCACCCAGTCACTCAAGTTTGTGCTTGGGTCCACTAAATTGTGGGTTTGGGTAATACTATGATAACCCAGGTAAGGCATTCTGGAGGTTTAGCGTCTGCCTTTTCAAAGTAAGGAAATAACTAATAGGTGAATGTTATTTTTAACTTCCTCATTTGTAGTGAAAGAGGTCATATAATAGGGCTCAAAAATTAGAGTCACCCAATTACCACCCTGCTGAAAGATTGCCTGCTGGGGCTGGTCCTTTTCTGTGCTCAGGACTGTTGGTATCTGCACACATCCCACCCTAGGGTGGAAAGGTAGGGGCCACAGAAACAACCTTACAGACATGTTTCTCAGGAAAAGTAGATCTACTGGAATCCCTAGGCTGGCAAGTGACTAGAGCCATTCCCGCTTCCCAAGAGGTATCGGCCCCAGAACATTCCTTCTGAAGGTGTATAAGGGTTGGGAATGTTTTTATATGAATAGGTTCCACAAGAATTGTGGGTAAATCACCTTTTAAAATCAAAATTGCATTTAAAGGGAGTTATTTCTGAAATTCTAAGAGTAAAAGGCCAAAATACACTGAATTGCTGTACTGGAATATTTACTTTCTCCAGGTATTTGCTAGAACAATAAGAATATTTTAAAAGACATCACTAATCCTGGCTAATTTATAACTACCATTTAAAACTCAATTACCCTGAGCCACATTTCTCATGTAATTCTAAATAGCTGTTACTCCTGATTATCCTATTTATGTTAATGGCACCAATATTCTTCTGTTCACAGAGGCATAAAATGTCAGACCATCTTTAGCTCCTCTTCATGACACTCCTGCCCACCCAACCAATTGCCAGATTCCCTGTTTCCTTAATAAAGTGGCCTCTAGTCTCCCTTTCTATCGAAACCCTAGTTCTGATCCTAGTTCTGCCTTCAGTGGTCTCCAAACGCCCAGATTCTCCTTCCTCCTTTTTGCACTTGTGGCAGTTTGATTAATCTGCCCATATCAGCATTTTGGTTATAGGATCCACCTGTTAAAAAGTCTTTCAGGACTTTCTATTGCCTACAGCAAGGGTTTTCATCTGGATGGACACAGCATTTTGTCCCTATACCTTGTAGGCTTTGCAAACGTCCTATTGCCTTTTGACCAATAAGGTAGAATTTGGTTTTGCCGGCATTCAAACATTTAACAGCAATTTCTGTTAAACGGAATGCCGATCTAAGCAACTTGTGGGGTGTTAAATAGACTACCACTTGAGTAGGAGGGAAGAGCCTTAGAGCAACATCAAGTCTATGCCAAGGGAACTATCTAGTGCATATGGAACTTGTGACAACATCACCAGGTATTCAAGAGCGCACTGTCTAGGAGTAAACAGCTCTATTCCAAAAGAAACATCCTGAATGTCAACCAAGTGAGTGGTGCAGTAACGATGGATGCTTTTGTAAACACTATGAGACCATAATTGTACCATACTGTTACTTGTGCTGTAGTTGCTGCTGGCTTGTTTAGTGTTTCCAGACCTTTCATCCTTTCCATTGTCCTGCTACAAATTCTAGTACGTGAAGCTGTGCCACCAACCCGAAAGACTGAAAACCACTGGCCAGGAAGACTGAGTCTAAATTCCTTACTGCAACGTATGAGGTGCTTCTCATTTTGACCCCAACCTTCCTTTTCAGCTTCAACTCCCAATACTTTCCCCTTGAGTCACACAGGACCACACTTTGCTCTCCAGCTAAGCCAGCTCTTGCACGCCTCTGGGATTTTGTATACAGGAGAAATGTCATGTTCTTATTTTTTCTGTACTCATTCACCAAGACCCAGTTACGACAGCATCTCCTCGCTTGTATTTTCTCTGACTCCCGTAGTGAGAGGAGATTGTTCCCATATCCTTGGAGTGTCTTCATTACAGCATGTACCCTCCCCTCTTGTAATCAGCACACAATGCTATCCCCGAGGCATCACATGTTGTGCCTCTGAGAACCCGAGGGCGTAGGCTTCACTTCATTCATCTTTGAATTCCCAGTTCTTGTGATATTATAAGCCCCAAAAAACATAGAATTGTTTTTCCTGAGATTCCACAGGCCACCTATGACTTGTTGATAATTAATCTTTTGAAAATTCTCTCTCACATCTCTGCTACGTGTGCTTTATACTCAAACTCAGCCAGAGTGCTCCTGAAAGATGAGTTCTCCTTTCCCACCTCAACAAATGTGCTATGATTCAAAGGATTCTTACGGTTGGGACACTCACCCTCTCTCCGTGACAGCCACCCACAAAATTCTACCTATCCCATATGACCTAGCTCAAATCCATGTTCTCCTGAGAAGCCATCTACCCAAACCAAGTATTTTCTCTGACCGTTTTCATATTTTGGTTACATGCTTCTCAGAACACTTAGCACAAACCACTCTGGATTGCCGTCATTTAGGTAAAATTTACCTCCCTTACTAGATTATAATCTCTTTGAAGCATGAAAATGCCTTATTAATCTTTGTTTTCTCATTAGTACCTATGCAATATCTTGTCTATAGAAGGTACAGTTTTTCAAATGCACGAATGAAGTGATGCATATATCCGGTGCAACGTACCATCCCCTATATCCTATTTCCACACGCCATCATACGATTAAGTTATAGTTTACGCAATAGGAGCCATTGCAACATTTCCTTGGTACTTTATGCAACTGTTATCATGGGGAGCCAATTCTTGCCTCATACTATCAACACTTTTTATTGCAGGTCTGTTTGCTTAATGAGGTACATTTTTAAAATTCTACACAGGATGAAGGTGTTAACAAACTTTATCACGGTAATCATTTCACAATATATATGTGCATCAAATCATCATGTTGTACACCTTAAACTTATATATATGTCAATAATACCTCAATAAAGCTAAAAAAAAAAAACCTACACAGGTGTTCTCTTACCCTCGAATGTGGAAATTGTGATTTATAATGCAGATAAGAGTAGTGATAAGCCCTAATACAAGAAAATTTCTTTTCCACTTGCAGGCAAAGCTGGTTTTTCTCTCTCTTCTTTGCTTCAATTCACATATCCATTATAGCAATCATTTCTATTGCTTTGTAATTATATGTTTTCACATTTATTTTCCTGCTTAATTTTGAGCTTCTCAAAGCCAATAACCATGTTTTATCTATCTATGTCTCTCTATTGATCATTCTATAATAATTAATTTATATATAATATACATATATATTTATTTACTTTATATACATATATAAACATAATATGAATATGTATTTAATATTTATAGATAAGTATGTATAAATTTCTATAACTAATTTCCCTGGCAATACTCTCCATTTGATAAAAACTATTGAGAGGATGAATAGACATTTTAAATGGTCAACACTGTTTATCACTAACAATTTGTTTTCAGAACTGCTAGAAGGAAAAAAATTAAAGCAAAGATATTAAGACTCATTGCCCCAAAATAGCCATTGAAAATCAATACAAAACACCTATGAAGTAATAATAAAAGCCAATAGTCAAACATGATTCCATTTTCACAGAACTTTCTAGTTTAATAGTATTGGTCCATAATTTGATATTATTTAGCCACTGGGGTAATATTGATCTTCCACTGCAATTTAGAGCAGTGTTTCTCAAATTTGGGTAATGAATAGACCCCTTTTTAAATATTAAGAATCCTCCACTGTATAGTGCAGGGAACTATATTCAATATCTTGTAATAACCTATAATGGAAAAGAATCTGAAAAAGAATATATGTATATGTATAATTGAGTCATGTACACCTGAAACTAACACAGCATTGTAAATCAACTATATTTCAATAAAAATAAATCCAAGAAAAATCAAATTAAAAAAAGAATCCTCCAGACTCATAGACTTGTCCTAATTGTATTTATTATTTTATTATTATTATTATTTAAACATCTCATGCTTATGGCCTTTGTAAAATTTTAAATCCACAATAAATTTAGAAATTAGATTTAAACAAAACAGAAAAATGCGTAAAACTCAAATTAACAACATTAATGTGATGGATCATGCCCTTTTGCTGAAACCATATTGCCATTTGCCATGAGACGGTGGTACCCACGTCTAAGATGGGCTCCCTTGAGTTGCTTGTGCCCCTACTGTCTAAATGTGTCTTCCTTCAGAGGTCACTCCATTCTCCATTTGCTCTTCTTTATCCAGATACCATTCTTGTTACAGGCACAGAGTGACTCATTTGGACTCTACTTGGAACAAATACATCAGTTATTAAGTTAACCACTTCTCTTTTATCATTAGCCCCTGAGAATTAGAGTAACCCAGCGCTATTTTACACCTACCCAGTAGAAAATATAAAAGTAAACACTCCCATGAAATGATGAGACAGTATTCTGTCATACAGTGGTCATCCTAGCAATTCGTAATATGCTTATGTTAACATTTCAGAAGATTATCATCAAATGGAAATCATCAAATTTGACCCAGGGACCCAACTTCCTGTAGAATATGGGGTTCCAAACCCAGTTTAACAAACGCTATCCACATCCCAGGAAATAAATTTCCCTCATTGTACATTTCTGTTGGAATCCCATTCAGAATAGTATAAGGAAACTTGAAGGTCCTGCATAAATTACTTTTCAAAGCAGTGATAAGAGTGTAGCATCCTTGGTGGGAGCCTGGGCTTCCCGCATTTTCTATAGTTTCTCTCTCTTCTCTGCCTCCACTGTCCAATTCATCCTTCCTACTATCTTTACCCAGTTGTTTATTTTTTCTTCCTCTTCCATCTTTCCTGTTCTATTTTCCCTACCACCTCGTTTCCATGCTCTTTTAACTGGACATCACATGAAATTGAAGCGTACTTCCAAATTATGTTAGATGTGCCCTTTATCTTTGATTGGCCTTTACGGATTAGTAGTCACAAATGGGGAAGGGGGTGCTTTCCCATCCCTGAGGGCATGGTAAGATGTGCAGCATCCAACAAGGCTGGGAGGCTTATGCTCCGTCAGAGGTTTCCTGATTTCAACAAGGACTTCACCCAGAAGACTAGCTTGTTTTAATTGTACACAAAATAACAGCAGATCCTCTTTCTTCTGTCTTTTAAATGCAGCAAAGTTTAGTGGAAATGGCTGAAGTCTCCATTTATATGTTACTAAAGATCCAGAACTTATTTGATCTGAGACTAAATAGTTCCACTCAAGATCTGCCTGCCTCCTTCACAGCAACAACTGTTTCTGAATATCTGCAGGTGGTCTAGGCTCCATGATAGACAAGAAAAGCTTAGATAAAGGTCTGCAAATTCTCAGAAACTTCCCTCCTTTCTCTGTCTCTCTGCAAGTCACAAAGAAATGGGAAGAGAGGCCAGAGTGTCCCAGGCTCCAGACAAGCATGACTCCTCTGAAGGCAGAAATGTTATCTTCTGGAGCTGAAGAGAGGGCAGCTAACTGAAAATACAAAAGTGTGACTCCAATGAAATGAAATGGGATTGGTTATTGTGGGACTCAGAAACAGGATTAAGGAGCAATTTCTAAAATATTTTGATTACCAGCCCAGCCACTGGAATGAAAATGTAATCTCCTAAGCAGATTTTTGAAGGACCATTCTGGTAGATTCTAGTAGTTGGTTTTGGTTTTGGTTTTTGCTTTTTTTTTTTTTTTTTAAATAAGACTTAGATCAAAGGCCACATCTTTGTAAAGTTTTCCTTGGCCTTTCCTGTCTAAATTCATTGTCCTCCAATGAATATATGTATGTTCATATATGACTGAAAAATTGTGCTCTACACTGGAAATTGACACAACATTGCAAACTGACTATAATTCAATAAAATAACATTTAAAAATTCATTCATTCATTCATTCATTGTCCTCTCCTCTTTATTTCCATAAATGGACCTCATCCTTAGCATCATATGATCTGAAATGCATTGCTCTACTGATAGCACATGGTTTTGCCACAAAAAAAAAAAGGAACCAGCTGTCTTCAAAGAGTTTGACAGCCTACATAAACAAATTGTAATATAGCAATAGTTGGCAATAGTTGTATTGTAAAAAAACTCTTCTGCACAGAGACAGGCACCAAGGGCATCTCCTTGCCCACACCTTGGCCTGGAGGAGGGGTGTCTCTGTGGCTACTGCATCTGGGAGTATTAGAGCTGCATAGCTTTTTTTCTTTTTTTTTTTCTAATTTGTTTTTTGTTTTGGGGGGAGATTTATTTATTTATTTTAATGGAGATACTGGGGATTGAACCCAGGACCTCTTACATGCCAGGCACGTGCTCTACCACTGAACTATACCCTTTCCCCCTAGAGCTGCCTAGCTTTAAAAACAGCTTTTCATCCACACTTTTCCTTACTACATGATTAGTAAGGGGTAAATCTTCTACACAGTTTACTTAAAATTGTTATGGACACAGATTATCAGAGAATCTAGGAAGGCCATGTTATTTTATACCACGGTGACTGAAAATCATTTCAAAAAGACAGCAATGGACAACAAGGGGAAAAACCTCTTCGGTTTCTGCAAGCATCCAAGTCAAAAACCTGATGACATTTGCCGCAACCTACTGTTGTAAAACTTGACATGAAATTTAAAATTCAGAGGATCCCTTTGGAATCAACAAAGGGAGGTCAGAAAGACCAGGCATGTAGGGCACTTAACCACATGGCTACTGTTAGAAAATCATAAGCGCTGACCCATTGGCATTTGGTCCGATGTGCTACTGTTGTTGAACAGCTAAGATCTGAGGGACTTAAAACTCCACCCAATGGCAAACACCTTGAACAAAAAGAATTAAGTGGAAGTCTGAAATGATGCAATGTTTTCAGAGCAAAACGAGGGGAACAACTCATAAAAATTCTCAGGAAGGAGCTCAGATTCATCCCATTGAGACTTAGTTTCCCATTCTTCAAATTGTTTTTCTTGGAACTTTTAAGTGGAAATAGAAATATTTTCTAATTCCAATTGAAAAAAACGAAGCAACGCAACACAGTCAGAAGTACTCCCAAAAGTCAGCATTCAAGTGGGAAAGAATTTCATACTGGGTTTGAGAAAATCTATGATCAAAGTCAATGATACATGCATGGAAAAGACAAATACTATGAACTCTAATTTTACGGAATAACATCTAATGTGAGCACACTTTCAGTCTTCTATTACAAATTTTATGAATCAACATTTGAAATCCTTGTGCTGTGAAGTATTCATGTTTTGAAGTAAGCTATAAATATAATTCTTGGTAAATGAAAATGCTACATTAGTATATTTCAGTGTTTTCTCTGTCAGGTTATATTCTAATCTTACAGCTCATGAACTTATTTTTATATGCCCCTTTTATTATTCACTAATAAAGTGAAAAACTAAAAAAAAAATGGTAATCAAAAAAGAAGAAAACAAATTCTATATTGTCACCACCCAGAGATTAACAATATAAACATTTTTGTTTATGTCTTTTCAGATTAATTAAAGCTCAATACATTTATTATATTGTATCTTGATTTTTTTCCCCATTACTACAATGGGAACATCTTACCATGTCAATGTACAGACCATTCAAAAAATTTTGTAATTAAACTATAGTTGATTTACAGTATTATATTAGTTTCAGGTATACAACATTATAATTTAATATTTTATAGATTAAATGCCATTTAAATTTATCATAAAATAATGGCTATACTCCCTGGGCTGTGCAATATGTCCTTGTTTCTTATTTATTTTATGCATAGTAGTTTGTATCTCTTAATTCTTTAACCTGTCCCTCTCCCCATTGGTAACCACTGGCTTGTTTTCTATATCTGTGAGTCTGTTTCTGTTTTGTTACATTCATTCATTTGTTTTTGTTTTTGTTTTTAGATTCCATATATAAGTGATAACACACAGTATTTGTCTTTCTCTAAGACTATAAGTATTTGTATTTCACTAAGCATAATACCCTCTAGGTCCATCCATGTTTTTGCAAATGGCAGAATTTCATTCTTTTTTGTGGCTGAGTAGTATTCCATTGTATGTATACGCCACATCTTCTTCACCCATTCATCTGTCAATAGACACTTAGCTTGCTTCCATATCTTGGCTATTGTAAATAATGCTGCTACCAACATAGTGATGTATGTATCTTTTCAAATTAGTGTTTTCATTGACTTCAGATCCAGAAGTAGAATTGCTGGATCATATGGTAGTTCTATTTTTAGTTTTTTGAGAAACATCCATACTATTATATATTTAACCAATTCTGCATCAAGAGATGTTTAGGTTGTTCATTATAAAACACTGTGATAATCTCTTCTCCATCCTGCACCCAGAGTGATCTTCCAGAACATAAATCAGATAAGTTACTCTCCTCCTGATCACTTCATTTTTGTCTTGAGAAAAAGACTCTAACTCCTCCCATGACCTGCAAAACCCTCCCTAAGCAGGACCCTGGCTCCACACCAAGAACCTCCTCCCCTTCCTCCTCTCACTTACTTTTGCCCCACTAACCTTTCTCTATGATCAAAGAAGCCAACAGTGTTGATTCTGCCTCAGGACCTTTGAATACACTTTTCCTTTAGCTAGAAACCGTCTTCAGCAAGCTCCTCACCATCCAGGACTCTTCACCCAGGAAGGCCTTTCCTAACCACCCACAAGCCACCTCTTTGTACTCTTAGCACTGTACCCGGCACATCAAATCCCCTCAGTAAGTGTTCGTTGAATTAATTAGTTAATTCAGGACAGAAACTCAACAGATGTTGTCATTCTTATTTTAATTGTCTCTTCAGAGGCAGCAATTGCCAACAAGAGAACATCGGCCTAGGAGTCAACCAGCCTTTTCTAATCCTGGGCAGATTAAATGCGTCAGGGAAAAAAAACTTTCCCTCACTCCTTACCCTTCACCCCTTTCTGCCACTGCCACGCCCTTCCAGATAACACCCAGAAATCCTCCTCTGTGATATTTACCATAGTTGTTAATAAATTATTCACATATTTATTTGTTTAAAACATTTCTCCTCCAGGAGACTGAAACTCTGTAATAGGACTGGTAGGTTCCCAGCTCCGGGAATAATGCCTGGCATAAAATAAGCACGCAAAATTTCTTCTACTTGTGGAATAGAAGAAATATTAGTCTTCTCACGGCTGAAAACACTGGAATTTAAAAATAAATTATAAAGGGTTGACATTTTTACTTTCTGAACAGCTGGCACCAGAATTCTTCGGAAACACTTTGATGAGCAATTTGAAGGAGGTGAGCACCTGAGGACTGCAGGAAGGTGCTGAGGCATCAGAGAAATGGCTTCCTGGTTCTGCCCGACACAGCACGAGGAATTTGGCCTCAGAATGGAAGGAGGAGCCGAGCTGACAATGACATGAAACTGGGGTACCAGGTAAGGTAGAGAGGCTGAGAGGGAGTACAAATTCCTTTGGAATTCTCTGTTTCCATCTCTCTTTCTTAAATCTAAATCTTCGATAAAGTCCACTCACCCTGCAAACCACCTTGTGGGAGTGTGTGTGTGTGTGTGTGTGTGTGTGTGTGTGTGTGTGTGTGTGAGAAAAGTGAAAACTGGGGAAAAGCCTGAATGTGACATCATCTGAGTCAATGCATCACTGAACAGAACCAAACATGTGAGACACTGAATCAATCCGTAAAGTAAGTAAATAAAAATTTGGAGCCAGAGGTGACTTTGAGACCGTAAACTGCCTAGGTACTTCGGGAAAGCAGACACAAGCCTTGGAACTGGGGACCTGATTTCATCTTACCTAGACTTCAAGACACAGGGACCCCCCCAGGTGACACCTGGGTTAAAACAATGAGAAACTCCCCTTATTTGTCACCCTAGCTCTGGCCTTCGGGCTCATCCTTTCACCAATTTGGAATTTGGAGTCTAAAAATGGGAAAAGAAAAAGAAGGAATGAGAGACCCTTCTCTCTTATCATCAGATAGGATAAACTTGACCAAAATGTCTCTTCCTACCTGTCTTCTAAGAGAGAATGTAGTAGTTTAGTGATTTAAAGTCTTTGGGGGAAAGTGCTCCATAAATAAACAGCATATCCTTTGCAGTTATAATCAAGTTACTCAAAGTAAACGCCAAATGATTTCCTTGATTTTACTTGATTGCTCAGATTTTGTCACTTTGAAATTTCTTCAGAGCATGACTTGCTCTGCTGCTTTCAACTCCCTACCTGGAGAATCATCTGTGAGGACAACCCTGTAAAAATCTCTGATGATGACTCATGAGTGACCTGCCAGGAGAAAAATATCTGATATCAAGAGTTCTATTCTGTACATTTGTGTAATCTTAGAACACTGCAGGAAGAAGGAAAGAGTTGCCCAGTCAGACACAAATTATTTGAATATATGTATAAACAGGGCCTCTTCATTTTCAGAGAACCTGGTAGGCTGAACCATGATTAATACAAGGTTGTGTTACAAATGTAAACACATCCGGGTTTCACGACTGCCAACAGCTCCTGTTTTCATTGGAACAAACTTGATTCTTCCCAGAGAGAGAGTTTTCAAGTTTTCTTGCCAAACTTGGTCAACTCACAACAACACACACTAATACATTCACTCTACTTTCACTGGCCTCTGAATTCGGGGGAGAACGGGGTGGGGAGGCAACTTTGCTGACTCTTTAGTATCCACTTATTATATTCAAAGCGGCTTTATTGATTGTAACTAAGGTGTTTTAAAGCACAAAATCTGTGGTTAATTTGTTATGGCAATAGGAAACTAATACAGTGGGTGATTCTGGTTATCATTTTAGGGGAATTTTGAAAGCAAGGGAGTTTTATATTTTCCAAATTTATTTTTTTATTAATGTATAGTCAGTTGACAGTGTTGTGTCAATTTCTGATGTACAGCATAATGTGTCAGTCATACATATACAAACATATATTCCTTTTCATATTCTTTTTCACTATAGGTAACTATAAAATATTGAATATATTTCCCTGTGCTATACAGTATAAATTTGTTGTTTATGTATTTTATATATAGTAGTTAGTATCTGCAAATCTTGAACTTGGATATTTTCCAAATTTTATACACAGGCATACCTCATTTTATTGTGCTTCATAGATGTGTTTTTAACAAATTGAAAGTTTGTGGCAACCCTGCACTGTCAGATGGTTTGCAATTTTTAGCAATATAGTATTTTTAAATTAAGGTATGTCCATTGTTTTTTAGACATAATGCTAATGTAAACATAGATGTACTGGGAAGCCAAAAAATGTACGGGATTTACCTTATTGCAATATTTGCTTTATCGGGTTGGTCTGGAACTGAACCTGCAGTGTCTCTGAGGTCTGCCTGTGATGTACATGCATTACTTTTATAATCAGAAAAATACCATGTCTAATATTTTTTCAAATAATACTAAAATGGTCATGAGAGCTGTGGTAGAAAATTTTAAGCATTTAGGCTCAAAACTGACAACATCCTAATCCTTAAAGCTCTTAATGTCATTTATTGAGAAAACTGACTTAGGAAGATTCACAGAAAGGTGGCAGAGTTTATTTTAATCAAGAGCGCATAAATAAATAAAATCCAATGTATTAGGTAATTATTGAGGACCTGCAGAGTACGAGGCACCATCTGGATCCATCAGCTGGCTTGTATCTTCCACAGAATTCCTTAAAGGACAAAGCCTAACGTTCCCCGGCAGGACAGTGTGCTGCCATGTACAGACACATCTGCCCTACACGAGCTTCCTCTGCTGTGCAGTGGCTGCGGCGGTGATGCTGGTGTTCCTGGCGGGGGCGGGGAGGGGGTGGTCAGATATGGCACTAGGTGGAGTCAATGGTGTTGGGACAGAGGAAGAGGTGGTGGGGCTGGTAGGAGAGGGGAGAGTAGAGGTGATGGACTATTTCACAATTTGTTAATTAGGCAGGCCACTGGAGCACCACAAAGATGTTCTGTTTGTTGCAACATGTTGATTCCTTTACTGTCCTTTGGTAATTTTTGACCAGGCCAGGTGGACCAGAGAGAAGCTAATGATATGGCTGAAGGGGGAGGTAAAATAACCACCTTTTTCTTCATTTCCTGCAAACTCCACAGTACCTTACACAAAGCTCCCATGGCCTTGTCTAACATAACTCTCCATGTCCTGTTTTCTCTCTCCAGGCACCATTTGCTGGAAGCACACCCACCATCCACCCTTCACTTCCCCCACCTCATGCCTAGAGCTTCACACAGTCAGTTCTCTGTCTCCCTCAGCCTGGAATACCCTTCTCCCCATATTAAAATTAGTTTATCCTCCAGCACTGCTTAACTCAAATGCCAGCTGCTTCTTGCAATCATAAGTGAATATTCAGATGCATTATATTATTGAATCTGTTCCATTTGAGTCTTGCTTTCTCATCCGACAGTGTGTTTATTTGAACCTGAGATCCGTCCACTGCTGGAAAAAATTTCCCTTCAGTGGGTCTCTTTTGCCTCTTTGCTCTCAGCTCCAGGCATGAATGTCTATATTATTGTTTATTTTATACTGCTTCACAATTAGTTACTGTTTTACATGTTTGCATCCTCTCTTCTGACCCCACTGGCAATATATGTGTACAAATAAAACATACATGGGATTTCTTCTCCAGCTTCTCCTCCTACCAGGAATTTTGACAGTCACAAGTTTTCAGAAAGTTTAGAATTTTCCCTCTGCACTACCACCAACTTAACTTAATGTGGAAAGTTCACAGATGTGTCACACACTGGAGTCAGGAAATGCTACAAGATGATTGCTTGCTGCTACTATTTTTTGTAAAGCCTTCAGCTAGCAGGACCTGTTGCTTAAGGAAGGTGGAGTAATGAACTTTGTAGAAATGCCTTTAGTATTTCAAGGTGGAGTAGTGGATAATATCACTGGAGGAAGTATAGGGAAATAATTAACTTCAAAATTAACTTCAACAGTCGAGCGGAGACCACGCCTGACCCTCCCCGCTGAACTCCGTTTTCTCTTATAAAAACATGTTTGGGTGGCGGGTAGTTGGCGGAGATTGGTTTAAGCTTTTGGCTCTAATACTCAAATAAAAGCAATGGTAGTTCAAACCAGATTTGAGACTCTTTGCATGCAATTATTAAAGAGTTTCAAAGTCAGTTAAAAGCATATATAAGTGAAAAGTAAGTAAATTTCACACAAATACTCTCGGTCATTGGAAGAGCAAGTGGGTCTGATAATTCTTAGCAGAAATAAATTGTTGATGCCTTTCAGGAATTGCATCTTCCAAATTATACTGTTAACTTGCCGCTAAGTGAGGCAAGACTCTAGAAACTAGTACATGTTTACAAAATAAAAATTCTAACATAAGAAATGCAAAGAGATACCTCTTTTGCCAAAAATCTATTTGTTTCCAAAGTTTAGGATTAATTTCTAGTCTTTGAAAGAATTTCTCTTTCTCTTTTTCTCGGTGTATGTGTAAAAGTAAATATTTTTTCGTTTATTTTGCCATATCACTTATTTTGCAAAACTACATAAATATTTAAATTAGAAAAAGAAGAGAATATATTTCCTCAAAATAAAGCTTCCTCATACCATTTTTTCCCCCAAAACAAGTGTTTCCGGAAACAGAGACTTCTTTTTGTGGAATGTATTTTCCCATTTGCAAATAAGACGAAGGAATGAATTAAAAGAGCCATGATTGTCTGTTGCTGGATAGAGCAGAAAGTAGGAAAAAAACCCTCATTTTTCCTCTACACTCTCAGTGACCTTCTCTTCTCCATCCGGAAGGCATGACTGTCAGCACTGTGGCATCTCTCTGCTCTCTGCTGGGGAGAAGGAAGAGGCTAAGAAATACCTGGCACTGTGTATTCTGGAAACAAACATACAATCTTCAACTATAAAAGTGGAAAGGAAAGGCAATCACACATGACTGCCACCATTTGTCTTTCCCAGTTTTTCTCTCTGAAACATGGAACCAGTTACACAAATGTTAGCTGAGGGCACATTTTAGGTTATTGGGGAATTTTTAAAGGAGACGATCATGAGACTCCATCATATGAACTCTAGATTCTACTCACCCTTTCCAATGGCCAATTTTATCATTGTCGTTAAGCAATTGCATTACAGTTTCAAAAATTAATGGTTTCCAAGAGTGCTTGGTGGGCCAGGATCCTTCTAGCTCTCATTTTAAAGAGAACGAAATGGTAAAAAGGAGGGGGGAAGGACTGGATTGGAGCAGGAGGAGGAAATTTTGCAGACACATTCTTCAGGTTAATATTTATTGACATAACTAGGTTCCAACTCACAGTTAACTAACCAAGTCCTAATTCTCTGTCCTGGAGCAAATTTAACCTCCTACGCAGTAGTTAGTGCTCAAACTTTTGTCCATCAGAATCACCTCAAGCTCTTGTTAAAACACAGATTGCTCGGCCCTACCCCTCAGAGTCTCGGATTCGGTATGTTTGGAGCAGGGCCCAAGTGACACAGGAAAATGAGTGTGGGGTGAGAAGCAGGGCCATGTCCCAGGCTCAGTTGAATCCCTGGGACATGCCCTGCCAAGTGTGTGTCCTTGGCTTCATGCAGGAAATAATTCAAGAGTGAGCCACAGTCGAGTAAAGGTAGATTTATTTAGAGAGATACATCTCTATAGACAGAGTGCTGGCTGTTTCAGAAGGCAGGAGAAAGGCCACAAGGTGTGGGGGTTGGGTGCTCAGTTTAAAGTAAAAGTAGGTACACACTCCATAGACAGTGTGCGGGCCGTCTTACTCAGAAAGGAGAGCAGCTGTGAGGTGTGGTGGTTGTCAGTTTTTATGGGCTTGGTAGCTTTATGTGCTAACAAGTAGGAGGATTATTCCAACTATTTGGGGGAAGGGGCTGAGATTTCTAGAAATTGGGCCACCGCTCACTTTTTGACCTTTTATAGTCAGCCTCGGAATTGTCATGGCCCCTGTGGGTGTGACAGTCACCATGCTAATATATTACAATGAACATATAATGAAGCTCAAGGTCTACTGGAAGTCACATCTCCTGCCATCTTGGACCTCAAGACTTGTTGGGAGTGAAATTTGCCACCACCTTGGTGTTAATTGCTGTTATTTTTTGCATGGCTGTGCCCTGCCGCCTTCCTTCCTGTCTCACAGCATTTGCCTTTCTAACACGTTCCTAGGTGATGCTGCTGCTGTTGGTCCAGGGACCGCACCTTGAGAATCCCTGTCCTATAGCAGTTATTTGCAATCCTGACTCTGCATCAGAAGACACTTTTTGGAGATTTTATAAAATTCTGATACTGAGGCCCCATCCTAGATCCACTGAAACAGAAACTTGGGGGTGCTCCTGTCAAAGATAAAGAAATCTGTACACTAGTTAAAGCAGTAAGTGTAGATTTTATTCAGTCAGAACCATTGCAATAGGGCAGACAGTCCAGCATGAACTGAAATCAACTTTGTCCAAAGAAAAGGCAAGAGAGGTTTTAAAGATGGGGTAGGCAAAGGGAAAGGCACTCAGAGGTGTTAAGGGTCTGTGTGACTAGGCCATCCAGGTTGGTGAATTGGCACTTATCCGGAGGAGAAACAAACCTCTCCTATCTTTAAAATAGGAGAGTGGTGCAAGTTAGTGCATTGTACCCACAAAAGTTAGCCCCTCACCCTCCCGTGGGGACCGGAAATAAAGTGAGACCTAGCTCCTTAAAAGATTGCATTGCAAAGAGATTCTTGAGATTCTTGAGAAGACCGTTCTGGGTCATAGAGATTAACATCTCAAAGGAGCAGGGAAAGAATTTATAATTGCAAACTTTCTAAAGTAACTGCTCTAAGAGGGGGCTTGGGGGCTTATCTGCCTGCCACCAGGGTTGGGTTGGAACAAACAGTAAATTCTCCTGGCAACGCTGAGCTTGCTCAGGCAGGAATTTAAAGGGATGTGGCCTTGAGTTGCTAGAAACCATGTGGTGTTTCTTCAAGTCGCTTAGACTGTGGGATGGACGGGGCAGGGAAAGGCAAGTCACTCCCACGGAGTCTGAGGGTTTCCTAGCCCAAGGTTGAGGCCTGGCTGAGAAGAGGACTCAGAGGAGTCTGACTAGACTTTGGTCAAGGAGAGATTCTTTGTCATTCTAGGCATCTGCATGTTGAAACTTTGAAACTTGTCCATAGGTGATTCTAATGACCGGGATCAAAAACCAACTCGTACAATAAGGAGGTTTACAGTTCTAGAAGAGACGTAAAGTTTGCAGAAACACATTTCTTTTATAAGTTGTTCTTAATACTTACACAACAATTGCAGAGGCAGTTGGCAAACAGGAAAGGTTTCCGCACTGCTCTATGGTGTGGACACACAGCATTTCAGAGCAGCTGCAATTATCTAATGTTTTACAAAGTACCTTTCATTAAGTTCCAAGTTAAGGAAGATAAGGGACTGAGAAGTAACTGCAATGAACACTCTGAATTCTTTTTTTTTCCCCCAATGTTTAAAAACATGTATTCAAGGACACCTGACTGTTGGCTGTGAGAGACCTAGCCCAAGCTCCCATCTCTCCCAAGTCCAGAGCCGCCCCTACACATACCCAGGGGAAATCATGCCAAATCACATCCCCTGGCCGCAGCATTTTTGTTCAGGGCAAATTATGTTAAAATAAACACCAAATGCAGCCTTGAATGGGATAAGAAATAAAAAGGAAATGCAGCCTGAGTCATCAACTTCTTGGACGATAGTGGGAGTGAACTGGTTATGGGGTCTGCTGTGGACTAAACTGTGTTCCCCCTGCAGTTCATCTGTTGAAGCCCTACCTCCCAATGTGACTGTCTAGAGATAGAGTTTTTAAGAGATAGTTCAGGTTAAATGAGGTCGTTAGGGTGGGATCCTATCCAATAGGATCAGCAGCTTTGTAAGAAGAGAGAGATCTCTTCGTGGTCACACACTGAGGAAAAGCCAGATAAAGACACAACGAGAAGGCAGCCACCTGGGAGCCAGGAAGAGGGTCCTCTCCTGAAACCCAATCAGCTAGCACCTGATCTCTGACTTCTGGCTTCCAGAACTGTGAGAAATGAATTTCCGTTGTTTAAGCCACCCAGTCCATGGTGTTATGGCAGCCGTGGCTGAGACAGGATCATTTGTTCATTCATTCATTCATTCATTCAACAACTATCCCTCTTCTAGGCACTGCAGATATGGTCATAATCAAAATAAAGTCCTAGCCTCTGAGGAGCTTAAATTCTAGAGGGGAAAAACAAACACACCAACAAAAGTCAAAGCAATAGATAGTGTGAGACCTGGTAAGTGCTAAGGGGAAAATGAGGCAGTGAGGGGGACAGAGGAGTGGAGACCATGCAGCTGGTCAGGGAAGCCCTCGCTTCTCAGATAATGCTTGAGCAGAGCCCTGAAGTGAGCCTTGGAGGATCTGAAGGAAGAGGAGCCTAGACAGAGGGAGCAGGTAAAAACATCTGGAAGCAGAGCATGCTTGACAGGTTCAGGGACTAGCAAGGAGGCCAGGAGGCTGGAGCTGAGCCAACCAAGGAGAGAGTGGCTGAGTGACAATGGGAGAGGTGCATTTTGCCTAGAGCCTTGTAGCTTTGCCTTAGGTCTGCCTCTTCCTGAGCAAAATGGGGAGCCCTTGAAGGGTGCGATTGTAGAAGTGACAGATTCTGACTTCCATTTTAGAAGAATCATTCTTACAGCTGTAGAAATGGTAGTGGGATGGGGTGGGGAGGGAGGCCAGAAGCTGGGAGACTTGATTGAAAGCAGACAGATGCCTGCCAAGAGTTTTAGTTTACTGTGGTTAAGGTTTTGAAGTAGCTAATGGCTGCAACTCTTTGGGGAATTCCAACGATAATTTTATAAGAATCTGGGGTTATTCAAATTAACTAGACAATATATTGTGTTTTAATTTACACCCAGGAGCTGGGATTTCCCTTTTGACCTTAGGTTTCAGGATCTTTCTAAGATTTCCTTTGATTCTTCAATAAACTTCACAAGGTCTGCTCAGTGACCTTTCTCTGTCCTGATAGACCATCAACTTGCCTAATATCCTACTGGGCAATTGGTATTGTCTTCCTCCAACTCTGGCCAGCCAGTTGGAGCAGTATTTTCTCACACTTTAAGGAGCACATAAATCCCCTGGGGGGGTCTTGTTAAGTGCTGATTCTGAGTTGGTAGGTCTGGAGTGGTACATGAGGATTCTGCATTTCCAGCCAGCTCTCAGTGCTACCAGTCCTCGAACAATACTTTGAATAGCAAGATATTAGAGTATTCAAAGGATTCTACACACTTTAAATGTTCTTTTTGAGAAGAAAAACAAATCAGACAAATATGTACAGTGAGAAATTTATTCATATCTATTGAGTGAGAATGTTGGCCTCCAAGAAGGAAATTGAATTATTGTTTCTTCTTTTTCTAGGCAATTCATTTTTATAAAATACACACTCTTTCAAAAAAAAGGGAATACTTTTATTTTTTTCATAAGCATTGCATATACAGGGTTCAAAATATAAAAGATATAAAATGATCATCAATGATATATCCCAGCTCTCATCCCTGAACACCTAATTCACCACTTCTTCTGTATTCTTCCAGGAATATTCTTAGCAAATACTATAAGTGAATACACATGTATGTGTTTGTGTGTGTGTGTATAAACTTTTTCCCCATTTTTGCACAAATTTTGGCACATTATGCCAACTATTCTGATGTTTGCATTTTTTTTACACCTAATGAATATTAGAGATCATTTCATATCAGTACATTTTTAACGAGGATGCTTTTAGTATCCACACTCTTTATTATGGCTACGGAGTATGCCATTAGATGGATGTACCGCAGTTTATTTAACTAGTCTCTAAAGGTAGCCTTAAATTTATATAATTGGAACTGACAACTCTAAAAACCGCAAATGAAAACAAATGATAATCCAGTTTTCCAGCCACAGAGGAAACATATTTATATGCACGATAAAGACTAAATTGTTATTATTCCTGTAATAAATGTAAATTTTTCTTAGACGTTTCAAAAAATTAAGAGATTCTACTTAGCTACACACCAGTGCTGATATTTCAAAAATGAAACAATCCTTGCTACTGCCTGGTGTGTAAGGAATTCCCTTGGGATTACAGATGCCTGGTGTGTTAGGAAATTACAGACACTCTTTCAGTTTGAAACAGTGGTAAATCACTAAAGTGAGCTTTGAAAGTATGTAAGTGTTCGTGGAGAGTTTCAAAAAATGTAATTTATTGCAGTGGAATTATTTATGCACTCCAAGAGTCTTGCTTACTTGTAGGTGAGTGGCATCCTGTGTAATTACCCAGAAAATTCCAATCATGACCTATCCGGATGATTTAGGCTCTTTACTAACCAGATCCTACTCCCCGCAATCCTACTTCTATTTTTCTACTGCTTGATATTTAAGCCCATGTTTCTTTCAATTACCTAAAAATGTCTAGAATAAATCATCTCTCTCTTACCTGGGTTCTCATTTATTAGTCTTATATAGGTAAAATTGATACTTGGTGGTGCCAAAGGTAGAGGGTTTTTTAAATTACCATACAGTAAAATTGGCTTTTTCCAGTGAACAGTTCTATGAATTGGAACACATATATGTATAGATTCATGTAACCATCACCATAATCAGAATACAGAACATTTCTAACCAGCTCCCCACAAAACAAAATAAAACAGAAATCACCCTTGTGTTATCCCTAAAGACACCGCCATCTCCATGTACAACAGCTGATAAACACTGACAGTTTTTGTCCTGGGAGTTTTGCCTTTTTGAGAAGGTCATAAAAAGAAATCAAACAGTATGAAACCTTTTGAGCCTGGCTTCTTTCACTCAGCATAATGTCTTTGAGAATCATCCAAGTTGTGGCACATGTCAATAAGTTGTTCTTTTGTATTGCTGAATACTATTCCATTACATAGATGTACCACTGTTTATCTATTTACTCAGTGAAAGAGATACGAGTTCTTTCCAGTTTTTAGTGAGTATGAATAGAATTTTGATAAACATATATTTACAAGTTTTTGTGTGAATGTAACTTTTAATTCCCCTAGGGTAAATACCCAGGAGTGGGATTGCTGGGTCACGCACTAAGTGTTTAATTTTATAAGAAACTACTAAACTGTTTCCCAGGAGTTGCTGTGTACCACTTTGCATTTCTGCCAGCAATGTGGGTTCAAATTGTTTCACATCCTTTCTGGCACTTGATATCATCAACATTTTTAATTTTAGCTATTCTAATTTGTGTGTGGTAGTATCTCATTTTGGTCTTAAATTGTATTTTCTTAATGGTTAATGATATTAAACATCTTTTCCCATGCTTATTTGTCATTGTATACCCTCTTTAGTGAGAGGTCTGTTCAAGTTTTTTACATACTTTAAAAAGCTGGGGTTTTTTTTTTAATGAGTTTTGAGAATTTAAAAAATATGTATTTTTGAATACAAGTTATTTGTCAGGTATCTGATTTTCAAATATTTTCTCCCATTTTGAAGCTTGTCTTTTTACTCTCTCAACAGTGTCTTCCACAGAGCAAAAGTTTCAAATTTTATAAAGTCTAATTTATCCTTTTTTTTTTTAATGAATCATGCTTTTGGTGTAACATCTAAGAAACTGTTGCCTAACCCCAGCTCATAAAGATCTTAGCCTATATTTATTTCTGAAAGCTTTATAGCTTTACATTTTACATTTAGATCTATGATTTATTTTGAGTTCATTTTTGTATAAAGTATGAAATTTAGGTTGAGGCTTTTTTTTTTCCACATATGAATGTCTAATTTTTTCAACACCATTTCTTGAAAAGACTGTCCTTTCTTCACTGAGTTGCCTTTGAACCTTAGTCAAAAGTCAATTGGCTATGTTTCTATGAGTCTATAGCTGGCTTTCTGTTCTGTTCTGTGATCTATATATCTATCCCTTAGCCAGTATCGCACGTCTTGATTATCACAACTTTATTTGAGACTTAATATTGGGTGTTATGATTCATCCAATTTCATTCTTTTTAAAAATTGTTATGATACTTCTAGTTATATAGCCTCTCCATACAAATTTTAGAATCAGCTTCTTTATAACTACAGAATTAGAATTATACTAAACTTAAGGATTAGTTAACATCTTTACAGTGTCTTCCAGTCCAAGAACATGGTATGTCTCTCCATTTACTTAGGTCTTTGAGTTCTTTCATCAGTACTTTTTGTTTGTTTGTTTTCATCATAAGATCCTATATATATTTTGTTAGAGTTATAATTAAGCCTTTCATTTTTTGCCTCTGTTGTAAATGTTATTTCTTAAATTTTGGCTTCCAAATGCATGTGAATAATAAAAATAAAATAGATTTTCATGTGCTGACTTTGAATCCTGACCTCATTAAACTCAATTATAAGTTCTAGGCATAGTTTGGTAGATTCCTTGGGATTTTCTACATAGACAATTACATTGACTGTCAATAAGGACAGTTTGTTTCTTCCATTCCAACTGTGTGTTTTTTCATTCTTTTGCTTTATTGTTCTGGCTAGGACCTCCAGTATGAGATTGAATTGGAGTAGCGAGAATGAATATCTTTGCCTTGTTTCCAATCTTAGCATTCAGTTTTTCATTGTTGAATTTTTTTTTACAATTAAGCATGACATTGGTTTCTTTTGAAGATGTCCTTCATTGGATTGAGAATGTTTACAAAGAGTTTTTTTTTTTATCATGAATAAGTGTTGAATACTGCCAAGTGCTTTTTTCCCCATCAATTGATATGATCATACAGTTTTTACTTTTTAGTCTGTCAGTGTGGTCAGTTACATTGCTTTATTTTCTATTACTGAACCAGCCTGCATTTCCAAGATGAAGGAACTGGTATGTTTCTGTGTTTAATCAATGTTTCCCATCTTTTACTAAGTTGCCTCCTTTATCTTTTCTTACATTCCTGGTCTTCAGAAATTTGCAGTCTGATTAAGCATTACCATTGATATATATTAGGTATAAGGTATGAGACAGACAAAGCTATAAAAGTATAGAAAAGGGAGGTGCTGTTGGAGGTAAAAGGAAAAAACTTATAAAAGGATGAATTTCAACGAGGCTTTGAAGGTTGGGGGTCTTTGGGGAGAGCAAACAAAGGAAAGGTGGTGGTGGGTGCTCTGGATTGCCGGACGATGAACAAAGGCTTACAGGTGCAGAAAATCTTGGTGTTTGGATGGACATGTAGTATGGGGATGAAAGGAAGGAAAGGGGTGGGTTTGGAGGAGGAATGGGCTGGGACTTGAGTGGCGACATCCATATTTCAGTGGAGGAGGGAATGGGCAAGGAAGGAATTTATAAGAAAAGACTGTTTGGAGAAGCAGGATAGCTTAGCTGTTTAGGGTATGGGCTCTGGAGCCAGACTTTCCAAATTGGAATACTGGCTCCACTGCATATTAATTGCATGATGTGGGCAAGTTATCTAAATTCTCTGTGTCTCAGTTTCTTTATCGATAAATTAGGGATAATAATGGAAACTTCTTCACTTGAGTTGTGCCTGGCTCATAACAAGCTCTATGTAAATGTTAATAATTATTGCCATTACCATTGAGACATTAATTGAAAAGTCAGGGAAGGGTCAGATTGTAGAATGTTTTGAAAGTAATAGAATTTAGAGATATGTGAAAGACTCATCAGTTTTTTTTTTTAGGCAAGTGAATTATGATGCTATTTTTGATGTTAACTAATCTTGGCTTTTACCATCAATCAGATATACTCAGCATTAATTAATTTTATTCAGATTTTATTTAATTTTCATGTTTACACTGAACTTCTATCTGTATTTTAAAGGATGATGATAAAGTACGCTAACCAGATGCTAAAAAACCCAGGTCAAAGTCTTTCATTGTTTGATATTATTTAACTCTTTGGAACCAAAGTGGGACTATTATCCAAAGAGAAAAACTCAAGGCAGCTAACATACAGCAAAGTTATAGACGAAAAGGAAAATGAAGAGGGGTAATTAAGTGATAGGAAGGTGAGATTGCAGGCAGAGGCAAAAATGGACTTAGCAAAGCAATTGTGTATAAGGGACATATATTTTAAAATGTAGAGGATGATAGGCATTTCAGAAACATAGAATTTGAATGTTTTGAGAACAATGAGGCAAATGCAAGTAAATACTGAAATTGAATTTTTTATTTAAATAGATTGGATAAGCACCAAGCAACAATAATAAAAAAAATAAAAGGAAATACATGTACAGAGAAATATTAGTGTAAAAATTGGCTGAGCCTGGCAACCCCACTCTTTCCCCCTTCTCCTATACTTGTGAATAAACAACTAAAAATATTGTCTATTTATCTTCCAAGGACATGAGCTTTATTTTAGAGTCTTACCCTATTTTTTGCTCCAGGGAGGTAAGAGTTAATCATGTGAGTTTCAAGTTGGGTGAATGTCCACCTCTTAAGACTGCACACCAATCTCCCCATCACCACCACCTTTTGGGTGAAGTCTTAGACTCAGCAAAGGAGGAGGATGAACTGTCCTCTGGGACAAAGGAGGGTGCAGGCCATTCCTTCTGAGAGGGTCAGAGCATGTCTCAGAGGAGTCGATTCTTTTAAAACTGGAGACTGTACCTTCACCCTCAAACACACTCCTACCCTAGTCTAGGCCGTCCCCACAAAGTGCATTTCTACTCATTCGAAGGCTCTGGTCAGAAACATGGCATTCATTTGTGATCTCTTCCTTTCTCTTATCTTCACTCCACTTCATGGCTAAATTCTGTCCACTCTGCCACCAAAGCATATCTCTCTCAAATCTGTCCACTTTGCAACATGTCCATGGCCATCACTCAGATACCACTGGTCTATCTAACATTTATGCAAGTTAGAAAAAGGAGCCCCTTTCTCTGGGCAGACGCTGGAGCTGAAGCCCTGCCCTACTTTGCTACCTTTGTGCGGGGCATGGTCTCCCAAACCTTGCATGACGATCCTGGGCCGTAGGCCAAGCCACGCTGCACTGCTGTAATCATCTTCTCACTGTTCTGCCTACATCCATTCTTGTCCCCTTCCAATGTATTCTACAAAGTAGAGGGATGACTTATAAATCACCAATTTGATCATTTCACACCCTACTTCACCCTTCCATAGATTTCTCTTGCTACTGGGATGAAATCCCAAACCCTTAACATGACCTACAAGTTTCTGTATGATCTGGTTCCTTCTTCCCTCTTTATCTTTACTGGCACCATTTCCCCTTGATAATGTTCAGCCATGTGACCTTGTTTTGGTTCCTGAAACTTGCCAAGCTTTCCCCCTACCCCAAGGGACTGCCAGGAGAGTTCTTTCCTGACTTAGTTTGACTAGTTTCTACTCTACCTTCAGGCCTCAGTTTAAATGTTATTTCTGAATCCAAAATCTAAAGTAGATCTCCTCATTGCACTTTAATCATACTTAACACATTTGGAATTATCTATTCACTTGTGATTTACTTATTTATTATCTTTTCCCCTCCTATATACAGTACACTCCACGAGGGCAAGGTTCGCACCGGACTTAGTCCAGTGTCTTTCATTTTCATCCAAGTTTCTATTCAACAAGTTTATACCAAAGGCCTTCTCTCTGCCAGGGACTATACTAGATGTTAGGTATACAGAAATGAGTAGACAGTGAGGTCCTTGCTCTCACTAGGGAACAGATAACCAATCAATAAACAAGTAAGCAGACAAGCCTGTGATATGTGCTAGGCAGTAGACTCTGTTTAAGAGCTGAGATTTATGTCTGTGTTATTCATTAATGAATGCCAAGTGTATTGCTTAGGCTAAAGCTAGCTGCTAAGCATAACTCGAGTTTACTTTGCACATGTAAAGTTCAAAACAAAGTTTCTTGATCAGATGACTCTCCATCAAGTGGTAATTCAGGGACCCAGGCTCCTTTTACTTGTAGCTCTGCCATCTTCAGCAAGTGGCCATTGAAGGGGAAAAGCATGGAAGATTGCTTATGGGAGATTTTTTTTTTTTTTCTTTTAATGAGCTAAATCTAGATGGCTACACTTAACTGCTAGGGAGGCTAGGGAACACAACACTTCCTCTGTACTGAGGAAGAAGAGTAAATAGATTTGGTGATCAGCCAGCACTTGGAACAGTACCTGGCACAACACCGGCATTATGAAGAAACAAGGATCAATTAAAAATGGAGATTGTTCTAAAAATGTTTACAATCCATGAGAGTGTACACAGAAATCAATACTATGTCTGATCTAGTATACTGAATCTATAACTTCCAGGAATCTAGACATAGTCTTTAGAGTTAAATTAATTTATAGATATGTTTCTCAGGACAAGAAAGTTTCAAACATTTATCTACTTGTCCACTTCAATTCAGGATCACCTTCAAGGTTTCCATGGTTTTTAG
Source organism: Camelus dromedarius (assembly GCF_036321535.1). NCBI lineage: Eukaryota > Metazoa > Chordata > Mammalia > Artiodactyla > Camelidae > Camelus > Camelus dromedarius. Next base: position 10,084,507 of record NC_087465.1, on the reverse strand, counting down.
CCTGACCCAAATCTTGTCACTTCACAGCCTGTCCATTCTTGAGTTTGGATGGTTGCATTAGGACAAGTCCATAGTCAAGGTAATCAAATAGATCAGAACTGTGAGAGGCATATTCTAACAATTTGGGACCAAGTGTGAGTAGAGCCTTTAAACTCGGAGATGTGCACCTAGATTATGTAAATAAATTCTTTACGTATAGTTTAATGGTAATCTTTATAATTTTCTACTCTGAACAAAACACTGTAGAAATCTGAATTATTCTTTGGTATTAAAGCAAGACACGGTCACATGTGTGTCTGCGGTTATCTGTACTTAAAGCTTTTATATTCTGAAACTGGTTTTCACGTCCTGAAACGAGTCTTAGTATTAAAGGCGCAGAAACAGAGCTCTAAAGGACCTCATCAATCAGACGCATTCACCTGTTCCCTTAACTTTAGACTCAGTTCAGAAGGGATCTGAAATCCAGAGTTTACCGATTTATCCTACAGAGATTAAAAAAGAAAAAAGTGAAACATTCCTGAGTCCCTGTCACATTGGTTCTACTCTTCCCAAGAGAGACTTCTCCCTGAGGTAGTCGGAGGGCACGGTCCTGGATAGCAGTTTCTTGAAGCCAGTAACGAAATTTATAGTCGAGCGCGGCAGGTGAAAACAGTGCAGCTGAGCATGGGCGATGCAGGTGTTTCCGTGACCCCTTGAGCGGCAGGGACTGCGTGCCCACCAACGCGATCTCCAGAAAGTCGGAGAAGTGGATGCAGCTGAGCCAGGACTCCCGTTCACTCGGCGGGGGCAGAGGTCCCGGGCGGGGCGGGGGATCCTCGGAGCCAAAGCTGGGCTGCCGGGAGGAGCCCGAAGCGCTCGGCGCGGCGCCGCAGGACGCCCGCCACGCCCCACGCCGCCCTACAGGCGAACGCGGGAGGCGGCGAGGCCCCGCCGGGCCGCCGTAGCGCTGCGGCTCGGGCCTCTCCTCCCGCACCGCCCTCCGCCCCCCGCCCCCCGGCGCCGCGGCAGCTCTGGGCAGCCAACGCCGCCGCCGCCACCGCCGCTTCCTCCTCTGCAGCCGTTCGGCCGCTGCGTGACGCGTCGTTTCCTCCCAACATGGCGGCCGGGGCAGGTCGGCGGTGATGGAGGCCAGTCCGCGGCCACGGCGGGTGCTAATCCCCTCAGTAGCCAGGGCAGCCCTGCTCTCGCCGGGCCTCTGAGCCGCCGCCTTGTCCCTCGGCCCCTGGCTGACGGCCGTCGGGCTGGGCTCCCTCGCCTCCCCCGGGCCGGAGGGGCGAGTGAGGGGGGTGGCCAGGAAGGGAGCCCCGGGCCGGGAGAAGCGGAGTTCCCACAGGCGCGGCCCTTCGGGGCGGCCCCTCGGGGCGCGGTGAAGACCTCCGCGGCCCTCCGTCCGCACCACAGCTGGCCGCACTTGCCCGCCCCTTCCTGATCCTGCCGCTGCCCTCCACGCCTCCTCTCCCCCACCTCCACCCTCTCTCCTTTCTCTCCACTCTTCCTCCCCCACCTCCTCCTCCCCTCCAGCCGCTGGGAGTCGCGGGTCGGACGAGCCGCCGCCTCCTTCTCTGCGTCCATGTATGAGGGGAAGAAGACGAAGAACATGTTCCTGACCCGGGCCCTGGAAAAGATTTTGGCCGACAAGGAAGTGAAGAAGGCGCATCACTCCCAGCTGCGCAAGGCGTGCGAGGTGGCGTTAGGTGAGCCGGGAGGAGGCCTGAGGGTGGGGGTGGGGGAGGGTACGGGGGGGCGGCCGGCTCTGGGTGGCGGGCGCTGGGGGCTGTCCCCGGCCGGCGCCGCTGACCTCGGGGAGCCCCTCGCGAAGCTTTGGGCCATCCGGCTGGAGTTGACAGTAACTCGGCTGGATGTGGGGCAGAGACAGGGTGGAGAAGGAAGGGCGGTTAGCTGGGCTCCGGGAACGCGGCAGGGCTGGGGATCGACTTGAGAGTAAGAGGAGATTTTGTTGGTGGATCGTGCGGTGCGGACAGGGTATCACCCTTTGTGATGAGGCAGAAGATGAGCTGTTGTTTATTAGCTTGGAAAATTGAGGTGGAGCTGATTTGTCAAAATTAGGCATGGGAAGGGTGCCGTATGGTAATTTCAGTAACTTTGTCGTTTGGCGTGGCACTTTGGGAAGATAGGCTGAAGTTGTTCCCTTGTTGACAGTCTAGAGAAGGGGTTTGCAAGAGGTGCAGCCTGTTCTGACATCTCTCCGCCTCCGCCACAGGAAAAACATAGAGTAATGTTGTATCCAACTGGGCTGACCTGGAAGAACAAGACCTGAGGTTAAGGGGTGGGGGTGGCGAGATAAAAGCGGGGAAGGAAAGGACCTTTAGATAAGTGGCTTTAGTGACGAGGAAGGGAGGGTTTGAAATGGGGAAAATGAGAAGGACAATGACACCCACCAGCCACATGTCCGGACAGTGGCAGCTGCTCTCAAGCTTGAATTGTGATTTATAGTTCAGATGAAAGAGATTTAATGTGAAGAAGCCCATAGCAGGGTTAAATCCAAACAATACAGCGATAGCAGGCAGATGAGGCATTGTTAAAGAGGGACCACTGATAAATCTCTTGCATCCACCAAGGGTGAAATCGTTTAGGAGATACCAGGATATTAAAAACAAAGATGAATTCTAATGCTTGCGCTTTATTTCATAGCACTGGAAATAGATTACATGCAATCGACGAGAAAACGAAGCTTGTTAAGTGCGCTTTGGGGGAAAAAAAGCATTCTGGAAGGAGAAAACATTCCAGGATAACTTAGATGTGTGCTAAAGTAAAGGGTCAGGATAGCTTAAAAACAACTTTGCCTTTTAATTACTAAAATAAATAGAAGTCTTTAACTTGATACAATAAGCTGTACTGTTTTTTCCTTTTAGGGATCCTTTAGAGTGATATGAAAGACATTATCGAAGAAATTTGATTAAAATTTTTTGAATTTTATATATCAGGAGTTTAAGTTTAGCTTTTTTTACCCTTCGTGGATTAGAAGTTCACCTTTTGTTATTCCTGTAGCAAGTGAAAGACTGTTTCTGGTGTATGAGAAGACGTTGTATGGTGGTAAAAATTGAATTTATATCGGGGTCCTGAAAGGAATAATTACTAAATCGGGGTGGGATGAGGGAAGAAATGATTCTTGAAATTTTTAAAAGAATTGTTATGTGTAGGTTTATGAATAACTTGCAGGTTAAAGAACTTAAGAGTTCAAACTAAAGTTTTAGTTTTTGAGAACAGATTTTCTGTGTTAAAACATACTTTTAATATACTAAATAGTATGGATTAGACTGAAGAAACGGAGTGTGTTGTGTAGAGAGATATAGATATAGATAGATTATATTTATTTATATATATATATATACACACACACACACACACACATATTTCCTCTCCAAAATGCTAATATAAGTTATGTTTTAACAGAGAGCTCACTGGAAGGGGAATCTGGGATCCTGGATTTAAATCCCAGTTCTGTTACAGTGCAGTGCAGTCAAGTCTCTGGACCTTAGTTTCCTCTGTGAAACTAGGATGTTGAACTGAATTGATAGTAAGGTTACATCCTCTCTAATGTGCTACGAACGTGGACACGCTGTTCTGTTAACTTGTGCATTGAGAGTATTCCTGCCAATCTTGATTGGCATCTTTAGAGGGATATAGTTTGGTCATTGCTATTTCTAGACTCTGGGACGACTTGTAGTGTGTGTGCCAGCTGTACCAAAATTGTCTAATTCAGATTTTGCCAGTTTTTACTTTTTTGCTCCTTTCATATAGTTAGCAGAAGTTTATTAAGAGTAATGTGACTACTCAGACAGGGACTAGGCACCAGAGTACTTTCTTTACTTGAGATGTAGGGCTTTTTCCTCATATTTCATGGGTTACATTTAGTCTTCTACAAAATCTCCTTGATAGTTAATGGTAGTTAATCCCTGATGATCTTTGTTTCTTCCCTTCTAGTTATTTGCCTACATTATCACCCAAACATAAGTTGATGGGAATAACCCGTTTTATCTTTGCAGAGAGTGTGATGGCTTGGAGTAGGTGGTATCCCCAGATATATTCCTGGAAACTTTTATAGACCTCCCTTTTCCTCTTCATTATTAAGACCTGGGCCAGGCCCACTTCAGTCTCTTGATAATCTGAATAGAAAGTTAACTGGAATGGCCTAGTTTGGTCATCCCTAATCTGCAGGTTGTGAGTGGGTGGAAATTGGCTGGTAGTGGTAGAAAGGTGGGGGTTGTTAAAACCCTTACAAATCTGGTTTGTAAATTACCTTTCTAAACACCTGCCTGCATTCATTCCCCACACCACCCCCTTCCATTTTTACTGAGCACTTATACCATGGAGTTGAAATGGACAATAAACAAGAAACTATATAGTATTTTTATATCCAGACTTTTAATCCTTTTGTGTTTTAAAGTCATTTTATTGGTGTGTGAGTAGATATCAGAGCACCGGCATTCGAAATTAATTCAGTTACCTTTTAACATAATGGTTCATTACAAATAGGTTTTCTGTAACTAATACTCATAAAATTATAGTTCATCTCACGTTCTTAAGGAAACTGTATTTTTTTTGATAAAGTATAGCTTTTAGGAAGCCTTACCTAGATTAAGGGAGATTTTACCTTATTAAAACAAAATCCAGTCTTGAACATACTACATAAAGGAACTTTTATTTTAACAAAAAGAAAAATAATGAAACCTTTAAAGCATATTATTTAAAACTTATTGAATTATCAGACTTTTATTACATTTCAGACTTTATTTTGAAGTAAAGAATGGTTCAAAAACAAAAGATGGAAACCTCCTCACACCTATTTTGTTAGCATCAGTGTGACGCCCACAAGCCCAAGAACAGCTCCAGGTTGCCCTCTCTTGGTACCTGCCCCACTACAGCTTTCTGCAGCAAACACAGAACTCTGCAGAGTGAGGGCCTCCAGGCTGCCCTAGCTTAGCTTGATCCATTCCTGCTCTCTAGAATCCTGAATTAAAAATAGTCTGGCCATCTGCTGGCAGATGAGACAACAGCTGAGCTATTTTTAGTTTCAAAGAATTTAGGATTGTTGAGGGATTGGGCTTGAAGGTAGCACTGATTGTCTCACAGGGAGGGTGCAGTTGGGCGGTATTCCAAGCAGGCCCTTAAGTTTCAAGAGTTCCTTTGATGTTAGGGCTATGACTAGTTCAACTTCTGCCTCTAACATCAGGTATCTATGAAGATATTCTGCAAACTTTAGGATGAATGAATTTCAAGGTTGGAAGCTGGCACCGACAGGATAGGAGTGAAAAAGGTGACCAATAAAAGGCTAGAGGCGAGGGAGGCAGCAGAGGCAGCAATAAGGGTGGGTTCCAGCAGAGACACGGGAGAATGATGGAGGAAAAGAGGAATTGTTAGGAAAGAAATTTCTGCATCAGACAGGGTGTGAATTTGTGTTCATCATGTTCTAAAGTGATCCTGCTGATACAGTTTTCTTATGAATCTGATATCTATAATTAGTCTTCAGAAATGTAAACATGATATTTAGGCTAAAAACAAAACTTGTTTCCTCTGTCCCTCTAATCTTACCCTTGTTTTGGCTAGTGGTGTTATAAAAAGGGATATATGGATGGAGGGAAAATTACTTGAATACTTTTGACCCCAGTTTTATGCTATTTTTGGTAATTTTACTAACTTTTGTTACTCTTGACCATTTACAAAAAAATGACTCCCAAATAATAGCCTGTAGTCAGTGAACATCTTAATTATAATTTAAATCCATTAACAAGTCTCCTTTTAAGCCTTCTTTGGTATCCAAAATAAAAGGTGTTTTCCGTAAGCCAGGCTGCCAGAATTTTTGAGATAGCCAGGAGCAAAGGGCGTAATGAATGAAATGACTGAAAGAAAAATTTTGTTACGTTTGAGTTTAAAAAATAAGTTTGTGTTATAGTGGATACTCTTTCCATTACAGAGATTTATAGTGCACATTAGCATAGTTAAGATTCTGAAGAGTCCTCTACGGGAAAAAAAACTTGCTCAATTTTGCTTTTTGAAGATTTTCCTAAATCTGTTTGACCCTTTTCAGTGTCTCTTAGCATCTCTAGGAAACATTGTTCCTTAGGATTTACTTTGGGACAGTGTTCAAGGGAAAGATGGGCAAAGCAGACAGAATAGCCCTAACGACTGATGAAACCATTCTTGAGAAGAGTCATTGTGTTTTTGTAAAGCAGGAGTCCTGTTGACAGTGTGGGAAGGAGAAAGTCAGAAATGAGTAGTTGGAAAGAATGGTGTCAAGATCGGAGGACTCTTTGCTTTCTGGTTCTTTCTTTCCCATCCCATTTAATGGCAGGCAACTGCTTGTCTCTATTGATAGTGTTTAACTTGTAGAGAAACTTCTGTTGGGAATTGTTTTTTTCAACCAGAATAAAAAATGCATTACGAATGGGAAATAATTGGGGGAAATATTTGTCAAAATATTCCTCACAAAGTGGAGGAGGGGATATTCGAAAAGGGAGAATATATGAACAAATTATTGTTGTCATTTAAAATTAGGTATATTCTTCATTCAGATATGTGCCAGATACTGTTTCAGTGCTGGGCGTATGACAGTGAACCAATATGCTTTCATGGAACTTACTTTCTAGTGCGTTGAGGCTGACACTAGGAAAAAATAAAAAAACAAGCTAATATATTGTCAGATTCTTATTATCTGAAGGAATAGTTCAGAAAGGTAAAGGGCGAATGGCCAGAAGTGCAACTTTAGGTAGGGTTGTCAGGAGAGGCCTTTCCTTGAGATGACATTTCAGCAGAGAAAGGATGAAAGAGAGAGGTGCAGCCTTTGAAATACCTGAAACAAATAGAGGGAACAGCAAGATGCGTGTGCCTGGTACCTTCCAGGATGAAAGGGAGTTTGTGTGGTTGAGGGAGGGGGAGAAGGAGGGGAGCCAGGAGAAGAGGACAACTTTGGGTTCTGTCGCATCTGTGATGGAAGTCACTGGAGAGTTTTACAGGAGTGACAAAGCAGATTTACATTTTAAAAGGCTCACTTTGGCCAGAGATGATGGTGATTTAAACTAGGCTGTTGGTGGTGGAGGGAATGAGAATTGGTTGCATTTGGAGTATATTCTAAAGGAGCCAACAGGACTTGATGATGGGTTGGTTGGTTACGTGACAACAATTGTAGCCAGAGCTACACGGTTGTCGGAGCAGGCATTCACCGTGATGAGGAACACTAGGAGAGAAACAGCCTTTGGGAAAACAGTTTATATAGTAAAACATTTTCATTGAACTCTTTACATGCATTTTAGAATTTTTAAATGATTGAATTTCTTGATGATGTAATAGGATACTTTCTACTGAGAAAAGGACACAATTAAATTAATTGGACATTTTCTACTGAGAAGGCACAAAACAATTTCAAATTTAAGGAGTTTTTTTGTTTTTTTTTTTTCAGTGAGGGTTTTTTTTCCCCCAAGAGAATTAGCCTTTTACATAGTTTTAATTACAATAAATAATTGATCTGGTTCCTTTCTGGGACAGGATCTTTGAGTTGTAGTTAATGAGGGATCTCCAGGTGAAATTATCTTGGATTTAAGGGTGGTCCTAAATCCAGTGACTGGCGCCCTTATATGTAGAGGAAGGGACACACAGAGACACACAAAGGAAGAAAGCCATGTGAGAAGGGAGGCAGGCAGAGATTGGAGTTACGCTGTCATAAGCCAAGGAGCACCAGGTGTTACCAAAAGCTAGGAAGGGACAAGAAGGGATTCTTCCCTGGAGCCTCAACTGAAGAATGGCTCTGCTAATACCTTGAATTCAGCCTATGGCCTCCAGAACTGTGAGAGAAGGCATTTCTGTTGTTTTAAACCACCAAATTAGTGGTAATTTGTTGAAGCAGCCCTAGGAAACTTAATAATCCTTTAACCTAACTTTTCAGACCCAGTTTGATTTATTTGAGCTTCCAGTTTTAGTATAGCATGTACTTGAACAGTGTGGGGTTAGTGGCACCCACCCTCCAAGCAGTTGAAAATCAGTGTAACTTTACAGCTGGCCCTCCATATACCATGGTTCCGCATCCTTGGATTGGGTCATGTAGTACTGCAGTGTGTGTTTAAAAGAAAAAAAAAATCTGCATGTGGACCTGTGCATTTCAAGCCCATGTTGTTCAAGGGTCAACTGTGTATGTTTGAACAATCAGACGCTGTCTTTGGCTGGCCTCATAAATGTAGAAAGGATTTATTTTGAAGCTTTAGGGTTCACGAGTCTTGAGAAACCTAAAAAATAGTCTTCGGCCCAAATATTTGAAAGGTTTGTGTTTTCTACTTGTGATATTTTTTGTTTTGCTTAGACTTAGGCTTGATATAACCACATTAGTCTACAGGGCCTGTGTTATCTCCTCATTTAGGCAAGATTGTAAAGGACAGGTTTTAAAGCATTTCATATCACAGAATTACCTCTGGAATTATATTTAGAAAAGTGCACGTGGAGTAGTTAATTTTTTTCTCAACTTTGAATCCAAAAAGGTATACAGTGAGACTTCACTTAATGAGCTGTTCCATAACCCTCATCTATTTATACCTTGGTAAGAAATCAAGTGATCAATAAAAATACAAGCAGACAAAGTAGGTATCATTAAGGCCAAGCACTTTATTCAGAGGAGAGTCCTTGTCCTTTACTCAGTTTACTTTTTTCTTTTTTTAATTGAAGTATAGTTGATTTATGGTGTTGTGTTAGTTTCTGGTATGTAGCTGGTATTCAGTTATACATACATATTTTTCGTTATAGATTATTACAAGCTATTGCATGTAGTTTCCTGTGCTATACAGTAGGACCTTGTTTATTCTATATATAGCAGTTTGTATTGGCTAATCCCAAACTCCTGATTTATCCCTTCCCCACTTTGGTAACTACAAGTTTTTTTTCTATGTCTGTGAGTCTGTTCCTGCTTTGTAAATAAGTTCATTAGTGTAATTTTTTAAGATTCCACATGTAAATGATATGATACTTGTCTTTCTCTGACTTACTTCACTTAGTATGATAATCTTTAGGTCCGTCCATGTTGCTGCAAATGGCATTATTTCATTCTTTTTTATGGCTGAGTAGTATTCCAGTGTGTGTGTGTGTGTGTGTGTGTGTGTATTTCTGTGTATGTGTCACAACTTCTTTATCTAGTCATCTGTTGATGGACATTTAGGTTGCTTCCATGTCGTGGCTATTGTAAATAGTGCTACTATGAATGTTGGGGTGCATGTGTCTTTTTGAATTGGTGTTTTCTCCCCATATATGCCCAGGAGTGGGTTTGTTGGATCATATGGTAACTCTGTTTTTAGTGTTTTAAGGCATCTCCATACTACTCAGTTTACTTGTAATTGCACATAAATCTAATACATTTGGCAGTTTTTTTTTTAATGAACTAATTATTTTCTTCAAACCATTTTCACAAGTAAAACTGGGGGAAAAAATCACCCACATCAATGGAGATAACCATTGTTACCTTTACAAAAAAAACTTTATGGAGATTAAAATCTACAGTCTATAAAGTATGCCCATTTTAAATGTAATGATCTTTAGTAAATTTCATTATGTTTTGCAGCATCACCATAATCCAGTTGTAGAACATTTCCATCACCCCAGTAAGAACCCTAGTGCCCATTTACAGTTAATCCCTGTTGCCATCCCCAGCTCCAGGCATCCACTATTCTGCTTTCTGTGTCTGCCTTTTCTGGACGTTTCATATGACTATCAGTCATATATATGTGCTCTTCTGTGTCTTTCACTCAGCATAATGTTTTGAGGTTCAATCATGTTGTGGCATGTATCAATGTTTTATGTCTTTTTACTGCTGAATAGTATTCTATACTGTGGATATACCACATTTTGTTTATCTGTTCACAGTTGATGGGCATTTGAGTTTAGTGAATAATACTGCTGTGAATATTTGTGTAAAAGTCTTTATGCAGTCCTAATTTTTTATTTATTATTGCTACCTAGGAGTGGAATTGCTGGATCATATGAAAACTTTGTTTAACTTTTTAAGAAACTAAGTTTGTTTTCCAAAGTGGCTGCATACATCCTTGACAGCACTTCTTACTGTCTGTCTTTTTGATTTTAGCCATCCTAGTTGATAGGAACTGTTATTTCGTTGAAACAGTTAGCTTTTTGAGGTATTTTTTCTAGACTTTATTCTACATACATGTACATACACATGAACAGATGTATTCTTCAAAAAATTGAGCTATTTAATTTTTAAGACAGTAATAGGAAAAGAAGTAGCTAACATTTATTGAATGTTTACTGTATGTCAAGTTCTGTGCCAATTAAATACTTCGTTTGCTTTATCTCAGTCATGAAAACCCTATGTGCTTAGATGCTATTATTTGTATTTTGTAAAGGAAGAACTTGTTAGAGTTGTGTTTGGAAGATTTGGAATATGAACGCCTTTGGCTTAATGAACTGCACCCTTAGTCACAAAACTGTTCACAAGTAGCAAATTACAAAATGGGAACGGAGCACATCCGTAGAAAGAAAGGCACTGCTAAGAAAAGAAAGGGTAACGTGTATAACAAAACCATCAACGCACAGCACTATATGAAAATGTTGTTCAGTACATTTCTGTGAATCTTGAGGCTGTTTCTATACTTTGTGTTCATAATGGCAGTCTTGAGTCCATCATGCAAAAGATCTCTTTATTCTGTGTTCTGCTTAAGAAGTCAGGCAAGATGCATGTGTATTTTTCTATGCATTTTTTCTTTTTAAGATTCCACATATAAGTGATAGCATATGGTATTTTTTTCTTTCTCTTTCTGCCTTAACTTCACTTAGAATGACAATCTCCAGGTCCATCGTTTTGGTAATTGTAACTTTGAAGTCTTAAAATCAGATACTGTTTCTTCCCACTTTATTCTTTATCAGAATTGCTTTGTCTAGTCTAGTTGCATTGCTTTTCCTTCTATATTTAAGAATCCCGTATCTATATACAGAAAATTCTGCAGGATTGTGATTGGCAATAGGTTAAATATGTAGATCAGTTTGGAGAGAATTGATATTTTTACTGTTTTGAGTCTTCCAGTCAATGCATGTTATATGTCTCTCCTATTCTTTAGTACTTTGATTTCCTTCAGTATACATCCTGTACGTGCTTTGTTAGGTTTATACTCAAGAATTTCACTTTGAGGGGAGCTATTAAAAATAGTATTTTTTTTTTAAGTTTTGGTTTCCAGTTTATTGCTGGTATATAAAAATTTGATTTATTTCTGTGTGTTAAGACCTTGCAAAATAAATGGATTTAAATACTAAGTGTTTTTCTTCTAGATTTCTTGAAATTTTACTTAGGTACGTCATTTGTGAATAAGAACAGTTATCTCTCTTTCTTTGCAATCTGCATGACTTTTATTTCTTTTTCTTGCCTATTGGCCTGACTGGGACGTTCAGTACGAAGTTAAATAGAAATGGTAATAATAGCCTTTCTTACCTTGTTCCAGATCTTGGGGGAAAGCATTCCATTTTTTACGATTAAATTTGGTCTTAGCTGTAGGTTTTTTGTAGCTACTCTTAAAAGTCGAGGAAATTCCTTTCTGTTGCTAGGTTGCTGGGAGTGTTTATCATGAATGGATGTTGAATATTGTTAGATGCTTTTTCTAAATCAGTTGATATGATCATGTGATTTTTCTTTTGCCTGTTTACATGGTAGATTACAGTGGTTGATTTTTTTTAATACTAAATTAGCCTTGGATCCTTGTAATAAATCTTATTTTGGTCATGATGTATAATTCTTTCTATAGATTGCTAGATTCTATTTGATATATTTTGTTGAGGATTTTTATATCTTTATTCATGAGTGATCTTGGTCTGTATTTTCTTTTTCTGTACTTTGTGCAGTGTAATTTGACACTAGCTACTTGGGGTCAGGTCAGATTTGACAGGTTAGGGACACAGTTCTCCAGCCTACCCAAAACTCCTTGCTTCAGACACCAGCCCCAGGGTTCAGAGTTTCCAGGCCACTCACACTTCTAGCCAACTGGCTACAAATTGAGGGTTCCCACTATCCCCGCAGTTTTGTTGGAACAACTCACAGAACTCAGAACAGTGCTGTACTTAGGATTATATTTTTATTATGAAGGGTACAAATCAGGACCATCTAAGAGACCCAAGGGCAAGATCTGGGAGAGCCCCAAATGCAAGGCTTTCTCAGGATGCACCACCTTTCTGCCACATGAGTGTGTATCACCAACCAGGGAAACTCACCCCAGTTTTGGGTGTCCAGAGTTTTTGTTGGGGTTTTCACTATGTAGGGCTGATTGATTAAATCACTGGCTACATGATTGAACCCAATCTGTGATCCCTCCTCCCCTCTCTGGAGGTCAGGCTGAGATCATGTGCCTCAAAGCCACATAGTTGGTCTTTCCAGCCTGGCTAGCTCCTATCCTGAAACTGTCCTTGAGGCTCACCATGAGTTAAAAAAAATGCTCCTTTAACTGGGAAATTTCAGGGGTTTGGAGGCTCCCTCCCAGTGCCAGGGACAAAGACCAACCAAATTCTTGATTAAACAACAGTCTAGTTTTGTCATCAGGATAATACTGACCTCATAAAATGAGTTGAAAAGTGTTCTATCCTCCATTTTCTGAAAGAGATTGTATAGAATTGGTGTTAAGTTTTTCTGTAAACATGTGGTAGAATTCTCCAGTGAAACCACCTGGTCCTGGAGATTTCATTTCTGGTTTAAACCAGGAATTTAATGTCTTTAATAGTTGTAGAACTAGTTAAATTATTTCATATTGGGTGAATTGTGGTAGTTTGTACTTTTTTTGCAAAATTGGTTCATTTCACCTCAGTTGTCAAATTTATGCGTATAGAGTTTTTTGTGTTAATCTCTTTAATGACTTGTGTTTGTAGTCATACCTCTTATTTCAGATATTGGTGATTTGTGTCTTACCAATCTTGCTGGAAGTTCGTTAATTTAAAATTTTTTTTCAAAGAACTAGCTTTTTTTCAATCATTTTTTTCTATTTTTCTGTTTTCAGTTTCATTGATTTCTTCTCACATCTTATTTTACCTGTTTGCTTTAGGTGTATTCGGCCTCTTCTGTTTTCTTAAGGTGGGAGTCTAGATTTGAGAACTTTTCTCTCTCTTTTAAAAAAAAAAAAAAAGTGCTGAAATTGGCAAGAACACTTAAGTTCTATTCTCTTAGCAAATTTCTGTTACACAATACAGTGTTATCAGCTATAGTGACCACGTTATATGTTAGGTCTTCATACTTTATTCATCTTATAACTGAAAGCTTGTACCCTTTCACCAACATCACCTCCAGATTTTCCTCAACCCCAGCCCCCAGCAACCACCATTCTATTGTCTGTTTCTGTGAGTTTAATTTTTTTTTAGATTCCACATATATAAGTGATAACATGCAATATTTGTCTTTCTCTCTCTGGTTTATTTTACTTAGCACAGTGCCCTTCAGCTTCATCCATGTTGTCGTGAGGCTGAAAAATATCCTATTGTATTTATGTACCACATCGTTATCCATTCATCTGTGGTGGACACTTAGGTTGTTTCTAAATCTTGGCTATTGTAAATAATATGGAGTACAGCTATCTCTTTGAGATAATTATTTTGTTTACTTTGGATGTATATGCATAAGTAGAATTTCTGGATCATATGGTAGTTCTGTTCTTAATTTCTTGAGGAACCATTGTACAGTTTTCCATAGTGACTGTACCAGTTTATATTCCCACCTACAGGACACTAAGGTTCCCTTTTGTCCACATCCTTGCCAGCATTTGTTATCAGTTATCTTTTTGATAATAGGCATCCTAATAGGTATGAGGTGATATTTCATTGTGGTTTTGATGTGCATTTCCCTAATGATTAGTGATGTTACGCACCTTTTCATGTACCTGTAGGCCATTTGTGTGTCATCTTTGGAAAAATGTCTATTTAGGTCTTTTGTCCATTTTTAAATCAGATTTTTTTTTTTTTTGCTATTGAGTTGTATGAGTTCCTTGTATATTTTGGATATTAACACCTTATCAGATATGTGGTTTGCAAATATTTTCTCCCATTCCATAGATTGCCTTCATTTTATTGGTGGTTTCCTTTACTGTGCAGAAGCTTCTTAGTAAGCTGTAGTCCCACTTGTTTATTTTTTCTTTTGTTGCCTTTGCTTTTGATGTCAAATTAAAAAAAAATCATTGACAAGACCAATGTTAAGAAGCTTACCCTCTATGTTTTCTTCCAGGAGTTTGACAGTTTCATGTCTACATTCCATCTTTAATCCATTTTTATTTTGAGTTGATTTTTGTGTATAGTGTAAGATAGGGGTTCAGTTTCATTCTTCTGAATATGACTCTTAAGTTTTTTCAACACAAATTTCTTGAAGAGACTATCCTTCCTTCACTGCATATTCTTGGATTCTTCGTCAAAGATTAATTGCTGTGGTTTATGCATGGGTTTATTTCTGGCCTCTCAAATCTGTTTCTTTGATCTGTTTGTTGTTTGCTAATAGCAGACTGCTTTGGATTACTATAGCTTTATAATATGGTTTGAGATCAAGAAGTATGATGACTCCAGCTTTGTTCTTCTTTCTCAAAATTGCTTTGACTATTCGGGGTCTTTTTGGTTCCATTTAAATTTCAGGATTGTCTTTTCTATTTCTGTGAAAAATGCGATTGGAATTTTGATAGGCATTGCATTGAATCTGTGGATTGCTTTGGGTGGTATGGACATTTTAACACTATTTAATTCTTCCAATCCATGAACATGGAATATATTTCTGTTGGTTTGTGTCTTCTGTGGTTTTTTCCATCAATGTCTTACAGTTTTCAGTGTACAGATCTTTCACCTCCTTAGTTAAATTTATTCCTAAATATTTTACTTTTTGATGTCATTATAAATGAGGTTGGTTTCTTAGAAAATTTTCTGATAGTTCATTGTTAATGTATAGAAGCACAACTAATTTCTGTATATTGATTTTGTATCTTGCAACTTTACTGAATTCTTTTATTCTAGCAGTTCTTGGGTGCAGTCTCGGGTGGAGTCTCTTTAAGAGCAAACAGAGACAGTTTTACTTCTTTTCCATTTTAGATGCCTTTTATTTCTTTTTCTTGCCTAATAATTCTGGCTAGAATGTTCAGTACTGTGTTGAATGGAGTTGGCAAGAGAGGGCATCCTTATCTTGTTACTGAGCTTATAGGTAAAGCTTTCAACTTTTAACCATTGAGTATGATGTTAGTTGTAGGCTTGTTATATATGGTCTTTATTATGTTGAGGTACATTATTTCTATACCCAATTTTTTGGAGAGTTTTTATCATGAAAGGATGTTGAATGTTATCAAATGTTTTTTCTGCGTATATTGAAATATATGGTTTTTATCCTTCATTTTGTTAATGTGATGTATCTTACTCATTGATTTGTATATGCTGAACTATCCTTGCACCTTAGGAATAAATCCCACTTGATCTTTTCTAATACAAGCATTCACTGCTGTAAATCTCCCTCTTAGCACATTTTATCTGTGTCCCACAAAATTTGTTCCGTGTAGTTTTATATTTTTTTATTTTTTAAATTTCACTCAGGACTTCCTCTTGATCTCTGGGTTGTTTAGAATATTATTTAATTTCCAGGTGTTTGAAAATTTTGCTATTACACTCCTTGATTTCTAGTTTTATTCCATTGTGGCCAGAGAATACATTCTGTATGATTTCAGTTCTTTTAAACTTGTTGAAGTTTATTTCATTGGCCTAGGATACAGGCTAGCTTGGTGAATATTCATGGGCATTTGAAAAGAATGTGTGTTCTTCTGTTATTGAATGGAGTGTCTTTATACATTTAGATCCTGTTGCTTGATGGTGTTGTTTACTTCTATATCTTTGGGGAAGTTTATGTTTTCTGGTTTTATTAATTGTGAGAGGGGTGATGAAGTCTTCAGCTAGAATTATCGATATGTTTGTTTCTTCTTTGAGTTGTATTCTTTTCTGCTTTGTGTGTTTTGAAGCTCTTTTTTTGTTGCATGCACATGTAGGATTGCTATGTGTTCTTTGGCATTGACCTTTTTATCATTATGTAATGTCCTTTGTTTCTGGTCATTTTCTTTGTGCAACTTTGATATTGATATGACTGTTCCTGCTTTCTTTTGATTGTTTGTGGTATATCTTTTTTATTCATTTACTTCCATTGTGCTTCTGTCACTATTTTTGAAGTTATATTTGATTATTACATTAAATTTGATGTAGATAGCATGATTAGTTCACATTTTTAAAATCTGATCTGCCAAACATTACATTTAATGTCATATTGTTATGTTAGAGCTTAATTCTGCCTTTTACTTTTGTTTTCTGTTATTTCTCCAGTGTGTTAGTGTTACTTTTCCTGCCTTCTTATGGGTTACTTGAACAGTTTTTTAGAATTCTATTTTGGTTTTTCTTTAGAGTTTTGAGTGTATCTCTGTATTTGATTTTTTTAGTGGTTGTGCTTCATATTACATTATCCATGTGTAACTTGTCAAAGTATACTGATGTCAACGTTTTACTAATTTGAATGACTTGTAGAAACCTTAGCTAGCTCTGTTTAGGTCCATTTATATGTGGATTTTTTTCAGTAGTCAATACTGCAGTGCTACACAGTTCACAGTTGGTTGAATCTGTAAATGTTGAATCGCAGAAGTGGAGGAATCATAGATGCAGAAGAATTGTGTATAAAAAGGTCTGACTATAAGTTGCAGATTTTCCACTACACTGAGGGTTGGTGCCTTTAACCCCTACATTGTCCAAGGGTCAACTGTATGTACCACATTTTATTTATCCATTCATCTGTTAATGGAAACTTGGGTTGATTCCATTTTTTGGCTGTTGTGCATAATGCTATGAATATGGGTGTACAAATATTTGAGGTTGCTTTTCTTTCTTTTAAGTACGTACTCAGGAGTGGAATCAATAGATCATATTATATTTACAAATTTTTTGTAGTATTTTCAATAGCAGCTGTATCATTTTATATTCCCCCAAACAGTGCACAAGGGGTCCAGTTTCTCCACATCCTCACCATTTGCTATTTTGTTTTGTTTTTTGTTTTTTGACAGTAGCCATTCTAATGGCTATGAAGAGTAGCTCATTGTGGTTTTGATTTGCATTTCTCTGATGGTTAGTGATATTGAGCATCTTTCTATATGTTCGTTGGCCATTTGTCTTCTTTGGAGAAATGTCTGCTCAAGTCCTTTGCCCAATTTTAAATCAAATTGTTTTTTTTGTTGTTGAGTTATAGGAGTTCCTTATATATTCTGTGTATGTTAACTCCTTATCAGATATATGACGTACAAATATTTTCTCCCATTCCTTAAATTGCCTTTCACTCTGTTGATTACATCCTTTGATGCACATTTTTAAATTTTGATGTAGTCTAATTTATTTTTCCTTTTGTTTCCTGTGCTTTTGGTGTCATAGCCATTAAATCATTGCCAAATCCAGTGTCATAAAACTTTTCCTTTATATTTTCTTCTAAGAGTTTTAAGCTTTTACATTTAAGTCTTTAATCCATTGTGAGTTAATTATTGTGTAATTGTGTAAGGTAAGAATCCATATATTTGCATCTTTTAATATTAGTTTTAGAAAGATAAAGAAAACTTGTTAGTAGAAGTTGCTAATAAACAGATAACATCTTAAAAAAAATTTGAGTTGTTTGATTGTTAGACTTCTTTTTTCACTTTGGTGACCTCCTTAGACTTTCTGCAATATTGCACACATTGTACTTCTTTTACTTATGCTACTCTTATAAAAATTACATTACTGTTTAAATTGTCTATGGGGGCCTTTAGTGTTGTATAAGAAGCAGAAAGAACAAGCAGTCTTAGAATAAGAGAGAAGGACCAGTGTTCTCTTTTTGTTTTCTTTGTAGTGTTTAGGTAGATGCCGTGGTATGGTAGAAAAACCCCTGATAGGCTGTTTTAAGTTCTAATCTGAATTCTTTTATTTATTAGATCTGAGACAATGTTATCAAGTCTCTGGGTCTCTTTTCTTCATCTGTAATGCCTATTTCATAGGGTTTTTATAGAGTTAAATGAGACAGTATATATAGTCACTAAATGTTAAGTTCTTCTCCCTTACATTGTGGTTGACAAAGAGATGTATATATAATTTTTGTAGAAAACCTGTAAGTATCTACATAATATTAAAATAGTTGCTTAAGCCATTTGGTTTTTCAGAGTGAAGTGACAGTTACACAGGTATATTTGCAAAAGAAAATCTATTGAACTGAGCACGTAACTTGTATGCCTTCTACCACGTGTATTATATTTTAATTAAAAGTTTACCCTAAAAATACTGTATGTTATAGTATTAGCTGGATTTATTTTTATATTGTGGGATTATTGATGGTGGTTTTTTTCTCCTTTACATATTTCTATATTTTCCATTTTCTGAACTGATCATGGTTACTTTTGTAATTATTTTTTAAAAGAAATTTAAAAGTTAACTTCATACTGAAATATTTATAAATTAAATGATATGTCTGGAGTTTGCTTTAATTGAATTCATTGGTGGGGGAGCATGAGGTGGATGGAGGGTATAAATGAAACAAGGTAATTACTGAAGGTGGTTAATGGGAAATGAGGGTTCATTATATAATTTTTTTCTCTACTGTTGAATGTGTTTGGAATTTTTCATAATAAAAAGTTTCTAGAAGCTGATAGAATGAAAGAGTACACTGCGAAATGGAAGACTTAAAAAGGACTCAAGAATAAGATGACTTTTTTTTTTTGGAGAAAATAATTTTTGGATAACAAAAATTTGCCTCCTAATATTGACTGGAGCATGCATAGCACCATTTTGGAGTTGTAGGGGCTTGCTTTTTTTTTTTTTTTTTGCCTTTGCTGGCAGACAACCTACACTTTAGCCAAGTTGCTTTAGCTGAGCCACTCAGTTATAGAATATACATAAAATATCATTTGTTCTCAACTGTTACAGATCCTTATATATCTTTTTTAATATAACTTTTTTGAGACATACATTACATATATAGTTCACCCATTTTAAGTGTACAACTCAATAGTGTTTTTTTCTTTTAGTAAATTTACTGTGTTGTGCAACCATCATCATAAATCAGTTTCAGAACATTTCTATCACTTTCATAAAATTCCTCATGTCCATTAACTGTTAATCCCCATGCCTTCCCTTACCTACTTTCTGTCTCTAGATTTGCCTTTTCAGGATATTTCATGTAAACTGAATCATACAGTATATAATCTTCTGTATATGACTTTTTTTCTTAGTATGTTTTTAAGTTTTGTCCATGTTCTACCATGTGTCTGTATTTAGTTCCTTTTTATTGCTGAATAGCATTCTGTTGTATGGACTTGATATTCTGTTTATTGATTTACTTGTTGGTGAACATTTAGATTATTTCTATTCTATGGTGATTATGAATAATCCTGTAGATTTATGTGCAAGTCTTTATATGGATGTATATTTTGATTTCTTCTGTATAGGTGCCTAAAACTGCAATTACTAGGTTATATGGCAAACTTATGTTTAACCTTTTAAGAAATTGCCAGCTGTTTTCCAAAGTGGCTGCAGCATTTCCCTCTAGCAATGTTGAGGGTTCCCATTTCTCCCTATCCTTACCAACATCTGTTATTGTGTATCTCTAGAACACAGAATAGTCATTGTAGTGCTATGAAATGGCATCTCATTGTGTTTTTGAGTTGCATTTCCTTTGACTAATGATGTTAAGCATCTTTTTATGTGTCTATTAGCATTAACCATTCATGTATTTTATTTGGTATTACCTGTTCAAATCTTTTGCTCCATTTTTTGATTGGGTTGTTTGTCCTCATTTATTGAGGGCTATATGTCTTTACTGACTTAATGATACCCTGTGAGCATTCAGCTCTTCTCTTGCTTGCTCTTTGTCATTCCTTTCTTTTTCACTACCTTATATCTCCCTAAATTCTTGTCCTTCAAGGTTTAGCGTAAATACCACCTTCTTTTGAGGACTTTCCTGATTATCTGTTACTTACTACTTCCTACTCTCTTGGTCTCTTGTCCTTTGAAACTTAGTGCTTAGTTATTTTAAAAAGTAGAAAGATCATGGCATTAATGGACTTAAAAATTTGCAGTTTGGACTATTGAGCTTTTGATATAGATATATAATTTTGGGGTTTTTTTGAGGCACAAATTTAAATATGGTGTATACTACTTTTCAAGGCTGGTCTGAGAAGGTGAGTCACTTACCTAATAAAAGAGGTTAGCCGTTGCCTAGGAACATGGCAGCTCATTTTCTCCGTGTGAAGCAAATTACAATTGACCCTTGAACAACATAGGTTTGCACCGGTCCACTTACACATGCATATTTTTCAGTAGTAAATATTACAGTACTACACGGTCCATGGTTGGTTGAATCAGTGGACACAGAGGAACTGCAGATACAGAGGGCTGACTGTAAGTTATAAACAAATTAATCCCTGCATTGTTGAAGGATATTTGTCATAGACCTGTTTCTGAATTTTAGAAATTTTTCTTAAGGTCTGTAGACTGTCCTTTATCCATATCAGTGGCCTGGAAGTAGCTTGAATTTTTTTGTTTCATGTGTAACTTATTTCCTCTAACTCAATTTTATGATCATTCTTTTATTTATTCAACAGTTATTTATTATCTGCTATCAGTGTGGTAATACAGTTTTAGTAGCATTGGCCCTATCACTGTGTGACCTCGGGTGTGTCACTTAGGTATCTGTCAGTTTTCTCACGCATACAGTCAGAACAATAAGAGCATCTGTCTCAGAGTTACTGGAGGACTTAAGGTATTTTAAAGCACTTGCAGTGGAACCTGGCACTTGGTAACTGCTCAGTAGACATTAGGTGTTGTTATTTCATGCAGCATGTGACAAGAACCAAAAAATGCATTGGTGCATAAAACTGAAGGGCCATTTTCTTAAATAGATTATACAGGGATACCTTGTTTTATTGCTGTTTGCTTTATTGTGCTTTGCAGACATTGCATTTTCTACAGATTGAAGGTTTGTGGTAACCCTGCTTTGAGCAAGTCTACCAGTGCCATTTTTCCGAAAGCATTTGCTCACTTCGTGTCACTGTGTCACATTTTGGTAATTCTCGCAATATTTCAGACTTCTTCATTATTATTGTATTTGTTGTGGTGATCTCTGATTAGTGATCTTTGATGTTACTCTTGTGATTGTTTTGGGGCACCAAGAATCATACCCATATTAAACAGCAAACTTAATAATGTGTGTGTGTGTGTGTGTGTGTGTGTGTTCAGCTGCTCCACCAGTTGGCCGTTCTCTGGTCTCTCCCTCTCCTGTGGCCTCCCTATTAAAATTAGGCCAGTTAATATCCCTATAATGGCCTCTGTGTGTTCAAGTGAAAGGAAGAGTCATATGTCTCTCACTTTAAATTCACAGAAATGATTAAGTTTAGTGAGGAAGGCATGTTGTAAGCTGAGATAGACCGTAAGCTATGCCTTTGTACCAGTTAGCCAAGTTGTGAATGCAAAGGAAAAGTTGAAGGAAATTAAAAGTGCTACTCCAGTGAACTCAAATGACAGGAAAGCAAAACAGCCTTATTGCTGATGTGGAGATTTTAGTGGTCTGAATAGAAGATCAAACCAGCCACCACATTCCCTTATGCCAGAGCCTAATCTAGAGCAGGGTGCTAACTTTTTTCAGTTCTTTGAAGGCGGAGAGAGGTGAGAAAGCCGCAGAAGAAAAGTTTGAAGTTAGCAAATGTTGGTTCACGAGGTTTAAGAAAAGAAGCTGTCTCCATGATATAAAAGTGCAAGGTGAAGCAGTAAGTGTTGCTGTAGAAGCTGCAGCAAGTCATCCAGAGGATCTAGCTCAGATTGTGAATGACGGTGGTTACACTAAAATGTAGATGTAACGGCCTTATATTGGAAAAAGATGCCAGCTAGGACTTTGATAACTAGAGAGGAGAGGTCAGTGCCTGGTTTCAAAGCTTCAAAGGACAGGCTGGCCCTCTTGTTAGGGGCTCCTGCAGCTGGTGACTTGTAAGGTGAAGCCAGTGCTTATTTACCATTCTCAAAATCCTAGGACCCTTAAGAATCACGATGAATCTAATCTGCCTGTGCTCTGTAAGTGTAGCGGCAAAGCCTAGATGACAGCACATCTGTTTACAGCACGGTTTGCCGAATATTTTAAGCCTACTGTTGAGACCTGCTTCTCAGGGAAAAATAGATGCCTTTCAAGATATTACTGCTCATTGACAGTGTACCTGGTCACCCAGGAGCTCTGATGGAGATGTACAGTGAGATTAATGTTGTTTTCATGTCTGTTAATAACACAGCATCCATTCTGCAGCCCACAAATCAAGAAGTAATTTCCACTTCTGAGTCTTATTACTAAAGAAATACATTCTGTGAGGCTATACCTGCCATAGTAGTACCTGCCATCCTCTGATGGATCTGGGCAAAGTAAGTGAAAACCTTCTGGAAGGGATTCACCATTCTAGATGCCTTTAAGAACATTCATGATTCATGGGAAGAGATCAAAATATCACCATTAACAGGAGATTGGAAAGAAGTTGATTCCAACCCTCATGGATGACTTTTGAGGGGTTCAAGGCTTCAGGAGATAAAGTAGCTACAGATGTGCTGGAAACAGCAAGAGAACTAGAATTAGAAGTGGAGCCTGAAGATGTGACTGAATTGCTGCAATCCCATGATAGAGCTTTAACAGATGAGGAGCCGCTGCTTAGGGATGAGCAAAGAAAGTAGTTTCTTGAGATGGAACCTGTTCCGAGTGAAGATGCTATGAAGATTGTTGGAAGGACAACAAATGATATATATTATAATACAAACTTTGTTGATAAAGCAGTGGTAAGGTTTGAGAGGATTGGCTCCAATTGTGAAAGTTCTTCTATAAGTGAAATACTGTCAAACAGCATTGCATGCCACTGAGAAATTATTCCTGAAAGGAAGAGTCAATCAACGTGGCACACTTCATTGTTACCTTATTTTAAGAAGTTGCCATAGCCACCCCACCCTGCAGCAACCACCACCCTGATCAGTCAGCAGCCATCAACATCGAGGCAAGACCCTCCACCAGGTGAAGGTTCTGATGACTGATAGCATTTTTTTTTTAGCAATAGTGTTTTTTAATAAGGGTATGAACATGGTTTTTTTAAGCATAATGCTATTGCACACTTAATAGATTACAATGTAGTATAAACATAATTTTTAGATACGTGAGGAAGCCAAAGATTCATGTGACTTTATAATGACCCGCAAGATCTCTGAGGTATGCTTGTATACATTTGTGAAATGCTTTCATAAAATCAAGCTTGGAAGTGGTTGCTTACTGGATATTTATCATATTGTTGTTTGTACTTTTTCACATTTAAAACTTTTCTCAAAAAAAAAAAAAAAAAAACTCAGCCCGAAACAAAGCACTGTAAACACCTCTTTGATGCTCCTAATGTTCTTATGAGACAGACAACTAAATATTATCATCCCTGTTTGAAAAATTTGTAAACTGAGGTGTAGAAAGGTAGATGATGGCAGACCTGGGGTTTGACTCTCAGTCTTTCAGGGCCTCTAACTCATTTCTCTCTACTGTATGTCACTTGTACAGCTAAGTGTGAAATAGAACCCAAGGCCCTGACTTACAGTGCATTATTCTTTCCATGATCCCATAGCTGCTGCTTCTGCATATCTGACATTGAGCAGAATCTATGAAATGTCTGGTTGTTTATGTACCAGTAGGGGTGTGAACACTGAGAACAATAACTGTTCTTGTTGATTTTCAGTGTAGTCACTGTAAGTTGTTGATAGTGAACAGCCCCTGCATTCTTTTCTGTCCAAATATTAAGTTCCATTAAAGGATCATTTTCATAATTCATAATTTCTCTAAATGTTTTCTTTTCACTTAGTGAGTTTTCTTTATGTTTGGCTTACCTATATTTATTTCTTTAGTATCATTAGGCAGGGACTTGATCTGAATGCTATTAAGGTCTTTATTTTGTATTTTATTAAAAATATTTTATACATAGTCTGGAATGGAAAGAAAATTATTGATTTGAAATATTTATTATTCAAATCATGTTTCTAGTTTTGGTTTTCAAAATAGCAGGATTTTTTTCTGTTTCTGAATTAATAGGCAGCACAGTGGCTTCTTGTTTTTTAGAACTTTTATGGGGACATTGGAAAACTACAGTAACATCATTCTAAAATTAATATTATTTTTAATTAATAAGTCATTGAAATTCAGCCATTTGATTTAGGCTTGTTTCTTCCCAAAATCACACTTAAATCATTCCATACTCTTGTCAGCTTGAGTAAGTCACTTCAGGTTTTTTAATCTGTAAAGTAGGCATGTTGGTAATACTGCCTCTTGTTCTAAGAGTTAATATGTAAACTGCTCTTAATTGTAAAATGCTACACAAATAGAAGGTGTTTTGCTGTTTATTAGATTGTTCCTTTTCATGTGATTTTGGTGAGCTAATCAACAACTGTCATTATCTTAGAAGACATTTCTCATGGATCTCAATATCGTTGATGTACCTACCACACATTGAAGGAGCCGTTTCAGCCAGTTGCAATTTTTTATTCCTAGTTTTAAGTTATTTATCATGGAAAAATTAAGTGCACTAGAGAACTTAATTTACAGTAGTAACTCATATCTTCAGGTCACATGTTCCGAGATCCCCAGTGGATACCTGAAACGGTGGGTACTACTGAGCCCTCTGCCTGCTATGTTTTTACCGATGCAACATACCTATGATACAGTTTAATTTATAAATTAGGCATAGTAAGAGATTAACAACAATAATTAATAATAAAATAGAACAGTTAAAACAATATAAGGTAATAAGATTATGTAAATATGATCTCTCTCTCAAATACCTTTTCCATCTTAACTAAGCATTTAACACACTGTGGCTGTAACTTTTGCAGTTTGAGGTGCAGCAGCAAAATTAGCACGAATTTCTTTTTCTTTCTTCACAGTTTGAGTAGATTCATTTTACCATAGATCTTAGCAACCACAGCATTCTTTTTTTTTTCTTTCCTTATTAAGTCAGGAACTTACACCTTTCACTTAAAAAAAAACTTCTCTTTAGCATGTCCAAATTGCCAGCGTCACTACTCTTGCACTCTTGGGCATTTACTGGTAGTAAAATGAGGGTTGCTTGAACAGAGCACTGCGATACTGTCTATGACAGTTGATCCTGATAATGGGAGGGCTACTGAGTGACTAAGGGCAGGATACACTGGAGGGATGATTCATGTCCTGAGTGGGACAGAGCAAGATGGTGTGGGATGGCACAAGATTCCATCACACTACTCAGAAAGTCATGCAACTTAGAACTTAGGATCATTTATTTCTCAAATTTTCCATTTAATATTTTCAGGCTGCATTTGACTGTGGCTAAAGTGAAACCGTGGATAAGGGAGGAGTACTGTACACGTTATCTTTGGCCAGAGATCAGGGTCTAAAAGTTGTACGGGGCCTTTCTGTTAAAAGTAGTTAAACGTCTTTTTAAATGTCAAATTAAACTTGAAAATTCTAGGTTTGAGTTATTTGTAAGCTAAATGCTATTCGTGTGTCTAGTTTTCATTTGAATCCAGTCACTCCCCTTTAGTTGGCTTTTGCTGTATTATGGTGGAAACTTCACTTTTCACCTTTATTCTGAAATTTTACTGGTATGCAGACCATTGAGGACAATTGTAATAGAATGATTGCAGTCATAATTTTGCATTCCTTTTTGACACATCCTCTAAGACCATATTATCAAATTGGGGGTCTTCTGGCTTCTGTCAGGGAGGGCAGGAATATTGGCTTTTGAATGAAAATCTATTCTCCCTTTCATATTTCATAAAATACCCAAGCCAGTATAGCCCTGACAATAATAAGGTAACATTTATTTGAAATTCAGCAGGAAATTTGGAAATCTAAAGGACTGCTCAGCTTCTTACATCATACATGCTTGTGTATGTAGGTTTTTTTTTTTTTTTTCAGTTTGGTAAAAGAATCAGCATTATGTTTGCCAGTAATTTTGGAAGTAATGGATTCTACTAAAAGTACATATAAAATGCATTCACTTAAGGGAAACTTTCTGTAATTTGGTTTATGGTACTTGTTTCCTTTTATGGAATGCTATAAGGTAGAATTTAGCTTAGCTCAGGGAAAAATGGTTACAAATACATGGTTAGTAAAGTTTCTAAGTTGCATGAAAGAATACTAAGTATTGCATTAGTGGCTGTGACAGTTTTTACTGTAAAACAAGGCAGTAAGTAAAATCTTATGATATGAAATATTCATTTAGCCTTCACTCTGGTGTCAAAGCACACGTTACTGTGCGTTGCACCTTCCTTTTCCAGAATTTTTAGAAGTTTTTTTGAGAATATCAGAATTTACGTACTTTTATCAGTTCTGCAATCATCATTTTAGTACCTGTGAACATCTGTTAATTCATATTAGTGAATATTCATTGTACAAGCAACTCCTAGTTGATCCCAGCTGAATGTTCCCATTGCATCTTTTTGCTTCTACTAAATAGGATGGGACGTAGAGGCAGTGATGGTCGTAGCATAAGGAAAAGTTATCTTTTTGACTGTTTTCTGGGTGCTAAAAAAGAAACTTAAATTGGTATTTTGTTTTAAATTACTTTGTACTTCAATAGATATCAACTGTTTGTATATGGTTAAGTCATAATTTTGCAAACTGATTTTGCACAGGACCTCCAGATTCTAAGGAGCCTGATAGGTATGTTAGAAGGGTTTAAGGGACAAATTCTGGCTGCATTTTATTAAGCACCATAGCTTTTAGCCATCTGATTTCCTTATCTGAACGCTCAGAACATGCTAGAACTTTCCATGTTCCTAGCAGTTTTTTTATGCCCTTCAGTTAGGTGTCTCTCCTGTTTGCCAAGGAGTTATTTCAAACCCTATTCTCAAGTCTCCTTACCCACCCTTTCTTGTTCCAGTTATCGATTGCTGTGTAATGAACCACCCAGGACTTGGTAGTGTAACTCAGTGACCATTTTCTTTGGCTCACAAATTCTCTGTATCAAGGAATTCAGGAAAGGCATGTTGCTGCTTCACAACGTCTGGAGCCTCAGCTGGGAAGACTCCAATGACTGGGGGAGATGTGGATGGCTGGGAACCGGAAACCTCTGGAGGCTTCCTTGCTCACATGTCTGGCGCCTGGGCTGTGATGACTTGAAAGCTGGGCTCAGCTGGGATTGTTGACTGAAGCACTTGCATATGGCCTCCATGTGGCTTGGGCTTCTCACATCACAGCCTTCGGGTTCCAAGGGTGGGTGTCTGGAGACCCGGCATTCCAGGAGAATCCGGCAGGGGCTGGTAGGCGTTTTCTGACCTAATCTTGGCAGTTGTTCGTTGTGACTTCCACTGTATTCTATTGGTTGAAAATGAATCTCTGAGGCCAGCCTGTATTCAAGGGGCTAGGGGTTTGGAATTAATTAGGCTCTCTCTTTTGGTTGGGTGTGGCAAGGTCACTTTGCAGAAGGACATGTGGAGTGAGAGATAACATAGTGACCATTTTGGAAAATCCAGTCTGCCACACTGTCTCCTGATCTTCACGTTTATATGCCTTAGTGCTTGCTAAATACTGCCACTTGAACATCCCAGTCGCTTAAAATGAAGCATGACCAAAATTTGTATAATTTGACATAGTTCACAGAAGCACTGAAGTTAAGAACTTTTGTTTTGTAGTCACATCACCGTTCTTGATACTTGGCTCCAAGCCACTTGTGGTTAAATGGTGGTTAGAATCTGATTCCCTTTCTAGAGATTTTTCCTTCTGTGAGGTTATTCATTTAAAAGAAGGAAGCAGGCAGGAAAGAACT
Source organism: Camelus dromedarius (assembly GCF_036321535.1). NCBI lineage: Eukaryota > Metazoa > Chordata > Mammalia > Artiodactyla > Camelidae > Camelus > Camelus dromedarius. Next base: position 10,056,719 of record NC_087465.1, on the reverse strand, counting down.
GCAAACAATGAATTCCACAAATATTTTTGAATACTGGCAGTATTATAATTGATGCATAACCTCCCACTGCTGTGACAGAGACAACACATTGGATGTGTAAGTTCTAATGTGATGATTAAAAACTCTTCATTTGACTTTTAATCTTTATTCTTAGTTTACCAGTTTAGTTTGCATTGAGTAAAAACTGTTGGCTCTTCAGGCTATACTGTAAGACAAAATGGTCTAAGTCTTGCATAGTATATAGATAATAGAATTTGTTGAATCCATATAAATATTATTTTGAAGTTTATATTTTTACTGTCGGGGGGGAAAAGAAAGCTGCTAAGCAAGTTGATCGGTTTTTTTTTTTTTTAATAAATTATTCTTTCTTGTTCATTAGAGAAGTCCTGTGCCTTATCAACTGTGTCAGGTTGGTTCCAGTAACTTAATGTTCTTGAAAGGAATAAAACTTACGTTTCTTTCAAAATACTTTAAAATCTGTATTTTCTATGCTAGTTTACAATGATGCATTTCCTTTCATTTTAATCTTTCCTTCTATATATAATACAGTGGTTATGTTTCTAAGATTTAAAAAATTGTATAAAAATAGGGATAGGTGGAGTTAATGGCTATAGATGAAATAATTCCTGAAAGAATTTCAGTAATAAAGTTTAAGGGCTATGACTATATAGTTTAAAAGCTTAAATATCACTAAATAAACAAATCCAGTATCTCATTTTTATCTTATTTCAGCTCAAGAGTGATGACTTTTCTTATCACATTCACTATTGTCTATTTGCATTCTCTAGTGTTTTCCCGAACAGTGTCAAAAATATTTTGCTATTTGTGGTCATCCTTGTCATGATTATTCTGACTTTAACAGGAGAATATTTTACAATTAAGCACCAAGTAGTTTTTGGTTTGAGTGTGCTACTTCTTAATTTGAATCTTTAATATTTTTTTTCTTCTGGGTGTTTTTCCTTTAATAATAGGAAATTAATTAGTTTATAGTTGACCTTGGAACAGCACGGGTTTGAACTGCATGGGTCCACTTATATATGGATATTTTTCAATAGTAATCACTACAGTACTACACAGTCGTGATTGGTTAAATCAGGGATGCAGAGGAACAGCAGAAATGGAGGGCTGATGATAATTTAACCCCCGCCTTGTTCCAAGAGTCAGTTGTATGTCTTGATTCTACTATTGAAGGCCAGCCTGAAGCAAACTATTTTCAAGTCCTGATTCATTAGAGAAATAGTTTCCTCAAAGACTGTTACTAGACATTTATTATAAGTTAAAAAAAAACTGAAAAGAAATTCCTTTTTAGCATGGATTCAAACGCCAGTTTAAGAAGTCTTACAGGTCCAGTAAATGGTTGTGGACACAGTGGATGAAACCAGACTGTTTTGCACTCATTTCTTTTAACCACTTCATGGCAATGATTCTTAAACTTGTTTGTTTATTAGAATCCCCTTGAAATCTTACTAAGACAGGTTGTAGGGCTCCATGCTCATAGTTTCTGATTCAGAAGTTTGGTGTGGCACCTGGTGATGCTGCCAGTCCTGGGACCACACTTTGAGAACCACTGCTTTCCATGTACTCAGCTCATTGTTGAATGAATTTTTCAGTTCACTCACATCAGTTAATGGAGGGTTGCTTAAATATAGCACCATGTGTAGTGTGTAATACTCTTAAGACTACAGGAACTAGTTTCTGGATCACTTTTAAACCATTATTTAACCAATCTGATCTAGTTTCCTCATCCACAGAGTGAGGAATCAAGGGTACAACTAGGTAATGTATAGAAGAGTGTTTTAAACTCTGTTGCCGTACAAATATAAAGTAGTATTATATGCATATATAATTTTTTTACAATTTGTTTATGGTTCTGTGGGTTTATAATGTTACTTTTTGTATTTTGGTAAATACTTAATCTCTCTACCTCGCCCCTATTGCTGCTTGTCCTTTTAATCTTGATTACTTAAAAAAAATTTTTTTTAGTTGGGGGTAAAACTAAGTTTGTTTGTTTGTTTTATTTAACAGAGTTACTGGGAGTCGAACCCATGACCTTGTACATGCTAAGCTTGTAATCTATGACTGAGCTATACCCCCCCCCCTTAATCTCAATTTCTTTTTAGTGATAGTGTCTTTCTGTTTAAGTGGCCTTGAATGGCTTTGAAAGGAAATATATTAAAATGAATACAAGTGATCTTAAAGAAGACTGTAAAAATATAAGCATTTTGCAGGACCATAAAGATAACTCCGCAGGCTGAAAACATGCAAGCTATGTTAATAATCAGTGGGAGAAATTGTTATTGTTCTTTGACCTTTAAAGATTTTGTCAAAACATTAAAAACTCTTTGTGGGTTATAAGTGTATAGGAAAATAAAAAAATAGTGAAGTTTATATTTAGTGCAAACTGACTTCAAACATTAGAAACATTGAGAATTAAAGTGTTTTTTATTGCTTTGTAAAAAAAAATTACTGAGATTAGTTTGGACAGTGCTTGCCTTGTATATTTACAATAAAGAGATGGGTAGGTAGATAGATGTATATAAATATTTTAGTGCCATCTAAATTGGCAGAGAAATATGTTCAGTGTAGCTTATGTTAGGTATGTTTTATTAGACTATTTAAATATGGACACTTAAAAAATAATGAAATCACAGAATAAATAGTTCATAAAGCCTATAGGATCCTTTGAACCTAGTGTTTTAGAGCAAAAGCCAGCAAACTTTTTCTGTAAAGAGCTTTGTGGGCCAAAAGGAAAGGTCAACAATATTGTGTAAGGACTTAACAAGAGAAACAAATTTATGCAGACTTTTTTATTATTGAAATTCAAAATAGTAGCAGTTGAGTATTAATTTTGTAACCTTGGTCTACTAATGAAAAGAGTGAAATTATTTTTTGCAAGGATAACATTCTTCATTGGGCTACAAAGTTAGTGTCCCTATCATCAAATTGGTCACAGGTACTCAGCTGTAAAAACTATTCTTAAATTCATGGGCGGTAGGGAAAGAAGTGGTGGGTTGGCTTTGGGATGTGAGCCGTAATTGTTGATCAATGTTTTAGAATATAAGGACCTTTGCAGTTACTTAATTGGTGAAGTGAGGGTTGTTTCCCAAGGTTACATAGTTACTTAGTTATCTTATTGACAGGTGCTATCAAAACAAGGCTCTTGAAAATGTTATGCTACCTCTGATACTCTTAATTAAAATATTTTTTCTTAAACAGGAATATCCTATTCCCTAACTATTTTATAAATGGAAATTCACCTTATACAAAAACTGCCACCTCCCCCTTCCTCACATCTTTTTTCTACCTTACCTGGTTTTTAGCAACATCTCAGCTTCTTTAACAATAACCATAATGTTTTTAAATTAAAAAATACTGTTTTAAAATTTTTATGAAGATTTGAAACAGTTAATATATCATTTCCCTCTCATCTGTACTATATTTTTAGAAATGATTTAAATTATTATTATGTGCACTGGTGAACTGTACAAGCTTAGTAGCCATATGCAGATCTTAAAGATCAGACTTTGAACTTTTATTAAGTAGTATTTTATTTTATTTTTGTTTTTTTAAAAACTTTTTTAAACTTTATTACATTTGGGGGGGTAATTAGGTTTTTTTTTTAATGGCGGTACGGAGGATTGACCCCAGGACCTCGTGCATGCTAAGCACTCAGTCTACCACTGACCTATACCCTCCTCCTAAGTAGTATTTTAAATACCCCCAGATAATATTTTCACATTCTCTCCCTTCTGCTCCTACTGGTAAAATGGAAAGAGCTTTGGTCCACAGAGAACTAGACCAAAATACCAAATAACAGTGCTTAGCACAGACTAGGAATGCATAAATTGTGCAATGACGAAGTGATTTGACAAAGTCACTTTATAAAGGGCTTACTGTCATCTCTGGTACATGGAGGGTGCTTAATACATGATAGTTCTTAATAATTGCTATAAAATCTAGAAGTCTAGAAGTTGTTCATAGTACCCAAATTTAATACATTTTGCTTAGTATTCATGATACACCTGTGTAGTAGGGTATTTGAAAAATCAGAATCTGGAGTTAGATTACCTAGTTTTAAAACCTAGTGAAACCAGATTAGCCCCACACCGAAGCCATACAGACCCTGAGCAAGTTATTCAACCTCTCTGTGCCTCAGTTTCCTAATCTTTAAAATGGAAATACGATAGTACAAACCTCATAGGGTTGTTACAAGGCTTATGTTAGTACCTGTAAAATGTAACAGTGCTTGGCACATAGTAAGTTCCCAAAAATTGTTGGCTGCAGTAATATTAATTATTAATGTTATATTTGAATGCTTTTCTTAAAAATTTCAAATTTAATCAATTAACTGGATTCCCAAAACTATCATTAAATTTAAGATTTTTCTGTTACAGATGGAATGTACCTAATTTTCTTCATCTCTTATAGATGTAAACAGCAAAAGGGAAATTTCCCATTAAATTGAGAATACGTGTTTTATAGCACCTTGTATAGTCACAGGTAGAAAAATTGATAAAATATCAACAAATATGTAGATGGTTAAGAAGTTATAGTCCTGGACTGATAATCTCCTTGAAATAATCCCAAGGGTGGTACCTTGAGCTTTTTTCCTCAACCAACATGTACCTTATCTTTTGTGATTTGAATACAGCGTGCTTATTATTTTGTTCTTAATATTAATGCTGGTCAATGTAAATAGTTACTTGACAAAAAAGAAAAAAACTACTTTGAGGAAAGAAAATGCTTTGGGAATTAGTAACCCACAATTGTACCTATCCTTATGGTTGTTTATACATATAGTTTTATAGAATTATATTCTGTAAATTAATACATTTGTCTGCAACAGAATATTATTAGTACCTAATTTTCTTTTGAATTTGCATTCTTCTCAACTTCTTATAGAAGTTACAAATTAATTTATAAAACCTGTAATCAAATTACTTAATGATCTTTCTGTTGTTAAGTTTTCTAATGTATGCTTTTTTTTTCCCTCCCACCAGAGGAAATAAAAGCGGAAACTGAAAAGCAGAGGTTTGTCGTTTGTTTTTGGTTTTTTTCTTCAGCAAAAAAAATTTGCAAACTTGTCAGTCTTGGCCAAAATAGTAATACAATCATCTGTATTTTAGTGTGGCAAATTTTCTACATGTGGCCTTTGTAACAAAATCAATTTTTTAAAAAATAATTTTTGAGAAATAGAATGGTAATCATACCTGTAAATACTGAAAGAGCTTGTAAATAAATAAATAAGGGTATTTCTGAAATGCTGTACGATATGCTTTAAAGTGTTTGATTCATATTTAGAAAGATTACTAAATATTTAGTAACCTAAATTATTTAATTAGATAACTGCATTGATTTTTAAAATTTTTCTTGCATTTAGTTACAGCTCTGGCCACTAGCTTATGACCTACAACAAATCACTTAACGTCTCTGGACTTTATTTTCCGCATGAAATATGGGAAGAGGAAGTCTGGTTTAGCAAAGTGCCTTGTAGAACTGAAATTCTGTGTTTTTATTTGAGTGTATCATCAGCATGAAAAATGTGATATTCTAATCAGGCTCTCCCTTTTTCTTTAGTCCTCCTCATGGAGAAGCAAAAGCTGGATCAAGCACCCTTCCACCGGTGAAATCAAAGACAAATTTCATCGAAGCAGACAAGTACTTCCTACCTTTTGAATTGGCATGCCAGTCCAAATGTCCCCGCATAGTTAGTACATCTCTAGATTGTTTACAGGTATGTATAAAACGGCACTGTCTAAAAACTATCTAATCTGAATGCGTTTCTAAACATTACTCACAATTGATGAGTCAGTCATTTTCCATGAGAGCAGTTGATTATTCTTTTTGTGGTAAGAAACCAAGTGGTTGCTTAACATTCAGGAGAAACAATAGTTGCAAAAAGATGTTTCTAGGTTAAGGGTAACAAAAGTCAGTAGTGAGCTTAGTGAGACACAGAATCTTTACTGAGGTCATCAGTAATGAAACTGTTGATTCATGCTCTTTTTTTAATCAGTGAAATGCAAAAAAAATGGTACTTTTAACCTGCTGATTTTTATATATATCATTATTTCAGTGTTTTTTTTTTTTTTTTTACCAGATGCTTGCTGTTTTATATAAAGCAATAGGTTAATGTTAACAGTTTAGTATTTATATTTACTATTGGACTTCAGCTCTGACCTTCATTTATGTCAGAAAAATTTCTTAAATCTTCCTGTTTTACTTTGACACACACACACACACACACACACACATCCTCTTAGATATTTATAAGACAAACCTTCAGATAGAGAGGTCCTTTTCTTTTCAGATATTTTCATGGTTTGGGGATTATACCTTTTAACTAGCAATTCAGTGGAAAAGACCATATCCATATGATTTGTTCTTAAGATAGATTAAGGATAAGTTCATTTGATTTGTGACTTTGTTTTCCCTGAAAAATTAAAATTAAAGTATCTAAGGCCTTCCTTCCAGGGCTATAATGGTAATGATAAGTAAACAAATCTGTGATTTATCGCAGTCAGTGTATGGAAATTGGGTTCTCTGCATTTTCGCAGATCTAATTTGGCAGGTGATTTTGGGTTATTTGAATGTGTTACGATAGCTTTTGCAAAAGCAGTATCAGTAATGTTTGGACAGAAAGCAATAAGCCATTCTAACTCATCAGAGACAAGTTCTTAGGTCTGCCCTCCTTAAAGGTATTGCCTGATGGTTTTGCTGTGGTTATTTTTCTGTTTTTGTGGTTATTATGAGTATAAATAATTTCACGTTTATATAGCTAATAAAGCTTTCTTCAGGAAAAGTTGGTATAGCCTTGGCTTTGAGTATTCTTTAATAGTTCTATGTAAAATGTTTAATATATATTCAGTTGTATATTGTAATTTGGGGGGGTCATTACATCTATTTATTTATTTCTTCCTCTTCTTCTTTTTTTTTTTTTTTCAAATAGAGGTACTGGGGATTGAACCCAGGACCTTGTGCATGCTAAGCATGCGCTCTGCTATTTGAGCTATACCCTCCCCCTGTATATTGTAATTTTAATGTATGTTTAATTAGTATATATATTTGTTAGCTTAATTAGGATCTTTATTTTTTTTTCTCCATTTCAGAAACTTATTGCTTATGGGCACTTGACTGGCAATGCTCCAGATAGTACAACACCAGGCAAAAAATTAATTGATAGAATTATTGAAACAATTTGTGGCTGTTTCCAAGGTCCTCAAACAGATGAAGGAGTTCAGTTACAGATAATAAAGGTGATTTATGAGATAAAGTGAACTTGTTATTCATAATCTATATTTTTAAAAATCAGAAGCCTTTTACCTTGAAAAATATTTGGAAAGGTCATTTTATGTGCTTTCCAGCTATAATGGAGGTCATTTGGGTACTTTTTAGACTCCACATCGGGAGATTTTATTGCTGAATGCCAAGAGTTCGCTACAAGACACTTATTTGCAAATCTGTTATTTAAAGGTCCCAGTTTAGGGCCCCAGAGCCTTCCAGAGCTTTTCTGTTTCTGGCATGGTTCTGTCATTAAGCTTTCAGGTCCCATGTGAAGAAGGTCTTGTGACTCTTCTAGTTTCTTCTACTGCTATCAGAGTCCTTGCAGTCTGCCCTCTAGTCCTGGGTTTCACCATATGAACTACTTGTGCACCAGCTTTCCTGATTCCCTTGCACCTGTCAGTCTGCTGAACCTGCTCAGCTAAACCCCGTCCTGGGTTTGTGCTGTGATATACCTGGGTGATCAGCTCCTTCCAAGGAAAATCACTCAGTTGTGTTTTCAGTCTGCTGCAAATACTGAATTTTTAATGTTACTGCTAGTAGTAGTTGTGGTGTGTTTGGTTATCAGTAAAATTTTCTTGTACTGTTAGTACTTTTGAAATTGTGGACTGAAACAAATCAGTTGAATGGTTTTCTAGTGTTTTGGGTTTGAGAGGATTATATGGAAGCTGCTGCCAGAATGAGGAAAACATAGGATATTTTAACAGTTGATGATATATTTAAGGCAGATAGAAACTCTATACATTACCTTAAAGTGGTAATGATGTCTGAAAATTTTGATTCTAATATAAAAATATATATTTTTATGCTGAAACTCTGGATGCAAAAAATTGCTTTAACTTTTTTTTTTTTTTTAAGGCTTTACTTACTGCAGTAACATCTCAACACATAGAAATTCATGAAGGAACTGTACTGCAAGCTGTGAGAACATGTTACAATATCTATCTTGCAAGCAAAAATCTCATCAATCAGACAACAGCCAAAGCTACTCTTACTCAGATGCTAAATGTTATCTTTGCACGCATGGAAAACCAAGCAGTAAGTATTAGAAAATGAGAGAGATTGTATGGAACACCACAAGCATCAAGTATAGAAAAAATTTTATGGAAATTACACTGAAATCTTTTGTGCCTGTGGAGAGAATGGTTTTTAAGGTTTTGTGTACTGGAGATCTGTGGTTTTGTTTTGTTCTGAGGCTTACTGACTTGTTTGACTTTGGATAAAATACGTCTCTAGTTGCTCACAAATAGAAATTGAAAGATATCAGTTGCCATCATCCTTATGGAAGTGTTTATGAATTGATATTTTTAATAAGCTCTCAAGCTTAGTAGATGAGTGTAATATAGATAAGTTACCTATTTGATCTGTTCTGGTATAAGATTATTCATTGAGCCTTTAAAAAATAAACAAAATGTGTTCTATGTTGATGAAATATATTTGGGGAGGAAGTAAGAGATCAGCAGCTAGAAAATCATTAATTTTTTTAGTTATTTAGTCTTCATAATTAAAAACCAACCTCTAACTTTTTTTTTTGAACTGATTTTAACCTTATGGAAAAGTTGCAAAAAAATTTACAGAGATATCTCCTTTACCCTGCTACTTTCCTTAATACCAGCATCTTACAGAACCACATTACAGTGTCCAGAAGCAGGAAATTACACTGGTATGATACTATTAAATAAACTGTTAGCCTTACTTGAATTTCACCAATTTTCCCATTAATTTCTTTTTTTTTCTTTTCTGTTTTAAGATCTGATCCAGGATCCCACGTTGCATTTAATATGCATTTAGTATGTCTTACTCATCTCCAGTTTGTAAAAATTTCTCAGTCCAGCTTTCATCACCTTGAAGGGTGATGATCAGTTATTTTGTTGATTATCCCTCAGTTTGCTTTGTCTGATGTTTTCTCATGATTAAAATGAAGTTGTCCATGTCTTGCAAGAGTACCTCTGAAGCAGTGTTGTGTCCTTTTCAATACATCACGTCAGTAATTCATGATGTTGATATGTCCTAATACTGACGACGTTAACCCTGGTTACTCGGTTAAGGTGGTAGCTGCCAGGTTCTTACACTGTAAAGTTACTCTTTTGTAGTTAATAAATATCTTGGGAGAGATACTTTAATACTATGCGAATATCCTGATTTTTCCCTCACACTCCCCCACCCCCAGTATGAGTGTCCATCAGTGAATATTGTTGGCAACAGTTATTACTGCGGTGTTTCCCTAGTGGTGATTTTCTGTTTCTCTCTCCTTCTGTGTTTATTGACCAGAATTATTCTCCTTCCCTTTTTATTTATTCAGTTTTTTATTTATGTCAGTCTGTATTCATGGGTAATTATTCTATGGTTTATAATCCAGTTCTATCATTGTTTTGTTGTCCCAGTTATTCCAGCTTTGGCTTTCTGACCTTTTGACAAGTTCCCATTGTTTTTTTTGTTTTTTTTTTTTTTTTTTGAGTCCCTCCTTACTTTCTGGAATTTCAAGATTTTCCAGGCTCATTTTGAATTTCCTCTGCTTCAGCTTTGGAGTAGTAGACACTTAAACAGGGAGCCCTGACTTCTTCGGTTGGAGAATGGTAATTAGAAGCTAGAATCTGAGTGCTAGGTGTGTTTGTTGTAGCTGGGATGTTATTGCTTGGAAGCCCTCTCAGCAGATTGAACTAGGGAATATATATGTGTATACTCACCCCACTTTCCCACTTCTTCTCTCTTCCATATCTGTATGTGACTGTCTATGTATGTTAAAAACTATGTGTTCATACTGATAACTTTTGATTCCAGTCCAGTACCATAGGGTTCATTTCAACCTTCTTCCTTTATTTATAACTTCCTCTCCCTAAACGTGAGAAATAAGGCCTTCATTTTCTATGATACATTATTTGTTCAGTCCTGTACTGTAACACACAGAAAATAATTTTAGAATTGCTAACTCATACCACTGTGAGAAGCAAATTTACTAAGTAAATTGTAACATTTATTTTTTGGCTTATTTTTTTGTCTTTAGTCTTACAGTATCCATTCAAAATATTTTCTAAAGTTACTTAGGTTAGTTCTTTTCTTCTCTGTACTCTTAAGGGACAATATTACTTTATAATGCAATTAAGTTCATTTATTACTGCCTGTTTTCCATTTCAGTGTCCCTTGCATTCTGGTTTAATTGCTTACTTACATTTCCTGAGTATGCTAAACACTACTATAAGCTAAGAGTTAGAGCTATAAAAAAGGTATACTCCTGTCATTCCTGTCAGTCCTCTTCCATCTCTTTTGGATGGATGTAGATAATCTCTACTGTTTCTAGTTCATCCTTCTGCATTTCTTTAGCACAAATGAGCAGATAGATATATGTATGGTTTCATGTATCACCTTTCTTACATGAAAGGTAACATACTATATTAGTTATCCATCACTGCATAACAAACTTACTCCAAACTTACTCCAAACTTCAGCTGCTTAAAACTCATAGTTTAGCTGCTTGAAACTCACGGTTTAGCTGCTTATCTCACAGTTTCCAAAGGTCCAGAATCCAAGCGTGGCTTAGCTCGATGATTGTGGCTTGGATTTCACATGAGGTTGCAGGTGGCTGTGTGGATCACAGTATCAGCTGGGGCTGCTGTCACTTAAAGCCTTTATTGGGCTAGAGAATGAGAGAGAGAGACAGAAAGAGAGAAAAACAAGGCAGAAGCTACCTTATGATCAGAAGTGGTCACGCAGATCATCCCTGGCACAGTAAAGGAGGGGACTCTACAAAGAGGAGAACGTGAAGAGGTGGAGATCATGGGTGGCTGTCTTAAAAAGGCTGGCTACCACGTCCTGCGGATACTCTTTTGGACTTTGCTCTTGTCACTTAGTAGTATGTCCTGGAAAGCATTCTGTATCACTCCTTAGAGATCTTCCTCATGTTTTTTTCACATCTATTCAGTCACTCTCCTGTATATTGACACTGGATTATTGCTCATATTTTGCAACCACAAATAAGAGTTTTGCTCCTTTTTGAAGGAGTGAATGATAATGATTTTATCACTTTTTAATGGCAGAAATATAAAGAATATTTTTATTGGTTTGACTTGTTCAGCAACTTCTTATTACATTCTCTGTATGTTCCTGGCACTGTTCTGGTTCTCAGTTACACAGTGCTGGGCAAAACCAGCTTGACCACTACTTTGAAAGATCTTAACGAACTGTGGGGCATAGAGGGGGAAGATGAACCAATAACCCCAAAAGTAAATATGTAACTGAATTGTGATAGAACCTATAAACATGTTTCATGTCATGAAGCATATTTAATTATAGAAAATTATAGAGAAGTGGGAAAGGGGAGGGAGAGAAAATTAAAAAGGTGGGACACAGACTGATTTTTTCAAGTTTGCTAAAATATTCTAAGCTAGAAGTCTAATTCATTTGTATATGCTACTGATAACTTTTCCTCTCCTCCCCAAATAAAATTCACTATAAAGTATTCAGTTCTAAAATTATTTCAAAGGAGGAAATGCTGATTTCTTTCTCTAGAACAGTGGTTTTCAGTGGGAGATGGTTTTGCCTCCAAAGCCACATTTGCACTTCTGATTGTCATGACTGGGGTGAGGAGGCTATTATTGGCATATAATGGGTTTCTGCCCATTAAGGATAGGGATAGGATGTTGCTAAACTCCCAGCAGTACACTGGACAATCCTAGTTCACTCACATCCCCCCACTCAAACACAGCAAAGAATTACCTGATCCAAATGTCAGTAGTACTGATATTGAGAAACCCTACTCTAGAAAGTGTGAAAGTGTACAGAAAATGTTTTAAGTTAATTTCCTCTATTTTTCAAAGACCTTTCTAGAGGTTACAGAACTCTGGAAAAAGTAGAAAAAGCTAGAATTCAACACCTTGCTTGTCTGTGATTCCAAAGCATGTACTTGCCCTGCTAAACCATGGTGCAGACTAGCTGAAGTTGAGCTGGGGGTGAGATTGGACTGCAAGTCATAGGCTCCTTACTGTTAATTTGGACATTGACTTTCTCATGAATGGGCCAGAGCTTTGGTTTGGGAATTCTGTTCTGATTCCAACTATGCAACTAGACCTGCCCATTGATTTCCTTACCTATAAAATAAGGGATTTAGACCATGTAGATGTTAAGTCTGTTCCTACCTTTGGGGCATTGAAATCTTAATTCAACTTTATTTTTACATTCATATAATTAATTCTGATATTTCTACATAACCTGGAATATTACTAGGAATATGAAACGTTCATATTTGATGCTATAAAATACTTATCTTTGTGGAAATTAATTCCATGAGAATGATTCTTATTAGGTCATGAAGACCACAAGAGATGTGTCTAAAAGCAATAAAGTGCTAAAAAATGAAACACTGTGTTCTTGATTGTTACTGTTTTTAGCATCTTGTAAGTGAGCCAGTTTTACCCATGGTGTTATATATATAATGACAGGTCTCCTAAAATAAAATTAGAGCATTTGTAGGTACAGTTTTTTCATTCTTATTAGATGACTCATTGGGCAGAGGCATTTAGGTACTCACTGCAATTTTATTTATTAAATGTAATTTTATTTTTTTAATTAAAAGACACGTGATGAGGTAACATAAAAACATAGTACAGAAAGGTATGCACTGAAAAGTTGCCACCCATTCTTGTTTGTAATTTGGTCACTTCCTAACTTCTACCCCTTATAGGTAACCATTATTGCTAGTTTCTTGTGTTTATGTCTAGACTTTGTTTCCCTATATATAAGTAAAAATGAATGTGTGTGTATTTTATTCCTTTGCCCACTTTTTTCCTCCCTTAGTGAAACTTTGATTTTAGGTGAATCTACTGGCAACAACCCAGTTATCATTCTAAAGTTATTAAAATTATTTTAGTTTTTTTATTTTAAGTAATACATTCATGTCAAACACCAAAAATAATGAAAAGAGAACATATAGTGAAAGACTTCCATCTCTGTTCTTGTTTGCCAAATTCTATCCCCCTAAGAAGTAACCACTATTTTTGTTACTGTGTTTTTAATATGTTTTGTTTTTTATTTCTGATGGACTGCAGTTTCTACACCTAGAGACAAGGTGGCACCTTATATGAAGGATTTATAGTTGAGTGTAACATTACCCCTCCAAATTTAGACAACTTACTTTGCTAATATTGGAAATTATGGTCTCTTTTTTTCTAGTTGCAGGAAGCCAAACAAATGGAAAAAGAAAGGCATCGACAGCATCATCATCTGTTGCAGTCTCCAGTAAGCCATCATGAGCCTGAATCACCTCAACTCAGATACTTGCCACCGCAGACTGTTGATCATATATCCCAAGAACATGAAGGGGACCTTGATCCCCATACAAATGATGCGGATAAAAGCCTTCAGGATGATACAGAGCCTGAAAATGGATCTGATATTTCCAGTGCAGAAAATGAGCAGACTGAAGCTGATCAGGCAACTGCAGCCGAAAGTAATCTTTTTGAGTAGGGGTTGGGGGGGTGTGGTAAGGGAAGGATGCCAGAAATGTGTTTTTAGTAACAAAATATGGAAAAGGTAATATGATTTAATGGATATCAGAAACATTGTGGTAGTTGTGGACTTTTTCCATCCTAAGTGGTAAAGTTGATTTCACGTAAGCCCACAAAACGTCTGTTGATATTACGCATTCATTAGCATCTTATGAGCAGTATGAGTTATAGACTTGCTTTGGAGGAGATACGTTACAAAAGAGGGTCATAAATGTCTGTTAGCACGTTAGATAGGAACCTCAGTTATCTGAACGTTAGTTCCTAGCAAACAAGAGGGCTGTTCATTTAGTAAGGTTTTCTGGAATGTGACTGAAACTTTTAAGAAATCATTGTAAGTTCACAAGATATTGTCAAAAAAAGTGCTGAAATTAAATATGCAAAGAAATTCTCTGAGTAACTACCTGGCATACAAAAATATCTTGTTTATTTTTATAGCCTAATGTTTAGTAATCAATAAAATTTAGATGTTCTCTGACAGTATTTTTCTGAGTAAATTTGTTTATAAGAAAAAGTTGACAAGATTACAAAAATTAAATTACATTTCTTTCTTTTACAAATTTATTTCTCTAAAAATAATCACATGCAGTCATTTTTTTCCCCAAACATTATTTCCAGTTTTTGCTGTTCTATAAAACTGCCAGGGAGTAAGTTTGTTCCCTTTACTTCTCCTTAGCTTGGTGTCAAAAAAAAAAAAAAAAAAAAAATGATAGAAATTCTGTTGTCTTTCCAGTGTGGTTTTGTAGAACTAGGATGGTTAGGACTTAGTTACAATTCATCTGACTTCTGTTTTTACTTTACTTTGAGGAAAGACTTTTATAGTATTTTTCAGCTCTTGATTTTTTTTAACCATATCTTTTTCATAACATAATAGTGGCGTAAATATTAGCAGTGCCATGAATTACTTTTTACTATCTTTGATGGTACTTTAGTATTTATTTATTTATTTTTTTTTAGTATTTATTTTAAAAGGGACAATTTTGAAAAGCCTGGCATTCCTAGTACTCAGGCTAATAGTGAATCTGTACTGCTTACGTGATTTACATTTTCCTAACCTGCCCTTGCCAAGATTTCCCTACTTTCACTGCATGCTTTTAAAGGGGATGAGTCAAAGGGCTAATATCTGATAAAACTGGAACTTTATTTATTCCTCCATTTTTTCATCCATGCACTCAGCAAACATTCATTTGGCATACTGTGTCCCAGGCAGGGTGCTAGGACTTGGGGTTAAACAGCTGATGATGATCTAGCCATCACTCGTAGGGTGCTGGTGGTGTGCCGGGAAGGTCAGGCATGTATAAATGAGGTGTAATGTGATAAACCTGCAAGTGGCATGCACAGGGTAAGTCTGCGGAGGAGAGTTTGAGAAAGTGATGATGTTTTAGCTGAATCTTGTTTGGATAAGGGTAGGAATTGGCTGGCTAGAAAGTTTAGGAAGTTTTCCAACAGGAGAAACAACATAGGCTGAAAACCAAGGAATGGAAGATATGCTGTGTACTTGGTACCACTGTAGGTACCTTTTAGGATACAGAATTGTAAATAAGACATAACTCCCTGTGGTGTATTTGTGATTATTTTGGCTTTTCAAAGGTATTTTCCTCCTGACAGTTCATATAAGTGAAAATTCTGCCTGAGAGCCTTTGGCTAAGAGTGCCTGCCCTGGAGTAGATTATCTGCTCTGAGTCACATCTCTTGTCACTTACTGGCTGTGTGACTTTGAACATACAGTTAACTTCTCTAGTCATTTCCCATGTGTAATAAACATTACTCACTGTTACTCTAATCTATTTCTGTCAGATAATTTATATGAGAATTGACTCATTTCATTAATCATTTTGTGCACATTTTAGTGACTGTATAGTTATGTTGAAACTTAATTTTTAGATTCTTTGTAATTTTAGCTAACTAAAGCACAGAAATACAGAACTTAAGAATGATGGAAAAATTGTCAAGACATTTACATATTTTTACTCCACAGAAGAATCTAAATGCTATTGTATTTGGATTTTTATAAAATAAAACTACTGATTTGACATGCCTATTTATCACATTTCTCCTGTGACATTCAGTATTTTGTAGAATTTTGCAACAAGTAGTAGATTAGGAGCAGTGAACAATGGGGAGGACAGACTTCTGGAAGCCAGAGTTATAAGCAGTGGTCCTTCATAATAGTGTGATGGGATGGGTTTGTAGACAGTAGCACTGTTAGCTCATATGCAGTCTGATGTTATTTGCTTTAGGGCAATGGCTCGCAGAATAGGGTCCCAGATCCCAGAACATCTTAAAGTACTAATTGAGCCTTCCTGAGGTATTTTCAGCATTTCAAAAAACCCAGTGGAAATCCTATTTTTATCTGCAGTGGTCTACACAAGCTAACTGAGAATGTCAAATTTTATTAGTTTCTTGTGTGTTGTTCAGAAGTTCCATTTGGCAGTTATATCTGTTTTCAATTAATGTTAAATTGGGGAATGAATTCTTTTTTACTTACTAAATTCAGTTTTACATTGTATATGTAGATTCGATTGGGGAAGAAATAGTAAGGAAGGGCCCAGATGGCCCCATCTCTGCCTCATCCAGGACCTCACTATATTAGAGCAGCAAGGGGCTTGATATTATTGATGAACCTGATTAATCAAAACAAGCTTAAATGACATTTAATATTACCTGATAAGTGTGTGGGACATGTTAGAAATGTTTATTCAGGATACTTTTAAAAGTTTTGGTTCTTAAATCTAGAAAACTCACTTAAGTTGAATACTCATTTAATAGCTTGTCAAATGAATCGCTGAAATTATGAAATTTTAAAATATGGTTTGGTTATAAATGTTGAATATTAAACTAATTCCTTCTAGTGTCGTGTATCTATTTAATTTTTTTTTCTTTCATTCTTAATTTCTTAGGAGATCTTTTCATTACAAATGCCCAGTAAAAGTTTCCAAAAAACTAAAATAATGTTTTTTTGAATTTTTTTTAAAGCGTTATCTAAAAATGATATATTATATGATGGAGAAAACCATGACTGTGAGGAAAAGCCACAAGACATTGTACAGAGCATTGTAGAAGAAATGGTGAACATCGTTGTTGGAGGTAGTATATTTGACTTGAAATTAGTTTATTCTGCCTTACATTACTTGACTCTGGAGACTATTTTTATAATGTGTGGAACAAAAAAGGCGAAAATACAAGGTCTTTCTCAAATTAGAGTGTGTGCATAGAAAAAATACTTAAGTATCTTAGATTATAGAAGAGTACTCCCTTTTTCTGCAGTTTCATTTATAATCTTAGAAAAACCCGCATTGCGCTACAAAAGTAAAGTTGAGTAGTAGCAGCAAAGATCATACAGCCTGCAAAGCCTCATAGCTCCTGCTTACTGAGAGCCAGTTGTGTGCTTTACATGTTGTGTGTATGTGTGTTTTGGTCGTTTCTCATAGACATTATTGTCTTTGTTGTTTATGTAGAAACTGAGGCAGAAGATTATGAAATAACTTATTCAGTTAGATGGTAAAGATATGATTGAAACAGGGTTCTCTCATATTCCAAAATCTAGGACATTATATTTCCCTCATACTAGCTTATAATTTCTTCTAATTGGTAGCATGAAAGGAGCAGTTTCCTGCCAGATACCTGCTGAGTTATGGCCATAGACGTGTATGTGTTCCTTTTTTAAAGTAATATACATTACACCTAGAGTAGTTCTGAAACTTAGTATTATTTACATTATCTATGTTTGTTCTATGAGAAGCCATTTATTTCTGTTTATATTAATTACAAGTATGATTACTCGGAGTAACATGCTCAAGAATACAGGGGTCTAGGCCACTATTTCCATAGCTGTGTTCCAGAGAATATATGTTATTAGAGGTAATAGTAGATACTCTAAAAAAGTGGGAAGGGCCTCATGGTAAAATAAGTTTTGGAAACACTGCATATTGTGTATCCCCTTTAGAGTACTCAGTGCACGTTAGCAAATTAAAGGCTATAATAAACCTGTTTTCATCATTTCCTTAACTTACTTGAAAAGGGGATTTTTTTTTTCTTGAGGAATTTCTTTTAACATCTTAAGGCATTAACATTCATTAGAACAGTTTAGTAAATGCTAATGTAGACTAAAAGTAAGCTCTGTTTTTGCACGTTCTGGTTAGTCTTTCGTCAGCTGAATGTGTTTCATTGCTAGAACTACTTAAGGATCATATTTGGGTGTGTTCCAAATGCATACTTACTAGTAAGTACGCTGACCTTTAAATGGTGCCAGTGTACCTTACTTCACACCGCTTTCTGCCTCTGTTTCATTTTAAATAGCGTATGCTTTTTCAGTGCACTTGGTTAAGTCAGATATGTATGTGTGTTTTTTATTCTTACCGTTTCAGATATGGGAGAAAGGACTACCGTAAATGCAAGTGCAGATGGTAACATTGGAACCATAGAGGATGGTAGCGACAGTGAAAATATTCAAGCAAATGGAATTCCCGGCACACCAATTTCTGTTGCATATACACCGTCCTTACCCGATGACAGATTGTCTGTCTCTTCCAATGATACTCAGGTATAAAGAGGGGAAGATGTCCTCTTAATCTTATAAACTGATAAGCTACCAGCACCTTGTGGTGAATATATCCAGTTGATAATACTGGCTGATTTCAGTTTGGGGAAATAAAAACTTGGGGTTTTTTTTTTAATTGATATAAATCAGAGTAGTTTATTCCCTTAAAATACTGATAGCTAAATTTCCAACTCTAAGGTATGTCTCATATGTTTTTACATCTTCCCTGCAACCCTCCAACCGTTGACATTATGTTTAAAAAAGAACATTCTTGTCGCATATTTATAGGATAGTTCCAGTGTACTAGGAGGAGAAAGAACTTGTAAAAATCTAGAGACCTTCATGTTATCTTTGTTCAGGGCTGCAGTGAAATCCATACTATGGCGGTGATAGGTCCTCCTCATCCTTCCTACCTTATGTTCTTTTGTCTTTTTTCCTTATCTTTTTAAATAAGGGAATCCTACCCTAAATCTCTTCCCATACATAGGGGTTAGTATTCTTGGCCTTGTTGACATTGATCAGCTGACAACTTTTGAACATGGCTTTGACAGTCTCTATTGTCTTATGTCTATCTGCACAAGAGTAGATGAAAAATATAGTAGGACAAAGGCATAAAACACACCAGTGACAGGTAGTGGAAAGCATAGGTTAAGCCATGGACAAGGTGTCTTGCCAGGGCATGATGTGCAGGTTTTTGTTAGTAATAGTATGAACTGGGTAAATTTTAAGAGTTGGGTGGCAAAGAGGAAATGAGAAAATATTTTAAAAGAATACATTTTCAAGGTATTTATTGTTGGGGATGGGAGTGGTATGTCACAGTAACGGAAAACAAATGTAAATTTCTCACCTGGTCTCCCTTTTAATAGAACACCACATATTACTAAATTGAATAAAGTATATGAAAGGCTGAAATGATTTTGCACTGGCAAGTGTCTTTATTTATGTGGTGTGTTCACTTGTTTAGGAATCTGGAAATTCTTCAGGACCTTCACCTGGTGCTAAGTTTTCCCACATTTTACAAAAGGATGCCTTTCTAGTATTCAGGTCATTGTGTAAACTGTCAATGAAACCACTGTCAGATGGACCACCAGATCCAAAGTAAGTCCTTAGCTGTTCTGCCTGACAAATGCAGTTTTTTAAGCTTGAAATTTACTTACTGTAAGATAGTCCTTGGGTTTTCTTTTGTTCATTTTGTCTTTTAGGACCTTCAAAAACATACTTTACTTTAAAAAAACAATATATTAAAAAGTTTCAAAACTACTAAATAGATACCTTACACTATTTCCCAAAGCACACCAATGGCATTAGAGAATTGTGCCTGGTACATAGTAGGTCTTCACCAAGTTTTGAATGATTGAATGAATTATTATTTCCACATAGTAAGTAACATTGGCACTAATCTACTCCTGTTACACGTAGTCTAATGCTAGGCTTCTGAAAGCTACCAGGTGAGAGTTGAAAGTTAATAAAACCTAAGAGAAGTAAATCTTAAAAGTAAATCTGTGAAAGATAATAGCATATTCATTAAGGTCTGAAAATGCCTAAGATAACTTTCTCCCATGGGGAGAAGGAAATACTTTAAGATAAGAGTCGCTTAGGATGGGGGATATAGCTCAGTGGTAGAGCATGCCCTTGGCATGTGTGAGGGCCTGGATTCAATCCCCAATGCCTCCCTTAAGGGAAAGGGAAAAAAATAGGAATCACTTGTATGATTCCCATCAAATATATTAGTTTAAACTGTAGGGAAGTGCCAATTTAAGTCATAAATTGTCAAGTATCTTTCAATTTAAATGATTACAGTGCAACTAACTCCTGCTTAAGATTGAGTTTGGGAGTTACTAGAGAGGCCTGCCCCGCTGATATTGCACAAGATGTATTATATAGCATGTCAATTTTAGGAGAACTTTCTAGAGAGAGAAACCTTGGAGAAGGCCTGAGAAAGGGATATTTAAATAGGTGGAAATTCATTTTAAAAACTATAGAGCATTTCAGTTTCTCAGTGTCAACTGAGAGGGAAGACTGGAGACAGTTACAATAAAAACTTTCCAGCTTTCAGAAACCACATTTGTTTTAGTTTCTATAGTTTTATTTTGTTACATTGTATTGATTCAGTGAGAATTTAGGCCCAGAAGCCAAAAACTAAAATCTTTGTAGGCCCAAATCTTGAGTCAAACATTTAATTCTGTATTTTGAAAATACAAACTCTACAGAAAAAGGATTAAGTTTGTTCAGATTATAGTGTAAACTTGATTATACCCTGTATGCTTTATAAGAATATATTAAAATTTTTTTCAATTTCTTATTTTCATTATGAGGGGAAAAATATGACAATCTTGACATCTCTATTTGGAAATGATGAAGACCTACTTGAAGAAAAAAATAAGAATTTGATTTTAGTGCTGAAGGCTAGTTTTGCCATGATTTAAAAATGTTATTGACCTTTAAAAACCTCAGATGTTTAGTTTTCCCAGATCAAATATAAAAACTGACTTAAAAAAGTGCTAGAAACAGAGAAGAGGGAATTCTTTAGCATGCCAAAGATGAAAAGGAATTATATGAGATTTGAGGAGTACTGTAGTGGTGGGGAGGGGTTCATCTAGCTCTGAAAAAAAAGTGCATTTGGAGAGCTGCAATTATTAATATTAACAAAAGATTCTTTTGAGGAGTAGTAAATTATCCTCCTACTTAGCAAGCTTAAATCAGATACTAGGAAATTTTGTTTGAACATTAAAAAGACCTTCTTGACTGTCAGAGTCATTCAACATTGGAATTGAATTCTGAAAGAGATCAAATTTCCTACCCCTAGAAACTGTCCCTTTTCCAAAAATATATGGTTTTCTATCTTGAATGACTTTTTGACAAAATCAATGAGTTTTTAGTTATATAATTTTCTTTTTTGTCTTTGCATCTCTTTATATTTTGTGACCTTGCTAAGATGACAATCCAGGAAATAATCTGTAAGCTTGAATCATAGTTTGAAACTACCCTGTGAAAAACTGCAGACCTCAAATTTCCAGCTTCTTTTGCCTGTCAAGAGTATACTTTGTTGTGTTATAAGACAATCATTTGATCATTTCTTCATTGATATCTTATATTTAGTAGATGCTTAATGTTTAGATGACTGCATGAATAAATCCATTAATTATTTTGAGCCCATATTAACAAGGCATTTTGTTAGATGCTGGAGATACAAAGACAAAACATAGTTAGAATAAAACTCATGTGTTAAAGAATGATAGGCTGCAGGTTTTAGTTACTATTGGAATTAAGTAAAAGGGGTGATAAATGTGAGCTAGAGTAGGAAGTAGTAGTAATGTATAAGCCTTGGAATGCCCCAGTGTGAAGGGGGAATACTTGGCCCAGTCTGTATTTTCCTGTAGCTATTCCTAGAGTCTTACCTCTCATTCTTTCTAACTTGATTTATCTAAGCTTTTTTGGGGAGAAAGGGGTGGGTAATACTATATTAGCTGCACATATGTATTCTTAGATTAAGAGGAATAGCCATCTTGGAAATGTGATTGTTTATTAATGAGCCATGGTATTAATTGGTTCCAGTTTCATTTCAAAGATGGCAGTACTTTTTGTAATTCCAATTTACATAAAATTAAATATTCCTTGCTAGAATTTCTTAGGTTTTTGAATTACTTGACACTTAACCATAAAATTTTTGAGGTAAGAATCAAGAGCAGTTAAGTTTACTGTATGGTATAAATGTGACTGAGTGAAGTTTGGAATAAATCAAGAAAAGAACCAACTGTTAGAACATTTAAATGTGTCCTGTATTTGAAAAGTTGCCTGGAATCAATCTCCTTGTTCTTTTGGACTTAAGAATCCTGTTTCAGTGGGAGAAAAATTATATTTGTGAGATCTGATCATTAAAATTCTAGATGGTGATTAGAAATATGACATGGAGTATTGATCAGAAAATAATTTTTAAATTTAAGCTGAAATTGTTTTCCAGTTTTTCATTATAGAAATATTTAGAATAAATTGGTAAGCTGTTAAGAGATATGTGTTCTAAAACTTAGCCTCTTTGTATGTATTTTTTTCCAAAGAGCTGTAAATGGTTACTGAAAAAGTAAGCTTGAAGCAATGCTTTAACTTGTTAATGCACCAAAACTTTAAAAAATATTAGTGTTTAGGATTTTTAAGCAGCATAACTAGGAAAAAAGTACTTTGGAACCATTTTATAATAAATAGTCTTTAATCTGAGAAATTCTCGATGATTTCTAAAAAGTGAAATATACTTGTGAAAGAAAAGACCAAGGCATAAATCTTTAAAATTTTTTTTTCTCATCCAAAGGAACAGTAGGTTGATGTTAAATATGTGTGAGTGATTGTTTTTCCATTTAACAAGTTCATGAAGCTAGGTGGTGGAAGGGAGCATCCGTGGCTGCCCATTATTACTGGCTAAGCTTTTTCATGTACTGTACTTTATTTTTATGTTATAGAGTTTTCGGTTCCTCTCCATTGAAAGGTTTGTGAAATTGGGTGGGATAGAAAATTTCTTTGAAATAACCTGTTATCATAATGCTAAACGTGTCCATATATTGTGCCTTCTTTTTTATATTTTAGGTCTCATGAGTTACGATCCAAGATTCTTTCATTGCAGTTACTTCTATCCATTCTGCAGAATGCAGGACCTATTTTCAGGACAAATGAGATGTTTATTAATGCTATTAAGCAGTATCTATGTGTTGCACTCTCAAAAAATGGAGTTTCGTCTGTTCCAGAGGTTTTTGAGCTTTCTCTTTCGATATTTCTTACTTTGTTGTCAAACTTCAAGACACATCTGAAGATGCAGATTGAGGTATGTTCTGCATTTAGGCATTGTTGGATATTGCATTTGTTTCCTGTTAAACCATATAATTAACACATGGGAAAGTTTTTCAGAATGTGAAATAATATGTGTGTATTGCCATGTACTTCTTTTTTTCATTCAACTAATGTGTGCCTACAGAGTAGGAAGCACTGGGTAAGGCCTAAGAATGCAAAATCAAGACATAGCTCCTGCCTTAGAGGAATTTATAGTAGTTGATTGGATGATTTTTAAGTGTCTTGAATTAATTTGGTCCTCACAAATAACTTTGCCATTGTATATATGATATGTAATAGAGAATTTGGTTATCTTAAAAGAAAGCTCTAAAAATATTTTGTCTATGTGGTTTTAAGCCATTTAAGTCTTTGGTACTTTAAAGAGGTGATTAGAAGAATTATATTGGGGGGTTATATTTTAGGACATTTGAAAACTTAACTTTTGTATTTGTTTTCTTCTAATGTATCTATTACATTCCTGAAGTTTTCTCTCAGCATCTTTGGAAATAGAGTAACAATTATGTCATTCAAAAATATTTCAAGAGACTTAGCAAAATGAAATTAGGGACTCTCCCACCCATGTATGCATGTATTGTTCACATGTACCAATTCATAATCTTTTGTTTTTACCTTCAGAACAATTCAGTATTTAAAAACAGTACTTTATGTTTTACTGACTTAATGGATTTTTTTCTCCCCAACTTGTCCTTTGTGAAAGTATTGTTTTGGTTGGGACATTGTATATTTTAGAAATACTCACTTTAATGCTAGTCACCTTTTGCCTTCATATTATGTTTGCTGTAATATGCAGGTTACATTTTAATTTTTATGTTTAATCCTAACTGAAGACTAATAATTCATTAGCTCACAGAAAGAATAAATTACTATTTTCCCAAAATTTTTGATATTATCCTTTATTATTAATGTTCTACAATATATATTAAAATTCATAGGAAATTATGGGAATGAGACAGAGTAAGGCTTTGGTATTTTAAGTGAAAAGTTTCAGAATTTGGGTCCTATTTTTGGATGGGAAACAATTTCTGGTGTATATATGCTGTCAAATTTTAGAAGCTTGCCATATGTCTGTTAAAATAGTGCAAAGCAAAACTAGGAAGTTACTATTTTTAGATTTTTCTCATTATCTTCAGGAACTACAAATGAAAGAGACTTTCTAAAAACTTCTGGAACTTCTGGAACTTTTGCTTCTGTAACAAGCCAAATGTGTTCCATTTGATGATGAGGCATTTAAATTAACACTAGAGAATTTTGGAAGATTTTGTACATCCTGTTACTTCTCTGAGACTCTACTTCTTAAAGCACTATTTAGATGACTGTAGGTGAAATAAAAGTTCTTGTAGAACCAAATATCACAACAGTCATTTAAATTGGGATTACTATTTCTGTTAAGTAAGTTAGATACATGAAAATTTTCTAAGCATGAGTTTGAAAGGAAGTACTTCTAAGAAATTTTCTGTCTGCTCGTAGATGGTAGATTCTCATTCAAATTCTTGTAGTAATGGTCTGATTTTTTTTTTTTAAAAGAGATCAGGTTTATTTTACTCTCCATTGTCGCTTATGGGAAGATCATGAGGGTGAAACAAGATAAATGTAGATATACTTTTGAAAGTACTGAACATATTCAAACACAAGATGAGCTGTGTTCCCGTTAGAGAAAACCCAATACACAAAACCTCAATTTACAAAACAAAACAGATTGTTGTTACATGAAGATCTATTTTAAGAGAATACTCACTGCAGAGTTTTTATAATGCAATTTTCCCCTGGGTATTAACTTAGATCAGAAAATACAGTTTATACAGGTTTTCAAGAGAGTATCTATTCTGTGAAGACAAAGTGCTTGTGACAGTACTGTAGTTTTACATACATTACATCATAGGTGCTCTATAAATCTTTATAACTTTGTGTTTAAATTTTAGAGCCCCTTTGATAGACATGGTGTCGTAGATTACAATAACAGGCTTTTGCTTATTAGTGCATTTTGATAACCCATAGACAATAGCTAAAGTTTTTTCCCCAGTCTTTCTCTAAATTATGGTTTGTTGTTTTTTTTTTTTTAATTATTCCATAGATCAGAGAATTTCAAACTCTCTTGATCCGTGGCACAATTAGAATTTGTAATCTTTTCATGGTGCACATACTCCAAAGGAAATATCTAACAGTTCCATTTATTAAGCAGTTAGATCCAAATAACTTAACAAGTATCTGTCTAAACAATGAAGTCTTCATTAAAAAAAAAAAGGCACACGTAAATTGAAAGGAAAAATGTTTTTATTTCAGTCTTAAATAGTCAGCAGGTACTGACTGCTGGAACGTGGGGGCCTCTAGGATTCTACTCTTAGAACTTGAAATCAAAGTGGACACTGCCCACCCTGATTTCCTCCAATAATTTTAATGCAGTACCTGCTTCTTACCATACCAACCACTTAAAAACCCAGGTTTGTGAAAATAATGATGTCTTTGAAAAGAGTGTAGTGTGATCTAATTGATGTTGAAGCTGTGAACAATCTTTTGAGGTATCTGACAGATGTTTTTCCCTCAGAAATGCTCATGGCATCCTTCTGAGTTTGCTGCAGCATTCTGGGGTGCCTTGATGCAGTGTTCGGAAACTGTGGCCATAAATACATATTGAATGCCTACTGTATGCCATGCAGTGTAGACACAGTGCTTAGCCAGAAGGATCTTGTTTCTACGCTCTTAGAGTTTACAGTCTTACAGGAAATATTGACATTTTATATAGGCAAATAATAGAAATGTGTTGAATTTTGTGAAAGAAAAACCCTTTACAAGAGTACCTGACCCATTTTGGGTGGAGAAGATGTTAGTAGTCTTATTAAAAATATGAATTTTGGGATTCATAATATATATGTTCCATAAATGTTAATATGTTGTTTTAGGTTTTCTTTTTCATTTACCCCCTCTTAAGTTATAGTCATTTTTCCAAAATAAGTTTGAATCTGAAAATTCTTAGCTCTTAAGTTGAAATTTATTTAGTTAGGTTGATTAATTCCTTTGTGCTCGACATTATTTGGTGTAAAGAATAGTGAGAAATAGTTTGTAGTTTTCAGACAGTAGAGCTTTCCATTTGTGTGGGTAATTAAAAACAAGTGTATGAGAATTAGATCCTCTTTATTGTGTAGATTACATCAGTTACTTTTAAATCTAAAAACACTTAGGCTTGTACAGTATTATGTCTGAAAAATACAGCTGATGAACAGAATATGGTTTATGCTCGGCAAGGGATTTAAAAATGAAATAGGAGTTATATTAGTTTTGTAAATATATTCAAGAAATGATCTCCCAGAGGGACTTCAGATTTTTGCAGATTTCTTCTGTAGTGGCTGTGTGATAACAGAATACAGCAATGTGAAGTGCGGTGCTTTTGCTGCAAGGGTCACCGTGAGTGACCCACCAAGTTATTTAAGTCCTGATGTTTCAGAAATGGAACTCCAAAGGAGCTGGACTCCAGGACCCTGGATCCTAATCTTTGCTCCATAGCTTTGGGATATTTAAAAGGTGATCACATATATGACATATAAATAATATTTTAAATGGAAGTTTCTTTCCCTAATCACAGGTGTTCTTTAAAGAAATTTTCCTGTATATTTTGGAAACTTCTACCAGCTCATTTGACCACAAATGGATGGTTATTCAGACTTTGACAAGGATTTGTGCAGGTATTTGAAATTATCCTTCTTTATTATCTCTTTCTTACTATGAGATATTTTAAAGGCCAAATATATATTCATATGCTAGGCGCATTTTATTAAAATTAACATTATATTGTTACAGATGCTCAGAGTGTAGTGGATATTTATGTAAACTATGATTGTGACTTAAATGCAGCAAACATCTTTGAAAGACTAGTAAACGATCTATCAAAAATTGCTCAAGGACGGGGCAGTCAGGAACTTGGTATGAGTAATGTTCAGGTAAGAACTTTAAAAACATTTTCAAATCTCAACTTTGCCAAAGAGGAGCTATGTGTTGTCCTTAAAAGATTTTTTTGTTTTGTTTTTATTCTTTTTATGAATTATTTTATAGGAACTGAGCCTGAGGAAAAAAGGTTTAGAATGCTTAGTATCAATTTTGAAATGCATGGTTGAATGGAGTAAGGATCAGTATGTGAATCCCAACTCGCAGACAACTCTTGGTAAGGTGACATTTGAGTATAGTTCTTTATTGTTCAAGTAAATGATACTTTGGAGAATAATTGCAGATGCCATTAAGCCAGTTTTGTGACATCTTTATTCATTTAGCTGATGGAGTTAAATAATAAACTTAACACATGTGAATTTCCCAGCTTAGCTATCAAAGCTTTTTTCTTTCTAAATCTTCCTAGAAGTATTTTCAATATCATAGTAAAGTGAAGCATGTTCATAACAGCTTTGTTACAGGATAATTGTAGAAGAAACATGAAAGAATGCTTTAAGAAGACTGAATTGTTCATTTGTGTTTGACAGTTACCCTTACTCAGGTAGAAGCTCACAGCTACAGTGCTGCCCTGGTGTTACCTTAGTCCAGTGTCCTTTGAGGGAGAACTATTCCTTGTGAGACAAGAGCTGAGAGCAGAAACAAGGTGGATAGTCAGCACTGCGGGTGTGAAAAGAACTCCTAATGGTGCAAATTGTACACGTATTAATTGCAGTGTGTTTTAATACCCAAATATGTATTATCTGTTAGGGTACCTTATATGTTATTTGTGCTAAATAGATATCTAAGCAACACTGAAATCTCTTGGCTTACTTGAGAATTTCTTTTCTTCCTTTGACAGAATAATTTACTGAATCAGTTTTTCTACTTGCAGGTCAGGAAAAGCCCCCAGAGCAAGAGACAAGTGAAATCAAACACCCTGAGACAATAAACAGATACGGAAGTTTGAATTCCCTGGAGTCAACGTCATCATCAGGAATAGGCAGCTATAGTACACAGATGTCTGGCACTGATAATCCGGAACAGTTTGAAGTCCTAAAGCAGCAAAAAGAAATAATAGAACAAGGGATAGATTTGTGAGTACCTGATTTTAAGGAGGAGTGTTACTGAGTGTCCCTCTGCCGGTACTGTGCCGCCCTTTCTCTGGGTTCTCTCCATCTTCGGGTTATGTTTATTCGCTTCCTATTACCGCCCTTCAGTGAACAAAAGGGGGATGTGGCTCTCCTGAATCCAAGGCTTCTAGTGACTCCTTATTCACCTCCCCTTGTTCATTGTAGTCTAGCCCAAAAAGACCCTGGTGATGCACACTAATTCTGCACCATGTTCTGTGTGCTGTTGATGAACGTCATCTGTGCGAGTTTGCGTTGTTCATTCAGCTTGGGTGTAAACCGCCCCCCATTATATTTCCCAAGCAAGTGATAACTCAAAAAATTTAGAGTATGTAATTTCTCCAGCTACTGTTGCTTCTTTACAGGTTTTATGTTTTCTCCCTTCAGCTACAAATGTGCTGCTCGTTGCTGATTTATTGTTATTGATTCCATTTTCATATGTCAGTAGCCTCTTTTTCAACTTGGCTGCTCCTCCAGACCCTGATCTTGTGCAATCAATTTTCCTGATAAGCTGTGTGCTGTCAGCCTGCTCCTGGACTACTTCCTGTCTGAATGGTACCATGCTGCTTTCCTACCTCTTGGCACCCATCTCTTTCAAAGAGATGCTATAAGGACATCTGAACTTGCTAGCGTTTTCCCATGAGTCTAGCTCCACAAATCTAAACTTAAAAAAAAAAAAATTCCTTTGTATGTTTACTTGGTTTGCTACTTCTGCTATAAAGCATTTCTTCCTGAATCTTAAGCAATGGCTTTTGGTGAGTGTTCAAGTGTACTTTCTTCAGTGTTAACATAAAAGAAAAAATGTTGATAAAATGTACATATATTCTTTGTCATAAAATTATTAAATTTCAAAAATTGCCTCAGGAAATAGCCATCAATACTCCATTTATACTAACTTTTCAGTCAGTATTAAAAACTCCCATCTGTTCCAGATGTCGTGCAGAGTCTGGGGAAACTTGATGAATGAGATAGCCCTTGTTTCTGGGGGCTCAAGGTCTAGTATGTGTAAACACATATCATACTGAAATTCTGCTGGTCACTCGGCAAACACATATTTGATGCTTAAGACTGTGTGCCAAGAACCATGAAAGTGTTGGTCCTTATATTCAAGATTACAGCCTAATACACTTTTTAATAGTGCTGTGTGAAGTCCATGATGGAGTGTTGTACAGAATGCTGCCGACGTAGGCCATCTCTTGTTGGAGGTACTTGGGAGTGAAAGAGTCGTTACAGGTCTTCAGCGTGGGCGGCTCCCCTGACCTCCAGTGCTCCTCTGGCCACTGGGCTTGCTTTCTGCTTCACACTTTGTATTGTGTTGGTTGCTCTTCCAGGATGCTCTTCCACAGCTGTTTCTTTCATGACACCACTATGTCCTGCTACCTTCTGAGCACACTATCTCAGTCTTGTTAGGGGCTCCTTATCCTGGGCATACCTCTTAGCATTTCCAGGCTCTGTCCCTCAGCCATTTTCTTATTTTGTGACTTCTAGATGACCATGTTCTTTTCCATGATTTCAGCTGTGATGTGCTAACATCTCACAACTCCCAAATGTTAACTTCTAACATAACAACTCTACTGAAGGCCAGACTCATCTGTAATTGTCTGTTGGACATCTACCCTGGACGTTGTATAGCTTCTCACACTCAGTGTGTCTGTAATCTTTTAATTGGCTTACCTTTCTTTGGTCTTACTTATTCTCTAGTCTTTTCTTACACTTAGAGTTCTCTTTCTTGAGTGAAAATCTGCTTCTGTTTCTCCGCTGTCTTGCTCTTAGAGAATAAAGCCACGGCTTCTTGTAATAGCATATAATACCCTTCATGATTAAAATCTGCTAGACTCTAAGCAACGTCTTAGAGTCCACCACTTCTTTATTTCACCTCATTTTTTCAATAATGCAGAGCCATTTGTTATAGTATCATGTTGTTTTATGCTTTCATGTATTAGTATGACCTCTTCCTCTCTTCTGGGATGTTTTTTTCTTACTGTTAATGAAAGATGTAATCATTCTTCAGAGCTCAGTTTCACAGTCACCTTCCCAGGAAATAGATCACGATCATCCCTGTTAATTAGTCACTTCGTCTGCTGTGCTATATCCTCACCTTGTGGATACATTATTTGTTGCATTTTACTGTTACAATTTTTTAAAATTGTGTTTCTTCCATTAGAGTGAGAGTTTCTAGAGAGCAGAGATTGTATTTATCTCATTGAAAAATTCTTGATTTTAATTTATGTACATGGCAGTGGTTTAATTAGAACTTGACGGGGTATCGTTAGGAGGACAGGACAGGGAAGGACATTTCAGACAAAGAATGGCATGTGCAGCAACACAGGAAAGGACGACATTGGAGGACTCTTGTTAAGTGTGACAGGGGCGGGGGTGGACGGTAGTAGCAGGAGGTGAGATGAGAGCATTGAGTTGGATCCAGATTACAGAGGCCTTGTTCTCCATGTGAAGAAGGTTTTGTCTTGTTCCTCTTGGCATATGCCTGATGAAGGATTTTAAGCAGAGGAACAGCAGCATCAGATTTCTGTTTTGGAAGGATGGCTCTGCCAGCAGCCTGAAGGATGGATTAGAATGTGAGCAAAACAAGAGATAGGGAGACCAGTTAAGAACTCTTGCAGTATCCAGGTGACAAGTGAGAGGTACCAAAGTAATTGTTGGAACAATAAAAGTGGAAAGGAAATGATTTGGAAACAAAGAAGTGACATTTGAATTGGATCTTTAAGCATGAAGGAGAGTTCCTCAATGAGTAGGGCAGGTAAAGGGTGTGTAGAGGAGACAGACTCTGCAAATGCTTTATGTTTAGGGAATGAGAAGAGGTATATGGGAGGAGATGGAAGAGAGGGGATGAGAGAGAAACAAGCTATACTGAGAAAGGTTTTGTGTGTCAGTCTGTTCAGTGTGGACTTTATCTCAAAGACACTGGGTATCTAAAGATTTTTTTAATAAAGGAAATAATTTCAGATTGTGGTTAAAACAGTCACCAAAATTCAAGTTCTGTCTTTTAAAAGCAGGAGACTTACAATTAATCAATGGATGTAAGGAGAATAAGCCAAGGTTACTTGAGCACCAAGGATAATGAAAGTATGAGATATTTAATATTCACATCCTTACTCAAAGTTTATCTACTACATGGCATTATCTCAGTCTGTGCAAGGATACAGATCGCCTTCCATTTGAGATTCTTTTCTAAGAAAAAAAAACTTTGCATAATGTAATAGTTTTTGTACATTCAAGCGTTGAATATTTTAAGTAAACTCCTGTTTTCTAAGTGTTATTAGAAAGTTAACTTACTGTAGTTTAAGATCTCTTCAAGGAATACAAATCATTTGCTATTTCTAATGTTCCTATTAACTTTTAACATCATCTAGATTTACTAAGAAACCAAAGAGGGGAATACAGTACCTCCAAGAACAAGGGATGCTTGGTACTACACCTGAAGATATTGCCCAATTCTTACATCAAGAGGAAAGATTAGACTCTGTAAGAATACCATGTTACTTCAGTCTAGCCTTTTCTATAAAATCCTTTTTGAAATTAATAATAATGTGTATTATTGCCCCTTTAAAATGCCCTTCTAAGTGTATAAAAATAACCTAGATATTCTTACTTTTGCTTCTTAATTTTCTAAACTCAAAAGAGTATCTTGTTGTGTTTTTAATAAACATATTTAGTATGTTTAACTTCTAGCTTCATGTTTGAAGTAGTTAATCCTGTAGTTAAAACCTGTGGATCTTCTGGGGTTTTTTGCTTTTTAAATGGCTATGCAGAAAATGTAACATTTCGTTAGGATATCAATTTCTATCTTTTCTTCTTTAGACTCAAGTGGGTGAATTCCTGGGAGATAATGATAAATTTAACAAAGAAGTCATGTATGCATATGTGGACCAACATGACTTTTCAGGAAAGGATTTTGTTTCAGCCCTTCGTATGTTTCTGGAAGGATTCCGTCTTCCAGGGGAAGCTCAGAAAATTGATCGATTGATGGAAAAATTTGCTGCAAGATACCTAGAATGCAACCAAGGGTAAGCAAGATTCATATTCAAGTGCTAATTGGTGGCCAGCCACATCCAAGACACTCTTCTGGGGAGCATCGGGTGATTCATAATCCCTGCCCCAGGGAACAAGTTGTCTGTGATCTGGAAGGGATGAGATAGTTCCATAAAAAATTATGAGGTAGAATAGAAATCCTGAAAGAGAAAATTAAAAGTGATACGGGATTTGAGGTGAACTATTTATTTAAATAACTGTAAACAATAAAAGTTCGTAACATGATACACTTATTTTTCCAGACAAACCCTTTTCGCTAGTGCAGATACTGCTTACGTTTTGGCTTATTCCATTATCATGCTGACCACTGATCTCCACAGCCCACAGGTATGTTTTCTTCCAAGCCAGTTTTACAGTAAATAGTACAAATTGTATAAATTATTTTGAATTCAACAAGTAATAGTTGAAATTTTAATTTCATTAAACCAGTTACCAAACTGGGATATTTAATTTGGTGTGGTGTACATTTTACAAATGCAGTTTCTGGTAGTACTTCTAATTAGACTTTCAGATACTGGTAACGTCTGTATTTGTCTTTCTCATGATTGATAGCTGTATAAAGCTTTAGGCAAATTTTAATCTAAGAGCATGCTTATAGTTCAGCCTATGCTTATGACAGCGTGAAAAAACACATATATAAACCATCCTTTTTTTTTTTTATTGACATTTCAAACTTAAACCACAGTGTTTAGAGTAGTGGTGTCCTTCATGTGCCCATCACCCAGCTTACACAGCTGTCAGCTCATGGCCAGTCTTGTTCATTTATATCCCTTTTCTCCCTCAGATCATTTTGAAGCAAGTCTCAGGTATCATATCATTTCATCTGTATTTATTTATGTTTATATATATACATATATATATCTGAAAGAGAAATAATGTATTTAAACATAACCACAATACCATCACACCTAAATATTTACCATAATTTAAAAACATCAGATATCCAGGAAATGTTTAAATTTCATTCGCTTCATGAAATTCATAATTCCTTCTTAAATGCCCATGTTAAGGAACTGTCACTTGATTTCTGGTATCCTCTAACAAAAACATTATTTTTAAAGTTTAGGTATTTTATGCTTAGTTTCAAAAAACTTGAAGAAAATTATCTTTATAAATCTATTTGCAAGAATTTTCTTAATACTTCTTAGGTTGAGAAATAAACTAATACTTATTACTATCTGAGATGTATTGGAAAAATTATAAAGTTTGAGATTAAATTTTGCAGTATAGGGGGTTTTTTGGTGTGTGTTTTGAGATGTTTAAGGCAGGGTTGATATGGAAAGGATATGCCAAATGTATGATGAGAAGACTGTATACCTAGGGTTACTCTTAGTTTTAAGCCCCAGAACTCAACAACTGCATTTACCAAGGGTTTTGATTTTATACAGACCTTTTAAAAAGAATCATTTAAGACTTCAATAATTTAAAATTTGCCTTTGGCTTCCTACTGGCTGCATAGTAGAAGCAAGGTCACTTCCAGAGCTTCTGTTACCTGGCATGGTACTTCCCCTGGTTTTATAAAGCAGTCTACAGATACTGACTTACTTGGATATTTTCATATCAAGAGTTTTCTGTCTGGTTTTTCAGTTTAAACCAAAAGTAGAATTACATTTTACACTGTCTCCCTTCGTTTTTAGAATGTCGTATTTTTTAACAAATTTCTTTCTGTACCAATGTTACATGCATCTGTATCATATCTTCTTATATATATACTTCCTTGTGTAAGTTGTTTTGAAAAAAATCCTAAAACATCCTTTAATGTCCTTTGACAGTACCCAGATTGTTAAGTTTCTGAGCACTTAACAGTTAGGGAGTGTTATCTTGAAATGGCACTGTTCTGTCCATAGAACATGTGCCTGAAGTCCTAGTCTGGTAGGAGTAGCTGCTTGTGGTCGTACATGCCCTGTCGGGCTGCTGGCCACCATCGTGTGCTCAGATGCAGTCTGCGCTGCAGAACAGCAGATGAATTCCTGTGAAGCTAAGTGGCCTGTTAGAAAAGTGAATCCATAATCATGAGCCCATATGATTCATGATTCAGGACTCTGTAAACTAACAAATGACGTCATTTTAAAAAAAAACACGGGTAACTTGAAAGGAATCTCTTAAAACTGATTCTCCTCACTCTTAGTTGTTTTCAGAGTTAAAATACTGGTGAATTTAACAAGTTTTTTAGTCCCTTTTTCATCTAGAATATTTACAGTTAGACTAGCTTTTATATATAGTGTGAGTCAATGAATTTTTTAAAAAATTTGAGATGTATTTAGAATATGTTTAATTTTTTGTTTATTAATCTTCATTAAACACAGTGGTAACAATTGATTTTAAGTGATTTAAGCATAAATTTTAATTAGACACAGCTTAATTTAAGCACATGAGAATAAAAGTCAAGAGTAAAGTATTCCATAAAAGATAAGCAGGTGAACAAAAGTTAGATTGTTTTGTACTACTAGAATCCCACTGTGGCAGAAATATTCTGTTGGAGCAGTGCATGAAATCAGTGTGTTCCCTTCTTACACTTGCTGGGAGCTCCCACCCCTAACCTCCCAACCCATATCCACAAACAAATATATATTGCTGCTTCAGATTTTTTGCTGAGACTTGACTTTGTCTCTGATGGCATGATAAACACTATGGCATGTTCAGAATTTCCAGATGATGTTAATCTTCTTTTATACCCTTTTATTGACAGCACTTGTGTGGTCTTTTATTTTGGTATCCCTGGGTCTTTTTTTTTGTTTTGTTTTTTTTTAATATTCACCAGAACTTAGGTAAAATGGCTTTGTTTCTTTTAATGTTTTTTAAGTGCTGTGACTCAAGATAAGTTCTTAAAGTTTTCAAATGTTAGAGCTTTTTTCCCTTGAGTAATAATAAATTGCACTTGAAAAATTTTATGGTAATGTTTTTACCTTATTTTCTTGTAGGAAAACTGCTCTTCTCACCCTTTTTGACATTCTAGAAAGACCTTTTTGCAGAGTAATCAGAACTAAACAAATGTTTGTATCCTAATTATATCCTCTGGATATTCTGGTTTCTCTATAGTCACTTTTGCAAACTTCTGATGACTGACTTGATTGTTACTCTGTGTACCCTCTTGTAAATTTACAGGAGCCTTATCTTTAGAGGTGCCTTAAATTCTTTATGAAAAGTGCTAGGAATATATGTAATTAAATAAATATCTTCAGAGACATCATAAGACTTTTGGGTTTTGTCCATCTGGGTTTTGGGGGATATAAAACATAAACATTTTGGCTGTGCTAGCTCCAAGTTTGGTGGCAGGGCTACCATCTTTTA
This sequence comes from Camelus dromedarius, assembly GCF_036321535.1. NCBI lineage: Eukaryota > Metazoa > Chordata > Mammalia > Artiodactyla > Camelidae > Camelus > Camelus dromedarius. The sequence goes on along the minus strand of NC_087465.1, from coordinate 10,021,185 downwards.
TTACCACAGATTTGTACTCCACAGATTTATCAAGTTACGCGGTAGGACGTTCCTGTTCAGGGTACTCTTAAAACAAAATGTTCCAAGAATACTTTGCCCAGATCACCTAATATTCAGTTGTCATGATGAGTCAGTGAGATTGTTACCTGATTTTAAGTAAATTTCAGCTCTTGTTATTCTTACATCCACTGTTATAGAAAATCAGTTTTCAAATCATTGGCAAACTCATTTATGTTCTTCTGAACTAAGATTTGGATCTTTTTGATTACATGCATTTCTAATAATTGTCATGGTCCTTCTTTAAAGACTCTGGCTAGAGCTCGTAAACCTTGGCAAAAACAGTTTTATTATTCAGTCTCCCTGTTTTCTTATTATAAATTACTCCTGCTCACATCAGAGCAGGGTGAATTAGTATATGCCAGGATGGGTGTTTGCTACATTTTGCTCTTTTTCTGCGACTTCCTTTTTTCATTTTAATGTCTGCTTTGTTGAATATTTTCTATTTCCTGTCCTCAAAGCATTTATAAATTCTCTTACATGAGTATTTTTATGTTAAATTTTAGAAATTATAATGGTTTTTCATTCCTAGGTTAAAAATAAAATGACAAAGGAACAGTACATTAAGATGAATAGGGGTATTAATGACAGTAAAGATCTTCCTGAAGAGTATCTATCAGCCATCTATAATGAAATAGCGGGAAAAAAGATATCAATGAAAGAAACAAAAGAACTAACAATCCCTACAAAATCAAGTAAACAAAGTAAGTATCCAAATCAACCGAATCCTGATTGTTTAGGAGGAAAAACGGGTTCTTCAAAAGGTTTTCACTTGGAATAAATCAAGTATTATTTATTCTAATGAGAAGTATTATAGGAACAGTTGGCTGATCCGATTGTCTTTTTTCCCATATCCTGAAGAAGGATAGGACTGACCAATGAGAAATGGAAAATGCTACGCAATACACGTGGATTAGTGTGCTTTTAACATGTAATTGTCCCTGTAGGAGTTAAACTCGTCATGGATTTAGACATCAGAGAGATTGGTAGTCAGACTTTAACTCATTCTTTTTTTCTACCTCTTTATCATCTACAAGCAACTTATTTCTGTTGATTCACCTGTCATTACACATAAACAGAAGCCAGATACAGGGGTGATTCAAGGAGATAGGGAAGGTTAGGATCGCGGGGGAGCTCGTGGGGTTGAAAATCACTGCTACAGATGCACCACAAATTCTCTCTCTGAGGAGTTCCTAGATCTGACCAGTCTTAGGAGCCAACTGCATAGGCCTGGTTCCGTTCTCAATACTCCATACATATAAATGGTGGTGATTAAATTAGAGCTAAAATCTAACTACAGGAATTAAGTGAGGGTAGTGGCTCAAGAGTATAACAGTAACATGGAAAGGGAACTTCTGCCTTTCCGAGCAACTTCCACTTGTAAATGAAATCTCAAGTTTCACCTAACAAAACAGATTGTAGTAGCAAAATTTGACAGGAGAGAATCAAAAAGACTTGTGTCTTCTGTGTATTTCTAGAAGTTGATGAAAAACTGTGAGAGTCAGAGGTTTTGAGATAATGGTGGAAGAAATAGTGGAGTATAAATACCCTAAATGTTAGTTAAGTTCTCCCTCGCTTTATAGATGAGGAAACAGAAGTTCAGAGAGTTTAGAAAACTGAGAATCATAGAATCTATGAGCCGAGTGTAATGTAAAAACTTTTATTAAATCCCTATACCTAAAACCCAAAGGGTGGCAAAGCCAAATCCCGAACTTGGCATCCTTCACTGTTACTGCAGTCCAGTACCAGTCAGCAGTTTTCTTGGTCTTGTTGTTTTCTTCTGCTTCAAAAATTGTTAAGTATATTGATCAGGACATCTTTTTTGCACCTAAGTAGATGCCAGTTACCTGATTTTATGTTTTTCCTCAGAGCCAGATAATAAAATCTTCATACCCCTCTTTCTGTGGCCTGCTTGTGTGTGAGGGTGGGAAATCACTGAGAGGCTGGATAAGGGAAAGAGGTGGTGCTGTGCTGAGATGTTACAACCATCCTAGAGTGTTAGGGCCACTGTTTCCTTGTTAACTCGGGATGCCACTCAGGCAGGGGTCGTACCTCTCTTCTAGTCTCCTAGCCCGCATTTGGGTTATTTCCCTAATATTTTCATTGTGGAAGATTTGTACCTGCTCTCTTCCCTTTCATAGGTTTTTCACACATCCTGACTCCTAGTTCAGGGTGTTTTTTAATTTTCATTTTTGGAGTGAAATTCATATAATATAAAATTAACCATTTTGAAGTAAACAATTAGTGGTATTTAGTACATTCACAGTGCTGTGTAACCACTGCCTCTATGTAATTCCAAAACATTTTCAACATCCCAAAATATAACCCTGTATCCATTAAGCAGTTACTCCACATCCCCTCCGTTTCCCCGGCCCCTGGCTGTCACCCGGGACGCTTTTTGTTTCTATGGATTTACCTATTCTGGGTATTTCATCTAAGTGGAGTCATACATTATGTGACCTTTTGTGTCTGACTTCTTAGGACTACTTTTAGTTAGTGCTAATTGGTGGTGTTTGCTATTTTATCCTAAAACATCAAAATAGCATTCCTAAATGTCTTATATTTTAATGGTAATAGTGTTTGTTGTTTCAGATGTAGCCAGTGAAAAACAAAGAAGACTTCTCTATAACTTAGAAATGGAACAGATGGCCAAGACAGCTAAAGCCCTCATGGAGGCCGTGAGCCACGTTCAGGCACCTTTCACGAGTGCAACACATTTGGAGCATGTGCGACCCATGTTTAAGGTAAGAGTTGCTAGTAACTTTTGGTTGCGGCATATTCATTTATATATGTTGCTGTTCAGCATATTTTTAGTTTGAGAAAATGAAGTGATATAGTCCATTAGCGTAGACCCAGAAGCGAAAGCTGTATTACTTAGGAGATAGCAAATAAAAATTTTTTTATTGTGCTGTACAGCAGAAATTAACACTTTGTAACCGACTACTTCAATTAAAAAAAAAAAGAAATAGTTTAAATAAGTCAGAAGGCTTGAACTAGAAGTTAGGTACTGTGGCTTATGTACCTTTGTTTAGAAATTATACGCTTTTACTTCTAAACTTTGTCACGTTACAAGCAAAGCTTTGGGTAGTTCTGTATTCCTTAATACTAACAACTTTTTAGATCTTTAAAAAAATCCCAATTGTCATTTCTGTATCACACTGGTATAAACATTTTTCATCTGTATGGTTATATGTATATATCGCTTTCCTTCATTTTGACTTATAAAAAGCAGCAAATACTCTTGTATGAGATACTCCAAAGTTATACACACACATGCACACACCAGTATATACACATATGTTTTGATATTAGGATTTTCACTAATTAAAGGCAACTCTTTTTGTTTTATATTACAATTTCACTAGGTATTCATTCAGTTTTGATAAAACTTAGTGTCTGTTAGCTTTCACAGTCTATAATAAAGATGTGTTTTATTGAACTATATTTTAAAAATATTGTCCAACTAGGAGCCAGAGATATCACTGGTTAAATACTTGACTACAAAAAATAATAATAATAATAAAGCTAAATGATGTCCAGGGAACAGTCTTAAAGAAAAGAGAGTGATGTAACTGTTACAAGTAGAAAATGGCTAAAGGAATTTTCTTGGAAATAAAAAATCTTTGAAATACTGCAAGGGACAAAGCTTGCAGAGAGAGATGAATTCTGCAGTCGTGGGTAAAATTAATATAATTTATGAGTATTGACTATTCCCATTTTTTATTACTGTGAATAATTTATAGTTGTGGTGCTTAAAATATGCCTAGTGTGCTCTCCTGAATTTATAATCTTGCTCTCCCACTTACTTAAGCCCAGGCAGCATTAGATAGTTTCTCCTTTGTCTGAGAAATCTTTCCAAATAACTATGCCAAGGAACTCATTGCTTTTTTTCAGAACTTCTTAAATCATTTATTGTCTGAAAGCTTTGAGAAAAGTTAATGTAGTATTATCATAAAGTTTAATCATCATTTGGTGTTTGTAATACATTTCAAATTTTAATTTATCTAGTTGGCTTGGACACCTTTTCTGGCTGCGTTCAGTGTGGGTCTACAAGATTGTGATGATACTGAAGTAGCCTCTCTTTGCCTGGAAGGTATAAGATGTGCAATCAGAATTGCATGCATTTTCAGCATTCAGGTAACAAGGAATTTTACCTTTGTAGCCAGTCTGGAAAACATAAATTACTTATGTCGTTACTGTAGTTTAAGTTATTTCTTGTGTTGCAGTTATTAAAAACTAATTTCAAGTTTATAATGAAATTTAAATGAGTATTAATGTTTAAGTTTCCAAAAAGCCATAACAGAAAGGGTGGTTCTTTATTGATGTGTCAAAAATTTGTCATAACTTTGGTTTGCAATTTTTTCTTTATAGAATATTAGGTATGTACAGTGTTTCCAAGAATTTCAATTCCTACATGGTAATTTGAGTATCTTATTTAAATATGGTACATGTTCATATTTATTGAATCATATCTTTTATATTTTATGTATTTATATATATTACTTTATAACTTTACCTAAGCCTAAGAACAAGTTTTTTTTAATTTTTTAATTGCAGTTTAATTTCTTTATTAATTTTTTTATGGGAAAAGGTAGTTAGGTTTATTTGTTTATGTATCTTTAATGGAGGTACTGGGAATCGAACCCAGGACCTCGTGCTTATACTAAGCATGAGCTCTACTGCTGAGCTAGATCCTCCCCCTAGAACAAATTATTTTTTAGAGATCAAGTATCTAGAACATAATTTTCATGGACAGTCCCTTCTAGTAATTTATATGCTTTATGTGATAATAAATTTTAGCCACTGCTTGCTTGCTTACTTTTTAAAACCCATTTCACATTTAATTATGAATGTTAACAGCTTAAAAAGCACAGTATAGCTGTAGAGAAAAAATGAGCATATTTATAAATCAGGTTTCTGCTAGTCCACACAGTCACTTGAAACATGAGTGCTCAATGGGTGTTTTTTTACTAAATGAATTATTGTCACTAAAATCTCATTTTGATTTGATACCTCCATTGCCTTTCAGTTTTGCAAATTCATCCTTTTCTGCTTTGTTTATCACCTTAAAATTTAAGAAACTATAGTTTGAGGTATTGTATGTGATTCATGACTTGTAAGTTAAAAACTTGCTGAATAGATAAACAGTGTGTCATTAGGAATTAGAGATCACTGTGTTGTGTTTACAACTATGTTAGTATACTTTTCTCTTCTTCATAGCTGGAAAGAGATGCGTATGTCCAGGCGCTAGCAAGATTTACCTTACTTACAGTGAGTTCTGGGATTACTGAAATGAAACAGAAGAACATTGACACAATCAAAACACTTATCACAGTGGCTCATACAGATGGCAATTATTTAGGAAATTCATGGCATGAGGTATAAGCACTTCCTTTATTTTCAACTTTGCAATTTGGTTTATTATGAGCTAATGCTAAATACTCTGCCACTGACGTGCTTACGTGTTTGGGGGAGGAAATTAATTGAATACATTCAGGGTAAGTATATTTAGCTTTTTATAATGGTTTATAATGTAGCCTATGTTTAAATCGTGGCTTCATACAGGTAAATATTTTTGCAAATGTTTTTAACATGGAATTAAACTTTTCCTTTTTGTAATTAAGATTCTGAAGTGCATCAGTCAGTTGGAGCTTGCACAACTTATAGGAACTGGAGTGAAACCTCGATACATTTCTGGAACGGTACGAGGCAGAGAAGGATCTCTTACTGGAACAAAAGATCAGGCTCCTGATGAATTTGTGGGTCTAGGGCTAGGTGAGAATATCTAAAATTATTTTTATAAAATATCAAATTGTTTTTAACTTGCTCAGTATAAGTAACTCTTTTGGAGCAGTGAAATAGAATTAGAGGAATATGATAAAATGCTCTGTGGCTAATCTTATGAGGGGAAAGTGGGATAACACTGGAGAGAACCTAGTCTTTTTTGCCTGGTCTAGTTTGCAACATTAAATGACCCTTAGTCTTAATCTCATAGTTGGGGGTGAGAGAAGGGTGCAGTTTAAAATTACCTGCTTTTACATAAAAAAGAATGAAATATTGCCATTTGCAGCAACATGGATGGACCTAGAGAATATTACACTTAATGCAATAAGTCAAACAAAGACAAATATTATATGATATCACTGATATGTGGAATCTAAAAAATAATACAAATGAATCTGTGTACAAAACAAACAGACTCACAGACATAGAAAACAAATTTATGGTTACCTAAGGGGAGAGGGATAGGGGAGAGATAAATTAGAAGTATGGGATTAACGTACAAACTACTATATATAAAATAGATGGATAAGCAACAAGGATTTACTGTATAGCACAGGAAAGTATATTCAGTATTTGTAGTAACTTATAATGGAAAATAATTGAAAAAATATATATATTAAAATTTACCTGCTTTTAAGACTAAGCAGATAACTTAAATGAGTGAAGGCTTGTGTAAGATGATAAATAGTTGGGCAACTGGAGAAGGCATTCACACTCAGAGTTTTAAAAGACACTGTGTATCACAACCAAACTCCTCCGCCAGTGTGGAAAGCTTCCCGTGGGTGTCTGTGAACTCAGTGTGGCCAGGAGCTTCCAGATTTAACACAGGAGAGCAGAGGAAAATATTAGCAAAATTAGATACAGAAGAGCGAAAGACAATGTATTTTTAGTCATAAATGGAAAGAGTTCTACTAGGGGAAAAGCAAAGTTTAGATTGTCTCTGACTCTGAGTGCTGTACTTCTGGCTTTGAATTCTTCTGTATTTCTTCCTTCTGTGTGAAAGTTACTTTTCTTTTCTGAGCTTCAGGTTCCTCTTTTGCAAACTAATGGTAATATCTACTTACAGAGTTGTTAGGATTAGGTAAAAATACATATACGTGGACTTAGTACAGTGGTTGGTATATTAATGGTTTTTGGATTATTCTCTATTCATCTTCCCTTCCACTTCTAACCGAGAAACCTAGAGATGTGTCTTAAAGAGAATGGGAAGGAATTCACCTGAGACCTAAGAATGTTACCATTTACCTTTTAAGACTTTGACTTGTAACATTATACTTCTGGATATTTTCTGTCTTTATCATTTAGTGATTTCTCTGTTGCTTGCAGTAAAAGTTCTTAGGAAATTCAGCAGAGTTTCAAGCCTGAAAAATGATCCATAGGGAAAGAAGTAAAGATGAGGACCATGTTGTGGCTTCAGGTTAGACTGGGAACAGTTGTGATTCCCAGTGTGGGTTCCCAGTGGTGATCCAGCTGTGGCAGCCAGCAGTGCAGTCTGTACCTCACTTGTATCTTAGAAACTGTGGTTCTGGGAGATCCAGGTGTAGACCTCATAACTTGATGACTTATGTAACCTGGAAGTCTGACTCAGACATTAGAACTATAATTGTTCCAGAAGGTAGCATGAGATACAGATGAAAAATATTTACAGACCAGTGAAATGAATGTGCATTGATTGAGTAGCTTTTGAAAGGTTTTTCAGCCTTTGAAAGCTTTTTTTTTTGGCCAAGGGAGTAGAGGAAAGCCCAAATAAAGACAGGTGAAATTGCCAGGGCTCGATTTTGGCAAGTAACAGAAGTAGGTTATACTGAAAATAAAATCCCAGTGGAATATTTTATCTTTTATAAGTGTGAGTGGAAAAGAGAGAAATAATCTTTGCTGATAGTATTTATTGGTATACTTGAAAATGAATTAAAATTAATTTGATCACTGTGCTGTTGTGCTACTTGAGTTGCAAGAATATGAGATGACCTGCCTTCTCCCTTCAGGAAAAGGGAATTTATATTAAAATATACACACTTGGAATCTGGAAATGAAATAAAAATTTCAGCCTTCCAGGCCTTTCAGGCAGCCAGCCACTTCTTCCACCTGTCTCTCAGGCACTATCTAGGCTTTCTCTTATGTCACATACTTCTCTTTTTGGCCCCCTCCTTTCTCCCCGCACTCCCAAGTGATCATTTTGAGTCGACATCCTAGAGAGAGCAGTCTGTTGGCGTGGCCCCTGTTGGGCAGAGCCCACCTTTCGGGCTCTCTCATTGGTTACCAGCTGTGGCAGATGTCCCCTCGTCCATCTGCTCCCTGTCACCTGTTCAGATGCTTTCTTCAGGACTGCAGTTCAGGGGTGTAGTCAGAGCTGAAGCTGGAAGAGGGTGTGGTATAGACGATTGAACTGGTGTGGTCTGTATATCCTCCTTTGTTAACAGCATCCATGAGTATATGTTTATCTGACTTTGTTACTGATATGATTCAAGTCTATACGTGAACTTTTTGGAAACATGAAACCTGTAGTTATTAAGAATATATAGCATATGATTATTAGATTTGAATTATATGCATACTGTTCTTTTATAGTATATACTAAAGTTTAAAATTTCAGTTGCTTGGTCATGTAACTCTTAAGTGAATATCACAACACCTACGTCTTTGTTCTTACTTAATCTAAATATTTGTGCTTTTGAGTAATTTCTTTGGTAAAACTGAAACTGTTAGCCCACTGTGTACATTGTGATACCGATATTTCAAAGATTTCACATATTTATGAAATAGTTTCTTTGGATTGTTAGATATTTTAAATATTCTTTGATTTTGATGAATAGGTTTATTATTAATGATTACAGATTATTATATTTAAATATAAAACGTATAGAAAACTCCATAGGAAAGACATTTATTTGATACACAAAGGAAGTTGTGTGATGACTGGCATGATTTTTTCTCACAGATTTTTCTTCCTTAAACTCCTGTAACGTGCTGCACACTTCACGTGTTGCTTGACACTGTGCCCTGCCAGCCCGGTTGTCTGCACTTATTTCAGACTTCCATCCTTATTCCCTGTGTTACAGAAGTAGACTCTTCGTTTGTCTCCATGGCTCCAATAGCTCTTCCTATTACACTGTGTTCCACAGATATTACCAGAATTATTTTTCAGAAAATAGATTGGATCATGTTATCTTCTAAAAGGTCTTAATGGTCCCCTGTTTTCAAAAGTAGTACATTCTACATGACGGTCCAGGTTCTGCACATTCTGTTTCTAGTCTGTGTTTCCGGCTTCATCTCCTGCTACCCTTCTCTCTCTCCTTCCTGGTCCCCTGCCAGAATCCTCCATTATGGCCACACCCAGGTGTGGTAAAACGGGACACCCCCATGCATACTTCCATTACTGTATATGTGCTGCTCTGTCTACCTGAATTGCTTTTTCTTTTTTCCTTTCCCACATAATTCTCCTTCTAGGCCCAGTTTGAATTAATATTTCATCATATGTGAAGCCTTTACGTGAGCTGACACCACCATTCTCCCTTCCCGAATCGAAATTTGTTCTATTTAGCAGCACTTGTGTTACATGTAATTCATTTCAGCCACAAAGTAATCATTATATTGTATTAAAGTTGTTTGTAATCCTGGTGAATTATTAACTCTGTGAAGACAGGGATCACATGTTGTTCACATTGTTCAGTTCCCTAGAATAGAATTTGAATTCAGCTGGGGAAGAAAGCGACAGGGAGAGCAGTCAGGAAACTTGTTTTCATAATCTGGGCCTGAACTTACAAGGGTCTAAACTGAGTAGGAATGAAAATGAATGAATGTTACGAGAAACAAGTCAAAAGAAAGATTTCACGATAGTGGAGGAAGAGAATGATATCAAAGATGACTGTAAGGTCAAGAGTTTGAAAACTGGGGAAATTGTTGTTCTGCTAACACATGGAACCAGTGCTGGGTCAAAAGATAAAAGATTCTTTTGAAAAAGAGGATATACAGCATACAGATAGAATTTCCAGTAAATGTTGTGAACAGGGGACTGGAGATTAAGTGACAAGGCAGGTCTAATTATATGGAATTGGGAATCCTCCTAAGTAGGTATCTTTGGAACTGGGGTGAGTGCTGTGTGTTTCTTAAACATTGGGGGAGATTATGCCTAATGTCAGTAATTTTGTGATCAGAATTCTCAGTGGCCCTAATTTGTGTGATCTTTCCAAACACAGTTTGTGTCTCTTAACTGTGTCTGTATACCACTTAGTATAGCTCAGTAAGCACGTTTGGCTCTGATAAAGGTCACTGATGCCGAAAGGATTGTTCACCCAAAGCTTTATTCCTTTCATTAGGAAAATAACTGATTTTAGAAATGTGTTTTAATACTGTAAGTGTATTCTTCCACTGGATTATTTTCAAACTGAAATGATTCTCTTTTATGTGTGCTAGTTGGAGGAAATGTGGATTGGAAGCAGATAGCAAGTATTCAGGAATCCATTGGAGAAACCAGTTCTCAAAGTGTTGTTGTTGCTGTGGATAGGTAAGGTATTTGTTTTATTCCCTTTTCAGATGAGTACTCTTTCAGTTCTGTAGATACCTTGCTCATCAGTAAATAGAAAAAAATTATTGCCAAAATATCTTTCCTTAAGTAATATAAGACTACATTGTGATGTACCGTGATTTAAATGATGAAGTAGCTATACTTTGCTTTTTAAATCACAGAATATAGGAAGGAGATAACAGTATGAAAATTTAAGTGACAGTAGATGTTAATGAGCATTAGGGAAATGGTAACCTTGATTACTGTGAGAAAGAACACAGTTTTTTTCCTTTATTTTAAAAAAATTTCCTTTATAGAAAATATACTCTCCTTATTATCCCTTTTTGAAAATGGAATGTAATTCGTCGTTCTGAGTGTATGATACAGGAGGACTGTGCTATGGGTGAAATGAGGGGTTTGCTGGTAATTCTTACACGTTTCTTTGAGAAGGATTTTGGAATTTGTATATTATACCCATTATCAGGCATTCATCTTTAGTTTGTTTTCTAAAAGAAAAATCTATATACTGTGGTTTATTTTACTAGGGAATATTTAGTTTATTCTAGATTTTAATTCTCAGTGTGTAAAGCAATAGCTAGTGTTTTTTGAAGATCAGCTTTTTCCAGATGAATGCCCAGATAATTAAAACTTAACATTTTACAGCAATGCCGTTTAATTTTTTTTTTTTTACCACTTCTGATAGAAAATTTCAAAAACATATGTAATCTTTTCCTGATGCCTAGAGACTGGTGCTGATACATTATTTTACTCTGCTTTAGATGAAACTTTGTGCTCTAAGTATAGGCAGAACTAGGGTTCACTGGCTGCTGCCTCTGGAAATACTCCTTGAAACTTTTTCATTGAAAAGAATTTTAATGTCCAGTTGATTTCTTCTCCTTTTTTGTTTTTAGGGGAAGGAGGTCATTTGCTTTTTTCTCACAAAGTTTGGAAAAAGATTGTGTATCATCTTATACCTACTATATAACTCAAAGACTTAACACGTGCTTGGCACCTTTCAGAGTGCTTCCCATGTGTTGCTTCATTTAATCCTTTCAGTAGCCCCATGAGATAAGTAGTAGTGTCCTCAGTTTACAGATGAGGAACCTGAGACTGAAGGGAATTAGACACTTGCACGTTCGCACAGCCAGGCAAATCTTGTCTTGATTACTGCGATAACCCTTTCATCAGTAGAGAATGCGGAGGAGTAGGGCCAGGATGCACACGCAGGCAGCGTGTCTCTGAGTGCGCACTCTGACCTCTCTGCCTCTCTGCCTGCGTGTGCAGCTCCAGAGCAGTGTAACGTCTGTCCTGCTCCTATGGTAGATTTTTTCCACATGATCTTCTAGCCATCCAGAAAATCATTTTCACTGTCATTATGAGAATCTATTCAGGCAAGAGTCAACATTTGACTTATTATTTCTATAATACACTTTACATGACCATACCCAGTTCTAATGTATCTAACTGTTGACTGTCCCAGGGAGACATGTCACTCACTTGAACAAATGACATGCCTCTCCGTTTTAAGAAAATATGCTATTTCTAAGGAGCCTTAGGACAAATTCTGCTGGTACTTCATTGTCTCAAACTCATTGTCACCAAATACTTATACAAACATAAATCCAATGTCCAATTTTATACAAAACCTCAATATTTAAATTTCACCTTAAAGTGATAGCATCAAAAATTACATCTTTGATCTATTATATATTATTCTTGCGTGGTGCATATTACTTTCTCATTAAACTTCTGAATTCCTTTCTGAGCATCTGAGTTTATTTTCACTTGCAATACTCTGATTCTAGTCCCTAAGCTAACTCAGTGAGGTAACCCTGGTATTCGGGGCAGTGGTGAGAACATTGTCAGGCGTCATCCTCGTGAGTTTTGCACTTGTCCAGTAAAAAAAGGTCATTTCTCTCTCCCTGTTCTGAATAATCTGTTACGGCAAGTATAGGAACTAAACATGAAAAATTAAAATAATAACTTTGTTTATTTTTGTAGCTTCTGTTTCTTAATAGAAAAAAAATTCATGGTTCCATTAAAAGCTTTAAGATGGTAAATTTTTAAAATTATCTCCACTTTGGTATTAGAAATTCCGTACTATTAGAATTTAGGAGAATATAGGGCACTTTAACCTGAAGTACCTGATCCTCTAGGATTTGCTATGGTAGCATTTTCTAGACATTGTTAAACTAGATCAGTTTCGTATGTATTATTAAACTCTGCAGGGGTAGATTTTGTCCAGGACTGACTTACCTCTGAAAGTTAAAAACCAGTAATTAGCAGCATAGTTCTTGTTTTTGTTATTGGTTTGTAAGCACACCAGATCTAGCTTCATACTGACCCATCGCACACTTTGGAGCACTCTGTCACCTGTCAGAAAATACGTATAGCTCCTTCCCAACTGTGTTTGCTCATGCATACCTTCCAGTTGGCTCTAAGAAATGTTACCTCTGTTATTTCACTAGGAAGCCTTTTTGCATATACGGTAATTTAGTCTGCTTGTGTGTTGCATACAGTTCAAAGTTTATTTGATCCAGAACCTGCAGTTTTTATCTTTTTTTTTTTTTCATTGTTGCATTGCTATCATGTGGATGAATCAGTAATGTAGCGGTTTTTTTTTTCCCTACTCGTACTTTTCCTTTTCAGGGCATGTCTTTTAATATTAACACACAAGATCCTCGTGCTTCTGTCCTCTGCTTGTCGTACAGGGCATGTAGAACCCATGTCATAGACTGATTTTTATGAAACACAGCTCTCTCCTCCTGCCTTAGTGCATTAAGGCTTAACTCTAAATGCCTCCACAGAATGCCGTGCTCCACCCACGCTTTTCTTTAGTGGAGCATTACTAGAAATAGAGTGACCCTCAGAGGCTACCAAAGTGAGTAGGAATTTGAATGCCCTTTCCCAGGATGCATGTTCCCCCTACCTTCCACCGTCACCTGGGTCTGCAGACCCCGTCTGTTTGCTGATGATCCTCTGTCCTTGCTGCCTTCGTTCTCCACCAGCTCACCCACCGCCTTTAGAGGGTTCCACCCTGTTTCCCCGGAGTTGCATATAATCCCCATCTCTGCTTCTGTTCTCACTCCTCTGCTCTTTGCCACTTGCTTCCTTCTCTGTTATTTTTTTTTAAAGGTCTTTTTTGTTTCTTTTGTTCCTTTTCCTGTTGTCTCCTGTACTATGTAGTTTGACACTCTTTGTGGTATAGTTTTTTTATAACCATTGCCTTCCATGAGAATACCTCTTTTGAGAAACAGCTTACAACATTCATAATACATAATCTAGTGAGTCTCATTTTTATTCATGAGAGGTTTGCAGACTTGTATGTCTTTAATTTCTGGATCCAGTCTAACCACTGGGTTGAATGGGACCCTATTACTCTTATTCCATGCCCCGCCCCCCCCCGATTGTATGGTCAGCTAGATTTCTGAATTGCTGTCCTATTCTACACACAAGAGCAATATAGAAAATCTCAAGATACCCTTTAGCGAGAGGTCAGATTCTGAGTTACTGCCTTGTCAGTTTTTAAGCTGTTTTTTCCTACCTTGTTTTTGTTACTCATTGCAGGTCATATAGACATTCAAGGGCATTGAGGTCGAAAAATCATGATACACTCAGAACATTTAGACTGAGGTAGTAAGAAAAAACTAGGGTAAATTTTAAATGTTTAAATTATGTTTTGCTCAGGTAAGTGTGAGACAGTGTAGTAAAGCAGTTGACAAGAGTGGACTCTGGTGTTGGCCTGTCCTGGTTTGAATCTTGCCTCTAGCATTTACTAGTCCTGCGACTTTCAGAAAGTTGTTAAATATCTTCGTGCCTCAGTTTCTGTGTTTATAAAATTGGGAGTATAATACTGCATACTTCTGAGGGTGTTCGTGATTACTGTATGAAGTTATATAGAGAGCACTTAGGATAGTACCCACCCTGTGATTGGCGGTATCTGTTACTGTTACTATGATTACTTTTATTTCTAAGTTTAATATGTGACCTGCTCCTGCCTTTAAGGTTTCCTTTTTATCATACAACTCCTATGATGTACATTTTAAATTGAGGAGTGTCAGTTCATCCTGAAAGTCACGTCAAACCCTTGGTTACAAACACAGAACATGGATAAAAATGCAGACTTGAAAATAAGAGGACCACTATGTTTATGCGGAAATCTTTTATGAAACTTTGAAACACAAGAAAAGAGCTCAGTGAAGAAGGCAGGGCAAAGCTGGACAGCACAGCTTAACTCTGAACATTTGACTACCCTAAGAAAAGTGGTTTAGCCACTTGTTGGTTAAACTGTTGGAGGCTATTTGCAACGTTTTGTTAATTGCTTGTAATTTAACATAAATGAGTTGTTAAATCAAACGTACATTGTTAAAATAAGGTAGAATTTTACATTTTAAGAACATGCTTAAAGCTAGTGAATACTCAGGAAAATTGAAAAATCTACTCGTGTGTATGCTAATTATTAGTTTTACAAATTAATATTTTTCTTGTTCTTAGATTCTTATAAGATACCTATCCTAGTGTTTTTAAATTTATTGATACAATTACAGCAATGTATTTGTACTCTAATATACTGTTGATTGCAAAGGAGGGATGGAGAAACATCCAGCTACACTTGTTACTAAACTATATGATAAACAAAAAATCATTTCATCTGATTTTTTTTGTTCCTTTAAAAAAGATAAAAGTAGCTAGTACCCCAATCCCCTTTCTTTTGAATTGATGTATCTGAATTGAGACTTTATAAATTATGTTTGAGACTTTTGAATTATGTTTTTTGGTTTTTTTTAGAATATTTACAGGGTCCACAAGGTTAGATGGCAATGCTATTGGTAAGTAGGTACATTTACTCCACTTATAAATTAACTTATTGGCTAAAAGACTTGAAAGTTAAGGTTAAAAAATGTTAATCTGTTTATATTATAGTGGATTTTGTCCGTTGGCTCTGTGCTGTGTCTATGGATGAATTACTTTCCACTACACACCCAAGAATGTTTAGTCTACAAAAAATAGTAGAAATATCGTATTACAACATGGGAAGAATAAGATTGCAGTGGTCTCGAATTTGGGAAGTTATTGGAGATCATTTTAATAAGGTATTTGAATAATTATAGGATTTGCTTAATTTGTAATATTTTTTGTTGTTTAAAATTTTCTTATCATAATCTAAGACCTTTTCACTTTCCAAACAATTTTTTATTACATTTTTGTGATTAAATTTAGAAAACCCTTTGAGTCCTGTTTTTTCTTTTAGAAAGGATTACTCTAGGTTTTAAGAATTTAGTTAAAATTTGTTCTTCCTGTTGAGAAATATTATTAGCACACTTAATGCCTTATGGAGAATCTTTGGATTTACCTGTCTATGCTGTTAATTTAATATTTTTCTAAAACAAAAATAAAGACGTATACTTTCACTGCTGACATTAGCACCCTATATTTCTGTTGCCATTGCAGGTTGGCTGTAATCCTAATGAAGATGTAGCTATTTTTGCAGTAGACTCCTTGAGGCAGTTGTCAATGAAGTTCTTAGAGAAAGGGGAGCTTGCTAATTTCAGATTCCAGAAGGATTTCTTAAGACCTTTTGAACATATAATGAAACGGAACAGGTATTATATCTGTTGAATTGCTTAAAATCAGAAAAGTACCATATTATTTTCCACAGCAGCGGGACTAACAGAAGAAAGGGAAAAAAAAAACTGATGAGTTTTATCCAAGCAATTATATTAATATTTTAGGTCTCCAACAATTCGAGATATGGTTGTACGGTGTATAGCACAGATGGTTAATTCTCAAGCGGCTAACATCCGGTCCGGGTGGAAGAACATTTTTTCTGTATTTCATCTAGCCGCATCCGATCAAGATGAAAGCATAGTTGAACTTGCGTTCCAAACAACGGGGCATATTGTCAGTGAGTATTCTCTTAGCTCTGTTCAAGCTAAAAAGACAAACTTTAATGTGTTCAGAAGATAATTTAAGTATACAATTATGGGCCTGTCATGGGCTGTAAGTTTACCAAGTTTTGCCTACAGAAGCAGAGTAAATAATGATATAGTATTATCATTATTATAATATAGTTAACATTGAATGTTTACTATTTTGCAAGCACTGTAAGCCCTTTGCATGTATTTTCTTCAATCTTCATAAGACCTCTGTGAGATAAAACAGGGGTAGGGATAATAAATCTATTTCTTTTTTTCTTTATAGATTAGGAAACTCAGGCCCATTGAGGTTAAGTAATTTGTCTAAGGGCACAAAACTAGTGAGTGATGGAGTTGAGATGCAAAGCCAGAGAGTCTTAAGGCACATAGGCTTTGTTTTTGGTAGGCTGCAGTGCACAGCCTCTTTTGACTTTAAGGGAGAATGAGATACTAAGAATGTAAATTAAGCTTATCTAGATTATGATGACCATCATCATCATTCACACCAAGAATAATGAAATCATCATAGTTGTCATTTATTGAGTGCTTGCTTGAATTAAGTATTGTGCTAAACACTTTACTTACATTTTATTTAGTGCTTACAACTATCCATTGGTATTTCATCCCCATTTTATAGATTAAGAAACTCAGATACAGAAAGATTGAGTGTAATTTTGTATAGTCACTCAATAACCATTGATTTTGGTAACTACTGTATACCACTCTGTTAGAAGCTGGGCTTCTAACAGAGTTTCCCTGTTTCCACTGCTCAAGGCAGTCAAGTAAGTGGTCAAGACAGACTTTTAGGCCCATGTCTGGTGGACATCAAAACCGTAACCTAAGAAGGTTATTTCTAGGTTTAAGATCTGTTACAACTAGAGGTTGGTGTGTGGGGTGCAAATAAGAATAATTGGAAAATGATCATTTTTTGTTATGTTGTTCTCTCTTATAGCCCTTGTGTTTGAAAAACACTTTCCAGCAACCATTGATTCTTTCCAGGATGCAGTGAAGTGTTTGTCTGAATTTGCATGCAATGCGGCTTTCCCAGACACAAGTATGGAAGCAATTCGACTTATTCGCCATTGTGCAAAATATGTGTCTGATAGACCTCAGGTATAGCATCATTTAGTGACAAAATTTTACTGAACATTTATTTCCAGTCTGAAATCTAAGTTTATTTGGAAATTGAGAGTATATGAAGCATTTATTTTTCAGTTAACCCCAGAATTATTTGAGCTTGATTCTGAGTTACGGTTACATTTGTTGAAGATATCAGGTATTTTTCTGAGTGTTTCACTTCTATTAACTTGTTTAATTTTCCATAATAGCTTTCTAGGATAAGATGTGTTGTAGTCCCATATAGATAAGGAATCTGAGGCACAAAGAAGTTAAAAAAAAATATGCCCCTGGGATAGTAAAGGAGACCTAGGATTTGAACTCAAGCCTGTGTTTTTAGCCATTACCTTAATGTACTGTGTCTTACCTATCGTGCTCTGCATACGGAAGTTCTCTGTGGGAGGGTGTGGGCTTAAGCACTGAAGTGAAAGGTTGAATCGGCAGCCGGGCTGCCAGCTTTAACCTGCGTGTCTGAATCTGTCTTTGTAACTGTCACGAGGAGAAGTGATGCTTCATAGATCTTTACTGCATCCTGACATGGACCTTTGGGTGCTTAATACCTCTTACATCTGCTCATGTGATCGTCACGCCTCCCAGTGTGCTTGGGATGGCTGCGTGGTGTCGTCTCACTTAAATGATAAATGTGGAAACCTGAATAATGCAGAAAGCTGGTGACGGAGTTGCAGCTAAAACCAGCTTTTGAATTCTGTCCATGACCTGCAGGCAGTTGTAGTCTCCACCTTTATACAAGTTGTTTATCAGATTGCTCACTTTTGATTTGTAAAGCATTTAAACATTTTTTTAGGAGAAAATAATATGCTTAATGTATAGGTGTTACGTTTTGCCTTTGATAAACCTGCCTTTCTTCTTGAAGGCTTTCAAGGAGTACACAAGTGACGACATGAATGTGGCACCTGAAGACAGGGTGTGGGTGAGAGGATGGTTCCCAATTCTCTTTGAGTTATCCTGTATCATCAATAGATGCAAATTAGATGTAAGAACCAGGTAACAATCAGTATTTGTAATTAAAATTCTAAAAGGCTTATTTTGATGTTAATCAAATTAACTTATCTTATGTGAACACAAGTTCAGTTTTATCAAATGAGGTAATTATTAGGCAGATTTTAAAATAAATTGAGCAACAATAAAAATGGAAATAAATTACTTTTCCTTAAAATATGATTATGGCCTACTTTGAGTTTTAGATTCTTTGTTAATTTACACATTCTGTCTTTTCATACATCTGTTTCCAATCAGAAATTGAAGCTAGTGGCAAAATTTATTTTATTTCCTGATGAATGATAAAAAT